>NC_142460.1:161696885-162946885 GCF_049115385.1 Moschus berezovskii
TAGGTCCATACCATTTCTGTCCTTTATCGAGCCCATCTTTGCATGAAATGTTCCCTTGATATCTCTAATTTTCTTGAAAAGATCTCTTGTTTTTCCTATTTTGTTGTTTTCCTCTATTTCTTTGCATTGATCGCTGAGGAAGGCTTCTTATCTCTCCTTGCTATTCTTTGGAACTCTGCATTCAGATGCTTATATCTTTCCTTTCCTCCTTTGCTTTTTGCTTCTCTTCTTTTCACAGCTATTTGTAAGGCCTCCTTAGACAGCCATTTTGCTTTTTTGCATTTCTTTTCCATGGGGATGGTCTTGGTCCTTGTCTCCTGTACAATGTCAGGAACCTCCGTCCAGAGTTCATCAGACACTCTATCTATCCGATCTAGACCCTTAAATCTATTTCTCACTTTCATGTATAGTCATAAGGGATTTGATTTAGGTCATATCTGAATGGTCTAGTGGTTTTCCCTACTTTCTGCAATTTCAGTCTGAATTTGGCAATAAAGAGTTCATGATCTGAGCCACAATTAGCTCCTGGTCTTGTTTTTGCTAACTGTATAGAGCTTCTCCATCTTTGACTGCAAAGAATACAATCAATTTGATTTCGGTGTTGACCATCTGGTGACGTCCATGTGTAGAGTCTTCTCTTGTGTTGTTGGAAGAGGGTTTTTGCTATGACCAGTGCGTCCTCTTGGCAAAACTCTATTAGCCTTTGCCCTGCTTCATTTCGTGCTGCAAGGCCAAATTTGCCTGTTACTCCAGATGTTTCTTGACTTCCTACTTTTACATTCCAGTCCCCTATACTGACAGAATGTGATCCACTGGAGAAGGGAATGGCAAACCACTTCTGTATACTTGCCTTGAGAACCCCATGAGCCGTATCAAAAGGCAATTTGATAGGATACTGAATGAGGAATTCCCTAGGTTGGTAGTTGCCCAGTATGCTACTGGAGATCAGTGGAGAAATAACTCCAGAAAGAATGAAGGGATGGAGCCAAAGTGAAACAAATACCCAGTTGTGGATGTGACTGATGCTAGAAGCAAGGTCCGATGCTGTAAAGAGCAATATTGCATAGGAATCTGGAATGTTAGGTCCATGAATCAAGGCAAATTGGAAGTGGTCAAACAGGAGATGGCAAGAGTGAACGTTGACATTCTAGGAATCAGTGAACTAAAATGGACTGGAATGGGTGAATTTAACTCAGATGACCATTATATCTACTACTGTAGGCAGGAATCCCTTAGAAATGGAGTATCCATCATGGTCAACAAAAGAGTCCAAAAGGCAGTACTTGGATGCAATCTTAAAAACGACAGAATGATTTCTGTTCATTTCCAAGGCAAACCATTCAATATTACAGTAATCCAAGTCTATGCCCCAACCAGTAATGCTGAAGAAGCTGAAGTTGAACAGTTCTATGAAGATCTACAAGACCTTTTAGAACTAACACCCAAAAAAGATGTCCTTTTCATTATAGGGCTGGGTCACCTCAGGCCAAAAAACTAACAGGGAGGAAGCACAACGCCACCCATCAACAGATAATTGGATTAAAACTTCACTGAGCAAGGTCTTGCCAACCAGAGCAAGACCCAGTTTTTTCCCACTGCCAGTCCATCCCATCAAGAAGCTTACACAAGCTTCTTAGCCTCCTCCATCAGAAGTCAGACAGAAGAAGCAGGAAGAACCACAATCCCACAGCTAGAACAAAGTCACATTACAGAACATTCAGTTCAGTTCAGTTGCTCAGTCGTGTCCAACTCTTTGCGACCCCATGAATCACAGCACGCCAGGCCTCCCTGTCCATCACCAACTCCCGGAGTTCACTCAAACTCATGTCCACAGAGTCGGTGATGCCATCCAGCCATCTCATTCTCTGTCGTCCCCTTCTCCTCCTGCCCCCAATCCCTCCCAGCATCAGACTCTTCCAGTGAGTCAACTCTTCACATGAGGTGGCCAAAGTATTGCAGTTTCAGCTTTAGCGTCAGTCCTTCCAATGAACACCCAGGATTGATCTCCTTTAGAATGGAATGGTTGGATCTCCTTGCAGTCCAAGGGACTCTCAAGAGTCTTCTCCAACACCATAGTTCAAAAGCATCAATTCTTTGGTGATCAGCTTTCTTCACAGTCCAACTCTCACATCCGTACATGAACACTGGAAAAACCATAGCTTTAACTAGACAGACCTTTGTTGGCAAAGTAATGTCTCTGCTTTTTAATATGCTGTCTAGGTTGGTCACAACTTTCCTTCCAAGGAGTAAGTGTCTTTTAATTTCATGACTGCAATCAGCATCCACAGTGATTTTGGAGCCCCAAAAACTAAAGTCTGACACTGTTTCCCCATCTATTTCCCATGAAGTGATGGGACCAGATGCCATGATCTTAGTTTTACAGAACATTAATCAGGATGAAAAATCAGAAAGTTATTCCCCCGATGAAGGGACCATTTCTCCCCTTTACAAAAGTGGGAGAACATTTTTAGTATTATTATTCTGCAGTTTGTGGGTCACCCACCCAGCGGGTATGGTATTTGATTTTATCATGATTGTGCCCCTCCTACCATCTTGCTTTGGCTTCTTCTTTTTCTTTAAAATCCCCCCAGGAAAACAACTAAATGAAGTGGAGATAGGCAACTTTTCAGAAAAAGAATTGAGAATAATGATAATGAGAATAATTCATGATCTCAGGAAAACAATGGAGAAGATGCAATAAATGTTTACTACTTGGCCACCTCATGCGACGAGTTGACTCACTGGAAAAGACTCTGATGCTGGGAAAGGTTGGGGGCTGGAGGAGAAGGGGACGACAAGAATGAGATGGCTGGATGGCATCACCGACTCTGTGGACATGAGTTTGCGTGAACTCCGGGAGTTGGTGATGGACAGGGAGGCCTGGCGTGCTGTGATTCATGGGGTCGCAGAGAGTCGTACACGACTGAGTGATTGAACTGAACTGAACTGAAAGGCGTACAAGAACTAGAGAACAAACACAAATGAATAATCTGCTGCTGCTAAGTTGCTTCAGTCGTGTCCAACTCTGTGCGACCCCATAGATGGCAGCCACCAGGCTCCACCATCCCTGGGATTCTCCAGGCAAGAAAACTGGAGTGGGTTGCCATTTCCTTCTCCAGAATAATATACTAGAAGAAATAAATAACAGAATAACTGAGGTAGAAGAATGGATGAATGACCTGGAGAACAGAATAGTGGAAATCACTGCCACAGAACAGAAAATAGAAAAAAGAATGAAAAGAAATGAAGGCATCCTAAGAGACTTCTGAGACATTAAATGCACCAGCATTCGCATTATAGGGGTCCCGGAAGGAGAAGGAAGAGAGAAACGATCTGAGAAAATATTTGAAGAGATAATAGCTGAAAACTTCCTGAGTATGGGAAAGGAAATAGTCACCTATGTCCAGGAAGCACAGAGAGTCTCAGGCAGGATAAACCTAAGGAGGAACACATTAAGACACATACTAATCAAACCGACAAAAATTAAAGACAGATATAAAATATTAAAAGCAACAAGGGAAAAATTACATCATACAAGGGAATTCCTATCAGGCTATCAGCTGATTTCTCAATAGAAGCTCTACAAACCAGAAAGGAATGGCATGAGACATTTAAAGTGATGAAAGGCAAGAGCCTACAACCAAGAATATTATACCCAGTAAGACTCTCCTTCAGATCTGATGGAGAGATCAAAAACTTTCCAGACAAGCAAAAGTTAAGAGAATTCAGCACCACCAAACCAGCTTTACAACAAATGCTAAAGGAATTTCTCTAGGCAGGAAACACAAAAGAAGGAAAAGCCCTACAGAAAATAAACCCCAAACAATTAAGAAAATGGGAGTAGGATCATACATATTGATAATTACCTAAAATGTAAATGGATTAAATGCACCAACCAAAAGACATAGACTGTCTGGGTAGATGAAAATATGTGCGTGTGTGCACTTCCACTTACCACACCACTCTGCTTGACACCCCCTCAAGCTGTATGTAATTATTTTCTATTTTTAGAGTAATCATGTTCCCATTATGGCTTGCACCTGTAATTATCTTTTATTTTTCTGTCTGGCTATTGATTGTGAAAACTGATAAACATCTTTTACTGTTGTGATTATGTAACTATTACTCACTTAATACCATTGTATCATAATTGGTCAAGAGAAAAATAATAGAACCCTATATTACCAAATATATTTGGAGAAGGAAATGGCAACCCACTCCAGTGTTCTTGCCTGGAGAATCCCAAGGATGGGGGAGCCTGGTGGGCTTCCGTCTATGGGGTCACACAGAGTCGGACATGACTGAAGTGACTTAGCAGCAGCATATTACCAAAACTACCATTTAATAGAAAAACCTGTAATCACTTTTTAAAATCCAGGTACATATCAGAAGTATCTTGGAATTTTTTGAAAAATACAAATGCCCAGATATTGGTTTTTTCCTCCAAAACTCCAGATATGTTTCTAATGAGCAGTCATATTTAAAAACAACTGGATTATATGATGACCTTTTACTTTTTTTTTTTTTTGAGTTTCCTACTTTTATTATTATTTTTTTTAATTTATTTATCGCACTCCTGGGCATACACACCAAGGAAACCAGAATTGAAAGAGACACATGTATTCCAATGTTCATCACAGTGCTGTTTATAATAGCCAGGACATGAAAGCAACCTAGATGTCCATCTGCAGACAAATGGATAAGAAAGCTGTGGTACATATACACAGTGGAGTATTATTCAGCAATTAAAAAGAATAGATTTGACCTTTTACCTTTATCTAGTTTGTTTCAAGTTTTCTATTACATATTCACTGCTTTCATTTCATTTATGTTTTACAATTTCTCCAACTCTTATTATTTTTTGATGTTCTTTCTCAAACATTTATCAAGCATAGTAGAAAAACTTGTGTGTGTGTGTGTGTGTGTGTATAAAACTTACCTTAGAAAGCTTCTGAATTTTTGCCTAACTAAAAAATTTCTGACATTTTGACTCAGAAATGTTTGGCTTACATATGTCTCTTTCAATTCTGGTTTCCTCAGTGTGTATGCCCAGGAGTGCGATGCTGGAACACATGTACACCTGGGGCAGATTCATGTCAGTGTATGGCAAAACCAATACAATAATGTAAAGTAATTAGCCTCTGATTAAAATAAATAAATTAAAAAAAAGAAATGTTTGGCTTAGTATGAATTAAATGCTAGATTTCTAATTTTAAAAATAGATATACAACAAGCAACAAAGATTTACTGTATAACACAGGGAACTATAGTCAATATCTTGTAATAACCCGTAATGGAAAATAATCTGGAAAATAATATATGTGTATATGTATAACTGAATGTGTACCTGAAACATTAAGTCAACTATACTTCAATAAAATATAAATATATATTATGAAAAAGTTAAACAAAGGCAAAAAGCAAAAGTAAATATTTTAAAGTCACATGAAAAGACATAAGTATAATACAGATAAGTAATACGACAGAACAAAATCTGTCTTATACTGATTCTTTGACTTTTTAAGCCAGAGGTCAATTTTTATAAATATTTCATGTGCACTTGAGAAGAGTATGATTCCTCAACATGGAAGGTATTCCTATGGTAGAGTGGGAATGATTGTGGGGAGGTGATAGAATTAGGGACGGGGAAGCAGGAAGGAAAGAGACAAGTTAGGAGGCTGTTATTATTTTTAAATGGTGGCTTGGACCAGGAAGTGAATAGTGGAAATGATGAGGTGCAACTGGTTATGGATGTATTTTCAAAGTAAAACCAAGGAGAATTTCCTCAAGGACTGAATGTAAGAGAGAGAAGTCTTGCCTGAGCAACTGAAATGGGTTGGACCATAGGTGGAACAGATTTAGGGTCAAAGACTCATGGAGAGTTCATATTACAACCCAGATGGAGAGGTCAAGGAGGCAAAGGAGAGGTCTGAACTGAAGATACAAACTTGGAATATAAACTTGTGTAATTTTGCACTTGGTGGTGCTTTTTAAAGCCATAAAATTAGCTGAGACTACCTAGGAAAATGGTTTTCAACTGGGAGTGACTGAGGTGGTTGCTACTGAAATGTAATGATTCCAATACAAGGGATGGGATGCTGCTAAGCAGGGCTTCCCAAATAGGGCTAGTGGTAAAGAACCCACTTGCCAATGCGGGAGTCATAAGAGATGAAGATTTGATCCCTGGGTCAGGTAGATCCCCTGAAGGAGGGCATGGCAACCCACTTCAGAATTCTTGCCTGAAGAATCCCATGGACAGAGGAGCCGGGCAGGCTACAGTCCATAGGGTCTCACAAAGTTGGATGCAACTGAAGCGACTTAGCTTGCAAGCATGCATGCTACTAAACATCCTGTAAAAGCACAGGATTGTCCCATTGTAACAAGGGGTTATCTGGCCCAGAAGACCTAAATAGACATTTCTCCAAAGAAGACATCACTTCAGTTCAGTCACTCGGTCGTGTCTGACTCTTTGCAACCCCATGAATCACAGCATTCCAGGCCTCCCTGTCCATCACCAACTCCCAGAGTTCACTCAAACTCATGTCCATCAAGTCGGTGATGCCATCCAGCCATCTCATCCTAGTCATCCCCTTCTCCTCCTGCCCCCAGTCCCTCCCAGCATCAGAGTCTTTTCCAATGAGTCAACTCTTCGCATGAGGTGGCCAAAGTTTTGGAGTTTCAGCTTCAGCATCAGTCCTTCCAGTGAACACCCAGGACTGATCTCCTTTAGAATAGACTGGCTGGATCTCCTTGCAATCCAAGGGACTCTCAAGAGTCTTCTCCAACACCACAGTTCAAAAGCATCAATTCTTCGACGATCAGCTTTCTTCACAGTCCAACTCTCACATCCATACATGACCACTGGAAAAACCATAGCCTTCACTGGAGGGACCTTTGTTGGTAAAGTAATGTCTCTGCTTTTTAATATGCTATCTAGGTTGGTCATAACTTTCCTTCCAAGGAGTAAGCATCTTTTAATTTCTTGGCTGCAATCACCATCTACAGTGATTTGGGAGCCCAGAAAAATAAAGTCTGACACTGTTTCCACTGTTTCCCCATCTATTTCCCATGAAGTGATGGGACCAGATGCCATGATCTTCGTTTTCTGAATGTTGAGATTTAAGCCAACTTTTTCACTCTCCTCTTTCACTTTCATTAAAAGGCTTTTTAGCTCCTCTTCACTTTCTGCCATAAGGGTAGTGTCATCTGCATATCTGGTGATATTGATATTTCTCATGGCAATCTTGATTCCAGCTTGTGCTCCTTCCAGCCCAGCGTTTATCTCATGATGTACTCTGCATGTAAGTTAAATAAGCAGGGTGACAATATACAGCCTTGACGTGCTCCTTTTCCTATCTGGAACCAGTCTGTTGTTCCATGTGCAATTCTAACTGTTGCTTCCTGACCTGCATACAGATTTCTCAAGAGGTAGGTCAGGTGGTCTGCTATTCCCATCTCTTTCAGAATTTTCCACAGTTTATTGTGATCCACACAATCAAAGGCTTTCACATGGTCAATAAAGCAGAAATAGATGTTTTTCTGGAACTTTCTTGCTTTTTCCATGATCCAGTGGATGTTGGCAATTTGATCTCTGGTTCCTCTACCTTTTCTAAAACCAACTTGAACATCTGGAAGTTCACAGTTCACATATTGCTGAAGCCATACATATGGCTAATAAACATGAAAATATGCTCAACATTGCTTATTATTAGAGAAATCAAAACTACAAGTAGATACCATCTCACACCAGTCAGAATGGCAATCACCAAAAAGTCTATAAATAATAAATGCTGGAGAGGGTGTGGAGAAAAAACAACCCTCTTGCACTGTTGGAGGTAATGCAAATTAATACAACCAATATGGAGAAGAGTATGTAGATTTCTTTAAAAAAAAAAAAAAAAAGCAAAACTAGGACCAAAACTACTAGAGAACCCAGAAATACTACTACTGGTCATATACCTTCAGGAAACCAGAATTGAAAAAGGAACATGTACCCCAATGTTCATTGCAGCACTATTTACAATAGCTAAGACATGGAAACAACCTAGATGTTCATTGACAGATGAATGGATAAAGAAGTTGTGGTACATACACACAATGGAATACTCATGCTCATGTTCAGTCACTTCAGTCACGTCTGACTCTTTGCAATGCCATGGACTGTAGCCCGCTAGTCTCCGCTGTCCATCGGATTCAGTTCAGTTCAGTTCAGTTGCCGAGTCGTGTCCGACTCTTTGCGACCCCATGAATCACAGCACACCAGGCCTCCCTGTCCATCACTAGCTCCCAGAGTTCACTCAAACTCACCTCCATCGAGTCAGTGATGCCATCCAGCCATCTCATTCTCTGTCGTCCCCTTCTCCTCCTGCCCCCAATCCCTCCCAGCATCAGACTCTTTTCCAGTGAGTCAACTCTTTGCATGAGGTAGCCAAAGTATTGGAGTTTCAGCTTTAGCATCAGTCCTTCCAATGAACACCTAGGACCGATCTCCTTTAGATTACTCAGCTATAAAAAGGAATGCATTTGAGTCAGTTCTAATGAAGTAGATGAACCTAGAACCTATCATATAAAGTGAAGTATGTTGGAAAAAGAAAAACAAATATTGTATATTAATGTATGTATATGAAGTCTAGAAAGATGGCACTGATGAACCTATTTGCAGGGCAGCAATGTTCCAAAGAATAACAAGGAGAGATAAGAAAGCCTTCCTCAGCAATCAATGCAAAGAAATAGAGGAAAATAATAGAATGAGAAAGACTAGAGATCTTTTCAAGAAAATTAGAGATACAAAGGGAATATTTCATGCAAAGATGGGCTCCATAAAGGACAGAAATGGTAGGGACCTAACAGAAGCAGAAGATGAAGACATGACAAGAATACACAGAAGAACTGTATAAAAACAATCTTCATGACCCAGATAATCATGATGGTGTGATAACTCACCTAGAGCCAGACATCCTGGAATGTGAAGCCAAGTGGGCCTTAGGAAGCATCACTACGAACAAAGCTAGTGGAGGTGATGGAATTCCAGTAGAGCTATTTCAAATCCTGAAAAATGACGCTGTGAAAGTGCTGCTCTCAATATGCCATCAAATATGGAAATCTCAGCAGTGACCACAGGACTGGAAAATGTCAGTTTTCATTTCAGTCCCAAAGAAAGGCAATGCCAAAGAATGCTCAAACTACCGCAAAATTGCACTCACCTCACAGGCTAGTAAAGTCATACTTAAAATTCTCCAAGCCAGGCTTCAGCAATACGTGAACCGTGAACTTCCAGATGTTCAAGCTGGTTTCAGAAAAGGCAGAGGAACCAGAGATAAAATTGCCAACATCCGCTGGATGATCGAAAAATCAAGAGAGTTCCAGAGAAACATCTATTTTGCTTTATTGACTATGCCAAAGCCTTTGACTGTGTGGATCACAATAAACTGGAAAATTCTGAAAGAGATGGGCATACCAGACTACCTGACCTGCCTCTTGAGAAACCTGTATGCAGGTCAGGAAGCAACAGTTAGAACTGGACATGGAACAACAGACTGGTTCCAAGTAGGAAAGGAAGTACGTCAAGGCTGTATATTGTCACCCTGCTTATTTAACTTATATGCAGAGTACATCATGAGAAATTCTGGGCTGGAGGAAGCACAAGCTGGAATCAAGATTTCTGGGAAAAATATCAATAACCTCAGATAAGCAGATGACACCATCCTTATGGCAGAAAATGAAGAAGAACTAAAGAGCCTTTTGATGAAAGTGAAAGAGGGGAGTGAAAAAGTTGTCTTAAAGCTCAACATTCAGAAAACTAAGATCATGGCATCCGATTCCATCACTTCATGGGAAATAGATGGGGAAACAGTGGAAACAGTGTCAGACTTTATTTTTCTGGGCTCCCAAATCACTGCAGATGGTGATTGCAGCCATGAAATTAAAAGACGCTTACTCCTTGGAAGGAAAGTTATGACCAACCTAGATAGCATATTAAAAAGCAGAGACATTACTTTGCCATCAAAGGTCCTTCTAGTCAAGGCTATGGTTTTTCCAGTGGTCATGTATGGATGTGAGAGTTGGACTATAAAGAAAGCTGAGCACCAAAGAATCGATGCTTTTGAACTGTGGTGTTGGAGAAGACTCTTGAAAGTCCCTTGGACTGCAAGGAGATCCAACCAGTCCATCCTAAAGGAGATCAGTCCTGGGTGTTCTTTGGAAGGACTGATGCTGAAGCTGAAACTCCAGTACTTTGACCACCTCATGTGAAGAGCTGGCTCATTTGAAAAGACCCTGATGCTGGGGAAGATTAAGGGCAGAAGGAAAAGGGAAAGACAGAGGATTAGATGGTTGGATGGCATCATTGTCTCAATGTACATGGGTTTGAGTGGACTCCAGGAGTTGGTGATGGATAGGGAGGCCTGGTGTGCTGGGGTTCATGGGGTTGCAAAGAGTCAGACATGACTGAGCGACTGAACTGAACGGAATATAGGCACAGACATAGGAAACAGACTTTGGACACAATTTGGGGAATGAGAGGGTGGGACAAATGGAGAAAGTAGCATGGAAATATATACATTATCATATGTAAAATAGATAGTGGAAATTTACCGTATGACTTAGGGAGCTCAAATTGTTGCTCTGTGACAACATAGAGGAGTGGGATGGGGTGATAGGTGGGAGGGAGGTTAAATAAGGAGGGGACATATGTATACCTAAGTGTGATCCATACTGATGCATGGTAGAAACTAATACAATATTGTAAAGCAATTATCTTTCAATTAAAAACATTTTTAATTTTAAAAAGCAAATACATAAAACTGACTTATTAATTTTTTAAAAAAGGAATTGTCTGGCCCAGATGTCAATACCTCCAAGGTTGATAAAACACGACCCTGGGAAATGAGAACATGAGCATAGCTGGAGAAGAGGCGCTACTTCGAGACAGCTCTGGGGCACTCCTTCCTAGGCATTCAAGAAGATGAAAAACAGTCAAAGGAATTGGGAGGGTTTATGTCCATACACTAGAAATCACATCTAGAAAGTCTATTACAGAGTAGAAAGTGATCAGCTATGTCAAATGCTTATGACAGGTCAAGAAAGATGAGGACTGAAAATCAGCCATTGAATTTTTCATCATAGTGTCATTGAAAAGACCCCCACATTGACAAGAGTAGTTTACCAGAGTGGTGTTAGCAAAAGTTCATTGAGTGACCTTGGACAACCTACTTAGCCTCTGTAAGTTTTAGTTTCCTCACTCATAAGATGAAGATAATTACCTATATCAGAGAGTTGCATGAAATAATGTAAACAAGGTATGTAAAGCACAGGCTCAGAACTGGCACCAAGTAGATACTCAAGAAATGTAAGATCTCCTTCCACAATTTTTGCATCATTTCCAACTTCTATCCTCCTGCACCCCTACACTAACATATAAACCCACTGCTTCAGTGTTTTATCACACACTATAGTTTTATAAGAGGCAGTTCTTGCATTGAAACACACTTTATGATAGGAACTGTATTTCAATTATCTATCATGAATCAAAGAAAAAGAAATGTCTTAATAACTTGAGGTTTTTCTGTATAAGGTGATAAAGTGTACTGAGAGAACCAGGTAGCAATTTGAAAATATAGCAAATCACAAAGTAATTTCTCATGAATGTAAGTATTCTCTTGTTAAGTTGCATTATGTATGAAGTCTCAGGTTTTGGAACTGTGCAAGCCTGAAACAGTAACCCCATTTTCGAAGTCTACTTATAGCTTCACACATTCCCTCACATAAAACGCTTATATTTCAAACTCACAGTCAAAATAAAAAACCCTCAGAGAGATGTCAAAGGACGGAGATTGGGGAAAATCTAGAGAGGTGGATATTCACTCTTTAAAACCTTTTACTCTAGAAACTCTCACTGATATATTTTTTTTTCTCTTGGGACTCAGAAAATAATTATATCACTCTAATGACTGCATAATAACTTTACAAAAATGAATTGAATTTCAAGAGGTTCAGTTCAGTTCAGTTCAGTTCAAGAGGTTAGAGGTAGCTATATTTTGGAAAAGACTATCCGAAAAGAAGTCGTTCTGTATTCAATTGTAATTTTCACAGAGCTAAGGTCCCTGGCAGGTCATCCAAGTAATGAGACTTTATGCTAATTCCCAACCCAACACAAACAATAGCTCTCAGCCCAAGTGGCTCCTGACTGCTCTAGAAACTCAGAAAACTGAAGCAAGATTCTCCATGATTTGGAAGTTCTAGATACCCAGACTCAGTTCCAAGTGATTCTCAGGTAATCTGATTCTCATATCTGTCAATTCCTCAAAGCAATGCTTTCAATCATCTGTCTACTTCTGCATCTACTGTATTCCACTGAGTCTCAAGGAGCACACTTTTCTCAAATTCTTGTCTCAGAAATCAGACTATGTCATACAATCAATGACTTTTTACTGTCGCTGTTGGTCTGTCCTGTCCAAAAGAACACTTTCTATGTTGGAATTATTCAAATGCTGCTGGTCTGTTCTATCTAGTATGGACACCATTAGTCACTCATGGCTTTTGAACACTTGAAATGTAACTGGTGCAACTGAATAAGTGAATTTTTAATTTTATTTAGTTTTCATTGTTTTGAATTTAAATAGCTACGTGGGGCTAATGGCTACCATATTGGACAGCACAAGTCAAGTTGAATTCTTCTAAGGAATATTTACATTTGTTTCTTCTACACACTGGAGGAATGATAAACTTGAGAGTCTTTTAAATTAAATTCTCTGCTTGAGGCTTTTTTACACGAATCTGGTGGTATAATTTCAGATCATGGCCCTGAGTAAATACCAGGTTTGGCTCAAATTCTCAGAAGGGATTTTTTTTTCCTCCACTTAACCAGTGCCAGTATTAACATATGTAAATATTCCTGCCATCCCTTCATGCATAGTGGGCTTATTTTTGTACTCATTTGCTCTTACCCTCAGAGAGTGGCCCTTGAGTTCCAACATGCAGAAATAATTTACTATTAAAAAATATCATGGATGTTTTTTAGTTTCATATTGAAACCAAAAACAATGATGCTTCTCTCAACCAGTAATAACTAAGAACAAATGAAATATAGTAATATAATTTCTGATGGATAGCAGAAGCTTAATAGATATTGAAAGAGAAAAGGCATACAGCAAAGGAAACCATTAACAAAATAAAAAGCAACCTATTAAGTAAGATAAAATATTTGCAAATCATATACCTGAGCAGGGGTTAATATCCAAAATGTATAAAGAACTTACACAACTCAATATCAAAAAATCAAACAATCTCATTTTTAAATGGTCAGAGAATCTGAACAGACATTTTTCCAAAGATACACGTATGGCCAATAGGCACATGAAAAGATGTTCAGCATTATTAATCATCAAGGAAAATGGAAATAAAAACAATGATGAGATGTCACTTCACACCTGTTAGAATGGCTATTATCAAAAAGACAAGAAATAACAAATCTTGTTGAGGATGTAGAGAAAAGGGAATACTTGTGCACCTTTGGTGGGAATGTAAATTGGTGTAGCCACTGTGGAAAACAGTATGGAAGTTCCTCAAAAAACTGAGAAAAGAACTAATGATCTATCAATCCCACTTATGGGTACATATCCAAAGAAAATGAAAACATTAATTCAAAAACATGTATGCACCTCCATTTACAATAGCCAAACTATGGAAAAAACCTAAACGTCCACTGGTGTATGAATGGATAAAGACGATGTGAGATAGATACACATGGAATACTATTCAGCCATAATAAAGAAAGAAAGCTTATCATTTGTGACAACATGGATGGACCTTGAAGGCATTGATAGTGACACAGTGTTTGGTGACTGGTCCCAGATTTGTGGTCTCCGAAGGAGAAAATTTCACTCTGGGGCCAAAGACGCAATCTTCGTCACCCAGAGCTGTGTGTAGATTTTATTAAAGTGAAAGTGATAGAAAAAACTTCTGACATAGACATCAGAAGAGGGTAGAAAGAGTACCCGCCTCACTAGTTCAAGCAGAACATTATATACTTTTCAACTGGCTGCTGAGAATAGATTTTAAAAATATCTCAAAGTTCTGGAAGTTTCATCAAATGTCTTTTCCCATAACATACATCTTGAGCTTAAAAAAAACATGTCCTTGAGCAAGAGATATTGCTTATGAGGCCTATGTGACTAAGGCAAAAGAATGTGAAAAAGAAAGACTGTTCACCTCCTCCCTAAAGGGACCTTAGACTCCCTATCAACCTGCCTAAGTTAACTCTCTCAGCATTATGCTAAATGAAATAAGTTGGACAGAGAAAAAAAATATCATACGATCTCATTTATATGTAGAATATAGAAACAAAACAAAAACACACAAAAACAAACTTAAAGATACAGAGAACAGATTTGTGTTTGCCAGTGGTGGGATTGGAGGTAAGCAGAATGGATGAAGAGAATCCAGAAGTGTGAATTTCCATTTCTAAAATAAATAAGTCATGGGATATGTATGTGTGTCTGTGTGTGTGTGTGAGAGAGAGAGAGAGAGGAACAAGGGAAAACCATATTTGGTCATAGAATTTGTTTCTAAAAGTGATGGCTCTGTGATCACCTAGTTATTTTAAAGAAGAGAGGTGTTAAATGCACTGTTAACTTCTGTTTGAATAAAAGAAGAGAGAAATTGGAGAGAGAGTATGTATATATAATCCTTATACGGTACAGGGCTTCCCTGGTGGCTCAGATGGTAAAGTGTCTGCCTGCAATGCAGGATACCCGGGTTCGATCCCTGGGTCAGCAAGATCCCCTGGAGAAGGAAATGGAAACCCACTTCAGTACTCTTGCCTGGAAAATTCCATGGACTGAGAAGCCTGGTAGGCTACAGTCCATGGGGGCACAAAGAGTAGGACACTGAGCAACTTCACTTTCCTTTCTTTCTTTCTTATAGGGTACAGGAAAGAGAAACCCTAATATTTAGTGTATCAGTCAGAGTCCAGGCAGGAAAGAGTTGGTACACGATAGGGAGATGAGACAGCATCACCCTGGCCTGGCTTCTTGAACTGAGCTGGAGCCCTGTTTACACAGGGGGAGACTGGAAGCTAAAGACACAGTTTCATGAGCATTTTTATGAGCTTCTGTGTGTAAGAAGCACAAATTTGGGACCCATAAGTGCAGGGTGCAAGCAAGGGTTCCTCTTTACTTATGGAAAATCCACCCCTCTGGCTGCTGGCCTCCCATGTTTTCGAGCTTAGAGAAATTTGAGGGTCACTTTCCTTGATGGGCCTTTCCCTAGTGGCTTAGATGGTAAAGGATCTGCCTGCAGTGCGGGAGACCCAGGTTCAGTCTCTGGGCCAGGAAGATCCTCTGGAGAAGGGCATGGCAATCGACTTCAGTATTCTTGCCTGGAGAATTCCATGGACAGAGGAACCTGGTAGGCTATAGTCCATGGGGTCGCAAAGAGTCAGACATGACTGAATGACTAAAACTTTCACTTTTCCTTCATGGAGGCATCATTCTGGATGCCAATGACAGCTGTAGTCACAAGGCAACCCAAAGTGACCAAGGAGGAGGCTGAACAAGAAAGAAAGAAACATGACCATACCCCATGGGGATGTGGCTGGACAGGTTGGTTTCTGTATGTAACTGAAGACTCTCTAAGATACTTGGGGTATGAGGGTGACTGTGTAACTTTGAAAATGACCATCATTTGTGCTTGAACACATGTACTCATTGATAGAAAGATTTTTCTGTTGTTGTTGTTTAGTCACTAAGTCATGTCTGACTCTTTGCAGCCCCATGGGCTGTAGCCTGCAAGGCTCCTCTGTCCATAGGATTTCCCAAGCAAGAATATTGGAGTGGGTTGCCATTTTCTTCTCCAGGGTATCTTCTTGACCTAGGGATCAAACCCACAGCTCCTGCATTGCAGGCAGATTCTTTACCACTGTGCCACCTGGGAAGACCCAGAAAGATTTTAGTTCATAATATTTATGTGATCTCACTTCAGTTGAGGAGAGGATGAGAATTGGGATATTCAGATCATGAAAGAAGAAAAATAAAGGAAAAAGTGTAGTTAGCTACTCCCAAGGCTGAAACTGTAATTGTGGAGGAAAATGTGTATGTCCCTTTTTGTCTGATTAATTCAGATTTTATCCAGCAGATGCAAAAACTGGGAAACTCATTTGAGGATTACTGGAAAGTTGTAAGCCTGTTGGGCCCAAGACATAAGACCAGAATTGCTGCAGAGTCCATTTTTGGCATCTGGGTTGTTGGGCATAAAAGTAACCATCTTCTGTCTCCACTAAGGGCATATCAGGCGCTATAGACAGATAGCACCAGCCTTGGATTAAGACTTGGGTTTGAGTCAGTTCTGTCAAAGGTACAGTGAATTCACGTAACTTGCCAACTATGAGATCCTCATCTGAAAATAGGATATGATACACTTCCATGAGACCTCACAGTTTCTGTAATGTCATCAAATGAGATAATAGAAATTCAGTAAAGTCCTATATGAATGTAGGAGGGAAAGAGTGTGTTTTAAACAGAGTCCCTCTATGTTGTTCAGTCTCTACGTTGTGTTCAACTCTTTGCAACCCCATAGATTGAGACATACCAAGCTCCCCTGTCCTTCACCATCTCCTGGAGGTTGCTTAAACTCATTTCCATTGAGTCAGTGATGCCATCCAACCATCTCATCCTCTGTCGCCCTTTTCTCCTCACATCTTAAATCTTTCCCAGCATCACGGTCTTTTCAAATGAGTCAGCTCTTTGCATCAGGTAGCCAAAGTACTGGAGCTTCAGCTTCAGCATCCGTCCTTTCAATGTATATTCAGGGTTGATATCCTTTCGGATTGACTGGTTTGATCCCCTCACTGTCCAAGGAACTCTCAAGAAACTTCTCCCATACCATCATTCAAAAGCATCAATTCTTGGGCACTCAACTTTCTTTATGGTTCAACTCTTACATCCATACATGACTACTGGAAAAACCATAGCTTTGACTGTATGGACTTTGTCAGCAAAATGATGTCTCTGCTTTTTAATGCACTGTCTAGGTTTGTCATAGATATTCTTCCAAGGAGCAAGTGTCTTTTAATTTTATGGCTCCAGTGATCTATGCTGAAATATTATTCCATTGAAAAGAGTAAAAAGCACAAATGATGCTCACCTGAAAAATTACTCCAAATTAAAATCTGTAGTTGTGAGTCCAGCTCTCTCAACTTATTGAACCTTCATGTATTTGGGGTTGAATTGAATATACAGAAAGTTCTGTCAGTGATAAAAGAGAATGAAAAGGATATGGAAAGTTAACAGGCTGTCTAAAAACTAGAACTATTTGCTATTCCAGTTGTGGCTCATTAGCTCATTACTCTACTATTGGAAAGAAACACTTAAATTGGAGAAGGGACAAAAAGAAGCTCTGGAAAAAGGATCTACTTTGTATGGTTGGAAAATAAAGCCTTTTGTTTTCCTGTCAAGGGCAGGTTCAGTTCAGTTCAGTTCAGTTCAGTCGCTCAGTTGTGTCCAACTCTTTGTGACCCCATGAATCACAGCACGCCAGGCCTCCCTGTCCATCACCAACTCCCGGAGTTCACTCAAACTCATGGCCATCGAGTCGGTGATGCCATCAAGCCATCTAATCCTCTGTTGTCCCCGTCTCCTCCCGCCCCCAATCCCTCCGAGCATCAGAGTCTTTTCCAGTGAGTCAACTACTTCTCCCAAAGGTATGTTGTTAAAAGTCTCTAGGGACAGCCACAATTCCTAGAACCTGGACACAGATCTCAGTAGCAGCTAGGATAGTATATTTCTCACAGTTAAAAATGAGAAACCTGGATTTCTCTGGTGGCCCACTTGTTAAGAATCTTTTTGCCAATGCAAGGGACATGGCTTCAATCCCTGGTCCAGGAAGACCCCACATGCCATGGGGCAACTAGGCCCATGTGCCACAACTACTGAGCCTGTGTGCTTGAACCTGTGCTCCACAACAAGAGAAGCCACACAATGAGAAGCCCACCCACCACAACTAGAGAATAGAGTCTGCTTGCCACAACTAGAGGAACGCCTGTGCACAGCAATGAAGACCCAGTGCAGACAAAATAAACAAGTAAATGATTTTTTTTAACGAGAAAGTTATGTTCCAAAGCCATATGTGACAAGGGCACATGGGCACAGAGAAGAGAGCCTTGAGAAACTTGGTAAATAAGGCAGAACATGATAATCAGAAAGATTTCATAAATTATAATCAGAAAATTCAGATGGATTCATGACAGCACAAAAGAGAAAAATAGTCAGATTATCAGGAAAATTTTAGAAAAACACATAGCAGAGAATAGAACCAGGTCAGATACCCAAAATTAAAGAGAATGGTAAGAAAGGGGAAGGCAAATCAGAGCCAAATGACAGGGCAAGGTAGTGAGCAAGTGTCATAGCAAATAAAAGAAAAGGAACTGTACCCTCTCTACCTTTTATCCATAGAACCTAGGGATGTGCCTAATATAGAGGCCCACTACTAAATGAATGCCATAAACCCAGAAACAGACTTACGATACTGAAAACTAACTTTTCTAATTCAACCAGCTAATAGCCTAAATTGAGAAGCCTAAAGTTTCTTGAACTTTAATGTGCACACATATCACTCAGG
This sequence comes from Moschus berezovskii, assembly GCF_049115385.1. Taxonomy (NCBI): domain Eukaryota; kingdom Metazoa; phylum Chordata; class Mammalia; order Artiodactyla; family Moschidae; genus Moschus; species Moschus berezovskii. The sequence continues at coordinate 161,715,498 of NC_142460.1, forward strand.
GATCTTCTAGGGTGCCTGGGGTAAGTCTGGGGTGGGGCCTAAGCGTGACTGTACTTGTGACTACAATGCTCCTGATCCACAAATACACTGATTCACCCCATAATTTGAATAAGGGCCTTGACTCAACTCAGCAACTTGTATTAGCTTTTTGTTAAGACAGAAATCTATTACAAGAAAGACTGTGAGTGGAAATAAGAAAAGTATTTTCCAGGAGTAGGGAAGTAAAGTTCAGACAAGAATAACAATTCCTGAATAGAATGATTTGGGGAATTTTCCTGGGGCAGTGGCTGCCAACAGCCCTGTGCCCAGAAAGAGGAGCCAATGGTGGTCCAGAATTATATTGACACATGCAGATTTGGAGGAGTGCAAAATTTGTTAAAGGGTTTATCCACTGTTCAGTTCAGTCGCTCAGTCGTGTCCGACTCTCCGCGACCCCATGAATCGCAGCACGCCAGGCCTCCCTGTCCATCACCAACTCCCAGAGTTAATCAAACTCATGTCCATCAAGTCGGTGATGCCATCCAGCCATCTCATTCTCTGTCATCCCCTTCTCCTTCTGCCCCCAATCCCTCCCAGCATCAGGGTCTTTTCCAGTGAGTCAACTCTTCGCATGAGGTGGCCAAAGTTTTGGAGTTTCAGCTTTAGCATCAGTCCTTCCAATGAACACGCAGGACTGATCTCCTTTAGGATGGACTGGCTGGATCTCCTGGCACATAGTAGTTGCCTATAGAATGATGAATGAATGAATAAACAAATGGTTTCGGTGGTGACAGGTTAATGCTGGTGTCAAAAAGAAGTCTCTGAAGAAAGTGGTCACAGTGATTCAACCAAGGCTCAGAATGGTTTTGGGAGAAATTTTTAAAATCACCAGCATTCCAAAAGATCTCATTTATAATCCAGTGGCGATTCTGACTTAATTTGTGGAAAATTCCTGTAATTGCAAAGTGTACAGAGAACTGAAGATACAAAGAAGACACTGTCTTTAAGGATGGACCTTTGCCGTAGTCCAGAGAATATGACATGGGGCTTAAGGTGAGGGTTATAATAACGACTAGCATTTGTATTTCAAATTTTAGTTTACAAATTGTTTCCAAATATGTTCTCCGTTGGACTACACATCAGAAAATCTGGGTTTTGAAAAAGTGGCCTAGCCTTTCTCAGATTTATCCTCTTCAGTTGTAAAATGGAAATGATACCTCTGCCCATCTCAAAGGGTGGTTGAAAGGAGCAAATGAGATAAGATATGTGACAGCTATTTAAAAACTTACAAGTGTAGTTGCTGGTGTGGAAGAATGAATGTGGGGAGATATTATAAATGGTCCCACAAATTAAGTGACTGAATAGATTGTTAAGATGAAGTTTTTACTTCCTCTGAGCTAAAAATAAGTAGAACAAGACTTTAAAACAATGCTATCATGAATAAATTTAGTGATATTTGCCCTCAGTTTTCTTATCCTTAAAATTAGAGAGTCCTAATGCGATGATCCCCAAATTACTATTGAACTACTAAAATTCTGGTGACACTTGAGACAGGCATGGTGAGTAAGTTCCCATTCAATGAATCTAAGAATACCAGAACTCCTCACAACAGTGTGCAGACCCTATAAATCTACATTACATGAGTGCAGAGTGAGTATCTGGAACACACTGTCCTCTGGTTTATGTTATAGCTGAGCTTGCTGGCAGCAGTCCTAACCCTCATTATCCCTAGTGGGCCTGGACCAATTGGCCAAAGCCTCGCAGAGGCTGGCAGAGCTAATTATTTCTAGATGCAACTCATCAGCGCTTTGCACCTTCTTTTGTATTGAGGGCTGATCTCCTGACTCCCATTCTTCCTTTTTCTTTTATGTACTGTCTTTGCCTTAATTCCTTGCATTTTGATGTGCCTTCAGTTCTGATGAATTCAAAGCTCTGAGGATTTTAATGTCCTCATCCATCAGTTGCAGTGATCAGCAGGGAGAAGAGAGAAATACTATCCCAATTCTGCAACTATGTGCCAAATCTGTCACTAGGGGATTTTCATTGGAGTTTATGTCAGTTAGGCTAGTTTTACTAAAGGGAATTTTTATTTCTTTTAGTTTGGGTGAGTTAGGTAAGAATTTACCTGAATAAAAGGAAGAAGATATTAGGGGGTTTGCTACAGTCTCAGGATTCTGGGAACTGCTAAACCACAGGTCTCACAGAACTTACTAAAGAATTGAAGACTCAATAAACCATTCAGAATTCAGAGTGGCAAAGTGACTGGGTCATCTGGTCAACCTCCTAAGCAACAAGGGTTCACAAATACCTACTCTCATGCTCTACCATTGTGGCAACTTGTATGGACAGAAACCCTCAGAAGATGTATATACAAGAAACAGATGTTCTGAAGCCCAGCCTCCAGTATAAATCCAACTTAAAAGGCACAAATATTTTTAAGAACTGCTTTATACACAATTTCATTATTTTTATGTCATGCTACTCTGTTATTCTTTGGTTAAAGATCATTCAATTAGTGAAGTTCCCAATGTACTGAAATAAATTTATCAAAACTTAGTGGTATGTAACAACTATTTCTGCTTCATTGACTATGCCAAAGCCTTTCACTGTGTGGATCACAATAAACTGTGGAACATTCTGAAAGAGATGGGAATCCCAGACCACCTGACCTGCCTCTTGAGAAACCTGTATGCAGGTCAGGAAGCAACAGTTAGAACTGGACATGGAACAACAGACTGGTTCCAAATAGGAAAAGGTGTACGTCAAGGTTGTATATTGTCACCTTGCTTATTTAACTTATATGCAGAGTACATCATGAGGAACGCTGGGCTGGAAGAAGCACAAGCTGGAATCAAGATTGCTGGGAGAAATATCAATAACCTCAGATATGCAGATGACACTACCCTTATGGCAGAAAGTGAAGAGGAACTCAAAAGCCTCTTGATGAAACTGAAAGAGGAGAGTGAAAAGGTTGGCTTGAAGCTCAACATTCAGAAAACAAAGATCATGGCATCTGGTCCCATCACTTCATGGGAAATAGATGGAAAAACAGTGGAAACAGTGTCAGACTTTGTTTTTTTGGGCTCCAAAATCACTGCAGATGCTGATTGCAGCCATGAAATTAAAAGACGCTTGCTCCTTGGAAGGAAAGTTATGACCAACCTTGATAGTATATTAAAAAGCAGAGACATTACTTTGCCAACCAAGGTCCGTCTAGTCAAGGCAATGGTTTTCCCCGTGGTCATGTATGGATGTGAGAGTTGGACTGTGAAGAAAGCTGATCGCCGAAGAATCGATGCTTTTGAACTGTGGTGTTGGAGAAGACTCTTGAGAGTCCCTTATACTGCAAGGAGATCCAACCAGTCCATTCTAAAGGAGATCAATCCTGGATGTTCATTGGAAGGACTGATGCTAAAGCTGAAACTGCAATACTTTGGCCACCTCATGCGACGAGTTGACTCACTGGAAAAGTCTCTGATGCTGGGAAGGGTTGGGGGCGGGAGGAGAAGGGGACGACGGAGAATGAGATGGCTGGATGGCATCACCGACTCTGTGGACATGAGTTTGAGTGTACTCCTGGAGTTGGTGATGGACAGGGAGGCCTGGCGTGCTGTGATTCATGGGGTCGCGGAGAGTCAGACACGACTGAGCGACTGAACTGAACTGAACTGAACTTCTTAGTATCAATATATCAGACAGAGTGAAGCACACATGTTCAAGGTTGTGTTTGATTTAACCGGTGGTTTGGCCATGGTGTTATTTTTTGTGATTATCTACACTGCGGATGCTGATTGCAGCCATGAAATTAAAAGATGTTTACTCCTTGGAAGGAAAGTTATGACCAATCTAGACAGTATATTAAAAAGCAGAGACATTACTTTGCCAACCAAGGTCCATCTAGTCAAGGCTATGGTTTTTCCAGTGGTCATGTATGGATGTGAGAGTTGGACTGTGAAGAAAGCTGATCGCAGAAGAATTGATGCTTTTGAACTGTGGTGCTGGAGAAGACTCTTGAGAGTCCCTTGGACTGCAAGGAGATCCAACCAGTCCATTCTAAAGGAGATCAATCCTGGGTGTTCATTGGAAGGACTGATGCTAAAGCTGAATCTCCAATATTTTGGCCACCTCATGCGACGAGTTGACTCACTGGAAAAGACTCTGTTGCTGGGAGGGATTGGGGGAAGGAGGAGAAGGGGACGACAGAGAATGAGATGGCTGGATAGCATCACCGACTCGATGGACATGAGTTTGAGTGAACTCCGGGAGTTGGTGAACTCCGCCAGGGAGGCCTGGCGTGCTGTGATTCATGGGGTCGCAAAGAGTCGGACATGACTGAGTGACTGAACTGAACTGATGAAGAACTTAGTGCATTAGCTATATTTCAGGTGACTTGGGCTTTTTTGGCGACCTGGAGACCTAAATAATATTTAACTTTGTTGTTCTGAGTTCTCAGCATCCAATTAACAGCAGGAACTTTTGAGTTATAGCCATTTATACATTGAAAATCGACACAGTTTTATTTCAGAAATCTTACACCTTCTAAACAACTTTGAAACAACTGCCTTCAGCAAACATTTTTAAAAGGTCTGATCATCACAGACATCTTATGGCATTTGATTCTATGTCTTGGGGAATGGTGTAAATATGAGGGAAAGACAGCTGTATATTTATCTAAAACAGTGGTTTTCAAGCTGTGGTCCCAGAAGTAGCACATCAGCATCACCAGAGGACTTGTTAGAAGTACAGATCCTCATGTCTTACCCCAAATATGCTGAATCAGAAAGTTTGTTGATGGGACCCAGAAATCTATGTTTTAACAATCCTTCCAAAAGATTCTTTTGTATACTAACATTTGAAAATGCTGGGCTAAGACTTTTGTGAGCTCCAGAAGACCCCCAGGAAGACATGAGAATAATGCAATATCCTCATCATGTGGTTAGGAACAAGAGCATGTATTGTTTCTCTAAGTACTTCTGACTGGAGTCAGATTTGGGAGGAAGTTCAAACCAAAGATCAATGTCGCCAATGTACGCTGTTTCTCTTTCTGTATTCTCTGCCCTTCCCTTCTGCTCCAGCAGGTTATCCCCTCACTATTTCTAAGCTCCTGCAGTTTCCTACATAGAATTTCCTCCTCCTTCCTCTTTGTTAACCCAACCTCCTTATTTCCTTCAAGTTCTGCTTCACAAAAGACCTCCTTCAAGAATCTTCCATGTTTCCTCTCAGTTGCATTCATCAAGTATTTATTAAATACACTTACTTTTTGTCCTGGCACACATTTCAAAGAAAAGACTTTGTCCCTGTTCTCATGTGCCGTGAGAACCCACAACACAACGTGCTTCTGTTGCTTTCACTCAGACCTTTCTCCACAGTTCCTAATAAATTGCCAGAAAACTTCAGTCTGATTTTAGGTTACTTCCAATATGTATTTTAGCTTCCCTACTAGATAGCAAGCTCCCAGAGGGCAGTGACACAGTTTTAAACTCATTTTGTACATTTTGTGTTTCTTGGCAGACTGTGGAGAATGTGTTAGGGGATGTTGTTGAGTTGAATGAATAAGGTAATGGTTGAAACGATAGTATAGATGTGCACAGAATGAACTTAGTACCTTCATAGTGAATCTCTCTGACTTTTCTTCATCGGCCCCTTGATTTACTCTTACCCACTTACCTAGGGCATGAAACCAATAAAATCCCAAAGACAACTTGCTTGAATGAAGGTGGATTCATGTTTCTCAGTTCTGAGCTGCAGAGGGGAGGGGAATCCCAAGAAGTGCCAAGCCAGAATCAGGTCAAATGCCAATTAAAAGTTTTTAAAATGTATCTTAAATCTGTATCTTAATTCCACCCTGTGCTTTTGGTTGTGATGATGTTTGGGCTTTGAAGAAAAATTTTTTAGAATCCTGACTCAGGGCCAAAAAGACCAATAGTTTGCCCTTAATTAGTGGAATTACAAAGAACCTGCCAAATGAATGATTTGTTTAAGACCAGAAAGACAAAGAGGAGAAGGATGGTCCGTTTAGTAGTTATTATGTGTCCAAATCTTTTAAATGACCTAGATTACATGCCAAGCTGAATCTTCCAAGAGTACCTGCCTGCAGGTAGCTTACAAATTCTCTTTTGATTCACATGTCAAATCAGTACTTAGGTTTATAGAGCATATACTTGCTTGCCACGGTAATTGTTTGTGAATATGAATAATAAGATATTAAAAAGTCCACATTTGCCAATTTGTTCACCTCTTCATAGATCAAAGCTCCAGAGAGCATCTTAAAAGCTAACCTTTTGAGTAGAACAGGAGAAGAAGACAAGTTCCCTGTGGTTCTCTTAGAAATTCATGCCAGGGAAATCATCATCGTCAATACTATATCCATTGGATGTTCAGGCTTGAGTCATCAGGGAGCTCTGAGATTTGGTACCTGACCTAAAATTAGAAGAACTTTTCATGGAAAACACATGACTTTGTGAAAATGAGAGGTGGGAAGAAGATGGATGGGATGGCAATTTCTGTGAATGAAATATTTTTTGCTGCCTCATTATGATTCTTGAGTCTTGTCAAGGTGGCAAAAATGAAAGCTACTTTCTTTAATAAGACAGAACACTCTGGATCACTAAAGTTGTCAGTAGGAGGAAGAATCGCAGAGCAAGAAAAAGCAGCTGAACTATAGGACCTACATTTCCTAGGAGTGTTTATTAATTAGTAGTCTCAAGGTAACCAGCTTCCCACTTAATTCTGACCCAAGCATGGCCATACAGTTCTCCTCTGGGTATTATGTGGTCCAGCTATGACAAAGTCAAATTATTCAAACCACATGTTGCTAAAAGGCAGGTAGGAACAAAGAAAATAAACCCAGTAAGTACAATTAAGTGAAAATTATGTGGTTTACAAGATATGGCTCACTCTTCAGGGCTTCTATCCCTGCCCCAATGGGTAAGACAATGACAGTCAGGTAGTTTCTTTCCTCCTAGAAATCACCCTACAAACATGCATCCTGACTCATCAGACTTGAAACTAACAATAGGAAACAGGTTTTAATCTTATATTCTAGCAATGAATAGTAGACAAGGACTGCCTGGGATGCTGGATTGAGGAAGAGTCTGAGTGAGGAAAGTATAACGATTGATTGGTGATGTCCGCAATGGGTGAGGATAAGAGGATGGACAGGGAGTAGTAGGGGAATGCTATGTCCGTGCCAGGTAGTTGCCATTTCTTAGGTCAAGACCTAAGAAAGGAATGCCAAAGCAGAGGTATAGAATCCTCCCTCTCTCCTCTCTAAAGACCTGTCTCTTCTTCTATTATTGATATTTGAAATAATGCCTCCACATTTCAGGAAAGACTCCACCTAAGCATAGGGTCCAGCTTCTATAGGCAACCTTGTCAGATTCTTGCATCTCAGCCTCAGTATTCACACAGGAAAAAAAAAGTCATTCTGATGGGAGAGGCATATCTCTCCATCAGACATTTTTCTCTCTGGAATAACTCTCAATAACTATCTCAGTCTTTCTTTTGGCCCCACAGGATGTGGAGTTTCTAAGTTACAAGTAACTGTCATAAGCAGAGGGCTAACCCCATGGGGTGGTTAACTTTACAAAACAGTCCCTGCATGGGAGGGAAACTCTGACAGAGTCTTCTCTACCCTTGCTCACGGTGAAGATATTCCTGATCAGGACAAAGAGGAGGACAAGTTAAAAAATAGCTCTAGTGAAGAGAAACACAAAATAGCTGCAGTGAGGGGAAACTTGGAGAAGAGTGGGAAATTGATTGCTTTAAAGGCGAATGGCAAAAGGAAAACAGTAAAAGCAGAGATTCATGGGCAAAGGAAAAACTCATGACTTGGTGGGGACCTAAAAAGAGGAGGCATTCTGCATAAGGAGGAAAATTCTCCATACCAACCCCCTCCCAAAGATTAAGCTAGATGGCAAGATGATAATGAATATCAAAGTAGAACTACCAACTTTGACTCTGGATCTGAGAATAAAGTTCCCACCAGTGGTGGCCCCACACCAGAGCAGAGCAACAGTCTAGACAGGGAAGCGCTAAAATACCGCAAGTCAACCTTCACATTCCGCATGTAGCCTGGTAACAAGTGTTTATAAAATATGATTGATCACCATGCAATTTGTTATGTCAATCAGTCATGGAGTTAAGTACATGTTCCTCTTGGGCACTATTATAAATAATGATATGGCAAACACAGCTAGGTTCAATAGTCCTTTGCATTCAGCTGTTAAATTGATGACACAGCATCAGTATTGATGAACAGGGATTTTCTCTATCAAGGATAATTTGTATCCCTATATCTAATGGGCTATCCCACTCCCATTTTTGCCAAGGCATCATTCACACTGATACAGGCAATGAATCCATCAACAAAGAAGAAACAAATACATTTTAAAAAAAGAACCCTGATAAATGCTGCTCGTGAAGAAACAGGGATTTTTGCATCGCTGACACAGAGGTTATAGAAAATGTGAGCTCACCATAAAATTGCCAGAACAGAAAAATAAGATGGATTCAGGAGAAAGAGTTTGCACCCAAACACAGCTTCTCCAGAATGTGTTGTCCACCTGCCAAGGACATCCTTCTTTACTACCTATGCTACAAATACATATCCAAATTCCTTGACCAAGTAAGTTGTGTGTTATATACTGCGCATATGCCCTAATCTTGGAAGTTATTCACAATACAAATTAGCAGGATGTGGAGTAAGAGAAGGCAAAAGGAGTGTTGGTGCAAAATTAAAGGAAGAACTCGCTCTCAGATTCATGCAAGTGACAACTCTGTGCTTGTGGTGCCCTAAGAACAAGTGCTTCCTTAAATTTTGTGCCCTTGTTGCCTGGTTAGCCTCATGCTTGCATTTCAAAGTCTGCAAAACAGAGAAAACTGTTTAACTTTGATAACCCAAGATTATTTGAGGATTCAGCCCTTTTTCATTGATCCCTTATTAACCTCCCATAAAATAGGTCCTCTATGAAATGAACTTTTAAAAGGCTTTGCTACCATGTAGATTTTGATTTCTGCTCTTTAAAATAATAACCTTGATGTGGAGAATGGAATTTAGATGGAAACTTGGGTCCATTTATCAAATACCACCATTGAAAATGTGCTATTATGAAAGCCCGAAAAAAATTCTAACTAGTTTCCACTACTTTTCCTGGCTTTTAAAGTAGTTATTGATGACCCTGTTACTAGGAGGGCCTTCCCATCAGTGAATGGACAAATTTACACTTCCAGGTGGAGAAATTCCATGTCATCTCCCCAGAGACAAATAAAGCTATTGGTCTGTCTGGTGATAGAAATGGAATGAGAAAAAAAAAAAAGGTTCAATTACTTGGGAAATAAGCTTGATAAGATAGGTCAGTGGCCCTGCTGAACACCGTCAAAATCTCAACTTTCTGCTTGTCCATCTTGCAAACGTGTTTCTGACTTCATCCAGATGAAAAAATAGGGTTTCTTCCTGGATAACTCAGAACCAAGCCCTCCTATCTCTCAGGGAAGTGTTCAACTCAAAAGTCTGTCTATAATAATTACTGCTTCAGTTCAGTTCAGTTCAGTTCAGTTCAGTCTCTCAGTCGTGTCCGACTCTCCGCGACCCCATGAATCACAGCACGCCAGGCCTCCCTGTCCATCACCAACTCCCAGAGTTCACTCAAACTCATGTCCACAGAGTCGGTGATGCCATCCAGCCATCTCATTCTCCGTCGTCCCCTTCTCCTCCCGCCCCCAACCTTTCCCAGCATCAGAGTCTTTTCCAGTGAGTCAACTCGTCGCATGAGGTGGCCAAAGTATTGCAGCTTCAGCTTTAGCATCAGTCCCTCCAATACTGCTTAGAAGAGGAAAAATGATTCTCTCTGACCAGGAGAGTTTCACCAGTAGCCATTGTAAGCTAGCTACTTAGGACCATTATTTGGTTTTCTTGTTTTATCCTGGATCTCCATACTCTCTCTTCTCCTTACACTCACTTAGTAGGCAGCATTGCTCAGAGAGGCACAGACTGACCAGAAACAGCTGGTGCTATGTAGAAAGGCTGACTGACAGAGGAACCTCATCATAAGGAACTAAATGAAACTAAAAGCAAAAGTTTTCCCTAAGCTTGGTTTCAAAGGTGTTGGAGTAAATCTATACAGGACTTCAGTCAGAAGTCAATTCCTGGATGAGTACTCAGGAGCCACACGAAGGTCAGATGTGATGTCTGCCCACAAGAGACCTGGGTGAGAGTGTCCCAAGGTGGAGCCAGAACCTGAAGAGATGAGCACGTACAGGGGCCCAAAGGATAAGTTAGGATGGCCAGAGAAGCCAAAGAAACATTATAGACACGGGGACATAGCACGGGCCAGTCTGTGGTGGTAATGAGGCAGGAGAATCCAGAACAATATTTGTGAATCTGACTGGGATGCCTGAGATATCTTATATTGTCTATGGAAAGATTGGTGTTGTTCAGTTGCTAAATCATGTCTAACTCTTTGAAACCCCCTGGACTGCAGCACACCAGTCTTCCCTGTCCTTCACCATTTCCCAAAGTTTGCTTAAACTCATGTCCATTGAGTCAGTGATGCCATCCAACCATCTCATCCTCTGTTGCCCGCTTCGCCTCCTGCCATCAGGGTCTTTTACAATGAGTTGGCTTTTCGCATCAGGTGGCCAAAGTATTGGAGCTTCAGCATCAGTCCTTCCAATGAATATTCAGGATTGATTTCCTTTAGGATTGACTGGTTAGATCTTCTCGCTGTCCAAGGGACTCTCAAGAGTCTTCTCCAACACCACAGTTCAAAAACATCAATTCTTTGGCACTCAGCCTTCTTTATGGTCCAATTCTCACATCCATGTGTGACTACTGGAGAAACCATAGCTTTGACTATATGGACCTTTGTCAGCAAATTGATGTCTCTGCTTTTTAATGCACTATCTATGTTTGTCATAATTTTCCTTCCAAGGAGAAAGCAACTTTTTATTTCATGACTGCAGTCACTGTCCTCAGTGATTTTGGAGCCCAAGAAAATAAAATCTACCACTGTTTCCATTTTTAGTTGAATTCAAACTCCCAGAATTGGCTTGGATGTGGCAGTCACAAAACTGTTTTCCATAAATCATTTCTTGGGATTGGTTAGGAACAGCTCCCTTCTCCATGATTTTAGGGTCTAAATTTTGTCCCCTTGTTTGAAAACCTCCAAATCTTGAACACCTATGATGGTCCCAAGGGCTTCCCTTCTGGCTCAGCTGGTAAAGAATTCGTCTGCAATGTGGGAGCCCTGAGTTTGATTCCTGGCCTGGAGAAATGAAGGGCTACCCTCTCCAGTATTCTGGCCTAGAGAATCCCATGGACTACAGTCCATGGGGTCGCAAATAGTCAGAGACGACTGAGTGATTTTCACTTCACTGTGATGGTTCCAAAGGCAATAATTAAACAAGAGAAGTGAGTAAATGAGCTTATGTGGGAAACACACTGTAATGAAGTTGCATGACTGAGCCAAGACTCCCTCCTGGCTGTCAGTGAGCCCCATGCTGCCAGCTTGTGGTTTCCAGACTGATTAAGCCATATGAATGGAGTCATCTGTTCTTTTCTGGTCTTCAAGTGCCTTTTCCTCCTGAGGGACCAATAGGAGGCTGCCTCCAGGCATTAAATTAGAGCAATCAATAAACCATGAGCAGCATGGCTCATTTAGAAATAGAGACACAGGCATTTTTCTAGAAGAAACAATGATTACCTGTCTTGAGTACAGAGATTCATGGTGTTTATTAGAGGTCAGGAACGTGGGAGTCAGCTTTCAAAATACCAAATACTAAACCACCCCTTGCGCCTGCCAGTGATTGGCACCCAGGTGAATGGTACATTGAATCACTCAGACCAGCAGCTTGCATGTAATATCAATTTCTTCTTTTTCTTCTCGCTCAACCCCAACCTCTACTTAGAGATTGAGACCCATAGCTGCCACTTCTGTAATACCCCTGTTCCCATGCCATATATTTACTGCAGGCCATCTCTGGACTTCTATCCCCCACCCCTTTTATTCTTACTCCACTTGGCAGTCATGGTAATCCCTCTACACTGCTAGTCTGATTATGTCATTCCCCTGTTTGGAATAGTTTATATCTCAGATTTGCCTGCAGCTAAGGAATTCTATGGACTTACCTGGTGGCTCAGAGGTTAAAGCGTCTGCCTCCAATGCAGGAGACCCGGGTTCGATCCCTGGGTCGGGAAGATCCCCTGGAGAAGGAGATGGTAACCCACTTCAGTATTCTTGCCTGGAGAATCCCATGTACGGAGAAGCCTGGTAAGCTACAGTCCACAGGGTCGCAAAGAGTCAGACATGACTGAGCGACTGAACAGAACAGAACAGAAGGAATTCTATAGGATTCTCTGGGACTTGATAAATGCTGGGGTGAATAGACTCCATAAAAATAGTGTAATGGCATCCTGTCTCAATTGTAATGTCCCCAGAAATTTACAGAAAACACAACAGATAATAAATATCCATTTAATGATGTGTAAAAATGCAGTGTGGTATATGGAAAACCAGGGGCTCTTTCCCAAGAGACCACGGTTCAAATTTCAACTTTATCACTTTCTAGCTGAGTGACCTCTGGAAAATTACCTTATGTCACTGGGCTTCAGTTTTCTTCAAAATGTTGCTATCAACTCTTGCCTAACAGGATTTTTATGAGGATTAAATGAGATGTACTTAGAGGACTTGACCAGTGAGTGCCTGGTGCTTAGAAATAACTCAAACACCAATTGTATTAAAAAACAGATAAACTAACAGGGCAATAAGCATGTATACATTGCTACTGCTGCTGCTAAGTCACTTCAGTCATGTCCGACTCTGTGTGACCCCATAGACGGAAGCCCACCAGGCTCCCCAGTCCCTGGGATTCTCCAGGCAAGAACACTGGAGTGGGTTGCCATTTCCTTCTCCAATGTGTGAAAGTGAAAAGTGAAAGTGAAGTCGCTCAATCGTGTCCGACCCTTAGCGACCCCACGGACTGCAGCCTACCAGGCTCCTCCATCCATGGGATTTTCTAGGCAAGAGTACTGGAGTGGCTTGCCATTGCCTTCTCTGATGTATGCATTAGGCATCACCAATAGGTACTTTACAAGGAAATGGGGGAGTTGTGATCTCTGACCTGCAGGACTTAAAACCTACATTGCACAGAGGGCATTTACTCAAGGCTCATCATGCAACTACAATCTGGGCTTTGTGAACAGGGCTAAAGAATCTAACACAGCACATATTGTGGATACTATATCTGACCCTGGAGTCCTAGGATGGCTTTTCTGTCTTGAAACTCTGAGGTTCAGGTTGAGGCTATAGGTTATGTACCTAATCTGAATTCTAAATGAAAGTGGTTTTGTACCAGATCCCACTGATCCTCCAAAATATTTGGAGGGAATTATGAATTAGCATTTGTGAAGTTCTCCAAGGTCCTTAAATAAAAGATCGCATTTGCATGTTGGTGTCATTACTCATTCATTTATCTAACCAACTCTTACTGAGACCCAAGGATGTACTCACTTTAATTTTACATTTTTTTCCATATGTGTTAATTCTGCTTTTACCACTAGACTGTGAGATTTATTTTTCAATTGGAGTATAAAATTTTTTTACGTTATAGTGTTGGTTGCTACTGTACAATGAAGTGAATCAGCTATATGTATACATCTATCCCCTCCATCTTCACTCTTCCTCCCACTCCTCTAGATCACTACAGAGCACTGAGCTGAGCTCCTTGTGCTATGCAGCAGCTCCCCACTAGCTCTCTATACACTATCACATGATAGCGTATATATGTCAATGTTGCTCTCTCAATTTGTCCCACCCTCTCCATCCAGCCCTGTGTTCACTCATCTGTTCTCTATATCTGTGTCTCTCTCCCTGTCCTGCAGATAGGTTCATCTGTACCATTTTTCTTCACATATATGATATTTATTTTTCTCTTTCTGTCTTACTTCACTCTGTACAACAGACTCTAGATTCATCTGCGTCGCTACAAATGACCCAGTTTTGTTCCTTTTTATGGCTGAGTAATATTCCATTGAAAAATGTACCACACTTTTTTTATCCGTTCACCTGTTGATGGACATTTAGCATGGTTCCTTCCATGCTAGACTGCGAGCTTTATATAGATAGAGATCAGTTCATCTATCTGCCCCGTGTGTTGCTCCATGGACTACATCTAGTTCATTTCCTGATCCACTGGAAGTAGTCGATAAAGGTTTGATAATAAATGAAAGGAAACCATCAGATAGGAAAAATAAAGCCTATTTTTTCACTTTTTCTGCCTCCTATTATAGAATACATCAAATTCATCCAACATCAGTTCAGTTCAATTCAGTTCAGTCACTCAGTTAACATAGGTCTCAGGAAATACATAGAGGATGGAGATGTAGATAGAAGAGGCAGAGGGACCAAAGAGAGAAAGGAGAGACACTTAGAATTTCAGAATTCCTTGAGGACAGAAGTGCTTCATCAGATGTTCAGAAGAGTATGCATCATACTGCAACAGCCCACTGGACTGTCGTATTATCAAATATCTGTGCTTTGAGTAGGGATTGTATTCACATCTGCAGTTCACCCAAGGAAGTTTCCTGAGTTCAACTACTCATCAGTCCTCTGAATATAAGCTTCTCAGATAGATCTAACACCTGTAAATTTGGTAGAAGTATAGAACAGGTTGAGCCAACACAAAATAACCAATCATGGAGTTGGAGCTCCTGACAAAAGGTTGGGATATAAGTCACTATCAAAGCTGGCCTCTTCACTCCACCCACACAACACTAGGGCTTTCAATCTTCTTAAAGACTAGTGAGGTATGAAGTTAAAATGGTTTGGACAAGTATTTGGAGGCCCCTGAAGCTTATCTGAGCTAATCAAATCTCCCAAAGTCATACATTTCTAATGAAGGCTTCCAAGGGTGACACACCTCACTGTGAAATGTCTCCAGGCTTGGCTGTAGTCCAGAGAGAAGAGATGGGTGCACTGGCAAGATAAAGCAGACAGGTGCATCACCCTTCTTCCTGGGCATCTCTCAGTCCAACTCTCGTGAGCGTAACATTTCAGGATTTTTCACTGCCTATTTAGAGTGGTGCTACATTGAATGACCATTAAGGAACGAGGATGGCCCTTGAATATTGTTTTCCATCTGTGATCAGGTTTCTTATTGATTTGAAGAACACAGAGTGTAAGCCAGAATATTGTTGTTCAGACATCAAGTTGTGTCTGACTTTTTGCAGCCCCATGGACTGCAGCATGCCAGGCTTCCCTGTCCCTTACTATCTCCTGAAGTTTGCCCAAGTTCATGTCCATTAAATCCGTGATGCCATCCAACCATCTTATCCTCTGTCATACTCTTATCCTTCTGCCTTCAATCTTTCCCAGTATCAGCGTCTTTTATAAGGATATAATTGTAATTATTGCCACCATTGTCACAAGCCATGGACTCCTAAATTTTCTATCCATTGTTTCTCAATGTGTCCAGAGACTACATACATCCAAACTGACAAGTTTCTTGCTTCTAAATCAGGTTCTTGGGACCCTCCTCCAGAATACTGAATCAGAATCTCTGAAGGTAAATCCCAGGAATCTTAAAATTAATAAGCTCTCCTTAGACATATTAAAGAGTTGACTCTTGACTGTTGCAGGTCAGGAAGCAAGTTAGAATTGTACATGAAACAGCAGACTGGTTTCAAATCGGGAAAGGAGTACATCAAGGCTGTTTATTGCCACCCTGCTTATTTAAATTATATGCAGAATACATCATGAGAAACGCTAGGCTGGGTGGAGCACAGGCTGGAATTAAGATTGCTGGGGGAAGTATCAATAACCTCAGGTATGCAGATGACATCACCTTTATGGCAGAAAGCGAAGAAGAACTAAAGAGCCTCTTGATGAAAGTGAAAGAGGAGAGTGAAAAAGCTGGCTTAAAACTCAACATTCAGAAAACTAAGATCATGGTATCTGGTCCCATCACTTCATGGCAAATAGATAAGGAAACAATGGAAATAGCGAGAGACTTTGTTTTCTTGGGCTCCAAAATCACCACAGATGATTACTGCAGCCATGAAATTAAAAGACACTTGCTCCTTAGAAGAAAAGCTATGACCAACCTAGACAGCATATTAAAAAGAAGAGACGTTACTTTGCCAACAAAGGTTCATCTAGTCAAAGTTATGGTTTATCCAGTAGTCATTTATGGATGTGAGAGTTGGACTATATAGAAAGCTGAGTACAGAATTGATGCTTTTTAACTGTGGTGTTGGAGAAGACTATTGAGAGTCCCTAGGACTGCAAGGAGATCCAACCAGTCAATCCTAAAGGAAATCAGTCCTGAATATTCATTGGAAGGACTGATGCTGAAGCCGAAACTCCAATACTTTGGCCACTTGATGAGAAGAACTGACTCATTGGAAAAGACCCTGATGCTGGGAAAGATTGAAGGCAGGAGGAGAAGAGGATGACAGGGGATGAGATAGTTGGATGGCATCACCGACTCAATAGACATGAGTTTGAGTAAACTTTGGGAGTTAGTGATGGACAGGAAAGCCTGGCACACTGCAGTCCATGGATCACAAAGAGTCAGACACAACTGAGCAACTGAACTAAACTGACCGAGACATATTAAAACCATAGGCATAAAAATTATATCACTCTTCTTCCAATGCAAGATAGTCATTCTGATAATGAGGACTGAAACCCAGGGAGATGGAATGACCTGCCCAATGTCTCACAGATATTAGCATCACAGGCCACAACAGGACCCACATCCTGGGGCATTCATCATAGCATAGTACAAGGTCCTACAGAGAAGCGCTCTGATAGGCTTGTCCTTTTGCTGGGACATGTAATTTGAGGGGAGAGGAGAGACTCAATTAGATTACATTCCTGTTGCATGCAGGCTTGAGTGTGAACAAGAGGAAGAAGAAAGTACCCTGCATCCTCCAGTGGTCCCTTCAGGCAGACGCTCCCCTGCTGTATCTGTCCCTGCCTCACAGAAAGGTCTGATTTTAGTTATTTGTCTTTCTGTGTGGATGAGATCAAGACCCCTCATGCTTCCATATGCTCTTTTCTGGGGAATCTTTTCTCATTTGCTGTCTGACTTGACTGTCTTCAGTGAAGACTCCCAGACAACCCTTGGTGCAACCCTCCAGTTTTGCCATTTCTGCTCTATTTGCACATCCATCTCCTGCACAACATCATCAGCATCTTGAGAACAGGAGCTAAGTCCCTCATTTCTTTTCCCCATTTCCAGTGTGATTACTAGTCCATGGTATGTGATAAATAAATCTAATAAGTCCTCACAAAACCTAGTGAGTGGAGAGGAGTTATCATCCCTACCTTAGAAATGAATAAACTGATGGGGGGGAGGGTGGAGGAGCGAGACAACATGAGCTGGGGATGATTAAACAGTTGTCCAGGAAAAGAGAGGAGATTTGAATCAAATTCTGAATGACTCCACTAGCAAATTCCTCCGAAGGTCAAGGTATTTCCTCCCTTGGAGGCACCTACGTTTTTAACCAACAACTCTGTAATTTTAGAAAAAGAAACTGTGCCCCATTTGTGAAAAGGTAGTGATGCAAATGCAAAATATAAATCAAGAGCATATTTAGAAGAAAAAGCAATGAAGTCAACAGCAGTGGAGTCTGGAACCTGAAGATCAAGAGTAAGGAGCAGATTGAGGTACATGGCTCTGACCCAAGTCTGCAGGGAAACTTATGCTTAGGGCTGCCTCTCCCACTGAGTACCTGAGCTCAGTTTCATGATTAGAGGGAGTCCCATCAGTCTGGATACAGGGCGCTGACAAGGAAGGTGGTGTACCCCTAGGCTGGACACAGCGCACCTCCCCACTGCCACTGGACTGCATGTCCCAGACACCCGGTGTTTCCGCTTGAGGTGGAGTCAGCAAGTGAGGGCAGGCTGGGCAGGGAAAACAGGTGGTGGATGACTGTGCACAGACTCATGTAAGGGTCTGCACCTGAGTTAAGACAAGTTGATGTATCCAGTGTTTAATATGAATTTGAAAATAAAGATTGGTGGTAGAGACTACATTTTTCTTTGTCTTGCTTCATCAACTAAAGCAGGACCTCTGACCTCCCCTTCCCTTTAAAGGTCACCCTTCAATCATTTCTTGAATTTTTCAAGCTGGTTCTTGCATATGTTCATCCACATGTTGTTTCTGCTACCTCTGGCTTGGGCCATGCCCCGACCCTCTTCCTGTGCATCACCTCCTTCTTCTCCCTCCCCTGAAGCCCACTGAAACTAGAACACTTTCTAACATGATACACAAAAATAAACTCAAAATGGATTAAAGATCTAAACGTAAGACCAGAAACTATAAAACCCCTAGAGGAAAACATAGGCAAAACACTCTCTGACATATATCACAGCAGGATCTTCTATGACCCACCTCCCAGAGTAATGGGAATAAAAGCAAAAATAAACAAATGGGACCTAATTAAACTTAAAAGCTTTTGCACAATGAAGGAAACTATAAGCAAGGTGAAAAGACAGCCTTCAGAATGGGAGAAAATAATAGCAAATGAAGCAACTGACAAAGAATTAATCTCAAAAATGCAAACAACTCCTGCAGCTCAATTGCAGAAAAATAAACAACCCAATCAAAAAAAAAGGCCCAAGAACTAAACAGGCATTTCTCCAAAGAAGACATACTGATGGCTAACAAACACATGAAAAGATGCTCAACATCACTCATTATCAGTTCAGTTCAGTCACTCAGTCATGTCTGACTCTTTGCAACCCCATGAACCCCAGCACACCAGGCCTCCTTGTCCATCACCAACTCCCGGAGTTCACCCAAACTCCTGTCCATCGAGTCGGTGATGCCATCCAGTCATATCATCCTCTGTCGTCCCCTTCTCCTCCCACCCCCAATCCCTCCCGGCATCAGAGTCTTTTCCAGTGAGTCAACTCTTCGCATGAGGTGGCCAAAGTATTGGAGTTTCAGCTTTAGCATCAGTCCTTCCAATGAACACCCAGGATTGATCTCCTTTAGAATGGACTGGTTGGATCTCCTTGAAGTCCAAGGGACTCTCAAGAGTCTTCTCCAACACCATAGTTCAAAAGCATCAATTCTTCAGCGATCAGCTTTCTTCACAGTCCAACTCTCACATACATACATGACCACGGGAAAAACCATAGCCTTGACTAGACGGACCTTGGTTGGCAAAGTAATGTCTCTGCTTTTTACTATACTATCTAGGTTGGTCATAACTTTCCTTCCAAGGAGTAAGCGGCTTTTAATTTCCGGGCTGCAATCAGCATCTGCAGTGATTTTGGAGCCCAAAAAAATAAAGTCTGACACTGTTTCCACTGTTTCCCCATCTATTTCCCATGAAGTGATGGGACCAGATGCCATGATCTTCGTTTTCTGAATGTTGAGCTTCAAGCCAACCTTTTCACTCTCCTCTTTCACTTTCATCAAGAGGCTTTTGAGTTCCTCTTCACTTTCTGCCATAAGGGTGGTGTCATCTGCATATTTGAGGTTATTGATATTTCTCCCAGCAATCTTGATTCCAGCTTGTGCTTCTTCCAGCCCAGTGTTCCTCATGATGTACTCTGCATAGAAGTTAAATAAGCAGGGTGACAATATACAACCTTGACATACTCCTTTTCCTATTTGGAACAAGTCTGTAGTTCCATGTCCAGTTCTGACTGTTGCTTCCTGACCTGCATACAGGTTTCTCAACAGGCAGGTCAGGTGATCTGGTATTCCCATCTCTTTCAGAATGTTCCACAGTTTATTGTGATCCTCACAGTCAAAGGCTTTGGCATAGTCAATGAAGCAGAAATAAATGTTTTTCTGGAACTCTCTTGCTTTCTCCATGATCCAGCGGATGTTGGCAATTTGATCTCTGGTGCCTCTGCCTTTTCTAAAGCCTGCTTGAACATCTGGGAGTTCACGGTTCACGTATTGCTGAAGCCTGGCTTGGAGAATTTTGAGCATGACTTTACTAGCGTGTGAGATGAGTGCAATTGTGCAGTAGTTTGATCATTCTTTGGCATTGCCTTTCTTTGGGATTGGAATGAAGACTGACCTTTTCCAGTCCTGTGGCCACTGCTGAGTTTTCCAAATTTGCTGGCATATTGAGTGCAGCACTTTCACGGCATCATCTTTCAGGATTTGGAAGAGCTCAACTGGAATTCCATCACCTCCACTAGCTTTGTTCATAGTGATGCTTTCTAAGGCCCACTTGACTTCACATTCCAAGGTGTCTGGCTCTAGGTGAGTGATCACACCATCATGATTATCTTGGTCGTGAAGATCTTTTTTGTACAGTTCTTCTGTGTATTCTTGCCACCTCTTCTTAATATCTTCACTCATTATCAGAGAAATGCAAATCAAAACCACAATGATGTACCATTTCACGCCAGTCAGAATGGCTGCTATATAAAAGTCTAAAAGCAATAAATGCTGGAGAGGGTGTGGAGAAAAGGGAACCCTCTTACATTGTTGGTGGGAATGCAATCTAGTACAACCACTATGGAGAACAATATGGAGATTCCTTAAACTGGAAATAGAACTACTATATGACCCAGCAATCCCACTGCTGGGCATACACACCTAGGAAACCAGAATTGGAAGAGACACGTGTACCCCAATGTTCATCACAGCACTGTTTATAATAGCCAGGACATGGCAGCAACCTAGATGTCCATCAGCAGACGAATGGATAAGAAAGCTGTGGTACATATACACAATGGAATATACTCAACCGTTAAAAAGAACACATTTGAATCAGTTCCAATGAGGTAGATAAAAGTGGAGCCTATTAAACAGAGTGAAGTAAGTCAAAAATAAAAACAGCACATTAACAAATTAAGGTCTATACTAACACATATATATGGAATTTAGAAAGATGGTAATGATAACCCTATATGTAAGACAGCTAAAGAGACACAAATGTATAAAACTGTGTTTTTTGGATTCTGTGGGAGGTGAGGGTGGGATGATCTGAGAGAATAGCACTGAAACATGTACATTATCATATGTGATACAGATCACCAGTCCAGTTTTGATGCATGAGACAGGGTGCTCAGGGCTGGTGCACTGAGGATGACCCAGAGGGATGGGATGGGGAGGGAGGTAGGAGGGGGATTCAGGATGGGGAACACATGTACACCTATGGTTGATTCATATCAATGTATGGCAAAAACCACTAAAATATTGTAAAGTAATTAGCCTCCAATTAAAATAAATTTTTAAAAAATTTAAAAAGAAAGAAAGAAAAAAGGAAGAAGAAAACCTGCCATTAAAAAGGCATCTGGCATGAGTATATTATGAAGCTATGTAGTGTAATGAAAAGGGTCCTGGGTATGGAGAAACAGACCCAGGTCCACAGGCTAATTTAATTCTTGGGAATAAGCCACTTTTAGTTGCTTTATTGCATTTTAGCAACATCACCTGTGAAAATGGACCTGCCATCTCATGATGCTCCTGTGAGGATCACCATCAGAAAATTAATAATTGAATTTCAATTGTTCAAGGGGTGTAAAGATACCTTGCAAAAAATAAAGGCACTAGTGTTACATTAATCAGATAATTAATAATTTTATAACTTTAATATGATCATCTCAGACTTTGGAACAGAAAGTTTCAAAAGGAATAAAGGACTTCCCTGCTGGTCCAGTGGTTAAGAATCCTCCTGGCAATGCAGGGGACACAGGTTTGATCTCTGGTGTGGGAAGTTTCCACTTGCCTCAGGGCAACTAAACCTGTGCCACAACTACTGAGCCCACACTCCACAGCCCACATGCCACAACTACCAAAGTCACTACAATAAGTCTGCCCACCACAACTAGAGAGTAGCCCCCACTCACCATAACTAAAGAAAGACTGCACATAACAGCAAAGGTTCAGCGTAACCAAAATAAAGAACTATTTCAAAACATATTACCTAGTTTAATCATCCCTTTTAATAAAGATTAACCCATTGATATGATACCTTCCCTTTGCAGTGTGGCAACTGGACCAATTTGAGAACTACCATCCACTTAAGGAGAAAGACCTCTTTCACAAACTCATCACAGATTTATCTGAGTTCTTGCTTGTGACCAAGAACTGAGCTAAACTCTGATAGAAAGCTCAGTACTCAGAAGTTTCCTTCAAGTTGTGGATATAGACCAGTAGTGACCATGTAGCCAGAGACATGTCAAAGCAGATATAAACAGATTGCATTGGAAGCTTTGGGGATGGTATAACCAAGGAGCCTAGAGAAAGTCAACAGTGAACCCTACTTTACCTGGACAAATTACAGGTACAATGTTAAACATATGTAAAAATTTTTAAAGAAAGGGAAGAATAGATTCCATTTCACTACAAGTACTCAGCAGTGATGAGCTGCAGTTATGTAGTTTCATAAACACAGTTTGGATAGCTAGCTCGTCCTGGCCTTCCATGAAATGAATCACATTCAGATCCCAAGAACTCTGATCTCAAAGCCAGTTGTAGTTTCAACAGCAAAATATTCCTAACAGTAGATCATTTCTCTCTGTGTGTCTAAGCTTCCTTATCTGTAAAGTGGAGATGACAATAGTAGTGTCCCACTAATGGTGTTACTGTGAAGATTAAGTATCAGAGCTTAGAACAATGCCCAGGACAAAGTTAAGGGTTCAATTCAGTTCAATTCAGTTCAGTTCAGTTCAGTTCAGTCGCTCAGTTGTGTCTGACTCCTTGTGACCCCATGAATCATAGCACGCCAGGCCTTCCTGTCCATCACCAACTCCTGGAGTTCACTCAAACTCATGTCCATCAAGTCGGTGATGCCATCCAGCCATCTCATTCTCCGTCGTCCCCTTCTCCTCCTGCCCCCAATTCTTCCCAGCATCAGACTCTTTTCCAGTGAGTCAACTCGTCGCATGAGGTGGCCAAAGTATTGGAGTTTCAGCTTTAGCATCAGTCCTTCCAATGAACACCCAGGACTGATCTCCTTTAGAATGGACTGGTTGGATCTCCTTGCAGTCCAAGGGACTCTCAAGAGTCTTCTCCAGCACCACAGTTCAAAAGCATCAAGGGTTCAATAGATATTGGCATATCAGTGCAAGAAGACCAATTGTCACTGAAAACTCACATGAAGATCTGAATATCAAGGCAGAAGGTGAGGGACGGTGCATAGGCCAGGTTAACCAGAGAAACAGAACCAGTGGAAAATAGACATTAACAGATTTATTGCAAGGAGCTGGCTTATGCTGTTGTGGGGGGCTAGCTGCACAAGTCTGAAATCCCTAGAGCAGCCCCTCAGGAAGGTCAGACTGGAACCCTCCAGTGGAACTAAAGTTAAGTTATGATCCCAAGGCAAAATTTCTCCTCCCTCAGGGAAGCCTCATTCTGCTTCTTAAGGCTTTCAACTGATTATATCAGACCCACCCAGGTTGTCGAGGAAAGTCTCTACTTTGAGATTCTTTAATTGACATATAAAGAATTATACATATTTAATGCATACAATTTTATGAATTTGGACCTGTGAAACCATCACCAGAATCAAGGTAACAGACAGATCCTACACATCCCAATGTTTCTTTATGTCTTTTTGGCTAGTTTTGTGATATAAACATGTGACGTGAGTTCTACACTCTTAACAAGTTTTGAAGTGCACAGCACTATATTATAAGCTATAGGCACAGTGTGGTACAGCAGGTCTCTAGAGCCAATTAACTTGAGTGACTAAAGCTTTGTACATACTACAACAGCACCCAATTTCCCCCACCCCTCAGGAGCCTCTATTGTATTATCTGCTTCTATGAGTTTGACTGTTATCAGTTCATTTCAGTTCAGTTCAGTCCTCAGTCATGTCCAACTCTTTGTGACCCCATGAATCACAGCACGATGCCTCATAAAAGTGGAATCAGGCACTATCGTCCATCAGTAACTGGCTTATTTCAGTTAACATAATGTCCATCCATGTTACAAATGGCAAGCTTTTCTTCTTTAAGGCTGAATGATACTCTTTTTAAAAACATTTTTAAATTACAAAACTATGGTAACACATTTACAAGAGACTTGGAAAATACAGACAAAAGTTACATATAGCTCCACTATATAATTATTTTTAAGTAGATAAATTAAGATTTTTAGCTGAAGTTTCAATATCAAACTCTCAAAAATTAATAGAATCAATAGACAGAAAAGTAGAAGGATATAGTAGATCTGAAAAGCACTATGAGCCAACTCAACATAAGATTTATACAATTTTCATACAACAGCAGGATACAAATTCTACTCAAGTTCTTACAGACTATAAACCTGGAGACACTGGAACACATCCAGGGCCATAAAACAAGTTGCAAAAAATTCATGGTTTAAAGGTATTGAAAGTATACAGAATCTGTTCTATTACTGTGGAATTATGTTGGAAATCAATATCATAAGATATTTGAGAATAACACACATATTTTCAAGTGCAATGTGACATTTACCAAGAAAGATCTTTGACTTAGCCGTTGAAAGCCTCAATAAATTTAAAAGACTGAAAAGACACAGAGGGTGATTGCAGAGAAGAAAGCATATAAATGAGGAGCTAATATCAATATTAGAAATTAATATTAAAGATACTATAAAAAACACCATGCTCATTAGAATCACATCTGGAGCTTTGGAGGAAAAAAAAATACCTGGGCACTTGCATTTTTCAAAAAATTCCAAGATAATTCTAATGTGCATCTGGATTTTAAAAAGTGATTACAAGTTTTTCTATTAAATGATAGTTTTATTGATATAGAAATCTATTATTTTCTGTTGACCAATCATGATAGTTACAAAATCACAATATTAAAAGATGCTTATCAGTTTTCACAATCAGTAATATGACAAAAAATAAAAGATAATTACAATCCAAACCATAATGGAAGCATGGTTAGCCTAACAATATAAAATGGTGGCGGTGTTTGTTGCTAAGTCGTGTCCAACTCCTGTGATCCCCTGGACTGCAGCCTGCCAGGCTACTCTGTCCATTGTTTTTCCCAGGCAAGGATACTGGAATGGGTTGCCATTTCCTTCAACAATATAAAATAATTACATACAATTTAGGGGTTAAGTAGAGTGATGTGATAAGTAGAAATGAATACATGTACATGTTTTCATCCACTTGGCCAGTCTAGGTATTTTGGTTGGTGCATTTAATCCATTTACATTTAAGGTAATTATCAGTATGTATGATCCTATTACTATTTTCTTAATTGTTCAGAGTTTACTTTTTGTAGGTCATTTCCTTCTCTTGTGTTTCCTTCCAAGAGAAGTTCTTTTAGCATTGGTGATAAAGCCAGTTTGGTGGTGCCGAATTCCCTTAACTTTTACTTGTCTGTAAAGCCTTTGATTGCTCTGTCAAATCAGAATAAGAATTTTGCTGGGTAAAGTATTCTTGGTTGTAGGTTCTTCCCTTTCATCACTTTAAGTATATCACGCTATTCCCTTCTGGCTTATAGAGTTTCTATTGAGAAATCAGCTGATAACCTTGTGGGAGTTCCCTTGTATGTTATTTTATCATTTTTCCCTTGTTTTTAATATTTTATCTCTGTCTTTAATTTTGGCAATTTGATGTGTCTTGGTGTATTCCTCCTTGGGTTTATCCTGCCTGGGACACTCTGCATTTCCTGGGATTGGTTGACTATTTCCTCTCCCATGTTAGGGAAGTTTTCAAATATTATCTCTTCAAATATTTTCTCAGGTCTTTTCTCCCTCTCTTCTCCTCCTGGGACCCCCTATAATGCAGGTCTTGACGTATTTAATGTTGTCCCAGAGGTCTCTTAGACTGTCTACAGTCTTTTTTCTTTCATTCCTTTTTCTATATTCTGTTTTGTGGCAGTGATTTCTACCATTCTGTCTTCCAGGTAACATATCCATTCTTCTGCCTCAGTTATTCTGCTACTGATTCCTTCCAGCGTATTGTTCATCTGTCTGTTTATTCTTTGGTTCTTCTAGGTCTTTGATAAACACTCCTTGCATCTTCTCTATTCTTTTCCCAAGATTCTGGATCATCTTCACTATCATTATTCTGATTTTCTTTTGTGGAAGGTTGCCTATCTTTACTTCACTTAGTTGTTTTTCAGATGCTTTATCTTGTCCCTTCATCTGGAACATAATCTGTGGCCTTTTCATTTTGATTAACATTCTGTGATGTGGTTTTTCTCCTGGTAAAAGGAAAATTGTAGTTCTGGCTTCTTCTGTCTGTCCTTTGGGGGATGAGGCTAAAGGCCTTGTGTAAGCTTCCTGATGGGAGGAACTAGTGGTGGGGAAAATTGGGTCCTGCTCTGGTGGGTCGGGCCATGCTCAGTAAAACTTCAATCTGATTGTCTGCTGATGGGTGGGGCTGAACTCCTTCCCTGTTAGTTGTTTTGTCTGAGGTCTACAGGAGGGTTACTGGTGACCTCTGAGAGGGCTTATGCCAAGGGGCACCTCCCACAGCTGCTGCTGCCAGTGGCCCCATCCCCACAGTGAGCCACTGCTGATGCATGCCTCCACAGGAGACTCTACAAAACTAGAAGATAGGTCTGGTTTAGTCTCCTATGGGTTCACTACTCCTTTCCCATGGGACCTGGTGCACACAATTTTGTTTGTAATCCCAAAAGTGGAATCTCTGTTTCCCTTGGTCCTCTGAAAGGTATAGAATCAAATCCCACTGGCCTTCAAAGTCAGATTCTCTGGGGATTCCTAGTCCCTTTGCCAGATTGCTAGGCTGGGAAGTCTGAGGTGGGGCTCAGAACAATCACAACAGTGGGAGAATTTTTTGGTATTATTGTTCTGCAGTTTGTAGGCCACCTACTCAGCATGCATGGGATTTTATTTTATCATGATTGCACCCCCTCCAACTATCTCACTGAAGTTTTTCCTTTGTTTTTGGACAAGGGGTATCTTCTTTGGTGGGTTCCAGCATCCTTCTGTCAATAGTTGTTCAAAAGTTGCAATTTTGGTGCTTTCACAGGAGAAGATGTATGCACATCCTTCTATTCTGCCATCTTGAGTCAATCTCTAAGGCTGAATAATATTCTATTGTACAGGCATTAGAGGGCAGACACACTGAAATCATAATCACAAAAAACTAGTTGATCTGATCATATGGATCACAGCCCTGTCTAACTCAATGAAACTAAGCCATGCCGTGTGGGGCCACCCAAGACGGACGGGTCATGGTGGAGAGGTCTGACAAAATGTGGTCCACTGGAGAAGGGAAAGGCAAACCACTTCAGTATACCTGCCTTGAGAACCCCATGAACAGTATCAAAAGGCAAAATGATAGGATACTGAATGAGGAATTCCCCAGGTCGGTAGGTGCCCAGTATGCTACTGGAGATCAGTGGAGAAATAACTCCAGAAAGAATGAAGGGATGGAGCCAAAGCAAAACAAATACCCAGTTGTGGATGTGACTGGTGATAGAAGCAAGGTCCAAGGCTGTAAGAGCAATATTGCATAGGAACCTGGAAGGTCCATGAATCAAGGAAAATTGGAAGTGGTCAAACAGGAGATAGCAAGAGTGAACATAGACATTCTAGGAATCAGTGAATTAAAATGGACTGGAATGGGTGAATTTAACTCAGATGACCATTATACCTACTACTGTGGGCAGGAATCCCTTAGAAGAAATGGAGTAGCCATCATGGTAAACAAAAGAGTCTGAACTGCAGTATTTGGATGCAATATTAAAAACAACAAAATGATTTCTGTTCGTTTCCAAGGCAGACCATTCAAATTACAGTAATCCAAGTCTATGCCCCAACCAGTAATGCTGAAGAAGCCAAAGTTGAATGGTTCTGTGAAGACCTACAAGACCTTTTAGAACTAACACCCAAAAAAGGTGTCCTTTTCATTATAGGGGACTGGAATGCAAAAGTAGGAAGTCAAGAAACACCTGGAGGAACAGGCAAATTTGGCCTTGGAGCACGGAATGAAGCAGGGCAAAGGCTAATAGAGTTTTGCCAAGAGAACACACTGGTCATAGCAAACACTCTCTTCCAACAACACAAGAGAAGACTCTACACATGGACATCACCAGATGGTCAACACCAAAATCAGATTGATTATATTCTTTGCAGTCAAAGATGGAGAAGCTCTTTACAGTTAGCAAAAACAAGACCAGGAGCTGACTGTGGCTCAGATCATGAACTCCTTATTGCCAAATTCAGTCTTAAATTGAAGAAAGTAGGGAAAACCACTAGACCATTCAGATATGACCTAAATCAAATCCCTTATGATTATACAGTGGAAGTGAGAAATAGATTTAAGGGACTAGATCTGATAGAGTGCCTGATGAACTATGGACGGAGGTTCATGACACTGTACAGGAGACAGGGACCAAGACCATCCCCATGGAAAAGAAATGCAAAAAAGCAAAATGGCTGTCTGAGGAGGCCTTACAAATAGCTGTGAAAAGAAGAGAAGTGAAAAGCAAAGGAGAAAAGGAAAGATATAAGCATCTGAATGCAGAGTTCCAAAGAATAGCAATGAGAGATAAGAAAGCCTTCCACAGCGATCAAGGCAAAGAAATAAAGGAAAACAACAGACTAGTAAAAGCAAGAGATCTTTTCAAGAAAATTAGGGATATCAAGGGAACATTTCATGCAAAGATGGGCTCTATAAAGGACAGAAATGATATGGACCTAACAGAAGCAGAAGATAATAACAAGAGGTGGCAAGAATACACAGAAGAACTGTACAAAAAAGATCTTCACGACGAAGATAATCACGATGGCGTGATCACTCACCTGGAACCAGACATCTTGGAATGTGAAGTCAAGTGGGCCTTAGAGAGCATCACTATGAACAAAGCTAGTGGAGGTGATGGAATTCCAATTGAGCTATTTCAAATCCTGAAAGATGTTGCTGTGAAAGTGCTGCACTCAATATGCCAGCAAATTTGGAAAACTCAGCAGTGGCCACAGGACTGGAAAAGGTCAGTCTTCATTCCAATCCCAAAGAAAGGCAATGCCGAAGAATGATCAAAATACTGCACAATTGCACTCATTTCACATGATAGTAAAGTCGTGCTCAAAATTCTCCAAGCCAGGCTTCAGCAATATGTGAACCGTGAACTCCCAGATGTTCAAGCAGGCTTTAGAAAAGGCAGAGTCACCAGAGATCAAATTGCCAACATCCGCTGGATCATGGAGAAAGCAAGAGAGTTCCAGAAAAACATCGATTTCTGCTTCATTGACTATGCCAAAGCCTTTGACTGTGTGGATCACAATAAACTGTGGAACATTCTGAAAGAGAGGGAAATACCAGACCACCTGACCTGCCTGTTGAGAAACCTGTATGCAGGTCAGGAAGCAACAGTCAGAACTGGACATGGAACAACAGATTGGTTCCAAATAGGAAAAAGAGTACGTCAAGATTGTATATTGTCACCCTGCTTATTTAACTTCTATGCAGAGTATATCATGAGGAACACTGGGCTGGAAGGAGCACAAGCTGGAATCAAGATTGCTGGGAGAAATATCAATAACCTCAAATATGCAGATGACACCACCCTTATGGCAGAAAGTGAAGAGGAACTCAAAAGCCTCTTGATGAAAGTGAAAGAGGAGAATGAAAAGGTTGGCTTGAAGCTCAACATTCAGAAAACAAAGATCATGGCATCTGGTCCCATCACTTCATGGGAAATAGATGGGGAAACAGTGGAAACAGTGTCAGACTTTATTTTTTTGGGCTCCAAAATCACTGCAGATGCTGATTGCAGCCATGAAATTAAAAGCCGCTTACTCCTTGGAAGGAAAGTTATGACCAACCTAGATAGCATATTAAAAAGCAGAGACATTACTTTGCCAACCAAGGTCTGTCTAGTCAAGGCTATGGTTTTTCCCGTGGTCATGTATGGATGTGAGAGTTGGACTGTGAAGAAAGCTGATCGTCGAAGAATTGATGCTTTTGAACTGTGGTGTTGGAGAAGACTCTTGAGAGTCCCTTGTACTGCAAGGAGATCCAACCAGTCCATTCTGAAGGAGATCAATCCTGGGTGTTCATTGGAAGGACTGATGCTAAAGCTGAAACTCCAATACTTTGGCCACCTGATGCGACGAGTTGACTCACTGGAAAAGAGTCTGATGCTAGGAAGGATTGGGGGTGGAAGGAGACGGGGACGACACAGAATGAGATGGCTGGATGGCATCACTGACTCGATGGACATGAGTTTGAGTGAACTCCGGGAGTTGGTGATGGACAGGGAAGCCTGGCGTGCTGTGATTCATGGGGTCTCAAAGAGTTAGACACGACTGAGCAACTGAACTGAAACTGAACTGAAGTTTACAGGTATACCACATTTTCTTTAGTCATACACTTGGGTTGTTTTCATATCTTAGCTATCATGAATAATGCTGCTCAAGTTAGCATGGGAATGAAGGTATCTCTTTGAGATCTTAACTTCAGTTCGTGAATGTATACACAAAAATGAGATTATTGGATCACATAGTGGTTCTATTTTTTTATTTTTTAAGGAACCACCACTGTACTGTTTTCCATGGATTCTGTATTGTTTTATATTCCCACAAACCGTTACAAGGGCTTGAATTTTTCCATATCTTTGCCAACAATTGTTATCTTTTGCATTTTTTAAAATAACTGTTATCCTAATAGATATGAGGTTGTCTCTCATTGTCATTTTGATTTGCATTTCCTAATAGTTAATGACTATGAGCATATTTTCATCTACCTTTTGGCCATTTATATATCTTCTTTGTAGAAACACGTGTTCAAGTTCTTTGACAATTTTTAAATCAGGTTATTGGGGAATTTTTTGGTAATGAGTTGTAGGATTTCCTTATATATTTTGGAAATTAATTCCTTATTAGATATACAGTTTGAAAATATCTTCTCCCATTCTGTAGGATGACTTTTCACTTTATTGATGGTTTCCTTTGCTATGCAGAAGATTTTTATAGTTCCTGTAGGTGTTTGATGTAGTCCCACTTGTCTATTTTTGCTTTTATTGCTTGTGCTTTTGCTATCATAGCCAAGAAATCTTTGCCTAAGCAAACGTCAAGAATATTTTCCCCTGTGTTTTTTTCTAGGAGTTTTACAGTTTCAAGTCTCATTATTAAGCCTTCAATCCATTTTGAGTTGATTTTTATGTATGATGTAAGGTAGGGATTCAATTTCATATTTTTGGCATGGGGATATTCAATTTTCAAGAAATCACCTGTTGAAGGGACTACATTTTCCCCAGTGTGTATTCATGACACCTTGTCAAATATCAGCTGACCATTCATACATGGCTATTTCTGGGCTATCTGTTCTGTTCCATTGGCCTACAGATATGTCTTTATGGGAGTACCATGATGTTTTAATTCCTATGTCTTTATAATATATTTTGAAATCAGGAATAGACATCTTCAGCCTCATTCTTTCTCTCAAGATTGCTTTAGCAATTCTGTGTTGACAAAATTCAACAACTTTTCATGGTAAAAATGGTCAAAAAATTAGAAATTACTTCAATAAATGCTGCATATGACAAGTCCACAGCTAATATCTTACTCAACTGTGAACATGTTAAAGCTTTTTCTCCAAGAGTAGAAATGAGATAAGAATGCCCGCTCTTGCCCCCTTCTTTTCAACATAATGCTGAAAGTCCGTGTCAGAGCAATTGGACAAGAAAAAGAAATAAAATTCATCTTTGTCACTTTCTATATGTCTAGTCAAGTCTTTAATCTCTCTAAGCCTGTGACCAATGTGGCGCCTAAGATGGTGGAGTAGAAGGACATGTACTCATCTTCTCCTGTGAGAACTCCAGAATTAAAACTCACTGCTAAACTGCCATCGACAGGAGAATGTTGGATCCCACCAAAAAAAGATACCACATGTCCAAGGGCAAAGGAGAAGCCCCAGCAAGATGGAAGGAGGGGTGAAATCACATTGAAAATCAAACCCCATATGCGCCAGAGATGCTCAGAAGGCTCAAACAAAACCTTGCATGCACCAGGACCCAGAGACCCCACAGAGCAGAAATGCATTTGACTGTCTCCTGTGGAGGTACGGGTCAGCAGTGGCTTGACGCAGCAGCAAGAGCTCTAGGTCCAGGAGACCTGGTCACACACCCTGTGGCATAAGCCCTCTTGGAGGAAGTCACCATTAACCCCACCATAGAGCCACCGAGCGGATGGCCCACAAACTGCAGAACAATTATATGAAAGAAATTCTCTCACTGTTAAGAAAGTTCTAAGACCCACAACAGATTTCCCAACTTGGGGATCTGGCAAAGGGACTAAGAACCCCTAGCGAATTTGACTTTGGAGGTCAGTGGGATTTGATTACAGAACTTATACAGGACTGGGGAAACAGACTCTTGGAGGCCACAAAGAAAACCTTGTGCACACCAGGACCCAGGAGGAAGGAGCAGTGACCCTACAAGAGATTGAGCCAGACTTGCCTATGAGTGTCCAGGAGTCTCTGGCGTGGGTCAGTGGTGGTCTGCTGCAGGGTTGGAGCACTGAATGTGGCAGAGTGTGCATGGGATCTTTTGAAGGAGGTCGCCATTATCTTCATTAATTCCACCATAGATTGGTCTCAGGTCAAACAACAGGGAGGGAACACAGCCCCACCATCAACAGAAAATTGGATTAAAGATTTACTGAGCATGGCCCTGCCCGGCAGAACAAGACTCTTTTCCCTACAGTTAGTCTCTCCCAAAGGGAAGCTCTCCCAATAGGAACAGAATGATCTCTGTTCATTTCCAAGGCAAGTCATTCAACACCACAGTAATCCAAGTCTATACCCATCAGTAATGCTGACAGTTCTATGAAGACCTACAAGACCTTCTAGTATTAACACCCCCAAAAGATGTCCATTTCATCATAAAGGACTGGAATGCAAAAGTAGGAAGTCAAGAGATACCTAGAGTAAAAGGCAAATTGGGTCTTGGAACAAAAAATGAAGCAGGGCAAAACCTAACCGAGTTTTGCCAAGAGAACACACTGGTCATAGCAACACCCTCTTCCAACAACACAAGAGAAGACTCTACACAAGGACCTCACCATATGGTCAATACTGAAATCAGTTTGATTATATTCTTTGCAGTCAAAGATGGAGAAGCTCTATAAAGTCAGCAAAACAAGACCAGGAGCTGACTGTGGCTCAGATCATGAACTCCTTATTGTAAAATTCAGACTTAAATTGAAGGAAGTAGGGAAAACCAATAGATCATTCAGATATGATGTAAATCAAATCCCTTACGATTATACAGTAGAAGTGAGAAATAGATTCAAGGAATTATATCTGATAGACAGAGTGCCTGAAGAACTATGGATGGAGGTTCATGACATTGTACAGGAGGCAGTAATCAACACCATCCCCAAGAAAAAGAAATGCAGAAAGCCAAAACGGTTGTCTGAAGAGGCCTTACAAATAGCTGAGAAAAGAAGAGAAGCTAAAGGCAAAGAAGAGAAGGAAAGATATACCCATTTGAATGCAGAGTTCCAAAGAATAGCAAGGAGAGATAAGAAAACCTTCCTCAGTGATCAATGCAAAGAAATAGAGGAAAACAAAGACTGGGAAAGACTAGAAATCTCTTCAAAAAAATTAGAGATACAAAGGGAATATTTCATGCAAAGATGGGCACAATAAAGGACAGAAATGGTATTGACCTAACAGAAGCAGAAGATATTAAGAAGAGGTGGCAAGAATACACAGAAGAACTATACAAAAAAGATCATGACCCAGAAAACCACGATGGTGTGGTCACTCACCTAGAGCCAGACATCCTGGAATGCAAAGTCAAGTGGACCTTAGGCAACATCACTACAAAAAAAGCTAGTGGAGGTGATGGAATTCCAGTTGAGTTATTTCAAATCCTAAAAGATGCTGGTAAAGTGCTGCATTTAATATGTCAGCAAATTTGGAAAACTCAGCAGTAGCCACAGGCCTGGAAAAGGTCAGTTTTCATTCCAATCTCAAGAAAGGCAATGCTGAAGAATGTTCAAACTACTGCACAATTGCACTTATCTCACAGGCTAGCAAAGTAATGCTCAAAATTCTCCAAGCTAGGCTTCAATAGTACGTTAACTGTGAACTTCCAGATGTTCAAGCTGGATTTAGAAAAGGCAGAGGAATCAGAGGTCAAATTGCCTTTGATGATTCATTGTATCATCATAAAAGCAAGAGAATACCAAAAAACAAATACTTTTGTTTTATTGTTTACATCAGAGCCTTTGACTGTGTAGATCACAAAAAACTGTGGAAAATTCTTCAAGAGATGGGAATATCAGACCACCTTATGTGCCTTCTGAGAAATCTGTATGCAGGTCAAGAAGCAACAGTTAGAACCAGACGTGGAAAAACAGACTAGTTCCAAATTGGGAAAGGAGTACATCAAGGCTGTATATTGTCACCCTGCTTATTTAACTTATATGCAGAGTACATCATGAGAAATGCTGGGCTGGAGGAAGCACAAGCTGGACTCAAGATTGTGGGGAGAAATACTAATAACCTCAGATACGCAGATGACACCACCCTATGGCAGAAAGTGAAGAGGAACTAAAGAGCCTATTGATGAAAGTGAAAGAGCAGAGTGGAAACGCTGACTTAAAACTCAGCATTCAAAAAACTAAGATCATGGCATCCAGTCCCATCACTTCATGGCAAATAGATGGGGAACCCATGGAAACAGTGAGAGATTTTATTTTTGAAGGCTCCAAAATGACTGAGGATGGTGACTGGAGCCATGAAATTAAAAGGCACTAGCTCCTTGAAAGAAAAGCTATGGCCAACCTGGTCAACATATTAAAAAGTGGAAACATTACTTTGCCAACAAAGGTCCATCTAGTTAAAGCTATGGTTTTTCCAGTAGTCATGTATGGATGTGAGAGTTGGACTATAAAGAAAGATGAGCACTGAAGAATTGATGCTTTTGAACTGTGGTGTTAGAAAAAACTCTTGAGAGTCCCTTGGACTGCAAGGAGATTCAACCAGTCCATACTAAAGGAAATCAGTCCTGAATATTCTTTGGAAGGACTGATGCTGAAGCTGAAACTCCAATACCTTGCCCACTGATGCAAAGAACTGACTCCTTGAAAAGACCCTGATGCTGGGAAAGATTGCTCGCAGGAGGAGAAAGGGACAACAGAGAATGAGATGGTTGGATGGCATCACCAACTTGATGCATGTGAGTTGGAGCAAGCTTTGGGAGTTAGTGACAGACAGCGAAGGCTGGCGTGCTGCAGTCCATAGGGTCACAAAGAGTCAGACATGACTGAGCGACTGAACTGAACTGAACTGAACCCTGTGACTGATATCTGTAAATGATAAAAATGATATTGTCACTTGAAGATTATTTTACAGGATTAGAGACCATAAAAACACATTGGTTGGGTTCATATGAATGATCAGTTAGAGCAAACTCTGAAGTTTAACTTCTTTTCATTCAAAGATCACCTCTTGTTAGCTGTGTAGTTTTAGAAAACTTACTTCACTTATCTGTGCTTTGGTTTCCTCATCTGTAAAATAGGCATAATGATAAATTGTTCTGGGTAATTCGTGAATATGGGTAAAGTATTCAGCACAGTTTCTGGCACATAGTGGGCACTATATGTGTTGTAATTATTGTAATTTGATGTTTTGTGATCGGGTGGAAATTAGGTAGGTAGGAAACCTGGACTTCATCTCCATCCTGTACTGGATGAACTTGTAGGAGTCACTTCCCTTCTCTTTCATTAATTTCCTTCTCTTTAAACAAGGGCATTAATAAGACCATCTATCAAACTTAGACATTTTAAGATGATAAACTCCACTGTGAGCTTAGGAACTTGAGAAGGCCTCCTGGCTTGTAGATGGTTTTGAGCTGCTGCTCTCTCACCAGTCTGTCAAGGCTTCCTTATTGTTTTACACCAAGAACCCTGCCTCTGTCTCAACTTTTCTGCGGAGCAGTTGATCTGTTTACTCTTCACCAAGATGCATTCCTCTGTCAATTGCATCAGAGCTGTCATATAAGCCAGCTTCATGGCAGGGAGAGAGAGGAAAATAGTGTTTTTATGTTTATGCCTCACTGTGTCTTCCTTCCTCTGGGATCCCTTCTTAAAAAGGTCAAAACAGAATTCTGCAACTGCCATGATGAGAAATGACACTGATTGAAGAAGCAGAGCCTATGTAAGCAGTTGTGCCTGCCCAAGAATGCGGGGCCTGGAGCCCTGTTGGGCCTGACTCATCCTCCACCCCAGGGGTGTTCTACCCCTAAAGAGAGCAAACATCTTGAACGTTATGGCAGCAGGTGGAAGAAGGGCAGTAGCTAATGGAAGCATGATGGGAAACCTAAGAAAAGAAGTGATAGTTTTGCTTCAGATTCAGTGACAAACCAAAATACTATATACATTCCCTCTTACTTTGCCTATATTCTTTTTTCAATTGGAGTATAATTGCTTTACAATGATGTGTTAGTTTCTGCTGTACAACAAGTGTAATCAGCCAAAAGTATACATATATCCCCACCCTCTTGGACCTCTGCCCTCCCTATTCCACATATCTAGGTCATCACAGAACACAAAGCTGAGGTCCCTGTACTATATATACAGCAACTTCCCATTAGCTAGCTATTTTATATATGGTAGTGTATACATCGGAGAAGGCAATGGCAAGCCACTCCAGTATTCTTGCCTGGAAAATCCCATGGATGGAGGAGCCTGGTGGGCTGCAGTCCATGGGGTCGCTAGGGGTCGGACACGACTGAGCGACTTCACTTTCACTTTTCACTTTCACACATTGGAGAAGGAAATGGGAACCCACTCCAGTGTTCTTGCCTGGAGAATCCCAGGGACAGGGGAGCCTGGTGGGCTTCCATCTATGGGGTCACACAGAGTCGGACATGACTGAAGTGACTTAGCAGCAGCAGTGTATACGTATGTCAGTCCTACTCTCCTGCTTTTCCTATATTCTAGGGAATAGTTAAAAGGAAACACAGTAAGACACAAGGGAGTGTAGAATAGTCTGCTTTCTCTTCTCTTCACTTATTGGTTTTGACCCCTTTGCATTTTTATCTGCTTCTCCTCAAGACAGAAGACTGGGTATCTGACCATCAGACTCAGGTGTCCCAGGGCTGAGTTCACTACTGGGCAAAGTTAAGAGCCTAAAAGAAAGAACCCCAGGAACACACTTCCTTCTCTTTCTGTGTCCAAGTTATACAAGCTTTCCTTTGCTTCTGGCTTGGGGTAATGACTGTGTGAGTGCCAGGGTCAGTGGGCAGGAACTGACGAAGAGAGAGAGAAACCCCTGTGGTAAGCAGCTACGATCAGTGGGCAAGTGTTGGCAGTGTGCTGTTCACAGTGTGCCTCCTGAGTGATGTTGCCCACTCGACGGATGTGGGTGAATCCACTGGGACAGAAAATAAATGAGTAGGAATACGTTTGAAAGAAAAGAAAGAAAGTAAAAGTCACTCAGTCGTGTCCAACTCTTTGAGACCTCAAGGGCTATACAGTGCATGGAATTCTCCAGGCCAGAACACTGGAGTGGGTAGCCTTTCCTTTCTCCAGGAGATCTTCCCAACCCAGGGGTTGAATCCAAGTCTTCTGCATTGTACACAGATTCTTTATCAGCTGATCCACAAGGGAAGCCCAGGAATAAGTTTAGGGGGAGATTTATGTTTTGTTTGGGGCAGTATTTCATTTTAGGTCTGTGCAGTATCCCACAGGGTCAGAAAATAGATTTGGACACCAAATTTGCCAGGAAGGACTGACCAGCATGTTCTTCATCCCACGAAAAAGCCAGGATGCCCCATGCCCCTAATATTCCAGGGAAAACCTCTGAGGTAAATGTCTCATTTACTCCCTTGAGCTTATCTGAGGTCTGGGGTTCCTGATTGCAAATCCCTGGTTTAAGATGTAGAAGTGATAGTTGAAGTGCTTGAGACCCTAGTCCAACCTCCACACTAGAAAATATGGGGACTCCCTCTTTATCTAAGAGAATGTGACCAAGCAGAGGGGTGGCTACTGATTTAACATGCATTACTCTGCAAAGTGTTACTTGGGAGCCCGGAAGGTAGCATTAGCACTGTTAGATGGAGCCCGCTTGTTGGAAGGTCTTGTCTTAACTGTGATGGATGCCTGCGTTTTAACAATGTAACTCACCTCTCTGTTTTTCACCCATTCTTTACTCGGGAATAATTAATGATCTCACTTTTTGGCTCTCTTACTCATTTTGGTTAGCATCGCTCTTTTGCCTTCAGAAAAAAAAAGAAAAAGAAAATGTGATTCATATGATCAAATCATTGCTGCCACTGTGGAAGCTACGCATGAACTCAGGCACCTGGTTCCATCTGCAAACCACAGAGGCTTTGCATTGGAAAAACATTAGAGTTGGAGTCAGGATACCTACCTTCAAATCCCAGACTTTTCATTCACTGCGTGGTACCTCTGGCAAGTCATTTATCTCCTTTTGGTCTTACTGGCCTTATCTGAAAAATGGGCAAATTATTAGTCACTGTTGCAGAACAGGGCTTCTTGGCGATCATGGCAAAAATGCTAAGTAAAGCCAGTGGAAGCCAAAGGCATACCTCATCCCACAGGCTGCAATCCTAGACTTTTGACCCAGAAACTTTTCATTGCCTTCAGCTGCTGTGGACACATTCTTAAATTAAAAAAAAAAAAAAAATTACTTCTTTTCTGTTACAGTGCATAGTATGGGACTGGGACTCCAATGGCAAACATGACTTCATTGGAGAATTCACTTCAACATTCAAGGAGATGAGAGGAGCAATGGAAGGCAAACAGGTACGTGGTGAGCACCCTGTGGTATTTCTCCAAGACTCGCCTGTCACGATGCCTCGTTAGCACCCAGACAGAGCATCTACAGGTGAAATATTAGTGTATAATTAAATGAGGCCAGGAGGGAGCACACTGCTAAGTCGCTTAAGTCGTGTCCAACTCTGTGCGACCCCATAGACAGCAGCCCACCAGTCTCCCCCATCCCTGGGATTCTCCAGGCAAGAACACTAGAGGGGGTTGCCATTTCCTTCTCCAATGTATGCAAGTGAAAAGTGAAAGTGAAGTTGCGACCCCATGGACTGCAGCCTACCAGGCTCCCCCGTCCATGGGATTTTCCAGGCAAGAGTACTGGAGTGGGTTGCCATTGCCTTCTCTGGAGGGAGCATGGAGGGATCCAAAACCCAGGTTCTAGTGCCAACCCAGCCTACAGAAATTAGTGTGACTTTGGACAGGACCCTGCCCAGTGTGATACCATTCCTCCACTGACAAAGTGAAGAAGTCAAATAAGGATGGTTCAAATTTTCTTTAGCTGTGTAGCCCTGAACAAGTGACTTAGTCTCTCTGTGCCTCAGCTTTCTCACTTAAAAAAAATTAATGGTACCTTCCTGTGAAGACTAAACGAGAGAATTCATGATTTGCACTTGGCAGGGTGTCTGGCACTTACAAAATATGTACTATTGTTATTATCTAGTAGCAGTACTCTTTCCAGCTCTACATTTCCATAACCTGATAGCATTAATTACACATTTAATGCTTTGGACAAATTGATTCCTTCAAGTTTGAATTTTGGGCACCAGATTTTCATCTAGTTTCACCATTTCATTCTTACACTCTTGATACCAAGACATAAATCTGACCACTACCACACACCACAGGGGCACATAGGGATTTCATTGAATCATGTAGAAGCCTGCCCCTTCTCTGTGTATCTTTCAGGCACCTGTACTTTGATAGATACATACATGCATCTATTATTCAGTTGCTGTCGTCTGGACCCTGACCATGTAACTTCTGCTCTGACCTGTTCAGGGTTCACCTGCCCAACTTCAGCTGCAGAACCTGGATCTCTTTGCTTGAGAGCTTTTTCTGGCTGCTGAATCCTGCTCTGCACCTGCCAACAACAGGCTAAATGTGTCAGGGAAGATGTACATATTTCAGACAGATGCCCTCAAAAAATAGCTCGTGTTAAGCAGGATATAACACCCCATCTCTATCGCCCTTCAGGTGGCAAAACTCTGAGGTGTGCTCTGAGCAGCCGCCCACAGCTCACCAACAGGGAGTGGCCCTGGCTGGCAATGGAGTCACTGACTTGATCACACACCCCTTTCTGGCTGCCTCCCTCCCCCAGTTCCCCACTCTTCTACTGCTGTTTCCTGGAAACAGCTACTAGATGAATTGTTGTTCTTGTTGTTGCTGTGCAGTTGCTAAGTCATGTGTGACTCTTTGTGACCCCGTGGACTGCAGCACACCAGGCTCCTCTCTCTTCCACTATCTCCTGGAGTTTGCTCAAATTCATGTCTATTGAGTTGGTGATGCTATCTAACCATCTCATCTTCTGCTACCACGTTCTCCTTTTGTCTTCAATCTTTCCCAGCATCAGGTCTTTTCCAGTGAGTCAGCTCTTCATATCAGATGGCCAAAGTACTGAAGCTTCAGCTTCAGCACCAGTCTTTCCAATGAATATTCAGGGTTGATTTCCTTCAAGATTGACTAGTTTGATCTCCTCGTGGTCCAAGAAACTCTCAAGAGTCTTCTCCAGTACCACAAATCAAAAGCATCTATTCTTCGGGGTTCAACCCATTCTTTATGGTCCAGCTCTCACTGGACCACTTACAGTGGTCCACTTACGACTACTGGATAAACCGTAGTTTTGACCTTATTGACCTTTGTTGGCAAAGTGATGTTTCTGCTTTTTAATATCCAGTCTAGGTTTGTTGTAACTTTCCTTACAAAGAGCAAGCGTCTTTTAATTTCATGGGTACAGTCAACATCCACAGTGATTTTGGAGGTCAAGAAAATAAAATCTGTTACTGTCTCTACATTTCCTCCTTCTATTTGCCATGAAGTGATGAGACCAGATGCCATGATCTTCATTTTTTGAATGTTGAGTTCTAAACCAGTTTTTCACTCTCCTCTTTCACCTTCATCAAGAGGCTCTTTAGTTCCTCTTCACTTTTGGTCACTAGAGTGGTATCATCTGCATATCTTAGGTTGTTGATATTTCTCCTGGAAATCTTGATTACAGCGTGTAATTCATCTAGCCCAGCATTTCATATGATGTACTCTGCATCTAAGTGAAATAAGCAGGGTGACAATATACAGCCTTGTCATACTCCCTTCCCAGTTTTGAACCAGTCCATTGTTCCAAGTCCAATTCAAACTGTGCTTCTTGATCCACACACAGATTTCTCAGGAGACAGGTAAGGTGGTCTGGTTCTCCTATCTATTAAAGAACTTCCACAGTTTTTTGTGATTCACACAGTCAAAGGCTTTAGCACAGTCAATGAAACAGAAGTAGCTGTTTTTCTGGAACTCCCTTGCTTTCCCCATGATCCAGTGAATGTTGGCAATTTGATCTCTGGTTCCTCTGCTTCTTCAAAACCCAGATTGTATATCTGGAAATTATCAGTTCACATACTGCTTAAGCCTAGCTTGAAGAATTTTGAGCATAACTTTGTTAGCATGTGAAATCAGCACAATTTTATGGTAGTTTGAACATTCTTTAGCATTGCCCTTCTTTGGGATTGGAATGAAAGCTGGCCTTTTCCAGTCCTATAGACACTGTTGAGTTTTTCCAAATTTGCTGGCATATTGAGTACAATACTTTAACAGCATCATCTTTTAGGATTTGAAATAGCTCAGCTACTTGAACTTAAATCTTTGCTTCAGCATTAGCTTCTGGAAGAACTCAAACCAAGATACCTGCCATCCTTACTCTGGGACCACTAGACCCATAGACCAGAAAAGAGTGATAGCAAACAAAGACCTTCTCTGTAAGAGATAAGACTCTGTGCCTGGTCTGCTCAGAATTACTGCTTAGGGAAAATGTCCCAACTCATTGTTCAAGTCTCTCCTTTCAGATATAAGTCAAGATATAGTGAGACTGGATGGACATAAATTAATATCCTTTAGGATCAGAGGCTTAATCAGAATCAGACCATTTGTTCAATACCTTTCTGTGGCCTGAGAAGTCAAGTGCAGTTCTCTGCATAGCTTCCACAACCCACTCTATATACTGTTGTACACCCAGCATTGCAAGAAATTTGTCAGATAGAGGCCTTCACCCATGAGCAGACTTTCTGAGTTTCAGGACTATAATTAAAACCAACAGTAAGCTATAAATAAAGCGACTCCCCAAATAACTAGGAACTTATCCAGAGATGTTGTTGGTTCTTTGAATACACAAGATAAGGCCCCTTTGAGTTAATAAATTAATGACAGTTATCCACATCACCCTCTGGAGTTTTAAAGAGTTTTACCAAGTTTTGCCTTGTTCTCCTTTCCAAAGAGAAATGAACAAATCAATAAACATGGGAAATATTATATCTTTAGAAGGCTTGGAACATATTAAAAGTAAGATTTAGCCTACATCACAGTTGAAGCATACTGAAGTCTGATGCTTTAAAACAAACAAGAAAGAGTCTTTAAGTGCCTCTGAGGAAATGGATCATATGTTCTTGTTCAGGCATTAAGATGTGTCCAAATCTCTGTAGCCCCATGGACTGCAGCATTCCAGGTTTCCCAGTCTTTCACTATCTCCCTGAGTTTGCTCAAACTCATGTCCATTTAGTCAGTGATGCCATCAAACCATCTCATCTTCTGTCATTCCCTTTTCCTCCAGACCTCAATCTGTCCCACTATCAGAGTGTTTTCCAATGAGTTGACTCTCTGCATCAGGTGATTTAGCTTCAGTATAAGCCCTTCAAATGAATATTCAGGGTTGATTTCCCTCAGGATTGACTGGTTTGATCTCCTTGCTGCCCAAGGAACTCTCAGAAGTCTTTTCCAACACCATAATTTGAAAGCATCAGTTCTTCAACACTCAGCCCCTTCTCTATGGTCCAACTCTCACATCTGTACGTGACTACTGGAAAAACCATAGCTTTGACTATGTGGACCCTTGTTGGCAAGGTGATGTCTCTCCTTTTTTAATATGCTGTCTAGGTTTGAACTGTGGTGTTGGAGAAGACTCTTGAGAGTCCCTTGGACTGCAATGAGATCCAAGTCAGTCTTAAAGGAAATCAGTTCTGAATATTCATTGGAAGGACTGATGCTGCAGCTGAATCTCCAATACTTTGGCCACCTGATGTGAAGAACTGACTCATTGGAAAAGATTGAAGACAGGAGGAGAAGGGGACAGCAGAGGATGAGATAGTTGGATGGCATCATCGACTCAATGGACATGAGTTTGAGTAGGCTCCGGGAGTTGGTAATGGATAGGGAAGCCTGGCATGTGGCAGTCCATGGGGTTGCAAAGAGTCGGACATGACTGAGCAACTGAACTGAACTGAACTAGGTTTGTCATATCTTTTCTCCCAAGGAGCAAGCATCATTTAATTTCATGGCTGCAGTCATGGTATGCACTGATTTTGGAGCCTAGGAAAAGGAAATCTGCCAATGGTTCTACACTTTTCCCCTTCTATTAGCCATGAAGTGATGACTGGATGCCATGAATTAGTCTTTTCAATGTTGAGTTTTCAGCTTTTCACTCTCCTCTTTCACTCTCATCAAGAGGCCCTTTAATTCCTCTTTGCTCTCTGCCATTAGAGTGGTATCATCTGCATATCTGAGGTTGTTGATATTTCTCCTGGGAATCTTGATTCCAGCTTGTGCTTCATCTAACCCAGCATTTTTGCATGAGGTACTCTGTATATAAGTTAAATAAGCAGAGTGACAATATACAGCCTTGACATACTCCTTTCCCAATCTGGACCCCAGTACATTGTTCCATGTCCAGTTTGAACTATTACTTCTTGACCTCCAGTTTCTCAGGAGGCAGGTAAAGGTGGTGTCGTATTTCCATTTCTTGAAGAATTTTCCACAATTTGTTGTGATCCACACAAAAGCTTTCACCTAGTCAATGAGGCAGAAGTAGATTTTTTCTGTAATTCCCTTTTTCTATGATCCAGCAATTTGATCTCTGGTTCCTTTGCCTTTTCTAAATCCAGCTTGTATATCTGGAAGTTCTCAGTTCATGTAGTGTTGAAGCCTAGCTTGAAGGATTTTGAGCATTACCTTGAGGGTGTGAGATGAGCACAAGTCAAGGCAATGGTTTTTCCCGTGGTCATGTATGGATGTGAGAGTTGGACTGTGAAGAAGGCTGATCGTCAAAGAATCAATGCTTTTGAACTGTGGTGTTGGAGAAGACTCTTGAGAGTCCCTTATACTGCAAGGAGATCCAACCAGTCCATTCTAAAGGAGATCAATCCTGGATGTTCATTGGAGGGACTGATGCTAAAGCTGAAACTGCAATACTTTGGCTACCTCATGCGACGAGTTGACTCACTGGAAAAGACTCTGATGCTGGGAAAGGTTGGGGGCAGGAGGAGAAGGGGACGACGGAGAATGAGATGGCTGGATGGCATCACCGACTCTGTGGACATGAGTTTGAGTGTACTCCGGGAGTTGGTGATGGACAGGGAGGCCTGGCGTGCTGTGATTCATGGGGTCGCGGAGAGTCGGACACGACTGAGCGACTGAACTGAACTGAACTGAACTGATACAGTAGTTTGAACATTCTTTGGCATTGCTTTCTTTAGGATTGGAATGAAAACTGAATTTTTCCAGCCCTGTGGCCATTGCTGAGTTTTCTAAATTTACTTTCATAATGAGTGCAGTACTTTAGCAGCATCATATTTTTAGGAT
Organism: Moschus berezovskii; assembly: GCF_049115385.1. Lineage (NCBI taxonomy): Eukaryota > Metazoa > Chordata > Mammalia > Artiodactyla > Moschidae > Moschus > Moschus berezovskii. The sequence continues at coordinate 161,760,015 of NC_142460.1, forward strand.
TTTAAATAACTCAACTGGAATTCCATCACCTCCACTAGCTTTGTTTGTAGTAATGCTTCCTAAGGCCTACTTGACTTCACACTACAGGATGCCTGGTCCAGGTGAGTTTCCACACTACTGTGGTTATCCAGGTCATTCAGGCCTTTTTTGTATAGTTCTTCTGTGTATTCTTGCCACCTCTTTTAATCTCTCCTGTTTCTGTTAGTTCCTTGCCATTTCTGTCCTTTATTATGCCCCATCCTTGCAAGAAATATTCCCTTGATATCTTCAATTTGCTTGAAGAGATCACTAGTCTTTATCATTCTATTATTTTCCTCTGTTTCTTTGCATTATTCACTTAAGAAGTTGTCTAATGTCTCCCTGCTATTCTCTAGAACTATGCATTCAGTTGGGTATATCTTTCCCTTTCATTTCTCTTCTTTTCTCAGCTATTTATAAGGCCTCCTCAGACACCCATTTTGCCTTTGTGGCATTTCTTTTTCTTTGAGATGGTTTTGGTCACCACCTCCTGTACAATGTTATGAAATGCTTTTCCATAGTTCTTCAGGCACTCTGTCTCCCATATCTAATCCCTTGAATCTATTTGTCTCCTCTACCAGAGTAAGACCCAGTTTTCCCCACAGTCAATCTCTCCATCAGGAAGCTTGCCTCTTATCCTCATCCATCAGAAGGCAGACAGAATAAGCAAGAACTATAATACCACTGCCTTTGGAATGAAAACAAAAATCACAGAAAGCTAACCCAAACAATCACATGGATCACAGCTTTGTGTAACTCAATGAAGCTATGAGCCAGGCCATCCAGGGCCACCCAAGATGGACAGGTCATAGTGGAGAATTCTGATAAAATGTGGTTCACTGGAGAAGGGAATGGCAAATCACATTAGTGTTCTTGCCTTGAGAAACCCATGAATAGTATGAAAAGGCAAAAATATATGACATCTGAAGATGATACCCTTGCCCAGGTCAGTAGGTATGCTATGAGGAAGAGTGGAGATATAGCTCCAGAAAGAATGAAGAGGCTGGGAAAAGCAGAAACAACACTCAGTTGTGGATGTGTCTCCACTAGGTTAAAGTAAAATCCAATGCAGTAAAGAATAATGCTGCATAGGCACCTGGAATGTTAGGTCCGTGAATTGGATGTGGTCAAGCAGGAGACGGCAAGACTGAACACTGACATCTTAGAACTAAATGAACAAAAGTGGATGGGAATGGGTGAGTTTAATTCACATGACCATTATATCACCTACTGTGGGCAACAATCCTTTAGAAGAAATGGAGTAGCCCTCACAGTCAATGTACTGTGTGCTTAGTTGGTCAGTCATGTCTGACTTTTTGTGACCCCCATGGACTGCAGTCTGCCAGGCTCCGCTGTCCATGGGGATTCTCCAGGCAAGAATCCGGGAGTGGGTTGTCATGACCTCCTCCAGGGGATCTTCCCAACCCAGGGATCAAACCCAGATCTCCCATATTGCAGGAAGATTCTTTACCATCTGAGCCACCAGGGAAGCCCAAGAATACTGGAGTGGGTAGCCTATCCCTTCTCCAGGTGATCTTCCCAACCCAGGAATCAAATCAGGGTCTCCTGCACTGCAGGCAGATTCTTTACCAACTGAGCTACCATGGAAGCCCAATAAGAGAGTCTAAAATGCAGTACTTGGGTGCACTCTCAAAAACAACAGAATGATCTCTGGGTTTTTTTCAAGCAAACCATTCAACATCACAGTAATAAAAATCTATACCCCAACAACTGATGCCGAGCTGAAGTTGACCAGTTCTATGAAGACCTACAACACCTTCTAGAACTAATACTCCAAAAAGGTGTCCTTTTCATCATAAGGGATTGGAATGCAAAAGTAGAAAGTCAAGAGATACCCAGATTAACATGCAAGTTTGGCCTTGGGGTACAAAATAAAGCAGGGCAAAGGCTAACGATTTTTGTCAAGAGAACAGGCCGATCATAGCATATACCCTTTGCCAACAACACTAGAGATGACTCTACAAATGGACATCATCAGATGGTCAATATCAAAATCAGATTGACTATGTTCTTTGCAGCCAAAGGTGGAGAATCTCTATACAGTCAGTGAAAACAAGATCTTGGAGCTAACTGTGGCTCAGATCATAAACTGCTTATTGCAAAATTCAGGCTTAACTCAAAGAAAGTATGGAAAACCACTAGGCCATTCAGACATGACCCATATCAAATCCCTTATGATTTTACAATGGAGGTGACAAATAGATTCAAGGGATTAGATCTGGTAGACAGAGTGCCTGTAGAACTATGGACAGAAGTCTGTAACACTGTACAGGAGTCAGTGACCAAAACCATCCCCAAGAAAAAGAAATGGCAACGTGGTTGTCTGAGGAGGCTTTACAAATACCTGAGGAAAGAAGAAAAGCAAAAAGCAAAGGAGAGAGGAATAGATATACCAAACTGAATGCAGAGTTGCAGAGAATAGCAATGAAAGATAAGAAGGCCTTCTTAAATGAACAAGAAAAGAAATAGGGGGAAACAATAGAATGGGAAAGACTAAAAATCTCTTCAAGAAAATTGGAGCTATCAAGGGAAATTTTCATGCAGGGATGGGTATAATAAAGGAAAGAAACAGCAAGGACCTAAAGAAGCAGGAGAGATTAAGAAGAGGTGGCAAAAATAAACAGAACTGTACAATTAAGGTTTTAATGACCCAGAAAACCATGATGGTGTGCTCCCTCTTCCTGAGCTGGACATCCTACAGTACGGAGTCAAGAAGACATTACTACAAACAAAGCTAGTGGAGATGATGAAATTCCATCTGAGCTATTTAAAATCCTAAAAGATGATGCTGTTAAAGTGCTGTACTCAATATGTCAGCAAATTTGGAAAACTCAGCAGTGGCCACCCAGCTGGTAAAAATAATCTGCCTGTGGTGCAGGAAACCCCACTTTGATTCCTGGGTCAGAAAATTCCCTGGAGAAGGGATAGGCTACCCACTCCAGTTCTCAGGCTTCCCTTGTGGCTCAGCTGGTAAAGAATCCACCTGCAATGCAGGAGACCTGGGTTTGATCCCTGGTTTGGAAGATCCCCTGGAGTAAGGCATGGTAACCTACTCCAGTGTTCTTGCCTGGAGAATCCCCATGGACAGAGGAGCCTGGAAGTCTACTGAGCATGGGGTGGTAAGGAGTAGACACGACTGAGAGACTAAGCACAGCAACACAGCACAGCAGTGGCCACAGGACTGGAAAAGGTCAGTTTTCATTCCAATCCCAAAGGGCAATGCCAAAGAATGTTCAAACTACTGTACAATTGCATTCATTTCACATGCTAACAAGGTTATGCTCAAAATCCTTCAAGCTAGGCTTCAGCAGTATGTGAACCAAGATCTCCCAGATGTATGATTTAGGTTTCCAAGAGACAGAGGTACCAGAGATCAAATTGAGAACATTCATTAGATCATAAGGAAGGCAAGGGTATTCCAGGAAAAAAACCTACTTCTGCTTCATTGACTATGCTAAATTGTTTGACTGTGTGAATCACAACAAAATGTGGTAAATTCTTAAAGAGATGGGAGTACCAGACCACCTTACCTGTCTCCTGAAGAAACCTGTGTGTGGGTCAAGAAGCAACAGTTTGAACTGGACATGGAACAATTGACTGGTTCAAAAATGGGAATGGAGTACTTCAAGGCTGTATATTGTTACCCTACTTCTTTCACTTATTAATATATGCAGAGTACATTATGTGAAATGCTGGACTAGATGAATCACAAGCTGTAATCAAGATTGCCGAAATATCAACAACCTCAGTATGCAGATGATACCATTCTAGTGGCAGAAAGTGAAGAGGAATTAAAGAGTCTCTTGGACTGTGAAGAAAGCTGGTCGCCGAAGAATTGATGCTTTTGAACTGTGGTGTTGGAGAAGACTCTTGAGAGTCCCTTGGACTGCAAGGAAATCCAACCAGTCCATTCTAAAGGAGATCAATCCTGGGTGTCCATTGGAAGGACTGATGCTAAAGCTGAAACTGCAATACTTTGGCCACCTCATGCGATGAGTTGACTCACTGGAAAAGACTCTGATGCTGGGAAAGGTTGGTGGCGGGAGGAGAAGGGGACGACAGAGAATGAGATGGCTGGATGGCATCACCGACTCTGTGGACATGAGTTTGAGTGAACTCCGGGAGTTGGTGATGGACAGGGAGGCCTGGCGTGCTGTGATCCATGGGGTCGCGGAGAGTCGGACATGACTGAGCGACTGAACTGAACTGAACTGAACTGATGAAGGTGAAAGAGGAGAATGAAAAAGCTGGCTTGAAACGCAACATTTCAAAAACTAATATCATGGCATACAGTCCCATCACTTCATGGCAAACAGAAGGGGGGAAGTGGAAACAGTGACAGATTTTCTTTCCTTGGGTTCCAAAATCACTGTGGAGGTTATTTCAGCCATGGAATTAAAAAACCCTTGCTCCTTGTAAGGAAAGCTGTGACAAACCTAGACAGCATATTAAAAGGCAGAGGTATCACTTTGCTGACAAAGGTCAATATAGGTAATGCTTTGGTTTTTCCAGTAGCCATGTGTGGATGTGAGACTTGGATAGTAAAGAAGTGTCTGAGTCCAGAAGAATTGATAGTTTGGAATTTTTGGTGCTGAGAAGAACCTTGAGAGTTTCTTGTGCTGCAAGGAAATCAAACCAGTCAATCCTGAAAAAGGAAATCAACCCTGAATATTCATTGGAAAGACTGATGCTGAAGCTGAAGCTCCAATACTTTGGCCACCTGATGCAAAGAGCAGACTCACTGGAAAACATCCTGATGCTGGGAAACATTGAAGGCAAAAGAGAAGGGATGGTAGAGGATGAGGTGGTTAGATAGCATCACCAACTCAATGGACATGAGTCTATGCAAACTCCAGGACATAGTAGAGGACAGAGGAGCCCAGAGTGCTACATTCCATGGAGTTGTAAAACCTCAAACATGACTTAATGACTGAACAACAACAAAACAAAAACTGTAGTTATACATTGGGACAAATGCTATTAAAAAACTGGGCCATTTTAGTTATAGAGGTGTAACATAAAAGAGATCACCTGGAAAAAAAATGAAATTTAACATGAGGGCCCTTAAAAATGAAATGTCAACCATGTAAAAAGCAAAGAAACAGCATTTCAGGTAGAGGGAACTTTGCAAATTACTAAGTCAGAAAAGAGTTTGGTGTGTTTAAGGATCTGTAAAGAGACCAGTTTATCTGTAGCAAAGAGGGTGAGGGAGCCATGCATGAGATGTGATCAAGGACAGAGGCAGGGGCCAGGAAAAGAAGGTTCTGATAGCTTGGAGAAAAGAGTTTATGTTTTCCTGTAAATGTGTTGAGAGCACACTGAAGACTCCCCAACTACCTATATGCACCTATTTCAGCTTTAATAAGTTTTAAGTTAAATTCAGTTAAATTTCAAATCTCTCTCTCTCACTTACACACACACATGCACATATCAAGTGCTCATGTGGCTAGTGTCTTTCACATTGGTTGGTACAGATGTGGAATCTTCTCATTATTGTACAAAGTTTTATTGGGCAATACTATGAGGAGTCTAGGCTGGAGAATGATAAGATTGGAGAATGACATTAATTTTTTTCAAGATTACTCTGTCTACTGTATAGAGAATCAGTTGCAGAGAGACAAGAGTGAGGCAGAGAAATTTTTCAGGAAGCCACAGCTATAGGCAGGACAAGAGGTCTGCAATCTGGGCTGAGTTCCCCTGAGAAACTCCTCTCTGCTCCAAAAATGCCAAGGGTACTCACTCCTGCATTTGTGCCTCTGCAGCTGGAGTAGCTGAGATGTTTCTCAATGTGCTCTTTCGTCCTCTAGGACACCAGCCTAGGCTAATTTCACATGGTGGTGCAAACATCCAATCTGCAAGAGCAGGGCAAGCCCCAGTGCACAGGCACTTCTGAAACCTCTGCTCATATCACTTTTGTTAATGTCCCATTGGTCAAAGCAAGTCACCTGACGAAATTCAGCGTCGTCGTGCACTGGGAAGAATGGGTCATTGCGGACAGTGCTGTATCAGCCTATCCACTAACATCTGCCTCAGAAATTTCTTTGTTTTCAGACACTTCCAGTTGTCAAGGGGTGAAAATTTGTCTTCTGAGTGGAAATCCAAGGGTGACTCCTGTAGGACAGTGGGCAGGAGCAATTTGGTGACTCTGGGATGTTTGACTTTGTCAGTGGTCAAAATGCAGTTAACTTTGTCTCATGAAGTCTTGTGTAGAAAGGTTGAGCTCTGTTCACACATTAACTCCCATCTGCCTCCTCAGTTCTGATTCTGTCCCTCACAGAAGCCCCTCTGGAGAAAGTGCCACCATTGTGACGTGTATCAATCCATCATTTTAGTCCTCTGCGAAGTTAAGCAAACTCATTATCCCCATCAGCTTCCTATAACCAGTATTCAACGTTCCCCACTCTTCCTGCCTCTTAAGTCAACTCCCAGACACTAAGACTCAGCATTTGGGTCACTCAGCTATGTGTCCCAAGACCTCTCCTTCTCTCTGCTTTTTGATTTGACCCCATTCATAGCAACCATTTATAAGTGTCAGGTGCTGCTCTAAATGTATTATAGGGGTTACTCATTCAATCCTCACAGTAACCCTATGAGCTAGCTATAATTATGGGCTCCACTTTACAGAGGCAATATGCAAGGCGTGAGGGAATCGAGTCATCTGTCAAAGGTCACACAGCGGGAAAGTGAGGAGCTGGGATTCAAACCAGGCGGACGAGGTCAGGGCCTTCCTCTCACCACGTCTCCTTCCTTCCCCTCCAGATGCAAGGGCATCAGCTAGAGACCAGACGTCAGCGCTCAGGACGGCCTGCAATGGCACCCAGGGGCCTCCTCATGAATGACTCCACCTCTTCCTGAGCTGGCAATCATAGTATAACCTTTCTTATTGCAGGTGCAGTGGGAGTGTATCAACCCCAAGTACAAAGCCAAGAAGAAGAATTATAAGAACTCGGGCATTGTGATTTTGAATCAGTGCAAGGTATAAACATAGCCCCTGTCTTCCAGGAGTATGAAACTAAGGCTGTCTGGGAGGAAGGCCCAGGTGGTCTGCACAAAAAGAGTATCAAGAAGATATGATCTTTTTAAAATAAAAATATTGGAAAGTCAAGGTATTAGTGGACATACATTATAAGTTTGGGTGGTTTTGGAGCTGTGGTAGGCCTCCATCACCTCAACAAAGACAGTCCTGCCCAAAGATAACAGAGTCCTGGTCACAAGTCAGGTTCTTCTCTGCCCAGGACAGCGCCAGACGGAGGTCCCCAGATGGGGGCAACCAACATTTCTAAAGCACCTGAGTGAGTGAGTGAAAGTCATTCAGTTGAGTCCAACTCTTTGCGACCCCATGGACTATACAGTCCATGGAATTCTCCAGGCCAGAATACTGGAGTGGGTAGCCGTTCCCTTCTTCAGAGGACCTTCCCAACCCAGGAATTGAACCCAGATCTCCTGCATTGCAGGCAGATTCTTTACCAACTGAGCTAAATGGAAGCCCCTATTTACATGTAATAAGCACTAAGTTTTTTAATAAAAAAGATTTTAAATAGAATAGTTAATATTACCAGAAGTACCAAGACAATGTAATATCACAAAAAGTTATGGAAAATAGCAATAATCTGCCAATAACAGGATTATTTCTATTACATTCTAAATTCAAATTTTAATCTTCATTTATGCATATTTCACAAAAGAAAACACTAATATTAAGATTTAGAGTAAATTTTTACTCTTATTTTTTTGTACTTTTATTCCATAACTACATTAAAGTATTTGCCATTTCAAAGAAATATCTACAGCTTCCCAGAAGAACTAGTTTTAATACTGGCAGTCTTCCTGCTCAATACACACCAATATAAATCTTTCCTTGTCAGAGAGCTCAATATTAAGTACTCTACACCAGGCTTTTTTTTCTGTGTTTTCTTCTCCTCCCGGGTGTTGTGAACTCTGTTTCACTAAAGCTTTCGTTCTCCATTTCCTCTTCCGTAACCACAGGCATACTCAGACTTAAAGATTTATCTTCCTTACGTATGTTCTGTGTACCACCTCTGTCTCTGGAAGACACTTTCCTTCCTGCTGACACTTCCTAAAGTGTCAATTTTAGACACATTCTAAAGCACCTACTCTGTGCTTATCACACAAACTGATAATCACTAGTACTTACCACTCAGTGCTTTGTATGTGGCACCTCCTCCATGCTGAAGAGATGCCCTGAAAACAAGACAGGGGGGATGAGTGAAGCACCTAAAAATTTCTCCCAGAGGGGCTCTAACTCTGCAAGAAATCTCCTCTGGGAATAATTTTGCCACTGGTAGAGTACTTACTATGGTAAAAAATAACAACAATATGTTCTGTTATTCTTACCACAACTCTGAGATTTCTACCTTCAAATGTGATTGTAACTAGTTCATTGTTACACACATGGTACGAGCTGAGATTTTAATCTCTGTCTGACTCCATGTTGTGAGACTTCCATGCCATCCAGTCTCTCTCTAAATATATCAGGTTCCTTTTCTCAGAGTTGGCATTCCTGGCTTCCAGGGGCTGTAGGAGCCCATTCTCACATAACGGAAGAGTCGGGGGGAAAGACTGATGGGTCTGGCTTAGGTCACAGGCCTATCTCGTGAAGTAATTACTGGAACTAGATGATAACAGTGCTTACAATTGGCCATCTGGGGTCATTGTTTTGATAATTTTTGCTGTATTTTATGATGCTTTGATATCTTGGGGCCTTGCATACTGGGAGGAACTGCCTCTCTTAGGTTTCGCTAATTCCTCAAGATAGCAATCAGCATGCCTATGAGCCCATCTTTGACATGCAGACAGAGCAGTCCAGAGCCTGTATCCCTAGCCACCACCTTTCCTGAGCTCTCACACACCAAGCCAATATTTCCCCTGCCCTGTATTACCCCAGAGCCAGCCTCAGACAATTAGAGACCATCCCTATTGCCCAGAGCCTCCAGAATCACTCATCATTCAGTCCTAAACATGCTTAACTGCTTACCTAGCCTCACTCATTCCTCCCCACGCCTCCTGACTAACCCAGTCCTACCCCATGTGCCGCCTTGTGTGGCAGGACATGCCTTCAGTCCCTTGGGAAGCTGTGAATAATAAACTCTTCTTTCAAAGGCAGTTGTCTCTGGTCATCTTACCTACCTACCGATACAGACCAAATTCTGGTGCGTTCAGAACAGTCCTGTGCCCATAGAAGCAGGAGAAAAGACGATCCAGATGAGTCAGTTCAACTGTCCATCTCTGTAAGGTGACTGTGCATATAACTGTTTCGATCTAAGAGTCTGGCACTCAGAGGACATGGTACTGGTAGGGATATAGTAGTAGGGCCACCACTCCAGTATTCTTGGGCTTCCATGGTGGTCTGGGTTTGATCCCTGGGTTGGGAATATCCCCTGGAGGAGGTCATGACAACCCACTCCCGTATTCTTGCCTGGAAAATCCCCATGGACAGAAGAGCCTGGCAGGCTACAGTCCATGAGGTCACAAAGAGTCAGACCCGACTGAGTGACTAAGTACAACACAGCATCTCAACTATCAGGCAAAGCATCCCCATAAGGAAGCCGGGAGCAGGCACTATTCTGAGGGCCCAGTAAACATCAGCCCTGAGACAAGTCTGCTGATAGATGTGTGCCACCTGGAGGTGGTGCCTGTAAATGCCGCCACAGGGTTTTGTGGGTCAGTCTTTGAGAAGCTGCCCTGAGCCTCAGATGGAATATGAGAAGTAAGGGTCAAAAATCAGCTGATGGTTGTACCAGTAAAATGATCCACATTGTGAGCTCTATAACTGCAGGTACCGTGCCTGTTTCTCTTCTCCCTATATCCTTAGCATCCAGGGCATGGTGGAGGCTCAATAAATCCTTGTCAAAAAACTGCATAGATGAGTGTCACCAAGACCCAAGCAGCAGAATCATAATGAAGCAGAAATGAAGACTAGAAGTCAGTAAAGAGTGTGAGAACACAGAAGCTAGGGGTGGGGCAGGAAGCAGGAAGCCTGTTGACTTCCAGCCTAGAGGTCAAAAAGATGCATTTGAGTCCCACCTCCACCATCTAGGTAGGTGATCTTAGCCTTAGTTTCCGTGTGGATAAAATGGACACAATAATAATCATAGCATCACCTTCACAGGCTCGTTCTAAGAATTAAATGAGATCATGTATGTTAAGAGCTTGACATACAGTTAGTGCTCAGTAAATATTAATCCTTGTTCTTCATGGCAAGGGAGAAATCTCACTAGCTGGCAGCTTACAGTGGAGAGCTTCTTGGATAATTGTGACCTTGAAGCTGCTCGTCTTTTTCACTGTGGTTTAGGAACGTTACCAGGACTGGGACTTAGACACGGGCAGCAAGACTGAAGCTAAGTGTGAGACTTCGTGTATTTCAAACCAGTGGTGACCCATGAAAACACAGTACAGTCTCACCCCAGAGGCAGAGGCTGATTAAAATCATATGTAAACCCAAAAAGGGTGAGAAAGAGGAGGGATGGTTGCAGCCCTCACAGGCCCATCTGTTTTCTTTCTCTCCTCCCGTGAAAGATAATCAGCTGGCTCATCTTTTTTCCCACAGACCTTTCTCTGCTCTTCCCTCTAGGTCAGGAAACCCCATGTTTAAGCCTTTAATGTGTAAGTACTCAGATCACACTGTTCTAACATAGCTTCCTCTCCTCCCGTGCAGATCCACAAGATGCATTCTTTCTTGGACTACATCATGGGTGGCTGCCAAATCCAGTTTACAGTGAGTTGTTTGTTTGTTCTTACTCAGGGAGCGAGGTTGGGGGGCAGTGCTGGGTGTGGGGCATGAGGACCCACAGTCTGTTAATGTTAAGACCCTGCATTGGCTTTGCTCAAGTCTCACCGCTGAAATATCATACAGGAACATCTCTTTACAATGAGGTCACACTTCTGTTTTCCCCATGACTATTTTTTCAGCATCCTATCAGCAAATGCGTGTCACTCAACCTCAGGGGGTTTGGGGAACCAGTCTATTATACTTTCCATTCTTTCAGAAACTGCAGGAGGCAGTGGGCGGGTGGCCAGATTCCATCACTGGGTGAAAAGGGCTGGGGGAGGAGTGAACCGTGCTAAAACATCCCACTGAACCATGGCTGACATCTTAGTTGTGTTCATGTGGACAGAACATAAGCTTACATGTCAAGCCCAATGGTCAGTGCAAAGAGTAAGCCATCCAGAGGATTCATCAGGCAATGAAAAAGTGAATTCCAAAAGACTGGAGAACCAATCTGTCAATGTTGAGAAATAGAATTAATGAGTGGACTAAGGATCTTCTCCTACATGGAATCTGTGAGCCCATGGGATTTGTACACTCTTCATGGACCACAGTCCTGTCTAACTCAATGAAACTAAGCCATGCCATGTGGGGCCACCCAAGACGGGCGGGTCATGGTGGAGAGGTCTGACAGAATGTGGTCCACTGGAGAAGGGAATGGCAAACCACTTCAGTATACTTGCCTTGAGAACCCCATGAACAGTATCAAAAGGCAAAATGATAGGATACTGATGGACAGGGAAGCCTGGCGTGCTGTAATTCATGGGGTTGCAAAGAGTTGGACATGACTGAGCGACTGAACTGAACTGAACTGAAAAAATGGCAACCTACTCCAGTATTCTCGCCTGGAGAATCCTATGGATGAAGGAACCTGGTGGGCTGCCGTCTCTGGGGTTGCAAAGAGTCAGACATGACTGAGCAACTTCACGTCACTTCAATAATGTATTTGTTGGTGGGCTGGGTCTTTTTTAAGTGTCTGGGTGGGCCAAGATTGTAAGTCCACCTGCCCTGGAAAAACTTGCTCTCAGGGGCTTCATATTCAAAATCCTCCTAGTTTCCAGCAGACATGCCTGCAAAAAGAGAATATCCAGATGATAAGAAATAGATCTATTAAAACCTGTGGGAAAGTCACATGGATGTAAACAAGTTGTGTAGCATCTGTGCCCCATCTTACAGAAGTGTACTTGTGAAACTCAGCCCTATTTAGCTCCCTAGACAGGCTCAATCATATGAGGAAGGCAAAGAAAATGGTTTGAGCCCAAGAGAGTCAACTGGACCAATGTGTTCCTGGGACAAAAGGTAGTGGAACCCAAAGGATTAGAGGGGGGTTCCCCAAGGGGATGAGATAAGACCTCTCCCTAGATAGAGGCTGGGCTTTTGCTATGTCCTGCCTAAACTCAGGCCATTGTTCATTTGCCACTGAATACTTATGGGAGTTAATTATAGATTATGGTCATTTCTTTAAAGTCTAAGGTTCTCTAAAGGCACACCCATAGAGCACCCCACCCCCATATACACACTGGCATATTTAGAAGGTAGTAACCATGTGCCTTGTGGGCAAACACCCTGACCTCTGTCTGTTCTGGGTACTTAGAGGTGGAGGAGCCAGCAATGTCACAGAGGAGACAGTGTCCCATGATCTTAGGCAGAGGGCTGGTTTCACGAAACTATTCATAGATTTTCAAGTGAAAGCTCTATCGATTTGGGTCTGTTTTAGGTTCTATAGATCCCATGCTTTTGAACAACTCTTTGGTCAACCTTCAGGGGCTTGCTTTGCCCTTGGAGTTGGGCTGCAAAGAATCAGCCCCAGTGAAAACTGGAAGTTTGAGCCCAGAGGGTTTCCAGCTCTACACCCCGGCTCACAGAGGAGAGGGAAGGTCGTGTGGTCCCCTTGACCCAAGGAGACTATTCTTCTGGCGTTGCTATCCCCTCCTGTAGGGTCTCCTTGTTTCTCCCCCGGTGGCGCCGTGGTGAAGAGCAAGGCGTCGGCGAGTCCTCGGCCTCGGATGTGGAGCCCATTTTGCCTCCCCACGCCAGAGCGGCAGGGAAGAAACCCTAGGGGAAGGGTGAGCTGGCGCCCGCCCCGCAGCCCTCCTCGCCTGGAGAAGGACACTCTGACGCTGCGGGGGTTCTGTCAAGGCAGTTCTGCTTTATTGTTACAAGCTCTCCATATATAAAGGCAAGCATGGGGGTTTTGCAAGGGACTTCCTGCGGTCGGTTCCAATCATATTAAAGGTCAGGTCATCACGCACTGACGTCACAACAGAGGGCTAGGGTGATCATGCACTGTTCATGCAAGGGGAAGTGTTCAGGGGCCAATCACAATTTTTTATGGGTGCGCCTTTGCCATGTGTCTTTTCTCAGCCGTGCGCCCTATACCCTCCTTCTCACTTTTTTAAAAAGTGCTTGAGTAATAAGAAACCCGTTTTTTAAAACTAGTTACTTGGCAATTAACTTTTTATATTTTAACTTCGTTTATTTTGGCTGCACTGGGTCTTTGTTGCTACGTGTGCGCTTTGTCTAGTTGCGGCAAGTGGAGGCTACTCTTCACTGCAGTGCACGGGCTTCTCATCGTGGTGGCGTCGGTAGTTGTGCCTAGCAGGCTCTAGAGCGCGGGCTTAGTTGCATGTGGAATCTTCCTGGAGCAGGGATCAAACCTGCGTCCCCAGCATTGGCAGGCAGATACTTAACCACTGGATCACCAGATGTCCCATCCTTCTCACTTTTGCTGACCCTCCCCAACTTGGAGGGACCACCTCGGTGGTTATCACCACCACTTCCCCAGCCCCCACTTCTCAGCCCTCCAGCATCCACAGAGGGACCTGCAGGAAGCCTGCAGTGAGTGAGGAGCAAGACCTCTGAAGAGGGAGAGCAGGTGTAGATAAATGCCAAGGAGAAGGGGCCAGACCATAAGCAGTGCCTAAAACAAAGTCCTTCCTCCTGGAGGGCTCCAGGCCAGGGATGCAGGAGAATGTGCTAGGTGTTCTATTTTGAGGTTTCTGTTAAAGAAAGCATAGCAACCACCTCACTGTCATTTTCCTCGAAAATTAAGTCAATAATTTCTTATTACTCAAGCATTGCCAGCTAATGTAAATGATAAGCTGTAATGCAAACTATTATTAACAATTGACCTGCCTTACTTAATTTGGCCTCTAAGTATTTATTATCTGCCCAGTCATTTCATTGAAGCCATCTGGAAAAATGAAGGGAACTTTGCAGAGGGATGAGAAATGAGACGAGGGCTTCCTGGTGTGGAGATGGGCAGAACAGAGGAAGTGAGTCCAGGATGACTCACATGTTTTGTGCCGGAAGACAAAGCATGTCGGGCCCATTCACAGAAATATGGAAATCAAGATTAGCCACCAGACAGCAGAATGAACTTCCCCGAAGATGTGGTGGGTGTGTTTTCAGGTATCCCAGTGAGATGGCATTTATAAACATGGCGCTTGGTTTCAAGAGAGAGGTGGAACCTGCACATATATAGATGGGTCTGGAGGAGACAGCTAAAGAGAAGAAGACAGAAAGATAGGGGGCCTGGTAACAGAATTTATGGAAAATCTGCATTCAGCAACAGGGTAAAGAGGAGCCAACAGTAAGGTAAGATACGCCAGAGGAGGCAGTAACTCAGATGACCAGGAGAAAGTCTTTCAGGATCAAGGACATTAATCTCATATGCTAAAGAAGAGATAAGGTGAAGAATGAAAATCAGTGACTGAGCCATGTGATGAGTAAGCACGAGTCATCTTCAGAAGAGCAGCTTCAGCAGAATGGGACAGGAGGCCCAGGTGCTGGGGAGTAACAGACAGTGAGGACATGAACGCAGTGGCTGGAGCTGCTCGTTCAAGACAGCCGACGGTGAAGGAAAGACAAGAGGCGGAAAGTAGGTGCCAACCTGAGGATGATGAGAGGGGAATTTTAAGTAATAAAATAAGCAGAAAAGACCTCAGGGAGGGAAGCAGGTAAAGGATGCTAAAGAGAGCCCCCATCAATGATTCTTCCTCTTTCTCGGTCCCATGGACCACTTGAAATCTGACACAAGATCTGCACTGGAAAGTGCACACACAACTGCAGGATGTCAAGGGCACCCGTGAGGACAATCTTTGTTCCTCGTGTGAATTCTTGAGTCCTAAGGACTCTGGAGCAACAGTCATGTCGTGGTCTTGGAAGAGCTGGGCAGAGGTTAAGCAGAGATTGAGGGAGAGAGATTGGGAGAGAGATTGAGATTGGCACATGGCACAGCAGCCGAAAGAAAACCAGATACTAGAATTTCACCTACAAAATCAATAGCTATAGACAGCATAGATGAGGCCAGACTCCATAAGACATCTGGAAAGACAATGGTAGAAGAATTAAATGTTTCTTTCGAAAGTTATTGCCTTTCTAGATGCGAATAATATTCATTGTAAAATAGATTTTCACTGAATCAGGTTGCAAGCGACACAAATGTCCAACAATAAGGTAATGGACAGGGAGGCCTGGCGTGCTGTGATTCATGGGGTCGCGGAGAGTCAGACACGACTGAGTGACTGAACTGACTGACTGACTGATATAAATCGTTGTAGCTCATTTAGGTGGACTATGGTAAAGCCATTTTAAGTGAAAATTATAATGGCTTGTAATCACATGAGGATATGTTAATGTCATTAAACGAAGAAAAAAAGAATATAAAGCAAAGCTACCCTATGATTACAACTATGTTAAATGTCTTTATGTATTATATCTATATAACATATAAAATTTTAAAATATTTTGTATTTATATATATGTAAAACTAAAAAGGAAAAATATGACTTACTGAACTAGTGGACTCCTGAGTGGTCATTTTTCTCTTATTATATTCAGATGACCCTTTTTATTATTTGTAATTTTTTTAAATTAAAAGGGGTATTTCTGGGACTTCGCTGGTGGTCCAGTGGTTGGGACTTTGCCTTCCAGTGCAGGGGGTGGGGGATCAATCCCTCGTCAGGGAGCTTAGATGCTACATGCCTTGTGGCCAGGGAAGCAAAGCATACAACAGAAACAATATTGTTACAAATTCAATAAAGGCTTTAAAAATGGCCCACATCAAAAAAAATCTTAAAAAGGGCAAGTACTTTTCATTCTCTCTGATTTTATTAGCTTTTTTTAATAATATGATATAACAAGCTAAATGTGGCTAAGCTTGAAGATTAGCCTTCAATCTAAGAAAAGATCACCTATTAAAGGTCCTCTCATGTCATCTTTTCTGACCTTAATACACTTAGGACTTCCTATGCCCACACTGTGTCTCAGTTTAGTTTTAAATCCTGATTTTAAATGTCAGACTAAATAGTAATGGACTCTTGTGTAGACCTCTGAAACATAAGACTGAGTCCTGGGTTGAAGAGGAGAACATTTTGCCACGTTCCAGGAAGTGAACCAGATAACATCCAGGTTCTTGCTCATCTTGTCTTGGTTCCTATTTCTTTCCTGCTATGGAGTTTTGAGGAAGCAGAAAAGCACAAGAATTATATGTTATTTAAGAAATGGTCCAGACTGAACAGGATCACCACCTGTAAGGCTCGTTGTATAGGCCCAAACTGTATACAGACTTAAAAAGAAAAACGAACAGCTGCCCTATAGCAGATGATATCACAAAGGTTTCAGAGAGATCAGACAACTAACCAGAGATGGGTTCACAGCAGCTTTCCCCAAAAAACATCCAGGTGGGTCTCAAATGGCCCAATTGTCAGAGGCAGGGAAGGGATCTGAGGCATGGGCTCAGTTCAGGCAAGAAGCTAAAAATATCCAAGGAAGGATAACATCGTTAGCGTCCAGCCTTTTTCGGAAGCAGTTCCTCACACTGGGGACTTCCCAGCATAAAGAAACTAAGCACTTTGCTCTCATACTTTACAAGGTTTTGCAAAACTGCTCCATGGCTCTGCTTAATGAACAGCAAGGCCTCCTGGGCAGAAGGGGAGACAAAGGAGGCCTGCTCTGGGGCTGCCCACTGGGAAGATGGGAGTGCACACCAGAACCGCAGGCTTTCCTAAATGCTTCATAGCAGAAGATGAAAACAGTAGCTCTGCAAACCTGCCACATTCAGGAAGCCAGGAATCAAGAGCCTCCTCCACAAACTGGCATTTTTCAGTCATTTTCTTGCTTTTATTTCTCAACTTAGTCCCATCTTTCACAGCCTCCCTGTTGCTTTTTAAAATAAACCTAACCTTTCTTTCTGCTCTCTTTGCACTCATGCTAACTTAAAGAGCACAGAGAATTCGTGGTAGAAGACCACCTCCTGAAGACAAAATGCTTATCTCCAGCCACCTCAGGGAGGCTTTAGGAACCATCACTTGCCAAGAAAAAAAAAATCTTTGATCTGCCTTGTACCTAAGACTATTTACTGTCAAATCAAATGATAAAGTGAGACGAGGTAGCCGAGAACTATACAGAAAGATCTTCATGACCCAAATAACCACGATGGCATGATCACTCATCTAGAGCCAGACACCTTGGAGGAAGTGTGAAGTCAAGTGGGCCTTAGGAAGCATCACTATAAACAAAGCTAGTGGAGGTGATGGAATTCCAGTTGAGTTATTTCAAATCCTAAAAGATGATGCTGTGAAAGTGCTGCATTCATTATGCCAGCACATTTGGAAAACTCAGCAGTGGCCACAGGACTGGAAAAAGTCAGTTTTCATTCCAATCCCAAAGAAAGGTAATGCCAAAGAAAGTTAAAAGTATCGCACAATTGCACTCATCTCACATGCTAGTAAATTGCACTCATCTCACATGCTCAAAATTCTCCAAGGTAGGCTTCAAGAGTCTGTGAACCAAGAACTTCCAGATGTTCAAGCTGGATTTAGGAAAGGCAGAGGAACCAGAGATCAAATTGTCAACATCCATTGGATCATTGAAAAAGCAAGACAGTCCCAGAAAAATATCTACTTCTGCTTCATTGACTACACTAAAACCTCTGACTGTGTGGATCACAACAAACTGTGGAAAATTTTTGGGGAGACGGGAATACCAGGCCACCTTACCTCCTCCTGAGAAACCTGCATGCAGGTCAAGAAGCAACTGTTAGAACTGGACATGGAACAACAGACTGGTTCCAAATTGAGAAAAGAGTACATCAGGGCTGTATATTGTCAACCGGCTTATTTAACTTCCATGCAGAGTACATCATGCAAAATGCTGGGCTGGATGAAGCCCAAGCTGGAATCAAGAATCCAAGGAGAAATATTAATAACCTCAGATATGCAGATGACACCACCCTTATGGCAGAAAGTGAAGAGGAACTAAAGAGCCTCTTGATGAAGGTGAAAGAGGAGAGTGGAAAAGCTGGCTTCAAACTCAATGTTCAAAAAACTAAGATCATGGCATCTGGCCCCATAACTTCATGGGAAATAGATGGGGGGAAAAATGGAAACAGTGATAGACTTTATTTTCTTGGGCTTCAAAATCACTGCAGGTGTTGACTACAGCCATGAAATTAAAAGATGCTTGCTCCTTGGAAGAAAAGCTATGACCAACCTAGACAGCATGTTTAAAAGCAGAGACATTACTGTGCAACAAAGGTCTGTCTAGTCAAAGCTATGATTTTTCCAGTAGTCATGTATGGATGTGAGAGTTGGACTATAAAAAAAGCTGAGCGCCGAAGGATTGATGCTTTTGAACTGTGGGGCTGGAGAAAACTCTTGAGAGTCCCTTGGACTACAAGGAGATCAAACCAGTCAATCCTGAAGGAAATCAACCCTTCCAAATATTCATTGGAAGGACTGATGCTGAAGCTGAAACTCCAATATTTTGGCCACCTGATGTGAAGAGCTGACTCATTAGAAAAAACCCTGATGCTGGGAAAGATTGAAGGCAGGAAGAGAAGGGGACGGCAGAGGATAAGATGGTTGGATGGCATCACTGACTCAGTGGACATGAGTTTGAGCAAGCTCCAGGAGTTTGTAAAGGACAGGGAAGCCTGCCATACTGGAGTCCGTGAATTGGACACAACTGAGGAACTGAGCCAGAGAAGGCAATGGCAAGCCACTCCAGTACTCTTGCCTAGAAAATCCCATGGATGGAGGAGCCTGGTAGGCTGCAGTCCGTGGGGTTGCTAAGTGTCGGACACGACTGAGTGACTTCACTTTCACTTTTCACTTTCACACATTGGAGAAGGAAATGGCAACCCACTCCAGTGTTCTTGCCTGGAGAATCCCAGGGGCGGGGGAGCCTAGTGGGCTTCTGTCTGTGGGGTCGCACAGAGTCGGACACAACTGGAGTGACTTAGCAGCTTAGCAGCAGAGGAACTGAACAACTGCAACAACAAATGATAAAATATTTTTATGAGCAGAGGGAACTATAGAAAGCAGCACGTGATAGGGATCATTATTTTATTTCCTTTTTTCATCAGATAATTTTTAGGTTAATACCCTTCCCCAAAGTTTCATCAACATTTCCTGAGCTTGAATAGCCTCTGTGGTTGTCATAAATAAGGGGGCCATCCCCACAGAAAGACTGCAAACCCCAGAGGCCTGCAGAAAAATAAAAAGCAATTTCCATTGGGCATGTTTTTCTCTACAGCACCACCAGGAACAGGCAACTCAATACTGCCTACTAACCTTGAACTTCAAGTTACCCCACTTCATAATCTCCCATCCCCAAGGAGATCTGGCCGCTCCCTTCTCTGACTGGCATCCAACTTCACAATCAGTCAACGAATATCCTATTTCTGTTCCATGTTTAATATATTCCATCACAATCCTCTTCTCACCACCATCTCTGCCTCTCCCTAGTTTGTTAAGCATAAGGGAATTATTCCAAGCCTAAGGATGAACAGAGAGGCCTGGCGTGCTGTGATTCATGGGGTCGCGGAGAGTCGGACACGACTGAGCGACTGAACTGAACTGAAGGATGAAGAGTTGATAGAAATGAAAAGTTGTAGAGCACTGGGACCAGAGTGAAGAAAGAGAGGAAGGCACCTAGGGTGCAAAATTTAAGGATGCATCACTTGGATTGGGCAAGTTAGGCTCAGCTCAATTGAGTGCCTTCCTGAATTTATGCCTAGTCACCTCTCTTGTCTTACCCTAATCCCAGCCCTATGATTTTTTTCAAAATTTAATATAGTTGTTGCCAAAATTTTTAATGCTCATCCAGATGTTACATACACTTCTTCCCACACCACAGGGACTCATCCAGGTGATACACCTGGGCTCAAATGCTGCCTCTTGGTGCCTACATGTTGGAGGATCTCGCCCGTGCTTAGGAGGATTAGATGTTCAATTATGTTTCTTGAATTTTCATTTTTCTTTATGGAGGTTTTCCCCTCTATTCTTTATATTATCTGATTTATCTGATTTCATTCTCTGGTTTTCCATCAAGATACCAGCATGTTTTTGTCATCACAAGACACCCTTGACAATCAGGTAATCAACACACATTGGACAACTGCAGTATTAAAAAACACAGGTAAATTGGAACATCAATCATTTGCAATATTTGCAATGACACTGGTAAATCAGAGCAGAATCAAATTCATGTGTGTGTGTTAAGTCGCCTCAGTCATGTCTGGCTCTGTGACCCTATGGACTATAGCCCACCTCTGTCCATGGGATATTCCAGGCAAGAATACTGGAGTAAGTTGCCATTTCCTTCTCCAGGTGATCTTCCTGACCCAGGGATCGAACCCACATCTCTAATGTCTTCTGCATTGGCAGGCGGGTTCTTTACCACTAGTGCTATCTGAGAATCAAACTTATCTCTGCAACATCCTTGAAGTCTCTAGAATGTTCTACAGTTCTAAAGTGCTTTCCACAGTAGGAGAGAAAAAGATGCTTTACTTCTAGCATTCCAGCACTATGTTTACTTTTTAAATACTGTGTACAACCTGTGAGGTGCCATGATCTCTTAAGTGTGTCTTGTCAGGACAGAAGTCAAGAGTGGTGGGTGTGTGTTCAAGCTTAGCAAATCCAGGAGGCCTGAGATCCTTGATTTCTCCAAACCCTGTCTCTCGGGTACGTTTTGAGTATCTTCCTTGGAGAAGTTTTCCAGGGATTGTCTGAATGTATCTGGACTTTTGTCAGGTTGGTGTCCCATAGGGGTGACCTAGAATGCTTTTTGACTGCAAAATGCATGTAGACTCCCCACCCCCAATTAACTTTTCACCACAATTCATGTTGTCTTCCTCTCTTTTTTCACTGGCTTGGCTTTCACCTTCAGGATGAAATCTATCTCAGAAGATATTGGATTTCACTGGTCCTTTTAGGTCACCTCCAGTCATCCTCAGTCACCCATTATCCCATTATTTTTTTTCTTTTTAAAAATTATTTTATTTTAATGTTTTTACTGAAGTATATTTGATTTACAATGTTGTTTTAATTTCTGCTCTACAGTAAAAAAATTCAGTTATATATATATATACACATTCTTTTTTAAATATTATTTTCCATTACAGTTTATCATAGGATACTGAATACAGTCATCTGCAATATACAGTAGGATCTTGCTGTTTTTCCAGTCTATATATAATAGTTTACATCTAGTTGTTGTTGAGTCATCAAGTAGTGTCCGACTCTTTACAGCCCCACAGACTCTAGCCCACCAGACTTCCCTGTCCTTCACTGTCTCCCGGAGGTTGCTCAAACTCATGTCCATTGAGTCAGTGATGCCATTCAGCCATCTCATCCTCTGTCACCCCCTTCTCCTGCCCTCAATCTTTCCCATCATCAGTGTCTCTTCCAACGAGTTGGCTCTTCACTTCAGTATTAGAGCTTCAGCTTCAGCATCAGTCCTTCCAGTGAACATTCAGAGTTGACTTCCTTTAGTTTATAGCTGCTAGCCCCAAACTCCCACTCCATCCTTCCCCCACCCCCTCTCCCCCTTGGTAACTGCAAGTCTGTTCTCCATGTCTATGAGTATGTTTCTGTGTCATATTTTAGATTCCACATATAAGTGATACCATATTTGTCTTTCTTTTTCTGACTTACTTTTGCTTAGTATGATAATCTCTAGTTGTATCCATGTTGCTGCAAATGCACTATTTCATTCTTTTTATGGCCAATTAGTATTAGTAATATGTACCTCATCTTCTTTATCTTTTTATCTGTGGATGGACATTTAGGTTGTTTCCCTGTCTTGGCTATTGTGAATACCACTGTTATGAACATAGAGGGTACATGTATCTTTTTAAAATAGAGTTTTGTCTGGATATATGCTTAAGAGTGGGATTGCTAGATCATGTGGTAACTCTATTTTTAGTGTTCTGAGGAACCTCCATAAGATCCTCCATGCTGTTTTCCATAGTGGCCACACCAATTTACATTCCCACCAAGAGTATAGGAGGGTGCCCTTCTTGCCACATCCTCTCCAACATTTGAACAACTAGTTTTTAAAGCTAATGAATTTCTTCTCAAACTCTGCTTGTCAACAGGATGTGTAACATACCACTTTCCCCCTCCCTCAGGCTGCATCACTGTCAAGGTTAAATGAAATATGTTCACTTTAAATCCACCCACTCTCCTATCTTCTCTTCCAGGTAGCTATAGATTTCACGGCCTCAAACGGGGACCCCAGGAACAGCTGTTCCCTGCACTACATCCACCCCTACCAGCCCAATGAGTACCTGAAGGCCTTGGTGGCAGTGGGAGAGATTTGCCAAGACTATGACAGGTATGAGACTTCCCATCTCTGGGGGTCCTTGTGGCCCCTTGCTGATCCTGGGCAGAATAATGGAAATGAAGTTATGCTGAGGTTCATGAGGGGACAAAATAAAGCCTAGCTCTAAATGTGTTATCCTCTTCACCTCGAGAAGAACTGAATTCATGCCAAGTTCACATTGGCCACCAAAAAATCCTTTCTTCTCTTACTTGGCTGGCAGGACCACTGGAGAGAGATTTTGGTTTTCTTTTGTGAAGTTTCATTATGTGCCTTACTACATACAGAAACTTGCAAAGTTGGGTGCATTGACTAGCAGCATAATGTCGCAGAACATCAAGTTCCACTTGAACATCTAAATCAGCATCTGCATTGTAACATGATTCCCAGATGATTTGTGTGCAATTTGAGATTTGAGAAGCATCAGTTTATTGGGCACTATTCTTTCTGATCCTCATACTAACCCTTCTGTCATGGGTGTTGTTTAACAGAAGAGGAAAACTGTGCAGGGACGTGAAGTGGTGTGTGCCCTGACCTACAGCCAAGGGCAGGATTTAAACCCAGAGCCAGCTCCTAATCATGGGATTTCACTGATCTCAAGAGCTATTGGTAACTTCAGCAGAGGGTGTGCGTGTGCCCATGACAGTGTTTATATGTGTTTGTATGTCTGTATAGAAAACACAATTCTGAGATCAGAGCAGTATTATATTTATTTTTACTTGATGGCAAACATTGACCTTGCCCACCAAGAGAATTCCTTGTAAGAAACGATTTACATAAACTACATTGAACTGAATTTATTTTGCCTTTCCAATATTTCTAGACTGAGGTGAAGTTGTTCACATGTTTGATTAATAAGGTTCTTTGAAATAGAACCAGTGTAAATATATTGTGGGTAAATCTCAGTTGACAGCCTGATGTGACTGTAAAACAGGACTTATTAGTAATAAGCAGTAACTAAGTGACGTGAAAGTTGCTCAGTCGTGTCCGACTATTTGCGACCCCATGGACTATACAGTCCATGGAATTCTCCAGGCCAGAATACTGGAGTGGGTAGCCGTTCCCTTTTCCAGGGGATCTTCCCAACCCAGGAATTGAACCCAGGTCTCCCGCATTGCAGGCAGATTCTTTACCAGCTGAGCCACCAGGGAAGCCCAAGCAGTAACTAATTGACCAGGAAAATAAAGTGACTCTGAGCCACCAATTTCAGAGAGATTTCATGAAATAGCCTGATTTCTATTCTTTCTAGTCTCATAATTGGTGATAACCATATTAAAAACCTGATGCCCAGGCACTTAGAGAGTGACACAACCTAGTGACCAGAAGGTGCATGAGTGTCCTTCCCACTGGCATGTCTCTGGATTCGGATTGGTCATCACCAATAACTCAGATATGTATGATGCTAATTGGGGATGAACGAACAAATGCAGTCAAATCAGATAGTGGTAAACATGAGGCCCTTGCCAACACTTCCCCTCCATGTTTGGAACAGAGAACAGTAATAGCATTTTAAACTACCTTGTTGAAATGATACTTGTATTTAACCTTGGAATATTGTCTGTGAAGGCAACTTGAATCTCAGCTCTTGATTTCTTCAGGCCCCAATTCAAGAAGGATTCTTAGAGAGGCTCAAGTCATAATGGAGATTTCTACCAAGAGGGAAAAAACAGACAGACTGCAGTTCCCTCTTTTAGAAACTCCTCCAAATATCCCCCAAGACACCACCACAGTAATTCCCTCCTTTCTTTCTCTCTCTCTCTCTACCCTCCCCCGCAAACACACACACAATGTTCCCTTGTGTCATAATGTGTCCATTTAAGAGAAGAAGAGTGAGAACTTCTTCAGGATTCTTAAATAACTTTTAAATATTGGAATGCTTATAAAATAGGTAAAAGCACTTAATACAACACAAAAGACACTTAGTTGAGTCAGTAAAGTTGGCCTTGACTAACTCTGCAGGCACAAGACAGCCTAGTAATGAATTCCAAAGAGCAAATTGATGGCTTGGCCAGAAATTAAGATGCCAACACCCAGAACCCTTGCTGTGTTTCTGCAGCATATTTATTGGACAGGCTACAGAACTTCTGTTTCCTGATTACCTCAAACTCAAAATGCAGATAAGACGGTCAGAGGGACCCGCACATCTTTTGGAGCTATTATCCCTTTATAATATGAGCCAGACAAAGCCTGGGGAGGATTTTTGTATTTCCTCAAAAGTACAGATAAAAGTAAGAAAGGACACCTTTGGGTTACATAAAGAATCATCTCAGATGATTCTTTTAAAAAACTGATTCATGTTATATGTGGCAAAAACCATCAAAATATTATAATTATCCTCCAATTCAAATAAATTAATTTTTTTTTAATATTTAAAGGAAAATAGCAAAGTTGTTGGTCCCAACTGGCCAAGAAAATCAGATTTCTTCAACTCAGTGCAGCATTTTTATTTTTCATGTAAAGAAAGCACCTCAGCATTGAAATCGGCACACTAGTCACTTCATGAAAACTGACAAGTTTCCCTCACTTCTCTGTGTGGGTGGAAAGACAATAATAGACAGTTAGGACATTTAGACAGTAGGGGCTTTGGAATTAATAGATAGTAGGGGCTTTGGAATTAATTTATTCTTGCATCAAAGTCAGTGAGGTTGCTGCTCAAAAAGAAACAGTTGAGTAAAAACTGACAGAAGGCTCCATCTGCCCACCTGCAGTGGCGCAGAGGCATTTAATCCCTAGGAACCTTGAAATTCCTCTCAGCCTCTGACAGCCAAGAGTTTTCTTCCTGCCTTGTACATTCACTGCTCACAGGTCATGACGAGCTGATCCATGAAGCTGAACAGCTTGAGAGACGCGTGAAGCTCAGAGTTCTCAGGGCGGCCTTGATGGGAGGCTCAGGTCCTAAGCCTGGCAGGCAGCTCTGCTAGCCCGTTTTCTCTATGCTTCTGAGAGAGAGACCCCTGCCTTCTGTCTCCTCCAGCTCCAAAAGTGTGTGCCTCACAAACGAGTTCTTCTGTTCCCAGTCAGTTGTAGCCCTCCCCCAGCTCCTACAAACAACATGGTCTCTTTGGCTGTTCAAGGCCAGGGTGGCATCCATTCCTAGGGCTCGGCAGAGATGTGAGTCTCTGACAAGCTTCTCTTCCGAAGAGTGCTGGGTAGGGTGCTGCGAGGTACAGTTAGAACTGAAACAGGCTGGAATGCAGAGGATTGGGTTAGAAGTCAGAAGTCACATCACAGTGCTGTCTTTTTCACTCTACAGACACCAATCCGTTGTTCTCTTGGCTCCACTTTGGAACCACTAGGGAAGCCTTAAAACAGGCTGGTGCCTGGGCCCTATCCCCAGATTTAATTAGTCTGGTGCACATCCTGAGGTTAAACTCCTTGGGACTTGTTCCCTTGACAGCAAATGAAAGATTCAGCTAACTTCCCCTGCAGAGTAGTTGTATGAATTAGATATAAAAGTTCTGCCTTTTGTACATTCTTAATAAATAATAAAGGCTTATTAAGTGATAGAGGCTTGTATTCTTTACTTATATTTAAAACATCAACTGACACAAAAGGGAAAAGAACAATAGTGTCAGACCTAAAAGTCGTTTTGGACCAGTGACCTTTAAAATTTTTGGCTCACATACCCCTAAAAAGAAAGTTTAAACATATAACCTTCACATCCTATTACATTGAAATCTAATATTTTCCATCATGAGTTTAAATAGTGACAAAGAATGAAAATTCTAATGTAATGTAAATATGGACATTTAAAAATGAAACTCTTACATAACTCTATTGAATGCATCCAGCAGAACTAAATACCACGTGATACCCACCATCATCCATTTAAAAACTGCGTGAACAAGTTCATCAGTTTGAGCTGAGAATTCTGTTTCTTCTTTTTCATGAAGTCATATTTTCATTCCCTTCTCCCATAGAATTTCATCCCAATGTATCTTTAAAATTTGCTTTGAAATTCCTTAATTGATCACTATATTATGTCTTTTTTTTTCCAACAATAGCACAAGATCACTATATTATGTCTTCAATTAAAATATGAATATAAATTTTAAAATTTCCAATTTCTAAAATTTACTGTAATGAAAAGATTTGAAGCATTTAAAAATATCTTCTGGTTTAGTTTTTATTATAATCATTATTGTTGCCTAATTGATCATAAATATTTGGGAAATTTCAATAACTGATTATTGCCAAAAACCTTTTTTTTTAAATCTTAATGAAACAGATACTAGGTTTTTTCCCCAGTTTACATATTTGTGGGTAACTGCCCCCTCTGACCAGAATGGAAAAGTCCAGCATCAATTCTAATTCAATTTTTTGTTTTATCAATGTAAATACTAAGAAAGCTTGTTTTTATAAGTCCATGGTAATGGAAAGAGTTTGCCTAGCAGTGTTATGCAGTTCTTTCAATTCAAAGTTTTATATAAAAAAATTACATATCTATCATCAAAAGATATTTTTAGTGGTCTACCATCAGACATTGGAAAATCCCCTGGAGAAGGCAATGGCAACCCACTCCAGTATTCTTGCCTGGAGAATCCCGTGGAGGGAGGAGCCTGGTAGGCTACAGTCCATAGGGTTGCAAAGAGTCGGACACGACTGAGCTACTTCACTTTCACCTCACTTTCACCGTCTGACATCAGCACTTCCAACAGTTCTTTTAAGCAAAAACTGGCAACTACCTGACTCATGAATGGATTTGTTTGCTAGCAAGTCATTCTCATCAGGAAATGTCCCTTTGTATTCTGCTGTGGAGCTCCTACAAAGGGGAGCAGTGCACACGGTGGCTGAGATTCTGAGTGGGTGAGCAGAGGGTAACTGGGAGAGGGGAGGTGTGAATGAGGAGCAGGTAGTTCAATCACAGACATTCCCAGAAGATCCATTTCAGCAAAGAATACATGGGGAGGTAAAGGAGCTGAATATTGATTTCCTTTAAAAGCAAAGAAGCCATGCTCTTATATCTATAGAAGGACTTTGCACCTCCACATACCCCAACTTTAAGACCACTGCTTTAGAGAACAGCCTTTATTTAATGTCTGCTGCTGCTGCTAAGTCACTTCAGTCGTATCCGACTCTGTGTGACCCCATAGACGGCAGCCCACCAGGCTTCCCCGTCCCTGGGATTCTCCAGGCAAGAACACTGGAGTGGGTTGCCATTTCCTTCTCCAATGTGTGAAAGGGAAAAGTGAAAGTGAAGTTGCTCAGTTGTGTCCGACCCCCAGCGACCCCACGGGCTGCAGCCTACCAGGCTCCTCCATCCATGGGACTCTCCAGGCAAGAGTACTGGAGTGGCTTGCCATTGCTCAGTTCAGTTCAGTTCAGTCGCTCAGTCGTGTCCGACTCTCCGTGACCCCATGAATCACAGCACGCCAGGCTTCCCTATTCATCACCAACTCCCGGAGTTCACTCAAACTCATGTCCACAGAGTCGGTGATGCCATCCAGCCATCTCACTCTCCGTCGTCCCCTTCTCCTCCCACCCCCAACCTTTCCCAGCATCAGAGTCTTTTCCAGTGAGTCAACTCGTCGCATGAGGTGGCCAAAGTATTGCAGTTTCAGCTTTAGCATCAGTCCTTCCAATGAACATCCAGGATTGATCTCCTTTAGAATGGACTGGTTGGATCTCCTTGCAGTATAAGGGACTCTCAAGAGTCTTCTCCAACACCACAGTTCAAAAGCATCAATTCTTCGGCGATCAGCTTTCTTCACAGTCCAACTCTCACATCCATTGCTAGCTGTTCTAAAATGCAATTTTACTGAGTTCATCTCCATTTCCTTATGGACACCATCTTTCCTTTAATTCATCTCTTTCTTTAGCCCCCTCTTCCTTACCCGGGAAGATAAAAATGCATCTCCCATTGGCAGATCATCTGACCAAGGTCTTTCCCTAAGTTCAAGACAGCAAGCTCATTGCCACTGAAAACCCTGGGCTCTTTGATCATATTTGGTACTATTTTATTCCTATAGTAAGAAATACTGCCTTCAGAAAATTCAATCTTCCTTGAATTTTCCAGGTTGGGAAGTTCCACCACTCATCTCAGTAGTTTCTAAATGGCCCCTTTTTAAGTGCTGGTAGGTCTCGTTTTAAGTCCTCTGATGTGTTGGCAAGCCTTCACTTGCTTGTGTGCTCAACTTGCCTTCCCTTTCTCTGTCTAGTTTTATTTTTAATCAGGGAAAGTAAATGCTTAAATCTATTGTTCTTAGGCTTGGTTTTTTTTTTTTTTCCTTTAGTATGCTTATTAGAGCCTGTGTGGTGGTTAACTTCAGAGAATTGACACCCTCATGACTCATTAATTATTCCCCTTGTAGGTGAGACATTTTTCCCTACCTTCCTACTGTTGAAACTCAATTGTGTAACAGTGCCTCGTGCTCAGTAAACTTCAAATCCCCAAAGGTGGCTTGAAGGTATAAAATCTGAAACACTGGTGTGCTGATTAGAAACAGAATACTAGATCTCACCTCTCTTAAACTCATCAAAGAAAATAAAAGGTGTGGAGCTTCCTAATTTTCTCTGCTTTGACTTCTGAGCCATCAGAGTTGGAAGAAGCTGGACCCATCCTCCACCCAGAACAGCTTTCTTCCAGACTTAACTAGAAAGTACCTCTAAAAACTCCCTCACATTCCTCACCCTTATCCTAACTAAGAAGTAATCTCTGAGACAAAGCATTTCAAAATTTCCAAGGCCCAGAAGTATTTCAGACCTATGTCTAATCCTTTATAAGCTTTTATGATTTTCTGTTTATTAATACCCTAATACTGCTCCTCCGTCCATGGGATTTTCCAGGCAAGAGTACTTGAGTGGGTTGCCATTGCCTTCTCCACTAATACCTGCTAGATGTATGCAAAGTCCATACCTACATAACAGAAAGGGAAACGGTGAACTGGTAATTTTCTGACAAATTTAGCCTCTGATTTCAAAGAATTCTGATTTCCCTGAATCCCCCA
The DNA here is from genome assembly GCF_049115385.1 of Moschus berezovskii. Classification (NCBI taxonomy): domain Eukaryota; kingdom Metazoa; phylum Chordata; class Mammalia; order Artiodactyla; family Moschidae; genus Moschus; species Moschus berezovskii. The sequence goes on from NC_142460.1 coordinate 161,789,394, forward strand.
ATCCCTGCCCCAAATTTGGTCAAATTGGATGTATTTTGGTGAAGATCTGTCAAAGCCATCTTTGGCTACCAGTGACCTCTATCTAAATCAGTAGATGGTGATGGGTAACAGTCTGGCTTTGATCCTTTGACTTCTCAGCCTGGGGCTCCCCTTTTGCTTGCAGAGACATTCCAGGGACTGACTCTGCAAGAATTGAGAAATGGAGGAATTGTTCCAAGAACAAGTCTCAATTGATTCTTTAATGGGAGAGCAAATAAAAAGTAGGTGTCCTGAGAAGGACGTGCCCTCTTCAAAGAGCAATATTCCTGAGCTCCACTGCAACAATCCCCTAACAGCACAAAATTCACTTAATAAGTGTCTTGTTTGTGGTCCGTTCAGGGGCCCAGTTACAGAAAGCACAAGAGGAAACCACATTTAATACTGTACATAATCATTAAGTTTTGATGGTATAATAGAAAATCCATAGGCTTTGGAATTAAGCAGTGCTTGCTGGTAAACACCTTAGTTCACTTTCTTAGACTTTTTGAGACTCAGTTTATTCATCAATAAAATAGGAATAAAAATGAGGTGGACCTTCAAATGTTGTATGAAAATTAACTAAGTATAGACATGGCCTAGCATCATATCTGGTGTATTGTAGTGCCAATCAATGTTCATTCTTCTCCTACTCACTTCTCACCTATAGTATAGGAAAGCAGTAAAGTGATGGATGAGCTTTGGGGATTATTTCTTTATTTCAGTTTTCCACTCTATTGCTGTCCCCTGTTACCACAGGTAATCAAAAAGCATGAGTCAGCATTTGGCATAATGACCTATTCTAGGGAGGCAATGCAGGTTTATGTTTTTCTTTCTCATTAGATGAAAAAATGCAGCAAATTCTTTTTTAATTTCAGTGACAAAATGTTCCCAGCCTTTGGATTCGGTGCCAGGATACCACCAGAGTACACGGTGAGTGGGTGTTTTACTATAAACAAAGGATGGCATGGATTTCCCTCACAGGAGTCTCACACTTTCAACCTTTAATATAATTACGTAAAGGCCCATAGTCAGAAGTGATCTTCACAACCAGTGAGGTTAGCTCCTCGAGCTGGTGTATAGATGTCACCCATTCTCCTGGGATTCTTGATGGGCTGTCTCAGAGTCAATTCCAAATGAAAACTTCCATTGTTTAGCTTCACATAGACAAGTCAGAGACTGTGGAAACACTTGGAAGTTGATCTTCAATGGCTCAGAGCCCATCTATTCAGATTTCCCCTGGAGAAAGACCCTATTGACCATTCTGACAGTGAAAGTCCATGACAGTGAAGTCTACAGACTCCCTCATCCCAAGTTCATAATTGCCAGTCTTGTGTGGGAGATACAGAGAAATCCTGAGGAAAGAGTTACTTGGGTTCAGAGAATCGGGAGCTGAAAGGCTACTGTAAAAACACTGGAATCCTATTTGACCTTGATGCCGATTTCTCATGACACAAAGAAGGCAAAGACTGTATATGGAGAGATTTGTGCTGCAGTGGGGCTGAGGTATACCAGATGGCCCGGGTGGGAGAATCTTAGGGAAGAGCAGGGCTCCCTGTTTCTCAGGAGGCCTCTGAGGTCCCAGATAAATGCAAGCAATACTGCCCAGTCATCTATTTCTCTTTTACTGACCTAATCTGAACTGCACATCAGGAGGCAGATGCGAACTTTTGCTCCCAACCCACAGCAGTCATACTGAAGGCCTTTCATGAAAAAAGGAGCCCACCTTCCTTTTCCTGCTTGAGTGAGCAGTGATGGAGTAGCCTGTCTCCATGACCTGTCCTCCCTGTTTGCCTGTGGCCCACACTGTTCTCCCTGCTGGCCATGCTACAGAATTGGAAGTATTGGTTGGAAATGGAGCACATGGTGGGGGAAGAATATAAATCAAGTGTTGTCCACTGTTGGCTTATAGATGTTAATCAGGCCACACATATATTCTGACACATGGTTTTTCTTTTTTTTTTAAGAATTAGACAATTTCATGAAAATGTCAGATTTCTGGCTTCTCTGGAAAAACTGAAAGGCCTGGCAATACTAAAATTAAAAGATCACACATAAAAGAATTAACCAGAGCTCAGGAGATGCAGTCCCCTTCAGATGGGGTATCAGTTCCAGGATGTGGGCAGGTGGGTGCCCACCTTCCTCACAGAACTGCTAAACCTCTAGTCTGAAATTGAACCTGGACAACCACCAGTCCAGCTGCCCTGAGATGTGTAAGCATACTCACCAATCCCCCTAGGTAGCCTTGGCCCAGTGGGGCTGAGGATAGAGGTGTGTGGCATACCTGGCTCCAGGCCTTCCTGTCCTCATCCCTGACATCTACCTGGTCCCCCTCCTAAAGCAGCTTCTTCTAGCTGTTAGCTAAAGTCCTGATCCCCCTCATGATCCTCTCTGCCTGACAGCTAACTTCTTCCTGCTGCCCCACCAGGCATCCCCCATGCATCCTCAGTCTATTCCCCCAAAGCCATTCAGATACCCTTTTCCATGCCTCATCTTCCCTCTGCCCCAGACAGGCCCTGATGGTCTCAGCAACTCAGGTGCCCCCAGAGAATTTTAAGGTTACCATGACTTACTTCTTCAGGATAAAATCTCAGTTTGCATTGAAACTGAGTCTCAATCACCTCTGTCTTAGTTTGCATTCTCCAGGGACCTTGCAGAAAGGATTAGGATCCAAGCAGTTTATTTGAGAGATGGAGAAAGCCTCAGTAGAGAGAGGGGAAATGGGAAGAAGTCAGCATAGGGTTTACTAACAAGTCGTTACCAGCATGGACAGCCAAAGCCAAATCCTGGGAGACAGTGCAGAGTACACACAGACCCCAAGGGATTAGAGGGCTGGGATACTGATTCACAGCCTCCTGTCAGCCCATGATGAAGAGCTACTCTCCAGGGACATTACTCTCAGGGGACGTTCATTCCCCAGCACTTTTTGCTTGTCACTTGGGTAAGCCATGCCAGCTCTGGAAGCCCAAGAAAAACTTAAGGTAAATAAACCAGGTAAGATGACTGACAGTTGATTGAGTTGCCCGGAAGAGCCAAGGGCAAGGGAATGTGGGTAAGGCACCAACAGCATCAGCTCTGACCCCCACTGGGAAAAAAAGAGATTTTTACCATGATGACCTATTTTCTAGGCCCCAGAGAGTCAGTGCTTTGGGAAATAGCCTTTGAAATGGAAACCTCAGTAAAATTCCATATGACCCAATAAAAATGTCTAGATTCCAGGACACACCTCTTATTTTATCAAGTTTTAGAAAGAAAAAAATAAACCACGTATTATTTGACCTTTTATTGTACATAGGTCCCACCAGGTAGAGGAATCTGTGTTGGAAGTTTCCAAATTATGTTACTTTATTACTTTTCCAAAAGCTAGAGTCTATTTTTACCTGTATGTATGTGAAAATCCTCCTGCCCAGCAGTTCTATATATTATGTTAGAATGAGTCGTAAATGTCAACAGCTTAGCTGGAACCTTTGTAAGCATAGCCGTCTCGAGCAGACAGCTTGGGTTATTGAGTTATCATTTTTTAATCACTTGGTCCAAATAGAACTCAGCCAAATCTAGCCTCTGTCCTGAGGCCACTTCTCTCTCGAAGCTATTTGGAGTTAACATTTTTCTGAAATCTTTCCTTGTATTTTTTTTCATATACCTTATTCTCCCTCCCCTGCCAGCATTTATCTGATTCTAGAAAATCTCCTTGTCACCTCAACTCCACAGGGAGCTTAGAATCCACCCTCCATCTCAGAGAGATTCTGTAAAGGCTTAAAATGGTTCCTGCTGCTTGATACAAAATGAATGTAATGAGCGTCTGTTTGCAGCCTCTAACCCCAGTGCCTCCTGACTGGAATAATGTTGTCATTCTCCTGTCTTCCTTTTGTAAATTTTAATTGGTGTCCAGGTCTCTCATGACTTCGCCATCAACTTTAATGAAGACAACCCAGAATGTGCAGGTAAATCACGATGTGAAAGGAAGCCGGGGCCCCACAGCCCTTCCCGTCCCGCTTTTCCCATCTTAGTTTCTCTCTCCTGATGCGGTATGTCAGTGAAGATTCTCCACAGCAGAGAATTAGGCTCCCTGGACCCAAATAACAACAGAGCAGAGGTATAAGAGCTGGAAAAGACAGAATGCAGAAGAGGTCTTGAGCTTAGAGCAAGAATATCAATCCCAATTCTGGATTCCTCTGGCCAATAAAAAACAACTTGAGGGAAGGGTCACGTGATGAGGTAACCCCCTTTCTGCTTTCCAAGTTGTCATCAGGTATTTATTTTTCACAACTTCCTGTGTAGTAATAACAGGGGGAAGTATGGACATCATATGACAATCTTACCATATGGGTAATGGAGTCGTTTCAATGGTTTTGTGCCAGAAAGAGCTCCTCAAACACTTTGATCCCTATTTTGTTATTTCCAGCTGGAGATTCCCCAACACATTCCACAAAATAATGATGATGGCTATGATGATAAATTGTATCCTATAATTATTTTTCCTGGTTTCTAAATGATAAATAGAGCCAAGCACATTTGTTGCTATGAAAATGGTAAGACATTTTTACAGTGGGCTGGTGGAAATGTTCGTGTCTCTCCTCCTTCCTGTCAAGGGGGATCCCAGAACAGAGTTAATTCAGATCCTGTGGGGGATGTCGAGCTTTCTGCAGTTTCTTTCACAAATCTGGCACAAGCTCTCCAGAAACATGACATCAGTATCCCCAGGTCTGCACAGAACAACTCCTGAGACCAGATCTCCATTCAGCTCTTATTCCCTTTCACCATCCTTCATGCCAAGTTTATTACAATTTAGGCTTCCCTCATCTGGAACTATCCCTGCTTTTCAACTGTAAGAGTGATCTTTCATCAAAACAGAGTGAAGGACATATCACATGTTAATCTGTTTCACATCTTAGAATTTATCTGCCTGGTACCTTTGAAAGAGAATTCAAACTTGCTTATCTTAAGCAAAAACTCAAGGGCCAAAAAAGATAAAGATCTTCCATTCAGTATCACTTAACTTCAAAACCAGGCTGTTTATATTGTTTTGGTATCTGTCTTTAGAATGGCAGACTAAAGAGAATGGAACACTTTCAGTCATTTTCATACACATTTTGTTACATGCGTGTATATAAAGGTAAAACAGAATACAGCTACATCCAAGATGCCCAAAAGCTGGTTAGAAAGATATGGACAGAAAACAATCACAGGAGGGATTTTGTGAGTCTCTCTGGCCTGAAACAGGACCAGTGTTTTAGGGTAGAGAGGGCTTTAGGAGGATGAGATGAAACAGGGGAAGGGAGAGGGAACACAGGCACAGGCATGGAGAGGACCCTTTGAACAAAAACTGCTGGTAATGGGACTGTGTCACTGTGGGATCGTGATTAGAACCTTCAGTGTGCAGTCAAGACTCAGGCTGGGAGAAGCTCCACAAACAAAGCCCACCTGTCATGATGTTTGGATGGAAGCCCCCTTAAATGAGGGGTGCCCATGGTGATGAGCATCACTTGTCTGTATTACAGTCCCCAACAGATAACAGTCATTTTCCTCACCCATCACACGTTTGGGGAGCAGCTACTATGTGCCTGACGTGCCTTGAGCTAATGAGAGAGGAAGGTGCAGTTCCAGCCCACAAAGACTTTAGCCTCTGGAGAGACGGCTGTATGCACACATTATTCACATAGGTGGCCTGGGATGGGTGTGCTAGAGTCAACAGGGTGGTGCGAAAACTAGAGAAATGTTAAAGCCTTGAGCATGGCCCTTAGAGCCAGACACACCTGGTGTGAATCCTGAGTCTGCAACAAACCTCTGAGCCTCAGTGTCTTCACCTGTAAAAATGATCGCTTTTGACGTGAACCTTTTAAGAGGATGAGTTCTGATCAAAAGATTTCTCTCTGAGTTTTAAACTCTAGGGTTGCAAAATATTCCCAGCATGAATCCCTTATTTTTGAAAGTGTAGAAAAATTTTGGGAATACATAGGTTTGTAACTGACACTTTTTTAACTGGATCTAGAATATTCTCTTTGTCATGAAAAAGCTTGCGTGTATTCCATAGGAAACAAAATCATTCATTAATAAATTCTTCCCAAGCCAATTTCAAAAAATAACTAAAATGCATAAAGAGAATGATTTTAGTGGAATGGAGGCAGAAACACCAGCCGAGATGTGATGTTTTCTTTTTTATCTTAAGAACATAAATGTGCTGTTGATAAGGACGCTGAGGGAAGTTAATGCTTCATGTGTGTGTGTGTATGTGTTTGAATTTAAATATATTTAGAAGACTATTTAGCTATTGATCTTTGCTGATTTTACCTCAGGGATTCAAGGAGTTGTGGAAGCCTATCAGAGCTGCCTTCCCAAACTCCAGCTCTACGGACCCACCAACATCGCGCCCATCATCCAGAAGGTGGCCAAGTCAGCATCAGAGGAGACCAACACCAAGGAGGCGTCGGTAAGGAGAGGGGTGGTCTGCCTGCTAGTGGGTACCTGCCCTTCCTCCCCTGGCTACTGGCCATCGCACCCACCCGACTCTGACAATGAATTTGCATTTTTACCTGCATAAGTTTGAATAAATGATTTAACCTTCCCTCCCCAGTCCTCAGTCTCCTCATCTGAAAAATGGGGAGAATCATGCCCGTCTCTGCTGGATTAGCATGAGGTTTAGGGATGACACAACTCAAATGTCTTCAACATTACCTGAACACAGGAGGCATTGAACAAGGAAAGCCTCTATACTCTCTGGAGTGTAAGTCCATGTCACAATGTTCAACTCACCTTCAGTTCCTGGGAAGGAAAAAAAAGGAAAAAACTGTCCAGAACTAAGCTTAACATCCAGACTACAGATGGAAGTGAAATAAAATGATGGGTTATTCTTCTACCTAGTAGTCAGTGAAGTAACACACAACATCATGGGGAAGATTTGTTTGAGGTCCTGTTGGTGGTTTTCTTAAGAAAAATGCAAACCAAAGCTGAAAGGCCAGAGTTTGCTTTTTTCCTAATACAAGCCATGCGTGCTAAGTCACTTCAGTTGTGTCTGACTCTTTGTGACTTCATGAACTGTAGCCTGCCAGACTCTGTGTGTCCATGGGATTCTCCAGGGAAGAATATTGGAATGGGTTGCCATGCCCTTCTCCAAGGGATCTTCCCGACCCAGGGATCAAACTTGTGTCTCTTACATCTCTGGCACAGGCAGGCGGGTTCTTAAACACTAGCACCACCTGCGATGTGCCACCCAATTACATCAGAGTTACATATATTACCATAATATAATAATTTTTCTATGTATCTTTTTTCAATACCATCATTATGTGCCTCTTGAGAAATCTGTATGCAGGTCAGGAAGCAACAGTTAGAACTGGACATGGAACAACAGACTGGTTCCAAATAGGAAAAGGAGTATGTCAAGGCTGTATATTGTCACCCTGCTTATTTAACTTATATGCAGAGTACACCATGAGAAGCGCTGGGTTGGAGGAAGCACAAGCTGGAATCAAGATTGCCGGGAGAAATATCAATAACCTCAGATATGCAGATGACACCACCCTTATGGGAGAAAATGAAGAACTAAAGAGCCTCTTGATGAAAGTGAAAGAGGAGAGTGAAAAAGTTGGCTTAAATCTCAACATTCAGAAAACAAAGATCATGGCATCTGGTCCCATCACTTCATGGGAAATAGATGGGGAAACAGTGGAAACAGTGGCTGACTTTATTTTTCTGGCCTGCAAAATCACTGCAGATGCTGATTGCAGCCATGAAATTAAAAGACACTTACTCCTTGGAAGGAAAGTTATGTCCAAACTAGACAGTATATTAAAAAGCAGAGACATTACTTTGCCAACAAAGGTCCGTCTCATCAAGGCTATGGTTTTTCCAGTGGTCATGTATGGATGTGAGAGTTGGACTGTGAAGAAAGCTGAGCTCCGAAGAATTGATGCTTTTGAACTGTGGTGTTGGAGAAGACTCTTGAGAGTCCCTTGGACTGCAAGGAGATCCAACCAGTCCATCCTAAAGGAGATCAGTCCTGGGTGTTCATTGGTAGGACTGATGTTAAAGCTTAAACTCCAATACTTTGGCCACCTGATGCAAAGAGCTGACTCCTTGGAAAAGACCCTGATGCTGGGAAAGATCGAGGGTGGGAGGAGAAGGGGACGACAGAGAATGAGATGGCTGGATGGCGTCACCGACTCAATGGACATGAGTTTGAGTGAACTCCAGGAGTTGGTGATAGACAGGGAGGCCTGGCGTGCTGTGATTCATGGGGTCGCAAAGAGTCGGACACTACTGAGCGACTGAACTGAACAGAACTGAAATTTTTTTCAGATTTAGCAGAATATTAATGATGTCTGAAATTTTCTCTATGATTTTGTCCTGGATTCCACAACACTGGATATGCATAAAGAACATGATATACTGCTGCCTCACCTTATGTGAGCCCACCTTTCCCCCAACCTCTCTGCCTGTGTTTCTAGCATCCCTCGTGTTAGGATGGGCTGGACGTATTCCCATCTCTCAGTGGTGTCTGCCCTGTGCACTGCAGCACACACCTCCCACCTGTCCAGGAACACTGACCTCATACTTGCATTCCCTTTCTCTCCTTATCATCTATTTCTCTTTCCACTGAAGACTCATTCCTAGTAGCGAATAAAACATGTTGTAATATCTCTTGTTTAAGTTCAAAGCTCTCCCTTGACACCACTCTACCCTTTAGCTACTGTCCCTTATTTTACTCTTTTTGAGCAAAATTCATTGAAAGAACTGCCGATACTCACCATTTCCATCTCTCTTTTCACTGGTACCTCTACCCATACCATCCAAACTTTGCTCTTGACACCACTCTGAAGACCACACTTGTCAAAGTCAATAGCAGCTCCATCTTACCAAACGCAAGATGCCTTGGAGAAATTCTGAATCCTCACAGATGCAAGGTTTAGGGATAGGGTTAGACAGGATCAGTATTTCATTTATTTTAACCCCTTTTAAATCACCAGAACTTCAAATTCTTCAAATAATACCTTTCTTAGAAACCAGACATATAGATTTTAAGAAAACAGACTGTTCTGACTGAATCTGGGCTAAGGGGTGGGGTCCACACTTAAGCTGTTTTATCCTTAAGAGGATCCAAGGCATCCCTAGGGCTCCATGGAGCCCAGTTTGAGAACTGAGTTATCTCAGCCTCTCTAGGGTACCAACACTCACAGGAGTAAACAGAATCTGACATAGGTGTGCATTCTGGATTAATAGAAACCAGAATGAGGTTTTGGGCATCACTTACTCCTCCAGGGTCAGGTGGGTCTGCCCTGAAAGGACAGATCAGAAAACATTACTGGAAGGATCTAATCCACATCTTCTCAAATAACTCATTATTGTATGTCAGGAACACTGATGCTTTCCCCCAGAGTTTCTGTTATCTTATTAACAGAGTGTAGTCCAGGGCCCTTTGTTATCACTGATTGCTAAGTGTCCTAACCTTGAATCTTGTAGGCAAGTGGTGTCAGGAAGTCTGTGGCTATAGGATTTTTTCCCCAGTTTTATGAAACTCTTCTAGAGAGAAAAAATCCCCTCCTTATTTAAACAGGACCTCAAGTACATTCAGACTATATTGTTTCACCCATGAGCATTTTCCTAGCCTGACTTTGGAAGCAACTGTTACTGCAAGCTTTATTGGAAATTTCCATCAGGGTTTCGATCCAGCAGTCTGCAGCCTATTACCGTTAGCTAGATTAAACCTGGAAGGATCAGGTCTAGAATCTTGACAGTCTCTTCAGACCAGAGCTTCTTAACCCTTTTTGATCCATGGACACCATTAGCAGCTGGTAAAGCCCATGGACCCCCCTCCTCAGAATGGCCTTTAAATGCACAGAATAAAATATATGTTATAAAGGAAACCAATTATGTTGAAATGCAGTTAGCTAAATATTTTTAAATGTGACATAGAAGCATCATAAATATAGCAATAAATTTAAATTATGAGAATTAGTGGCTGGCCTAATAATTCTGTTATTTCTAAGTAATATTGAATGTAAATTATACACTCTATTATAACAGGAACATATTCTGTGATTTCTATTGGTGACTCAGTCACAAGTACAGTTAAAACCAATTTTATTTGTTGATTATACTCAGAATTGAAAAATGATACATTTTTAGTTAAAGGTAAGTGAAAACAGAACTTTAATTTACCCCAGCTGCACAGATGGCCTGAAATTATTTCAGTTCAACAGTCTGCAAGCCCAGGTTAAGAATCCCTGCTCTAACTCTCGAACCTCCCTCCCATCTTCCTCACCATCCCACCTCTCTAGGTTGTTACATATGTATACCTATGGCTGCTTCAACCTGATGTTTGGCAGAAACCAAAAAAATTCTGTAAAGCAATTATCCTTCAATTAAAAAAAAATTTTTTTAATGAAATCAAGGCAAATGAGAGAGAAGTAAAGAATGAATAAAAATTACTGGAAAAAAAGAATTCCTGCTCGAAATGAAAAGCCAGCAACATTCTGCAACCTCTTTTTCATTTAGCTAAGAATGGCTTTTACAGTTTTAAATGGTTAAAAAAAATCAAAAGGAGAATCATATTTCATGGCACACAAAAGTTATATGACCTTCAAACTTGTGTCCCTCAATAAAGTTTTATTGGAACACAACCATGCACATTCCTATTAAGTAATATCTATGGCTATTTTCATTCTAACAGGCAGAGTTAGGTCATTGCCACAGGCACCATTATGGCCCACATAGCCTAAAGTATTTATCATAGCCCCCTTTACAGAAAATGTTTTTCCAACACCCGATCTAGACAACGACAACTCTAAATTCCTCGATATGGTGGTATGATTGTCAGGTTGTTTGCTCCTGGAGGTATTGTAGGGGACAGGTAGGGGAGATCCATGCCCTGAACCATGAAGATCAGATCAGACAGGAGTTAGGGGAGGGTGAGGAGGGAATGGTGGGGGTGCAGAAGTGTGATTCTCTCACAAGGCCACCTGCTCAAAGGAATCAGGCGGAATCTCCAACCAGATTTGGTACCTGTTATAGCCTCCAAGGCACACCCTGCAAAGAGTCATTTATGACTCTGGTACTTCCTACATCACATCCATCCATCCCTAAGCCACCAAGTTGCCTCCTTTGGCCCCTTCTCCCTGCACCTCCCTAGCTCCTCCATCACCTTCCCTGATTAAAACCTTCTTCCAAACTCCCAGGCCACTTTTTCTGTGAATGTATAAGACTCCAAAAGCACAGGTATGGATGAAAATTGATAACTCAAATGTATTTAAAAATTGTTCAGTTAGAACTAGAGGTGGGTAATTAGCAGACATGGAACAGAATTTGCCTCTATATTAAACTGTATGAAAAGCGTTAAGGACACGTGTCTGTCTTCATCATAGTATGAATTTCTCTTCTCTCCGATTGTATTTTGCCTGGGTTGTTTTGTTTAAAAATATTTTTTTCAGACTCACAGAGAAAAATGGGAACTCTTTAGCACTACCAGCCCTATATGCAACCTTTTAAGTGTGATTCTCAAAACCAGATGTGTTCAACATGTGATTTTCTATCTAGCCTTTCTCCTTTGAAATGTGGCAACTTGGAGTGGTTTCACCATCCCACGTTTATTCCCTGTAGATGAGCATATTGCAAAGGTTACATTAAAAGTTCTTCAGAGTTTGGTGTGAGCAGCATCTCAGTAACCTCATTCCCGAATCCCCTCTCGTCCAAGAGGCTGTCATGATGCCTCTAATAACTAAGGACAGTGAGGTGCTCTGTGAACTTTCCCTATTCAGACCCCATAGCCCCTCCCTAGCCCTCCCTGTGCTGATGAGTATGGAGCCTCCTGTTCAGTCTCTGTCTCAGATGAGACTCCCACAAGCCTGTTCAGCCATAACTTAGAGTAGTAAGAGCCTTCCACCCCCATCCTTGGAGAAGGACAGCCACCTGCAGGCCACTCACCAATCCAGGGCACACAATCTAAAGGAGAGCCCACAATCCTCACCTCCCCTGGGGCTTTAATGCAGTGCCATCCTCTAGAAATAGAGTGGGAGGTGTGCAGAAAATTTTAATTCTCTAGTAGTCACAGTTTAAAGCTGAACAGAAACAGGGAAATTAATTTTAATAACATTTTATTTAACCCAGCATAACTAAAATCATCATCTTAAGAGGTACTCCATATAAAAATTAATAAAGTATTTTAAGTTATTTTTTGTACTAAGTTTTCAAAATCTAGTGTGTATTTTATCCTTATATCATCTCAATTTAGTTGCTAAATTATCATCAAAAATACTTGATCCTTATATAGATTGAATAAATTGATAATTGAGAAAGTATATTCACATATTTTTTAATTTATTTTTTAATTGAAGTATAATTGCTTTAAGAATTTTTTTGTTTTCTGTCAAACATCAACGAGAATCAGCCATAAGTATACATATGTCCCCTAGATTCACATATTTATAGTTGTGCAAATATACTTAAAAGATTTCCAGTAAATCAATCAGGTATCCGTTTTTTTAAGTTAAATTTAAATTTATTTGAATGAGATAAAGTTTAAAATTCTGTTTCTCCATTGCTTTCACGGCATTTCAAGGCCTCAGTAGTCACATGGAGCTGGTGGCTAAATTAGGCAGCTCCACTTTAGACTTGCAAATCTCCAAGCTGAAGAGGACCCTATGAATGATCCAGCTCCACCACTCACTTGAGAGATGAACAGGGTGAGACCCAGAGGACTCAGGGGAAAATTCCCACCATCTCAGAGAATGAGGCTTTGAAACCAGGCCCCTGACTCCTCTTCTATTCTGTCTATACCCTGTGCTTTATAAACATCACTAAGGTGATTATTTGGATTTACTTGCAATTACTGAGCCGGCCTTTAAGTTCCATTCATCCTAAGTCTTTGGTGTTTAGGGCTGTAGACTCAGGCATTCCGGAAAAGTGAGTCCTCACTTTGGTTGTGGTCAGTGTGCACTGAAGCCACCCGAGTGTGTAACTGGCTTTGTCCTTGTCTCCCCCACCTCTCTGTCCTCATTGTCTCCTGATGTCCGACCTGTGGCAGCAATACTTCATCCTGCTGATCCTGACTGACGGGGTCATCACAGACATGGCCGACACGCGGGAGGCCATCGTCCATGCCTCCCACCTCCCCATGTCAGTCATCATCGTGGGAGTAGGCAACGCAGACTTCAGCGACATGCAGATGCTGGACGGTGATGATGGGATTCTGAGATCACCCAAGGGAGAGCCTGTCCTCCGTGACATCGTCCAGTTCGTGCCCTTCAGAAACTTCAAACACGTACGCATATTTTGGGGGCTTACCTTGGGAAAGCAGAAACCCACCATTTTTCCACCGGTATTGGTAGTGAAGCAATGCCAGCCATACCTGCCCGGGCCAGGGCCAGGCCACCTCCCAGCTAGGAAACGTAAAGCTTGACTCATTGTAGAAAGAAGTATGCCCTGATTTATGGATGAGGAGTCATGCTAGCTTGTAGCCAACCTTTAATTGGAACTTGGCCTTATCTACATAATTTAGGGTCTTCAGTGTACCCAAGGCTGGCATATACAGTTGGACAGGTTGTTTCCTGCTCAAGGGTGCCCGGCTGAAGTAGAAAGAGGAGCTGAAATGCAGCCTCAGTTCTCCTTGTCAAGCCATGTGCCCTGGCAGAGGCCTGTATTTGCCTTGGCAAAGTATGTTTTCAAAATGACAGAATCCTAAATCCTCTATAAATATATAGTAAGCATCATCAAAAATTTATTTAATTCAGTAATGAAAGAACCAGCAAGATGACAAAGTTAGTTTGAAGGATAATATTAAATAGTTGATTGTGATCAGTAGGGGAAAATGCTGGAATCAGTTTGCCAAGGTAGACTCGTAACTGGTTCATGACCAACGGGTTTAAAAAGAAATTTTTTTTTTCTGACTCACACGAAGTTTCCCTCTGGACTGGTGGTGGCCCTGAAGAGCCCTGGTATGTTATAGAGTCCCCTGTGTTCTTTCATTCCACGCCCCTTGTGAAAGCTGCCACAAGTGTGGGCAGTAAGCCTGGGGAAAGGGTACCTCTGCTACTGTAGCCTATCTTCAACTTGCCCAAGGGGAGGTTTCAAGCCCCCAGGGTGTTTGCACAGGACAGCAAGGAGGGGCATCTTTGTCAAGTCAGGGTGTGCTGGAGCTGAAGCCCCTACAGTTGTGTCCATCAATGAAGCTAGTTGCTAGGATGATGCCTAAGGTGGGAGAGGGTGTTCTTCCAGACTGTAATGTCCTGCCCCATCTTGTCAGCTGACACAAGTACCACAGGAGTGACCACCACCCACAGTATTGCCTGAATCATGAGGGGTTCAAGAGTTTCCCCAAACCACCCTCTCCCTACCCCTGCAGACACACACACTCACACACACAGGCCTCATTGCCATGTAGGGGTGCAACCTTCACTCCAACCCCTGCTCTCCCTCACACACTTATAGACTGCCCGCTGCCTGCTTGCACTGGGACCACAGTGAGACACGGAGCCGTGGGCCCAACCTCCTCTGGGAATTTGCTGGAGAATTGCCCAGTCGGAACACAGGTGTCCACCTAACTGATCTGTGGGTGGTTGAGGAGGGCTACCCTGTCACTACAAAACTTCAGAGACATGGCCAGAGTTGCGCCATGAAGAAGTCAGACCTTGGTGCGATGATGGGAGGGGATAAGGGACTCCTACAATAAGGAAGTGCCTAATGGGCCAGGAAGGGGGTGTGCTGGCTGTCCCTCTGCCCCAGGGTCCACAGAGCAGAGCACCAGGAGCTCAACACCCACCTTATCTTCCTGAGTTTCAAATTAGATTCTGAGAACCATTTCATTATCCAAACTAATCTACTCTGAATTCAATAAACCATAAATAAAGCACAAGATGAGCTGCTGATATCATGTCATACAGCCAGAAACCCATAAACTGCCTCTCTTTTTCTGCCCTGCAAAGTGACTCCGACCTTCAGACAGGCAGAGGCTGTGGGCTGTGTGACTCAAAGCAATTTACTTAACCTCTCTGTGTCACAGACTTTCATTTGTAAAATGGGATAAATGACACACCATTTGGAAGATTAGAGGAAGGGGCTATATAAAGCTCAGCACAGTGCCTGGTGCATGTAGGTGGTTAATAAATGCAGCTATTATTACTGTTGTTGCCAGACACTTTCATATTTTTTTCATTTTCCCAACCTAAGGACCTCCAAGCAGTCTTTGCTCACCAGAACCACCAGTACAGATGTGCAAAGGGCAGGAGAGTCACTGGGAGCTGTGCCATCCAACACAGTCGCAAAGGGCCACGTGTGCTTATTTAAATTTAAATCCATTAAAATTAGAAAGTTGGTTTTTCAGTCACCGGCCATATCACAGGGGCTCAGAGACATCATGTGTCTGGTGACTACCACATTGGACAGCATAGATACAGAATACTTTTATCACCCAAGCAAGTTCTATTTGACACACTGGTCAGGAATATTTTTGTCTTAGCATAACAGCAAACCCATATCACAGTGGATCGCATGAGTTGTTCTTAAACAAGGATGATTTTTCTCCCCAGAAAAATTGGGCAATGTCTAGAAACATTTTTGACGGCTACTTGCATCCAGTAGATAGGGTCCATAGAGGCTTGTAAGCATCCTATGATGCAAAGGAATAGTCCCCATATGAAGAATAATCAAACATATCTAGTACAGCAAAATAGAAATTGTGCCAAAATTGATTATGTAAGTACAAATATACTTTTATTTTCTCGTGTAACTAAATGTTAGGGGCTAGTGGCTATTGGCTAGTTTTTTCAATGATTCAATAGTGTCAGTACCACTTAGAGATTCTTTTTGCTATTACCTCATAATGATAAAATGGTTGCCAAAGCTCTAGAAATCACATTCTAGTTCAAGGTAAAAAGGAAGGGGAAAGAGATATAGAGCTGATAATGTCTGCTGAAGAGCTTTCCAAGAAACAGCCCCCAGGAAACTTTACTTGGGTCTCAAATAATGAAATTGGATCACATGGCATCCCTACATGCCAGGAAGACTGGGAAATCAAGTCTTTATCTTTCTAACCTTTGTGTGAGTGACAACCAGAGAGAAAAGGGAGAAAACGACTCTTGTGTTTTCCCCCAGTGTACAAGTTGGCCATGATCTAACACACCTGAGCAGTTATTTGTAAAATAAGAGTATTAACGGATGCCAATGGCCAACATACTGACATCTTCAAAATGTGAGCAGTCACTTTAGAAGCACAGTATTTTCAGATTGTTTTTGAAATTTTAAGATCTCTTGCATTTTGAACCACCTAGAATATTTGAGGTAGAATGAATTCCTATTCTTTCCTTTCCTGTCTCAAAACATCAGGGCTTAACAAAGTTGAATGGCTGAGTGATAAGGAAGGCAAGAGCTGGAAATCTGGTTGCCTGGCGTTTAAGCCAGCCCTCTTTCCTTCAGGATTTTTCCTGAGGGACCTCAAACATTTCACTCTGCCTCAAGTTCTCAACCTCTGCAGTAACTGCTAGCTATGAGATTCAGGCAGTCTGACTTGCCCAGGGGCTGGGCAATTAGTAGTGAGTGCCAGGGTCAGAGGTCAGGCCCAGCTCTGCATGAGTCCAGAGTCCATGCAGAATGTTAGCCTCCACCTTCCTCTGCCCCAAGGCTTGGAGTCTATAATGCTGATAGAAGAAAGGCTACATAAACTAGCGCAGTATTCAAGACATTCCATCACTCAGCCACAAGTTCATTTTCCAGCTGAATGCACAGCCAATCCTGCATCCCTAATACACACTTCCTTCAGAGCCCTGTCAGATGACCCACTATCCCTAGAATGAACAAACGCCAGTCCTCTCCTTCTCCCTGTTTCAAAACATACCCACCTTAAACGCTATCTCTTCTTGGAAGCCTGCTGTGATCTCTTAGATGACTTACTCTCTTGATTTTCTGTGCTCTGGTCATACAGTGTTTGTGACTCCCTAGGGCAGTGCTTCTCAAATTTCAATATGCATAGGAGTCACCTAGGTATTGAGTTAAAACACAGATTCTGATTCATTAGCTCTAGGATGGGTTTAAGGATCTTAGTTTCTAATAAGTTCACATGTGATGTGATCTGCTGCTCTGTGGTATGGATCGTGTTCTGTCTCATGGGAGGGTTCATTTCGGCCCCACCAGGCTCCCCTCACATGTGTGTGTGTGTGTGTGTGTGTGTGTGTGTGTGTGTTAGTCGCTCAGTTGTGTCTGACTCTTTGTTACCCCATGGACTGTAATCTACCAGACTCCTCTGTCCATGGAATTCTCCAAGCAAGAATACTGGAGTGGGTTGCTATTTCCTCCTCCAGAGGATCTTCCCAAACCCAGAGATCAAACCTGCATCTCCTACACTGCTATCAGATTCTTTAACGTCTAAGCCACCAAAGAGGGAGAAGGCAATGGCAACCCACTCCAGTATTCTTGCCTGGAGAATCCCATGTTCGGAGGAGCCTGGTGGGCTACAGTCCATGGGGTCGCGAAGAGTCAGACACGACTGAGTGGCTTCACTTTCACTTTTCACTTTTATGCATTGGAGAAGGAAATGGCAACCCACTCCAGTGTTGTTGCCTGGAGACTCCCAGGGATGGAGGAGCCTGGTGGGCTGCCGTCTATGGGGTCGCACAGAGTCGGACATGACTGCCACGTCTTAGCAGCAGCAGCAAGCCACCAAGGAAGCCCTTCACACAACTGTAACTTCCCTAATGTCAAGAACCACAGACACTATGAACACTCCCAGAGTGCCTGGAACGTAAATAGGTGTCTGGATTTGAATGTAATTCAAACTCAAAACTGCAAGGCAGTTCTTCCTACCATCCTATGTTCACCCATCCTCAGATGTGAATATTTCTATATTTTGAGACAGATATGAAAAAAGCCATAGTTATGAAATTAAAAGCTCACTTTCCAACAGTCTGACAACTCTTGCTTGGAGTAGATGCTGACAAGTTCAGAATGAATGATGAGTAAATGAATGAGTAATGAAACCTGCTCTTCAGAGCAGGATTCAAGTGTTTTAGGCTGATTTGGGTCAGATTAGTTCAACCAGGTGCCAGAATCATGCTGATTTCTTCTTTCCCGCAGGCATCTCCAGCTGCCCTGGCAAAGAGCGTGTTGGCTGAAGTCCCAAACCAAGTCGTGGACTATTACAATGGCAAAGGGATTAAGCCAAAATGTTCATCAGAAATGTATGAATCTTCCCGGACACTGGCTCCATGAACTGTACACACTTTTACTGAGTTCTCAGATACTATTCCTGCTAATATTTAATACTTCTATTACTCCTGTACCTAAAAAGACACACAAATACACATTTAAAAATAGCACGTTTGGTGATTTTTAACTAACTGACAATTTTTTTTGCATGTGTAGCCCTGAGGCCTGGATCTGTTCATCCCTTGTATTGTTAAAGACTTTTTACAAAGAAACACAGATAATTATAACTTACTCTTTACATTACAGCATGTTGCCTTGAAATAAAAAGTTATCTGTATCTGTTTTTTATACAGGTTTGTTGAAATTTTGCTAAATTTCTTATTATCTTTACACTGTAAAGCATTTTGAAACATTTCTTGAATGTTGATAGCCAAAACATATTTGGTTTTATCTGCTACAGGATGAGAGACTTTTTAAAATGGCAGATGCATGGACTGTATTTTGCATGTTTAAAATAAAAAAAAAAAAAGCACACTGTTTTTGCCATTGTCATCTATAATTCCTCCCTGCTGGAAATGACGTTTCCCCTGAAGAAGAGGTTTATCCAGCCAGAGGTGATCTTCTTAAAGTAGGGCTGGGGCTCCCAGTCCAGCGCTTCTTAGACTTCCTTGTGTATACAGTTCACCAGAGGATCTTGTTAAAACTTAGACTGTGATACAATAGGTCTGTGTGAGCCCAAGATCCAAGCAGCTATAACAGAATCCCAGGTGATGCCAGTTCAGGCCCCATGTTTATGTCAATGCTTAGGTGTGACCTCAAAGAGTCTTCAATAGACCCATGACAGTGAAGACTTGTCCACAGAAAACGGCCATGTGGTGTGGCTCCTCAAACAGGTGGCCCCCCAGACTGATCTTTAAGTTTAGCCTTGTGCTTCTTTGTGCTTCTTATCTCTCCTGAGAGCAAATTCAATCATCAACACAAATGCTTGGGACTGTTTTGGGTAGAGGTGTTTTGTTTTGATATAAAATGGCCACTCTTGAACCTAACGAATGAATGTTTCACTTGTATAATCTTCTCACAGAGAAATGGGCAAGCTTTTTGCAAGTATAAAAGGCCCTAGGTGGAGCCTACTTTTGTTCAGAGATACAGGATGGTAAATGACAAGGCACAATAGATCCGTTTGTTGTTTGGTAAGGGGGGAAATAGTTAATGTGCAAATCAAATGCCTTGTATGATTTGCAGTATTATAAATATAGATCTTAACCTTACAAATATATGTCGGCCAAAAGCTTATCTGGGAATTATGGTAAATATATGACTGAAAAAAATAATAAATATTGAAAGTGTATTATTTTATGAATAAATTGGGTACTTACAGAATTTTTTCTCAGAGTTATAGTCTTGTTTCTCTTTTTAAGGCCATTTCTTAACAGTGATTTATTTCATGTATGTTACTTGGTCTCAGGTTAGGAATAAATCTTTTAACAGTCCCATAGAAACATGTGGATCTTTGTTTATAACAGACAAGGAATTAAAATACTTAGACCCTGTTCACCAGATATACCTGGTGGTTGTTTCTAACCCAAAACAAAGACATGAGCTTCCAAGTCTATGTGCCAGGAACATAATAAGCAATACTTTTAATGAATAAAAAACCATTCAATAGACTGATGCTTAAAGAATAAATTGAGTACTAATCAACTGGGTAAATGCATGAAAGAACAAATGAATGGACTTATTTATGCCTCATGAGCAACACCAAATCCACTATAGTTTTTTTTTTTATTGAAGTATAGTTGATTTACAATATTGTGTTAGTTTCAGATGTACAGCAAAGTGATTTAGCTTTATATATATATATATTCCTTTTTAGATTCTTTCCCATTATAGAGTATTACAAGATTCTGAGTATAGTTCCTCTGTGCTATAGAGTAGGTCCTTGCTCATTATCTATTTTTTATATAGGAGTGTGCATGTTCTAGTCCCAAACTCCTAATTTATCTCTCCATTCCTCCCTTTCTCCTTTGGTAATCATAAGTTTGCTTTCCATGTCTGGGAGTCTGTTTCTGTCTTGTAAATAAGTTCATTTGTATCATTTTTTAGATTCCACATATAAGCAGTATCATATGATGGTTCTCCTTGTCTGGCTTCATTTAGTATGATACTCTCTAGGTTCATCCATGTTGCTGCAAATGGCATTGTTTCATTGCATATGTATGTGCCACATCTTCTTTATCCGTTCAACTGTCGATGAACAGTTAAGTTGTTTCCATGGCTTGGCTATTGTAAATAGTCCGGCAATGAAATTGTGGTGTATGTATCTTTTTGATTTATGGTTTCTCTGGATACATGCCCAGGACAGCAGGTTAAGAATCTTCCTGCAGTGCAGGAGACACAGGAGATGCCAGTTCAGTCTCTGGCTCTGGATGATCCCCTGGAGAAGGAAATGACAACAACTCTAGAATTCTTACTTGGAGAATTTCATGAACAGAGGACCTCGAAGGGCTACAATCCAATGGGTCACAAAGAGTCAGACATAACTGTGCAACTAAACACAATGTAAATGATAAATGGTAGCTCTGTTTTTAGTTTTTTGTTTTTTTTTTTAGTGGCTGCATCAATTTACATTCCCACCAACAGTGCAGGAGGGTTCCCTTTTCTCCTTACCCTCTCTAGCACTTACTGTTTGTGGATTATTTTGCTGATGTCCATTCTGACTGGTTGAAGTGACAGCTCATTGTAATTTTGATTTGCATTTCTCTAACAATTAGTGAGGCTGATTGTCTTTTCAAGTACCTGTTGGCCATCTGTATGTCTTCTTTGGAGAAATGTCTATTTAGGTACTTCTGCCAAATCCACTGTAGATTTAACAGGTATGAATTGAGTAACTGTGCCTGTCAATCAAAATGAGGCACCAGGTCATTCTTAAATATCTGTTGGAATCCACTACATTCATGTCAGGATGCTGGGGATCTGGGAGATAGGGTGGTAAGGACAGAGTCCAAGTTTTCTGGCAGAAGCTAAGGCAGCCGACTTTCCTTTTCAAAGCCAGGCTCAAGCCCAGCTGAAAAGAATAATACAAATAAGAGCTAACAATCATTGAAGGCTTCTTTTGTGCCAGCCACTATTCTAAGTGCTTGTCACATACTGCCTCGTTTAATTCTTCCAACAATCCAATGAGGTAGATAATATGAGTCTCATTTTTCATTTATTTCATTTATTTATTTATTGAAACTAAAACACACTGAGTTTGGATAACTCATCCAAGGTCACACAACTATCAAAAGGTTTATAACGAGGATTTGAACACAAACGCTCTGGCCCTTGAGCACAAACTCATTTTTCCATCCCCATTTCAGCTATTCTCCTGACACTTTACCCATCCACTTGCCATATCCAGCACCGATTATTAAGATATTTGAGAAAATGAGTCTTAAAATATGACTTTTGCCTCCATTTCAAAAATCCCTGTCTCATCTGGTGATCTGATCTTCTTTTCATGGACTTTTGGCATCTTGTGATATATAACATCCCCCAAGAAGCAGTGGAAGAGTCTCGAGACACACCCAGGCTTTCCCAGCTTCTTGCTACTGAGGAGACGATGTAAATGAGATGTTTCAAACACAGACGTTTCCAGGAGCTGAGAAACCATGTGGACAACTGAGGAGGAGCAGGTTTAAAGGGAGGAATGTAAAGAATGGGATGTGGCAAGAACGGAGGGACACTGGAAGACATGCGTGCAGAGGAAGGCTGCTCCACCCAACTGCAGGGGCCAGGCAGGATGTGGACCCGGTAAAGCCAGGCCATTCAGTTTTTCAAGACAACTGAAAAATGTGATATTTCGTATAAAGACTGCCAATTTGCAAATAGAGAAAACTCATTCAAAATTCAGCAATTGTCTTACATGGTTAAAGGGCTAAAGTCAAATGAAAAGTACTCTGGTTTTACATTGGCTCCGGAGTGCAAGCCATATCAAGCCAGACTTCAGCAATATGTAAACCGTGAACTCCCAGATGTTCAAGCAGGTTTTAGAAAAGGCAGAGGCACCAGAGATCAAATCGCCAACATCCGCTGGATCATGGAGAAAGCAAGAGAGTTCCAGAAATCATCTATTTCTGCTTCATTGACTATGCCAAAGCCTTTGATTGTGTGGATCACAATAAACTGTGGAAAATTCTGAAAGAGATGGGAATACCAGACCACCTGACCTGCCTCTTGAGAAACCTGTATGCAGGTCAGGAAGCAACAGTCAGAACTGGACATGGAACAACAGACTGGTTCCAAATAGGAAAAGGAGTACGTCAAGGCTGTATATTGACACCCTGCTTATTTAACTTATATGCAGAGTACATCATGAGGAATGCTGGGCTGGAAGAAGCACAAGCTGGAATCAAGATTTCTGGGAGAAATATCAATAACCTCAGATATGCAGATGACACTACCCCTATGGCAGAAAGTGAAGAGGAACTCAAAAGCCTCTTGATGAAAGTGAAAGAGGAGAGTGAAAGGTTGGCTTGAAGCTCAACATTCAGAAAACAAAGATCATGGCATCTGGTCCCATCACTTCATGGGAACTAGATGGAAAAACAGTGGAAACAGTGTCAGACTTTATTTTTTTGGGCTCCAAAATCACTGCAGATGCTGATTGCAGCCATGAAATTAAAAGACACTTACTCCTTAGAAGGAAAGTTATGACCAACCTTGATAATATATTAAAAAGCAGAGACATTACTTTGCCAACAAAGATCCGTCTAGTCAAGGCTATGGTTTTTCCCGTGGTCATGTATGGATGTGAGAGTTGGACTGTGAAGAAAGCTGATTGCCGAAGAATTGATGCTTTTGAACTGTGGTGTTGGAGAAGACTCTTGAGAGTCCCTTGGACTGCAAGGAGATCCAATCAGTCCATTCTAAAGGAGAACAATCCTGGGTGTTCATTGGAAGGACTGATGCTAAAGCTGAAACTCCAATACTTTGGCCACCTCATGTGATGAGTTGACTCACTGGAAAAGAGTCTGATGCTGGGAAAGGTTGGGGGCGGGAGGAGAAGGGGACGACAGAGAATGAGATGGCTGGATGGCATCACCGACTCTGTGGATATGAATTTGAGTGAACTCCGGGAGTTGGTGATGGACAGGGAGGCCTGGCGTGCTGTGATTCATGGGGTCGCGAAAAGTCGGACACGACTGAGGGACTGAACCTGAGTGCAAATTGGAACTATTGAGTTACATCCATGTATGGCCTGCCTTCCAACAAGCCTCAGTAGATACCATCCACTCTAATTTCTGAGGACTCCAAAAGATTTTATTTCTGTGGTTTATGTTTGCACTATTTGAAGTTGAAACAGAAATTATAATTAATTTATTAATTCATTTATATCAAAAATAAACCCATTATATATTAACATAAAATATTTTTAGAAAAATCTAGCTTTTCAAAACCAAAAAATGATCAGTGAGACAAGATGCATAGTGTCTCTTGCTTAACAAACGACCACTGGATTCTTATTTCTCCCTCTGCATTCAACCTGTTGTGAAATGAGGTCTTGGCTAAAGTACAGCGAAGCAAATCTAGCCTCATGTGTTTTGTAGTTGGTAAGGGTAGAATATTTTTAAGATAACTGTGCTAATTCTTCTTTTTACCACAACAAAACTCAACAAGTTTCTTAAAGTTTAGTTGCAATTTGGAGTATGGAAGCATATCAATAAACACTTCTGGCATTTTCCATGGTTCCTTTACTCATGCATGATTCTATAACATTGGTCATTTGGAAAATAATGACCTACTGTTATTCACATGCTGCAAATACTTCCACACTTTATTTTACAGTCTAACAAAAAAATCACATTCTTCTGCTGTGTAATATCACAGTTGATCTCATCAGACAGTCTGAGTATTAA
This sequence comes from Moschus berezovskii, assembly GCF_049115385.1. Lineage (NCBI taxonomy): Eukaryota > Metazoa > Chordata > Mammalia > Artiodactyla > Moschidae > Moschus > Moschus berezovskii. Next base: position 161,813,435 of record NC_142460.1, read on the forward strand.
GGAACAGTCACATTCCAGCGGCAGACTCAGGTTTTTGAAAATTCTATTCTTTGCTTGAAAGCTCAAATACTGTCATTGGAAACTAATACTGTCAGTTGTTTTTCTTGAAGTGAGAGGCTCACTTCATTCATTTTCAAGAAAACATCTCCTGAATACCCATGTCTGAGTAACTCTCATTTCTGTATCAGTCTTTTGTTAAATAAAAATGATGTTCCATGAGAGAAAAGGCACACGTGCCTTTCTTTGAGGCAGAGGGGCTTTCTGGTGCTTTTATCACCCCATATGGAGAAGACATGGATTTAAGGGTCAAGATTTAATTTGTTTTGTTTTGTTCAGTAGCTCAGTCATGTCCAACTCTGTGACCCCATTGACTGCAGCTTGCCAGGCTTCCCTATCCTTCACTGTCTCTCGGAGCTTGTGCAAACTTATGTCCATTTAATAACACTAAGAATTTTTCTGCTCCTTAAGAGCATCCTTAAGTGAAACTGCATCTTCTTTCCTTCAAGGTTGTGCTGGAGAAACTAGAATGATCACTGGTAAAGTGATGCTACCTTGATGTGAGCCAAGACACCAGTGGTTTTCCCCATCGATGCTTTTGCACTACTGGTGCAAAAGTCAACAACGTGAAAAAGGCAAATATCATCTTAGTGTTACTGTGAAACTCATCTTCCCTTCACAGACTTTCTGAGAGAATCTAAGGGACCTTCAGGAATCACACTTTAAGAAGTGCTTGCTCTAGAGGACTGAATAAAGATGTGGTACATATGCACACTAGAATACTACTCAGCCATTAAAAAGAAAGAAATCATGTCATTTGCAGCTACATGGAAGGACCTAGAGATTGCCTTACTGAGCAAAGTAACTCAGAGAGGGAAAAATAGGACATCCCTTACATGCAGAATCTAAAAAGTGATGATATAAATGAACTTATTTACAAAACAGAAACAGATTCACAGACTTAGAGAATAACCATATGGTTGCCAGGGGGAAGGATAAGGAAAGGGATAGTTAGGGAGTCAGGGATGGACATGTGTACACTGCTATATTTTAAATGGATAACCAATAGAACCAACAGGACTTGGCTATACAGTGTAGCCAGGAAACTGTTCAACGTGATATGGCAGCCTGGATAGGAAGGGAGTTTGGAGGAGAATGAATACATGTCTATGTATGGCTGAGTCCCTTTGCTGTCCACATGAAACAACATTGTTAATTAGTTATATTCTCATATAAAATAAAAAATTACAAAAAGAAAAAAATAGTCCAGGCAGAATCGGCTGGGTTCTCTCAGCCTCGTAAGGCTGAAATCAAGATGTCAGCAGGACTGCATTCCTCACTGAATGCCCAGAGGAAAAAAAATCTTCTGGTTCATTCAGGTTGAAGTCCCATTTCCTCACTAGCTGTCAGCTGGGAGGTTGGGGTTGGGGGAGTGGTCTTTACTCCTAGAGGCCTCTGATCCCCCTTATCTCTCCCCACGTGGCCCTCCAGCATTGCATTGGTGTGTCAAACTCCTCTAAAACATTGACACTCCACTCCCTCACTTCTTCTGCAGCATCCCTCTGACTCCAGCAAAAGAAAGTTCTCTGCCTTTAAGGTTCATGTGATCACATTGAACCACCAGATAATCCAGGATCCACTATCCAAAAATCTATGACCTTAATAACATCTGTAAAGTCCCTGAGGTCATGGATATAACATGTTTAAAGCTTCTAAAGAGTAAGGCCTGGACATCTTTGGGGGGCCATTCTGCCTATCCCAGAGGGAATGCAGGATATTGCCAGATGATTCTATAAGGAAACATTGGGTGTTCAAGAACTGTAAAAAAGCTCCCAGGAAAAAGAGAGAGAAACCGGACAAGGACAAGGAATGATGGTAAAAATATACATTGATTCCACATTGCTGCCCAGGAGAGCTTCCTCTGAGTCTGTTTAAGCATCTTGCTTCAGGCTTTTCATCATTTGTTAAATATCAACCTGTACTAAGTTTGGGGGTGGGGATGGGCATGTAAAAGGAAGCAGTTAGGAGTAAAGGAAGCAGAGGACATATATGATCTCTGTGTCCAGGGGAGTTCCCAACCCAGAACGGCTGATTCTAGGGCTTTGGATCCTGCTAGACATACTGTACATGACTTAACATTAAGACACACAAGACTTAAGGACTTTCTCATGAAGATCCTCTTAAATATTAAAAGGAGAAGAGTAGTGGAAGGAGATAGGTGGGGACACATGTAAGAGGAAACTTGAGGCTGACCAACCATTCTCATGATCCTCCTCCTCCCCGCCCCCAGCATGAGACAGACCTTCAAATCAGTTCTAAAAGCAAATTCTACTTTTCATACTAAGATGGACACAGTAAAAGACAGATATAGTAAAGACCTAACAGAAGCAGAAGAGGTTAAGAAGAGGTGGCAATAATACACAGAAGAATGATACAAAACAGGTCTTAATGGCTCGGATAACCATGATGGTGTGGTCACTTACCTAGAGCCAGACATCCTGGAATGTGATGTCAGGTTAGTCTTAGGAAGCACTACTAGGAACAGTGGAGATGATGGGATTCCAGCTGAGCTATTTAAAGACCTAAAAGATCATGATGTTACAGGGCTGCACTCAATATGCCAGCAAATTTGGAAAACTCAACAGTGGCCACAGGACTGGAAAAGGCCAGTTTTCATCCCAGTCCCAAAGAAAGGTAATACTAAAGAATGTTCAAATTACCATAAAACATGCCAGCAAGGTTATGCTCAAAATCCTTCAAGCTAGGCTTCAGCAATATGAGAACCGAGGAACTTCCAGATGTACAAGCTGGGTGTCGAAGAGGGAGAGGAACCAGAGAGCAAATTGTCAATGTTCATTGGATCATAGAAAAAGAAATTCCAGAAAAACACCTACTTCTGCCTCATTGACTACAATAAACCCTTTGACTACGTGGATCAAAACAAACTGGAATATTCCTAAAGAGATGAGAATACCAGACCACCATACTTGTCTCCTGAAAACCTATATGCAGGTCAAGAAGAAACAGTTAGAACCAGACATGGAACAACAGACTGGTTCCAAATTGGGAAAGGTGTATTTCCAGGATGTATATTGTCACCCTGCTTATTTAACTTATATACAGAGTAAATCATGCAAAAAGCTGGGCTGGATGAAGCACAATGTGTAATCAAAATTGCCCAGAGAAATATCATCAACCTCAGATATGCAGATGACATCACCCTTATGAAAGCAAGTGAAGAGGAACTAAAGAGGTTCTTGATGAAAGTGAAAGAGGAGAGTGAAAAAGCTGGCTTAAAACTCAACATTCCAAAAATTAAGATTATGGCATTCGGCCCCATCACTCCATGGCAAATAGAAGGAGAAACAATGGAAACAGTGACGTATTTTATTTTCTTGTTCTCCAAAATCACTGTGGATGATGATTACAGCCATGAAATTAAAAGACACTTGCTCCTTGGAAGAAAATCTGTGACCAACCTAGTTCAGTTCAGTTCATTTCAGTCACTCAGTCGTGTCCGACTCTCCGCGGCCCCATGAATCACAGCACGCCAGGCCTCCCTGTCCATCACCAACTCCCAGAGTTCACTCAAACTCATGTCCACAGAGTCGGTGATGCCAACCAACGTAGACTGCATATTAAAAACCAAAGACATTACTTTGCTGACAAATGTTCATCTACACAAACCTATGGTTTTTTCTGTAGTCATGTACGAATATGAGAGTTGGACTATAAAGAAAGCTGAGCACTGAAGAATTGAAGTTTTGAACTGTGGTTTTCGAGGACTCTTGAGTGTCCCTTGGACTGCAAGGAGATCAAACCAGTCAATCCTAAAGGAGATCAGTCCTGGGTATTCATTGGAAGGACTGATGTTGAAGCTGAAACTTCAATACTTTGGCCACCTGATGTGAAGAGCTGACTCATTTGAAAAGACCCTGATGCTGGGAAAGTTTGAAGGCAGGAGAAAAGGACGACAGAGGATGAGGTGGTTGGATAGCATCACCGACTCGATGGACATGAGTTTGAGTGAACTCCATGAGTTGGTGATGGACAGGGAAGCCTGGCGTGCATCTGTCCATGGGGCCGCAAATAGTTGGACACAACTGAGTGACTGAACTGAACTGAATGAATCAATGAAGCAGAAGTAGAATTTTTCTTGCTTTTTCTATGATCCAACGGATGTTGGCAATTTGACCTCTGGTTCCTCTACCTTTTCTAAATCCAGCTTGTACATCTGAAAGCTCTTGGTGCACATACAGTTGAAGCCTAGCTTGAAGGATTTTGAGCATTGCTTTCCTAACATGTGAAATGAGTGCAATTGTGCAGTAGTTGAACTTTCTTTGGTTTTGCCCTTCTTTGGGATTAGAATGACCTTTTCCATTACTGTGGCCAAAGTTGCTGGCATATTGAGTGTGGCATTTAAACAACATCATATTTGAGGATTTGAAAAAGCTCAGCTGGCATTCCATCACCTCCACGAGCCTTGTTCTGGTATATTCAGAGTACATCATGCAAAATGCCAGGCTGAACGAATCACAAGCTGGAATTAAGATTGCAAGGAGAAATATCAACAACCTCAGATATGCAAATAATACCACTCTAAAGGTAGAAAGTGCAGAAAAACTAAAGAGCTTCTTGATGAGGGTTATAGAGGAGAGTGAAAAAGCCCTCTTGAAACTTAACAATAAACAAAAAAAATAAAAGATCATGGCATTAGGACTCATCACTTCACAGCAAATAGAAGTGGGGAAAAGTGGAAGCAGTGACAGATTTTCTTTTCTCGACTCCATCACTGTGGACAGTAACAGCAGCCTTGAAGTACAAAAATGTTTGCTCCTTGGAAGAAAATTCGTAACAAACTTAAACAATGTATATTAAGAAGTTCAGTTCAGTTCAGTTCAGTCGCTCAGTCGTGTCCGACTCCTTGTGACCCCATGAATCACAGCACTCCAGGCCTCCCTGTCCATCACCAACTCCTGGAGTTCACACAAACTCATGTCCATCGAGTCTGTGATGCCATCCAGCGAAGGTGGCAAGAATACACAAAAGAACTGTACAAAAAAGATCTTCATGACCAAGATATTCACGATGGTGTGATCACTCACCTAGAGCGAGACATCTTGGAATGTGAAGTCAAGTGGACCTTAGAAAGAATCACTACGAACAAAGTTGATGGAGGTGATGGAATTCCAATTGAGCTATTTCAAATCAGGAAAGATGATGCTGTGAAAGTGCTGCATTCAATATGCCAGCAAATTTGGAAAACTCAGCAGTGGCCACAGGACTGGAAAACGTCAGTCTTCATTCCAATCCCAAAGAAAGGAAATGCCAAAGAATGCTCAAACTATCGCACAGTTGCACTCATCTCACACGCTACTAAAGTCATGCTCATAATTCTCCAAGCCATGCTTCAGCAATACGTGAACCATGAACTTCCAGATGTTCAAGCAGGCTTTAGAAAAGGCAGAGGCAACAGAGATCAAATTGCCAACATTTGCTGGATCATAGAAAAAGCAACAGAGTTCCAGAAAAACATCTATTTCTGCTTCATTGACTATGCCAAAGCCTTTGACTGTGTGGATCACAATAAACTGTGGAACATTCTGAAAGAGATGGGAATCCCAGACCACCTGACCTGCCTCTTGAGAAACCTGTATGCAGGTCAGGAAGCAAGAGTTAGAACTGGCCATGGGACAACAGACTGGTTCCAAATAGGGAAAGGAGTACATCAAGGCTGTGTATTGTCACCTTGCTTATTTAACTTATATGCAGCATACACCATGAGAAGCGCTGGGATGGAAGAAGCACAAGCTAGAATCAAGCTTGTCAGGAGAAATATCAATAACCTCAGGTATGCAGATGACACCACCTTTATGGCAGAAAGTGAAGAGGAACTAAAAAGTCTCCTGATGAAAGTGAAAGAGGAGAGTGAAAAGGTTGGCTTGAAGCTCAACATTCAGAAAACAAAGATCATGACATCTGGTCCCAACACTTCATGGGAAATAGATGGGGAAACAGTGGAAACAGTGTCAGACTTTATTTTCTGGGGCTCCAAAATCACTGCAGATGCTGATTGCAGCCATGAAATTAAAAGTGTCCTTGGAAGGAAAGCTATGACCAAACTAGATAGTATATTAAAAAGCAGAGACATTACTTTGCCAACAAAGGTCCGTCTAGTCAAGGCTATGGTTTTTCCCGTGGTCATGTATGGATGTGAGAGTTGGACTGTGAAGAAAGCTGATCGCCGAAGAATTGATGCTTTTGAACTGTGGTGTTGGAGAAGACTCTTGAAAGTCCCTTGGACTGCAAGGAGATCCAACCAGTCCAGTCTAAAGGAGATGAGTCCTGGGTGTTCATTGGAAGGACTGATGCTAAAGCTGAAACTCCAATACTTTGGCCACCTCATGGAATTAGTTGACTCACTGGAAAAGACTCTGATGCTGGAAGGGATTGGGGGCAGGAGGAGAAGGGGAAGACAGAGAATGAGGTGTCTGAATGGCATCACCGACTCAATGAACATGAATTTGCATGAACTCCGGGAGTTGGTGATGGACAGGGAGGCCTGGTGTGCTGTGATTCATGCGGTCACAAAGAGTCGGACACGACTGAGCGACTGAACTGAACTGAACTGAGGTAAACAATGTATTAAAGAGCAGAGACATCACATTGCTGACATAGGACAGGATAGTCAAAGCTATGGCTTTTAAAGTGGTCGGGTATGAATGTGAGAATTGGACCATATGAAGGCTGAGTGCCACAGAATTGATGCTTTCGAATTATTGTGCTGGAGAAGATTCTTGAGGTCCCATGGACTGCAAGGAGATCAAACAAGTTAATCCTATAAGAAATCAACCCCATATATTCATTGGAAGGACTTTTGCCGAAACTGAAGCTCTAACACTTTGCAATGCAAAGAACCAACTCATTGGTAAAGACCTGACATTGAGAAAGTTTGAAGGCAAAAGGAAAAGGGGGCGGCAAAGGATGAGATGGTTAGACAACATCACCAACTCAGTAGACATGAATTTAAGCAAACTCTGTGAGATAGTGGAGGACAGAGAGCCTGGCATCCTGCAATCCATGCGGTTCTGAAGAGACTGACATGACTTAGTGATTGAACAACTTTCTATGTGCCTCTAGACTCCATGCTCTCCTACTGAGCATGGTCCAGTGGAAATACCTAGTGTTTTCCATTAAGAACAACCTGGATCCAAATCCAATCTAGGAAAAATGAGTTGTTGTTAATGCTCAGTAGTGTCCAACTCTTTGCGACCCTAATGACAGCAGCACACCAAGATTCCCTCTCCTTCACCATTTCCCCAAACTTGCTCAAACTCATATCCATTGACTCAGTGATGCCATTCAACCATCTCATCCTCCGTTGTCCCTTTCTCCTCCTGCCTTCAATCTTTACCAGCATCAGGGTCGTTTCCAATGAGTTGGCCCTTTGCATCACTTCAATTCAGTTCAGTCGCTCAGTCATGTATAGCTCTTTGCGACCCCATGAACTGCAGCAGGCCTCCTTGTCCATCACCAACTCGCAGGGTCCACCCAAACCTATGTCCATTGATCAGTGATGCCATCCAACCATCTGATCCTCTGTCATCCCCTTCTCCTCCTGCCTTCAATCTTTCCCAGCATCAGGGTCTTTTCCAATGAGTCAGCACTTCACAAGAGAAGACTCTACACATGGACAATACTTTGGTAGCCAAAGTATTGGATTTCATCTTCAACATCAGTCCTACCAATGAACACCCAGAACTGATCTACTTTAGGATGAACTGGTTGGATCTCCTTGGAATCCAAGGGACTCTCAAGAGTCTTCTCCAACACCACAGTTCAAAAGCATTAATTCTTCAGTGTTCAGCTTTCTTTATACTCCAACTCTCACATCCATACATGACCACGGGAAAAACCATAGCCCTGATTAGACGGACCTTTGTTGGCAAAGTAAAGTCTCTGCTTTTCAATATGCTGTCAAGGTTGGTCATAACTTTCCTTCCAAGGAGTAAGCATCTTTTAATTTCATGGCTGCAATCACCATCTGCAGTGATTTTGGTGTCCCCCAAAATAAAGCCAGCCACTGTTTCCACTGTTTCCCATCTATTTGCCATGAAGTGATGGGACCAGATGCCATGATCTAAGTTTTCTGAATGTGGAGCCTTTGCCATCATTTTCACTCTCCTCTTTCACTTTCATCAAGAGGCTCTTTAGTTCTTCTTCAGTTTTAGCCATAGGGTGGTGTCATCTGCATATCTGAGGTTATTGATATTTCTCCCAGCGATCTTAATTCCAACTTGTGCTTCATCCAGCCCAGCGTTTCTCATGATGTACTCTGCATATAAGTTAAATAATCAGGGTGACAATATACAGCCTTGATGTACTCCTTTTCCTATTTGGAACCAGTCTGTTGTTCCATGTCTAGTCTAACTGTAGCTTCCTGTACATACAGGCTTCTCAAGAGGCATTTCAGGTTGTCTGGTATTCCCATCTCTTCCAGAATTTTCCACAGTTTATTGTGATCCACACAGTCAAAGGCTTTGGCATTGTCAATAAGGCAGAAATTGGTGTTTTTCTGGAACTCTCTTGATTTTTCAATGATCCAGTGGATGTTGGCAATTTAATTTCTGGTTCGTCTGCCTTTTCTAAAACCAGCTTGAACATCTGGAAATTCACAGTTCACATATTGCTGAAGCATGGCTTGGAGAATTTTGAGCATGACTTTACTAGCGTGTGAGATGAGTGCAATTGTGCGGTAGTTTGAGCATTCTTTGGCATTGCCTTTCTTTGGGATTGGAATGAAAACTGACTTTTCCAGTCCTGTGGCCTCTGCTGAGTTTTCCAAATTTGCTGACATATTGAGTGCACCACATTCACAGTATCATCTTTCAGGATTTGAAATAGCTCTATTGGAATTCCACCACCTCCACTAGCTTTCTTCGTATTGATGCTTCCTAAGGCCCACTTGACTTCATATTCCAGGATGTCTGGCTCTAGGTGAGTGATCATACCATCGTGATTATTTGGGTCATGAAGATCTTTTTTGTACAGTTCTTCTGTGTACTCTTGCCTCCTTTTCTTAATATCCTCTGCTTCTGTTAGGTCCCTACCGTTTCTGTCCTTTATTGAGCCCATCTATGCATGAAATGTTCCCTTGGTATCTCTAATTTTCTTGATATCTCTAGTCTTTCCCATTCTATTGTTTTCCTCTATTTCTTTGCATTCATCACTGAGGAAGGCTTTCTTATTTCTCCTCGGTATTCTTTGGTACTCTGAATTCAAATGGGTATATCTTTCCTTTTCTCCTTTGCTTTTCACTTCTCTTCTTTTCACAGCTATTTGTAAGGTCTCCTCAGACAACCATTTTGCTTTTTTGCAGTTCTTTTTCTTGGGGTTGTCTTGATTCCTGTCTCCTGTACAATGTCATGAACCTCTGTCCATAGTTCATCAGCCACTCTGTCTATCAGATCTAGTCCCTTAAATCTATTTCTCACTTCCACTGTAGTCATAAGGGATTTGATTTAGGTCATACCTGAATGGTCTCATGGTTTTCTCCACTTTCTTCAATTTGACCCTGAATTTTGCAATAAGGAGTTCATAATCTGAGCCACAGTCAGCTCTGGTCTTGTTTTTGCTGACTGTATAGAGCTTCTCCATCTTTGGCTGCAAAGAATATAATGAATCTGATTTCAGAGTCGACCATCTGGTGATGTCCATGTGTAGAGTCTTCTCTTGTGTTGTTGGAAGAGGGTGTTTGCTATGAACTGTGCCTTCTCTTGGCAGAACCCTATTAGCCTTTGCCCTGCTTCATTATGTACTCCAAGGCCAAACTTGCCTGTTACTCCAGGTGTTTCTTGACTTCCTACTTTTGCATTCAAGTCCCCTATAATGAAAAGGACATCTGTAGGTCTTCATAGAACTGTTCAACTTCAGCTTCTTTAGCATTATTGGTCAGGACACAGACTTGGATTATCGTTATACTGAATTGTTTGCCTTGGAAATGAACAGAGAATATTCTGTCATTTTTGAGATTGCATCCAAGTACTGCATTTCAGACTCTTGTTGACTATGATGGCTACTCCATTTCTTCTAAGGGATTCCTGCCCTCAGTAGTAGATATAATGGTCATCTGAGTTAAATTCACCCATTCCAGTCCATCTTAGTTAGCTGATTCTTAGAATGTCGATGTTCACTCTTGTCATCTCCTGTTTGACTACTTCCAATTTGCCTTGATTCATGGACCTAACATTCCAGGTTCCTATGCAATATTGCTCTTTACAGCATCGGACCTTGTTTCTAACCAGTCACATCCACAACTGCATGTTGTTTTTGCTTTGGCTCCATCCCTTCCTTTATTTTGGATTTATTTCTCCACTGATCTCCAGTATCAACCTGGGGAGTTCTTCTTTCAGTATCCTATCATTTTGCCTTTTTCATACTGCTCATTGGGTTCTCAAGGCAAGAATATTGAAGTGGTTTGCATTCCCTTCTCTAGTGGACCAAATTCTGTCAGACCTCTCCACCATGACCCGTGTGTCTTGAGAGGCCCCACATGGCATGGCTTAGTTTTGTTAAGTTAGACAGGGCTGTGGTCCATGTGATCAGATTGGCTAGTTTTCTGTGATTGTCATTTCAGTTGCTTGCCCTCTGATTACCTTTCTCAGTGCTTGCCATCTTACTTGGGTTTCTCTTACCTTGGACGTGGGGAATCTCTTCATGGCTGGGCCAAAAAATCACAGCCGCTGTGCCTTTCCTTGGAAGTGGGGTAGCTCCTCTCGGCCATCGCCGCCAACCTTGGACATGGTGTAGCTCCTCTTGGCAGCGCTTCTGTGCCGTCGCACCCATTGTGCTTCTGATGCAATGTTTGCATCAGGTGGCCAAATTATTGGAGCTTTAGCTTCAGCATCAGTCCTTACTATGAATATCAGGTTTGATTTCCTTTAGAACTGACTGGTTTGATTTCCTTGCAGTCCAAGGGACTTTCAAGAGTCTTCTCCAACACCACAGTTGAAAAGCATCAATTCTTTGGCTCTCAGCCTTTTTTATGGTCCAAATGTCACATCCATACATGACTACTGGAAAAACCATAGCTTTGACTATATGGACCTTCATCTACAAAGGAATCTCTCTGCTTTTTAATATGCTGTCTAGGTTTGTCATAGCTTTTCTTCCAAGGAGCAAGCGTCTTTTAATTTCATGGCTGCAGTCACCATCCACAGTGATTTTGGAGCACAGGAAAATAAAGTCTGTCACTGTTTCTATTGTTTCCCCATCTAATTGCCATGAAGTGATGGGACTGAACACCATGATCTTCATTTTTTGAATGTTGAGTTTTAAGCCATCTTTTTCATTCTCCTCTTTCATCCTCATCAAGAGGCTCTTTAGTTCCTCTTCCCTTTCTACCATAAAGGTGGTGTCATCTGTGTATCTGAAGTTATTGATATTTCTCCTGGCAATCTTGATTCCAGCTTGTGCATCATCCAGCCCAGTATTTCTCATGATGTACTCTGCATATAAGTTAAATAGTAGGGTGACCATATACAGCCTTGATGTACTCCTTCCCCAATTTGGATACAGTCCTTTGTTCCATGCTACTGGAGAGATGGTTGACATCTCTGAGCCTCAACTTTCCCATCTGTGGAATGGGGAGAATGATTTCTACCTTGACAGGTTTCCGTAGGGTATGAGATAATGTGTAAGCACTTAGAATCCTATTGCATGTTTCCCAAGAAGTGAACTCAAAGACTGAGATTAGTGTGCAGGTAGGTTATTAAGAGCTCTTAAGAGAAAATTCTTGGAAGTAAGACCTATGGAAGGAGAGAGAAGGAAGAGATCCTGGGCAGAGGAAATGTTAGGTTGCAACAGGTGGATTTGAAGCTGGGATAGTCTTTCCAAGTTACCTTGAGGTGGGGCAAGATGGCCAGGTCTTTATACTCCCTTATAGACCAGCTAGTAATGTGAGTTGCCTCAAGATGAGGGGTGGTTTGGAGTCAAGTCCTTCAACCCTGAAGGGGAGATCTGGGTTGCACAGCACAACACCCATGACACCTGGCCTATGGCAAGTACATAACACATTGTAACTCTGGCTATTATAATTGTCAGCATCATTTTTATCCTTCTTTTCATAGTCACTGCCCTGACTTAGTTTCAGTCTTCATCATCTCTTGTCTGGAATATAAAAGAGCCTCCTAACTGCTTTTCCTCATTTACATTGTCTCCCTCAGATCTGTCCTCCATACCCTTCCAGAGTGATGATTATAATCTAAGCCTCTCACCACCCTGCTTAAAACTTCCAGTGGCTCCCCACCAACTTCAGAATAAAATAGCTCACTTTAAAGTGACCTTGAACATAACATGTACTTGACATTTCCATCTGATCTTTGTCCTTTCCCCACTTACCTCAGCCATCCCACTGCTACCTAACCACCTCTTCACACTCCATTTGTTGAAGCTTTCCCCACCCTTCTCTCCACTCAGTTGGCTTCTGCTTATCTTTGAGTTCTCAGCTCAGGTGACAACTCCTCTCAGAAGCCCTCCCAAACCAAGTTGTGGCTAAGTGTTATTCCTACCAGTTCCTTTTTCATCTAGGCATATCTCTGTCAGAACTCTCTCCAACTAGGACCTGAGTTTCTCCCAGAGAGCAGAGCCCTTGGGTCCTAATGTCAGCACAGATACAATATCAGAGTGTGCAGGGCTAAACCAGTAAGAAGAGGTGCCCTTCTAGTCAGTGACAGACCTCCCCCCAGTCTTTTGAGAAACGCAGCTGCCAAGCACAAATCAGATTTTGGTGCAATAACCACCACCATCACCACCATGGACACAGTCTCCATGCTTAATTTTCCAAAATATAGATAAGAAGAGAACAGCACTCAGCAAAGCTTTCCTAAATGTTTGAACTGAACAAAGAACATTTTAAATATGATGGAGATACATTTTAAAAGGGAATGCACTGTTTGCTCTAAGAACTCCTGGATTACAAGATATATCATTCATCTAATAAGTCTGAGGAGAAAAAGAAACAAGAATTTCACATTTTCTAATAATAGCACACATTCATTCCCACAATCCCATTCTTCTTTCTTCCACATAGACAAAATGCATCTAACCTTCTTCACATTGTGATGTGCTTCTGCTGCTGCTGCTGCTGCTAAGTCACTTCAGTCGTATCCGACTCTGTGTGACCCCATAGACGGAAGCCCACCAGGCTCCCCCATCCCTGGGATTCTCCAGGCAAGAACACTGGAGTGGGTTGCCATTTCCTTCTCCAATGTGTGAAAGTGAAAAGTGAAAGTGAAGTCGCTCAGTCGTGTCCGACCCTTAGCGACCCCACGGACTGCAGCCTACCAGGCTCCTCCATCCATGGGATTTTTTCAGGCAAGAGTACTGGAGTGGCTTGCCATGGCCTTCTCCGGTGCTTCTGCTACTTGCAAGTAAACTACTGCTTAGTCGCTTGGTCTTGTACGGTTCTCTTTGTCCCCATGGACTGTAGTTCACCAGTCTCTTCTGGGCCTGAAATTTTCCAGGCAAGAATACTGAAGTGGGTTGCCATTTCCTACTCCTGGGTCTCCTCCCAACACAGAGATCAAACCCACATTTCTTGAGTCTCCTGCATTGGCAGGCAGATTCTTTACCACTAGTACCACCTGGGAAGCCCTACATGTAAGCAGAACATCAGGAATAAATATTGGGATTTGTAACTGCTTGGGACCTTGAACTTTTGGGGTCTTGAGAGCAGATAATATAATTCTGAAGTTTACCCAAGAACACTGATGTTTCAAACGTGCTTCCAATTTTGTGAAACTTATAGTGATTTCTAATTTTAAAACCCCAGAGTGGATTCACAAAGGAATACCGGTCTGCCATTTCATTCCTGCCTGTTTCTGTGACTCCTGAGAACACAAAAGGGTCCTAAAGTTGCGGTCATGTTGATGGAATGAAAAACATTTCCCCAGAAGGTAAACACAGCATCAAGTTCAGATGGCAGAAATAATTTCTCTAGTCTTGCCCAAAATTTTCTAAAAGAAAAACAAAACAGATTCAAGCATACATTGTTTTCTTATAGTATATGGAGTGCTTTTTTCTCTTATACATCTGTGTACACATATGCACATGTATTCTTTAGCTTTCACTTTGTAAAACTGAAAGCAGAGCTGAAGGTTGGCTGACTTCCCTCTAATATAAACAGAAGGACTTCCCCCATTATCACCCCATCCTGATGGCCAGATGAGATTTCTAAGAAAGGAATTTCTTTCACAGATGATTAAAAGGCATGGCATACTTCAAAAGAAAGATCTTTTCTTCCCTATTGCATACTGAATGATTTTTCTTAGTGACATAAAATGCTAAAGAGGACCTTCTGCATACATTAACAATCCACAGGTAAATCTTTGGCAGCTGGGACCCACTGAGACTGCAATCCCTGCATTACAGAAAGCCATCAAAGTCAAACTCAGGTGGACTGGAGTGCAGGATATGAAAAATATGTACACCCACAGGGACTGAATTAGTCTGAGAAAATAATTTCATAATCTAAACTAATTCATTTAGAGTTGAATACAAATCAAATGAATTGGAAGTGATTAAAAATACCATCAAATATAGCTACAGTCCAAAAATTAACATCATGTTCAGTTTAAGTTTCTTATGTTAGGTAATTCAGTTTAGTCGCTCAGTCGTGTCCGACTCTTTGCAACCCCATGAATCACAGCACGCCAGGCCTCCCTGTCCATCACCAACTCCCAGAGTTCACTCAAACTCATGCCCATCAAGTCGGTGATGCCATCAAGCCATCTCATTCTCTGTTATCCCCGTCTCCTCCCATCCCCAATCCCTCCCAGCATCAGAGTCTTTTCCAGTGAGTCAACTCGTCGCATGAGGTGGCCAAAGTATTGCAGTTTCAGCTTTAGCATGAGTCTTTCCAATGAACACCCAGGATTGATCTCCTCTAGAATGGACTGGTTGGATCTCCTTGCAGTCCAAGGGACTCTCAAGAGTCTTCTCCAGCACCACAGTTCAAAAGCATCAATTCTTTGCCAATCAGCTTTCTTCACAGTACAACACTCACATCCATACATGACCACGGGAAAAACCATAGCCTTGACTAGACAGACCTTGGTTGGCAAAGTAATGTCTCTGCTTTTTAATATATTATCAAGGTTGGTCATAACTTTCCTTCCAAGGAGTAAGCGTCTTTTAATTTCCTGGCTGCAATCAGCATCTGGAGTGATTTTGGAGCCCAAAACAATAAAGTCTGACACTGTTTCCATTGTTTCCCCATCTATTTCCCATGAAGTGATGGGAACAGATGCCATGATCTTTGTTTTCTGAATGTTGAGCTTCAAGCCAACTTTTTCACTCTCCTCTTTCACTTTCATCAAGAGGCTTTTGAGTTCCTCTTCACTTTCTGCCATAAGGGTGGTGTCATCTGCATACCTGAGGTTATTGATATTTCTCCCGGCAATCTTGATTCCAGCTTGTGCTTCTTCCAGCCCAGCGTTCCTCATGATGTACTCTGCATATAAGTTAAATAAGCAGGGTGACAATATACAACCTTGACGTACTCCTTTTCCTATTTGGAACCAGTTAGAATAGGAAAAAAGGAGTCCAAAATGGCGCTGGATAAAAGACAAAGAAGGGAGAAGCACACAAAAAGTGGAATATAGGAAGATCTGAGGACCAGAGTGAGAACCTCAGGTGAAATAACCAGTCATGCTGTCTGGCCCAATTTACATAGGGCAGGTTCAGGGAGAGGAGAAAAGACATATAAAAAGAAGAGCCAAAATTGACCCCTCTCTTCTTTTGTATTGCCCACCCTCATACCGCAAGGATGTATTTTCCTTTGCTTGCCAAATAAAACTGAGCTGTAACAGCTATACCACTAGTCCACCACTTCAAATTTTTATTGCAGTGAGACAGAACCGGGAAAATTACACACTCCACCGACATATCTGGTGCCATTTCTCATATTTCACCTGGCTGAAACAACCTCGGCTTGGCCCCCATAAGGCGGAGGCCAAGCACAGCAGAAGCCCAACTCGGTGAAAGCTGATGCAGTGGAAGCTGAATGCAAAGAAAACGCAGTGCAGTGGAAGTGACAAGAAGCCCAGCATGTTGGAAAAAGGGACAGCAAAAAAAACTCAGCAGAGGGCTCATGCAGCTCAGTCTCAGATTTCAGAAGACCTCCGGTTAAGGTAGGAGGTCCTTGCTCCTATGGCTGGAAGGACATATGGCTAACAAAATCTTAATTCCTTTACAATCTCTTGTTTCTTGTTTCCTTGAACCCCCTGTGAACAGGTGAGCAGCAGTGAGTACAATTGAAGGACTCTGGCAGGGGCTACTCCCCAGTGTGTCTTGAGAGCTCCACTATCTGCTATGACCTAGTAGCTGTTGCCCAAATGGGTGAGGGTTCTTCTGTCCTTAACCTCCATTGTCCCAAGGATCAGGCTAATGAAAATTGTGGGCAAAGATCAGGCATTAAGCAGATTTTCCAACACGTTATGAGGGGGTTCCTCAACATGTTTTTCCCACTGATTTTTCCTCTTGTCCTTCAGCTCCTCTCTCCATCTATTTCACTGCTTACAAAGTATTGGGCAGCTCATAACCTTCCCATTTCTGAAAGTTGTGTTTGAAATTGTTTACCTAAGATTGGGACTCAAACCCACGTCTCAGGGACTTTGCTATGCTTAGTCACTTCAGTTCAGTTCAGTCGCTCAGTTGTGTCCAACTCTCCGCGACCCCATGAATCACAGCACACCAGGCCTCCCTGTCCATCACCAACTAACGGAGTTCACTCAAACTCATGTCCATCCAGTTGGTGATGCCATCCAGCCATCTCATTTTCTGTCGTCCCCTTCTCCTCCCGCCCCCAATCCCTCCCAGCATCAGAGTCTTTTCCAGTGAGTCAATCCTTCGCATGAGGTGGTCAAAGTATTGGAGTTTCAGCTTTAGCATCAGTCCTTCCAATGAACACCCAGGATTGATCTCCTTTAGAATGGACTGGTTGGATCTCCTTGCAGTACAAGGGACTCTCAAGAGTCTTCTCCAACACCACAATTCAAAAGCATCAATTCTTCGGCGATCAGCTTTCTTCACAGTCCAACTCTCACATCCACACATGACCACTGGAAAAACCATAGCCTTGACTAGACGGACCTTGGTTGGCAAAGTAATGTCTCTGCTTTTTAATATGCTCTCTAGATTGGTCATAACTTTCCTTCCAAGGAGTAAGCGTCTTTTAATTTCATGGCTGCAATCAGCATCCGCAGTGATTTTGGAGCCCCAAAAATTAAAGTCTGACACTGTTTCCCCATCTATTTCCAGGAAGTGATGGGACCAGATGCCTTGATCTTCGTTTTCTGAATGTTGAGCTTCAAGCCAACCTTTCCACTCTCCTCTTTCACTTTCATCAAGAAGCTTTTGAGTTCCTCTTCACTTTCTGCCATAAGGGTGGTGTCATCTACATACCTGAGGTTATTGATATTTCTCCCGGCAATCTTGATTCCAGCTTGTGCTTCTTCCAGCCCAGCGTTCCTCATGATGTACTCTGCATATAAGTTAAATAAGCAGGGTGTCAATATACAACCTTGACGTACTCCTTTTCCTATTTGGAACCAGTCTGTTGTTCCATGTCCAGTTCTAACTGTTGCTTCCTGACCTGCATATAGGTTTCTCAAGAGGAAGGTCAGGTGGTCTGCGATTCCCATCTCTTTTAGAATTTTCCACAGTTTATTGTGATCCACACAGTCAAAGGCTTTGGCATAGTCAATGAAGCAGAAATAGATATTTTTCTGAAATTCTCTTGCTTTTTCCATGATCCAGCGGATGTTGGCAATTTGATCTCTGGTGCCTCTGCCTTTTCTAAAATCTGCTTGAACATCTGGGAGTTCACGGTTCACATATTGCTGAAGCCTGGCTTGGAGAATTTTGAGCATGAGTTTACTAGTGTGTGAGATGAGTGCAATTGTGCGGTAGTTTGAGCATTTTTTGGCATTGCCTTTCTTTGGGATTGGAATGAAGACTGACCTCTTCCAGTCCTGTGGCCACTGCTGAGTTTTCCAAATTTGCTGGCATATTGAGTGCAGCACTTTCACAGCATCATTTTTCAGGATTTGAAATAGCTCAATTGGAATTCCATCACCTCTACTAGCTTTGTTCGTAGTGATGCTTTCTAAGGCCCACTTGACTTCACATTCCAAGATGTCTGGCTCTAGTTCAGGGGCAGCGGCAAAGAGGAGGTACCCAACCCCGAGGTCAGGGCCGGCAGCTGAAAGGAGCTACCCCAAGTTCAACAGATGGTGGCTGCGAGGGTGCAGGAGGGCTGAGAGGAGCTACTCCACGTTCAAGGTCAGGAGGGGTGACCTTGAGGTGATACCCCTCACCCAAGGTAATGTGCAGCGGCTGCACTTTGCTGGAGCAGCCGTGAAGAGATATCCCACGACCAAGGTAAGAGTAACCCAAATAAGATGGTAGGTATTGCGAGAGGGCATCTTAGGGCACGGGCGGGTTTGGTGGAGAGGTCTGACAGAATGTGGTCCACTGGAGAAGGGAATGGAAAGCCACTTTAGTATTCTTGCCTTGAGAACCTCATGAACAGTATCAAAAGGCAAAATGATAGGATTCTGAATGAGGAATTCCCCAGGTCAGTAGGTGCCCTGTGTGCTACTGGAGATCAGTGGAGAAATAACTCCAGGAAGAATGAAGGGATGGAGCCAAAGCAAAACCAATACCCAGTTGTGGATGTGACTGCTGATAGAAGCAAGGTCCGATGCTGTAAAGAGCAATATTGCATAGGAACCTGGAATGTTAGGTCCATGCTTAGTCACTTAGTCATACTCAATTGGGACTTGAGCCTGGCCTAAACCCACAGTGCCTTGTTTCAGGACCTAATGAAGTTCAGGTTTTTGATGTCTCATTGCAAAAAATTCAGTGAGAGTCACAGCAATAGGTAAGAGGTAGATTTGTTCAGATTTAGAGAGAAGCACAGTCCACAGAGTATATGCCACCACAGAGGGTGTATTCGGCAGTCATGAAATGTGGTGTTTTCCTGAGCTGGGTGATTTCATATGCTAATGAATGGGAGGATCATTCCAACAATTGGGGAACCACCCACTCCTTGGTCTTTTGATAGTGCCTTGGAACTATCATTCCTACCGTCTTATTTGGGTTTCTCTTACCTTGGTCGTGGAAAATCTCTTCACAGCCGCTCCAGCAAAGTTCAGCCGCTGTACCTTACATTGGACGAGGGGTATCTCCTCAAGGCCACCCCTCCTGACCTTGAACGTGGAGTAGCTCCTCTCGGCCCTCCTGCGCCCACGCAGCCACCGCCTGTTGGACGTGGGATAGCTCCTCTCGGCCGCCAGCCCTGGCCTCAGGTGTGGGGTAGTTCCTCACGGCTGCGAGGGGGCATCAGAGGGCAGACAAACTGAAATCATAATCACAGGAAACTAGTCGATCTGATCACATGACCACAGCCGAATGTGGTCCACTGGAGAAGGGAATGGCAAGCCACTTCAGTATACTTGCCTTGAGAACCCCATGAACAGTATCAAAGGGCAAAATGACAGGATACTGAATGAGGAATTCCCCAGGTCGGTAGGTGCCCAGTATGCGACTGGAGCTCAGTGGAGAAATAACTCTAGAAGGAATAAAGGGATGGAGCAAAAGCAAAACCAATACCCAGTTGTGGATGTGACCAGTGATAGAAGCAAGGTCCGGTGCTGTAAAGAGCAATATTGCATAGGAACCTGGAATGTTAGGTCCATGAATCAAGGCAAATTGGAAGTGGTCAAACAGGAGATGGCAAGAGTGAACATAGACATTCTAGGAATCAGTGAATTAAAATGGACTGAAATGGGTGAATTTAACTCAGATGACCATTATATCTACTACTGTGGGCAGGAATCCCTTAGAAGAAATGGAGTAGCCATCATGGTCAACAAAAGAGTCCGAAATGCAGTACTTGGATGCAATCTTAAAAACGACAGAATGATTTTCCAAGGCAAACCATTCAATATTACAGTAATCCAGGCCTATGCCCCAACCAGTAATGCTGAAGAAGCTGAAGTTAATCGGTTCTATGAAGACCTACAAGAACTTTTAGAACTAACACCCAAAAAAGATGTCCTTTTCATTATAGGGGACTGGAATGCAAAAGTAGGAAGTCAAGAAACACCTGGAGTAACAGGCAAATTTGGCCTTGGAGCACGGAAAGAAGCAGGGCAAAGGCTAATAGAGTTTTGTCAAGAGAATGCACTGGTCATAGCAAACACCCTCTTCCAACAACACAAGAGAAGACTCTACACATGGACACCACCAGATGGTCAACACCGAAATCAGATTGATTATATTCTTTGCAACCAAAGATGGAGAAGCTGTATACAGTTAGCAAAAACAAGACCAGGAGCTGACTGTGGCTCAGATCATGAACTCCTTATTGCAAAATTCAGACTTAAATTGAAGAAAGTAGGGAAAACCCCTAGACCATTCAGATATGACCTAAATCAAATCCCTTATGATTATACAGTGGAAGTGAGAAATAGATTTAAGGGACTAGATCTGATTGATAGAGTGCCTGATGAACTATGGACGGAGGTTCGTGACATTGTACAGGAGACAGGGACCAAGACCATCCTCATGGAAAAGAAATGCAAAAGAGCGAAATGGCTGTCTGAGGAGGCCTTACAAATAGCTGTGAAAAGAAGAGAAGCGAAAAGCAAAGGAGAAAAGGAAAGATATAAGCATCTGAATGCAGAGTTCCAAAGAATAGCAAGGAGAGATAAGAAAGACTTCCTCAGTGATCAATGCAAAGAAATAGAGGAAAACAACAGAATAGGAAAAACAAGAGACCTCTTCAAGAAAATTAGAGATTCCAAGGGAACATTTCATGCAAAGATGGGCTCGATAAAGGACAGAAATGGTATGGACCTAACAGAAGCAGAAGATATTAAGAAGAGGTGGCAGGAATACACAGAAGAACTGTACAAAAAAGATCTTCAAGACCAAGATAGTCACGATAACGTGATCACTGACCTCGAGCCAGACATCTTGGAATGTGAAGTCAAGTGGGCCTTAGAAAGCATCACTACGAACAAAGCTAGTGGAGGTGATGGAAATCCAGTTGAGCTATTTCAAGTCTTGAAAGATGATGCTGTGAAAGTGCTGCACTCAATATGCCAGCAAATTTGGAAAACTCAGCAGTGGCCACAGGACTGGAAGAGGTCAGTCTTCATTCCAATCCCAAAGAAAGGCAATGCCAAAGAATGCTCAAACTACCACACAATTGCACTCATCTCACACGCTAGTAAAGTCATGCTCAAAATTCTCCAAGCCAGGCTTCAGCAGTATGTAAACCGTGAACTCCCAGATGTTCAAGCAGGTTTTAGAAAAGGCAGAGGCACCAGAGATCAAATTGCCAACATCCGCTGGATCATGGAGAAAGCAAGAGAGTTTCAGAAAAACATCTATTTCTGCTTCATTGACTATGCCAAAGCCTTTGACTGTGTGGATCACAATAAACTGTGGAAAATTCTGAAAGTGATGGGAATCCCAGACCACCTGACCTGCCTCTTGAGAAACCTGTATGCAGGTCAGGAAGCAACAGTTAGAACTGTACATGGAACAACAGACT
The DNA here is from genome assembly GCF_049115385.1 of Moschus berezovskii. Lineage (NCBI taxonomy): Eukaryota > Metazoa > Chordata > Mammalia > Artiodactyla > Moschidae > Moschus > Moschus berezovskii. The sequence goes on from NC_142460.1 coordinate 161,835,057, forward strand.
GGTTACAAATAGGAAAAGGGGTACGTCAAGGTTGTATATTGTCACCTTGTTTATTTAACTTATATGCAGAGTACATCATGAGGAACGCTGGGCTGGAAGAAGCACAAGCTGGAATCAAGATTGCTGGGAGAAATATCAATAACCTCAGATATGCAGATGACACCACCCTTATGGCAGAAAGTGAAGAGGAACTCAAAAGCTTCTTGATGAAAGTGAAAGAGGAGAGTGAAAAGGTTGGCTTGAAGCTCAACATTCAGAAAACAAAGATCATGGCCTCTGGTCCCATCACTTCATGGGAAATAGATGGAAAAACAGTGGAAACAGTGTCAGACTTTATTTTTGGGGGCTCCAAATTCACTGCAGATGCTGATTGCAGCCATGAAATTAAAAGACGCTTGCTCCTTGGAAGGAAAGTTATGACCAACCTTGATAGTATATTAAAAAGCAGAGACATTACTTTGCCAACAAAGGTCCGTCTAGTCAAGGCTATGGTTTTTCCCGTGGTCATGTATGGATGTGAGAGTTGGACTGTGAAGAAAGCTGATCTCCGAAGAATCGATGCTTTTGAACTGTGGTGTTGGAGAAGACTCTTGAGAGTCCCTCGGACTGCATGGAGATCCAATCAGTCCATTCTAAAGGAGATCAATCCTGGGTGTTCATTGGAGGGACTGATGCTAAAGCTGAAACTGCAATACTTTGGCCACCTCATGCGACGAGTTGACTCACTGGAAAAGACTATGATGCTGGGAAAGGTTGGGGGCGGGACGAGAAGTGGATGACGGTGAATGAGATGGCTGGATGGCATCACCGACTCTGTGGACATGAGTTTGAGTGTACTCCAGGAGTTGGTGATGGACAGGGAGGCCTGGCGTGCTGTGATTCATGGGGTCGCAGAGAGTCGGACATGACTGAGCGACTGAACTGAACTGAACTGAAATTATCATGGTGCTTCCGGGTGTGTCATTCAGCTTGCAGACTGAGAAGCAAGGTTTAGTTGAATTTGACTTGTCTGTCATTTCGGACCCATTTGGTTTTAACCAGTTTATGTTATGCCCTTGGGCTACCTCATTCTTTCAAAAGTTGTGCCCTGCCCCCTTTTTTACTGTTTCATGCTCTTTTCCTGAGCCCCATTGGGGCCCTAAATGTTGCCTCTACAATCTTTTGGAGGTACAACCAGATAATAGCTGGCCCTAGGGAGGGAAATACTGTATAATATCCAATCCCTCTGGTTATTCAGGCCTTCATCTTCCATGTTTCCTATAACATGTGCACAAAACAGCATCTCTCAGTGAACCTGCTACAGCAGGTGACAGGCACACAATGCCTGCTAGAAGTCCATCTGTTGGTGGCATCCTTCAAGGGCAATTGGGCTCCTGGGGATAGTGTTTGCCACCTTGGGAGTTAGCCCTGCAGGCCATTTGGGCCCAAACCCTTACCACCCTTCTCCTAAAGTTACAAACATACCCCTGGATCAAATCTCCACTCCACTTTTATGGAACATCTAGTCTGTTGCCTCTTATCAATTTGTCCTTAAGCCACTTACTAACTCCTACAACTAGGACCCTGCCCCCTTGTAGGCAACATCGCTCCACCCCACTTATTATTAAAATACTGTTAATGCCCCAACAGGACCAGATAACCCACTCCTTTGTCATTTATTCTGTTATTACCTAGAGGGAGTCTATGACAGTGAAATGTTTACCATTGGAAACACCCTAAACTGCTCTTATGGAGGACTAGGGGAAGAAATCAGTGACTTACATCCCCTCAGAGCAATAAGAGAATAAGGTTTATGGCTGTTTAGCCAGGTTCCCAGTCTCAGGGCACAGGTTTGCATTGCTTTACATCATGGTATCTATTCCCATCCGTGGTGGACAAGCCAGCAATGAGGTAAGAATACAATGCCTTAATCCTATCCAGCACTAGTCACACTGGAGAGCCTGGGGATGCCCAACTCCAGCCTGGTGTCCCAGGAGGTTGACCTGCCTCGACCTGCCTAGGGATCTGGTTCCTGGAAGGTTGTCACACCTCAGCCTGCTCAGGGATCCACCAGCCTGGGGTCCCAGGAACTCAACCTGCTTCGACCTGCCTAGGATCGGGTCCTCAGGAGGTTGTCATGCCTCAACCTGCTTGGGGATCCAGTAGTACAGGGGTCCCAGGAGGTTGACATGCCTCGACCTACCCAGGGACCCAATTCTCAGGAGGCTGACAAGCCTCGACCTGCTGGGGCATTCAGTCTCCAGGAGGCTGTCACACCTCAGCCTGCCTGGGGATCTGCACCCTGACCTAGGGACACCTGGCTCTCAGGTTGCAACAGTACTGGGAAGGATAAGCTTCAGAAAGACTCACCCCTAAGAAAGTCCACCCATGGAAATAGAAGGAAGCCTATTAGTTGTGGGACTGTGACTGTTCTCAGCAATAACTCAGGAGAATTCCAATATGAACCCCATTGCCTTTCTGGAAAGTCTAAAAGAGGCCCTCCAAAAGTTTACCAAACTGAACTTAGACTCTTACGAGGGACAGGTAATTTTAGAGGACAAATTCCTGTCCCAATGTACTTCAGACTTCTGGATAAAGTTACAACTGCTACAGCAGTAGGACCCTGGTGCCTCTTAAGATGAGATGGTCCAGACAGCCACCAATACCTTTTAAAACAGAATAAGAGAGGGAGGCCAATGCCCAGGAAAAGGAGAAAAGCAGAGAGACAAGGCATGCCCAGATGCTGGCCACCATCCAAGGAAGCCCTATGGCTTCCTTGAAGGGCAAGGCATGAGGCAAATGCCTAATCTAGACAGGTGGGAAACTGGGCCAAAGAGTGTCCAAACCATGGTAAGTCTCCTAAAATGGCTTGCTATAAATGCCATCAATTGGGACGTTGGGTGGCACTCTGCCCTCAGGACCCAAAAGCCTCAAGGTCAAGAACCAAGCCTTCCCTCACGATGGTTCAACAGAACTGAAGTGGCCCACTTCAGCCAGCCCACCTGGATAGCCATCATGGGACTGGTGCTAAGGGTGCAACTGGATGTGGCAGGAAGGTCTGAGATTTTCTTGTTTGTCACAGGGGCTACCTACTCTGTCCTGACCTCCTGCTCCAGAGCCTTCTCCTCCAAACCTGTACCATTTTGGTTGCTACAGGAAAAATAATTAGAAAAAGATTCACCTGAGCACTTTGTTGCTGGGATGGACGAATATTTTCTCACCAGTTTCTGGTGGTCCCTGAGTGTCCTACTCCCTTATTGGGAAGAGATTTTTCCCTAACTTTGAAATCTTGCAGCTATTTGCAGTCCTGATAGAAGATGCTTTAAAACACTCTTTTGGGGGCAAACTAACTATTTTTACCAGCCACCAAGTGAAACAACTCTTGAATGGGAGAAGCCATTTATGGATGTCTGATCAAAAGATCTGCAGATATCAAGTAGTTCTGATGGAAATACAGGCCTCACTATATCCCTTGTGAGGTTCTTAACCCAGCTACCCTCCTACCTACCCCTGAGGGCTCTCTCCCCTTTCACTCTTGCCAAGAAACTTTGGACCATTGGACAAAACCCTGAGGGGGTTGTCAGAAGATCTTCTGACCAACTCTGAGGAAATTTGGTACACTGATGGGAGCAGCTTTGTCTTAGATTGAAAAAGAAGAGCCAGATATGCAGTAGTCTCCAATTTCAAGACCATAGAGGCTAAACCTTTGCCACCAGGTACTTCAGCCCAATTGGCTGAGCTCATAGCCCTGACTCGAGGTTTAGAGCTGGGAAAAGGAAAAAGAGTAGCCATTTACACTGAATCCAAATATGCCTTTCTGGTGCTACTTGGACATGCTGCTATTTGGAAAAAAAGAGGACACTTGACCACCCGAGGGTCCCCAATAAAATATGGTGATCAAATCCTTAGGCTCTTGAAGGCAGTCCATCTGCCCACTGAGGTTTCATTCTCCCATTGTAAAGGACACCAAAGAGGGAGCATGGAAGTGGCATGAGGGAACCAAGCAGCTGATCAGGCAGTTAAGAGAGCAGCAGTACAGAACAATGACCTCATAGGGGTTGCCACCTTAGTTCCACAGACTAATTTGCCGGAAACTTCTTCATATACTGAAGGTGAGACTCTTAAAGCTAAGAGTGAGGGCTTTCAAGAAGATCATATGGGGTGGTTCCAAAAGGAGGGACTCCTTTTTCTGCCTGGGAACCTCCAGTGGACGTTGGTTAACTCCTTACATGCCACCTCTCATTTAGGGGAAAAGACCCTCCAAAGATAACTAGAAAGGACCTTCAGAGGAACAGGCATCCAAAAGAATATAAGGCAAGTAGTCTCCTCCTGTCCCACTTGCCAGTTAAACAACCCCTAAGGAGCTCAAAGATCCCAGCTTGTTCAGCGTGTCCAACAGTGTGGGACCTACTCAGGAGAGGGCTGGCAGATGGACTTCACCCAGATGCCAGTTTCTCAAGGTTATAAAGACCTACTAGTTATGATAGATACATTCACAGGATGGGTTGAAGGCTTTCCCACCCAGACTGAGAAGGCTGAGAAAGTAAAGAAACTGCTCCATGAATTCATTCTGACATTTGGTCTACTCAGGTCATTACAAAGTGACAACGGGACATCATTTACTTCTAAGGTCACCCAAGGGGTCTCTAAAGCATTGGGCATTACTTATTACCTCCATTGTGCCTGGAGGCCTTAGTCTTCAGGAAAAGTAGGTAAAGTCAAAGATAATCCAGGAGACCTCCCTGGGATGAAAGGAGGCTTTACCAATAACTCTCCTCTGCACCCATATTGTCCCAAAGGAACAGGTTGGTTTTAGTCCTTATAAAATGCTATATGGGAGACCTTTTGTTTGTGTCAATGACCTTTTCCTAGATCCAGAGGCTCAGACCCCCCAGTCTTATACCATGGCCATTGGGCAATTCCAACAGGATATACACTTGTGGGGTGTCAACCAGGACCCAAAAGATTCTAAAGAGCTACCACTATATGCTCCAGGGGTTCAAGTCCTAATTAAAGTATGGAAAGATGGGTCCCCAAATGCTCAATCCCAGCCCACATGGAAAGGCAACTACACTGTAATACTTTCTACCACCACAGTAGCCAAAGTACCAGGACAAGACTCCTGGATTCACTACTCATAAGTCAAGCTGTGGAAGAAAGCAGAGGAGGACACTCAATACACCTGTGAGCCCCTGGGAGATCTCAGATACCTATTCAGGACTACAAATGAGTGCCGTTCTAATGAACACCTCCAAAATTAAGTTTCTGGGGATAAGATTTCTCAGAATAGCTCTAAAAAGCCAACATAGCTTGGTAGGGGTTGTACTCCAAAATAGACAGGAGATAGATCTCCCAACCCCTGAACAGGGAGGGACTTGGGGCATCTTGAATGAGACATGTTGTTTCTGGGTAAATACCTCCAGCTAAGTTAAAGAAAGCCTCACAGTTCTCAAGAAAAGCATTCAGATCCTACAGGATCTCAAATAATGAGTTGGAGAGTTCTCAGGATGACTACAATCTTTCTTTGGGGGCTCCTTCTCCTAGCAAGGGGGAATTTGGGGTTGGCTAATGCCCCTGCTGTTTCCACTGTTTCCCCATCTATTTGCCGTAAAGTGATGGGACCAGATGCTATGATCTTAGTTTTCTGAATGAAACAGTGTCAGACTTTATTTTGGGGGGCTCCAAAATCACTGCAGATGGTGACTGCAGCCATGAAATTAAAAGCCGCTTACTCCTTGGAAGGAAAGTTATGACCAACCTAGATAGCATATTAAAAAGCAGAGACATTACTTTGCCAACAAAGGTCCATCTAGTCAAGACTATTGTTTTTCCAGTGGTCATGTATGGATGTGAGAGTTGGACTGTGAAGAAAGCTGAGCACAGAAGAATTGATGCTTTTGAACTGTGGTGTTGGAGAAGACTCTTGAGAGTCCTTTGGACTGCAAGGAGATCCAACCAGTCCAGTCTAAAGGAGATCAGTCCTGGGTGTTCATTGGAAGGACTGATGCTAAAGCTGAAACTCCAATACTTTGGCCACCTCATGCAAAGAGTTGACTCACTGGAAAAAACCCTGATGCTGGGAAAGATTGAGGGCAGGAGGAAAAGGGGATGACAGAGGATGAGATGGCTGGGTGGCATCACCAACTCGATGGACATGAGTTTGAGTGAACTCCAGGAGTTGGTGATGGACAGGGAGGCCTGGCGTGCTGCGATTCATGGGGTCACAAAGAGTCGGACACGATTGAACGACTGAACTGAATTGAACTTATGCCCCTACTAATCCCTGTTATCACCATATTGATGCTGCTTATGATTGCTCGATATATTATCAATTGTCTAATCCATTTTGTCTCTGCCCAGGTCAACAAGCTACAACATGCAATGCCAGTTCAACAAGGATATATAAAACTACACCCAACCACAGAAACTATCATTCACCATTAGATGGACACCGCTATAAAGACTCTGAGGCTTGAGACTAGGAAGAGGGTGAAGCCAAATGCCCCTCACCATCTCAGCTCAGCAGGAATTAGCCAGAGAAACCTCAGTGCCCCTACTCCCAAAGAATGGGACCTTCCATCTCTTGAGGGGGGAACGTTAGATAATTAGAATAGGAAAAAGAGTCCAAATGGTGGTGGATAAAAGACAAAGAAAGGAGAAGCCCATAAAAATGGAACAAAGGAAGGTGCAAGGACTGGAGTGAGAACCTCAGGTGAAACAAACAGCCCTCCTGGCTAGCCCAATCTACATAGGGCAGGCTCAGGGGGAGGAGAAAAAGCATATAAAAAGAGCCCCTCAGGTCTTTTGAGTCAGCCTGCCCTCATGCCTCGAAGATGTATTTTCCTTTGCTTGCCAAATAAAACTGAACTGTAACCAAGCTGTAACACTGGTCTGCCGTTTCAAATTTTTACTGTGGCAAGATAGAACCAAGGAAATTACACACTCCCCTAACACTTTATTTTTTTTTTTTTTATTTTCCTTCAGATGTGATTTACCAAAATTCAGTTAGTCTCCAAACACTCTAGAAAACCTCTAGAACATATTAGGGGAATGTCAAAGGTCCTATAGTCTCAGTCACTACTGTCCTGTCACCCAGCAGCTAGAGAATCATTTTCAAGGTAGTGGGTCATGTAAGGCAGGAAGGCTGTAGGCTGCAATGAAGAAAATACTTGATAAGGGTACCTTATACAGTAGTGACACTTAACTATTTCACTTAACAAGAAGCTAAGAGGTAGGCTGTTCTAAGAATGGGGCAGTGGCAAACAGTGTCAGTGAAGACCTACATTTCCCCCCATATTTCTTCTTTGCTCTCTTTAGTGTGACAGTGATATTTCTCCTCATGGTCACAGGATGGTTGCTCCAGCACCAACTATCATTCTTTCACAATAATTTCCTAAAGCAAAAGAAAGGGGAATATGGACAAGTTCCTTTTGTCATAAAGGAATAGGAATAGACTTCTCCTGAAGTCTCATTGGTCAGATCTGGGTCACATGCTCATCTTTTGACCAATCATTGACAAAGGGAAATAGGGTTACTAGGATTAGTGAGAACCAATCATGATTCATCTTCTAGAACCGGGCACATTGAGGAGGGACAAAATCAGAGTCCTGTTAAGAACTTAGGGTGTTCTAAGAGTCATGCTAGCTATAACATGTTATAGCTAGCTTCTATAACCAAGATGTTCCCACATTTCATTGGCTTAAAATAATAGAAATTAATATCCTTTTTTGGTAACAGTCCAATGAGGATGTTCATGGTTGGCAGGTGATTTCTTCCACAAGTTGGTTTAGGGGACCTGTCTTGTGACTCTGCCCATCTGTGGTTGCACTTCCCATAAATGTCAGAGTGGGGAAGAGAAGATGGAAATGTCACATCCACTTCTTAAAGTCATGGTCTGGAAGGGACACATCTCTCTGCTCACATCCCATGGGTGAGAATTCATAGGCCTGTGTGGATTCAGGAGGAGTTGGGAAGTATAAGCCCTGGCCAGGCAGCTACCGTGGCGACAACTCTTCATGAAGGAGAAGTGGTTGTTGGGAGACAATTACCTCATCTCTTAATAACTTTATTTAATAACTTCAGGATCAGAATGAATTTATGACAGAAAGTGGAGGAGAATTAAACAGCCTCTTGATGAAAGTGAAAGAGGAGAATGAAAAAGTTGGCTTAAAGCTCAACCTTCAGAAAACTAAGATCATGGCATCTGGTCCCATCACTTCATGGGAAATAGATGGGGAAACAGTGGAAACAGTGGCTGACTTTATTTTTCTGGCCTGCAAAGTCACTGCAGATGGTGATTGCAGCCATGAAATTAAAAGACACTTACTTCTTGGCAGGAAAGTTGTGACCAACCTAGACAGCATATTGAAAAGCAGAGACATTACTTTGCCAACCAAGGTCTGTCTAGTCAAGGCTATGGTTTTTCCAGTGGTCATGAATGGATGTGAGAGTTGGACTATGAAGAAAGCTGAGAGCCGAAGAATTGATGCTTTTGAACTGTGGTGCTGGAGAAGACTCTCGAGAGCCCCTTGGACTGCAAGGAGGTCCAACCAGTCCATTCTGAAGGAGATCAGTCCTGGGTGTTCATTGGAAGGACTGATGTTGAAGCTGAAACTCCAATACTTTGGCCACCTGATGTGAAGAGCTGACTCACTGGAAAAGACCCTGATGCTGGGAAAGATTGAGGGCAGGAGGAAAAGAGGATGACAGAGGATGAGATGGTTAGATGGTATCACTGACCTGATGGACATGGGTTTGGGTGGACTCCGGGAGTTGGTGATGGACAGAGAGGCCTGGCGTGCTGCGATTCATGGGGTCACAAAGACTTGGACACAACTGAGCGTCTGAACTGAACTGAGCTGCCATCCTTCAGGTCTCAATTTATTCTAGAATATGCATCCATTCTAGAGAGAGGAGTTAAGAAGCTGGTCCAATCCTCTTGAAGAAGGCTGACTTCTGATGGTTATGAGCAAGAGTTTTGGTGTCAGGCCCAAATATGTTTTGTAAAGAATATAAATTTAGTTATCTTCTCTGATCCTCAGATTTCTCATCTGCAAAGTGGAAATGATACTGCCTCTAAGAGTCATTGTGAAGACTCCAGGAAATAATATCTTTAAAATATTAATCTCAATGTATGTCATCTAATAAGCAGTCTCTAAGTAAGTATTTGTAGCATAATGGGCCAGATGCGTAAACTGAAAGACAAAAAGATGGCTAAAAACTTATTCAAGTAAGCACAAAAGTATAGCATCTGATGGTCCTTCTCACAGTGGCTGACTCGAGGATAAACATGTGCCCTGAGCCAAGCCAAAAACTCCAAACCCAGGACTTTGGCTGGAGCTCCCAGGAAAGAGTAACTGTGCCTTGATGTTGCTGCTCTGTAAGGACATGAACCTGCAGGTGTGGAAGCATCCTCACTGCCTCATGGGAATGAGTCCAGTGCAGAAGGAAGAGGTGACAATGGAAAAGGAATGACCTCAGCCAGTCTCTGAATCCAACTTTGCCCCTGGAATTCTCACCGACCAAAGCCCTTAGTTATCCTTTCACCTAGTCTAGTTGAAGTTGGACTTCTGTTGCTCACAACCAGAGATGGAACTCAGCTTTGGGCAGAGAGGAAAGACAATAGGTAAGCAGCAGTGGGACACGGTGCTACATGGCTATTCCTTCTCCCATTAGCCATGAAGGGAACCCATTCCCCTATCTTCTTTCTGGTTGTTGAACACTTGCAAGGATGAGAAGTATCTAAATTAATAAGAATTACTCATCTATTAATATTTTGTTATAGGTCTTCTGCCTTAGGACTCTGGAGAACAGGCTCTGTTCCTGAAGGATTTCGCATATAGATAGTAGGCGGGATGTGAAACAAAAGAAGTCCTTCCATGTTCATTGAATGAAACAGACATGTTGTCCATTCATGAGGACCTCTTCCTTGTGTGAGACAGAAAAGAAACAGAGGAGATACAACTTATTTCTGGAATGGATCAAATCATGCAAGTTGTCACTGCAGAGAAAGAGCAAAAGGAAAGTCTTCCTGTCCTCTGCTGACAGGAGCCCACCATGTTCCTTCTTAACATTCTGTATCTACCACCTCTTACTGTTTCCCTTGGTGTTTATTATATGATGGCCCATTACACTTCTTATTTCAGGATATGGAATAAGATAATTCAGAAACAATGAAGAGATTAAAATCTTTCTCACATACTTGAAAGCAGGAAAGACATTCTAAATCTGCTAGAAGTTCAAGGGGGAAAACTGAGAGAAGTTTCAGGGAGAATGGTTCCTTGTCCATGGCCTAGCCTTTTTTTCCTTCTCAAGAAAAGCCACTCTGTTTTTAAGTCCAAGGAAGCATCCATCAGGACTGGCATCTTTCTGCTGCCTGAGACCTCCAACTTTCCAGTGACAGGATGCTCCCCTCCATTCACGGAATGAAGAGCCAAGTTTCAGCAGCAAAGTCAATTTCCCCAAGAATCAATTATCGGATATGTTTTATTTTGTTTGTGACCAAATCCAAAACTCCCTTTTGCAGAAACCTTGCCTACTTAGAATGAAATTTTACATTAGTTCCAATCTAGCTGATATTTCACATTAAAGATCATCCCTCCCCACTTTTCCACTGGCATAACTTCTGTTTTCAGTCACCTAAAACAGAAAACCCCAAGGCACAGCAACATAAAAAGTGGTGAAATAGAACAGGAATTAGGACACATGGTTTTAAAGTAGACTGGGCTGGGTACATGGCTTTCCTGTGGACATTTCTCCATGTTTGTCCTGTTGTCCATCTTGGACAATTTATCTAACCTCTCCAGCCAGAATACTTTCTCCATAGATTATTGTAGGGATTAAATGAAATAATATTTGCAAAACATTTATCCTTACACCCAACACTATATAAGTGATTCAAAAAATTACTATGAGCCTTTTCATTACTACTATTGGTATTGCTGCTTCCCTGGTGGCTCAGAGGTTAAAGCATGTGCCCGCAATGCAGGAGACCCGAGTTCAATCCCTGGGTCGGGAAGATCCCCTGGAGAAGGAAATGGCAACCCACTCCAGTATTCTTGTTTGGAAAATCCCATGGATGGAGGAGCCTGGTAGGCTACAGTCCACAGGGTCTCAAAGAGTCTGACACGACTGAGTGACTTCACTTTCACTTTCACCATATAAGTGGTTTGTTTTCCAGAAAACTCATATTCTCTCATACAAATTACTGTTCCCATAGTAACTGATTCATTTGAAGGAAACTTAAAGGCAAAGTTTGCCGACCCACATCTGGCATTCTCTGCACTGCTCCTAGACTAGAGATTGTGGATTCCAAGAGTAAATAAAGAAATGGAAGGAAGAGAGAGGAATAGGCTTAGCATACTACACCTTGTCCAAAAAGGAGCCCAGGCTCCTTGATAGTAGTGTGATGATGATGATAAAGATGATGATGAAGATGGTGGTGATTATAATAAAGATGATTGAAGAAGTGGTGGTGATGGTGATAAGGCTGATAATGGTGGTGGTGGTGGTACTGCTGCTGATAATAATAAAATGATGATGACAATGATAATGGTGATGTTTTTAAACAATGAAAGCACTATCCTTTCATATATTTTATTTCTGAGGTATTGGAAGGAGATCAGCAAACATGGCGACAAAGGACACTATAGGCAAATCAAGGACAAAGAGATCTAACACCTGTTAGGAATCTTGTATGATTGGATCAAGATGAACTTGTTCATGAAGAAAATATTAATGAGAAAGTTTGAAAAGGATAAGCCAAGATTTTTCATTATTATTGCAGTATCTAACGGAAAGTAAATGTAAATATTATTAATAGTAATAGTAGTTGACATTTTTCTTCTGGTTATTACTATATGCCAACTACTGTGTTAAGCATTTTGCATGCATCATTTTTCCTGTATTGTTGCCTTGAGAGGGTTTTTTTTTTTCCTGATTTTATAGATGAGGAAACTCAAAGAAACTAAGTGACTCCTCCAGGTACATGGAAATAATAGCAGACACAGGATCTGAACCCAGACTTTCCCACTTGTAAAAAGAAGTCTGTTCTCAGATATTACACGAGTAGACCAAATCCTTTGCCCCTGATGTTGGTGGAGGAGACAAAAGGAGCATGTTGGTGAGCAAGACAGACTCTTTTCCTTTGGTTGGTCATTTGGTCACCCTAGTTCAGGCCCTTTCTGGAGTTGTGTCTACTTCTGTTGGGGTGATGATTCTGACTACTTTTGATTTTTCACATCAGATTCAAGTACTTGTTACTGAGGCATAACTCACATACCTCAAATCCTCCCTTTCAAAGTGTACACCTCCGTGGTTTTTAGTATATTCACTAAGTTTTGCCCCCATCACCACTAAAATTTTCAAGTGTCTTTGGAGCTCTTATTATATTTTTTTTTCCTTTTTTAATGGGATGGTGGGGTGCCATGTGGCTTGCAGTATCTTAGTTCACCAGTCAGGAATGCAACCTTCACCCTTGGCTGTGAAAGTATTGAGTCTTAATGACTGAACTGCCAGGGAACTCCCCTGGAGTTATTATAAATGCAAGATTTCCGGGAGAACTGAGGAAATATATTACCCTGCCTTGAAAGAGTTTGTAATGGCTTGTAAACTTCAGGCTCCTCACTACTTATAATAAGAGAGAACAATATTGTATAAGAATGTAATACATAAAATGCTAAGAGAGAAGAATTAACAAGCAGGGCTAGTGATGATAAGGGAATCTTCAGTGGGGAGGCAGGCCTTGGAGATAAGGAAAAATTGGAGAAGTGGTGTGAGCAGGAGGGCATCAGATGCAAGAAACTGTCAGGCTAAACACAAATGTTAAACTCTTGCCAAGCTAACTATTTGCCCTACTGAGAGACTAGCTGGGACTGCAATAGGAACTAGAAAAGAGATGAGATGAAGACCAGTGATATCAGCCAGAGATGGCCTGGCCTAGTTGGAAGTAATTTATATAATAGTGACCAGCAGCTCCTTTCAGAAACTAGGGTGTGATGCTCATTGGTTTCAGCAGGATGTATGTTTTGCAGAGCAAAGACAGCATTTGGCTCTTAGTGGAAATTCCTGCTTTAAAAAGCCATTTTGTTCCATTTTGAAATAAAGTGGGAGTGAAAGTCATGCCCCATGATGCTGCATGGTTAACAAAACTGCAAAAGCATTTCTGCCTGGACATAAAAGATTATTTTAAGCATCATCTCCTGGGCTCCTCAGTTACTAAGAGAATCCTGTCTCAGCTCAGCAGTGCAGACAGGCGAGTTGCCATGACAATCCTGCTAGGCCTGGTTGGAGTCTAAATACCACAGAGGTAGGAAGTGCTGTCACTGCCTGACCCTGAGCAGCTTGGCAGTGTCCTCTCTACCCCTGCAGCCAGTCACTCCTCCTGGACCCACTTCTGCTGCACAGTCCTTGCCACTAGGAGGCACAGGCGTGGCTGTGGGCATTCAAGGGTCAGTAGCTCAACCTGTTCAATGGTCAATCTCTTCTTGCGTCCCAGAATGTGCTGTTCTTGCTGAGTCATATTTAAATCTTCCTGAATGCTCATAGTCCCTCAAGCCTAGCCTTTGTCTCTCCAAATAGAGGTTGCTGCTGCTGCTGCTAAGTCGCTTCAGTCATGTCCGACTCTTTGCGACCCCATAGACAGCAGTCCACCAGGTTCCACCGTCCCTGTGATTCTCCAGGCAAGAACACTGGAGTGTGTTGCCATTTCTTTCTCCAATGCACGAAAGTGAAAAGTGAAAGTGAAGTCGCTCAGTCATGTCCAACTCTTCGCGACCCCATGGACTACAGCCTACGAGGCTCCTCCGTCCATGGGATTTTCCAGACAAGAGCACTGGAGTGGGGTGCCATTGTCTTCTCCCCAAATAGAGGAAACACTAGATCTTTACCAAGAAGTTGCACTAGGAAGCAGGAGAAAATCTTGCGTGAGTCTTATTCTCTTTCCAGCCAGATTATGTGTAGCCAGACATAATCCGAAGCTTTTTCACAGAGGACACCTGTCATGGTATTGGTCAATCAACAATTGACCAGCAATTGATCAATCCCTGCAATTGCCTAGATGCCATTCTATCCTTTCACGTGGATGCACATAGTGTTTGTGAGCAACAGTGCTTTCTAAAGATGGCAGTAACCACGTCTTCCACCTCTTGTGCTCTTCAACAATGCAACTCAATGCTCACATTGAGGCATGTATCTATATTCTTCAAATCTGGGCCAGTATGTGTCTGAAGTGAAGAAGTGACATGATTTCTAAGGTTTGGTCATAAAAGGTAACACAGCTTACATCTGGTATTCTTGGGATGCTTGCCCTTGGGATCCAATGCTCATGTTATGATGAACCCCAAGCAGCCACTGACAGGACCACCTACAGCTATTCCAAAGAACAGCCTAGTAGAGGTCCTGACTGACAGGTATCATCAAACACCAGACATGAAGTGAAGAAACCTTCAAAATACTTCAGCCCCATAGCTGACATCACCCTCAGTCTTCCGTCATCTCAGCAGAGCTCCCAAACATAACAAAGCAGAAACGAGTTTTCCTCACTATGCCCCTTCTGAATTCCTGACCAACAGAAAGCATGCAAAAAATAAGAGAATTGTTCTGTGCCCAAAAAATTGTGATGATTTAGAGAAAGGGAAAGACATAACTGAACTGAATGCAGAGTTCCAGAAAATAGTAAGGAGAGATAAGAAGGCCTTTTTCATTGAACAATGCTAAGAAATAGAGGAAAACAATAGAATGGGAAAGACTAGAGATCTCTTCAAGAAAATTGGAGATATAAGGGAACATTTTTTGCAAAGATGGGCATGATAAAGGACAGAAACAGTAAAGACCTAAATCAGAAGAAGAGATTAAGAAGAGGTGCAAAAATACACAGAAGTATACCAAAAAAGTCTTTATGATCTGGATAACCATGATGGTGTGCTCATTCACCTAGAGCCAGACATCCTGGAGTGTAAAGTCAAGTGGACCGTAGGAATCATTATTATACTCAAAGCCAGTGGAAGTAACAGAATTCCAGCTCAGCTATTTAAAATCCTGAAAGATTTGTCCTGTGGAAGTGCTTCACTCAATATGCTAGCAAATTTGGGAAACTCAGCAGTGGCCACAGGACTGGAAAAAGTCAGTTTTCATTCCAACCCCAAAGAAGGGTAATGCCAAAGAATGTTCAAACTATCACACAATTGCACTGAATTCACATGCTAGCAAGGTTATGCTCAAAATCCTTCAAGCTAGCCTTCAGCATTACATGAACCAAGAAATTCCAGATGTACAAGCTGGGTTTCGAAGCAGTAGAGGAGCCAGAGATCAAATTGCCAACATCCGTTGGATCACAGAGAAAGCAAGGGAATTTCAGAAAAACACTTACTTCACTGACTATGCTAAAGCCTTTGACTGTGTGGATCACAACAAATTGTGGAAAATTCTTAAAGAGATGGGATTATCAGATCCCTTACTTGTCTCCTGAGAAAACTGTATGCAGGACAAGAAACAATGGTTAGAACCAGTCATGGAACAACAGACTGGTTCAAAATTGGGAAAGATATATGACAAGGCGGAATATTGTCACTCTGATTATTTCACTTATATGTGAAATGCTGGGTTGGATGAATCACAAGCCAGAATCAAGATTGCCAGGAGAACCTCAGATACACAGATGATACCACTCTAATGCAGAAAGGGAATAGGAACTAAAGAGCCTCTTGAGGGTGAAAGAGGAGAGTGAAAAAGCTGGTTTGAAACTCAAAATTAAAAAAACTAAGTTTATGGCACATGGTCCCATCACGTCACAGCAAATAGAAGGGGGAAAATTAGAAGCAGTGACGGATTTTCTTTTCTTGGACCCCAAAATAACTGTAGACAGTGACTGTAGCCATGAAATTAAAAGATGCTTGTTCCTTGGAAAGAAAGCTTGACAAACCTAAACAGTGTATTAAAAAGCAGAAACATCACTTTGCCAACAAAGGTTGGAATAGTCAAAGCTATGGCTTTTCCAGTAGTCATGTACAGATGTGAGAGTTGGACCATAATGAAGAGTAAGCACTGAAGAACTGATGCTTCTGAATTGTGGTGCTGGAGAAGACTCTTGAGAGTCCCTTGGAATGCAAAGGTATCAAACCAGTTAACTCTAAAGGAAAGCAACCCTGTATATCGACTGGAAGGACTGATGCTGAAGCTGAAGCTCCAATACTTTGGCCACCTAATGGTAGAGCCGACTCATTGGAAAAGACCCTGATGCCTGGAAAGATGGAAGGCAAAAGGAGAAGGGGTAGCAGAGGATAAGATGGGTAGATAGCATCGCCGACTCAATCGACATGAATTGAAACAAACTCTGGGAGACAGTGGAGGACAGAGGAGGCTGACGTTAGGTCACTAGGAGTCAGACATGGCTTAGCGACTGAACAACAACAGCAAAGCACTAAAAGAAGCTAACAAGGTTATCTTTTTTCCAGTGAGGAACTGAAGCCCCAGAGAGGCAAAGTGGTATCAGGGTCCCAGGGCCCATGGTGCTGTCTGAAGGATGATGTCAGAAATGCTGGCAAGCTGGAGATCAGTGCCCTAGGGAAGCCCTGGCTAGGTCCCTCAAGAACTGGATTGGTTCTTGTCAATTAGTAGTACACTGTGATGATGAAATTAAGTCAATAGTTCCCAGATCCAGCTGTCAATCAGGAAGTATGTGAAGCAGACAGAGCATGTTTTGCTTTGATTCGGTTTAGCGATGGTGTCTGCTAAGGATTTCTTCGCTCAAGGTTGCCATCATGGACTAAGAGAGTTTTGGCACTAGGGGCAAAGGTTAGACTGACTGGCTGCCTCCTCGGGCCTCACAGACTGCCATGTGTGATATGATCATTTACCAGTTTTCCTCTCAGCGATATAAGGATTCCAATGCAAGGGTAATAACATACTTGTCTTAGAGAATCAAAGAAACAGAATGGCTGGGAGCACAGGCTCTGTGATCACACTGCTGAGATTTATGTCTTGGCCCTAACTAGTCAAAAGAACTTAAGTCATGTAGTCTCTCTGTGTTTATTTTCTAAACTGTAAAATGGAGATAATTATAGTATCATCCTATGTGGTTATTATAAAGATCAAATTAGGAGATACACCGAAGAGTGAGCATGAATTCTGTTAGGAATCAGACTTCAGTGTTTAATTTATAATGGAATGACAAAACAATACTTCTAACAGACCACACCCAAGGCCACACTCCAGTTACAAAGCAGTTCTTTCCTCAAAAAATCTTATCCTCAAAACAGATCTGCTCCCTCACCATCATTATCCCTAGTTTCACATTGTCCTTCTTACCTCCAACAAAATTACTGTGATGCCCAAATGCTGAACTTTTGCTGAATAGTATCCATTTCGAAAGAAGTCTGTTTCCTTCATGCCACCCAGTGTAAGTCAAAATATTACGACTCACTTGTAGGTGTATGCTCTCTCTTGCCTCAGGAAGCTAAAGAAACTTAAATTTATGAATTCAAGTGTACTCCTGGTCATCTCTGATGGAGATTTCCAGGGCTTCCACAATACTCACCC
Source organism: Moschus berezovskii (assembly GCF_049115385.1). Taxonomy (NCBI): domain Eukaryota; kingdom Metazoa; phylum Chordata; class Mammalia; order Artiodactyla; family Moschidae; genus Moschus; species Moschus berezovskii. Next base: position 161,852,571 of record NC_142460.1, read on the forward strand.
CATATTATATGCTCAAGAAATGCTAGCCATTGGCAGTTGTAGGCAAGTCTTTTTATTCCCAGTTCCGTGCATACAACATACCTCAAGACACGCTTGTTCAGTAAAGGGCTCTTCTCAAATAACTGGGAAGCATGTTTGCTAATGCTAAATAGAATGAGCAAACAAAGATTTTGAGACCATCCTTAGTTTTCTAATTTTTATCTTTATAGAACAGTCCAAATAGTTATCAGGAATTGACCATGGCCTGGACTTTTTAAGCCAGCATAGCCATATCTCAGATAAAAGAGACCTTGAAATAGCTTCAGTTCAGTCGCTCAGTCATGTCTGACTCTTTGCAACCCCATGAATCACAGCACGCCAGGCTTCCCTGTCCATCACCAACTCCCGGAGTTCACTCAAACTCATGCCCATCGAGTCGGTGATGCCATCAAGCCATCTCATTCTCTGTCGTCCCCTTCTCTTCCCACCCCCAATCCCTCCCAGCATTAGAGTCTTTTCCAGTGAGTCAACTCGTCGCATGAGGTGGCCAAAGTATTGCAGCTTCAGCTTTAGCATCAGTCCTTCCAATGAACACCCAGGATTGATCTCCTTTAGAATGGACTGGTTGGATCTCCTTGCAGTCCAAGGGACTCTCAAGAGTCTTCTCAACAGCAACACAGTTCAAAAGCATCGATTCTTCAGCAATCAGCCTTCTTCACAGTCCAACTCTCACATCCATACATGACCACGGGAAAAACCATAGCTTTGACTAGACGGACCTTTGTTGGCAAAGTAATGTCTCTGCGTTTTAATATACTATCTAGGTTGATCATAACTTTCCTTCCAAGGAGTAAGCGTCTTTTAATTTCATGGCTGCAATCAGCATCTGCAGTGATTTTGGAGTCCAAAAAAAAACAAAGTCTGACACTGTTTCCACTGTTTCCCCTTCTATTTCCCATGAAGTGATGGGACCAGATGCCATGATCTTTGTTTTCTGAGTGTTGAGCTTCAAGCCAACCTTTTCACTCTCCTCTTTCACTTTCATCAAGAGACTTTTGAGTTCCTCTTCACTTTCTGCCATAAAGGTGGTGTCATCTGCATATCTGAGGTTATTGATATTTCTCCCAGCAATCTTGATTCCAGCTTGTGCTTCTTCCAGCCCAGCGTTCCTCATGATGTACTCTGCATATAAGTTAAATAAGCCGGGTGACAGTATACAACCTTGACGTACTCCTTTTCCTATTTGGAACCAGTCTGTTGTTCCAAATCCAATTCTAGCTGTTGCTTCCTGACCTGCATACAGGTTTCTCAAGAGGCAGGTCAGGTGGTCTGGGATTCCCATCTCTTTCAGAATGTTCCACAGTTTATTGTGATCCACACAGTCAAAGGCTTTGGCATAGTCAATGAAGCAGAAATAGATGTTTTTCTGGAACTTTCTTGCTTTCTCCTTGATTCAGCGGATGTTGGCAATTTGATCTCTGGTGCCCCTGCCTTTTCTAAAGCCTGCTTGAACATCTGGAATTTCACGGTTCACATATTGCTGAAGTCTGGCTTGGAGAATTTTGAGCATGACTTTACTAAATTGTGTGATATAAGTGCAATTGTGCAGTCCTTTGAGCGTTATTTGGCATTTCCTTTCTTTGGGATTGGAATGAAGACTGACCTTTTCTAGTCCTGTGGCCACTGCTGAGTTTTCCAAATTTGCTGGCATATTGTGAAATAGCTTAAGTCTTTTTATTTCTGAATTTCTACAAGCACTCATCTGATAAAGAATGAAACAAAGTAATAGAATGAAAACCCAAGATCACACATGGTGATTAGGCTGACTCTGGAACCCAGGACAAGGGTTTATTTGTACCTAAAGTATATTAGGAATAAATGATTGTGCAAAATAATTTAGTAATCATTTACTCTCTCCGGGAGTTTCTCCTGGTCAGGAACCCATGAGTTTCTTGGCTGGGTAGTTCAGGCTCAGTCTTTCATGATTGCAGTCATTGGAAATGTTGCCTGGAACCAGAGGAATCCCTTTCTAAGTAGTTAATTCCTAGTTGGAAAGATAGTTCCTCTTCACATGTGCCCCTCCACAGGGATGTTCGAGTGCCTACAGGACAAGACTGCTGGCTTCCCTCATAGAGAGCCGTCCAAGAGCCCAAGACACACTAACAATACCTTTTATGATCCAACCCTGGAAGTCATGCCACATCAACTTGGCCATAGTCTACTAGCGCATGTCAGTCCTGTTTTAATACCAATTCTTCCATCTGTTTTGGACCAGCACTGTCTATATTCCTTCATTTGTAATATAAAAGTAACGACCTTCTTTCAGGGATGTTTTGAACATAACCCAATATAAGAATATCAAGAGCTTCTTAGTACAATGAGCTGTCCCACAACGGGCACTACTTAGAAGTGGCTTCGCTTCCTTAAGAAGCCTGTCCCTAGTTTGCCTCATTCTCCTAAAGTTTAAAGTCCAAGCGTCAGGGTTTTTTTTCCACCCCATGGAGAGCCAGATCCCACCCACCCCACCCTACTCAGAGCCAGTTCAGTTCAGTTCAGTCGCTCAGTCATGTCCGACTCTCTGCGACCCCATGAATCGCAGCACGCCAGGCCTCCCTGTCCATCACCAACTCCCGGAGTTCACTCAAACTCATGTCCATCCAGTCGCTGATGCCATCCAGCCATCTCATTCTCTGTCGTCCCCGTCTCCTCCCGCCCCCAATCCCTCCCAGCATCAGAGTCTTTTCCATGAGTCAACTCCTCGCATGAGGTGGCCAAAGTATTGGAGTTTCAGCTTTAGTATCCGTCCTTCCAATGAACCAAAGTTAGGACTATTCCGGAGGCGGAACTCTAGTTCTTAGAGCCGATCCCGGCACCGGCGAGCTTTGCGAGAGGACCGGAAATGGCTCCTGCAGTTCTTTTTCGTCCGGGAAGGCAGTGCGGAAGGCTGCGGGACAGCGCCGGACGGTTCACAGGACCGGGACACGGTCGCTGCGGCGCCCTGAAAGCCAAGCCGAGCGGCAGGGAGCCCGAAGGTGAAGGGGCTGCGCTCTCCCAGCCTCACCATGCCCAGTTGGAGGCTGCTGGCTTGGGCCGGCGCCCGGGTGCTGGACCGCGGCACGGGTGGCCTGGGCATTGCCCTGGGCTCGGGAAACAGGTGGGTGCTGGGGAGAGACGAGCGTGGCGGGTGATCCTTGCACTAGCGGCCACGGGCTGTGACCTGGCCCGACCCAGGGTAGGAGGGAGCTCCGTCCAGGCCTGAGGAGTTAAGAATCTACTCAAAGGCCGTGCCCTTTGAAGGGTTGAAGGGGTAGGTTTTTTTATTTTCAATGCTGATGAGCCAGCGACTGGCAGCAAGAAGTACCAACAGCAATAATATTATCTTCCAGTTAGTGAGCGTTTACTGTATAATAAATGTTGTTAGAAACATTATACGCCTTGGCTCATGTAGACTCATGAGAGCTGTTATCATCCATTTTACAGATACCACCATTATTCCGTCCTATCATTATTCAGTTTTACAAATAAAAGAGTCTTAGAGACAAGCGATTTGCCCAAGGTCACTTAAGCAGTAAGTGCAGAATTGAGGCTCTAGCCTGGATATATCTTCCTGTCTACAAAAGAGATAGACCTCAGAAAGCTTTACTTCTTTCTGACCCTCCTCTCAAGAATTACACACCTCTTTCCTGACCTCCATCCCCTAAAGCCTTTCTTGTGTGTTCAGCTAGTCAGGTCTTTTATGGATTTTCAGAGTTTGCACACTCCATTTTTTCACCATTCTGAGCCTAGGCCATGTCATTACAGATAAGAGGTGAGTTTATCAGAAAAATATCAGTAAGGCCACATTCTGTCACCACTACTAGATGTAAACTGTTACGGTAAATGTTCAAATGGACCTGTGACTTCTCTTGTCCACATAGGACTACCCTGTTGGAAATCTGTTTATCCCAGAGGAGAAAGGGAGAACTTTTCCTCCAGGATATTTATTAATGGTTAAAATATGAGCCCCATTATTTTCATGAGGAACGTCAGTGAAAAAAAACTGAAACAGGATGCAGACCTTTCCCTAAGGCCCTGACTATACTTTCCAGCTGATATAACCTCCTGTACATTTAACGGGGAAACTTTTGAATTGTGCTTTGTTCTCTAATTTTCTTTTTGCAGAACAGACATCTGGGTTTTGGTTAGAAGTCTCCATGGCAAGAGTGGTACTTGGTGGGATGAGCATCTTTCTGAAGAGAATGTTTCCTTTGTTAAGCAATTGGTCTCTGATGAAAATAAAGCCCAATTAGCAAGTAAACTCTGTCCTCTGAAAGATGAGCCGTGGCCTATACATCCTTGGGAACCAGGTGGTTATTTTGTGAATGTTGTGTTGTCATTGCCTGATTACTGCCTGACTGGCACATTTAAGTCATAGTGACTTCTGGATAAATTTGTCATCTCTGTTTTTCATGATATAACTGTGTCTGTTTCATTGTGGTTTGGTTTGCAAGTATATTTACATTATCCTAGTCTATTGTTAGTGAATGTCTGATGATCATCAAAACTTCCTCAAGAAACTGCATAGTAGGTGAAAAGAGAATCATTCTGCAAATGTTTTCTTATTTTCTTCAGATAAAAAATAAAATAGAAAAGCTGGAAGAGTGTGGTGAACTAAAATGTATCACTCAGAGATTTGCGTTTGAGGTGTTCTGGCACTCAATACCTGCCAAGCATAACCCCAGAATCAGCTGTTAGTGCCAGACAGAGTGCTACATCCATCTGTGGCCAGACCAAAAAGCATAAGACCTTTCCTGTTGAGGTTGTTGTCTTTGATTGCAGGTTATTGTGGCTGTCAAATTGTTTAATGACTAGACATCTTAGTGGAGCAACTTCATCAATTTATACAACAAACTGAGTGTCATGGTAGATGCTAAGATTTTTTGCCACATAACCACATATGTCATCTCTGTAACTCCGGCTAACTTCTTAGAGTTTGAGTACTAGATATTTCCTGATTAATGAGGTTGCTTATGAATTGATACTAGGAAAGCAAGGCATAAAGGTGGATTTATCATGCTCTCTATTAATTACCACTATTCTAAATACTAGAATATATCACTTTAACTGTTTATTTTGTATAGTTCTCTTATATTTTTTATTTTACAGAGATATATTGAGTAATACTATGTCAGGCATGGTTGAAGTCACTTATATCTGAAAGGAACAGTTGTATTTTACTCTATGGATATATCAGCATGATTGTTATCTGCCTACTCCTTATATGAAACCAAAATTTAGGAAATCCTATAGTATCAAGTTGACAAATGTTGAAAAAAACTGTGTGAATACTGATTTGTCTTTAATTGCCAGGTTCTTCTAGAGTGGGCCTTATTGCACTGAAGCTAGGCATGATGCCTTTATGGACCAAAGATGGTAAGAAGCATGTAGTCACATTACTTCAGGTGAGAAAGAAATAGAAAATAATAGGAAATCTGTTGTGTGTGCTGAGATCTATTTGTGCAAACCTGTTGCACAATAGACAATATTTGTATCCTGAAACATGTGAAGAAGAGGTAGAATGGAGCATAAATTCTGTGAAAGAGGTTTACTTCTGAGGATGTCAGTGAATGTTCTTACTCATGCCTGAGTGGTGGCTTTCATGATACTGGTGTTGGGATAACTGGAGCAATATATTAAAAAAAAAAATTTTTTTTTTCCCGTGGTCATGTATGGGTGTGAGAGTTGGACTGTGAAGAAAGCTGATCGCCGAAGAATTGATGCTTTTGAACTGTGGTGTTGGAGAAGACTCTTGAGAGTCCCTTGTACTGCAAGGAGATCCAACCAGTCCATTCTAAAGGAGATCAATCCTGGGTGTTCATTGGAAGGACTGATGCTAAAGCTGAAACTCCAGTACTTTGGCCACCTGATGCGACGAGTTGACTCACTGGAAAAGACTCTGATGCTGGGAAAGGTTGGGGGCGGGAGGAGAAGGGGAAGACAGAGAATGAGATGGCTGGATGGCATCACCGACTCTGTGGACATGAGTTTGAGTGAACTCCGGGAGTTGGTGATGGACAGGGAGGCCTGGCGTGCTGTGATTCATGGGGTCCGCGGAGAGTCGGACATGACTGAGCGACTGAACTGAACTGAACTTCCTACAGATCTACTAGTTTAACTCACAGTCAGAAAAAAGTCTCAGACCCATCTTATTTTCATTTATGCAGTTCTTTTAACTCCAATTTGTAATTTTGATCTCTTTACTAACTCAGATTGTAACCCTTACCTGGAAAAGCAGCATTTTGTTGTCTGAAATAAGGTTAATTGTTAAGAATGTAGGCCCTGGAACCTGAATATCTTATATCTCGGTTATGCCATTTCCTAGCTATGTTCTTTGAAGCACTGCCTCATCTGTAAAAGATAGGATTTTATTCTTCAGGAGAAATCACTATGACCTCCCTCAGAGGGTTACTATGAAGCTTGCACAAGATGATAAATGTCAGGCACTTAAAATTTAAAACAATGTTCAATGTCCAGCATTAGCTGTTGTTGTCTTTATCATTATTATAAAAATCACTGGTAATTTGAGACCATCATTCTCCAGATCACTTTGAACAGCTCACTTCCTCTTTGGAGTTAAGCCTTGGACAAGCAATTAGGCAAGCGATGGAGATTAAAGTGAGAGCCCATACATGGAAGTGCTTCCGGTACTGTCAGGCACAGATGGCCTGCAAGCCCTTAGTAAGAGTTTACTGACTCTGAATGATTGTGGAAAGAATTATATTAATAGTTTCTAGAACTCTACAGAACTTTGGGAACTTTCAGGAATGATGGGTGGGATTGTAAATTGGAACAACTCCTTCAGGAAATAGCTTAGTGTTAGGGAAAGTTGAGGTAGGTGAACCTGTGGTCTTCCAGTTTCACTCCTGAGTCTTACTAGAAAACTCACACAGATGAGTTATAGCAGCATTACTCTTTATACTCCAAAAGTGGAAATAACTCATGTTTCCATCGTGGTAGAATGGATAAAGAAATCATGGTATATTTACATGATAAAGTGCTGGGTGGCAGTGAAAATGCACAGAATGGAGCTGCAAGAAGCATTGTGGGTGAACCTTACCAATAGAATCTTGAGCAAAAGCAGGAAAATCTGGAGGAGTCTATGTGGTCTGATTCCACTTACATGAAGTTTCAACAGATAGCATTAAACTACAGGATTAAGCAGTGCTTTCAAAGGTAGTAATTATAATGAAAAGTTCAATAAATGATTACCACAGTGTCAAGAGGGATGGTTATTTATTTGAAGGGCAGTGCTTCTCAAAATTTTCTGTACCTCAGAATCACCTGGGGAGGCTCAGAAAACATAGGTTCTGTTTTAGTAGGTTCTGGCAGGGGCCTGAGACCCTTCATTTTCACACAGTTCCCAGGAGATGCTGGTGCTGCTTGTCTGGGGACCACACTTTGAGAACCACTGCTCAAGGGGTAGAAAGGACAGGGAGGAATGGGTGTGAGGTGGGGATTGGGGAGAGACACAGGTTTGGGGGATTTTTGATATGGGTAGTGGTTATATGCATATTTTCTTTGGAAATACTCCATTTTGTTGTATATTTGTGTTTTATGCACATTGTGTACTGTGGTTAATGGTTTTTTTAGATTGTGATTGGTTTTAAAGGGATGAAGAGATCAGAAACTTTAGAGAATTCCTAACTGTCCTAGGGACTCAGTGTGGCTGGTATGTAATATTAACATGTATTCCAGCACGTTGATTTTTTGTGTGTGTTTTTTGTTTTTTAGGTACAAGACTGTCATGTCCTAAAATATACTCCAAAGGAAAATCATAATGGAAAAATGGCAGCCCTGACTGTAGGAGGAAAAACTGTGTCACGTTTCCATGTAAGGATGCATTTTCGTTCCTAGAATACTGCATTTCATTAGCTTTAGATGAATTCTTTGAAATTCTGAATTAAGTTTTGAGGATATCCCATAGTCATAAACTTGTCCTGAAGATAAACTGTGGACCTGGGGGAAGACAGTCTGATAGAGGGGCATCCCTAATGGCTCAGACGGTAAAGAATCTGCCTGCGGTGTCGGAGACCTGGATTCAGTCCCTGGGTTGGGAAGATCCCCTGGAGAAGGGAATGGCAACCCACTCCAGTATTCTTGCCTGGAGAATTCTATAGACAGAGAAGCCAAGGAGAGACAAGAAGGCCTTCTTCAATGAATAGGGTATAAAAATAGAGGAAAACAACAGAAGGAGAAAGACTAGAGATCTGTTCTGGAAAATTGTAAATATCAAGGGAACATTTCACCCAAAGATGGGCACGATAAAGGACAGATGTGGTAGAGATCTAGTAGATCCGAAGAGATCAAGAAGAGATGGAAAGAACACATGGAAGGACTGTACAAAAAAGATCTTAATGAACTGAATCACTAGTTCATGCTACCCAGAGCTAGGCATTCTGGAGTGTGAAGTCAAGTGGACCTTAGGAAGCACTGCTGTGAATAAAGCTAGTGGATGCAATGGAATTCCAGTAGAGCTGTTCAAAACCCTAAAGGATGATGCCATCAAAGTGTTGCACTGAACATGTCGGCAAATCTGGAAGACCTAGCAGTGGCCACAGGACTGGAAAAGGTCAGTCCTCACCCCAATTCCCAAGAAGAGATGGGACTAAAGCATGTTTAGTACTTTAGTACTAAAGTATGTTCTAACCATCTGACAAGTCCACTCATCTCCCATGCTAGTAAGGTCATGCTTAAAATCTTGCATGCTAGGCTTTAGCATTATGCGAACCAAGAACTTCCAGACGTCCAGGCTGGGTTTAGAAAAGGCAGGGGAACCAGAGATCAAATTGCCAACATTTGCTGGATCATAGAGAAAGCAAGGGAATTCCAGAAAAACATCTGCTCTGTTTCATTAACTTCGCTAAAGCCTTTGACTGTGTGAATCATAACAAACTGTGGAAAACTCTTAAAGAGATGGGAATACTAGACCATCTTACCTGTCTCCTGAGAGATCTGTATGCAGGTCAGGAGCAACAGTTAGAATCCTGTATGGAACAACTGATTGGCTCAGGATTGAGGAAGGAGTACAACAGGGCTGTCTGCTATCACCCTGTTTATTTAACTTATACACTGAGCACACCATGAGAAATGCCGGGCTGGATGAGTTACAAGCTGGAATCAAGACAGGCAGGAGAAACATCAGCGACCTCAGATATGCAGATGATACCACTCTAATGGCAGAAAGTGAAGAGGAACTAAAGAGCCTCTTGATGAGGGTGAAGGAGGAGTGTGAAAGAGCTGGCTTAAACTAAATATTAGGGAAAAAACACACTAAGATCTTGGCATCAACCCCATTCAGTCCAGTTCAGTTCAGTTCAGTCTCTCAGTCGTGTCTGACTTTCTGCAACCCCATGAATCACAGCACTCCAGGCCTCCCTGTCCATCACCAACTCCCAGAGTTCACTCAAACTCATGTCCATCGAGTCAGAGATGCCATCCAGCCATCTCATTCTCTGTCGTCCCCTTCTTCTCCCACCCCCAACCTTTCCCAGCATCAGAGTCTTTTCCAATGAGTCAGCTCTTCACATGAGGTGGCCAAAGTATTGGAGTTTCAGCTTTAGCATCAGTTCTTCCAATGAACACCATGGACTGATCTCCTTAGGGGGAAAAGTGGAAGTAGTGGCAGATTTCCTCTTCTTAGGCTCTAAAGTCACTGTGGATGGTGACGGCAGCCATGAAATCAAAAGACATTTGCTTCTTGGCAGGAAAACTATGACAAATCTAGGCAGTGTGCTGAAAAGCCAAAAAATTACTGTGCTGACAAAGATTAGTATATCAAGGCTACAGTCTTTCCACTGGTCACATGTGGTTGTGAGAGCTGGACCATAAAGAAGACAGAGCAGCAGAGAATTGATGCCTTCAAACTGTGATCTGGAGAAGACTCCTGAGAGTTCCTTGGACAGCGAGGAGATCAAACCAGTCAATCTTAAGGGCAATCAACCCTGAATACTCATTGCAAGGACTGATGCTAAAGCTGAAGCAACAGTATTTCGCCACCTGATGCAAAGAGCTGACTCATTGGAAAAGACTGATGCTGGGAAAGATTGAAGACAGGAGGGGAAGGGGATAACAGAGGATAAGATGGTTGGATGGCATCACCAATTCAATGGACATGAGTTTGAGCAAGCTTTGCGAGATGGTGAAGGACAGGGAAACTTGGTATGCTGCAATCCGTGGGATAACAAAGAGTCAGACATGACTGAGCGACTGAACAATTCCCAAGTAGAATGCTGAGTTTGTAGTTTAAATGTGAAAACATCTGCACAGTTAGTGTTTTGGAGTCTTTGGATGACTAAATGCAGAGAATACCGTTTAAGAAATGGTGATGATTTTCACTAATGGCTGCTGAATGTCTTTATGTTTACTAAAATATTGCTTGTCTCTAGACTAATTTCTTTTTTATTATAAATTTTTTATGAAGTGAACATGAATGGAAATTGGGAGATAACCTGTGCTATGCAACTGTCAAAACTAGCAAGTGTTTATCATTTACCTTTTATTTCCTTGTCATAGTTAATTTTTTATTTAAAAGTTTTAATTTTCTTTTTTTTTAATTTTTTAATTTATTTCTGCTGTGCTGGGTCTTCGTGGCTGTGCAGGCTTTTCTCTAGTTGCAGTGCGCAGGCTTCTCATTGCAGTGGTTTCTTTTGTTGCAGAGCATGGGCCCTGGGGCACGCAGTCTTTAGTAGTTCCGGCTCCCGGGCTCTTGGGTGCAGGCTCAATAGTTGTGGCCCACGGGCTTAGTTGCTCCTTGGCATATGGGATCTTCCTGGATCAGGGATCAAACCCTTGTCTCCTGCATTGGTAGGAGGATTCTTCACCACTGAGCTACCAGGGAAGCCCCATAGTTAACTTTTCAGTACTTGTTACATGCTGAGTATTTAGGCATAAATCTTTTACATTTATTAACCAATGAACTTTTTCAGACTCTAATAAGGATAAGTAACTCCCTCAGGGACACCCACTGATAAGAGGTAGACAGTCAGACTCCAAAAGCCTTACTTTCTTAATTGTCTCTTGATATCCACCCTTTGGAAACATACAGGGAAGGTGGACTAATAAATCAGCCATCTCAATACGGTATTGTAAATGCAGCAAGCACATTGGCCAGTTCTGCTTGTGGAAATCTTAGGAGGTTTCACAGGGAGGAGACCAGAAAGAAGGGCGGGTATTAAAGGTATGCCAGGGGGAGTGGGCTTTACAGAAGCAGACCTGTGGAGGAGGATTGCTGCCTGGGAGGAGAAGGGCAGTGTGTCTGGATCTTAATGTGTGGTGGGGCCGGTGGGAGATTGTGATAAAGGTGTGAAAGGTGGGGCTGTCAGGATGGAGTTTAGACTTTCTGAATTCTTTAACCAGAAAGTGAAAGATAGTGTTAGTTACTCAAGCTTGTTGACTCTTCGTAACTTATGGACTGTAGCCCACCATCCATGTAATTCTCCAGGCAAGAATACTGGCTTGGGTTGCCATTCCCTTCTCCAGGGGATCTTCCCAACTCAGGGACAGAACCTGAGTTTCTTTCATTGCAGGCAGATTCTTTACTGTCTGAGCCATTACTACTCACTATTTTAACCAGGGCAGTAGTCAGATTAGTCAAAGCTATGGTTTTTCCAGTAGTCATGTATGGATGTGATGTGAGAGTTGGACTATAAAGAAAGCTGAGTGCTGAAGAGTTGATACTTTTGAACTGTGGTGTTGGAGAAGACTCTTGAGAGTCCCTTGGACTGCATGGAGATCCAACCAGTCCATCCTAAAAGAAATCAGTCCTGAATATTCATTGGAAGGACTGATGCTGAACCTGAAACTCCAATACTTTAAAGGCCACCTGATGTGAAGAACTGACTGATTTGAAAAGACCCAGATGCTGAGAAAGATTGAAGGCAGGAGGAGAAGGGGATGACAGAGGATGAGATGGCTGGATGGCATCACCGACTCAATGGACATGAGTCAACTCCAGGAGTTGGTGATGGACAGGGAGGCCTTGTGTGCTATAGTCCATGGGGTCGCAAAGAGTCCGACGTCTGAGCAACTGAACTGAACTGTAGTCATATTGTTATCATGGTTAACTAAATGAGAAAATCCCCCATGCTGGGAGGACATTTAAGGGGTGAGCCCTCTGGGAGAGTTGATAAAAGTCTTTTGCCCTGGAGCAGTTGCTCTGGGCTTGGGAGAGGCAAGCATTGAAAAAGACCAGGTGAGGATGAGCTGGTGGGATAGGACCCAGCAGGTCAGTGCTGATGCTGTGACCTGGGACAGAGACAAGGAACAGATTGCTTTGGAGGAAAGATGTAAAGTTTACAGAAAAGGCAGGTGGAACTGTCCTATAGGTAATGGGGTATGTGTGCTAAGTCACTTCAGTTATGTTTGACTCTGTGACCCCACGGACTACAGCCCATCAGTGTCCTCTGTCCATGGGGATTCTCAGGCAAGAATACTGGGAGTGGGTTGTCGTGACTGCTCCAGGAGATCTCCCAGACCCAGGGATAGAATCTTTTATGTCTCTTGCATTGGCAGGCAGATTCTTTACCACTAGCGCCACATGGGATATACTGATCAGTAAATTGGCAGTGGTTGAAGTACTGTGGTTAACTGGCCTGTCATCAGCAGCAGCATAAGTATTAGAGGACTTATTTTTGCATGTTATGGTAGTATGCTTAGCTTATTTTTCATTAAGACTCCATAGTAATATCTGCTACTCTTGACAGTTTATTGACTAATAATTATGGGGTTCAGATAAGGTAGTTAAAAGTACAATGTGATATTTTTGGAAACTTTTTTTTTTAACGTCAAATGTTTGAATTTTTAAGTGTAAATATTTGCCAGACCTCTTGTGAATCATATGAACAATTCTTTAGTTTGCTAGATACCACTGTTTTCTAATTGATTATATTTCTGTTTTTGTTAGGACTAGCACTGTCATCTTTATTTCATTACCAATTTTGTAAATTTCTGGCTTTATAGCCTCCATATTTGTAAATCAGGTGTCATGTTGGGGTAATCCATTCTGCTGTAGCAGGTTTGTGAACGTATACCTCCTCAGGACTGTGAGACAGTGGGAAATGAGTGGGCATGGCATCAGAAGAGCTGAGTTCTGTTTCTGTGACTGCCATTAGCTCCTTCTCTCCACCTTTCAGAACATCCATTTTCTTACCCACCAAAACAAGCAATTGGACTTGATGGCCTCTGAATTCCCTCTCAGTTCTAGAAGTTTCACACTGATTCTCAAATACTTTAGTTTTTAACAAAAAACAAAAGTTCCCCTCCTACTTGCCAGCTCAATTTATTTATTTTCCTTAATGATGAATACAGTCTTACTGATAAAATCTTAATAACTAAACTATTAGAGAAATGTTAGTACTTCTATTTCTACTTTTGTACTTGAGACTGGTCTTCATACTGTAAATTTTATCTCTCCAGTGAATGTACAGCACAGCAGGATGCTGATTGGATGCTGATTCTTATACTGTGATAAATTTTAACCACATAACTGACATGAATTTTTTAAACTATTCACTACTGTGGTATAGGAAGTGCTTCAGAGGCCCATTTATTCTTCAAGATATTAATTTTCTAGGTCCAGAGGTCATATATTGCAATATTAAGAAATAAGTTTGTCTTTGAATGACCTTTTGTCAGAATAGGATGTGAAAATGAAGTTCTAGAATTCTTTAGAAGTAAATCTTTTTGGTTTAGAAAGAAAGATTTTTGAAATTCAATATATACAAACTTCAGACTTTCATTTGCACATTGAAACTGTAAGTAGATTGATTTTAGAGGGTCTGAGAGAGAGTGAGATCTATGAATATTAAATATTTTACCATTTTAAAATGAGTTGATTGAATCAGTTTTATTTACACTAAGGCTGGAATATTATTTTTCTTAATCTGTAAAGAATTTATGCCTCCAAGAAATTAGACTACTTGGCTTTTGCTATTTGTGTACCATATTATAAATAAAAACTGATGTGGTACATAATGTTTTTGAATAAGGAAGTTTAAGTGGCCTTACCAGTTGATTAAATCAATTCATACTTGGAGCAGAGAATTATTTTCATTGTGAGAAGGATAATTGAAGAGAACTCTGAGGAGGGAGAAAAAAATGCAACCTTGTAGATGGGATTATCCAAGTGTGACACTGCTGTCAGTCTTTTAAATTGCCTTTTGAAATCATTTATTTGGAAGTTAGAAAAAAAACCCTCTGTAACACTACTGTTGACTTCAGCTCAACTTGAACATTTGGTTTTTCTCAGGACAGATGCCTGATTAGTTTTATGACATTTTTATTTAGAAGAAAAAATTATTCAACATTAGTGAAATTGGAAGGTAATCAGGAAGCAAGCATTACCCTTGTCCTCATGTCTCAGTCTAGAGTTACTTAGTCAAGATGTTTATCCTGTCCATTTTGTATTACTAAAAAAAGTAAAAGATTTTTCTCATAAGCCTCCTGGAATACTTAAAAACTGATATTAATAAAATATGTTTTTTAAATTGCCAAGTAGAATATGTGAAGGTCAAATATGAAATTGAAATTCTGTTCTAAAATTTAATAAATCTGAATCTGATACATCAGGGAAATAATTTTAAGTATCCACATTTTCAGATATTTTACTGAAGTTAAATTGATCTAAAACACTGTTAGTTACAGATGTGCAACATAGTGATTCAGTATTTCTGTACATTACAAAATGATTCCAATGATCAGTATAGTTACCATCCATTGCCATTCAAACTTATTACAGTATTGGTGACTATATTCTCCATGCTATACAATTCATCCTCAAGACTCATTTATTTTGTAACTGCAAGTTTACCTCTTAACTGCCCTCACTAGGTCATTCATCCCCCAACCCCTCCCATCTGGCAACCACCTGTTTGTTCTCTGTGTCTTTGAGTCTGTTTCTGTTTTGTTACCTTCCATTCATTTGTTTTTTAGATTCTGCATATAAGTGAAATCATATGGTATTTGTCTTTTTCCATCTGGCTTGCTTCACTTTGCATAATATCCTCTAGACCCATCCATGTTGTTGCAAATCGCAAGATTTTGTTTTTTCATGGCTGATTAATATTCCATTTTGTATGTGTGTGTGTGTACACGTGTGCATGTGTACACAAATACACATCTTCTTTATCCATTCATCTGTTGACAGACACTTAGGTTGCTTTCATATCTTAGCTATTGTAAATAACGCTGTGGTGAAAATAGATGTGCATATATCTTTTCCTATTAGTGTTTTTGTTTTTTTAGAAGAATACCCAAAAATAGAGTAACTTAAATAATATGGTGTTTCTACTTTTAATTTATGGGGAACCTCCATGTTGTTTTCCATAGCAGCTGCACCAATTTATGTTCCCGTCAACAGTGCATGAGGGTTCCCTTTTCTCCACATCCTCTACAGAGCTTGTTTTTTTTTGTCTTTTTAATACTAGTCATTCTGACAGGGGGAGACAATATCTTCTGGTAGTTTTATTTGCATTTCCCTGATGAGTAATGTGTACATTTTTTTTCATGTGTCTTTTGGTCATCTGTGTGTCTTTGGAAAAATGACTATTCATGTCTACTGTTAATTTGTTAATCAGGTTGTGGGTTTCTTTTGCTATTGAGTTGTATAAATTCTTTGATATTTTGAATGTTGATCCCTTATCAGATTTATCTTTTGCAAATATCTTCTCCCATTCAGATTGGTGGTCTTCTTGTCTTGTTAATAGTTTTCTTCACTGTACAAAAAGTTTTTAGTGTGGTATAGTCCCATTTATTATTTTTGCTTTTGTTTCCCTTACTTGAGGAGACAGATCCAAAATAGCTTTGCATAAGATGACACCACCCTTATGGCAGAAAGTGAAGAGGAACTCAAAGGCCTCTTGATGGAAGTGAAAGAGGAGAGTGAAAAGGTTGGCTTGAAGCTCAACATTCAGAAAACGAAGATCATGGCATCTGGTCCCATCACTTCATGGGAATTAGATAGGGAAACAGTGGAAACAGTGTCAGACTTTATTTTTTTGGGCTCCAAAATCACTGCAGATGCTGATTGCAGCCATGAAATTAAAAGACGCTTACTCCTTGGAAGGAAAGTTATGACCAGCCTAGATAGTATATTAAAAAGCAGAGACATTACTTTGCCAACCAAGGTCCGTCTAGTCAAGGCAATGGTTTTTCCCGTGGTCATGTATGGAAGTGAGAGTTGGACTGTGAAGAAAGCTGATCGCTGAAGAATTGATGCTTTTGAACTGTGGTGCTGGAGAAGACTCTTGAGAGTCCCTTGGACTGCAAGGAGATCCAACCAGTCCATTCTAAAGGAGATCAATCCTGGGTGTTCATTGGAAGGACTGATGCTAAAGCTGAAACTGCAATACTTTGGCCACCTCATGCGACGAGTTGACTCACTGGAAAAGAGTCTGATGCTGGGAGGGATTGAGGGTAGGAGGAGATGGGGACGACAGAGAATGAGATGTCTGGATGGCATCACCAACTCGATGGACATGAGTTTGAGTGAACTCCGGGAGTTGGTGATGGACAGGGAGGCCTGGCGTGCTGTGGTTCATGGGGTCGCAAAGACATGACTGAGTGACTGAAGTGAAGATCTACGTTAAAGATCATGCTCCCTATGCTTTCTCTGGAGTTTTCTGGTTTTAGCTCTTACATTAAAGTCTTTAATTCATTTTGAGTTTATTTTTGGATATGATATGAGGAAGTGATCCAGTTTGATTCTTTTGCATGTAGCTGTCAAGTTTTCCCAACCACATTTGTTGAAGAGGCTATCTTTTCCCCTTTGTATTATCTTGCCTCTTTTGTCATAGATTAGTTGGCCATTTAACTATGGGTTTATTTCTGGGCTCTCTATCCTATTCTGTTGATCTATGTGTCTGTTTTTGTGCCAATACTACACTGTTTTGATTACCATAGCTTTGTATAGAGTTTAAAATAATACCTCCAGCTTTGTTCTTTCTAAAAATTGTTTTGTCTATTCTGGGTCTTTTGTATTTCCATATAAATTTTAGGATCTTTGTTTTGGGTCTGTGAACAAAGCCATAGGTATTTTGATAGAGATTACACGGAATCTTTACATTGCCTTGGGTTCAGTTCAGTTCAGTCGCTCAGGTGTGTTGGACTCTTTGCGACCCCATGGACAGCAGCACACCAGGCCTCCCTGTCCATCACCAATTCCTGGAGTTTACTCAAACTCATGTCCATTGAGTCGGTGATGCCATCTAACCATCTCATCCTCTGTCACCCCCTTCTCCTTCCACCCTCAATCTTTCCCAGCATCAGGGGCTTTTCAAATGAGTCAGCTCTTCACATCACGTGGCCAAAGTATTGGAGTTTCAACTTCAACATCACTCTTTCCAGTGAACACCCAGGACCGATCTCCTTAGGATGGACTGGTTGGATCTCCTTGCAGTCCAGGGGACTCTCAAGAGTCTTCTCCAACACCACAATTCAAAACATCAATTCTTAGCTTTCTTTACACTCTAACTCTCACATCCATGCATGACCAGTGGAAAAACCATGACCTTGACTAGACGGACCTTTGTTAGCAAAGTAATGTCTCTGCTTTTTAATATGCTGTCTAGGTTGGTCATAACTTTCCTTCCAAGGAGTAAGCATCTTTTAATTTCCTGGCTGCAGTCACCATCTGCAGTGATTTTAGAGCCCCCAAAAATAAACTCAGCCACTGTTTCCCCATCTATTTTCGGTGAAGTGATGGGACCAGATGCCGTGATCTTAGTTTTCTGAATGTTGAGCTTCAAGCCAACTTTTTCACTCTCCTCTTTCACTTTCATCAAGAGGCTTTTTAGTTCTTCTTCACTTTCTGCCATAAAGGTGGTGTCATCTGCATATCTGAGGTTATTGATATTTTTCCTGGCAATCTTGATTCCAGCTTGTGCATCATCCAGCCCAGCATTTCTCGTGATGTACTCTGCATATAAGTTGAATAAGCAGGGTGACAATATATAACCTTGATGTACTCCTTTTCCTATTTGGAACCAGTCTGTTGTTCCATGTCCAGTTCTAACTGTTGCTTCCTGACCTGCATACAGATTTCTCAAGAGGCAAGTCAGGTGGTCTGGTGTTCCCATCTCTTTCAGAATTTTCCATAGTTTACTGTGATCCATACAGTCAAAGGCTTTGGCATAGTCAATAAAGCAGAAATAGATGTTTTTCTGGAACTCTTGCTTTTTCAGTGATCCAGCGGATGTTGGCAATTTGATCTCTGGTCCTTCTGCCTTTTCTAAAACCAGTTTGAACATCTGGAAGTTCATGGTTCACGTATTCCTCAAGCCTGGCTGGGAGAATGTTGAGCATGACTTTACTAGCGTGTGAGATGAGTGCAATTGTGCGGTAGTTTGAGCATTCTTTGGCATTGCCTTTCTTTGGGATTAGAATGAAAACTGACCTTTTCCAGTCCTGTGGCCACTGCTGAGTTTTCCAAATTTGCTGGCGTACTGAGTGTAGCACTTTCACAGCATCATCTTTTAGGATTTGAAATAGCTCAACTGGAATTCCATCACCTCCACTAGCTTTCTTCGTAGTGATGCTTCCTAAGGCCCACTTTACTTCACATTCCAGGATGTCTGGCTCTAGGTGAGTGATCACACCATCATGATTATCTGGGTTGTGAAGATCTTTTTTGTACAGTTCTGTATATTCTTGCCACCTCTTCTTAATATCTTCTGCTTCTGTTAGGTCCCTACCATTTCTGTCCTTTATTGAGCCCATCTTTGCATGAAATGTTCCCTTGGTATCTCTAGTTTTCTTGAGGAGATCTCTAGTCTTTCCCATTCTATTGGTTTCCTCTATTTCTTTCAATTGATTGCTGAGAAAGGCATTCTTATCTCTCCTTGCTATTCTTTGGAACTCTGCATTCAAATGGGTATATCTTTCCTTTTCTCGTTTGTTTTTCGCTTCCCTTCTTTTCACAGCTATTTGTAAGACCTCCTCAACAGCCATTTTGCTTTTTTTCAGTTATTTTTCTTGGGGAATGTCTTGCTTCCTGTCTCCTGTACAGTGTGACGAACCTCCATCCATAATTCATCAGGCACTCTATCAGATCTAGTCCCTTAAATCTATTTCTCACTTCTACTGTATAATCATAAGGGATTTGATTTAGGTCATACCTGAATGGTCTAGTGCCTTTCACCACTTTCTTCAATTTAAGTCTGAATTTGGCAATAAGGGGTTTATGATCTGAGCCACAGTCAGCTCCCAGTCTTGTTTTTGCTGACTGTATACAGCTTCTCCATCTTTGGCTGCAAAGAATATAATGAATCTAATTTCAGTGTTGGCCGTCTGGTGATGTCCATGTGTAGAGTCTTCTCTTATGTGATTGGAAGAGGGTGTTTGCTATGACCAGTGCATTCTCTTGACAAAACTCTATTATCCTTTGCCCTGCTTCATTCTGTATTCCAAGGCCAAATTTTGTGTTATTCCAGGTGTTTCTTTACTTCCTACTTTTGCATTCCAGTCCCTTATAATGAAAAGGACATGTTTTTGGGGTGTTAGTTCTAAAAGGTACTCCTTCAGCATTACTGGTTGGGGCATAGACTTGGATTACCATGATATTGAATGGTTTGTTTTGGAAACAAACAGAGATCACTCTCGTTTTTGAGATTGCATCCAAGTACTGCATTTCTTTTGTTGACTGTGATGGCTACCTGATTTCTTCTAAGGGATTCCTGTGCATAGTAGTAGAAGTAATGATCATGTGAGTTAAATTCACCCATTCCAGTCCACTTTAGTTTGCTGATTCCTAGAATGTCAATGTTCACTCTTGCCATCTCCTTTTTGACCGCTTCCAATTTGCCTTAATTCATGGACCTAACATTCCTATGTAATATTGCTCTTTACAGCATTGGACCTCGCTTCTATCACCAGTCACATCCACAACTGGGTGTTGTTTTTGCTTTAGCTCTGTCCCTTCATTCTTTCTGGAGTTCTTTCTCCACTGATCTCCAGTAGCATATTGGGCACCTACCGAACTGGGGATTTCATCTTTCAGTGTCCTATCTTTTTGCCTTTTCATACTGTTCATGGGGTTCTCAGGGCAAGAATACTGAAGTGGTTTGCCATTCCCTTCTCCAGTGGACCACATTTTGTCAGAACTCTCCACCATGACCCATCCATCTTGGGTGGCCCCACACGGCATGGCTTAGTTTCATTGAGTTAAACAAGGCTGTGGTCCATGTGATCAGATTGGCTAGTTTTCTGTGATTGTGGTTTCAGTCTGTCTGCCCTCTGATGCCCTCTCTCAGCACCTACTGTCTTACTGCAGTTTCTCTTACCTTGGACGTGGGGTATCTCTTCATGGCTGCCGCTCCTGACCTTGGACGTGGGGTATCGCCTCTTGGCTGCTCTGGCGCCAAGCAGCGCGCCACCACTCCTGGGGTAGTATGATTATCTTAACGGTATTCTTTCAGTCCATTAGCACAGTATATCTTTCCATTTCTTTGTGTCATCTTCAGTTTGTTTCATCTGTGTCTTTTAGTTGTCCAAGGATTGATTTATTCCTAGGTTTTTGGGTTTTTGGGTACAATTGCATATGGAATTTTTTTTCTTAGTTTCTCTTTCTGTTCATTGTTAGTATATAGAAAAACAACAGATTTCTGTATTTAATTTTGTTTGTTGCCACTTTACTGAATTCATTTTTTCTAAAAGATTTTTAAAAATTTTCCATGTATAGTATTATGTCATCTGCAAATAGTGATAGTTTTACTTCTTCCTTTCCTGTCTGGATTCCTTTTATTTCTGTTTCAAGGAGCTGTATTTTTAAATGAAAATTTTTGTGTTTGCTTTCATAGAAAAATTGACTATGATTGAAGATGAAAAGCAGGGTCCTTGGTGATGTTGAATATCAGCCTTAGATTTCAGCATATGGGAAGTGAAACCATAGAGAGTGACAGGAATGAATGTATTTTATCAGTCTTGGGGGAAAGGACAGCTTCTGAGGGGCCTTTGAGGTAGAAAACAGTCTTCTGTGGACATCCGGAACATGACTTCTCAGTATTTGTTACATGGTCTCACTGTGGGACTTTAGGGAGTTTCTCAAGTCAGGGAGGGGGTGGAGTGCGGACTGATCCAAAACTAAAGTTCTCTGCCCTCAGGCCAGTGCCACCCAATTTCATGTCACCTACTCTGATGGTGAGGGATTGGGGGCAGGAGGAGAAGGGGATGACAGAGAATGAGACGGCTTGATGGCATCACCGACTCGATGGACATGAGTTTGAGTGAACTCCGGGAGTTGGTGATGGACAGGGAGGCCTGGCGTGCTGTGATTCATGGGGTTGCAGAGAGTCAGACACGACTGAGTGACTGAACTGAACTGAAGGGCAGCCTACTCAGTAAGTTATATAGGGGTACAGTTCATATTTCAAACTGAAATTAATAAGTACCTTAAGTTTGCTGCATATTCAAATGTGTGTTCTTCAGGTAAGAGTGGCTCGTCACTGGAGCTGGGACTGGGCATGTATTTAACAGAAAGTGGTACATAGTGGGAGGAGATTATGGACCCAGAGACTGGGATAGGCAGGCACAGGTAAGCATATATAGAGTACTGTGGCTCATCAGGGCCCTGCAAGTGTTTTGTGTAGGATCAGAGGGGAAACTGAGGGAGATGGGGACAGCAGGAAGAAAAATACTGTTGATTATATTCTCATGAAAGAGGCTCTTCACATCAGGAAATGTGAAATGGTACAACTTTTGGGGTAAGTCTTACAGCAATCTATGTCAAGAGTGTTAATTTGAAATGATACTAGGACATTATGTTAAGGAAATAAGTTGTCCGTAAAGTCTTCTATTCAAGAATATTCACGATAGCACACACAAAAAAGTGAGAGTGGAGGGAAGAGCAGACAGCAGGAGCTCTGGATGGAACAGCCAAAGTGTCTGCTCTTTGGAAGCGCACATTTTGGTGCCGTTGGGTGTGAGTCAGAAGCCATTGTACAGAAAATAAACAACTCAAAAAATACATATTATGACAGATGGAGGGAAGTGCTTTGAAGATTAACAAAGTGAGCTCAGGGCATTGCAAGAGACAGAAAATGGTGCTATCTATTTTAGGCAGAATAATTAAGAAAGGTAGGTTGATATTTGGGTGGAGACCTGAATAAAATGGGGGAGCATATCATACCAAAATCTGGCAGAGGCATGAGGAGAGACATAAATGAGGGAGGTTAAGAGGTACAGACTTCCAGTTGCAAAATAAATGAGTCATGGGTATGAAAAGTACAGTGAGGGGAAGACAGTCAGTAATTATGTAATATCTTTGTATGTGACAGATGGTAACTAGGCTTATCATATTGATCCTTATGTAATGTATAGGAATATTGCATCACTTTGTTTTATACCAGGAACTAACAGTGTTATAGGTCAGTTATACTTTAAAAAAACAAATTCATAGGAAAAGTTTTCAGATTTGTGGTTACCAGAGGCAGGTGATGGGGGGAAGGGGAATTGGATGAAGTCAGTCGAAAGGTACAAGGTTTCAGTTATAAGGTAAATAAATACCAGGGTTAAAATGTATAATATGATAAATATAATTAATACTACTGTGCATTACATGTGAAAGCTAATCTTCTAAGAGTTTTCATCAAAAAGAAAAAATTTGTTTTCCTTTAATTTTTTATCTACATGAAATGATGAATGTTCACTAAACTTACTGTGATAATCATTCTGTGATGTATGTAAGTCAAATCATTATTCTGTATACCTTAAACTTACATAGTATGGTATGTCAGTTATGTCTCAATAAAACTGGAAGAAAAAATAGAAACAAATGGGCCAAATTTTGATAATTATTGACTCTGAATGTCAGCATTCATGCGTATGTTTGAAATTTTCCTTAACAAAAGTGTACTCCTAAATTTAAATAAAGTAAATCTCCCATCTACAGTGGATAGAAGTGGTACAGGCTTAAAAAGAACAGACATGTTAAATTTGCATAACATACAGAATTCATATAGAATCCATAACCTACTGGGGGAGAAGATTGAAATCCTGGAAAAGCATAGAAAATGTTTCCTTCTTAGGCAGACATTTTCCACAGCTGTAAATAGGATAAGCAGTTTAAGACTTTGAAGAGGAAAAGGAAAAGAGAAAACAAATCTAGCAGAACGGCCTTCCAGGCAGAGGGCCAGTAGGTGTGGAGGACCTGAAGTTGTTGTTTAGTGAGTTCTTAGACTGGTAAGGAGCACACTGTCCCTAAGGCAGGGCAAGTTGTGCGAGTAGGTGGTGGTAGAACCTTATAAACTTAGGTGAGGACTTAGGACTTGATTCTGCATAAGATGCACCCCATTGTGGAGATTGATATAGCTTGAGTTTAGAAGGATCGTGCCAGCCTGTGAATGGAAAATAGGCCAGGGAGTCAGTCAGGATTATGGAAGCTGGAGAGCTAATAGGAGGCTACTGAAATCATCCAGACAATATACAACCGGCTGGGATGGGGGTGAGAAGTGGCTGGTGTGGCCTGTGTGTTTAAATCAAAGCTATAGGAGTGGCTGTTGGATGGACATGAAATGTGCAAAAGAGAGGTAACCACAGGATTTTTGGTCTAAACATAAGTACAGAGCTGCTGTTGAGACTCAGAAGAAGAGGCGAGCAGACCTCATAGAGTATGAGGCATGTTGAGTTCAAGTTTAAGACGTGTTGAACTTGAATTATTCTATGATATCAAAGTGAAATGTTGACTTGGCAGTAGGGCAGAAGACTCTATAGTTCAGAGTAGAACTTGGGATGGATATTGGAGAAGTGGGTCATTAACTTGTGCAAAAACCAGAGGGTAGTAGCTAGAAGTCAAGTGGAGGCCTTCCAAGGAAAGAGTGACTGCCTGTGCCCATTTTTGCTCACGTTTGCCAGTGTGTTTGGTGATTTTAACCAGTATGTTTCACAGGGGCTAGAAGCCCCTGGTGAAAGTGGGTTTGAGAAAGGGAGGAGTGTTTGTGGCTGAAGAAAAGTTTTTGTTTTCATATGAGTTATTGTGATTCTTGGTATGCTGATAGGAAAGTTCTAGTGGAAAGGGGGAAATTATTGATTCAGAAGGTGGTGGGGACGATTTCAGGAGTAAAGCCACTGAACTGGTGAGAGGGCTTAAGAATTAGTGCACAGTGGAGGGTTTGGCTTTAATGAGAGCATCAACAGTTCATCTATCATTGTAGTTCCCAGCCCCAGATTCACGTCAGAAACATGGAATGCTGCAAACACACTGCTGCCTGGCTGCCCCCCTAGACCAGTGAAGTTACAGGCCCCAAGCTGAGGCCCTGGCACTGGTGTTCTCTGAGAGCTCCCTCTGTGCCTCTTGGCACCTGGAGAGGGGTGGGAGGATGACAGTGTGTAAGGCTGGTGCAGGCAGTTTGATCAGCTTGGTGAAAAAAGTTTGGGGAACGTCTCTCAGTTTTATTTTTTCAGTGAAGTGAGAAGCAACATTATCAGCTCAAAGCAGGGAGGAAAAGGGAAGAGTGTGATGGATGAAACTCTCACCTCCCTTAAATAAGGGGAATGGGATACTCTTTGTGCACTCTGATTTGTCTTCTGGGCTGTTAGTAACTTAATTTAGATTTCTGTGCATCAAATTCCACCTTTTTATTAAGTTTTCTATGCATTAATTTCCACATATTTAATGTGTTGTTTATTTGTGCTGCTTCTCCTCTAGAAATCTACATCTATATTGGAATTTTACCAAGAACTTGGATTGCCACCAAAGCAGAAAATTAAAATGTTTAATGTAACAGATAATGCTGTTATTAAGCCAGGTAATCTGAGATTGGGAAGAGGAGGGAGGTAAAAATACCCAAATATGTGATTTGTTTAATGTCAGCCCTTTCAATAAAGCTGATTTCACAATACAAAGTCCCAAACATTTATTTTTAAATATAAAACTGTGTCTGATTTAATCACTAGGGACAAACGGGTCTTTTTCTTTTTTAAGTGGAAGGAACTGTAGAGAACTCTTTGTTCTCCATGAAAGAAGGAGGAACGCTTTTGTTTTTAATGTACAGAGTGTTTCACATTTGGAAAAGCCTCTCCAAATAAGTAAGTGAACTTTTAAAATGTAAAGTTCACTGTTTGTAGGCTGGTATTTTATTAAGTGAGGCATAGATTCTCACTGCGATAGAATAAGAAAATATAGCCAGAAACAGAAAAGTAACTGACCATGGCACCTTGATGTAAAGATTCTTACTTAAAAATTCCAAAGTATTTTACCTACTCCATGGAATATCAAAAAGTCAGATTTGGCAATATGATTATATTGGTTCACATAGTTAATGGCATTTTGATGTCTTTGAACTTTAGAAAAGCTTCCTCATGTCTTGAACTTGAGTTCTTGAGAAGTGGACTGTAGAAGGATGTTTTAAGATTTTATATTTTAATACCTGAACTGAATTTCTTGAGGTAGAATACAGTTGCAGTAGGCCTTGTTAATTGAGGTGATAGAGTCAACCTTGATAAAAGCTAGAATTGAAGGTATTTTTTTTAAGTGCACGTGTTTCATCTTTGAGGTAAAGTAAATGGGGTTAGCTAGTATAAACATGAAGTATGTGTCAACTTTTGCTGTAGTTCAAACTGTATGATACTGGGCTTTTTTTGTGGATGAAAAATGACCAAATATCAATTCAGGTGATTCAGTCTTGTAGAAATTTGATCATTTTCAGTCTCTCTATTTTTTCTTAATTCAAGGTTTTTCTCTGCCCATATAAATCCACGTTGGGTCCTACTTAAAGGACCTTATCCTCTGAAACCCTGAAGCATTTCACTCCTTGTTTTAAAGCAAATACAAATTAGCTTTTGATTATATTGTCTACTACATTGGTTCCAGTTTTTTTTTTTTTTTTTTTTGAAGTCTTACTGGGTGATGTTAATGTTGATTCCTATTTTTGGATAACTTATCTCCAATAGGAAAAAAAGAAAAGCCTTGATATCCTACATATTTTGAGTCATTCTCTTATTTTTATTTTTCTTATTAGAAATGGGAAATATATCTTAATATATTGTTATTAACAAGAAAAAGACAAAGAATCTCATGTATTTACCAACAGAAACAGTGTTGTCACGGGAGTTGCCTGTTTCAACCAGTATCATGGTGGCCTTTGACGGCACAAGCACGTCAGTGGCTGTGGGCTGCTGACCACTCTAGCACTATGTGCCCCGTATTTCAGCCTCTGTACTGTCCATTAAAATGCAGTTATTGAGCAGTTTTATTATTTTATTGTTGATGTTTCTAATCAGTAAAATTGCAGAAGAGGCTATCCTGACATTTTGAAATCTGGTAGCTAGAAAGCTTCCTATCTAGTTTGTTTAATGAAGTTGTTTCTGAGCTGACAAATTTCATATTGACTTTTTGTTTTCTTTTCATAAAGGCACTCCTCTTTATGCTGCTCACTTTCGCCCAGGACAATATGTGGATGTTACAGCCAAAACGTAGGTCCACATAACACGTTTTTTCCTTTTGTTTTCCTTGTATATTAAAAAACAGCAGAGTGAGTGAAAGAAGTGCAGTCTTTCGAAGTCAGTGAATAAAAGATAAGTAATCATTATTCTCATTCATAATTCTAATCATTAATGTAACTGATGGTACCAGTTTTTAAATTGCACTGAACTAGTTGTGCATGAAGCGTTTACATTTTAAATTGAGATGTGTTCTTCTTGAGATGGGACTAAGAGAAAGGTTACATTACTCAAGTTCCTTGTGGGCTGGGCCCACATCTATTTGAAGACAAAAGGCTGTGTATATTCTGTTGGTAAAAGATACAGGAAGCAGTTAAATTACAAACATCTTGTACTGTAGAGCATTTTTGGAACTGTATTGAAACCCTATCAGAAACTGGAAGAAGAAAACAGAATCATACCTTAAGCCTCTTCAGTAGCCATGACATCATCTCTTGGCACTAGAAGGGACAAAATATTTTGTCATACATAAAGAAGAGTTCAGATTTGGTAGAAATGAACACTTAATTGTCACTAACAGAAATGCTGACTTTGAATCATACTTTAACTTCAGCCCTGACTGGATAATCTCCAGGAAACTTTAGAATTTGTAGAAGTAGTTTTTTAAAAATCAGTTGTGACAACCTAGAGGAGTGGAATGGGAAGGGCAGGAGAGGCTCAAGTGGAAGTGGGTATATGTTTACTTCGGCTAACACATGGTGTGGCAGAAAGCAACACAACATTGTAAAGCAGTTATCCTCCAGTTAAACACTTTTAAAAATCAGTTGATGTTATCTCACTATGGATTAAAGTCACCAAGCCTTTTCAGTATCATTTATTATAATCCATATGATCTAGGCTAACTAAGCTTAACTCCAGATATCAGCTCTCATGCATTCTTTTGTTTGGCTTGGCTTGTGAGATCTTAAGTTCCCCTATAGGGATTGAACCCCCCAATCCATGGTAGTGAAAGCACCTAGTCCTAACCGTTGGATGGCCAGGGAATTCCCAAGTTCTCATTCACTCTTTTTTCTTGTTCTATTAACATTGACGACAGTTTCACTGCTTTATGTGTCTCAGTTTTCCTTTTGTCATTTGACAAGGTATGCAGCCTGTGTTCCAGGAATATTCTCACTGAGAACCGTTTGAAAATGAAAATAGCCTAGAGGTGCTCTGGGATAACCTTAGATCACAGTGGCTGAGCCAGAGCTGCTTCTTGTATCCACGGAAACCAGATAAATCTAGTGTCAGTTTCCTAAATGCAGTCAGATACTTCTTCGCTTCCTCATTATAATTGCCTACTTTCAAATATGGGCCATGGCACACAGGTCCTAGAGACCTTAGGTTTTGATTAGCTTTTTAGAAATGAAGGGGCTTTGGCCTGGAGAGGCGAGTAAGGTTTTAAAGAGGCTGTGAACCGTCCCCTTCTCCCTTCTTCCTGATTGTTGGGAACTCATTCCTACTTGCTGGGGCCTCTGAAATTACTGGTCTCATGGTAACATTTGTCCTGCATGCCCTTGTGAAGAAGTCAAAATATTTTAACTATAAAGCTTTGATTTGGGTAGATAGGGAGACGTGTTATGAATCAGATGGTTTTACTTTTTAAATTCCTAAATTATTACATATAATAAAATACTTCATGGTAATCTGTTAACTTAGAGTTAATAATGTGTGCTTTCCACTACATATTTTGTGGGGTAAATGAGATATTCAGGAAGCCCCACAAAATCAGTTTCCTTTGTTAGCAGACGCCTTGTGGCAGTGTTTGTGACTAGCTTGGATTGGAGCCTAGCCTTTTTAGTGTCTTGTGTTCAGTAGATGCTTTTATTTCATATGCTGTTGTTGGGTTTCTTTGACTTCTTTTTTTTTTTTAATTTTTTAATTGAAGGAAAATTGCTTTACCATGTTGTGTTGGTTTCTGGCATACAGCAAGCAATACAGATCAGCCAAAGTCATACATATATTACTTCCCTCTTGAACCTCCCTCCCCTCACTTCTAACTTCTTAGAAGCTGTTTTTAAAACTTCAGCCTTCTTGTGAGAGTGTGTTGGTTTTGTGTTTTAAGAGCATGTATCTAGAAGACAAGAGTGTGTATGCTGCTGCCACTGCTAAGTTGCTTCAGTCGTGTCCAACTCTGCGACCCCACAGACAGCAGCCCACCAGGCTCCCTTGTCCCTGGGATTCAGCCTTAGGACTAAACAGCTGATGAGAACTGAGAGAGGAACTAGCTTTAGGCTTTAGGGTAGTTGAAACGCAACTGTGGAGAAGGGGGACCTACATTTGTTGTGTGGCTGCTGTACCACCTTCTGTTTGACTATATAATGTGTGCACAGTGCTCTAGTGTATATCTCTTTGGGGGTATTACCTGAGATCGAAATGAAACAGACTGATCTTTCACTAAATGTTGCTGGTAACTGTAGTTTTCATCAGTTCAGTTCAGTCGCTCAGTCGTATCCGACTCTCTGCAACCCCGTGAATCACAGCACGCCAGGCCTCCCTGTCCATCACCACTCCTGGAGTTCACTCAAACCCATGTCCATAGAGTCGGTGATGCCATCCAGCCATCTCATTCTCTGTCGTCCCCTTCTCCCGCCCCCAACCTTTCCCAGCATCAGAGTCTTTTCCAGTGAGTCAACTCGTCACATGAGGTGGCCAAAGTATTGGAGTTTCAGCTTTAGCATCAGTCCTTCCAATGAACACCCAGGATTGATCTCCTTTAGAATGGACTGGTTGGATCTCCTTGCAGTCCAAGGGACTCTCAAGAGTCTTTTCCAGCACCACAGTTCAGAAGCATCAATTCTTCGGCGATCAGCTTTCTTCACAGTCCAACTCTCACATCCATACATGACCACGGGAAAAACCATAGCCTTGACTAGACGGACCTTGGTTGGCAAAGTTTTCATAGCTGGCATGTTATTATGGCCTCAGGGTGCTTAAAAGTGCTTTCAGATTTATAGAACTCTGTCCTCCTCATGTGGAGATGTTTTGGATCTCTCCTGAACCAGCTTGCATCTAAGCTGCACACAGTCCTGGTGGCAGCTGTCACTGCCATTGACTTTCCCTATATGTGTGTGTACCTGTGTACGTGCACGCACACATGAGTCTGCTTGCTTTTCTTTCTCCTCTTTAAATTCTTCTATCTCCTTTCCATGATGCTTCTCACTTTTTGAACAGTTCCCCCAGCTTGGAGTCTTAGTCCTTTACAGCCAGTGAGAATGTTTTCTCCTTGTTGGCTATAAACGGAACCGTTGTCTTCTGAACATAGGCTCCAACTTTGTCCTCCTTTTTTGTACTTTGTCCTCCTTTTGCAGCCCCTGTTTTAAAATTTTGAAACTTCCGGGTTCCATCATCTTGATTATTAATGATGTTATAGATGTACACACTGGAGAAAAAGTGTTGCACTGACATAGGTCAGATGAGGGGCCAGGGTTCATAGCCTGGAGCATCAGTTCCCACACTTGAGTGGGCTTCAGCATCTCCAGGAAGGCTTGTTAAACAATCTTCTATCTACTTCCAATCTTCAGATTGATTCGATCTGGGAAAGTACCTGAGAATTTGCATTTCCAACCAGTTCCCAGGTTGTGTGGATGCTGCTAGTCCAGGGACCACACTGAGAACCAGTGGACTGAAGAACAGTCAGGAGCTCATCAGTGAACTTGCTTTTCTGTGCTCCTTTACCCAGCACAGAGTCCCAGTGCCTGCCTTTTCTCAGCTCTACTCAAATTAGTCCTGAGAAATCTGTATGCAGGTCAAGAAGCAACAGTTAGAACCAGACATGGAGCAACAGACTGGTTCCAAATTGGGAAAGGAGTATGTCAGGCTGAATATTGTCACCCTGCTTATTTAACTTATATGCAGAGTAAATCATGTGAAATGCTGAGCTGGATGAAGCACAAGCTGGAATCAAGATTACTGGGAGAAATATCAATAACCTCAGATATGCAGATGACACCACTCTTATGGCAGAAAGTGAAGAAGAACTAAAGAGCCTCTTGATGAAAGTGAAAGAGGAGAGTGAAAAAGTTGGCTTAAAACTCAGCATTCAAAAAATGAAGATCATGGCATCCGGTCCCATCACTCCATGGCAATTAGGTGGGGAAACAATGGAAACAGTGGCTGACTTTATTTTTTTGGGCTCCACAATCACTGTGGATGGTGACTGCAGCCATGAAATTAAAAGACGCTTGCTCCTTGGAAGAAAAGCTATGACCAACCTAGACAACTTATTAAAAAGCAGAGACATTACTTTGCCAACAAAGGTCCATCTAGTCAAAGGTGTGGTTTTTCCAGTAGTTGTGTATGGATGTGAGATTTGGATCATAAAGAAAGCTGAGCACCAAAGAATTGATGCTTTTGAACTGTGGTGTTGGAGAAGATTATTGAGAGTCCCTTGGACTGCAAGGAGATCCAACCAGTCCGTCCTAAAGGAAATCAGTCCTGAATATTCATTGGAAGGACTGATGCTGAAGCTGAAGTTCCAATACTTTGGCCACCTGATGTGGAGAGCTGACCCATTGGGAAAGACCCTGATACTGGGAAAGATTGAAGGCAGGAGAAAGGGATGACAGAGGATGAGATGGTTGGATGGCATCACCCATCAATGGACATGTGTTTGAGCAAGCTCCAGGGGTTGATGATGGACAGGGGAGCCTGGTGTGCTGCAGTCCATGGGTTCCGACATGACTGAGCACCTGAACTGAACTGAACTCAAGTGATAACATACGGACATCTGTTTTACTTGCATCATACGCAAGTCTGATCAGTCTGATTTCAAACAACATTGCAGTAAAAGTAAGCCTGTGTATTACCCACATTTTAGTTAGCACGAAACTGAAAACTGGTCTCCTTAGTAACTAGCTTCATCTTCTCCTTTCCATTAGAGATTAATTTGAGATTTGTTTCTAATTGAAATTTATTTTTCTCATATTGTAATAATTATATTTAATTGTTAAGTCTACACTTACATTTTTAGTATTTCAAAATTTTTACTGTATACTTTAAGTTTTAATTACTGGATTAAATATGTGTTAGAAATAACTTAAGAAAAATTTAAAATGGAAAAATGCTAATTTAAGAAAATATAGTGTTAATAGAATCTATCTGCTTGAAGAACGAAATTGTCCACAGACATTTTAAGTGACCAGTAACCAACACTGGCAACCCCCCCTTTTTTTACATTTTAAAAAAATTTATTTATTTTTAATTGGAGGATAATTGCTTTACAGTATTGCGTTGGTTTCTGCCATGCATCAACGTGAATCAGCCATAGGTATACATATGTCCCTTCCCTCTTGAACCTCTATCGCCCCTCTAGGTTGTCACAAAGCCTCAGCTCGAGTCCCTGCGTCACACAGCAAGTTCCCACTGGCTGTCTGTTTTACATGTGGTAAATGTGTATGTTTTCATGCTACTCTCCATTTGTCCCATCCCACCCATTGTGTCCCCAAGTCTGTTCTCTATGTCTGCATCTCCACTGCTGCTCTGCAAATAGGTTCCTCAGCACCATCTTTCTACATTCCATATATATGCATTAATATACGATATTTGTTTTTGTCTTTCTGACTTACTTCATTCTGCATAATAGACTCTAGGTTCATCTGCCTCATTAGAACTGGCTCAGATGTGTTCCTGTTTATGGCTAGAAGCCTCTTCTTGAAGACTTCCTTAAATTGTCTTTTCACTATGTACTTATCTTTAATGTCCAGAGTTTATAATTCAGGGGCCAGAGCCTTCTCCCAGACTGAAGTTTATAAATTCTCAATTGGCTTGTGAGGCTAGTAGGAGTACTTTTTCTTGTCTAATATGGTTTCTGGGAAAACGTCATTCAAGTCCTCAGTGGTCATCTGATCAAGTGTTATTACGTTCCTCATCTTCTCCAGCTCTTTCTCATATTCCTCACTTCTGGTCTTTGAGAGAGACAGAAACTCAGCACAGCTTTTTCACATCTTCTTTTTCTTCAGTGTCTACCTGGGCAGTGTGTTTATCCTCTGGCATAGGAACCTTTGGGGCATTAACTTCTTCTCAAAGTCATCTTTCAAGCCAGCCTTTGCCACATTGGCCTTGTAAGCCCAGTCAATGGCAGGTGGTTTCTCAGGCAGGTTAGCCAACCTGGAGGTGAGGGTCTCATTCCAGAATTTCAAGGAATTAGCAGCGGCCTTAGGGAGATAATCTCCCTGAAAGCTACCTAGTCAGTGGCTTTTAGAGCAAGTTTCCATCTAACCATCTTGAGGACCTGTATTGACCCGGGGCCCACAGTCCACAGCAGGCTTCCCTGCATTTTTAAAATGTTCCTCTTTTAATGATTACATTGGAAAATCTGCTTGCTGCTGCTGCTGCTAAGTCACTTCAGTCGTGTCCGACTCTGTGTGACCCCATAGACGGAAGCCCACCAGGCTCCCCCGTCCCTGGGATTCTCCAGGCAAGAACACTGGAGTGGGTTGCCATTTCCTTCTCCAATGTGTGAAAGTGAAAAGTGAAAGTGAAGTCGCTCAGTCATGTCTGACCCCCAGCGACCCCACCGACTGCAGCCTACCAGGCTCCTCCATCCATGGGATTTCCTAGGCAGTAGTACTGGAGTGGCTTGCCATTGCCTTCTCCGGGAAAATCTGCTTACGTTGAAAAAAAAATTATATTTACCTGTGCTGTATTTTTAAACCAGAAATAGTTTTTTATCTAAAGAGTCTGAGAATACAAATTCTATTTAGATTATGTGGGAAAGATCCTTAACATCTAATATGTAAAACTATTCTATCAGAATAATTTTTCAGTTTTCATTATTCTATAAATAGACAATAAGTCTCAGTCTTTGAAATGTATCAGTTTTATGTAATTTATTCTAATTCTAGCATATATAATGATGCATTCCCCACACCACCACAACTGCCGCCAGGTAGTGGTACTACCTGGTGTACTAGGCCCCTTTTAAAGACTATATTCTTTGTTCTGTAATGGTGATTCCACTGTAATTTCTAACAGATGATGGGTTTGGAGGTTCAACGTTTTTCCCTTTCTTTCTCTCTCAATTTTGAGGAGGAAACATCTCTAGATAATGTAGAAAGAGTCACTAAGATAAAGTATGACTATTGATTCTACCCTTAACATACGATGTTTAGTCCATTGTTTTCTGTTGAATTCTAGCAGTGCTTATTTTAACTTTTGAGTTTCTCTTTTTTTTAAACGAGAACACTCAGGAAAGAATGAAAGTAAGATAAAAAGAAAACTGTAAATACACATTCTGCATTGTTTAGGAGAAAAATGTTCAGTTCAGTTCAGTCGCTCAGTCGTGTCCGACTCTCCGCGACCCCATGAATCACAGCACGCCAGGCCTCCCTGTCCATCACCAACTCCCGGAGTACACTCAAACTCATGTCCACAGAGTCGGTGATGCCATCCAGCCATCTCATTCTCCGTCGTCCCCTTCTCCTCCCGCCCCCAACCTTTCCCAGCATCAGAGTCTTTTCCAGTGAGTCAACTCGTCTCATGAGGTGGCCAAAGTATTGGAGTTTCAGCTTTAGCATCAGTCCCTCCAGTGAACATCCAGGATTGATCTCCTTTAGAATGGACTGGTTGGATCTCCTTGCAGTATAAGGGACTCTCAAGAGTCTTCTCCAACACCACAGTTCAAAAGCATCGATTCTTCGGCGATCAGCTTTCTTCACAGTCCAACTCTCACATCCATACATGACCACGGGAAAAACCATTGCCTTGACTAGACGGACCTTGGTCGGCAAAGTAATGTCTCTGCTTTTTAATATACTATCAAGGTTGGTCATAACTTTCCTGGTCAGTCTTCCTTCCAATCCCAAAGAAAGGCAATGCCAAAGAATGCTCAAACTACCGCACAATTGCACTCATCTCACACGCTAGTAAAGTCATGCTCAAAATTCTCCAAGCCAGGCTTCAGCAGTATGTAAACCGTGAACTCCCAGATGTTCAAGCAGGTTTTAGAAAAGGCAGAGGCACCAGAGATCAAATTGCCAACATCCGCTGGATCATGGAGAAAGCAAGAGAGTTTCAGAAAAACATCTATTTCTGCTTCATTGACTATGCCAAAGCCTTTGACTGTGTGGATCACAATAAACTGTGGAACATTCTGAAAGAGATGGGAATCCCAGACCACCTGACCTGCCTCTTGAGAAACCTGTATGCAGGTCAGGAAGCAACAGTTAGAACCGGTCATGGAACAACAGACTGGTTCCAAATAGGAAAAGGAGTGCGTCAAGGTTGTATATTGTCACCTTGCTTATTTAACTTATATGCAGAGTACATCATGAGGAACGCTGGGCTGGAAGAAGCACAAGCTGGAATCAAGATTGCTGGGAGAAATATCAATAACCTCAGATATGCAGATGACACTACCCTTATGGCAGAAAGTGAAGAGGAACTCAAAAGCCTCTTGATGAAAGTGAAAGAGGAGAGTGAAAAGGTTGGCTTGAAGCTCAACATTCAGAAAACAAAGATCATGGCATCTGGTCCCATCACTTCATGGGAAATAGATGGAAAAACAGTGGAAACAGTGTCAGACTTTGTTTTTTTGGGCTCCAAAATCACTGCGGATGCTGATTGCAGCCATGAAATTAAAAGACGCTTGCTCCTTGGAAGGAGAAAAATGTTAGGTCTCTCTTAAAGAACTTAGAAGACACTGGTGATGGTGATGAGCCCATACTGGTGGGCATGGGACACTTTCCTGCCAGGTGTCTTACTGAACTTTGAATTCATGACAGTGGCATGCCTGAAGTAATTTCTCAAAGCACAGATTGAAATCAGAAAACAGTTCATTCAGTTACTTAAAAGATTTTTTTCTTTCTGTATGTAAGATCATCTAAAAATCTGTCTATGAGTCTGGGCTAATGAAAACAACCCATATGTTTTCAGGCATAATCTTATTACTTAAATAGCAATTTCTGACATAATCTTACTGTTTTTGAAGTTATCAGTGTCCTTTAAATTCTCATTACCCTTTGGCTCAAAACAGAAAAATATGTATGTATGCTCAGTCTTGTTCGATACTTTGTGACGCAGTGGACTGTAGCCCACCAGGCTCCTCTGTCCATGGGATTTCCCAGGCAAGAATACTGGAGTGGGTTGCCATTTCCTTCTCCAGGGAATCTTCCTGACCCAGGGATCGAACCCACATCTCTTGTGTCTCCTGCATTGGCAGGCAGATTCTTTACCACTGAGCCACCTGGGAAGCCCAAAGAGAAGCAGCTGCCAGGAGAGACAGACAGGGTACTTACTTTGATAATGTTGTCACTGGTAGTAGAAATGAAAGGAGTAGGGAAGAGTTAATTTGGGTTCTTTCATTAAAACATCAAAATATGTACAGAAATATTGTCCATCAGAGCCTTCAGGTGATTAAAAAGCTAGGTAGGTTCTTAACAAAACAGAGACCCTTTTGAACTGTGTGCTCAGTCCTGCATACTGTCAGAGAAGGGTGCTTCCACATAGTCAGAAGCTCAAGGGAAAACAAGATACATGCTTCTTTCAGGGAACAGTTGTTCTCCAGCCCTGCACATTTTAATAAATTACTTTACTTACTGGTTATTCAAAGCAGTAAAATTTTAAGCACACTAGTGAAAACATTTTCTAAATGAGTAAACTGTAGAGGAAAACAGTCTATGTGAGAAAAACAGTTTGTTTTCAGTCGATCAAAGTGAGCTGGTGTAGGGAGCGAGGTCAAAGCATGGCTCTGCTTCTCGCAGCTCTGTGACCTAGACGGCTCTCTTAACCTCTCTGTCACCTCAGCTTTGTTGTTGCTCAGCTGCTTAGTCATGTCCGACTCTGCCACCCCACAGACTGCAGCACACCAGGCTTCCCTGTCCTTCACTGTCTCCTGGAGTTTGCTCAAACTCATGCCCATTGAATCCGCGATGCCATCCAGCCATCTCATCCTGTCTCCCACTTCTCCCGCCTTCAATCTTAGCCAGCATCACAGTCCTTTCCAATGAGCTGGCTCTTCACATCAGGTGGCCAAAGTACTGGAGCTTCAGCATCAGTCCTTCCAATGAATATTCAGGGTTGGTTTCCTTTAGGACTGACGGGTTTGATCTCCTTGCTGTCCACAGGACTCTCAAGAGTCTTCTCTAACATCACAGTTAGAAAGCATCAGTTCTTCAGTGCTCAGCCTTCTTTATGGTCCAACTCTCACATCCATGACTACTGGAAAAACCATAGCTTTGACTATATGGACCTTTATTGGCGAAGTGATAACTCTCCTGTTTTCATGTGCTGTCTAGATTGGTCATAGCTTTCCTTCCAAGCAGCAAGCGTCTTTTAATTTCATGACTGCAGTCACCATTCACAGTGATTTTGGAGCCCAAGAAAATAAAGTGTCTCACTGTTTCCATGTTTTCCCCATTGTGTTTGCCATGAAGTCATGGGACTGGATGCCATGATCTTTGTTTCTTGAATATTGAATTTTAAGCCAGCTTTTTCACTCACCTCATTCACTTTCATCAAGAGCCTCATCTTTAATATAAGACTAATCATACCACCTGCCCCATAGCCTCCTAGTGTTAAGATTGAATGAAATAATG
Source organism: Moschus berezovskii (assembly GCF_049115385.1). Lineage (NCBI taxonomy): Eukaryota > Metazoa > Chordata > Mammalia > Artiodactyla > Moschidae > Moschus > Moschus berezovskii. The sequence goes on from NC_142460.1 coordinate 161,889,530, forward strand.
CACATAAGGCTCTTAGCTCAAGATCTGGGATGTAGTAAATGCTTGAAAGTATCGGCTGCTATCACTATTACTGTTTTCTCATTTGTTTCTTTTTCTTTTTTTTGGTTTCACAATTTTAAAGGAAAAATCTATGTTTTCCTCAATAGGAAATATCTTTTAAAATGAATTAACTACATTAAGTTATTTAGAATTCAATTGTGGTACTTTCTAATACATCAAGTTATTGCCTCTTAAACTGTTTTGTATAGCCAAGTAGTAACTTTGCAAAGCACTCTAGGTAATTTTATGAATATATAATACCTGCCACATCTAGAATTTACAGTGTAATGAGGATGCCCTTGAAATAGCTCCATGCTTACCTGATATGCTACTTTATTTTTGCTTTACTCTGTTTATCAGGAGGCATTGTGACCTGGGTTGAACGCAGAACCAGATGCTTTCATTTACCAGGGATTTAACCTTGGGCAAGTGGCTTAACTTATCTTTAACATAAAGGTTTAGGATTAAATGGTTTCTAAGTTTCTTCTTTTTTAAAAAAAAAATGTGTTTCTTTTTTTTTTTAAATAAAGTACAGTTGATTGACAATATTATGTTAGTTTCAGGTATACAGCAAAGTGATTGTGTTATATATATACATCCTTTTTCATATTTCTTTTCCTTATGGTTTATCATGGGATACTGAATATAGTTCCCTGTACTATATGGTGGGACTTTGTTGATTATCTGTTGTATATATGGTAGTTTGTATCTGCTAATCCTGAATTCCTAACTTATCCCTCTCCTACCCTTTTCCCCTTTGGTAACTCTCAGTTTGTGTTTTGTATCTATGAGTCTATTTCTGTTTTTTAAATAAGTTCATTTGTATCACTTTTTTTCTAGATTCTACATATTTCTAAGTTCCTTTCAGTTATATAAATCTCTTTCCAAAAAGTAATCCCTCAATTTCCCAAGTGGCATAATTCACTGTTTTCTATATTAATGAAGAAGTAATACTCAGAAAACTGTTTTGTCTTTTCATGATGTTACAGAATTATTTGAGTTTTCTGTTTCGAGAAGAGCAGACTGAACTTAGGACAGCAAAGATGGTGTCTAGGTTTAGTTAGGACAGCCAGAAAATGCTCCCTTCTATAAAAGGGCCCAAAAGAATCACTGAACATTTGGCTCTTTGTCCTACTGAATGAGGGGCTTCCCTGGTGGTTCAGATGGTAAAGAATCTGCCTGCAATGCCGGAGACACAGGTTCAATCCCTGTGTCAGGAAGATCCCCTGGAGAAGGAACGGCAACCGACTCTAGTATTTTTGCCTGGAGAATCCCATGGACAGAGGATCCTGGCAGGATATAGTCCATAGGGTCGCAAAAGAGTTGGACACAACTTAGCAACTTAAACAACAACTGTTGAATTATCTAGATTTAATGTCAGGAAGCTGTAAGCAGTGCACACTTAGCAGTCAGTTGTTGATAAAAATATTCCAAGACATTGATAGTTTTATAGTTTTTGTTGGTAGTTTGTAGCTTTATCGTTTTTCAACAGAAACAGAATACCTCCTGTTCAGGTCACGCTGTCACAAATTCATCCTGGAGAGGAACAGCCAAACAGATCTTCCATGCTAGCTTTTACCTTGTGTGTGATGAAATGCAGAGCACCTGAAACGTTCCACAATGACTTACCTGTGTGCTCAGGAGCTGTTTTACTTTGCTGATTGAATAGGGTTAGACAAGAACCCTGCATTGGGTAGAAGCTGACTTCAGACATTTACAGAGGTCTTCAGTGGCCAGGGCAAGACTTGGTGAAATTCCTTCAAAATTCCTCAGAGGACTCAGAATGGATGAACTTGAGAGTACTCCTCACCTATAGACCTCATAGACTATTCTATCCTCATATACAAGTGTATCCAGAACCATGCAATCAAAGGCAGTTACCCACTAAGTAGGGAAATGTTTGATGGGTGTGTATTAAATCTTTGTATCTGCTGGTAGACATTTAGATGTTCATCAGAGTGTGACAGGGAAATGAAATTCATAGTACTAATCTCTGGAGATTTATGGAATACAGTTAGAAACACTAAATTATACATTCTCTTCTTCAAGATTCTTAACAGTCAGACCTTCACGCCCTTCCTCCCCTTTTCTTAATACAGTCTTCTTAAACTTTTATTAAAAAGCCCATTATATATAGCATTTGAAAACTATAGGGCCAAGTCAGGAAGCAACCTAGATATCCATCTGCAGACGAATGGATAAGAAAGCTTTGGTACATATACACAATGGAGTATTACTCAACCATTAAAAAGAATGCATTTGAACCAGTTCTAATGAGGTGGATGAAAGTAGAGCCTATTATACAGAATGAAGTAAGCCAGAAAGAAAAACACCAATACAATATACTAACACATATATACGGAATATAGAAAGATGCAAATGATAACCCTGTATACAAGACAGCAAAAGAGACACAGATATATAGAACAGTCTTTGGGACTCTGTGGGAGAGGGTGAGGGTGGGATGGTTTGGGAGAATGGCATTGAAATATGTATATTATCATATGTGAAACGAATCGCCAGTTCAGGGTCGATGCATGTTACAGGATGCTCGGGGCTGGTGTGCGGGGATGACCCAGAGGGAGGATAAGGGGAGGAGGGAGGTGGGAGGGGGGTTCAGGAGGGGGAACTCATGTACACCCGGGGCGGATTCATGTCAATGTATGGCAAAACCAACCAATATAATATTGTAAAATAATTAGCCTCCAATAAAAATAAAAATTAAGAAAAAAAAAAAGAAAACTATAGGGCCAAATCAAGGAAATAATTATTTCTTCCAGACACAGTTAAAGCCAGTAACAGAGTTACTCAGTTCTCAAGGTAGGGTGCTACTTTCAGATGCTGCACAATCCCTGTGCTTCATGAGCTTAAAGTACAGTGAGGAAAAACACCAAGAAACAGGACAATAAAGTCTAAATTTAAATCGTATCTCTGAGATTTTTTGAAGTTTTGTTTTAGCAAGTATGAATGCTGTAAATAAAGTACACTTTTTATGTTTTCCTAATTTTCACATATGTTTCACTAGATTTGGACCTTAACATTGTGTTCCGAGCTGATTTGAATTTTCCTTTGTTTCATTTATTCTGCTGTCTTTAACTAAAAATGGCAGCAAAAAAGGGGTGGGTGAGATTAAAGCATATTATGTATTTTATATCCCTTTTAGTGAGCTGAAGGTTTTATTTTATGCGACTGGTGACAATGCTATGCTGGAACTGTGCATGGGTATACTAAGTGTATATTCCTTCACTTCCTGCTTTTGTCTTGTTTTTGTTCTCCAGTTGGGTGACAACTGAGAGAAACAAAGGAATAGACACCTGTTCTGCACCCCCACCCCCCACCCCGGAGCAACAGGTGCCTTTTGTTCTCTATGGTCTCAGTTCAGCCAGTGATTTGTCACATCATGTGTGTCTTATCCTTTTGTTTAAAGGTTATTTATTGAAGAGGCTCCCATTATACGCACTATAACAACATGATGTGTTCTAGAACTATATTGAAAAACAGTCTGTAATTAGCTGACAGTAATTAACACTTCCAGGATACCACTTTGATTTTGTAATCATCTGCTGGTAAAATGAGCTAAATTATCTTCTGAAATTTACCCAGAATGTTTTTTTTTACCAGTGCACACTTGCATTCTCTCTCTGTAAGCAGGAGCTGAATCAGTTTGAGAACTCAGAAGGTAACAACAAACTTTCCACCAAGAATGACCACTGTTAGTATTTTGAAACCATGCTCACTTTAGATTTGGCATTGCCACTCCCTTCCCTTTTTTCTTTAAAGTGTTATTTGCTGAACAGTATAAGTTCAAATGACTTTTTAGGTACTTTTCTATTTTTAAATTCTATTTTTAAATTTTTCAAACACATTCTAAAATTCAGTGTTAAGTTTCTGAAGCAAAACTGCAGTGAAATATTTTATTATTTATTTCCCAGATGCTAATCTTGCAAAGTTTATGGTGACTTTTCAGTGAATATTGAAATTCATTAAATTTCTACTTTACCTCTTTGATCAAGGATAAGCATTATTTTGAGTTCTTGAGGCCAAAAAAAATTATGTACAGGCACACCTTGGATATATTATAGTTCAGTTCCAGACCACTGTGGTAAAGCAAGTCAAACAGATTTTTTCATTTCCTAGTGCATGTACAAGTTATGTTTACACTGTATTATAGTCTGTTAAGTGTGCAATAGCATGATGTCTAAAAATCAATTTATGTGCCTTAATTTAAAAATACTTCTGGCTTAAAAAGAAACCGTCATCTGATCACACAAGGTTGCCACAAACCTTTCAAATTGTAAAATCCACAGCATCTCTGGAACACAATAAAACAAGATATGCTGGTCAGTGTATACCATAAGTGATGTGTTAGTTGATTAATGTGAAAAAAAGCTACATTGAAATTATTCATATACAAATAGCTTTGACCTTCGATTTGATAATATTCAGCTGTTATTTCCTATAAATATTCGTATTGTTTTTATGTTGATATCATCTTGATTTGTCTAAAACAAGTCATCTTAGTTAGGTGGGCTTATTTACTTCAATCCATTACTCTCTGATGATTATTTATTTAGTGATAGCTTTGTTAAATTAAGGGAACATAACATTAAAAAATGTTGACATATTATTAATATCTAATGAAAAGTAGAGAAATTGTTTTTATCTTAAGGGTCTATAAAATATGCCTGATAGAATCTTACAACTCATTCTAGGCATTTCTTTGTACCATTCGTCCTGATACATTTGACAATCACAGACAAACTTTAATACTGTTTGAACCTTAGTATTGTTTCTGTCTACATTACATGATGTTTCTCTAGTTAGCAGAATTTGACAATAGAATGGTTTTGTTTAAAAATTGAAATATTAGACTTTTAAGAAATTGATAGTGTCTGATTTTATTTCTCCATTGGCTTCTGACTCAGACCTTGAAACCAAGATCCAACTTCTCATCTTGCTGAGCATTTAGGGCATTATTAATATTTTATTTCATGTTCTATTGTATATTCCTGCCTAGAGTTTTAAAACACAATAGCCTGAAACAATACGCATTTATTACCTCACAGTTTCTGTGATCATGACTCCCAGTACAGCTTAGCTGGGTGCCTCTGGCTCAGGGTCTCTCACGAAGCTGCAGCTGACGCATCACTCAAGACTGCAGTCATCTCCGAGTTCAACTTGGGGAGAATTGCCTGCAAGCTCATTAATGTGGCCACTGGTGAGCATCAGGCCCACAGTTGTTGGCTACAGAGGTCTTTGCTGCATGACTCTCAATAGGATAGCTATTGTTATGGCACCTGGCTTCTTTGAGAGCTGAGAGCACAGAGAGGAAGCCAGTTTCTTTGTAATGTAGAGTCAGAGGTGATGTTTATCACTTCTGCCATAGTTTATTGCTTAGAGTTGAGTTGCTGTTCTACACAGACTCAAGGGGAGGTGATTGATCATACAGGGGCATGCATACTGGGAGGTAGGGGATTTTTTTTGTTTTGCTTTTTTAATTTTTATTGGAGTACAGTTGCTTTGTAGGAGGTGGGGATCTTAATGGTTGCCTGCTGCATCTCTTGAAGTACCTTGAACTTCTAAAATGTCCCACTTTTATTGTGTTGTTACATAGGATTAGGATGATAGAACTTCTGCTTAACTTGCTGTTGTCTTATGATCTTTATATAGAATGAGACTTCAGAAAGTGGACTTCAGCAATCAGGAGAAAGATAAAGGCATATTCATTTGCAATTTTGCTTATATGGCCTTTTCTAGTTATTTGGATAAGGAACTTTGCTGAAACTCTAAAATACTATCAGAGTATGCAGTTGGGGATATTTTACCTCTCTTCATTATGTGAATTGTAACCGATTTATCTTGCTCAGTATTGGTAAAGGTTTTCAAGGTGTCATGAAAAGATGGGGATTTAAAGGCCAGCCGGCTACTCATGGTCAAACAAAAACCCACAGGAGGCCTGGAGCTATTTCAACTGGTGTAAGTATAAGTTAGTGATCCTCTTTTTAGTGGTGAAGATTCAGCTTTTGTGCCTATGGTGCTTTGGTCTGTCTTTGGGATCGAGTCACATATTTTGAATCTTATTTCAGGTGGGTCCTAGTAAAAGTCACACGTCTGTGGGTTCTGGCCTTTTTTACTTTCCAAAGCCAGGTGTGAATTATCTGGTTATATCTTATGTACTTACAGCCAATGTTCTCAGTACTGTCTGTCTACTTTCTTTCCCATCTTTGCCTCCCATGCTATACTCTGAAGTCCGCTAAAGTGAATAGGGATCAGAGTGCCCTTCCATCTGGCCTCACTGGTTCCTTAACAGATTTGTTTCTGCCTTAAAAGAGACCATTGGTAAAAGTTGTCAAGGACAATATAATGATAAAAGGGAAAGTAGTAGAGAAAGAAATGAGAAATAGGCAATAGGGGCATAAGAAGAAGAGAAGGAGTTTTCTACTACTAATTCAGCCCTAGTGAACACCTCTCCCAAAGGTATAGCCTAAAAAACCTGGAGAAGGGTTACTCTTCGGAGCATCAGAGGATGCAAGGTCAGTTCTAAAGCTTGATAATGTACTCTATTTATAAGAGTGATACAGTTTAAAAACACTCTTGAGTTAATTTCTCACCTAGCAGATTATGCTGTCAAGGTGTTTAATTTTTTCCACTCTCTTGGCAAGGATGTTCTCTCATCCATTGCTGCTGGAAATAGAGTGTATTCTTTATTGGGGGAAATGTGGTGATATCTAACAAACTACCCATGTATTTGCTTTTGACACAGCAATCCTACTTCTCAGAATTTACCCTAAAGATATTCTCCCAAAAATATAAAGATGCAGTTGTACAAAATTAGTCATTATAACATTATTTGTAATTTATAAGCATAAATGTTCATACCTGGGAGTTCGGATCCGAACTCCCAAGTATAGTGGAATACTATGCAGCTGAAAAACAGCAAGGTCATTGTGAAACAATGACATGATTTCCAGGATATAACAAATACACACGTTACCTGCTTATTTTTGCAAAAAGAAGGACAAAAAAGATAAACCAGAAACTAATAAGATTGATTGCCTACTAAGGATGAGTTAGAAAAGTGTTGAAGAGCTCAGTAGTGGCAGGAGTGATGCTGAAGATATACTTTTTTATTACACTTTTTACTTTGGAACCATGTTAATGTTTTACATATTCAAAGTAAAATAAAAACAGAGGTGGAGGGATCCATAATGGAATATAATTAGAAAATGAACCTATTTCAGATGAGTAACAGACCCTCACTAAAGTGGAGGACTGGAGTGGACTAACTCAAGTAACTTGTGAATACAGTTGTTAGCTGTATACCCAGAATCTGAATTTAAAATGTTCTGTGTGCAAGTATTGAGTTCTAATTATGTTTTTTGAAGTAGTGTTAATTAGCCATTCTGAGATAATTTTCTGTGAACTGTAGGATTGACCAGATGAATAAATATATTGATAATGGAAGCCAAGTTTCTCACTGTTGGAGATAACTGAGTCTGTCCTTCAGTCACTCTGCAGAAAGATAGTAACATCAAAAGAAGGGGTGGGAGAGTAGGACCATTCCAGCTGCAGTGGATGGATGGAGTTCAAGTCAGGTATTACAGAAGATTCATGAAAACAGGCCAGGCAGTCCACATTTTTTCTTTGAATGATAGTGAGATGTGTTTGTATGTCCTTAACACCTCGTTTGCTACTCTCTCTTGTTCCTGACGTTTTCTCCTAAAGATGTTCTCAGTTTGTGTTTTTATTGTTCTAATCTAATTTAGAAAGGGAATTTTCTAGGGGTAAATGTGACTAAATCCATGCTTAGTTTTTTACTGGGGCCTAGCAGGTGGAGGGAGGGCATGGAATATTTTTATGACTTATTTCTTATTTGCATTTTGGTTTCATTGGTACTGTTTGAAATTGAGAGGCGCGACTTGAAAAGTGCTAATTTGGGTTCTCTTCTTTAGGATGTTGCCAGAGTCTGGCCTGGAACTAAAATGCCTGGACAGTTGGGGAATGTGGATAGGACAGCATTTGGACTAAAAGTAAGTTTCTGGAGCGACTCTTTTTAGGAATAAATTAATGCCTAAATGCAAATGCAACAGTATATGTATTTAACGTGTCAGTGTATGGTTTTACAATTATTGAGGGGTGGGGCTACATGAGCTCTGTGTGTGTGTGCGCATGCATTGGGGTTGCTATCATATATATTCATTTAATATCCAAGCCTTAGAAAATGCACTCATTAAAAAGAAAAGGTTAATTATCTATTATTTGACCTGGAAGATTTCCACAAGGTGTTATGTGAGAAAATAAATATTCAGAACATTATGTGTAATACTCTTATAATAAACATAAGCTCCCTACATATATGTTGCCACGCCATGTAAACACAAAGTAGATGGTTATATACCAGATTCAGTTCAGTTCAGTTCAGTTCAGTCGCTCAGTGGTGTCCGACTCTCCGCGACCCCATGAATCACAGCACGCCAGGCCTCCCTGTCCATCACCAACTCCCGGAGCTCACTCAGACTCAAGTCCAGAGTCAGTGATGCCATCCATACCAGATTATTTTTGATTAAATGTCAAATGTGTGGGTGGATGTGGGTGAGGAAAAGAAGAGAGGGAGACAATAGAGACAATCAAAATAGGGGGAAAAGTACTAAAAAAGCATTGTGCTATACAATATATAATCATATATTTAAAAGGGGGGAGTTAAATTCACTCTCTTTGAACTTGAGGAATATATGTAATATCTAAGTGAAAATGAGTTGTAGATAATAGGTGCCATATAATTATATTTTTATTAAAACAACTAATCTGTGTATATATATGAAACACATAGAAAGTACAAAGAAGAAAATAAGCCATTCAAAAGAACCACCTCCGAAGATAATCATTGGTAACATTTTGGTGCACATTTCTTCATTCTTATTCTAGATATATGTTATTTATAAATTTTAACCAGCAGAAGTTTTTTAAATTTTATATAATCTAAGATTATTTTTCCTCTTCTTTTATGTGTGCCAGTTCAGTTCAGTCGCTCAGTCATATCCAACTCTTTGTGACCGCATTAACTGCAGCATGCCAAGCTTCCCTGTCTATCACCAGTTCCCAGAGCTTACTCAAACTTATGTCTATCAAGTTGGTGTTGCCATCCAACCATCTCATCCTCTGTCATCCCCTTCTCTTCCCACCTTCAATCTTTCCCAGCATCAAGGTCTTTTGCAATGAGTCAGTTCTTCACATCAGGTGGCCAAAATATTGGAGTTTCAGCTTCAGCATCAGTCCTTCCAATGAATATTCAGGACTGATTACCTGTAAGATTGACTGATTTGATCTCCTTGTAGTCCAGGGGACTCTGAAGAGTCTTCTCCAACACCACAGCTCAAAAGCATCAATTCTTCGGCACTCAGCTTGGTTTATAGTCCAACTCTCACATCCATACATGGCTACTAGAAAATCCATACCTTTGACTAGATGGACCTTTGTCAACAAATCTGCTTTTTAATATGCTGTCTAGGTTGGTCATAGCTTTCCTTCCAAGGAGCAAGCATCTTTTAATTTCATGGCTGCAGTCACCATCTGCAGTGATTTTGGAGCCCAAGAAAATAGTCTCTCACTATTTCCATTGTTTCCCCATCTATTTGCCATGAAGTTATGGGACCGGATGCCATGATCTTCATTTTCTGAATGTTGAGTTTTAAGTCAACTCTTTCACTCTCCTCTTTACACAGACATCTGTTTGTGTCTACTGTGTGTATTTTCTTTTCGTGTATGCGTGTGTGACGGGAGAGATTTCAGTTTCCCTAGTATTTAACATTTACCCATGAGGTGTGGGTCAAACTGGATTTCCCCCCAAACCCTTTCTCAGTACTATTTCTTGACTATTCTCACTTGTGTAAATGTTTTCCCCATGTAAAGATCTGTTTGAAGGCCATCTGCTCAGCACACTTTTTTAAAAAATTAGACCCAGAGAGATGATGGCTTCCCAGTTTCTAGTTGCAAGCTCATATTAACTAAAAATAAACTTGAATTTCCACTTGTTACTCTTAATGGTGCCAGTAGGATATTGAGATACCCTAGTAGTCTTGATTGTTCAGTCACATTTATACTTTAAATGAGAGTTTTCTACCACTTATATGAGACAAGTGTTGTGGTATTATAACACAAGTCATCCATAGGATTTGAAATTTTTATTCTCATTCAATATTTTGAGTTGCTAACATGATTATAACTCCAGACTACTTATAGCCTCAGCTTTTGTTTGCATTAATGTAAGTATATTCTCATACTTTCAACTCTTAAAGTTTGATTTTATTTCTACTTTAGGTGTGGCGAATAAACACAAAGCACAATATAATCTATGTCAATGGTTCTGTACCTGGACACAAAAATTGCTTAGTAAAGGTATGTAAACTCTCTTTATTCCTCTTGTTCAGAGATGTGGATGTGTGCTGTAAGTTCTCTTCTCACCCATATGACTTGAAAATAAGTAGCTAGTTTCCCCACGTGTTCTTTGCTAATTTTTGTACTTATGCAGTAGCACCTGAGTAAGAAAATTGCATAAAATAACCTATAGGTTATGGCTCTAAAACCATAAACCCACACAAAGGGTAGGTCTAGTAAGAGGCTCTTTAGAAATACAAAAAAGTTATTAGCAAAACTACTTATATAAAATACCGATATAGCTCTGTCTTCCAAAAATTTTTTCATTTTTTAAGAGTACTTTGACATGGGAACTGGAATTATGTGAGGTGAAAGTTAAATGAGAGTCAACAAGAAAGGTGGTTTGAAGTGGACATTTTGAGAGATTTATTATTATTACTAACATTGCTCTGTCTTCCTTGAAAATGCATTTTTGTGTTCAAACATGAAGAAAACATGTCATACAAGTTAGACTTGAAAAAAGTTCTTAAGCTCTTAGAGACTTTTTTTTCCATCAAATAAAAACAAAATAAATATTCAACCTGGGGTTTAAGTCAACATAATACAAAATGAGAGCTCACTTTTGAATTTTGAATCATCCATTCTGAACAGTCAACTTGTAGTAGAAGTGTATCTGGGGTTCCCAGAAATAGGTTCTTCATTAATTTTTTAACAAGAACAGCAAAATAGGCTGAAACTTAAATCCCGGATTTTTCCAGTCAGATCAAGTAGGTTGCATTACTAGCTCAAGGTACCATATTTGTTTCAGTCTTACAGTAATTAAAATTCACTTTCTGACTTCTCTTGTGGCTCAGATGGCGAAGAATCCACCTGCAATGCAGGCGCCTTGGTTTCGATTCCTGGGTTGGAAAAATCCATGGAGGAGGGCATGGCAACCCACTCTAGTATTCTTGTCTAGAGAATCCCATGGACGGAGGAGCCTGGCAGGCTGCAGTCCATAAGGTCACAAAGAGCTGGGCACGACTTGACTAACACTTTCACTTTTCAGGAACTCTTCACTTCTTTGAATTCTCGTTTTTTTTTTTTTTTTTTAAGGAAAAAAATGCATTTGATTAAATTGCAAGATTTGGGCGGGTTTTTGTTTTTGTATGTTCGTTTTTTGGTTTTCAGGTTTTTAGGTATTTCCAAGCTCCAGGTCACCCAAGTCATACTGGTACTAGAAGCCAGCAGATTGTCATTGTGCTTCTCCTAACATTTTGGTCTCAGAATTCAATGCATTCCTGTCTCCAGATTTTGTTAACATTATTTTAAATATCACAACCTAATAAAAGGGAAAAAAGAAAAATGATCATTTTCTCATAATAAATTATACTGGACAGCAGATGAAATTTTAAACATTGCCAAATCCTCCTTTTCTCTCCATTTGCTGCATACAGTTCTAAGCTAGCTTCCAGCTAAGAGCTGCTCAGGTTTACCTCATTATTGTCCTTGACACCAACAGGGATGAATAGGTCAACTACTTGGAAATGCCATATGTGCAGGGTTCAGATCTGGTTGTTATAAACAGTTTACAATCAACAACACTTACTACTTAGATTTTCTATCCAGTTCAACAAAGATTGCCTCCAGAAACTCAATCCACTTAATGACTGGTAGCTTGCTATCACTGAAGATGTTCAGAAAGTACACTGAAGGCATTTCCAAAGGAGGAATCCAAGTACATTTTGAGAAACTGTACCATCAGAGAAATGTTTGGCCACTTTGAAGTGTTAAAACACTAGTGAATATATTTCCAACAAACAGATTTTGATAAAAGAACTCATCTTGAAAAAAGTCTTTGAAATATAGTATCCTTTAACTGTCTTTTATAACCTTAAATGTCCATTCCAAATATTAAAGTGTGGGTTTAGGGGAGTGTTTGTGGGCTTGTGCTTTAAATGTCAAAAGTTTGGTAAATCTTCTGAAAATATTCACTCCACTTTGTCCATTCTTCCCAATGATTCTATAACAGGACAGGTGAATAAGCCCCTTGTCCTTGGGGGTCGAGGCTCGTCTTGCTGAACAGGCAGCCTTATTAATCCACTCACTCCATGGGAGCTTTTGGCTCCATCAGAATACAGAGTACTAGGCTGTCAATAACTATTTTTTTCATTCTAAAGTTAGTAAATATCTTAGGGATAATAAAACCTGTTTAATTAATGTAAACTTTCTGTTGTTGGAATTCACTGAATGTATTAAGAGAGCCTAAAGAACTGTTTTTTACAACGTAATGTACTTACTATGCATGTGTGCGTGTCCCTATATCCTGATTTATAATGTGAGTTTATTTTCAGTTTTGCCTATTTCCTGTATTCTGCCTCCAGCTTCCCTAAAAAGGATTTGAACTGGTTTGCCAATATATGTAAATATAAAAGAATGAAAGAGAGAATCCTGAAGGCAGGGAAATAAAGCCAGTGGTTAGGTTCAGTACACAAAAACATGTACCAGCAACTCTGGCAAAAGATAGTGGAGTAGAGGGACCTTAAGTTCACCTCTTATAAGCATACCAAAATCACAACTGCTGACCAGCCATCAATTTAAAAAAACAGACTGGAACCTCCCAAAAAAGATATTCTACATCCAATGATATAAGGAAGAAACCACAATGAAATGGTAGAGAGTACACTTGTGATATAATCAAATCCTTTACCACCTGGCTACCCACAAACTGGAGAATGAGTATATCACAGAAGTTCTCCCACAGGAGTGAGTTCTGAACCTAATGTCAGGCCTGGGGAGGCCTGACATCAGAAAGAGGAGCTCCCAGAGCATTTGGCTTCAAAGGCCAGCAGAACATGATAGCAGGAGCTCCATAGGACTGGGGGAAGCAGAGACCTTACTCTTGAAGGGAACATGCAAAATCTCATGTGCACCTGGAACCATGGCAAAAGCAGTGATTTCACAGGAGCCTGGGTCAGACCTACCTGGTGATCTTAGAGGATTTCCTGGAAGTTGTCAGGCAGCTGTGGTTCAACCTGGGGATGTAAAAACCAGTGGCAGATATATTAGGGAATATTCATCATGAACTCTCATTGTAGGCTGATGTCTTGCTTGGGTCATTACTACAAAGACTTGGCCCCACCCAACAGCCTATAAGCTGTAGTGCTAGGACACCTGGAGGCCAAGCAACCAAGTGGGCAAAGACACAGCTGCATTCATCAACAGACAGGCTGCCTAAAGACTTCCTGAGCCCATAGCCACCTTTGGACACACCTCTTGAACAGTCCTACCCACCAGAGGGCCAAAAACCAGCTCCACCCATCAGTGAGCAGTCACCAACCCCTCTCCCTCCAAGAAGCCTGCACACGCTTAGAGAGCAGCACCATCCAGCAGGGGACAGATACCAGAAACAAGAAAACTAAATCTCACAGGCTATGGAACTGAGTCTGCAAACAGATCAGACCATCTGCTGGGACCGTTTGGTCCCTGAGCCTTTGATGATGAACTAGGGGTGTACTGCTGGGATGCACAGGACATCCCATATAGAGGGCGACTTCTCCAAGATTGAGAAACCTAACTAACCTACCACACACATAAAAATACAAGTAGAAATTTAGATAGAATGAGGCAACAGAGGAGTATGTTTCAGATGGAGGAACACGATAAAACCCCAGAAGAACAAGTGAAGTGAAGTGAAGTTTAGGCATTGTATTCAAGGAGTTCAAAGTAATGTTTAAAAGATGATCCAAGAACTTAGAAAAAGAATGGATATGCAGAGCAAGAAGTTAGAAGTTTTTAACAGAGTCAGAAAACAAGCAAACAGAGATGAATAATGAGGACAGTTGAAGAGACCTTTGGGCCAACATCAGGCACACTAACATTCTTATTAAAGGGATTATTGAGGAGAGAAAGGGCATGAGAAAATATTTGAAGAGGTAATAGCTGAAAATTTCCATAACCTAGGAAAAGAAACAATTTCCCGAGTCCAGGAAGTGAAGAAAGTCTCATATAGGATTAACCCAAAGATGGACACACCAGGACACATAAGAATCAAATTGACAATAATTAGAGTATGAGTTTGAGTGAACTCCAGGAGTTGGTGATGGACAGGGAGGCCTGGCGTGCTGTGATTCATGGGGTCGCAAAGAGTCAGACATGACTGAGCGACTGAACTGAACTGAAAGAGAAAATATTAACAGCTAAAAGGGAAAATCTGTGACATACAAGAGAACTCCCATAAGACTGTCTGCTGATTTTTGAAGAGAAATTCTGCAGGCCAGAAAAGAATGGCATGATATATTAAAGTGATGAATAAAATCTACAACCAAGAATACCCAGCAAGACTCTCATTCAGATTTGATGGAGAACTCAGAAGCTTTACAGACAAGCAAAAGATAAAGATTTCAGCATCACCAAAGTAGCTATCTAGCAAATCCTAAAGGAGATTCTCGAAGCAGAAAAGAAAAGGCCACAACTAGAAACAAAATTATAAAATGGAAAAGCTTACTGATAGACAGTGAGCAGACATACGATAAAGGTAGGAATCATCCACGCAAACTAGTAGGGAGATTAAAAGACGAAAGTAGTAAAATCATCTGTATCCACAATACACAGTTAGTTCAGTCGCTCAGTCGTGTCCAACTCTCCACGAACCCATGAATCACAGGACGCCAGGCCTCCCTGTCCATCACCAACTCCCGGAGTTCACTCAAACTCATGTCCACAGAGTCGGTGATGCCATCCAGCCATCTCATTCTAGGTCGTCCCCTTCTCCTCCCGCCCCCAACCTTTCCCAGCATCAGAGTCTTTTCCAGTGAGTCAACTCGTCGCATGAGGTGGCCAAAGTATTGCAGTTTCAGCTTTAGCATCAGTCCTTCCAATGAACACCCAGGATCGATCTCCTGGCAGTACAAGGGACTCTCAAGAGTCTTCTCCAACACCACAGTTGAAAAGCATCAATTCTTCGGTGATCAGCTTTCTTCACAGTCCAACTCTCACATCCATACACGACACCGGGAAAAACCATAGCCTTGACTAGATGGACCTTGGTTGGCAAAGTAATGTCTCTGCTTTTCAATACATTATCAAGGTTGGTCATAACTTTCCTTCCAAGGAGTAAGCGTCTTTTAATTTCATGGCTGCAATCAGCATCTGCAGTGATTTTGGAGCCCAAAAAAATAAAGTCTGACACTGTTTCCACTGTTTTTCCATCTATTTCCCATGAAGTGATGGGACCAGATGCCATGATCTTTGTTTTCTGAATGTTGAGCTTCAAGCCAACCTTTTCACTCTCCTCTTTCACTTTCATCAAGAGGCTTTTGAGCTCCTCTTCACTTTCTGCGTAAGGGTAGTGTCATCTGCATATCTGAGATTATTGATATTTCTCCCAGCAATCTTGATTCCAGCTTGTGCTTCTTCCAGCCCAGCGTTCCTCATGATGTACTCTGCATATAAGTTAAATAAAAAAAGGTGATAATATACAGCCTTGACGTACTCCTTTTCCTATTTGGAACCAGTCTGTTGTTCCATGTACAGTTCTGTCTCTTGCTTCCTGACCTGCCTACAGGTTTCTCAAGAGGCAGGTCAGGTGGTCTGGTATTCCCATATCTTTCAGAATGTTCCACACATTGTGATCCACACAGTCAAAGGCTTTGGCATAGTCAATGAAGCAGAAATAGATGTTTCTCTGGAACTCTCTTGCTTTCTCCATGATCCAGCGGATGTTGGCAATTTGATCTCTCGTGCCTCTGCCTTTTCTAAAGCCTGCTTGAACATCTGGGAGTTCACGGTTCACATATTGCTGAAGCCTGGCTTGGAGAATTTTGAGCATGACTTTACTAGCGTGTGAGATGAGTGCAATTGTTCAGTAGTTTGAGCATTCTTTGGCATTCCCTTTCTTTGGGATTGGAATGAAGACTGACCTTTTCCAGTCCTGTGGCCACTGCTGAGTTTTCCAAATTTGCTGGCATACTGAATACAGCATCATCGTTCAGGATTTGAAATAGCTCAACTGGAATTCCATCACCTCCACTAGGTTTGTTCGTAGTGATGCTTTCTAAGGCCCACTTGACTTCACATTCCAAGATGTCTGGCTCTAGGTCAGTGATCATGTTATCGTGACTATCTTGGTTGTGAAGATCTTTTTTGTACAGCTCTTCTGTGTATTCTTGCCACCTCTTCTTAATATCTTCTGCTTCTGTTAGGTCCATACCATTTCTGTCCTTTATCGAGCCCATCTTTGCATGAAATGTTCCCTTGGAATCTCTAATTTTCTTGAAGAGATCTCTTGTTTTTCCTGTTCTGTTATTTTCCTCTATTTCTTTGCATTGATCACTGAGGAAGGCTTTCTTATCTCTCCTTGCTATTCTTTGGAACTCTGCATTCAGATGCTTATATCTTTCCTTTTCTCCTTTGCTTTTCACTTCTCTTCTTTTCACAGCTATTTGTAAGGCCTCCTGAGACAGCCATTTTGCTTTTTTGCATTTCTTTTCCATGGGGATGGTCTTGGTCCCTGTCTCCTTTACAATGTCACGAACCTCCATTCAGAGTTCATCAGGCACTCTATCAGATTTAGTCCCTTAAATCTATTCCTCACTTCCACTGTATAATCATAAGGGATTTGATTTATGTCATATCTGAATGGTCTAGTGGTTTTCCCTACTTTCTTTAAGTCTGAATTTGGCAATAAGAAGTTCATGATCTGAGCCACAGTCAGCCCCTGGTCTTGTTTTTGCTAACTATATACAGCTTCTCTATCTTCGGCTGCAAAGAATATAATCAGTCTGATTTCGGTGTTGACCATCTGGTGATGTCCATGTGTAGAGTCTTCTCTTGTGTTGTTGGAAGAGGGTGTTTGCTATGACCAGTGCGTTCTCTTGACAAAACTCTATTAGCCTTTGCCCTGCTTCATTCCGTGCTCCAAGGCCAAATTTGCCTGTTCCTCCAGGTGTTTCTTGACTTCCTACTTTTGCATTCCAGTCCCCTAGAATGAAAAGGACATCTTTTTTGGGTGTTCATTCTAAAAGGTCTTGTAGGTCTTCATAGAACCGTTCAACTTCGGCTTCTTCAGTGTTACTGGTTGGGGCATAGGCCTGGATTACTGTAATATCGAATGGTTTGCCTTGGAAACAAACAGAAATCATTCTGTCGTTTTTAAGATTGCATCCAAATACTGCAGTTCAGACTCTTTTGTTGACCATGATGGATACTCCATTTCTTCTAAGGGATTCCTGCCCACAGTAGTAGATATAATGGTCATCTGAGTTAAATTCACCCATTCCAGTCCATTTTAATTCACTGATTCCTAGAATGTCTATGTTCACTCTTGCCATCTCCTGTTTGACCACTTCCAATTTGCCTTGATTCATGGACCTAACATTCCAGGTTCCTATGCAATATTGCTCTTTACAGCACCGGACCTTGCTTCTATCATCAGTCACATCCACAAATGGGTATTGGTTTTGCTTTTGCTCCATCCCTTCATTCCTTCTAGAGTTATTTCTCCACTGAGCTCCAGTAGCATATTGGGCACCTACCAACCTGTGGAATTCCTCATTCAGTATCCTATCATTTTGCCCTTTGATACCGTTCATGGGGTTCTCAAGGCAAGTATACTGAAGTGGTTTGCCATTCCCTTCTCCAGTGGACCACATTCGGCTGTGGTCCATGTGATCAGATCAACTAGTTTCCTGTGATTATGATTTCAGTGTGTCTGCCCTCTGATGCCCCCTCGCAATACCTACTGTCTTATTTGGGTTTCTCTTACCTTAGTCGTGGAAAATCTCTTCACAGCCGCTCCAGCAAAGTGCAGCCGCTGTACCTTACTTTGGACGAGGGGTATCTCCTCAAGGCCGCCCCTCCTGACCTTGAACGTGGAGTAGCTCCTCTCGGCCCTCCTGCACCCGCGCAGCCACCGCCTGTTGGATGTGGGGCAGCTCCTCTCGGCCGCTGTCCCTGGCCTCAGGCGTGGGGGTAGCTCCTCTCGGCCACGCCTCTTTGCCTGGTCGGTTGCGCCAGGGCCGGCGTCTCTCGCGTCTGCACCGCCAGGACCGGCGTCTTTAAGGGATACATAAAACAATTAGATGTAAAATATGATATCAAAAAACAGTAATCATGAGGGGAGAAGAATAGTAATGTGGGGTATTTAAAATGCAATTGAAATTACAAAATCAGCAACTTAATCATATGTATATAGCTGATGTACCAAAACCTCATGGCAATCACAAACCAAAAATGTATAAATATATACACACAAATAGCTTTACCATCTGAGCTATAGGACTTCCCTATAGCTCAGATGGTAAGAATCTGCTTGCAATGCAGGAGACCTGGGTTCAATCTCTGGGTCAGGAAAATCCCCTGGAGGAGGAAATGGCAACCCACTCCAGTATTCTTGCCTGGACAATTCCGTGGACAGAGGACCCTGGCAGGCTACAGTCCATGGAGTTGCAAAAGAGTTGGATACGACTAAGTGACTAACACATATACAAAAGAAAAAGGAACCCAACATAACACTAAAGGTAATCGTCAAATTACAAGATCAGAGAACAAAAGAAGGCAAGGGGAGACCTACAGAAGTCCACAACAGTTAACAAAAGGACAAAAAGAACATATATTGATAATTACCTTAAATGCAAGAGTATATCATGAGAAATGCTGGGCTGGATGAAGCACAAGCTGGAATCAGGATTGCTGGGAGAAATATCAATAACCTCAGATATGCAGATGACACCACCCTTATGGCTGAAAGTGAAGAAGAACTAAAGAGCCTCTTGATGAAAGTGAAAGAGGAGAGTGAAACAGTTGGCTTCAAACTCAGCATTCAGAAAACGAAGATCATGGCATCGGATCCCATCACTTCATGGCAAATAGATGGGGAACCAAGGGAAACAGTGACAGACTTTATTTTGGGGGGCTTCAAAATCACTGCATATGGTGACTGCAGCCATGAAATTAAAAGACACATGCTCCTTGGAAGAAAAGTGATGACCAACCTAGACAGCATATTAAAAAGCAGAGACATTACTTTGCCAACAAAGGTTTGTCTAGTCAAAGCTATGGTTTTTCCAATAGTCATATATGGGTGTGAGAGTTGGACTATAAAGAAAGCTGAGCGCAGAAGAATTGATGCTTTTGAACTCTGGTGTTGGAGAAGACTCTTGAGAGTCCCTTGGACTGCAAGGAGATCCAACCAGTCCATCCTAAAGGAAATCAGTCCTGAATATTCATTGGAAAGACTGATGTTGAAGCTGAAACTCCAATACTTTGGCCACCTGATGCGAAGAGACCCTGATGCTGGGAAAGATTGAAGGTGGGAGGAGAAGGGGATGACAGAGGATGAAATGGTTAGATGACATCACTGACTCAATGGACATGAGTTTGAGTAAGCCCTGGGAGTTGGTGATGGACAGGGATGCCTGGCATGCTGTAGTCCATGGGGTTGCAAAGAGTTGGACACACTCAGTGACTGAATTGAACTGAAAGGGATTAATTGCTCCAATCAGAAGTCATAGACTGGCTAAATGGATACAGAAACTAGACCTGTATATATGTTGTCTAGAGGAGACCCACTTCAGTTCTAGAGACATACAAACTGAAAGCAGTAGGATGGAAAAAGACATTCCATGCAAATGGAAATTAAAAGAAAGCTGGAGTAGCAATATTCATATCAGACCACTTTTAAAAATAAAGAGATGCTGAAAGAGGCAAAGAAGGAAATTACATAATGATCAAGCAAAGACGATGTAATAATCATTAGTATATACACACCCAACATAGGAGTACCGCAACAAGTAAGATATTAATAGACATAAAAGTGGAAATTGACAGTAATACTAGTGGGGAACTTTAATGCCCCACTTACATCAATGGACAAATCATCCAGACAGAAAAATCACTAAAGAAACAAGGCCTTAAATGACACATTAGACCACATGGAAATATACATTTCAAGGGCACATGTACCATTCTTCAGATTTGGTCATGTGTTGGGTCACAAAGCAAGCCTTGGTAAATTTAAGAAAACTGAAATTAAATGAAGCATCTTTTCTGATCACAATGCTATGAGATTAGAAAGCAACCAGGGAGTTCCCTGGTGATCCAGTGGTTAGGACTCAGCACTGTCTCTGCTGAGGATGTGGATTCATTCTTTGGCCATGAATATCCCACAAGCTGTTTGGTGCAGACAATGAAAAAGAAAACAACCACAAGAAAAAAAATCAAAAACATAAACATGTGAAAGCTAAACAATATGCTACTAAACAACTAATGGATCACTGAAGAAATAAAAAAATACCTAGAGAAAAATGAAAATGAAATCATGATTGAAAACCTATCGAAAAAAAGCAGTTCTAAGGCCATATACAAACCCACAGCTAGCATCATGCTGCTGCTGCTGCTAAGTCACTTCAGTAGTGTCCGACTCTGTGTGACCCCATAGACAGAAGCCCACCAGAGTCCCCCGTCCCTGGGATTCTCCAGGCAAGAACACTGGAGTGGGTTGCCATTTCCTTCCCCAATGTGTGAAAGTGAAAAGTGGAAATGAACTCGGTCAGTCGTGTCCGACCCTTAGCGACCCCACAGACTGCAGCCTACCAGGCTCCTCCATCCATGGGATTTTCTAGGCAAGAGTACTGGAGTGGCTTGCCAGTGCCTTCTCCGGCAGCTAACATCATAATCAACAGCAAAAAGCTGAAAGCATTTCCTCTAAGATCAGGTAGAAGACAAGTACCCACTCTTGCCACTTCTATTCAGCATAGTTTTGGAACTTCTGGCCACAGCATTCAGAAGAAAAAGAATCCAGATCGCAAAAGAAGTAATAAAATTATCACTGTTTGCAGATGAAATGAGACTGTACGTAGAGAATCCTAAAGATGCTATCAAAAAATTACTAGATCTCATCAATGAATTTAGTAAAATTGCAGGATACAAAATTAATACACAGAAGTCTGTTGTACTTCTTTATACTAACAAAATCAAATGATAAAATTATGGAAATAATCCCATTTACCATCACATCAAAAAGAATAAAATACTTAGGAACAAACCTCCTAAAAGAGGCAAAATATCTATACTCAGAAAACTGAGATACTGATGAAGAAAATTGAAGAAGACACAAACAGATGAAAAGATATACTGTGTTCTTGGATTGGAGGTATCAACGTTATTAAAATGATCATACTGTCCAAGGCAATCTATAGACTCAGTGTATTCCCTATGAAATTTACAATGACATTTTTCACGGAACTAGAAAAGAAATTTTAAATTCTGTATGGAAACACAAAATCCACGATAGGCAAATTCAATCTTGAGAAAGAAATACAGAGCTGAAGGAATTGGGTTCCGTGACTTTACACTACAAAGTTACAGGAATACAAATTGGAAAAGAAGAAGTAAAACTTTCACTATTCGCTGATGACATGATCCTCTACACAGAAAACCCTAAAGACTCTAGAAAACTACTAGAGCTAATCAATGAATACAGTAAAGTTGCAGGATATAAAATCGACACACAGAAATCCCTTGCATTCCTATACACTAATAATGAGAAAATAGAGAAATTAAGGAAACTATTCCATTCACTGTTTCAACGAAAAGAATTAAATACTTAGGAATATATCTACCTAAGGAAACGAAAGACTTGTACATACAAAACTATAAAACACTAGTGAAAGTAATCAAAGAGGATACTAATAGATGGAGAAATATACCGTGTTCGTGGATTGGAAGAATAAATATTGTAAAAATGAGTATACTACCCAAAGTAATTTATACATTCAATGCAATCCCTATCAAGCTACCAACGATATTTTTCACAGAACTAGAACAAACAATCTCACAATTTGTATGGAAATACAAAAAACCTCGAATAGCCAAAGCAATCTTGAAGAAGAATGGAACTGGAGGAATTAACCTGCCGGACTTCAGGCTCTACTACAAAGCCACAGTTATCAAGACAGTATGGTACTGGCATAAAGACAGAAATATAGATCAGTGGAACAAAATAGGAGATAAATCCACGCACCTATGGATACCTTATCTTTGACAAAGGAGGCAAGAATATAAAATGGACAAAAGACAGTCTCTTTAACAAGTGGTGCTGGGAAAACTGGTCAGCCACTTGTAAAAGAATGAAACTAGAACACTTCCTAACATCATACACCAAAATAAGCTCAAAATGGATTAGAGAGCTAAATGTAAGACCAGAAACTATAAAACTCCTAGAGGAGAACGTAGGCAAAACACTCTCCGACATAAATCACAGCAGGATCCTCCAAGACCCACCTCCCAGAATATTGGAAATAAAAGCAAAAATAAACAAATGGGACCTAATTAAAATCAAAAGCTTCTGCACAGCAAAGGAGACTCTAAGCAAGGTGAAAAGACAGCCTTCAGAATGGGAGAAAATAATAGCAAATGAAGCAACTGATAAAGGATTAATCTCCAAAATATACAAGCAGCTCCTGCAGCTCAATTCCAGAAAAATAAATGACCCAATCAAAAAATGGGCCAAAGAACTCAACAGACATTTCTCCAAAGAAGACATAAAGATGGCTAACAAACACATGAAAAAATGCTCAACATCCCTCATAATCAGAGAGATGCAAATCAAAACCACACTGAGATACCATTTCACACCAGTCAGAATGGCTGCTATCCAAAAGTCTACGTGCAATAAATGCTGGAGAGGGTGTGGAGAGAAGGGAACCCTCTTACACTGTTGGTGGGAATGCAAACTAGTACAGCCACTATGGAGAACAGTGTGGAGATTCCTCAAAAACTGGAAATAGGAACTGCCATATGATCCAGCAGTTGCACTCCTGGGCATACACACCGAGGAAACCAGAATTGAAAGAGACACATGTACTCCAATGTTCATTGCAGCACTGTTTATAATAGCCAGGACATGGAAGCAACCTAGATGTCCATCTGCAGATGAATGGATAAGAAAGCTTTGGTACATATACACAATGGAGTATTTTTCAGCCATCAAAAAGAATGCATTTGAATCAGTTTTAATGAGGTGGATGAAATTGGAGCCTATTATACAGAGTGAAGTAAGCCAGAAAGAAAAACATCAATACAGGATACTAACGCATATATATGGAATTTAGAAAGATGGTAACCTTAACCCCGGAGAAGGCAATGGCAAGCCACTCCAGTACTCTTGCCTAGAAAATCCCATGGTTAGAGGAGCCTGGTAGGCTGCAGTCCATGGGGTCGCTAAGAGTCAGACACGACTGAGCAACTTCACTTTCACTTTTCACTTTCACACATTGGAGAAGGAAATGGCAACCCACTCCAGTGTTCTTGCCTGGAGAATCCCAGGGACGGGGGAGCCTGGTGGGCTTCTGTCTATGGGGTCACACAGAGTCGGACACGACTGAAGTGACTTAGCAGCAGCAGCAGCAACCTTAACCCTGTATACGAGACTGCAAAAGAGACATAGGTATATAGAACAGTCTTCAGAGCTCTGTGGGAGAGGGTGAAGGTGGGATGATTTGGGAGAATGGCATTGTAGCATGTATATTATTATATGTGAAATGAATCACCAGTCCAGGTTCGATGCATGATACAGGATGCTTGGGGCTGGTGCATGGGGATGACCTGGAGGGAGGATATGGGGAAGAGGGAGGTGGGAGGGGGGGTTCAAGAAAGGGAACACATGTACACCCAGGGCAGATTCGTGTCAATGTATGGCAAAACCAACCAATATATTAATGTAAGGTAATTTGCCTGAAATAAAATAAAAAATAAATAAAAAAAAAACAAAGTTACAGTAATCCAAACAGTTTGGTACTGGCACAAAGACAGACATATAGATCAACGGAATAGAATAGAAAGCCCCAAAATAAAGCCACACACCTATGGTCAGCTAACCTACATAAAAGAGGCAATGATATATAATAGAGAAAGATAGTCTTTTCAATAAGTAGTCCTGGTAAAACTGGACAACTGCATGTACAAGATTAGAACATTTTCTGACACCATTTACAGAAATGAATTGGATTAAAGATCTAAAAATAATATGGGATGCTATAAACTTCTACAGGAAAACAGGCAGAACACTCTGATATAAATCACAGCAATATCTTTTTTGATCCATCTCATAGAGTAATGAAAATACAAAAATTAACAAATGGAACTTAGTGAAACTTAGAAGGTTTTCACAACAAAGGAAACTATATACAAAGTGAAAAAACAACCTGGAGAATGGGAGAAATATTTGCAAATGATGCTACCAACAGAGAATAATTTCCAAAATATATAAACAGCTCATACAGTTCAACTTCAAAAAACAAACAACCCAATCAAATAACAAGCAAAAGATCTAAGTAGGCATTTCTCCAAAGAAGACATACAGATAGCTGAAAGGCATATGAAAAAAAAAAAGCTCAACCTCGCCAATTAGTAGGGAAATACAGATCAAAACTACAGTGAGGAAGTCACCTCATACCAGTCAGAATGATCATCATTAAACTGTCTGTCAGTAATAAATGCTGGAGTTGGTATTGAGATAAGGGAACCCTCCTACACTGTTGGTGGGAATGTAAATTGATGCAGAAACAGTTTGGAAATTCCTTAAACTAAAAATCTGAGTTACCATATAGCCTAGCAGTCTGACTCCTGGATGTATAACCAGAGAAAATGATAATTCGAAGAGGTACGTGCTTGCCATTGTTCATCACAACCCTATTTACAGTAGCCAAGACATGGAAACAACCTATACATTGAAAGAGATATAAAGAGTCCATGGCACATTTATACAGTGGAAAATTGTGTGTGTGCACGCAGTCACTCAGTCATGTCCAGCTCTTTGCAGCCCCATGGACTATAACCCACCAGGCTCCTCTGTCCATGGAGTTTTCCTGGCAAGAATACTGGAGTGGGTTGCCATTTCCTACTCCAGCGGATCTTCCCAGTCCTGGGATCGAGTCTGTGTCTCCTGCATTGACAGGATTCTTTACCACTGCACCACCTGGGAAGCCCACAGTGAAATATTACTCAGCTATAAAAAAGAAATGCCATTTGCAGCAACATGGATGAACATAGAGATTACCATACTAAGTCAAACAAAGAGAAATATCATATATCACTTATTTGTGGCATCTAAAAAAAATGATATAAATGAACTTATTTACAAAAACAGAAATAGACTCACAAACATAGAACACAAATTTGTGGTTACCCAAGGGGAAAACAGTAGGAGAGGGATAAATTAGTAGTTTCAAATTAGCAGATGCAGACTACTAAATATCAAAATAGATAACCAACAAGGACCTACTGTATGGCAAAGGGAAGTATACTCAATATCTTGCAGTAAATTACCACAGAAAGTTTTGTTGTTCTCTTTATTGTGTATTTGCTTGGGTTTTCTTTTATAAATTCTAAGACAATTTAATTGGTAAGAATATCTTTTTTTTCCAAGTTAAAGTTGAACCCAGGATTAGTGAATTGGAAAAAAAATTAAAACAAGCATTTCCTTTTGGGCAACTGACTGATAATTCTAACAATTTTAATGAGAGAAATGAATATAGATGTTTTTCTGTACTTTGCTGTTCCTAGCAGTTGTGTACTAACGTCAACCAAATTACTCATTTCTTATTGCCAAAATGTTTTATTTTAATCTGTGTGTATAATTAACATGTAATTTTTTTTTATTTATCTCTGAATGGAGGTTGTGGAATGAGTCAGAAGCTTTAAAGAATCAAATAATATTTTCCAAAAATATAACAAATTTTAGATCATATCAATATCTATGTTATTCCTCAGTTTATGAATTCACAAATGTAATTATAATATTTTTAGAATATAAAGATTAGTTAATAGAGCTAATTTAGAGACTCTGGGTTTGTTATTGTTTTTTGTTAAATACTACTCTATCCTTAGCTACTCAGAGAGAACACTACTTGTTAAATATATGCTAATTTCCTTAATAAAACTTGTTGTTTGGGGTTATGTGTTCGAATTTGGGGTTATTTGTTAGAATTAAGACTAACAAAAGTACTAGATAAATTTTGTTTTCTTTCATCTGAGCTCAAAAAATTCTATGGTAGAATATAGAATAATAATAACATTGAGTTAGCAAAAAAGTTGATTCAGTTCAGTTTTTTTCCATAAGATGGTTCTAATAGCATTTGTGTACATTTGTGCTCAGTCACTTCAGTTGTGTCCGACTCTGCAATCCTATGAACTGTCGCCCACCAGGCTCCTCTATCCATGGGAGTCTCATGAGGTAGCTGATTAACTTGAGGAAGTCTATGTTTCTGTCACTGGATTAGTTAAGTTTATTGGAATAAATATATATATATACATATATATAAAGTAAGAGGAACCCAGTGTATAACAGCTGTATTATTCACATTAGAAAATGTAGTAGTTAAAAAATAAACAAAATGTGAGAACAGATATTCTAGGATTATGAAAAAGTAAACCAGACTATCTTTAAATAACTAATAAGATCTTTGCTTCCCCCACCCCTCCAGATCAAAGATTCTATACTGCCTGCATACAAGGATTTCTGTAAAAATCTACCATTTCCAACGTATTTCCCTGATGAGGACGAAAAGGAGCTACCAGAAGATTTGTACGATGAAGAAGTGTGTCAGCCTGGAGCACCTTCTATTACGTTTGCTTGACTTCATTGGACATGAGAGAACCCCACATATGCTGTGAATTCTGATGAGCCAGAACAGTAATAAAACCAGGAATTATGGGGCTTTTTCCTTAGTTAAAACAGACCACATAACCACATGGTTATCTTTTACTACGTATTTCTCAAATTATCTTAAATGTTTATAAATTTAACTTCTACTAAAGATTTGTCTGTCTTTGTGAAAGGGTGGTTGTGGAACGGTGTCAAGTCATATGGAGACTAGGTAACTTATCTAGATTAAAGGAAAAAAAAACATTTCTTGAGCCTCAAAAACACAGGAATTCAGATCTTAAATTATAGAAATGTTTGCTGCTGCTGCTAAGTCACTTCAGTCGTGTCCGACTCTGTGTGACCCCATAGACGGAAGCCCACCAGGCTCCCCCGTCCCTGGGATTCTCCAGGCAAGAACACTGGAGTGGGTTGCCATTTCCTTCTCCAATTTCCTTCTCCAATTTCCTTCTCAAATAGAAATGTTTATGTTATAGTTAAAGGCCTATAAAGACACATAATAAAATCACAAATTATGGGTCTTACATATTACACTTGTGTTGGGAGGTATAGTTATTGTTTAGCTTGATCACTCAACTATAACTCTGTTTGTTTTTTTTTTTTTTTTGGCTGTGTCTCACAGCATACAGTGGTTAAGGCTCTGCATTGAATCACCAGGGAAGTCTTGTAATCATTTTTCCTTGATCCCTTCCAAAAGGGATTTGAAACAACCTGGGTGTGCATTCAACAAACTTATTAACCACCTGTTACTCAAAATGTTAGTAATAGCTTCTGGGTTTCTCTTCATTGTTTTAAATGAAAATATTTACTAATGGCTACTTGAGTGAACTCTGGGAGTTGGTGATGGACAGGGAGGCCTGGCGTGCTGTTATTCATGGGGTCGCGGAGAGTCGGACACGACTGAGCGACTGAACTGAACTTGTGACAGATAATTAAGCCTAACAATGTTAGTATCATGCTCATGTTCAGTGGTTCAGTCATGTCAGACTCTTTGCAATTACATGGACTGTAGCCTGCCAGGCTCCTCTGTCTATGGAATTTTCCAGGCAAGGATACTGGAGTGGGTTACCATTTCCTGTTCCAGAGGATATTCCCAACCCAGAGATCAAACCCGAGTCTCTTGCATCTCCTACATTGGCAAGCAGATTTTTTACCTCTGAGCCATACTCTAGGCCAATGTAAGTATAAGCAGGCCTTACTTAACTATTGGATTTCCTCTGGACTAGATTCCTGAGGATACACAGAATTTTTAACTTTTTAAACTTCAGGTGTCTTCTAAGACTTGATTCACATAGCCACCCAAGAGACTTACTAACCACAGTGTTACACCTTTTAATAACAAATTCATTAGTTATCAGGAAATCACAGAAAGACCTACCAGTATTTTTGGGTCCACATTGCATTTCTCATTCTTAATTTTAAATCCAGCTGAAGCCACATCTCTCTTAAAGCTTTCATTTCTTTTTATTAAATCTTCATTTATTAAATCATTAATTTCTTTTATTAAATCTTCATAAATCTTTTTATTAAATCTTCATCTCTTTTTATTAAAGATTTGTGGTAGTTGACAGATCCATGCATTAAAATAGTAAAGTAATGAGAAAACATGTAGGATGATATAAATTAGTATAGGTAGGGGGTTGAGACGGAATGGTGCCAATATAATACACTTGAGCAGGCTGTGGTCTGAGTTGAACAGAGGTGTTATATTTGGTTTGGCTCTGAGCTTCCTGGATAGCAAAGTAAAACAAATAACATTGATTTGTTTCATGTTTCTCTTTAATTACGAGGTCCTCAAGAGGAGTCATTTTAAACTGCAGTAGATCTTATTTAGCACATTATTTTTTATTAAAAATAATTTGTCAAAGTAGAAATTTCTGAACTTGTTAAAAATAACATATTCAAGGGTAAAATATTAGACACATTCTTTTCAGAGATCAAGTAAGGCTATCCTTTACTATTTCTAGACAACAGTGGTTTTGGAGGTCTTAGCCAATGCAGTAAAACAAGAAAGAGTAGTGATACAGATACAGGGAAATGAGAATAAATCTTATTTGTAAGAAATATGATCTACCTAGAAGATTTAAGACAGTCAACTGATAAGCTGTCAGAACCAATGAAGACAGTTCTGGTGACTAAATAAAGCATCAATATACAAACATGGACAGAGGAGCCTAGTGGGCTACAGTCCATGGGTCACAAAAAGAGTCAGACATGACTGAGTGACTAACATACTTTATACAAACATATAATAGCAATATTAGGAAATTCTGTGGTATGGAAGTGAATACCATCCACAGCAGCAATTTTTTAAAAAGCTGCTGAAGAAAGAAGCCTAACATATTCTAAGGTCTTACTGGAGAACTAAAAATGTAATTGAAGAACATGAAAGAAAACCGTGATGGTCCTCTCTATTATTTAGGTTATGAATGGGAAGAAAAAAAAAGAATTTAGCCTAATCCTGTTTTTAAAATCTCAATATGACTTACCATAGACCTGTTCAAACTGATTGTAAAAATGGAATGAATGCATAAATTTAAGAATAACCAAAACTTAAAATGGTACCCATTCGTTAGGTTTGCCCCATTGTTTGTTTCGGGATTATACCTATTTAATTTTGAAATTCAGAATATTGTGTATATCAGTTCACTCCTTTAATTAATTAATTGCATTCGACCAAGAGATTTTAGTAAACTTATAGATGTGTCAAGGTTGCTGATGAAATGATGGGAAGTAGTTGTTAACCTACAAGACAGATGAACAGTTATTGCTGGAGAACATAAGATCTTGTTTCTAAATAAGGTGTTTGCTGAGGTTTGTATCAGGAGTCCTCAACCTCCTCTGAATGAAAAACTGTTTAATTTCCCAGAAGCCATTGATGGGGGAAATCATTACTCAGGAAGGATGCTTTATGCAGTGCAAGAAACAAATCATATCATCTGAAAGTAGCCAGATGACAGAAGAAGGGCAGGATATGTGGCCTTTTGAAGAAGGCATGAAATCCTCTACACCAGAGAACCTGCCCCAGACCCATCATCATCTTTCACCAGAGTCTGTGTTACCCAGTCCAACCTTGTACTGCTCACCCCACAAAAGGCCAGCAAACCAGCAGATGAATTGTTGGGGCAAGGAAAGTCATCAGACCAAGAAGATGGTAGGCTCATGTCCCAAAAAAGCAATGTTGCCTAAATTAGAATTCAAGTTTCTTTTACACCAAAAGGGTAGAGAGTAAAGTCGAACACCCCCTGGCTCTGGTCAGACTCTTGAGAGGATGTTTTAATTTTTTCCTCCCTGCAGTCATTCACAGGTGGGCCTGGTCAGGGTGTTTCTTCTGAGCTAAAGAAAGTGAAGTCGCTCAGTCGTGTCCAACTCTTTGCGACCCCATGGACTGTAGCCTACCCGGCTCCTCTGTCCATGGGATTTTCCACACAAGAATACTGGAGTGGGTTGCCATTTCCTTCTCCAGGGGATCTTCCCAACCCAGGGATCGAACCCCAGGTCTCCCTCATTGCAGGCAGACGCTTTACCATCTGAGCCACCAGGGAAGCCCAACAGAGGCTAAACAGGTATTTTAGCTTAATGCTCATTACTTGCAAGGCAGGGTTCCCAGAGATGGGTCATTATGTATAATTTAACCTTATAGGCAGCATCCCTTTAGCGACTAACTTTTAACAGAATACAAAGTTTTTTATCCATTAAAATTCCCTACAGTCAGTGTCCATTCCCATGAGAAAAGGGACAAAGACCGTTGTGGCTCTTTCGTGCTGAACAGGGGCAATGAATATTCTTTAGAATCTTTTGTAGTAAAATTGTCTTTCCTTTATTATCTACAACTATTTAGACCTGATGGAAACTCTTAGCTCTTCGTTTCTAATTTGTAATTGAACATAGGGTTGGGCATAGGGATGAACTTGGGTTCTAGTTCTCAATAGATATATACTAAATGCATATGCTATAAAATAAAACAAATACATTGACTCCTCTCCAGCCATAATGAAATTACCATTTACTTCAGTTGTGTAGGCAGACCTGTTGGAGGCAAATTCATGAGGAATGTTTAGGATAATGTGCAAAGTTTTAATATAATTGTCGACTTCTAGGTCTTTCAGAGCTTTTATAGATTTATCCCATCTAGGTAGATGCCTGGAAAAAACAACCATACGATATTTCAAAGGGACTTAATTTAATCCTATTTCTGAGAGCAACTGATCCAGAGCAAGCCTTGTCATTGTTCAGTCGCTAAATCATGTCTGACTCTTTGCGACTCCGTGGACTGCAGCATGCCAGGTTCATCTGTCCTCCACTGTCTCCCAGAGTCTGCTGAAATTCATATCCATTGAGTCAGTGATGCTGTCTAAACATCTTATCCTCTGTCGCCCCCGTCTTCTCCTGCCCTTAATCATTTGCAGCATCAATGTCTTTTCTAACATTAGGAGTTAGCTGTTCACATCAGGTGGCCAAAGTTTTGGAACTTCACCTTTAACAACAGTCCTTCCAATGAATATTCAGGGTTGATATCCTTTAGGATTGACTAGTTTTATCTCCTTGCAGTCCAAGGAACACTCAAGAGTTTTCTCCAGCACCACAATTCGAAAGCATCAATTCTTCAGCACTCAACCTTCTTTGTGCACCAATTCTCACATCTGTACATGATTACTAGGAAAACCATAGCATTGACTATATGGAACTTTGTCAGCAAAGTGATGTCTCTGTTTTGTAATATTTAATCTAGGTTTCTATAGCGATCCTTCCAAGGAACAAGTGTCTGAATATCATGGCTGCAATCAACATCCACAGTGATTTTGGAGCCCAAAAAAGTAAAATCTATCACTACTTCCACTTTTTCCCTTCTATTTGCCAGGAAGTGATGGTAACAGAGGCTATGATCTTAGTTTTTCTGTTTGTTTGTTTTAATTGGAGGCTAATTGCTTTACAATATTGGGGTGTTTATGACATCCCCCCTCCCTCCCCACCCCATCCCTCTGGGTTGTCCTAGAGCACCAGCTTTGAGTGCCCTATTCATGCAACAATTTGCACTGGTCATCTATTTTATACATGGTAATATACATGTCTCAATGCTATTCTCAAATCATCCCACCCTCGTCTTCTCCCACAGAGTCCAAAACTCTGTTCTTTACATCTGTGTCTCTTTTGCTGTCTTGCATATAGAGTCATCACCATCTTTCTAAGTTCCATACTGTATTAATGTTTCTGTTTTTTATTTATTTCACTCTGTATAGTAGGTCCAGTTTCATCCACCTCATTAGAACTGACTCAAATGTGTTCTTTTATATAGCTGAGTAATATTCCATTGTGTATATGTACCACTACTTCCTTATCCATCCATGTGCTGATGGGCATCTAGGTTGCTTCCATGTCCTAGCTATCGTAAAGAGTGCTGCAATGAAAATTGGGGTACATGTGTCTCTTTCAGTTCTGGTTTCCTTGGTGTGTATGCCCAGCAGTGGGATTGCTGCGTCTTATGGCAGTTCTATTTCCAGTTTTTCAAGGAATCTCCACACTGTTCTCCATAGTGGCTGTACTAGTTTTCATTCCCACCAACAGTGTAAGAGGGTTCCCTTTTCTCCACACCCTCTCCAGCATTTATTGTTTGTTGACTTTTTGATGGCAGCCATTCTGACTGGCATGAGATGGTACCTAATTGTGGTTTTGATTTGCATTTCTCTGATAATGTGTGATGTTGAGCATCTTCTCATGCATTTGTTAGCCATCTGTATATCTCTTTGGAGAAATGTCTGTTTAGTTATTTGGCCCACTTTTTGATTGAGTAGCTTATTTTTCTGGTATTGAGCTGCATGAGCTGTTTGTATATTTTGGAGATTAATTCTTTGTCAGTTGTTTCATTTGCCATTATTTTCTCCCATTCTGAAGGCTGCCTTTCACCTTGCTTACAGTTTACTTTGTTGTGCAAAAAAAGTTTAATGAGATCCCACTTGTTTATTTTTGTTTTTATTTCCATTACTCTGGAAAGTGGGTCATAGAGGATCTTGCTGTGATTTATGTCAGAGAGTGTTCTGCCTATGTTTTCCTCTAAGAGTTTTATAGTTTCTGATCTTACATTTAGACCTTTAATCCATTTTGAGTTTATTTTAATGTATGATGTTAGAAAGTGTTCTAGTTTCTTTGTTTTACAGGTGGTTGACCAGTTTTCCCAGCACCACTTGTTAAGAGGTTGCCTTTTCTCTGTTGTATATTTTTGCCTCTTTTGTTAAAGATAAGGCGTCCATAGGTGCTTTCTGTTTTGTTCCATTGATCTATATTTCTTTGTGCCTGTACCATACCGTCTTGATGATTGTAGCTTTGTGGTATAGTCTGAAGTCAGGAAGGTTGATTCCTTCAGTTCCATTCTTCTTTCTCAAGATTGATTTTGCTATTCAAAGTTTTTTGTGTTTCCATACAAATTGTGAAATTATTTGTTCAAGTTCTGTGAAAAATGCCATTGGTAGCTTGGTAGGGATTGCATTGAATCTATAGATTGCTTTGAGTGTAAACTCATTTTCACTATATTGATTCTTCTAATCCACAAACATGGTATATTTCTCCACCTATTTGTGTCATCTTTGATTTCTTTCATCAATGTTTTATAGTTTTCTACATGTAGGTCTTTCATTTCTTTTGGTAAATTGATTCCTAAGTATTTTATTCTTTTCATTGCAATGGTGAATGGCATTGTTTCTTTAATTTATTTATGTTTTTTCATTGTTAGTGTATATAAATGCAAGGGATTTCTGTGCATTAATTTTATATCCTGCAACTTTACTATATTCATTGATTAGCTCTAGTAATTTTCTGGTGGTGTCTTTAGGGTTTTCTATGTAGAGGATCAGGTCATCTGCAAGCAGAGTTTTACTTCTTTTCCAATCTGGATTCCTTTTATTTCTTTCTCTTCTCTGGTTGCTGTGGCTAGGACTTCCAAAACTACGTGGGATAGGATGGTGAGAGTGGGCACCCTTGTCTTATTCCTGATTTTAGAGGAAATGCTTTCAATTTTTCACCATTGAGGATAATGTTTGCTGTGGATTTGTCATATATGGCTTCTTTTATGTTGTGGTAGTTCCTTCTTTGCCTGATTTCTGGAGAGTTTTTATCATAAATTGGTGTTGAATTTTGTCAAAGGCTTTCTCTGCATCTATTGAGATAATCATATGGTTTTTATCTTTCAATTTGTTATTATGGTGTATCACATTGATTGATTGGCGAATATTGAAGAATCCTTACATCCCTGGGATAAAGCCCACTTGGTCATGATGTATGTATGATCTTTTTAATGTGTTGTTGGATTCTGTTTGCTAGAATTTTGTTGAGGATTTTTGCATGTATGTTCATCAGTGATATTGGTCTGTAGTTCTCTTTTTTTGTGGCATCTTTGTCTGGCTTTGGTATCAGGGTGATGATAGCTTCATAGAATGAGTCTGGGAGTTTACCTTCCTCTGCAATTTCCTGGAATAGTTTGAGTAGGATATGTGTTAGCTCATCTCTAAATTTTTGTCAGAATTCACCTGTGAAGCCATCTAGTCCTGGGCTTTTGTTTGTTGGAAGATTTTTTACTCAGTTTCGATATCCATCCTTGAGATGAGTCTGTTAAGATTTTCTACTTTTCCTGGTTCAGTTCTGGAACTGAACTTTGTCCATTTCTTCCAAATTGTCCATTTTTTTGTCATGTAATCGCTCATAGTGGTCTCTATGATCTTTTGTATTTCTCTGTTGTCTGTGTGATTTCTCCATTTTCATTTCTAATTTTATTGATTTGATTCTTCTCCCCCTCTTCTTTTTTTTTTTTTATGAGTCTGGCTAATGGTTTGTCTATTTTGCTTATCTTCTCAAAGAACCAGCTTTTAGTTTTTGCTGCAGTCTCTTTGATTTCTTTTCATTTATTTCTATTCTCCTTTTTATGATTTCATCCCTTCTACTAACTTTGGGGTTTTTCTTCTTTTTCTAGTTGCATTAGGTGTAAAGTTAGGTTGTCTATTTGATATTTCTCTTGTTTCTTGAGGTAGGCTTCTATTGCTATGAACTTTGTAGTGCTCTTAGTATTGCTTTTACTGAACTCCATAGGTTTCAGATTGTTGTGTTTCCATTTTCATTTGTTTCTATGCATATTTCCATTTTCTTTTAATTTCCTCCATGATCTGTTGATTATTCAGAAGTGTGTTTAGTCTCCATATGTTTGTGTTTTTAATAGTTTTTTTTTTCCTGTAGTTGACATCTAATCTTACTGCATTGATATCAGAAAAGATTCTTGAAATGATTTCAGTTTTTTAAAACTTACTAAGGCTAGATTTATGGCCTAGGAAGTGATCATTCTTACCTGCTTCTTCACAGAATAACCACCATAAAACCATAAATATCTATTGATCACCTCTAACCTTTAACAGGATGCCTTTTTGCCTTGGCCTCCACCAGCAGGACTGATCTGTGTTGAGGCTTTTGGTGATTATAGGAACAAAATGGAATCTTCTGTTCCTTTCTTCCATTTGACATCAGTAAAACTTTTAAACATCACAAAATTGATTCAGCTGTAAATGGAGAAGCATTAGCAAACAAAATGAAGCAAGGAACCCAGAGGACAGACAACCCTCAAGTTTGGTCTTGGGGTTTTACATATACAATGACATTGGAGACCAAAAATGATGTAATTAACACAGCAAGGTTAGCAGAGCATGGTGCACAGGATTCCAAGATAACCCTACCTAAACCCTTTGTGGAGATCCTAACAGGTACTCTGGCCACATATTTTTACAATAAAATATCTTCTTCTCACTCATGGGTTAATTTATGTAATCAGAAATTAAGATCACTTATCCAAAATCCACCTGAGAGGACTTTCTCTAAGGAATAGTTGAAATATTCCTCTTTTTTAAGACAGAAATTCAAGATAAACAAAACACAAATGGCACATAGAAATACTAGCATTCAAAGAAGCAAATGAACCAGTTCACAAATCGAGTATAAGTCTAACAAGTCTTCCCTCCCTCCAAAAGTGTACTCCAAACAAAGGTATTTTACCTTAATGCTCATTTCCTGGGAGGCAGGGTTCCCAAAAATGGGCCATTATATAAAATATAAACTTATAGGCAACACGCCTTTGGTGATTAACTCAGTCAAATACAAAGGTTCTTCCCCACTACAACTGCAGATGGACTGTGTGTCTGCATTTGAGTTTGAAGGAGAAATTTTCTGATCACCTCTTAGGATCACAAATGTGAGCCCTGCCACTTATAGCCGAACAGAGAGCAGAGCATCCACTCTACCCAACTCCCCACCACCAGCACCTTGTATAGGTACCCATCTTTGAAGAGATCGGGCCCCATTTCTGCAGAATGTTTCAGTTGCCTAGAAGTGATATGAATTCTACTGAGCCAGGTGGTAGAGGAGGATGCCTTATATACCCTTACGGGATACAAAAGCCCAAGTCTGCCTGGTCCAACAGACACTAAGCAAAACACATGTAATCTGCTAAGAAACTTGGATCACAATTTCTAGCTCCAGCTTTTTTCATCCAATATGCAACTTGAGGCAAATAGAACTTTGCCTGCTATAGATAAGCAGTATATGGTCTGGACACGGGCCACTCACTTGCCTTTCTACTTAGAGCCCATGCAATAACAGTGGCCAACTCCTGAGCCGTGTTGGCTGCTGGGTAAGTGGGAAGACATGAAGTTCAAGTGGGCTTGAACTTGATCTACTGTTTTAGATTTTGTCTTGAAATGAGGGAGCTTTCTGTAACCAAAATTCTTTCAGATTAGACATTTCTTCCTTAGTTGGTGCTAGCTATTAGTTATAAAATAGGTAAATACTAGACCGTCTATAAATTCTGAAAGGCTCAGGAAGGCCAATTGGTCAAAACATACCTGCTTTAGCATTATTCACAACAACCAAGATAAGAAAATCTAAATGTCCATCGTCAGAGGAATGGATAAAGAAGATACACACACACACACCCCCAATACTATTCAGCCATAAAAAAAAGAAGGAAATAATGCCATTTGCAGCAACATGGATGCAACTGCAGCCATGAAATTAAAAGACGCTTGCTCCTTGGAAGAAAACCTATGACAAACCTAGATAGCATGCTAAAAAGCATAGACATTACCTTACCAATGAAGGTCTGTCTAGTCAAAGCTATGGTTTTTCCAGTAGTCATGTATGGATGTGAGAGTTGGACCATAAAGAAAGCTGAGTGCTGAAGAATTGATGCTTTTGAACTGTGGTGTTGGAAAAGACTCTTGAGAGTCCCCTGGACTGCAAGGAGATCAAACCAGTCAATCCTAAAGGAAATCAATCCTGAATATTCATTGGAAGGACTGATGCTGAAACTGAAGCTCCCCACCTGATGCGAAGAACTGACTCATTGGAAAAGACCCTGATTCTGGGAAAGATTGAAGGCAGGACGAGAAGGGGATGACAGTGAGATGGTTGGATGGCATCACCAACTCAATGAATATGAGTTTGAGCAAGCTCTGGGAGATAGTGATGGATAGGGTAGCCTGGCGTGCTGCAGTCCATGAGATCGCAAAGAGTCAGACACGACTGAGTGACTGAACTGAACTGGATCCAACTAGAGATTATAATACTGAGCAAAATAAGTCAGAAAGAGAAAAATACCATACAATATCACTTATGTGTGGAATCTAAAATATGGCACAAACTTATTTACAAAACAGGAAGAGACATAGAAAACAGACTTGTGGTTGCCAAGGGGGAGGAGAGGCAGGGAGGGATGGATTGGGAGTTTGGGATTAGCAGATGCAAACTATTGTATATAGAATGCATAGACAACAAGGTCCTGTATAGCACAAGGAACAATATCCTGTGGTAAACCATAGTGGAGAAGAGTATGTATACCTGAAATATGTTTCTGTACTGAAGAAATTAACAGAACATTGTAAATCAGCTATATTTCAATAAAAAAAAATTTAAATGCCCATAAGTGTGAGTTTTGGCTGAAAGTCACTACTTTGGAAGTCCCCTCCCCACACTCTTGCAGGAAGTATGTCAGGAGAATGGGCTTGTGGTGATCTTGTTTCTATAATTTATTTCATAATGAAGCACTTTTGTGATGAGGTGGGGAACATTACTGATACTGGTGTTGCTGAACTGCTATCCCTAAAGCAGGTAAACATGTTCAGACAGAAGGAGGTCTTGTGCTGTGAAGCCCGCTTAGGCAGACATCTTTAGTTGGGAGCTTTATAATCACATGTCACTTGTTGGCTACCTATCTTCTGTACAAGAACTAGTTCTTCACAGAAGAGTTTACTTGACTAACGATGAATGAAGTTTCCCCTGCTTTCAGAGTTTTCTATCAAGTTGATTCATCTGTGAGACCTTTCCCCTTCAGCTTCCAGTGTTACTGTTGTACCTGCTATAGAGCCAGATCTGCCAGTTTCCAGTCATAACTCCTGAGGACCAATGGGAACTAGTCCCCAAAAACAATGATCCCTCAAAGCATGTGGTACAAGACAGCCACTATACACATCCTGCCTCTAGCAACTGCCCAGACACCCCTGAAGTGAGAGGACCCAACAAAAGTGTCATCATCCCTTTTGGAAAACAGCCAAAGTCCTAGTTTTGCGTGATTGCCAACCTCCACCCCATCATTTGCTTTTCTGCTTTTAAATTTTACTTTCAAAGAACTTAGAGCAGTCCCTGTCATGCATTGTTTTTCATTCTTTTTAGATTAATTAGGTAGCCTGCTCAAGTTAGATGAGCCAAATTAATCTCAATGAATGCAACTCATAACACCATAAAAGTAAATAAATGACTTTAACTCCACTTGCCTGGTGTGGGAGTCGCCTAATTGTTCTTTCTTGACATTTGACAGAGTGAAAGTGACGGTTGTGATCTTGCTTCTCCTAAAACAGATTTTTTATGAACATC
Organism: Moschus berezovskii; assembly: GCF_049115385.1. NCBI lineage: Eukaryota > Metazoa > Chordata > Mammalia > Artiodactyla > Moschidae > Moschus > Moschus berezovskii. Next base: position 161,928,483 of record NC_142460.1, read on the forward strand.
AAGTATGTGTCAAGACATTTAGAAAGTTTGTTGTTATTCTTAAAGAAAAAGGATAAGATGTCCATCAGTTTCTGCCACTGCATTGAGTTTGCTTTTTTTGAGAAGAAACTAAACACTGCATCACAAAAGCCCCGACAAAAATGCATGGATGACTGTATTAATCTGCTCATCAGAATGAATAATAATAAATGACTTTCTTGGGTATCCAACAAAGATGTCCTTATCTAAAATGGTGTGTTGAGATGATGAAGCAAAGATGGCATCAGAACTGTTGGTTGACTGTCCATTTTTATCTGTTAACTGCAAAACATTGAACATGATGTTTCACCTCATAAAGGAGTACTGGGAATTGTAAGGAGGGGGCCCCTCCCCACCTCCAACAGAGAGTTTTACCAGCTGCCAATAACCGCCAGCCTGACGCTAAAATGTCAGCTTAAGGAAGAGGACTGAGTTATAGTATGCATGGAGGACGTGGATATTGAGGAAAACATGAGTCAAAGCAGAGGAAGTTGGCAAAGGACAAAGAACTGATGAAAAGGAAGTAAATAAGGAAAAGATCTATTCTGTAAAAACTGTAGACTGTCTACCTGTAAAATTAGAACAAGCAGCATCTCCTCCCTGTATACATGGTTCCTTTTCTCTAGTCAGTAACCATGAGGATACCCTTACCATGGGAATAATATTGTGATTTAACGAACCAAAGTTCTTTGTTAAATGCCATTTCCTAGGATTTCCCTGGTTGTTCAGTGGTTAAGAATCCACCTTCCAGTGCCAAGGACACAGGTTTGATCCCTGATCAGGGAACTAAGATCCCACATGTTATGGGGCAGCTAAGCCCCTGCGCCACAACTAGAGAGCCCGCGTGATGCAATGAAGCCCTATGCAGCCAAATAAATAAATACACAGTTTTTAAATGCCATTTCTCATAAAAAGAGAGGTTCAAGGATCTGGTCCCCAGGAGCCATCAAGATGTGTTTTTACGATGAGGTTCATCCAAACTATGTCAAACACAAGAAACACTTCACCTGACACAGTGCTTGCCAATGTTGGCTGCACCTTAGAAGCACACAGGGAGCTTCTAAAACCCTAGCCCAGTGTCCTCAGAATCTCTGGGGCTGGTCGCCAGATGCCAGTGTTTCTTAAGTCTCGGGCAATACAATGCACATTGGAGATTCAGAACCCTAACACGATGCACAGACAGGCAAGTCGTGTAGGACACCTCTGCCAGTTATTGGGGAACCTCCCTAGAGCAAGTCACACTGGAGAAAATTTTATTAAAATGTAATAATAGGGACTTTCCTGGTGGTCCAGTGGCTAAGATTCCATTCTCCCAGTGCAGGGGAACTGGGTTTGATCCCTGGTCAGAGAACGAGAGCCCACATACTACAGCTAAAGATCCAGCGTGCCACAAAGAAGACCCAGTGCAGGCAAATAAATCATTTTTAATAAATAAAATGTAGTAATAGTAACGTGTATATGTACACAGAGCAACTTTATATTATAAAGTGTTTTTACATCCCTGTTAGAGTGCCCCCCAGGAAAATGCTTAAAACTATACACATGTTAGATGTAGTCAGTCTGGGACTTCCCCAAGGGTCCAGTGGTTAAGACTCTGTGCTTCCACTGCAGGGGACAAGGGATCAGTTGCTGGTCAGGGAACTAAGGTCTCACATGCCTCGCAGCCAAAAAATAAATAAATAAGATGTAATCAGCCTGTTTGATCACTGAGGAATGATGGGCCTGGGACAAGATCAGGGTCTCAGCAAACAAGTGGTGGCAGACCTTATACCAGAATCGGGCCCCTGACTTTCCTGTGACAACCTGGGAATCAGGATTATCTCCTGACTCCTGACTCTTTTAGTCAGAAGATCTCCCTAAAAGATTGACACATTTGATTTCCTCTGTTATGAGCTGTGACTTAGCCTCATATGCAAACATGTATTAAAAATTGCTCTAAGTTGCCTCAGAAATATGTTGCTTCAGTATCTCCATGGTAAGGTCATGAGTGATAAAAGCTCAATTTTAGCTCATCTGAAGTTTTCAAAGTTTTTGTTACTGTTTTTGTAATATTTGCAATTGTATTTTCACTTGTCCTGCACTTGCAGCAAATATCAGAGGTTTAGGAAAAACTGAGAGGAAAAATGGAAACAGAGAATTTTATGAACTTAGTTTCTTTGGGTGCAAATTGGAATAGGTGTAGAAGTGGAAGGTTTTGGGTGGGGATGAAGCTGACTGACTGATCAGTGAGTCCCTCTCTCAGGCCTCATCAGGGCTTCTCTCCCTCAGGACTCGAAGGTAATAACCACATGGCAGTTACTGAACTCACCAATGTCAGATGTTTTTCACACAGCCTCTCATTTAATCCTCAACCACCCTGCGAGTCCGTTGTTACCACCTTTACTTATAGATGAGGATTTGTGACTCAGAGACTATGTGCCATCTCCAAAGCAAATATCCAGTGAATGGCCAAGCTGGGCTGAGAGCTGAAGGCTCTTCCCCTGGGGACTCCTGGCCCTGCATTCTGGTCTGGGCCCAGCTTTGTAATCATTCTGGTGGAAAAGCCTTCTCTTCAGCTGTGGAGAGAGGGAGTGAGTCCCTTTCCCCTGGCCACACCTGTTGACATAGTTTAGACAACTTTCCTGGAAGGCAGTTTCTCCCACGTCTGCAAAAGAAAAGGTGGCTGTCACGTCTCTTAAATTCACCACTTCTCACCTCTTCTCCCATCACTTGAGATGGGAAGAGAGTGGAAAGAAGACTGGTTCACAAGAGCCAGGCCTGATGAGAGTCGTGTGGAAGTCAGTGTTGGAAGAGGGCCTCGAGTGTGGGGTCACCTACCGCTAGACTGGAGCTCTGGTTGACACCACTCATACTTACACATGAGCTTTCATGGCAGGGCTACCTGAGCTTCCCATCTGCAAACAGCGAGAGGGCTGAATATGCATCTGAGGGCTCAAATGCAGATGGTGGTGAATACATGGTGATGTAACACAAGTCAAAATAGTTACAGTACCCTCTCGATCAACTCCAAAATTGCTGTTTTCACCTGAGCAAAGGTCTTAAGCCTGACTAACAGATATTGATTAGACCGGCAAAATAGCTTCAGGTAGTAAAGCTGTATAAAACCCTGAAGTTCCAGAATACAAGTGGTCATACCAGCTAAAACTGCTGAACCAATTTCTTTAAAAATGAGCATTGATTCCAAATGTCATTGAATAGAGAACACTTGCAGCTTTTTAAATGTGTGTTTCCAATTTTCTCTCCATCTAATGAGGGGGGTAGGACACGGGACAGGACAGATAGGCACTCTTGGCCTCTGTGCCTTTTCATGGCTGGGTGGCCTATGAAGAATGTATGGATTAGTCAATCCTATTTATGGAATAAGTTAGATTGACCTAATTATGAGCACAGAAGGTCTAAATCAGGCCAACTTCGAGGAATCATCTAGTGACCCTTCTATTTCACTATCAGTCAGAAAAGTGTCCTAAAAGGACCTTGACACTCCCAGGCAAGGATCCTACCATTTTCTTTTTAACATTTCTTTCTTTATTTTATTTTTGAATGCTTCAGTTCTTAGTTGCAGTGCTCATGCTTAGTTGTTCTGAGACATGTGGGATCATAGTTCCCCAACCAGGAATGGAACCCATGTACCTTATATTGAAGGTTTATTGTTAACCACTGGGCCACCAGGGAAGTCCCCCCACCATTTCCTTTTTTACAAAATACCTATTTATTTATGGCTTCCTTGAGGCTTCATTGTTGCAAGTGGGCTTTCCCTACTTGCAGCAAACGGCAGTCACTCTCTAGTTGGGGTATGAGGATTTCTCATTGTGGTGGCTTCTCTGATTGCAGAGCACAGGTTCTAGAGAGTGTGGGTTTCAGGAGTTGTGGTGCATCATGGGCTTAGCTGCCCCTCAGCATATGGGATCCTCCCAGAACAGGGATAGAACCCATGTCCTCTGCATTGGCAGGCAGACTCTTAACCACTGGACCACCAGGGAAGCTCCATCATTTCTTATTTGCTTGTCTCTGTGTGTAAGTATTTGTCTGACAATGTTGAGGGGAGTGGTCTTCTTTGTTACCTCCTAAGCTCTTGGTGTGTTGATTCTACCTTGAGATACGGGTATTTCTTATTCTCATTGAAATTAGAGAGAAGTTCAGAGAACCCACTGACTGAATAAATAAAAATTAGGAAAAAAATCAATGTGGGTCAATCATCCAGTTGGCTTTTGTTGTTGTTATTCAGTCACTTGGTCCTGTCTGACTCTTTGTGACCTCATGGACTGCAGCATGTCAGGCTTCCCTGTCCTTAACTATCTCCATGAGTTGGCTCAAACTCATGTCCTTTGAGTCAGTGATGTCATCCAACCATCACATCTTCTGTCACTTCCTTCTCTTCTTGCCCTCAATTTTTCCCAGCATCAGGATCTTTTCTAATGAGTCAGCTCTTCCCTTTTGGTGGCCAAAGTATTGGTCCTTTAGTTTCAACATCAGTCCCTTCAATGAATGTTCAAGGATGATTTCCTTTAATTGATTGGCTCTCCTTACATTCCAAGAGACTTTCAAGAGTCTTCTCTAGCACCACAATTCAAAAGCATCAGTTTTTCAGTGCTCAGCCTTCTTTATGGTTCAACTCCCACATCCATATTTGACTACTGAAAAAACCTTTTTGACTACACAGACCTTTGTCAGCAAAGTAATGCTGCTGCTTTTTAATACATTGTCTAGGTCTGTTATAATTTTCCTTCCAAAGAATAACTGTCTTTTAATTTCATGGTTGTAGTCACAGTCCACAGTGATTTTGGAGCCCAAGAAAATAAAATTTGTCACTGCTTCCACTTTTTCTCCTTCTATTTGCCATGAAGTAATGGGCCTGGGTGCCATGATCTTAGTTTTTTTTTTTTTTTTTTCTTTTAATTTTGAGTTTTAAGCCAGCTTTTTCACTTTCCTCTTTCATCTTCATCAAGAGGCTTTTTAGTTCCTCTTCACTTTCTGCCATTATATTGGTATCATCTACATATCTGAGGTTATTGATATTTTTCCTGGCAATCTTGATTCCAGCTTGTGATTCATTCAGCCCAGCATTTCACATGATGTACTCTGCATAGAAGTGAAATAAGCAGGGTGACAATATACAGTCTTGTCATACTCCTTTCCCAACTTCGAACCAGTCAATTGTTCCATGTCCAGTTCTAACTGTTGCTTCTTGATCTGCATATAGGTTTCTTAGGAGACAGGTAAGGTGATCTAGTATTTGCATCTCTTTAAGAAAAAAATTTTTCATAGTTTGTTGTGATCCACACAGTGTTTAGATAGTCCATGAAGCAGAAGTAGATGTTTTTCTGGAATTCCCATGCTTTCTCTATGATACAAAGAATGTTGGCAATTTGATCTCTGGTTCCTCTGCCTTATCTAAATCCAGCTTGTACATAAGAAGTTCTTGGTTCACATACTACTGATGCCTAGCTTGAAGGATTCTGAACATAACCTTGCTAGCATGTGAAAAGAACACAATTGTACAGTACTTGGAACATTTTGTTGACATTGCCCTTCTTTGGGATTGGAATGAAAACTAACCTTTTCCAGTTCTTTGGCCACTGTTGAGTTTTCCAAATTTGCTGACATATTGAGTGCAGCACTTTAACAGCATCACCTTTTAGGATTTTAAATAGCTCAGCTAGGATTCTATCACCTCCATTAGCTTTGTTCATAGTAATGCTTACTAAGGTCCATTTGACTTCACATTCCAGGATATCTGGCTCTAGGTGAGTGATCACACCATTGTGGTTGTCTGGGTCATGAAGATCTTTTTATATAGCTCTTCTGTGTATTCTTGCCACCTCTTCTTAATATCTTCTGCTTCTGTTTGGTCCCTACCATTTTTGTCCTTTATTGTGCCCATCCTTGCATTAAATACTCCCTTGATATCTCCAATTTTCTTGAAGAGATCACTAGTCTTTCCCATTCTGTTGTTTTCCTCTATTTCTTTGCATTGTTCACTTCAGAAGACTTCCTTATCTCTCTTTGCTATTCTCTGGAACTCTGAATTCAGATGGACATATCTTTCCTTTTCTCCCTTGCCTTTTGCATCTCTTCTTTCCTCAGCTATCTGGAAAGCCTCCTCAGACAATCACTTTGCCATTTTTCATTTCTTTTTCTTTGAGATGATTTTGGTCACTGACTCAGGGACAATGTTATGAACCTCTGTCCATAGTTTTTCAGGCACTCTGTCTACCAAGTCCAGTACCTTGAATCTGTTCATCACCTTGCTGTATAATCATAAGCGATTTGATTTAGTCATAACTGAATAGCCTAGTAGTTTTCCCTACTGTCTTCAATTTAAGCCTGAATTTTGCAACAAGGTGCTCATGATCAATTTCAAACTGTTTTAACTGACAATATAGAGCTTCTCCATCTTTGGATGCAAGAACATAATTAATCTGATTTTGGTTTTGACCATCTGGTGATGTCCATGTGTAGAGTCGTCTCTTGGGTTGTTGGAAAAGGATGCATGTTCATTTGACAAAACTGTTAGACTTTTCCCTGCTTCATTTTGTACTCCAAGGCCAAACTTGCCTGTTATTTCATGACTTGGTGCTTTTGCATTCCAATCCACTATGATGAAAAGAACATCTTTTTTTGGTGTTAGTTCTAGAAGGGGCTATAGGTCTTCATAGATTCAGTCAACTTCAGTTTCTTCAACATCAGTTGTTGGGGCGTAGACTTGGATTACTGTGATATTGAATGATTTGCCTTGGAAAGAAACCAAGATCATTCTGTCATTTTTGAGGTTGCATCCAACTACTGCATTTGGGACTCTTTTGTTGACTATGAGGGCTACTCCATTTCTTCAAGGGATTCTTGCCCACAGTAGTAGATATAATGGTCATCTGAATTAAATTCACCCATTGCCATCCATTTTAGTTCACTAATTCCTAAGATGTCGATGTTCACTCTTGCCATCTCCTGTTTGACCATGTAAGAGGACACAAAAGAAAAGGAGTAACTATATTTTTTAAATAGACTGTAGTATAAAATACTTTATTACAAAATTTTTTTAAAAAAGAAAAGCACTTCATGATCCCACCTTGTAGTGTTACTAAGACTGTTAACATTTTCTAGAACTTTTGTGCTTATATATGTGTACATTTGTGTAATATATAAGACTATACTGTGAATGATGTTTCATAGTATTTTATCAATAGATAATTCATCTTTCAGTGTCTTAAAGTTTGAGGGCTTTTGTTTTTTCAGTTGGAAACAGTCCTATGATGGGCATCCTTATAGCTAAACCTTTGTGGACATCATTAATTGTTCTCAAGTAAATTACTGAAAGGTCAATGACTGAATCAAAGATGTGGAATATCAAATCTCCCCTCAGGAAGACTGTACCAAGTTACATGTGCTCAGAATCTCCTCTATTGAAAACAAGAGTAACTGGTCCCCTAGGCAACAACATGGATGGGCCTGGAGATTATCATATTAAGTGAAATAAGCTTCCCTGATAGCTCAGTTGGTAAAGAATCTGCCTGCAATGTAGGAGATCTCTGTTCGATTCCTCGGTCGGGAAGATCCACTGAAGAAGGGATAGGCTACCCACTCAAGTATCCTTGGGCTTCCCTTGTGGCTCAGCTGGTAAAGAATCCGCATGCAATGTGGAAGACCTGGGTTCAATCCCTGGGTTGGGAAGATCCCCTGGAGAAGGAAAGGCTACCCACTCTAGTACTCTGGCCTGGAGAATTCCATGGATTGTATATGCAGTCAATGGGGTCACAAAGAGTCGGAAACAACTGAGTGACTTTCGCTTTTCAATTCAAATAGAGGAAGAAAAATACTATAGGATAACACTTATATGTGGAATCTAAAATTTGGCGCAAATGAACTTATCTTCAAAATAAAAACAGACTCACAGACATACAGAACATGGCAGGGAGATGAATTGGGAGCTAGGAGTTAATAGATGCAAACTGTTATGTATAGAATGGATAAATAACAAGGTCCTACTGTATATCCAACTTTGTTTTTGTTTTTTCTTTTACATTTAATTGAGAAAAAGAAAGTGTCCCCTGTCCCCCGCCACCCGCCACGGATTGCTTATTAGTTAAAAGGGGAAAATGCTAACTATACAGTAATTGCCAGGTGATCAAAATTAATAGTACCACTGAGGGCCAAATGAATATTATGAAACCAGATATAATATATTGAGACAAAATGTCACTTCTGCCATATCCCAGCTGGAATGTTTAATTTGAATTTAATCATTTAGGAATGTCAGGCAATTCCCCACAAAGGAAAAAGGGACTGAATGCTTTCAAAAATGTCAAGTGCATTAAAATAAAAAAGACTGGGTATAGATACCAGGTTAAAAGAGATCAGAGACATGACAACCAAATGTAATACCTGTAAACTAGATCCTGTATAGGAGGGGGAAGAGGTGGGAAGGGTTCAAGAGAGAACATTACTGGGGCAATTGGTAAAACAGTAACATGGACTTTATTTTTTGTTTTATTTTAATATAGTTGATTTACAGTGTTAGTTTCAGATGTAAGCAAATTATGATTATACATACCTATCATATGTATTTATGTATATGTATATTTTTTTCTATATTCTTTCCCCCATGCTGTTGCTCCTTTTTAGCTGCTAAGTCATTTGCCACTTTTTGTGACCCCATGGACTGTAGCCCACCAGGTCCTCTGTCCATGGAATTCTTCAGGCAAGAATCCTGGAGTGAGTAGCCATTCTCTTCCCTAGGGGATCTTCCCGACCTGAGAATCCAACCTGAGTCTCTTGCATTCTTGCATTGATAGGCAGATTCTTTACCATTGGGAAGCCTTTAAACTCTCCCAATTCACCTACGATTATACAGTGGAAGTGATAAATAGATTCAAGGGATTAGATCTGATAGAGTGTGCCTGAAGAGCTATGGAGGTTCGGAGGTTCGTAACACTGTACAGGAAGCGGTGATCAAAACCATCTTCAAGAAAAAGAAATGCAAAATGGCAAAATAGTTGTCTGAGGAGACCTTACAAATAGCTAAGGAAAGAAGAGACGTGAAAGGCAAAGGAGAAAAGGAAAGATATACCCATTTGAATGCAGACTTCCAAAGAACAGCAAGGAGAGATAAGAAAGCCTTCCTAAGTGATCAATGCAAAGAAACAGAGGAAAAAAACAGAATGGGAAAGACTAGAGATCACTTCAAGAAAATTAGAGATATCAAGGGAACATTTCATGCAAAGATGGGCACAACAAATGACAGAAATGGTTACGTATGGAATAACAGAAGCAGAAGATATTAAAAAGAGGTGGCAAGAATACACAGAAGAACTGTACAAAAAAGATCTTCATGATCCAGATAACGATAGTGGTGTGATCACTCACCTAGGGCCACATATCCTGGAGTGCAAACTCAAGTGGGCTTTAGAAGCCAGCACTATGAACAACGTTAGAGGAGGTGATGGAATTCCAGCTGAACTATTTCAAATCCTAAATGATAATGCTGTCAAAGTGCTGCACTCAATATGCCAGCAAATTTGGAAAACTCAGCAGTGGCCACAGGACTAAAAGGTCAGTTTTCATCCCAATCCCAAAGAAAAACAATGCCAAAGAATGCTCAAAGTACCGCACAACTGCACTCATCACACACACTAATAAAGTAATGCTCAAAATTCTCCAAGCCAGACTTCAACAGTACATGAACCATGAACTTCCAGATGTCCAAGATGAATTTAGAAAGGCAGAGAAACCAGAAATCAAATTGCCAGCACCCGCTGGATCATATAAAAACAAGAGAATTCCAGAAAAATATCTGCTTCATTGACTACACTAAAGCCTTTGGCTCTGTGGATCACAACAAACTGGAAAATTCTTCAAGAGATGGGAATACCAGACCACCTGACCTGCCTCCTGAGAAATATGTATGCAGTCCAAGAAGCAACAGTTAGAACTGGACATGGAACAGCAGACCGAGTGCAAATAGGGAAAGGAGTACATCAAGGTTGTGTATTGTCATCCTGCTTATTTAATTTATATGCAGAGTATATCATGTGAAATGCCAGACTGGATGAAGCACAAGTTGGAATCAAGGTTGCCAGGAGAAATATTAATAACCTCAGATATGCAGATGACACCACCCTTATGGCAGAAAGTGAAGAACTAAAGAGCCTTTTGATGAAAGTGAAACTGATGAAAGTGAAAGAGGAGAGTGAAAAAGCTGGCTTAAAACTCAACATTCAGAAAATGAAGATCATGGCATCCAGTCCCATCACTTCATGACAAATAAATGGGGAAATAAACAATGAAAGACTTTATTTTCTTGGGCTCCAAAATCACTGCAGATGGTGACTGCAGCCATGAAATTAAAAGACACTTGCTCCTTGGAAGAAAAGGTATGACCAACCTAGATAGCTTATTAAAAAGCAGAGACATTACTTTGCCAACAAAGATCCATCTAGTCAAGGCCATGGTTTTTCCCGTGGTCATGTATGGATGTGAGAGTTGGACTGTAAAGAAAGCTGAGCACAGAAGAATAGATGCTTTTGAACTGTGGGGTTGGAGAAGACTCTTGAGAGTCCCTTGGACTGCAAGGAGATCCAACCAGTCCATCCTAAGGAGCTCAGTCCTGAATATCCATTGAAAGGACTGATGCTGATGCTGAAACTCCAATACTATGGCCACCTGATGTGAAGAACTGACACACTGGAAAAGACCTTGATCCTGGGAAAGATTGAAGTCAGGAGAAAGGAATGACAGAGGATGAGATGGTTGGATGGCATCACCAACTCAATGAACATGAGTTTGAGTAAACTCCAGAAGTTGGTGATGGACAGGGAGGCCTGGCATGCTGCAGTCCATGGGGTCGCAAAGGGTCAGACATGACTGAGCAACTGGACTGAACACCTCCAAAGCACTGAATTTCCAGAAATGTGTTTTGTATCTATTTATTCAGAAAAGTACTTTTGTTTACTTATTGAGCACTTTCATCAACATCATGCTTGACTCTGGGGAATCCAGCAGGAAACTAGATAGAGGATGTTTCTGACCCCTCACGCCACCTCCTCCAGAGCTGACTTTCTCAGGCCTGAGGGGCAGGGTCTTGTCGTCTGCCTTACGCAGGGTCAGCCACTGCTCTTCTGCTCTAGCTTGCATCCTTGTGATGGTAAGGCCCTGGTAGCTTCCTTGCAGCATCAATATTTTATTATTTGATGTTCTCCTGAATAGTATGAATTTGGGAAGCATGTATTTATTCCAGAAGCTTTCTTTTTTTTTTTTTTTACTAAGACAACTATAACATGGTGAAAAGAAAATACAATATATTCAAGGTCATGAAAATAGAAACTGTTGTCATTTTTAAAACATCACAGTAAGTGTAATGGAATTTCAATGTAAATTATTTAGCATCCATGAAAGAATCCCCCCAAAGATTATCACACTTTTAAAGTAGGTCAGACTCTGGGCTATGTGTCTCTTGACTGTACCTAACTGAAATTCAACTATGTTTAGTGCTCTTGCATTTAAATGTATTTTGACATGAAATTTTAATTAGTCTTCAAAAAGCATTGTGTGTCTGCTGCTGGGAGATGGGGATTTGGTAACCCTGCCTTTTTGGTTTCTCCTGGATGTTATACCAACAGAGCCAATTTAATGAAAGATGGGATTTTCCTGCCCTTCATGCCTGATCAGTTGTGTAAGGTGAAAAAGAGAAAAGTTGCCCTTGACATCTGGGAGTGTTGGGCTGTGGTCCTCTGACCATAAACATCAGATGAGGCCATTCTATGACGCTGATGGATAGAGACGAAAACAAGACCACCCTACGACAAATTGTGATCACCGTCCAAAGTAACCAATGTTCTTATCCTGGTTTTCCAAACATCAGCCTTGGTCTTCTCCTCCCCACCTCTAGGTGAGATTACTTGGGTATATAATCACAGAATTCTCCTAGCACATAGATCTCCCAGCCACGCAGGATCTAATCATGGAATGAGTCTCCTAATATTTGATTCCATATATCCTCTTCTTGGACCACCATTTCCCATTCTTCTGGCCTGACCCCAAATGCGTGGATCTTACAGATGCAAAGCCAGGTTTTTCACCTTCCCCAGGCCTAGCCTCTGCCACTGGGAGACTGGAGAAGCTCACAGCATCAGTTGAGCTGCCTCACCTTAGGCTCACTGGCAGGATGACTACTGACAGACACCCCCACGTGCTTTCAGGCTGTGGGACATACCAGGCAGGTGATTTCCCCAGAGTGATTTGAGTTGTTCAACCTCAAGGGAAGGGAAGAGGGGTTTGAGATAGAAGAGAAAGTTTCCAGGGGAGACGACAGAGAGGAAAGGGCATCAGGAATGAGGGGTCATTTTCAGAAACACTGGCTTCCAGTGGAATAAAGTGTCACTTTCTTAGAAAGAAAAAATTCCTTCTGGAAGTGTGACCTTTTACCCCTCATCCTCCAAAATCCTAACCATCCCATTCATAAGCCCTTTTATGTAAACCCTTTATATTTTAGAAAGAAGTTCATTTAATTAAAAAAAAAAAAAAACACTACCAACTAGCTTAGTGCTGCCGCCATTCACAGGGGCAGAGTCTCATAGTACCTGGTCTCTGGAGAGCCCACTATCGTTGCTACCCCCATAGCACTAGTCAGCTTGGAATTGCCCCCTTCAATCCAAAAGCCCTCTGCCTCATCCCATGTGCCACCCTCTACTCCCAGCTCATCTGGGACTTAGAATATCTCTTCTCTTAATTTGGGCCACTCTAGAGGCTTCTTCTTTCAAACTTCCCAATCACCTGCCTCTTTCCCAAAGACACCCCAGTGTTAATTTTTTAAAAATTTCTGCTCAAGCCCCAGTCACAAAGCATCTAGTGGCAATGCCCATATATGGCAGTAGGAAGGCGTTCTTTCTTAGAGAGTGTGGTAGACTGAAAACGGGCCCCCAAAGATATACCTGTTCTAATCCTTGGAAGCTGTGAAAGTTACCTTATCTGGCAAAGCAGAACTTGGAGAAGTGATGAAGTTCAGGATTTCGAGATGGGGAGATTGTTCTGAATAACGGGGGTGAAACCTAGATGCAATCACATGTATCCTCCCAGGAAGGAGGCAGAGAGAAGACAGAAGAGAAGCAGAGTGAGGATGGAGGGAGGGTTACAAGAGTGCAGCCACACAACAGGGAAGACCCACAGCCCCCGGAGGTTGGAAGAGGCAGGAATGGATTCACACCTGGAGACCCCAGAGGAAGCCCAACAGGCTGACACCTTAATATACACCTCTGCCCCCTAAACTGGAGAGAATATATTTCTCTCTGAGCCACCGAGATTGTGACAGTTTGTCACAGCCACCCTAGGAAACCAGTGCAGGGAGGTCCCACCTCCCCATCTCCTGCCTCAGCTGTGGCTTCCTCTAGAGGCAGCCCCAACTCTGTCAGCAAGCTGGGTAGCAGCCTTCCTGGAGCAGAGAATGGGCATCAGACACAAAAAGAACAAAGAAATATGTACAGAGCAGCAAAGGGATTCCAGCTGAAGTGTTTGTTTCTGTTCTTGACCTGTCCCTAGGCAATGAAGGTTTCTACCCAACAAGAGGCAGAAAGTCCATTACTTCAGATGAACCAGAAGCCCTCAGCTACAAATCAGCTTCTTTTGGAGGAAAAAAAAAATTATTTTTGGAATAGAAAAAGTTTAAGGAAATGCCTTCATGGAGGTGACCTTTCTTGAAATGTCATGGCCTGTGCAAACTCCCAGTGTTCAGTTTGGAAAATGAAGAGCTCTATGGCAGGAGAGGAAGGCAAGGATAAGCTGATGCTAATGAGGGCTGTTGGTTTAAAAGGGCTGGAAGCACCAGCGGCTGAAACTGCAGAAAACTGCTTCCTTTCCTCAGTTCACCTAAAAGCAGTGTTGTCCAGCAGGAGCTGAGCAACCAAAAACTTGCAATGAATAAAAACGTTTCTAGCTTTTCAGACCCACCCCTTCCCAGGCTAGTGTGAATGGCAAAAAATAATCCCTTTGGGGGACTGTGAGCTATGCTGGGCCCTAAAGGAATCTGGGATCTCTTAAACAAATGCTTGTTTCTCTTAATAGTTACTTTTCAAAACTAAAATGTATAAGCATCTTACAGAAAATTTGTAAAATAGGGAATAGAAGGGGAAAAAAATCACACTCCCATCTCTCTAATGCACCTATCCACTGATGGAATTTCAGAGTACTTCCCTCTTCCACAGCATTGTTCTTTGATTTTAGAAAACTATAATCAGAGAGGACTAGATTAGCAAATTCTGAGAGCGTGCACCTGACCACCCACTCTGAAACAGTTACCTGTCACCTCTCCATTTTTATGGTCCTTGTAGCCGCATCATCTTTTGCAACACTCACCTGCATCCTGGTCACAGACATTGTAGGGAAAGGGGACAACGAGAAGGGGACTGAAAGTTGGCGTAGACTGCCAAAGCCAAATTAAGCTCAATTTGGATAAATGGAGTTCATTAGTAATGTTAAATCCAAGTGGCAAAAGTGAAAACACTGACTTTATACAGTTGATTCTCATTGTTCATGGATTATGAATTCACCTACACACCAGACTTCCTCTGTAACCTGACAATGAATACTCATGGCCCTACGGTCATTTACAGACACACAGGAAGGAGTGAAAACCTTGAGACTCTGCCACACGTTCCCAGCTGAGGTCACACAAAGTGACACTACCTCCTTACCCTGTAAACGAGGGTCTTTTTGACTTCTATTTGGTGCTATATTTGTGCATGTTTGCGCAATGTGTTTGTGATTTTGCTATTTTCTGAGCCTAGTGCTAAAGTGCAGAAGGCTGTAATGCAGCTTACAGAGAAAATGCATGTGTTAGGTGAGCTTCCTTCTAGCATAATTTCTAGTGCTCTTGGGCATGAGTCCAACCCTTATGAATCAACCAAATATATTAAAAGTGTCTTTAAACAGAAACACACAGTAAATAAAGTATGTATCAATTGATTGACAAAAACACCATGACCAGAAGACCAGGACTCTAATCCTGTATTTTCACCAGCGGTGGCTGGACGGTGGGGGGTGGTTCCAGGTTCATGAATCCAGTGTCCATGGCAGCTTTATAGAACATCATGACCACGAATAGCAAGATTCAATTAGACACCTTTTTAAAAATGCTTTCCTTAAAAAAAAAAAAAAAACTAAAAATAGAGTTGCCATATGATCCTGCAATCCCACTCCTGGGCATATATCTGGCGAAAATTCTAATTTGAAAAGATACATGTACCCCTATGTTCATAACAGCGCTATTTACAATAGCCAGGACACAGAAAGTGCCTAAATGTCCACTGACAGATGAATGGACAAAGAAGATATGGTACATATATACAATGGAATATTATTCAGCCATAAAAAATGAAATAATGCTATTTGCAGCAGCATGGATGGACCTCGGGATTATGATACTAAGTGAAGTAGGCCAGACAAAGACGAAGTAGCATATGATGTCACTCATATGTAGAATCCACAATATGACACAAATGAACTTGTTTATGAAATGGAGTCACAGACAGGGAAAATAGACCAGGGTGGGGGCTGGAGAGCTTGAAAGTGTGGAGGTAGCAGATGCAAACTACTAAATATAGGATGGATAAACAGCAAATTCCTGTTGTACACGTGAATGAATGTGTTAGTCACTCAGTCATGTCAGACTCTGGGCTGTAGCCTGCCAGACTCCTTTGTCCATGGGATTTCCCAGGCAAGAATACTAGAGTGGGTTGCCATTTCCTTCTCCAGGTAATCTTCCTGACCCAGGGATCGAACTTGGGTCTCCTGCATTGCAGACAAACTCTTTACCATCTGAGCCACCAGGAAAGTTGTACAACACAGGGAACTATATGCACTGTTGTTGTTCAGTCTCTAAGTCGTGTCTGACACTTTGAGACCTCATGGACTATAGCACATCAGACTTCCCTATCCTTGACCATCTCCTGAAGTTTGCTCAAACCCATGTCCATTGAGTTGGTGATGCCATCCTCATTCTCCCTTCTCCTCCTGCCTTCAATCTTTCTTATCATCGTGGTCTTTCCAGTGAGATGGCTCTTCACATCAGGTGGCTGAAGTGCTGGAGCTTCAGCTTCAGCATCAGTCCTTCCAATGAATATTCGGGGTTGATTTCCCTTAGCATTGACTGGTTTGATTTTCTTGCAGTCCAAGGGACTCTCAAGTCTTCTCCAGCACTGCATTTCAAAAGCATCGATTCTGTGGGCTCAGCCTTCTTTATGGTCCAACTCTCACATCTGTACATGACAACTGGGAAAACCATAGCTTTCACTATATGGACCTTTGTTGGCAAAGTGATGTCCCTTCTTTTGAATATGCTGTCTATGTTTGCAACAGCTTTCCTTGCAAAGAGCAAGCATCTTTTAATTTCATGGCAGCAATGATTTTAGAGCCCAAGAAAATAAAGTCTGTTACTGTTTCCACATTTTCCCCTTCTATTTTCCATAAAATGATGGAACTGAATGCCGTGATCTTAGTTTCTTGAACACTGAATTTTAAGTCAGCTTTTTCACTCTCCTCTTTCACCTTCATCAAGAGGCTCTTTAGTTCCTCTTCACTTTCTGCCATTAGGGTGGTATCATCTGCATATCTGAAGTTGTTGATATTTCTCCTGGCAATCTTGAATCCAGCTTGTTCATCCAGCCAAGCATTTCACACAATGTACTCTCAGTTCAGTTCAGTCACTTAGTCGTGTCTGACTCTTTGCAGCCTCATGGACTACAGCATGCCAGGCTTCCCTGTCCTTCACCAATTCCCAGAGCTTGCTCAAACTTAATTCCATCGAGTTGGTGATGTCATCCAACAATCTCATCCTCTGTCATGCCTTTCTCCTCCTGCCTTCAATCTTTCCCATCATCAGGGTCTTTCCCAATGAGTCAGTTCTTTGCATCAGGTAGCCGAAGTATTGGAGTTTCAGCTTCAGCATCAGTCCTTCCAATGAATATTCAGGACTGATTTCCAGTAATATTGACTGGTTTGGTCTCCTTGCAGTCCAAAAGACTCTCAAGAGTCTTCTCCAACACCACAGTTCAAAAGCATCAATTCTTCGATGCTCAGCTTTCTTTATAGTCCAACTCTCACATCCATACATGACTACTGGAAAAACCATAGCCTTGACTAGATGGACTTTTGTTGGCAAATTAATGTCTCTGCTTTTTAATATACTATCTAGGTTGGTCATAATTTTTTCTTCCAAGGAGTAAGTGTATTTAAATTTCATGGCTGCAGTCACCATCTGCAGTGATTTTGGAGCCCTAAAAAAAAGTCAGCCACTGTTTCCACTGTTTCCCCATCTATTTGCCATGAAGTGATGGGACCAGATGCCATGGTCTTAGTTTTCTGAGTACTGAGCTTTAAGCCAACTTTTTAACTCTCCTCTTTCACTTTCATCAAGAGGCTCTTTAGTTCTTCTTCACTTTCTGCCATAAGGGTGGTGTCATCTGCATATCTGGGGTTATTGATATTTCTCCCAGAAATCCTGATTCCAGCTTGTGCTTCCTCCAGCCCAATATTTCTCATGATGTACTCTGCTTATAAGTTAAATAAGCAGGGTGACAAAATACAGCCTTGACATACTCCTTTTCCTATTTGGAAACAGTCTGTTGTTCCATATCCAGTTCTAACTGTTGCTTCCTGACCTGCACACAGATTTCTCAAGAGGCAGGTCAGGTGGTCTGGTATTCCTATCTCTTTAATAATGTTTCACAGTTTATGGTGATACACATAGTCAAAGGCTTTGGTATAGTCAATAAAGCAGAAATAGATCTTTTTCTGGCACTTTCTTGCTTTTTCAATGATCCAACAGATGTTGGCGATTTGATCTCTGCCTTTTCTAAAACCAGCTTGAACATCTGGAAGTTCACGGTTCAAGTATTATTGAAGCCTGGCTTGGAGAATTTTGACCATTACTTTAGTATGTGATGAGGTTTCATAAATTTCTCAATAGTACTTATGGGGAGCTTCTGGGTTAGCAAACACATCCAGATACTGGGCTATTTGCACACCTGTCAGGGAGGAAGAACTTTCCCCCCTACCTCTCATGGGTTCTTGCAGTTAATAATGAAATTAACACAGGACAGATTAACAGAAGGAAAAGAAACAGTTTAAATGGTGAGCTCGAAGGTCTCATAGAAATAATACCTACAAAGTGGCCAAAGCAGACAGCTTTTATACTTTTTAGACAAAGAAACAGTAAATTTGAAAGGAATTGACAAGACAAACTTGGGTTTGGGTGTTTAATTGGTTCTGTGAGCTGTTCTAGCAAATGATGGAATCCAGGGAAAGGGCTGTGCAAACATCCAATTTGTAAGCAAGTTGGATAGAAGTTGTGTGTCACGTGGGGACCTACCGCTTGTGACTGGCATCTAACATTCAGGGGACAGTCATGTGGAACTTAGTTCCTAACCTGCAGGGTCTGTGCTAACTGCAGTTAGTGTCAGATTTGAAGTGAATTGTGGAACACTCAGCAGGTTGCAGAGAATTACTTGGTGAAGGAAAAATGCCCAGATACTTGGGGACCAGAAGTGTCAGAAGCAAAGTGTTCTGTGTGAGGAGCAAGAAGCTCAGCGTGTGCCTGTCCTGGACAAGCCTCAGAGGCTGACCACTTTGTTGCACAGCCCGCATGCCCCTGGCTCTGTCCCCATATCAAACCCCTCCCAAAGTAGCAGGGACTGAAATGATGATTGCTAGTTTAATACTAGGCAGGGAAAGCCTCAGGGAGGATGCAGATACAAATCAGTATCTGCTTCTATTATCTATATTTATTGATTTTGGCTTGGAAAAGATAATCCTCAATACATGTCCTGGATCAAACTAGGGCATGACTAAAGTGAAACTGCTCTCAAGTGAAGCTTCTCTGGGTACCCCAGAGGGAGGGAGTGAAGGGGCTGGAAATACAGAGAAGGGGAAGGAGGAACAGAGTGCAGGTCAAACGGGACAGGACAGTGGGAGCCAGAAGGGACAGTGAGGGCAAAACCCAGGCAGCCGCTGTGCTGGGGGACTTCTAAGAACAGGGGTCCCTGGTATCTGGTGTTTACTGACCTGCTGGTTTGACCCAGGCGCCCAGCCCCACAGTGATCTGCAAATGTTGGTGGCAGAGACTTTATGGGAGTGTGGGTGGTTTGGGAGGCAGCAGGGAAAGGAGGTGGGGGCTGGGCACATCCAAAAGTAGGAATGGCCACAAGCGACAGAATGGGATCCAGAAGTGAGCAAAAACAGGAAATCAGAGTAAGTGATAAGTAGGAGAAACACGTGCCTTTAAGAGTCTCCCCCAGATGCTAAGGAAGCTAAGATTTTGGACTTGACACATTCAGGTAGCGCTAGGTCAGACTGATTGGAAACTGGCTGGGTGCCTCCAGCTCTGTGTCTGCTGCTTCTGCAATGGCAGAGCCTAGATGTCCTCTGAACAGGTCCCTTCAAGAATCCTAATTGGAAAGAGAGATAGTGCCCCATCCCAAGCTACCTGAGAGAGAGAGAGAGTACATATTGTGTATATACATGTGTGTGTGTATGTGTCTGTGTGTGTGTGTTGTGTGTGTGTAGGGGCAAGCAGGATTCTCTGGGACTGGAGTTGACCCTGCCTTCCCCTCCCCTTGGGCTAAACCTTCAAGAGCTGAGTAGGGGGAACTGCAGAGAGAGGGCTGCTGAGGACTGAAGGGAATCCTGCCTATAAGTGGGTCCTGCCAGGACCTAACATTTTACCTTCTCCAGCCACTGTAAAAATAAATGGTCCTGCCATTAATAGGACTAGGCCTTGCCTGCCAATGAAAACCTCTGCAGAGGAGCCACCTGGAGGGAGAAATACACAGGGACTTATCAGCTATCCACCTGCCAGACCACTTCTCTCAAAGGCCCTGTGGGAAGCCCTCACACACCACCCAGAAGAGAACCTGCTAAGTCCTTCTGTGTGGCAGAAAGCAGGCGGGTAAGGGGACAGAGCCCTGACCCCCTCCTGGTCATCCCCCTCACCAAACCAGACATCCCTGTTCCACCTGCCTCTTCCCTCAACACATACAGTGACACGGAGAGGCAAGAAGGAAAAGCAGCTGTGACAGGCCCATGCCTCTTCCACAGCACACACAAAGCTAATCCCACCTGGATCCTGCCTTCCCAGGGTAGGAGGCAGCAGCCTGGAGCAGGAAGACTAGATAGCCTGGGGTGCACACCCAGCCCAGCACCTGTGAGATGGGAGGTATTGTGAAAGCAGCAACCCCTGATGCCTGTTTCCTCGCCAGTAGAAATAGTGGTTGTGGGAGTTCAGAATATCTCACCTCAAAACATGCCATTTGGGCATATTAATATTCTGAATTAAAGATATTCGAGAGGCAGCCATTAACAGACACTCTGAATCTTCTGAAAGCAGGAGGCAAATCTTCCACGTGAAATGTACCCTCCCAGTGCCGGGAAGGGAGAAGGCACCCTCATCACCATAAGTAGGGAATACAGGGCCCAGTAGTCTGTATGAACAAACCTGTTACTTCTTCACCAGTTCTCTGCCCCAACCCCAAAACCCTTGCCTTGTCAATTCTTCACAAATATATGATTTATTTGTCTAAAATGTACAAAGCCTCCTGCTTTGGTCACTTCTTTGAGTCTCATATTTTTATGGGACTCCTACACATAGTAAATTAAATTTCTTTTCCCCCACTCTCAGTCTGTGTTTTGTCAATTTAATTGTTAGACCAGCCAAATGATCTAGAAAGGAAGAAGGGAAGTGTCCCTCCCACTCAATCCTGTGCTTACAGTGGGGTTCTAAGGATAAGACTGTGAACATGACATGCCTGGAGCAGAGCTGGTGCTCAGTAGATAGCGGTTTATATTTTCTCTGGAAAACCCAAAGTCCTAGCCACCAATTACTCTTTCCCCCAAGTCAACTTGAAAAGGCAATAGAGGGTCATCATGTGACTTGAAGGAAAGTCAGTATTTGCAAGCGTACACCATGAATTGCACAGGTTGTTGTTCAGTCGCTCAGTCATGTCCGATTCTTTACAACCCCATGGACTGCAGCATGCCAGGCTTCCCTGTCCTTCACTATTTCCCAGAGTTTGCTCAAACTCATGTCCATTGAGTCAGTGATGCCATACGGCCATCTTGTCCTGTCATCCCCTTCTCCTCCTTCCTTCAATCTTTCCCAGCATCAAGGACTTTTCTGATGAGTTGGCTCTTCGCATTAGGTGGCCAAAGTATTAGAGCTTCCATTTCAGCATTAACCCTTCCAATGAATATTCAAATTTATTTCTTTTAGGATTGACTAGTTTGATCTCCTTGCAGTCCAAGAGTCTTCTCTAACACCACAATTCAAAAGCATCTATGCTTCGGCCCTCAGCCTTCTTTATGGTCCAACTCTCACATCCATACATGACCACTGGAAAAACCATAGCTTTGACTAGACGGACCTTTGTTGGTAAAGTAATGTCTCTGCTTGTTAATACACTGTCTAGGTTTGTCATAGCTTTTCTTCCAAGGAGCAAGTATCTTTTAATTTCATGGCT
The DNA here is from genome assembly GCF_049115385.1 of Moschus berezovskii. Classification (NCBI taxonomy): domain Eukaryota; kingdom Metazoa; phylum Chordata; class Mammalia; order Artiodactyla; family Moschidae; genus Moschus; species Moschus berezovskii. Next base: position 161,949,995 of record NC_142460.1, read on the forward strand.
GCAGTCACCATCTGCAATGATTTTGGAGCCCAAGAAAATAAAATCTGTCACTGTTTCCATTTTTTCCCATCTATTTGCTATGAAGTAATGAGACTGGATGCCTTGATCTTAGTTTCTGAATGTTGAGTTTTAAGTACAGGCTGTGGACCTTACTAACAAAACAGCTTCCTAACAAAACAGGTGTGTATAGGATGGGTTCAAGAAGCCCATCCTCCTGTTGCAGGGAAGAAAATGCATCCAAGTCCCTGGGACAGGCCATCAAGTGTAGGTTTTTGGCTTTTTGCAGTAAAGAATTTGAGAAAGAGCCATAGGAAAGTGAAAGATTTATTCAGGGAGATGCAAACTTCACAAAGTGTGGGCCATCTTAGAAGGTAAGAGGCACTAATGTACGGGATTGTCAGTTTTTATAGGGGTGGATAATTTTATAGATTAAAGAGTGGGAGGATTATTCCAGCTATTTCTAGGAGGGGTTCGGGATTTCCAGGAATTGGGCCACCCCCACAGTTTTACCTTTATACTCATGGCATCTATCAGTTCAGTTCAGTTCAGTTCAGTCACTCAGTCATGTCTGACTCTTTGTGACCCCATGAATCACAGCACGCCAGGCCTCTCTGTCCATCACCAAATCCCGGAGTTCACTCAAACTCATGTCCATCGAGTTGGTGATGCCATCCAGCCATCTCATTCTCTGTCATCCCCGTCTCCTCCCGCCCCCAATCCCTCCCAGCATCAGAGTCTTTTCCAGTGAGTCAGCTTGTCACATGAGGTGGCCAAAGTATTGGAGTTTCAGCTTAAGCATCAGTCCTTCCAGTGAACACCCATGCCATCTATAGGTGTGTCATTTAGAGTGCTGATGTGTTACAACAAGCATGTGCTGAGACTTAGGCTCAAGGGGAAATTGATTCAGTCGCCATCTTGGACTTATTTGATTATAATCAGTTTATGTCCCTCTTAAACCAGAGGTTTAAACCGTCTTCCAACAACACAAGAGAAGACTCTACACATGGACATCACCAGATGGTAAATGCCAAAATCAGATTGATTATATTCTTTGCAGCCAAAAATGGAGAAGCTCTATACAGTCAGAAAAAACAAGACTGGGAGCTGACTGTGGCTCATTCAGCTCATAAACCCCTTATTGACAAATTCAGACTTAAATTGAAGAAAGTAGGGAAAACCACTAGATCATTCAGGTATGACCTAAATCAAATCCCTTATGATTATACCATGGAGTTGACAAATAGATTCAAGGGGTTAGATCTGATAGACAGAGTGCTTGATGAACTATGGTTGGAGGTTCATGCCATTGTACAAGAGGCAGTGATCAAGACCACCCCCAAGAAAAAGAAATGCAAAAAGGCAAAATGGTTGTCTGAGGAGGCCTTACATATAGCTGAGAAAAGAAGAGAAGCTAAAGGCAAAGGAGGAAAGGAAAGATATACCTGTTTGAATGCAGAGTTCCAAAGAATAGCAAGGAGAGATAAGAAAGCCTTCCTCAGCGATCAATACAAAGAAATAGAGAAAAATAATAGAATGGGAAAGACTAGAGATCTCTTCAAGAAAATTAGAGATACCAAGGGAACAATTCATGCAAAGATGGGCACAATGAAAGACAGAAACTGTATGGACATAACAGAAGCAGAAGATATTAAGAATAGGTAGCAAGAATACACAGAAGAACTGTACAAAAAAGATCTTCATGACCCAGATAATCACAATGGTGTGATCACTCACTTAGAGCCAGACATCCTGGAATACAAAGTCAAGTGGGCCTTAGGAAGCATCATGACTTGCTAGTGGAGCTTAGCATCCACAAATCTAGTGGAGGTGATGGAATTCCAGTTGAGCTATTTCAAATCCTAAAAGATGATGCTGTGAAAGTGCTGCACTCAATATGCCAGCAAATTTGGAAAACTCAGCAGTGGCCACAGGACTGTAAAAAGTCAGTTTTCATTCCAATCCCAAAGAAAGGAAATGCCAAGGAATGCTCAAACTACCGCACAATTGCACTCATCTCACACACTAGCAAAGTAATGTTCAAAATTCTCCAAGCCAGGCTTCAACAGTATGTGAACCGTGAACTTCCAGATGCGCAAGTTGGGTTTAGAAAAGGCAGAGGAACCAGACATCAAATTGACAACATCCGCTGGATCATAGAAAAAGCAAGAGAGTTTCAGAAAAACTTCTACTTCTGCTTTATTGACTATACCAAAGCCTTTGACTGTGTGGATCACAACAAACTGTGGAAAATTATTAAAGAGATGGGAATAGCAGACCACCTGACCTGCCTCCTGAGAAATCTGTATGCAGGTCAAGAAGCAACAGTTAGAACTGGACATGGAGCAACAGACTGGTTCCAAATCAGGAAAGAAGTATGTCAAGGCTGTATTTTGTCACCCAGCTTATTTAACTTCTATGCAGAGTACATCATGGGAAATGCCAGGCTGGATGAAGCACAAGCTGGAATCAAGATCTCTGGGAGAAATATCAATAACCCCAGATATGCAGATGACATCACCCTTATGGCAGAAAGTGAAGAAGAACTAAAGAGCTTCTTGATGAAAGTGAAAGAGGAAAAAAAAAAAGAAAGTGAAAGAGGAGAGTGAAAAAAGTTGGCTTAAAACTCAGCATTCAAAAAATGAAGATCATGGCCTCTGGTCCCATCACTTCATGGCAAATAGATGAGGAAACAATGGAAACAGTGAGAGACTTTATTATGGGGTTCCAAAATCACTGCAGATGGTGATTGCAGCCATGAAATTAAATTACTCCTTGGAAGGAAAGTTATGACCAATCTAGACATCATATTAAAAAGCAGAGACTTTACTTTGCCAAAAAAAGGTCCAACTAGTCAAAGCTATCGTTTTTCCAGTAATCATATATGGATGTGAGAGTTGGACTATAAAGAAAGTTGAGCATCGAAGAATGGATGCTGTTGAACTGTGGTGTTGGAGAAGACTCTTGCAAGTCCCTTGGACTGCAATGAGATTTAACTAGTTAATCCTAGGGGAAATCAGTCCTGAATATTCATTGGAAGGACTGATGTTGAAGCTGAAACTCCAATATTTTGGCCACTTGATGAGAAGAACTGACTCATTGGAAAAGACCCTGATTCTGGGAAAGATTGAAGGTGGGAGGAGAAGGAGACAACAGAGGATGAAGAGGTTGGATGGCATCACCAACTCAATGGACATGAGTTTGAGTAAGCTCCGGGAGTTGGTGATGGACAGGGAAGCCTGGTGTGCGGCAGTCCATGAGGTCGCAAAGAGTTGAACACGACTGAGTGACTGAACTGAACTGAGTTCATGTCTAGTCCTTGGGCTATTTTATTCTTTTAGAGGTTGTGCCCTGTCCCATTCCCAACCCCAAACTGTGGCCCTTGATTCTCCCAGAAAGAAAAGCTGAAAATGACAAAGGGTTTGCTCAGGATGATGTACGAAGCCTAGAGCAGAGCCCATCTCTGCTCCCAGTCTCTTGACCTTCTGGAGGGAAATCAAGAGAGAATGAAATGGGGTGCAAACCTCTGGTCTCATTGAGCTGGTCTCATTGTCTTAGAATAACTGGGAATGGGAGCAAGCAAAAGGCTCCCATCTCTTCCTTGAACCAGAATTTCCTATAAAACAAAAGCCTTACACTGCTCGCTGAGGGGCAGCAGAGCTTACTGACTCCAGGGCACAAAGATCCATATATATGGAGGAAGGATGGAAGAAAAATTCTACTGCAGCTTAAAGGGCAGAAACCTGTCTTGGGGGAAGGAAGCTGCTGCACTGTGAAAACACTCAACCAGCCCTCTGGAGAGGCTCTTGTGAATAAAAGCTGAGCCCTCTCCCCACTCTACCCACCTGTTAACTGCAAACTGGCACCTGCCAAGGCATCTGCCTCTGCAGGGACCGAATCTTGTGCTGCTGCAAGTGTTGACCTACAACACACCCTGAGGGGAGTTCATGTGGAGAACAAGAATGAGGCACTTTTTGCTCCAGGAATACTGGTGCAACTGTTGCAGGAAAGGGACCCCTTCCAGGGCCCAAGAGTGGATTCAGAAATGAATTGTCTGAGGAGACACATGAGCTGACAAAACAAGAGATTTTACTGGAAAGGGCACCCAGGCAGAGAGCAGTAGGGTAAGGGAACCTAGGAGGACTGCTCTGCCACGCGACTTGCAGTCTCGGGTTTTATGGTAATGGGATTAGTTTCCACGTTGTCTTTGGCCAATCATTCTGACTCAGAGTCCTTTCTTGCGCTGCATGCATTCCTCAGCCTAGATGGATGCCATCAAAAAGGATTCTGGGAGGTAGTCATACACGTGGTGTCTCTCTTTGACTTTTTCTGAATTCTTCCGATTAGTGGTAGCTTATTAGTTCCTTGTTCCTTACTAAGACCTCTTGTCATCCTAGTAACTCATATGCATCCAAAACTCATGTAAATGGTTACTATGGTGCCTAGCCAGGGTGGGTGATTTCATTCAGTGTGTTTCCCCTAACAAAAAAGTCTTAGATAGTTAGATATTTTCAGGATCTGATTTTATAAGTCCAGGCCTTGTATCTCGTCATATCTAGAAAAGCACTAAATCTCTTTATGAGTACATCAGCTCCTTATGTGGCTCAGCTGGTAAAGAAACTGCCTGTGATGCAGGAGACCTGGGTTCGATCCCTGGATGGGGAAGATCCCCTGGAGAAGGGAAAGGCTACCCACTCCAGTATTCTGGACTGGAGAATTCCATGGACTCTATAACCATGGGGTTGCAAAGAGTCAGACATGACTGAGCAATTTTCACTTACTTACTTTTGTTAGATAAGTGCTTGATTGCCAGAACTTCCCCTTCACCACAATCATACCTATTGACCTTCCCTCTCTACCATTTTGGTGCAATTTTGAAACCATTTACCACAGATTGGGAATCGAACCCATGTGCTGGTACTCAAACCCAGCCAAAACCCTGCTTGAGACTTGAACCCACATGGCTGGGACTCTGACCCAGCCAAAACCCTGCTTGAGACTTGAACCCACATGGCTGGGACTCCGACCCAGCCAAAACCCTGCTTAGGACTCGAACCCATGTGGCTGGGTCTCAAACTCAGCCAAAACCCATGGTACCTGGTTTCAGGATCTAAGGAAGCTCAAGTTCTTGCTGTCTCATCACAGAAAGAATTCAGTGAGAGACAAAGCGATAGGTAAGAAGTGGATTTATCCAGATTCAGAAAGCAGCACACTCCACAGTGTGGGCCATTGCAGAGGGCGAGTGCAGTCACGAAATGTGGCATGGTTAGTTTTTATAGGCTGGGTAATTTCATATGCTAGTGAGTGGGAGCATTATTCCAATTATTTTTGGGACGGGGTGGAGATTTCCAGAATTTGGGCCACTGCCCACTCCTTGGTCTTTTGACGGTGCCTTGAACTGTCAATTTAAGTCTGAATTTGGCAATAAGGAGTTCATGATCTGAGCCACAGTCAGCTCCTGGTCTTGTTTTTGCTAACTGTATACATCTTCTCCATCTTTGGCTGCAAAGAATATAATCAATCTGATTTTGGTGTTGACCATCTGGTGATGTCCATGTGTAGAGACTTCTCTTGTGTTGTTGGAAGAGGGTGTTTGCTATGACCAATGCGTTCTTTTGGCAAAACTCTATTAGCCTTTGCCCTGCTTCATTCCGTGCTCCAAGGCCAAATTTGCCTGTTCCTCCAGGTGTTTCTTGACTTCCTACTTTTGCATTCCAGTCCCCTAGAATGAAAAGGACATCTTTTCTGGGTGTTAGTTCTAAAAGGTCTTGTAGGTCTTCATAGAACTGTTCAACTTCGGCTTCTTCAGCGTTACTGGTTGGGGCATAGGCCTGGATTACTGTAATATTGAATGGTTTGCCTTGGAAACGAAAAGAAATCATTCTGTCGTTTTTAAGATTGCATCCAAGTACTGCATTTTGGACTCTTTTGTTGACCATGATGGCTACTCCATTTCTTCTAAGGGATTCCTGCCCATAGTAGTAGATATAATGGTCATCCGAGTTAAATTCACCCATTCCAGTCCATTTTAATTCACTGATTCCTAGAATGTCTATGTTCATTCTTCCCATCTCCTGTTTGACCACTTCCAATTTGCCTTGATTCGTGGACCTAACATTCCAGGTTCCTATGCAATATTGCTCTTTACAGCACCGGACCTTGCTTCTATCATCAGTCACATCCACAACTGGGTATTGGTTTTGCTTTTGCTCCTTCCCTTTATTCCTTCTAGAGTTACTTCTCCACTGATCTCCAGTAGCATACTGGGCACCTACCGACCTGGGGAATTCCTCATTCAGTATCCTATCATTTTGCCCTTTGATACTGTTCATGGGGTTCTCAAGGCAAGTATACTGAACTGGTTTGCCATTCCCTTCTCCAGTGGATCACATTCGGCTGTGGTCCATGTGATCAGATCAACTAGTTTCCTGTGAAGTAGGGAAAACCACTAGACCATTCAGATATGACCTAAATCAAATCCCTTATGATTATACAGTGGAAGTGAGGAATAGATTTAAGGGACTAGATCTGATAGATAGAGTGCCTGATGAACTCTGGACGGAGGTTCGTGACATTGTACAGGAGACAGGGACCAAGACCATCCCCATGGAAAAGAAATGCAAAAAAGCAAAATGGCTGTCTGAGGAGGGCTTACAAGCTGTGAAAAGAAGAGAAGCAAAAAGCAAAGGAGAAAAGGAAAGATATAAGCATCTGAATGCAGAGTTCCAAAGAATAGCAAGGAGAGATAAGAAAGCCTTCCTCAGTGATCAATCCAAAGAAATAGAGGAAAACAACAGAACAGGAAAAACAAGAGATCTCTTCAAGAAAATTAGAGATTCCAAGGGAACATTTCATGCAAAGATGGGCTCGATAAAGGACAGAAATGGTATGGACCTAACAGAAGCAGAAGATATTAAGAAGAGGTGGCAAGAATACACAGAAGAACTGTACAAAAAAGATCTTCATGACCAAGATAGTCATGATAACGTGATCACTGACCTAGAGCCAGACATCTTGGAATGTGAAGTCAAGTGGGCCTTAGAGAGCATCACTACGAACAAAGCTAGTGGAGGTGATGGAATTCCAGTGGAGCTATTTCAAATCTTGAAAGATGATGCTGTGAAAGTGCTGCACTCAATATGCCAGCAAATTTGGAAAACTCAGCAGTGGCATCAGGACTGGAAAAGGTCAGTCTTCATTCCAATCCCAAAGAAAGGCAATGCCAAAGAATGCTCAAACTACTGCACAATTGCACTCATCTCACACGCTAGTAAAGTCATGCTCAAAATTCTCCAAGCCAGGCTTCAGCAATATGTGAACCGTGAACTCCCAGATATTCATGCAGGTTTTAGAAAAGGCAGAGGCACCAGAGATCAAATTGCCAACATCCGCTGGATCATGGAGAAAGCAAGAGAGTTCCAGAAAAATATCTATTTCTGCTTCATTGACTATGCCAAAGCCTTTGACTGTGTGGATCACAGTAAACTGTGGAAAATTCTGAAAGAGATGGGAATACCAGACCACCTGACCTGCCTCTTGAGAAACCTGTATGCAGATCAGGAAGCAACAGTCAGAACTGTACATGGAACAACAGACTGGTTCCAAATAGGAAAAGGAGTACGTCAAGGCTGTATATTGTCATCTTGCTTGTTTAACTTATATGCAGAGTACATCATGAGGAACGCTGGGCTGGAAGAAGTACAGGCTGGAATCAAGACTGCTGGGAGAAATATCAATAATCTCAGGTATGCAGATGACACTACCCTTATGGCAGAAAGTGAAGAGGAACTCAAAAGCCTCTTGATGAAAGTAAAAGAGGAGAGTGAAAAGGTTGGCTTGAAGCTCAACATTCAGAAAACAAAGATCATGGCATCTGGCCCCATCACTTCATGGGAACTAGATGGAAAAACAGTAGAAACAGTGTCAGACTTTGTTTTTTTGGGCTCCCAAATCACTGCAGATGCTGACTGCAGCCATGAAATTAAAAGACGCTTACTCCTTGGAAGGAAAGTTATGACCAACCTTGATAGTATATTAAAAAGCAGAGACATTACTTTGCCAACAAAGGTCCATCTAGTCAAGGCTTTGGTTTTTCCCGTGGTCATGTATGGATGTGAGAGTTGGACTGTGAAGAAAGCTGATCGCCGAAGAATTGATGCTTTTGAGCTGTGGTGTTGGAGAAGACTCTTGAGAGTCCCTTGTACCGCAAGGAGATCCAACCAGTCCATTCTAAGGGAGATCGATCCTGGGTGTTCATTGGAAGGACTGATGCTGAAGCTGAAACTGCAATACTTTGGCCACCTCATGCGACGAGTTGACTCACTGGAAAAGACTCTGATGCTGGGAAGGGTTGGGGGCGGGAGGAGAAGGGGACGACCGTTAATGAGATGGCTGGAAGGCATCACTGACTCTGTGGACATGAGTTTGAGTGAACTCCGGGAGTTGGTGATGGACAGGGAGGCCTGGCATGCTGTGATTCATGGGGTTGCGGAGAGTTGGACATGACTGAGCCACTGAACTGAACTGGAACTGTCATGGCACCTCTGGGTGTGTCATTTCACTTACTGATTGAGGATCAAGTTCTAGTCTTGTCTGCCATCTTGGTTCCATTTGATTCTAATCAGTTTATGTTGTCTCCTTCGGCTATGTCATTCTTTCAAAAGTTGTGCCCTGCCCCTTTCCCTCCTGTTACAATTTCTCAGAGCTATCTTAGGTGCTATCTCCTGGGCTACAGTCCTCATTTTGCCCCAAATAAAACTTAACTCACAACTCTCATATTGTGCCTTTTTTTAAGTTGACACCACCACCAATGGGCTTCCATGGTAGCCTGTAAAGATTCTGCCTGCAATGCAGGAGACCTGGGTTTGATCCCTGGGTTAGGAAGATCCCCTGGAGAAGGGAAAGGCTATGTACCCCAGTATTCTGGCCAAAGAATTCCAAGGACTGAATAGTCAATGGAGTCACAAAGAGTCAGACATGACTGAACAACTTTCACTTTCACCACCACCAACACCGCCCTCCCCAACCTCTGTGGCCTCAAGAGCCAGCATGTCCTTGCCAGCTATATGATTAATACACCTTAGAAACGCTGCCCCAGTCAAGACTTTGGTTAACAACTGATTTTGATCTCATAAGAAATACCATGCTAAACCATTCAGCCAATCGGTCCCAAATTCTTCACCCATGGGAGTTAAAACCAACCAGGACCCTGTGGGGCCCTCTCTGGTACAAATCCTTTCTGTTTACCCAGGTCCACTGCCAAAATCTTGGCTCTCTCTGCATCAGTGACAAACAGAAATATCAAGACAGAGTTCTGGAGGAGAAAGAAAGACTGTTTTTATTACTTTGCCAGGCAAAGAGTGAACACAGTAGGCTAGCACCTTGAGAACTGTGCCCCTCCCTCCCTGGTGAGTAGGGGAAGGTTATATAGTTAAGCAAGAGTATGTGATAAGAATCAAGGCAGGAATAGTCCTCTATTCTTTCTTCTGCAGTTGCAAAAGGGCGGGGTTGTTGACAAGTCAGGGTATGCACAGGATCCTAGGTTTCAACCCTGAATATTCATTGGAAGGACTGATGCTGAAACTCCAATACTTCAGTCACCTGATGTGAACAGTCAACTCATTAGGAAAGACCCTGGTGCTGGGAAAGATTGAAGACAGGAGGAGAAAGGGACAACAGACGACGAGATGGTTGGATGGAATCACTGACTCAATGGGTATGAGTTTGAGGAAACTGGGAAATACTGAAGGACAGGGACGCATCGCATGCCTCAGTCCACGGAGTTGCAAAGAGTCAGACATGATGGAGCAACTGAACTACAGCAAATATCCTAGGTGGTCTATCCCCTGATCTTGACGATCTTCTGCCTCAGTTGGTTTCATTGCTTTGTCTCCCTTGATTAGCAACTGTTCTGCCCTTTGGAACACAGAGAAGGTCATGGAGTCTGGAGTCCTCCATGCTTATGAGGAATGGGGGACAAAAAGGCTTCTGAGCCCTGGAGTCCCACAAGGCTCTGCTCAGCATCAGTTTCTAGTTTGTCGAAAATAGATTCATTCAACTTCCTTGACCTTCCCTGAATTCCAAAAGACAGGCTAAAACAGAAAAGTTATGACCAACCTAGACAGCATATTAAAAAGCAGAGACATTACTTTGCTAACAAAGGTCCATCTAGTCAAGGCTATGGTTTTTCCAGTAGTCATGTATGGATGTGAGAGCTTTACCATAAAGAAAGCTGAGCACTGAAGAAGTGATGCTCTTGAACTGTGGTGTTGGAGAAGACTCTTGAGAGTCCCTTGGACTGCAAGGAGATCCAACCAGTCCATCCTAAAGGAAATCAGTCCTGAATAGTCTTTTGAAGGACTGATGTTGAAGCTGAAACTCCAATACTTTGGCCACCTGATGCAAAGAACTGACTCACTTGAAAAGACTCTGATGCTGGGAAAGATTGAAGGCAGGAGGAGAAGGGGACAACAGAGGATGAAATGATTGGATGGCATCACTGACTCAATGGGCATGAGTTTGAGTAAGCTTCGGGAGTTGGTGATGGACAGGGAAGCCTCACGTGCTGCAGTCCATGGGGTCGAAAAGAGCTGGACACAACTGAGTGACTGAACTGACTGAACTGAAAGCATTTGCTGATCAGGGAAAGGAGGACACACAGAAACTAGAGTGGAGCAGTCAAGAAACAATAGTGCAGCTTTGGGGCAAAATCTTGCTTCCTCCTTGAGAATATACATAATAGTATCTTTGAGTTCTTCTACAGAATTAAGGCCCCCACCCAAGTGGAGGATGGTAACTTTAGACTCCGCACAAGATTCCTGGAGAACCACCCTGTTACCTTACCACCAACCAATCAAACATTCTGCAACTCTCACCACAGATTTGCCTATGAAATCTTTTCCCCAAAAACTATCTAGGAGTTTGTGGTTTTTGAGCATGAGTCACCTGTCTCCTTGCATAGCCCTTCAATAATCCGTTCTCTGTTCCAAACTCAAACTTTTCCATGTTTTGGTTTGGTTCTGTAACACTGTGAGGCATCATGAATTATTACTGGCTTTAGGTCACTAAGTATTGGGGAGATATGTTTAGCAGTAATATAAAACCAATAAATGATTTTATACATCAAAAGTCCAACCAATAAATGATTTTATACATCAAAAGTCCAAGTAAAATTTCACTTGAAGAACTCTGTTGCATAAAAGAAAACAATACCAAACAAAGAAACTTTACACAGTATTCATTTAACCCAACTTTCTTTTTTTTAAAATTTATTTATTTTTAAATTGAAGGTTAATTGCTTTACAGAATTTTGTCGTTTTCTGTCAAACCTCAACATGAATCCGCCTTAGGTATACATATATCCCCTACATTTTGAACCTCCCTCCCAGCTCCCTCCCCATCCACCCCTCTAGGTTGATACAGAGCCCCTGTTTGAGTTTCCTGAGCCATACAGCAAATTCTTCTTGGCTCTCTATTTTACATATGAAACTGTAAGTTTCCATGTTACTCTCTCCATACATCTCACCCTCTCCTCCCCTCTCCCCGTGTCCGTAAGTCTGTTTTCTATGTCTGTTTCTCCACTGCTGCCCTGCAAATAAAGTATTCAGTACCATCTTCCTAGATTCTGTATATATGCATTAATTAGTTAGTTCAGTCGCTCAGCCGTGACCAACTCTTTCAAACCCCATGAATCACAGCACGCCAGGCCTCCCTGTCCATCACCAACTCCTGGAGTTCACTCAAACTCATGTCCATCAAGTCGGTGATGCCATCCAGCCATCTCATTCTCTGTCATCCCCTTTGCCTTCCACCCCCAATCCTTCCCTGCATCAGAGTCTTTTCCAGTGAGTCAACTCATCGCATGAGGTGGCCAAAGTATTGCAGTTTCAGCTTTATCATCAGTCCTTCCAATGAACACCCAGGATCGATCTCCTCTAAATGGACTGGTTGGATCTCCTTGCAGTCCAAAGGACTCTCAAGAGTCTTCTCCAGCACCACAGTTCAAAAACATCAATTCTACGGTGATCAGCTTTCTTCATATTCCAACTCTCACATCCATACATGACCACTGGAAAAACCATATCTTTGACTAGATGGACCTTTGTTGGCAAAGTAAGGTCTCTGCTTTTTAATATGCTGTCTAGGTTGGGCATAACTTTCCTTCCGAGGAGTAAGCGTCTTTTAATTTCATGGCTGCAATCAGCATCTGCAGTGATTTGGGAGCCCAAAAAATAAAGTCTGACACTGTTTCCACTGTTTCCCCATCTATTTCCCATGAAGTAATGGGGCCAGATGCCATGATCTTTGTTTTCTGAATGTTGAGCTTCAAGCCAACCTTTTCACTCTCCTCTTTCACTTTCATCAAGAGGATTTTGAGTTCCTCTTCACTTTCTGCCATAAGGGTAGTGTCATCTGCATATCTGAGATTATTGATATTTCTCCCGGCAATCTTGATTCCACCTTGTGTTCCTCATGATGTACTCTGCATATAAGTTAAATAAGCAGTGTGACAATATACAGCCTTGACGTACTCCTTTTCGTATTTGGAACCAGTCTGTTGTTCCATGTCCAGTACTAACTGTTGCTTCCTGACCTGCATACAAGTTTCTCAAGAAGAAGGTCAGGTGGTCTGGTATTCCCATCTCTTTCAGAATTTTCCAGTTTATTGTGATCCACACAGTGAAAGGCCTTGGCATAGTCAATGAAGCAGAAATAGATGTTTTTCTGGAACTCTCTTGCTTTCTCCATGATCCAGCAGACATTGGCAATTTGATCTCTGGTGCCTCTGCCTTTTCTAAAACCTGCTTGAACATCTGGAGGTTCACGGTTCACATATTGCTGAAGCCTGGCTTGGAGAATTTTGAGCATGACTTTACTAGCGTGTGAGATGAGTGCAATTGTGTGGTAGTTTGAACATTCTTTGGCATTGCTTTTCTTTGGGATTGGAATGAAAACTGGCCTTTTCCAGTCCTGTGGCCATTGATGAGTTTTCCAAATTTGCTGGCATATTGAGTGCAGCACTTTCACAGCATCATCGTTCAGGATTTGAAATAGCTCAACTGGAATTCCATCACCTCCACTAGGTTTGTTCGTAGTGATGCTTTCTAAGGCCCACTTGACTTCACATTCCAAGATGTCTGGCTCTAGGTCAGTGATCACACCATCATGATTATCTTGGTCGTGAAGATCTTTTTGTACAGTTCTTCTGTGTATTCTTGCCACCTCTTCTTAATATCTTCTGCTTCTGTTAGGACCACATCATTTCTGTCCTTTATCGAGCCCATCTTTGCACAAAATATTCCCTTGGTATCTCTAATTTCTTGAAGAAATCTCTTGTTTTTCCTAATCTGTTGTTTTCCTCTATTTCTTTGCATTGATCGCTGAGGAAGGCTTTGTTATCTCTCCTTGCTATTCTTTGGAACTCTGCATGCAGATGCTTATATATTTCCTTTTCTCCTTTGCTTTTCACTTCTCATTTCACGGCTATTTGTAAAGCCTCTTCAGTCAGCCATTTTGCTTTTTTGCATTTCTTTTCCATGAGGATGGTCTTGGTCCCTGTCTCCTGTACAATGTCACGAACCTCCATGCATAGTTCATCAGGCACTCTATCTATCAGATCTAGTCCCTTAAATCTATTTCTCACTTCCACTGTATAATCATAAGGGATTTGATTTAGGTCATATCTGAATGGTCTAGTGGTTTTCCCCATTTTCTTCAATTTAAGTCTGAATTTGGCAATATAGAGTTCATGATCTGAGCCACAGTCAGCTCCTGGTCTTGTTTTTGCTAACTGTATAAAGCTTTTCCATCTTTGGCTGCAAAGAATATAATCAATCTGATTTCGGTGTTGACCATCTGGTGATGTCCATGTGTAGAGTCTTCTCTTGTGTTGTTGGAAGAGGGTGTTTGCTATGACCAGTGCATTCTCTTGGCAAAACTCTATTACCCTTTGTCCTGCTTCATTCCGTGCTCCAAGGCCAAATTTGCCTGTTACCCCAGGTGTTCCTTGACTTCCTACTTTTGCATTCCAGTCCCCTATAATGAAAAGGACCTCTTTCTTGTGTGTTAGTTCTAAAACATCTTGTAGGTCTTTATAGAACTGTTCAACTTTGGTTTCTTCAGCGTTACTGGTTGGGGCATAGGTTTGGATTACTGTAATATTGAATGGTTTGCCTTGGAAATGAACAGAAATTATTCTGTCGTTTTTAAGATTGCATCCAAGTACTGCATTTCGGACTCTTTTGTTGACCATGATGGCTACTACATTTCTTAAGGGATTCCTGCCCACAGTAGTAGGTATAATGGTCATTTGAGTTAAATTCACCCATTCCAGTCCTTTTTGGTTCACTGATTCCTAGAATGTCCACGTTCACTCTTGCCATCTCCTGTTTGACCACTTCCAATTTGCCTTGATTCATGGACCTAACATTCCAGGTTCCTATGCAATATTGCTCTTTACATCATCGTACCTTGCTTCTATCACCGGTCACATCCACAGGTGGGTATTGGTTTTGCTTTGGCTCCATCCCTTCATTCTTTCTGAAGATATATTTCCGCTGATCTCCAGCAGCATACTGGGCACCTACCGACCTGGGGAATTCCTCATTCAGTATCCTATCATTTTGCCTTTTGATACTGTTCATGGGGTTCTCCTTGGAAGGAAAGTTATGACCAACCTTGATAGTATATTAAAAAGCAGAGACATTACTTTGCCAACCAAGGTCCATCTAGTCAAGGCTATGGTTTTTCCCGTGGTCATGTATGGATGTGAGAGTCGGACTGTGAAGAAAGCTGATCGCCAAAGAATTGATGCTTTTGAACTGTGGAGCTGGAGAAGACTCTTGAGAGTCCCTTGGACTGCAAGGAGATCCAACCAGTCCATTCTAAAGGAGATGAATCCTGGGTGTTCATTGGAAGGACTGTTGCTAAAGCTTAAACTGCAATACTTTGGCCACCTCATGCGACGAGTTGACTTACTGGAAAACAGTCTGATGCTGGGAAATGTTGGGGGCAGGAGGAGAAGGGGACGACAGAGAATGAGATGGCTTGATGGCATCACCAACTCTGTGGACATGAGTTTGAGTGAACTCCAGGAGTTGGTGATGGACAGGGAGGCCTGGTGTGCTGTGATTCATGGGGTCGCGGAGAGTCGTACACGACTGAGCGACTGAACTGAACTGACTGATGGGGTTCTCAAGGCAAGTATACTGAAATGGTTTGTCATTCCCTTCTCTAGTGGATCACATTCTGTTAGACCTCTCCACCATGACCCGTCTGTCTTGGGTAGCCCCACACAGCATGGCTTCATTTCATTGAGTTAGACATGACTGTGGTCCATGTGATCAGATCGACTAGTTTTCTGTGATTATGATTTCAGTGTGTCTGCCCTCTGATGCCCCCTCGCAATACCTACCATCTTATTTGGGTTTCTCTTACCTTGGTCATGGGGTATCTCTTCACGGCTGCTCCAGCAGAGCGCAGCCGCTACACCTTACCTTGGATGAGGGGTGTCTCCTCAAGGCCGCCCCTCCTGACCTTGAACGTGGAGTAGCTCCTCTTGGCCCTCCTACACCCACGCAGCCACCGCCTCTTGGATGTGGGCAGCTCCTCTCGGCCTCCACCCCTGACCTCGGTCGTGGGGTAGCTCCTCTCGGCCACGCTTCTGTGCATGGTCGGTTGTGTCGGAGCCGGCACCGGCGTCTTTCCCGTCTGTACCGCCAGAGCATTAGTATATGATATTTATCTTTTTCGTTCTGCTTACTTCACTCAGTATAATATGCTCTAGGTTCATCCACCTCATTAGAACTGACTCAAATGCTTTCCTTTTTATGGCTGAGGGATATTCCATTGTGTATATGTACCACAACTTCTTTATCCATTCATCTGTCGATAGACATCTACATGTAACACAAATTTCTTAGTTCATTAGTTAGAAATAGAGCCAAGAAAGATCAAGATATGGTGACATAACTGTCAACTAAAAAAATATTAATCACAACCTGTAAATAGAGTGTATTTTATTTGGTGCAAATTTTAAGAACTCTGAGCCCAGGAGGCAGCATCTCAGTAGCTCTGAGAAAACTTCTCTGAGGAGGCAGGAGAGGGAGTTAAGCTATTCAGAAGTTTACAACAAACAGGGCAAGCAGTAAACATCAAAGATTATTATTAAGTAGTAAGGAAAACCAGATATCAAGCTAAGAAACTTAGTATTCTTCTATGTATGAAAAGCTTAAACTATTGTTGGCATTGCCTTTCTTTTGGATTGGAACAAAAACTGACTTTTTCCAGTCCTGTGACCACCACTGAGTTTTCCAAATTTCATGGCATATTGAGTGCAGCACTTTAACAACATCATCTTTTAAGATTTGAAATAGCTCAGCTGGATTCCATCACCTTCACTAACTTTGTTCATAGAGATGCTTGCTAAGGCCCACTTGACTTTGCACTCCAGGACATCTGGCTCTAGACGAGTGATCACTCTGAGAACTTCCAGATGTTCAAGCTGGTTTTAGAAAAGGAAGAACAACCTGAGACCAAATTGCCAACATTCACTGGATCATAGAAAAAGCAAGAGAATTCCAGAAAAACATCTACCTTTGCCTCATTGACTACACTAAAGCCTTTGACTGTGTGGAGATCACAACAAATTGTGGAAAATTCTTAAAGAGACAGGAATACCACACCACCTTACCTGCCTCCTGCAAAACCTGTATGCAGGTCAAGGAGCAACAGTTAAAACTGGACGTAGGACAAAGGACTGGTTCAAAATTGGAAAAGGAGTACATCAAAGCTGTATATTGTCACCCTGCTTATTTAACTTACATGCAGAGTATATCATGAGAAACACTGGGCTGAAGGAAGCATAAGCTGGAATCAAGATTTCTGGGAGAAATATCAGTAACCTCAGATAGGCAGATGACACCACCCTTGTGGCAGAAAGTTAAGAACTAAAGAGCCTCTTGATGAAAGTGAAAGAGTAGAGTGAAAAAGCTGGCTTAAAACTCAACATTCACAAAACGAAGATTGTGGCATCTGGTCCCATCATTTCATGGCAAATAGATGGGGAAACAATGGAAACAGTGACAGACTTTATTTTCTTGGGCTCCAAAATCACTGCAGATGGTGACTGCAGCCATGAAATTAAGACTCTTGCTCCTTGGAAGAAAAGCTATGACCAGCCTAGACAGCATATTAAAAATCAGAGACATTACTTTACTGACAAAGGTCTGTCTAGTCAAAGCTATGGTTTTTCCAGTAACCATGCATGGATGTGAGTGTTGGACCATAAAGGAGGCTGAGCACCAGAGGAATGATTCCTTTGAACTGTGGTGTTGGAGCAGGCTCTTGAGAGTCCCTTGGACTGCAAGGAGATCAAACCAGTCAATCATAAAAGAAATCAATCCTGAATATTCATTGGAAGGACTAATGCTGAAGTGGAAGCTCCAATACTTTGGCCACCTGATACAAAGAGCCGACTCATTAGAAAAGTCCTTGATGCTGGAAAAGATTGAAGGCAAGAGGAGAAGGGGACAAAAGGACGAGATGATTGGATGGCATCACTGACTCAATAGACATAAGTTTAAGCAAGCTCTGGGAGATGGTGAAGGACAGGGAAGCCTGGCTTGCTACAGTCCATGGGATCACAAAGAGTAGGACAAGACTGAGTCACTGAATGACAAAGATGTGTGGGAAGATGCAAGCCTCTGGGCTCACTAAACTCATTCCTTTCATATGCATCTCAGTTGCTGCTGCTGCTGCTAAGTCACTTCAGTCATGTCCGACTCTGTGTGACCCCATAGATGGAAGCCCACCAGGCTCCCCCGTCCCTGGGATTCTCCAGGCAAGAACACTGGAGTGGGTTGCCATTTCCTTCTCCAATGTGTGAAAGTGAAAAGTGAAAGTGAAGTCGCTCAGTCGTGTCCGAACCATAGCGACTCCACGGACTGCAGCCCACCAGGCTCCTCCATCCATGGGATTTTCTAGGCAAGAGTACTGGAGTGGCTTGCCATTGCCTTCTCCGGCATCTCAGTTATCTGGAGCCAAATCCTGTTTCTTGATTTTTTTTATGGGCTTCTCTGGTGGCTCAGATGGTAAAGAACCCGCCTGCAATGCAGGAGAGCTGGGTTTCATCCCTGGGTTAGGAAGATTCCCTGGAGAAAGGAATGGCTATTATTGCCTAGAGAATTACATGGGCATAGGAGCCTGGCATCCTAAAGTCCATGGAGCTGCAAAGAGTGGGACATGACTGAGCAACTAAAATGTCATTGTTCACTGTAAGGGGTGGCAGCTGTGGCAGATGACTGCTTCTTGCATCCCCCTGTGTTCCTCAGCAATCACCGTGGCAGTGGCGGCAGCTGCTGGATCACAAGTATTGTGTTCCCTTTTGGGAGCCCCCACTCACATTTGGAGGCCAGAAATCACTGATGACTGTGACATTTCTTGCCCACTGGTATGGCAGGAAACATTTCATTTCACATAATCAAGTCAAGGCACAGATAAACCAGCATAGGATTTCCATGACTACTTTATTCCATCCCATTCAACAAGATCAGATATTGGGGAACAAGGTACTCAGAGTTTGGTTGAGGGAGAAAACTGATTTATCCAACCTGGTTGAGAAGACAGGTACCAAGATGTTCATGAGAGAAGATTAGATAAGTCTGGTCTTCAGTTTAAAACAGGAGGGAAGAGGGCAGGGCACAAACTTTAAAAGAATGACAAACCTCAAGGACACACATAAGCTAATTAGAACCATGGGTCCATGACAGACAAGTCAATTTCCACTAGACCGTGAACCTCAATATACGCTCATCATAACACATCAGCAAACTAAGTGACACACCATCAGATGCCACGACAGTTCTGAGGCCAAACACAAAGGTCAGAAATGGGTGGTTACCCAATTCCTGGAAATCTCCACCCAAAATAATTGAAATAACCCTCCCACATTTTGTTGTTGTTGTTCAGTCGCTCAGTCATGTCTCACTCTTTAGGACCCCACGGACTACAGCTTGCCAAGTTTTCCTGTCCTTTACCATCTCCCGGAGTTTGCTCCAACTCATGTCCATTGAGTCAGTGATGGCATCCAGCCATCTCATCCCACTTTTTACTGAGTCCAAACTCACTCTGCTTGCTGCACGACAGGCCAATGAATCCCAGAGACAAGTTGCTGAGGCAAGGGAAATGCCTTTATTTGGAAACCCAGGTGACCGAGAAGATGGCAGGCTAGCACCTCAAAATAACCATCTTATTGAGGTCTGGATGCCAGGTTCTTTTATAGATCATAAAGAAGCAATGAGGAACTAAAGTCAAAAGGCAGAATAGAGAGGGAGAAGCAGTGGGGAAGTAAAGTGAAAGGGTCTTCAGTCTCGCAAAACATCTGCAAGGGAATGGCAAGCCTTTGGAAGGGGTGTCTTGGATGTGTGTGCTTAGTCACTCAGTCGTGTCCAACTCTTTGTGACCCCATAGACTGTAGCCTGCCAGGCTCCTCTGTCCATGGGATTCTCCAGGCAAGAATACCGGAGTGGAATGCCATTTCCTTCTCCGAAGGGGCGTGTTAATTTCTTCTACTCACAGAGGGCCAGGGACAAACCAAAAGCACTTTAGTTTACAGTCAAGCAGAAGGGCAGGGTCTTCCAGGCAAGACATTAAGTACAATTACTATCTGTCTGTGGAGTGTCTCTCTCTTTAGTCACTAAGTCATGTCCAACTCTTGGGACCACATGGACTGTAGCCTGCCAGGCTCCTCCTCTGTCCATGGGATTCTCCAGGCAAGCATACTGGAGTGGGATGCCACTTCCTTCTCCAGGGTATCTTTCCAATCCAGATATCAAACCCAGGTCTCCTGCACTGAGGCAGATTCTTTACCAACTGAGCTATGAGGGAAGCATAAATCCACTTTTTACCTGACACTTTATCTGTCACTGAATTCTTTCTGCAAAGAGACACAACACCTCAGTTCAGTTCAGTCGCTCAGTTTTGTCCATTCTTTGTGACCCCATGGGCTGCAGCATGCCAGGCCTCCCTGTCTATCACCAACTCCCAGAGAATACTCAAATCCATGTCCATCGAGTCGGTGATGCCATCCAACCATCTCATGCTGTCATCCCCTTCTCCTCCCACATTCAATCTTTCCCAGCATCAGGGTCTTTGCAAATGAGTCAACCTTTCCCATCAGGTGGAGTTTCAGCTTTAGCATCAGTCCTTCCAATGAACACCCAGGACTGATCTACTTTAGGATGGACTGGTTGGCTCTCCTTGCAGTCCAACGGACTGTCAAGAGTCTTCTCCAGCAACACAGTTCAAAAGCATCAATTCTTTGGTGCTCAGCTTTCTTTAGAGTCCAACTCTCACAACCATACATGACTACTGGAAAAACCATAGCCTTGACGAGATGGACCTTTGTTGGAAAAGTAATGTCTCTGCTTTTTAATATGCTATCTAGGTTGGTCATAACTTTCCTTCCAAGGAGTAGGAGCCTTTTAATTTCATGGCTTCAGTCACCATCTGCAGTGATTTTGGAACCCAAAAAATAAAGTCTGCAACTGTTTCCACTGTATCCCCTTCTATTTGCCATGAAGTGATGGGACTGGATGCCATGATCCTAGTTTTCTGAATGTTGAGCTTTAAGCCAACTTTTTCACTCACCTTTTTCACTTTCATCAAGAGGCTGTTTAGTTCTTCTTCACTTTCTGCCATAAGGGTGGTGTCATCTGCATATCTGAGGTTATTGATATTTCTCCCAGAAACATTAATTCCAGCTTGTGTTTCATCCAGCCCAGCATTTCTCATTATATACTCTGCATATAAGTTAAATAAGCAGGGTGACAATATACAACCTTGACATACTCCTTTTCCTATTGGGAACCAGTCTGTTGTTCCATGTCCAGTTCTAACTGTTGCTTCCTGACCTGCATACCGATTTCTCAGGAGGCAGGTCAGGTGGCCTGGTATTCCCATTTCTCAGAATTTTCCACAGTTTGTTGTGATCCACACAGTCAAAGACTTTGGCATAGTCAATAAAGCAGAAATAGATGTTTTTCTGGAACTCTCTTGCTTTTTCTATGATCCAGCAGATGTTGGCAATCGATCTCTGGTTCTTCTGCCTTTTCTAAAACCAGCTTGAACATCTGAAAGTTCACAATTCACATATTGCTGAAGCCTGGCTTGGAGAATTTTGAGCCTTACCTTGCTAGCATGTGAGATGACTGCAATTGTGCAGTAGTTTGAGCATTCTTTGGCATTGCCTTTCTTTGGGATTGGAATGAAAACTGGCCTTTTCCAGTCCTGTGGCCATTGCTGAGTTTTCCAAATTTGCTGGCATATTGAGTGCAGCACTTTCACAGCATCATCTTTCAGGATTTGAAATAGCTCAACTGGAATTCCATCTCCTCCACTAGCTTCGTTCGTAGTGATGCTTCCTAAGGCCCACTTGACTTTGCATTCCAGGATGTCTGGCTCTAGGTGAGTGATCACACCATCGTGATGTGGGTCATGAAGATCCTTCTTGTACAGTTCTTCTGTGTATTCTTGCCACCTCTTCTTAATATCTTCTGCTTCTGTTAGGTCCATACCATTTCTGTCCTTTATCGAGCCCATCTTTGCATGAAATGTTCCCTTGGAATCTCTAATTTTCTTGAAGAGATCTCTAGTCTTTCCCATTCTATTGTTTTCCTCTATTTCTTTTCACAAAGCATCTCAGCTCCAGTAAATCCAGGCACCAGACAAGTGATTCAAATTAAAAGGGCATGAGTTCACGTTTCAAGCTGGACTTTGGCTAGGTTCAAGTCCCACCTGAGTGACACAGTTCCAATACCAAGAGTTGAAGTAATGGCAAGAGGTTGCTGTTTATTACTATCCTGAATGTAAGGCATGATGAGTGGAACTTTAAGAGTCTGTAGTTTTTAAAAATATTTTTATAAACAGATGTAAAACTCATCAATCCATTAACAAAAAGCTTTGCTGCCCCAAACATGGCAGTTTCTCAAACACCAAATCAGTGATTTGCAACATAAATAAAGCAATCAGAGCGATGAAAATAGAAAGCTTCCAGCAAAATCCACTTCTAAGAGCTGCTGCCAAAGGGAGAAAATAAAGCATTTTCAAGCTAAAATTTGGGCTGAAAATGAGCTGCGAATAAGCTGCAAATGATCACCTCTCTCTGAAACCCAGTGGTTAATTATGCTGTTTCACAGCAAGGTGTATACAGATACATCCCAGATAAAAGAAATAAATGTACATTCAGAGAGAATTCAAACCACAGTTCCTTTGATGGTGTATCACTCATTTCTTTTTCCTGAGCACAGACCAGGTTGCAAATATACACTGACTTCCTTCAGTAAAGGTTGTGAAATTGCTGGAAAATGGCTGAGAATCTTTGACCTGTCTTTTCAAACGACCAGTTCCCAAGTCTGTCCTTGCAACACTGCCTGCTCACTGCTATTTAAGCTAACACCTGGAAGCATATTCACCATGTGGGACCAGCCCTAAAACTTGCTGGAGTTCTTGTTCCTTCCTTGGTCTGTGTGAGAAGCAAAGACATGTAAGATCCTACACATGCAGGTTCTGAGGGCTGCTGCACAGCTCTACATGGAAGTTCTACTCTCTGTACTCAAAATATGACTTATGATTTAATTTTCATATAAACACATCTACTCACAATCCTAGGCAGATAGAACAGAGCTTTTTAAGCAATTAAAATGAGTATAGTGGCTCAAGTTGAAATGAAGCAGGATCCTGTGGTTCTCCTGGATGCAAATCCTTTCTGTGTCCCCTGTTTCTCGTTTGTAGGAAATAGGTTTAATTCCGCTTCCTTGACCTTCCCTGAGTTTCAAACAGGGAAGAGAGCAGATGCAGAAGTAAAGGAGGAGGAGTGAGAAAAGTTTAAAAATAGTGTGACCTCGGGGCAGGGTCCAAGTTCCTCCTCCAGGGATATACATAACAATATCTTTGAGTAGAACTAAAACCCTCACCAAAACGGAAGATACTAACTACCTGGTGACATATTCTTTATTCCAGAGACAAGGTCACCAGTCAATAACCTTGAGAACCCTTGAACCCGTCACGAGACCACCTGATCCCAGATGATCTCTAGACTGAGGGAGTGAAGGCCCTGCATGCACCCTGACCTTATTGGCACCTCTGCCTCTTGACTAAAAGACTCCTCAGTTCAGTTCACTTCAGTTCAGTCTCTCAGTCGTGTCCGACTCTCCACGACCCCATGAATCACAGCACACCAGGCCTCCCTGTCCATCACCAACTCCCGGAGTTCACTCAAACTCATGTCCACAGAGTCAGTGATGCCATCCAGCCATCTCATTCTCGGTCATCCCCTTCTCCTCCCGCCCCCAACCTTTCCCAGCATCAGAGTCTTTTCCAGTGAGTCAACTCGTCACATGAGGTGGCCAAAGTATTGGAGTTTCAGCTTTAGCATAAGTCCTTCCAATGAACACCCAGGATTGATCTCCTCTAGAATGGACTGGTTGGAACTCCTTGCAGTCCAAGGGACTCTCAAGAGTCTTCTCCAGCACCACAGATCAAAAGCATCAATTCTTCGGCGATCAGCTTTCTTCACAGTCCAACTCTCACATCCATACATGACCATGGGAAAAACCATTGCCTTGACTAGGCGGACCTTTGTTGGCAAAGTAATGTCTCTGCTTTTTAAAATACTATCAAGGTTGGTCATAACTTTCCTTCCAAGGAGAAGGTGTCTTTTAATTTCATGGCTGCAATCAGCATCCGCGGTGATTTTGGAGCCCAAAAAAATAAAGTCTGACACTGTTTCCACTGTTTTTCCATCTAGTTCCCATGAAGTGATGGGGCCAGATGCCATGATCTTTGTTTTCTGAATGTTGAGCTTCAAGCCAACCTTTTCACTCTCCTCTTTCACTTTCATCAAGAGGCTTTTGAGTTCCTCTTCACTTTCTGCCATAAGGGTAGTGTCATCTGCATATCTGAGCTTATTGATATTTCTCCCAGCAATCTTGATTCCAGCTTGTGCTTCTTCCAGCCCAGCGTTCCTCATGATGTACTCTGCATATAAGTTAAATAAGCAAGGTGACAATATATAGCCTTGACGTACTCCTTTTCCTATTTGGAACCAGTCTGTTGTTCCATGTCCAGTTCTGATGTTGCTTCCTGACCTGCATACAGGTTTCTCAAAAGGCAGGTCAGGTGGCCTAGTATTCCCATCTCTTTCAGAATGTTCCACAGTATATTGTGATCCACACAGTCAAAGGCTTTGGCGTAACCAATGAAGCAGAAATAGATGCTTTTCTGGAACTCTCTTGCTTTCTCCATGATCCAGCTGATGTTGGCAAATTGATCTCTGGTGCCTCTGCCTTTTCTAAAACCTGCTTGAACATCTGGGATTTCACGGTTCACATACTGCTGAAGCATGGCTTGGACTACACATGGACATCACCAGATGGTCAACACCGAAATCAGATTGATTATATTCTTTGCAGTCAAAGATGGAGAAGCTGTATACAGTTAGCAAAAACAAGACCAGGAGCTGACTGTGGCTCAGATCATGAAGTCCTTATTGCCAAATTCAGACTTAAATTGAAGAAAGTAGGGAAAACCACTAGACCATTCACATATGACCTCAATCAAATCCCTTATGATTATATAGTGGAAGTGAGAAATAGATTTAAGGGACTAGATCTGATAGATAGAGTGCCTGAAGAACTCTGGATGGAGGTTCGTGACATTGTACAGGAGACAGGGACCAAGACCATCCCCACGGAAAAGAAATGCAAAAAAGCAAAATGGCTGTCTGAGGAGGCCTTACAAATAGCTGTGAAAAGAAGAGAAGCGAAAAGCAAAGGAGAAAAGGAAATATATAAGCAGCTGAATGCAGAGTTCCAAAGAATAGCAAGGAGAGATAAGAAAGCCTTCCTCAGTGATCAATGCAAAGAAATAGAGGAAAACAACAGAACAGGAAAAACAAGAGATCTCTTCAAGAAAATTAGAGATTCCAAGGGAACATTTCATGCAAAGATGGGCTCGATAAAGGACAGAAATGGTATGGACCTAACAGAAGCAGAAGATATTAAGAAGAGGTGGCAAGAATACACAGAAGAACTGTACAAAAAATATCTTCACGACCAAGATAGTCATGATAACGTGATCACTGACCTAGAGCCAGACATCTTGGAATGTGAAGTCAAGTGGGCCTTAGAGAGCATCACTACGAACAAAGCTAGTGGTGGTGATGGAATTCCAGTGGAGCTATTTCAAATCTTGAAAGATGATGCTGTGGAAGTGCTGCACTCAATATGCCAGCAAATTTGAAAAACTCAGCAGTGGCCACAGGATTGGAAAAGGTCAGTCTTCATTCCAATCCCAAAGAAAGGCAATGCCAAAGAATGTTCAAAGACTCCTCACAACCCACCTATTCCACCCCAGGTTGGGACATACAGTTTTGAGGGCATTAGCCTGCTGCACCCCTCTTTGTCTAGCAAAACAATAAAGCCATTCATTTTTACGTCATCCAAAACTGTGTCTTTGAGATTTAATTTTGTGCTGGTTGCAGAGAGGCCAGGTTTCTGCATCACACATGCACTAAAAATATTCCAGCAGTTTTTTAATGTGTCTCCTTTGCCCAATCTTAAACTCCATGGAGTCCACACCATGGAGCCAGATTATGCCTTCCATTGTCTTGCTCTGACTATATAACTCCCATGTTTAAAACTCTTCAATAGTCGCCTCCTCTTGATGCAAGAATGTTCAAATGCATTAGGTTGGTATCCTAGGCCTCTTATAATCATACCTCAACCTCTCTAGATCTATCCTTGACTTCAAGTAGACGGTAGGTACCTAATTAATGTTTGGTAACAAGTGGATGATTAAACTCATTAATATAATTTACCTGAAGAACCCCATGAACAGTATCAAAGGGCAAAATGATAGGATATAGAATGAGGAATTCCCCAGGTCGGTATGTGCCCAGTATGCTACTGGAGATCAGTGGAGAAGTAACTCTAGAAGGAATGAAGGGATGGAGCAAAAGCAAAACCAATACCCAGTTGTGGGTGACCAGTGATAGAAGCAAGGTTCGGTGCTGTAAAGAGCAATATTGCATAGGAACCTGGAATGTTAGGTCCATGAATCAAGGCAAATTGGAAGTGGTCAAACAGGAGATGGCAAGAGTGAACATAGACATTCTAGGAATCAGTGAATTAAAATGCACTGGAATGGGTGAATTAAACTCAGATGACCATTATATCTACTACTGTGGGCAGGAATCCCTTAGAAGAAATGGAGTAGCCATCATGGTCAACAAAAGAGTCCAAAAGGCAGTACTTGGATGCAATCTTAAAAACGACAGAATGATTTCTGTTCATTTCCAAGGCAAACCATTCAAAATTACAGTAATCCAGGCCTATGCCCCAACCAGTAACGCTGAAGAAGCCGAAGTTGAATGGTTCTATGAAGACCTACAAGACCTTTTAGAACTAACACCCAAAAAAGATGTCCTTTTCATTATAGGGGACTGGAATGCAAAAGTAGGAAGTCAAGGAACACCTGGAGTGACAGGCAAATTTGGCCTTGGAGTACGGAATGAAGCAGGGCAAAGGCTAATAGAGTTTTGTCAAGAGAACGCATTGGTCATAGCAAACACCCTCTTCCAACAACACAAGAGAAGACTCTACACATGGACAGATGGTCAACACCGAAATCAGATTGATTGTATTCTTTGCAGCCAAAGTTGGAGAAGCTGTATACAGTTAGCAAAAACAAGACCAGGAGCTGACTGTGGCTCAGATCATGAAGTCCTTATTGCCAAATTCAGACTTAAATTGAAGAAAGTAGGGAAAACCACTAGACCATTCAGATATGACCTCAATCAAATCCCTTATGATTATACAGTCGAAGTGAGAAGTAGATTTAAGGGACTAGATCTGATAGATAAATTGCCTGATGAACTCTGGACAGAGGTTTGTGACATTGTACAGGAGATAGGGACCAAGACCATCCCCATGGAAAAGAAATGCAAAAAAGCAAAATGGCTGTCTGAGGAGACCTTACAAATAGCCATGAAAAGAAGAGAAGCAAAAAGCAAAGGAGAAAAGGAAAGATATAAGCATCTGAATGCAGAGTTCCAAAGAATAGCAAGGAGAGATAAGAAAGCCTTCCTCAGTGATCAATCCAAAGAAATAGAGGAAAACAACAGAACAGGAAAAACAAGAGATCTCTTCAAGAAAATTAGAGATTCCAAGGGAACATTTCATGCAAAGATGGGCTCGATAAAGGACAGAAATGGTATGGTATGGACCTAACAGAAGCAGAAGATATTAAGAAGAGGTGGCAAGAATACACAGAAGAACTGTACAAAAAAGATCTTCACGACCAGGATAGTCACGATAACGTGATCACTGACCTAAAGCCAGACATCTTGGAATGTGAAGTCAAGTGGGTCTTAGAAAGCATCACTACGAACAAAGTTGGTGGAGATGATGGAATTCCAGTGGAGCTATTTCAAATCCTGAAAGATGATGCTGTGAAAGTGCTGCACTCAATATGCCAGCAAATTTGGAAAACTCAGCAGTGGCATCAGGACTGGAAAAGGTCAGTCTTCATTCCAATCCCAAAGAAAGGCAATGCCAAAGAATGCTCAAACTACCGCACAATTGCACTCATCTAACACACTAGTAAACTCATGCTCAAAATTCTCCAAGCCAGCCTTCAGCAATATGTGAACCGTGAACTCCCAGATGTTCAAGCAGGTTTTAGAAAAGGCAGAGGCACCAGAGATCAAATCGCCAACATCTGCTGGATCATGGAGAAAGCAAGAGAGTTCCAGAAAAATATCTATTTCTGCTTCATTGACTATGCCAAAGCCTTTGACTGTGTGGATCACAATAAACTGTGGAACATTCTGAAAGATATGGGAATACCAGACCACCTGACCTGCCTCTTGAGAAACCTGTATGCAGGTCAGGAAGCAACAGTTAGAACTGGACATGGAACAATAGACTGGTTCCAAATAGGAAAAGGAGTACGTCAAGGCTATATATTGTCACCTTGCTTATTTAACTTATATGCAGAGTACATCATGAGGAACGCTGGGCTGGAAGAAGCACAAGCTGGAATCAAGATTA
Source organism: Moschus berezovskii (assembly GCF_049115385.1). Classification (NCBI taxonomy): domain Eukaryota; kingdom Metazoa; phylum Chordata; class Mammalia; order Artiodactyla; family Moschidae; genus Moschus; species Moschus berezovskii. The sequence continues at coordinate 161,978,098 of NC_142460.1, forward strand.
CTGGGAGAAATATCAATAAGCTCAGATATGCAGATGACACTACCCTTATGGCAGAAAGTGAAGAGGAACTCAAAAGCCTCTTGATGAAAGTGAAAGAGGAGAGTGAAAAGGTTGGCTTGAAGCTCAACATTCAGAAAACAAAGATCATGGCATCTGGCCCCATCACTTCATGGGAACTAGATGGAAAAACAGTGGAAACAGTGTCAGACTTTATTTTTTTGGGCTCCAAAATCACTGCGGATGCTGATTGCAGCCATGAAATTAAAAGACGCTTGCTCCTTGGAAAGAAAGTTATGACCAACCTTGATAGTATTTTAAAAAGCAGAGACATTACTTTGCCAACAAAGGTCCGCCTAGTCAAGGCTATGGTTTTTCCTGTGGTCATGTATGGATGTGAGAGTTGGACTGTGAAGAAAGCTGATCGCCGAAGAATTGGTGCTTTTGAACTGTGGTGTTGGAGGAGAGTCTTGAGATTCCCTTGGACTGCAAGGAGATCCAACCAGTCCATTCTAGAGGAGATCAATCCTGGGTGTTCATTGGAAGGACTGATGCTAAAGCTGAAACTGCAATACTTTGGCCACCTCATGTGACGAGTTGACTCACTGGAAAAGACTCTGATGCTGGGAAAGGTTGGGGGCGGAAGGAGAAGGGGACGACCTAGAATGAGATGGCTGAATGGCATCACCAACTCGATGGACATGAGCTTGAGTGAACTCCGGGTGTTGGTGATGCACAGGGAGGCCTGGCATTCTGTGATTCATGAGGTCGCGGAGAGTCGGACACGACTGAGCGACTGAACTGAACTGAACTGAACTGATAATGGCTTACTTTCTGCTGTTAAGAGTAAATGCTGTTGTCCCTTTCCCTTATTGGGTATCCCACCTAAAGTCTTTCTCATTTTGCTTTCCCCAGGAGTAGAGCCTAAGGCAGGGATTCAGGGATCGTAGTTTGAGAAATGATCTGAGAAAACTCCAGCAAAGCAGTAAGAGAGCAGGGTCAGAGAGGGTGTGTGATGAAGCCAGTTCCCACGTTAATAACTGTGGATCCAAACAGAACCCCGTACCCCATCCCCCGAAGTACAAAGGCCTCTCCATGTTTCTAGAAAAGCTGAAGTCTCCCATGCCTCTTTAAGTCACAAAAGAGCAGGTTCAACCAGCTAATAATTAGGATGATAGAGTCACAGACTCAGGGTCTGATGAATATTCCTGCGTTGTCTTACAGATCCTGTAACTGCCACCAGAGGGGAAAGGCTAACTGCATGATGAGCAGACTGTAGCTATGACATAAGCTGCTCCATCTTGAGAAGTACAGAATCCATGGCTAAAACAATTCCAAGAACTAGCCTTAGGAGAGTGGGGTTAACACTATTACTCATAATAATCTATATCTTTATGGGCACCAAAATAATGTAGCCTCTTCTGCCTGTATATGTAAGTGGGCAGCTGTCAGCAAAGAGATGCTGCAAGCGGTAGCATCTTCTTCTTCTCTGAAGAATCCACCTGCAGTGCAGGAAACCCCGGTTCAGTTCCTGGGTTAGGAAGATCCACTGGAGAAGGGATAGGCTACACACTCCAGTATTCTTGGGCTTCCCTGGTGGCTCAGCTGGTAAAGAAACTGCCTGCAATGCGGGAGACCTCGGTTTGATCTCTGGGTTAGGAAGATCCCCTGGAGACCTCGGTTTGATCCCTGGGTTAGGAAGATCCCCTGGAGAAGGGAAAGGCTACCCACTCCAGTATTCTGGTCTGAAGAATTTCATGGACTTTACAGTCTATGGGGTTGCAAAGAATCAGCTTTCATTTTCACAGACATTTTCCAGTCTAAGAATATGGCAATCTGTCAGCATGCAGTTACAGAAAACAGATTTTCACCCATTTTTCCATAGAAACAAAATGATGTTCTGAGAAGTGGGGATTTGTAAGCAACTTTTGGCAGGAAAAAAAACTCTGTTGGAAAGAGTTCTCTGCAGGAGGCCCCTTTTCTCTTCATTAATCTTAAATCAGACACCCCCATCTACTCATCTCTGGCTCTCGCATACTTTCAAATATTTTGATCACACAATACTTTGCCTAACTTATTGGCTCTTTCTGTAGATCAAAAAAGTAGAAAGAATAAGGAATTAGCAGATGACCAGATCTCTTCCTCAGCTTTCCTGTCAATATTCTCACGAAGAAACTGAGTAAAATCACATCTGAGGAAAGCTCAGAAGTCAATAAGCCCGCACACACGGTGGGGGACGGTGACGTCTCTCCCTCCATCTCAATGAGTAACTGAGATTACTTCCTAGTTTCCCTTTAGAAGCTTTCGTGGCTGAGCAGAATCTTCAGAGATGGTTTTGGGGGACCCTGTGTCCACCATCTCCCCAGATAGCCAGGTTTCTGACTAAAGGTAACTTTCCTCTCTACCATCATCTGTGAGTATTGATTTTGTAAAGAGCAAGGAGCAAGAGAATCTGTGGGATCAGATTCCATAACAACTTAAGATCGCTTCTAATGCGTGTCCTAAGGAATAGAAGAAGACTGCCTTCAGAGCTGTTCCAGACAAGAGGTGAGAACATGATGGGTATTTACTGACTGATTTCCCATCTGTTACTTGAGTTGAGTGTTGCTTCTGTGAACACGGTCTTCTGACACTTGCAGCCGCTCTGCACATGGCTCCCTCCTCCAGACAGAAATGTTCAAGCAAAGTTACAAGCCTTCCCAGTAAGCAGCCTTTCAGTTCAGTTCAGTTCAGTTCAGTCGCTCAGTCGTGTCCGACTCTCCGCGACCCCATGAATCACAGCACGCCAGGCCTCCCTGTCCATCACCAACTCCCGGAGTTCACTCAAACTCGTGTCCACAGAGTCGGTGATGCCATCCAGCCATCTCATTCTTGGTTGTCCCCTTCTCCTCCCGCCCCCAACCTTTCCCAGCATCAGAGTCTTTTCCAGTGAGTCAACTCGTCGCATAAGGTGGCCAAAGTATTGCAGTTTCAGCTTTAGCATCAGTCCCTCCAATGAACATCCAGGATTGATCTCCTTTAGAATGGACTGGTTGGATCTCCTTGCAGTATAAGTGACTCTCAAGAGTCTTCTCCAACACCACAGTTCAAAAGCATCGATTCTTCGGCGATCAGCCTTCTTCACAGTCCAACTCTCACATCCATACATGACCACAGGAAAAACCATTGCCTTGACTAGACGGACCTTGGTTGGCAAAGTAATGTCTCTGCTTTTTAAAATACTATCAAGGGTGGTCATAACTTTCCTTCCAAGGAGCAAGCGTCTTTTAATTTCATGGCTGCAATCAGCATCCGCAGTGATTTTGGAGCCCCCAAAAATAAAGTCTGACACTGTTTCCACTGTTTTTCCATCTAGTTCCCATGAAGTGATGGGACCAGATGCCATGATCTTTGTTTTCTGAATGTTGAGCTTCAAGCCAACCTTTTCACTCTCCTCTTTCACTTTCATCAAGAGGCTTTTGAGTTCCTCTTCACTTTCTGCCATAAGGGTAGTGTCATCTGCATATCTGAGGTTATTGATATTTCTCCCAGCAATCTTGATTCCAGCTTTTGCTTCTTCCAGCCCAGCGTTCCTCATGATGTACTCTGCATATAGGTTAAATAACCAAGGTGACAATATACAACCTAGTCACGATAACATGATCACTGACCTAGAGCCAGACATCTTGGAATGTGAAGTCAAGTGGGCCTTAGAAAGCATCACTACGAACAAAGCTAGTGGAGGTGATGGAATTCCAGTTGAGCTATTTCAAGTCTTGAAAGATGATGCTGTGAAAGTGCTGCACTCAATATGCCAGCAGATTTGGAAAACTCAGCGGTGGCCACAGGACTGGAAGAGGTCAGTCTTCATTCCAATCCCAAAGAAAGGCAATGCCAAAGAATGCTCAAACTACCGCACAATTGCACTCATCTCACACGCTAGTAAAGTCATGCTCAAAATCTCCAAGCCAGGCTTCAGCAGTATGTAAACCGTGAACTCCCAGATGTTCAAGCAGCCTTTAGGGCACCAAAAGCGCAGGCTGCAATCCTGCAGAAATTTCAAACCAAGTGATTCAATGTATTTCCTACAGATCAAGACAGGCTCCTCTCTTAACATTGCTCTTTCAGAAGCCAGATTTTTTTCTGATTATATTCTAGCACTATTGAGTTCTATTGCCGTCTTAGATTTAGGCGATATGGCTTTGGAATATATTGAAGGGTCTCAGGAGTCTGGACTCATCAGTGTTTGGCGATAAAGGCAGTTAGATATCTGCAGTTTTTTTTGTTGTTGTTGTTTTTAAGATTGTATAATGTATCAATTACAAGCAAAATGAGGTTGGTTGGGACTCCTGCTTGCCTTCATGCCATTACTTCTCTGTGCATTTAATGTGCACCCTTTGGGTGTTATTTAGCATTGCAGGTTACAGTGTGGGGAAGCAGAAGGGAGGGGAGGGAGGAGGCCAAATGCTGGAAACCTGAATCATCTTCATTAAAAGATACTCTGCATGTAAATGAGGAAAGAAAGTGGGGAGGCTCGTGTCTCTTTGCAGGAGATACTTGAAAACCAATCACAAACAGGTCACTATTCATCTCTGGGATGGAAGAGGACCAGATCAAACGTGGTTTTGGGGACACTTTGAGTCACGAGAAATTTCAGGTGGTGATAAAATTTAACTACAATTGTCTCCAATACAGGTGGAACAAGTCTTATAACCAAGCAGGACCCTTCAAGGCCCTCCCTGAACACACCCCTTTGCCTCATCCTGTGGCATAGCTCTTTTCCAAAGTACCCAGATAACAGTATCTCATGCATATATCCTGAGTTTTTCAGATCCTAAAAACCACCACCAGAAGTGTTGCAGGAAGGGGGATCTCCTTCCCGGGCCCAAAAGTAGGCTCTTATCTAACACTCAGAAATGATTTGTCCAAGGAGATATGCTGACAAAGTACCCCTTTATTGGGAAGGGGCTCCCGGGCAGAAAGAAGTAGGGTAAGGGAACCCAGGAGAGCTGCTCTGACACATGGCTTGAAGTCTTTGGTTTTATAGTGATAGGATTAGTTTCTGGGTTGTCTTTGGCCAATCATTATGACTCAAGGTCCTTCCTGGTGGTACACACATTTCTCAGCCAAGATCGATGTCAATGAGAGGGATTCTGGGAGGAGGAAGGGCACATGGCATCTCCTGTTGACCTTTCCCAAACTCTTCTGATTGGTGGTGGCTTGTTAGTTCCATGTTCCTTACCAGGACCTCCTGTCATAAAATAACTCACACAAATGATTACTATGGTACCTGGTCAGAGTGGGAGGCTTTAGTCAGTGTGCTTCCCCTAACAAAAGGAAAAAAATAGTGGGGACTTTCCTGATGGTCCAGTGGCCAAGACTCTGTGATTCCAATGCAGGGGATCTGGCTTTGATCCCTGGTCAGAGAACAGATTTCACATGCCGCAACTAAAAGATCCCACATGTCACAACTCAGACCTAGTACAGCCAAATAAATAAAATAAAAATAAATATTAATACAAGGAGATCCAACCAGTCCATTCTAAAGGAAATCAGTCCTGGGTGTTCATTGGAAAGACTGATGCTAAAGCTGAAACTCCAATACTTTGGCCAACTCATGCGACGAGTTGACTCACTGGAAAAGACTCTGATGCTGGGAGGGATTGGGGGCAGGAGGAGAAGCAGACGACAGAGAATGAGATGGCTGGATGGCATCACCGACTCAATGGACATGAGTTTGAGTGAACTCCAGGAGTTGGTGATAGACAGGGAGGCCTGGCATGCTGTGATTCATGGGATTGCAAAGAGTTGGACATGACTGAGCAACTGAACTGAACTGAACTGAAATGTTAATGGAGGCCCCAGACCTACTGGCACCTATGGATTGATAATGTTAACTGCTCTGTTATCTCAAAATCGACCAATCAAAGAATCATGCAGGAGCTGATCACATACCTTAGAACCCCCCTCTCTTACTTGGCCTTGAAAAGGCCTTGCTGAAACCATTCAGGGAGTTTGGGGTTTTGGGGGACATGAGTCACACATCCTTGTGTGGCCCTGTAATAAACCTTGTTCTGTTCAAACCTCTGATGTTTTGTTTTGTTTGGCCTCACTGAGCATTAGGCACATGGACTTACATTTGGAAGAGGCAAACTCCCCATTCAATTGGGGGGTTATACTTAGAAAAATGCTGTAATCTGTGGATTTATTACCCCCAAACTGAGCTCACCTCTTGGTGAGTGTTGAGCCAAAAGACACAGCCAAGCCAAAGAGCAGAAGAAAGAAGGACTTATTACTTGTAGTAAGTAAAGAGATCACCTGAAATCTTTCCCAAAGTAGTGTCACCCTGAATAGCAAACTTGGGGAAGTTTTAAGCTAAAGGTATTTGCATATTCATGAAGGGCTTTGAAGGGTAGGGCAGCAGCCAAGAGGAGCTACCTCACTTCCAAGGTAAGGAGCACCAGCTGTGCTTTGCTGGAGCAGCCATGAAGAAATATCCCACGTCCAAGGTAAGAGAAACCCAAGTAAGACGGTAGGCGCTGAGAGAGGGCATCAGAGGGCAGACAGACTGAAACCACAATCACAGACAACTAGCCAATTTGATCACATGGACCACAGCCTTGTCTAATTCAATGAAACAGCCATGCCATGTGGGGCCACTTAAGACAGACAGCTCATGGTGGAGAGGTCTGACAGAATGTGTTCCACTGGGGAAGGGAACGGCAAACCACTTCAGTATTCTTGCCTCGAGAACCCCATGAATAGTATGAAGAGGCAAAAAGATAGGACACTGAAAGATGAACTGCCCAGGTCAGTAGGTGCCCTATATGTTACTGGAGATAGTGGAGATATAACTCCAGAAAGAATGAAGGGATGGAGCCAAAGCAAAAACAACACCCAGTTATGGATGGGACTGGTGATAGAAGCAAGATTTGATGCTGTGAAAGCAATATTACATAAGAACCTAGAATGTTAGGTCCATGAATCAAGGCAAATTAGAAGTGGTCAAACAGGAGATGGCAAGAGTGAACATAGACATTCTAGGAATCAGCGAACTAAGATGAACTAGAATGGATGAATTTAACTCAGATGACCATTATATCTACTACTGTGGGCAGGAATCCCTTAGAAAAAATTAAGTAGCCATCATAGTCAACAAAAAAGTCCAAAACGCAGTACTTGGATGCAATCTCAAAAACAACAGAATGATTTATGTTCCTTTCCAAGGCAAACCATACAATATCACGGTAATCCAAGTCTATGCCCCGACCAGTAACACTGAAGAAGCCGAAGTTGAACGGTTCTATGAAGACCTACAAGACCTTCTAGAACTAACACCCAAAAAAGATGTCCTTTTCATTACAGGGGACTGTAATGCAAAAGTAGGAAGTCAAGAATCACCTGGAGTAACAGGAAAATTTTGCCTTGGAGTACAGAATGAAGCAGAGCAAAGGCTAACAGAGTTCTGTCAAGAGAACACACAGGTCATAGCAAACACCCTCTTCCATAAACACAAGAGAAGACTCTACACATGGACATCACTAGATGGCCAAAATTGAAATCAGATTGATTATATCCTTTGCAGCCAAAGTTGGAGAAAGCTCTATGCAGTCAGCAAAGACAAGACGAGGAGCTGACTGTGGCTCAGATCATGAACTCCTTATTGCCAAATTCAGACTTAAATTAAAGAAAGTTGGGAAAACCACTAGACTATTCAGGTACGACCTAAATCAAATCCCTTATGACTATACATGAAAGTGAGAAATAGATTTAAGGGATTAGATCTGATAGAGTACCTGATGAACTATGGACGGAGGTTCGTGACATTGTACAGGAGACAGGAATCAAGACCATTTCCATTAAAAAGAAATGCAAAAAAGCAAAATTGCTGTCTGAGGAGGCCTTATAATAGCTGTAAAAAGAAGAGAAGCCAAAAGTAAAGGAGAAAAGGAAAGATATACCCATTTGAATGTAGAGTTCCAAAGAACAACAAGGGGAGATAAGAAAACCTTCCTCAGTGATCAATGGAAAGAAACAGAGGAACACAATAGAATGGAAAAAATGAGAGATCTCTTCAAAAAAATTAGAGATACTAAGGGAATATTTCATGCAAAGATGGGCTCAATAAAGGACAGAATAGTACGGACCTAAGAGAAGCAGAAGATATTAAGAAGAGGTGGCAAGAATACACAGAACAACTATGCAAAAAAGATCTTCATGACCCAGTTAATCACGATGGTGTTATCACTCACCTAGACCCAGATATCCTGGAAAGTGAAGTCAAGTGGGCCTTAGGAAGCATCACTATGAAGAAAGCTAGTGGAGGTGATGGAATCCCAGTTGAGTTATTTTAAACCCTAAAAGATGGTGCTGTGAAAGTGCTGCACTCTATATGTCAGCAAATTTGAAAAACTCAGCAGTGGCCACAGGACTGGAAAAGGTCAGTCTTCATTCCAATCCCAAAGAAAGGCAATGCCAAAGAATGCTCAAACTACCACACAATCGCACTCATCTCACACGCTAGTAAAGTCATGCTCAAAATTCTCCAATCCAGGCTTCAACAATACGTGAACCATGAACTTCCAGATGTTCAAGCTGGTTTTAGAAAAGGCAGAGGAACCAGAGATCAAATCGCCAACATCTGCTGGATCATTGAAAAAGCAAGAGAGTTCCAGAAAAACATCTATTTCTGCTTTATTGACTATGCCAAAGCCTTTGACTGTGGAAAATTCTGAAAGAGATGGGAATACCAGGCCACTTGACCTGCCTCTTGAGAAATCTGTATGCAGGTCAGGAAGCAACAATTAGAACTGGACATGGAAAAACAGACTGCTTCCAAATAGGAAGAGAAGTATGTCAAGGTTGTATATTGTCACCCTGCTTATTTAAATTATATGTAGAGTACATCATGAGAACAACAGACTGGTTCCAAATAGGAAAAGGTGTACGTCAGGGTTGTATATTGTCACCTTGCTTATTTAACTTATATGTAGAGTACATCATGAGGAACACTGGGCTGGAAGAAGCACAAGCTGGAATCAAGATTGCTGGGAGAAATATCAATAACCTCAGATATGCAGATGACACTACCCTTATGGCAGAAAGTGAAGAGGAACTCAAAAGCCTCTTGATGAAAGTAAAAGAGGAGAGTGAAAAGGTTGGCTTGAAGCTCAACATTCAGAAAACAAAGATCATGGCATCTGGTCCCATCGCTTCATGGGAAATAGATGGAAAAACAGTGGAAACAGTGTCAGACTTTATTTTTTTGGGCTCCAAAATCACTGCAGATGCTGATGGCAGCCATGAAATTAAAAGACGTTTGCTCCTTGGAAGGAAAGTTATGACCAACCTAGATAGTATATTAAAAAGCAGAGACATTACTTTGCCAACCAAGGTCCGTCTAGTCAAGGCAATGGTTTTTCCCATGGTCATGTATGGATGTGAGAGTTGGACTGTGAGGAAGGCTGATCGCCGAAGAATGGATGCTTTTGAACTGTGGTGTTGGAGAAGACTCTTGAGAGTCACTTATACTGCAAGGAGATCCAACCAGTCCATTCTAAGGGAGATCAATCCTGGATGTTCATTGGAGGGACTGATGCTAAAGCTGAAGCTGCAATACTTTGGCCACCTCATGCGACGAGTTGACTCACTGGAAAAGACTCTGATGCTGGGAAAGGTTGGGGGCGGGAGGAGAAGGGGACGACAGAGAATGAGATGGCTGGATGGCATCACCGACTCTGTGGACAGGAGTTTGAGTGTACTCCGGGAGTTGGTGATGGACAGGGAGGCCTGGCATGCTGTAATTCATGGGGTCGCGGAGAGTCGGACACGACTGAGCGACTGAACTGAACTGAACTGACATCATGAGAAATGCTGGACTGGATGAAACACAAGCTAGAGTCAAGATTTCTGGGAGAAATATCAGTAACCTCAGATATGCAGATGACACCACTCTTATGGCAGATAGTGAAGAAGAAGTAAAGAGCCTCTTGAAGAGAGTGAAAAAGTTCGCTTAAAGCTCAACATTCAGAAAACGAAGATCATGACATCTGGTCCCATCATTTCATGGGAAATAGGTGGGGAAACAGTGGAAACAGTGTCAGACTTTATTTTTCTGGCCTGAAATATCACTGCAGATGGTGATTGCAGCGATGAAATTAAAAGACGCTTACTTCTTGGAAGATAAGTTGTGACCAACCTAGACAGCATATTGAAAAGCAGAGACATTATTTTGCCAATAAAGGTCTGTCTAGTCAAGGCTATGGTTTTTCCAGTGGTCATGTATAGATGTGAGAGTTGGACTGTGAAGAAAGCCGAGCGCTGAACAATTGATGCTTTTGAACTGTGGTGCTGGAGAAGACTCTTGAGAGTCCCTTGGACTGCAAGGAGATCCAACCAGTCCATCCTAAAGGAGATCAGTCCTGGGTGTTCTTTACAAGGACTGATGTTGAAGCTGAAACTCCAATACTTTGGCCACCTGATGTGGAGAGCTGACTCACTGGGAAAGACCCTGATAGGGAAAGATTGAGGGCAGGAGGAGAAGGGGACTACAGAGGATGAGATGGTTGATTGGCATCACCGACACGACAGACATGGGTTTGGATGGACTCCGGGCCTTGGTGATGGACAGTGAAGCCTGGTGTGCTGTGGTTCATGCGGTCGCAAAGAATCAGACACAACTGTGCGACTGAACTGAACTGAAGGGGTTTGGGTGGTGTACGCACATTCATGAAGAGGCTTGGGCAGAAGAGAATCAGCACAGAATTGGGGCAATGGTCAACAGAGTCTAAGAGATAATTAATTACAGTCAGGAGGGTCAGGAAAGTTCAACATCATCGTCCCTCAGGTCCTTGATCTGGGTGGTTAAGCTTCAGACAAATTTTTATCTTTGAAACAGAACTGGGAAACTTGACACCTGATTTATTTTCTTTGCTATTGTTATTCCTCTTGCCTGATAACAGTCTTTGTTCTTTTGTTCCCCTAAGATCACTAATTACTGAAATCTGTTCAGGGACAAGCATTGAAGTCAGGCTGAGATCCCAAAATGGCTTGGATACCAAAATGCCTTCTGTTACATCAAGAAAGTAATGCCTGGTTCTTCTTCCTTTGAATCCCCTATCTTATCTGCTTACAGATTTACACACCAAGCTGCTCATTCTTCACCATTTTCCTCTGCCTCTGACGCCATTTCAAGTATCTTTCTTACCTCCCTGGGTTCTAGTGTTCTTAGAGGCTTCTTCAGATTTGCAGTGATACTCAAGAACAGTAGTTCTCAAACTTGCTGCTGCTGCTAAGTCGCTTCAGTCATGTCCGACTCTGTGTGACCCCGTAGACGGCAGGCTCCCCAGTCCCTGGGATTCTCCAGGCAAGAATATTTGAGTGGGTTGCCATTTCCTTCTCCAGGGCATCTTTCCAACCCAGGAGTTGAACCCGGGTCTCCTGCATTGCAGTCAAATTCTTTACTGACTGAGCAATGAGGGAAGCCCTTCAACTCCAATACGTTTCTCCAAAACCGAACTCTTGATCCAGCTTTCAGCATCTCAGAAAGTGGTGATGGAGAGAAACAAACTGAATGTGAAAGCGTTTTAGTCCCTGGCCAAGAGTGCAAAAAAGTTCTCACATCATTACTGAAATTTTTCATGGCCAAGGAGTGATAGGATTAGGACAGTCCTTCTGCTAAATCCCATTAGAATGCAAATTTCCCAGAGAAAGATAGCATCAACTCAATATGTATCAAGCCTTATCACCTTTGTGTGACTAATTTGGCTGAAATCTGACCCAAGGTATGTGCCCAGGGCAAGAGTTCCCAGGGACCACCCGGCCTGGCAAGTAAAGTGAATGAGTGATGTCTCTCCTCTTGCAGAGGATAAACTGCAACCTGTGCTATTGCTTTGTTAACAAGGGCATGCTGCTTCTCCAGCCCAGCCCCTCCCTCACACATGAGAGTACTGCTACAGCTTACAGTTTTCTAAGATGGATTTATTTTAAGTGTGAGAACACTCATTTTTAAACATTGGGACTAATTCATACTAAACGGGAAAAAAAAACAACCCTCCAAGGTGGGGGAGAAGAAAAGGAAAAACAAGGTCAACCCTTGCAGTAATCTTGAAACTTCTACACTAGTAGGTTTAGACATTAATCCATTCTCAACATTAGTCCTATTAGGGTAAGTGAGAGTTTTCCCATTCTGCAGAGGAGAAATCTGACCCTCCCAGGGCATGGAATTTGCTCCCAATTAGTCTGGTATCTTGGGCCTGAGTTTCTCTTTCTGTAAAATGAGGAAGAGGAGGTTTCTGAGCCCCATGAAGTTGAATGCGAAGGTCTGAACAAGTTAATGTGTGTGTTTTTTTCCAAGTAAAGGATGCAAAAGCTTTATTATATTCTCACAGGGGTCCCTGACCCAAACAGCTTGAGCATCACCATCCCAGGGAGGATTAGGATGAGGAATTTACAGAAGTTTGTTCAGTTTAGTTCAATTCAGTCCCTCAGTCGTGTCCGACTCTTAGCAACCCCATGAACCACAGCACGCCAGGCCTCCCTGTCCATCACCAACTCCCAGAGTTCACTCAAACTCATGTCCATCGAGTCGGTGATGCCATCCAGCCATCTCATTCTCTGTCTTCCCTTCTCCTCCTACCCCAAATCGCTCCCAGCATCAGAGTCTTTTCCAGTGAGTCAACTCGTTGCACGAGGTGGCCAAAGTATTGGAGCTTCAGCTTTAGCATAAGTCCTTCCAATGAACACCATTGATCTCCTCTAGAATGGACTGATTGGATCTCCTTGCAGTCCAAGGGACTCTCAAGAAGGTTGTTAGATGTCCAATAAACATGAAAAACCGCTCAATTTAACTGCAGTCAGGGAAATGCATGTGAAAAGGGTTTATTTCAAAGATAAGCCAAGTGGATCCAAGGACTTGAGGTGGTTCAGCAAAACTGCAAATAAGTCATTCATTCAGTTATGGCTGCTTTAATGGCTGCGCCTCTTCTGCTTGGCATCTGTGGTCACCCTAGCACTAATCCCACCAACAAGTGCCCACTGGCTGCATGTTTTCTGTGTACCAGCCTTCAAGGAACAATTATAAAGCTCAGTGTATCAGGATACACTTGAAAAACAAGAGATCTCTTCAAGAAAATTAGAGATTCCAAGGGAACATTTCATGCAAAGATGGGCTCGATAAAGGACAGAAATGGTATGGACCTAACAGAAGCAGAAGATATTAAGAAGAGGTGGCAAGAATACACAGAAGAACAGTACAAAAAAGATCTTCACGAACCTAACAGAAGCAGAAGATATTAAGAAGAGGTGGCAAGAATACACAGAAGAACAGTACAAAAAAGATCTTCATGACCAAGATAGTCACAATAACGTGATCACTGACCTAGAACTAGACATCTTGGAATGTGAAGTCAAGTGGGCCTTAGAAAGCATCACTACGAACAAACCTAGTGGAGGTGATGGAATTCCAGTTGAGCTATTTCAAATCCTGAACGAAGATGCTGTGAAAGTGCTGTATTCAGTATGCTAGCAAATTTGGAAAACTCAACAGTGGCCACAGGACTGGAAAAGGTCAGTCTTCATTCCAATCCCAAAGAAAGGCAATGCCAAAGAATGCTCAAACTACCACACAATTGCACTCATCTCACACGCTAGTAAAGTCATGCTCAAAATCCTCCAAGCCAGGCTTCAGCAATATGTGAACCGTGAACTCCCAGATGTTCAAGCAGGTTTTAGAAAAGGCAAAGGCACCAGAGATCAAATTGCCAACATCCGCTGGATCATGGAGAAAGCAAGAGAGTTCCAGAAAAATATCTATTTCTGCTTCATTGACTATGCCAAAGCCTTTGACTGTGTGGATCACAGTAAACTGTGGAAAGTTCTGAAAGAGAATGGGAATACCAGACCACCTGACCTGCCTCTTGAGAAACTTGTATGCAGGTCAGGAAGCAACAGTCAGAACTGTACATGGAACAACAGACTGGTTCCAAATAGGAAAAGGAGTACATCAAGGCTATATATTGTCACCTTGCTTGTTTAACTTATATGCAGAGTACATCATGAGGAATGCTGGGCTGGAAGAAGCACAAGCTGGAATCAAGATTGCTGGGAGAAATATCAATAACCTCAGATATGCAGATGACACCACCCTTATGGCAGAAAGTGAAGAGGAACTCAAAAGCCTCTTGATGAAAGTGAAAGAGGAGAGTGAAAAGGTTGGCTTGAAGCTCAACATTCAGAAAACAAAGATCATGGCATCTGGTCCCATCACTTCATGGGAACTAGATGGAAAAACAGTGGAAACAGTGTCAGACTTTATTTTTTTGGGCTCCAAAATCACTGCAGATGCTGATTGCAGCCATGAAATTAAAAGACACTTGCTCCTTGGAAGGAAAGTTATGACCAACCTTGATAGTATATTAAAAAGCAGAGACATTACTTTGCCAACAAAGGTCCGCCTAGTCAAGGCTATGGTTTTTCCTGTGGTCATGTATGGATGTGAGAGTTGGACTGTGAAGAAAGCTGATCGCCGAAGAATTGATGCTTTTGAACTGTGGTGTTGGAGAAGACTCTTGAGAGTCCCGTGGACTGCAAGGAGATCCAACCAGTCCATTCTAAAGGAGATCAGTCCTTGGTGTTCATTGGAAGGACTGATGCTAAAGCTGAAACTGCAATACTTTGGCCACCTCATGTGACGAGTTGACTCACTGGAAAAGACTCTGATGCTGGGAAAGGTTGGGGGCGGGAGGCGAAGGGGACGACCAAGAATGAGATGGCTGGATGGCATCACCGACTCTGTGGAAATGAGTTTGAGTGAATTCCGGGAGTTGGTGATGGACAGGGAGGCCTGGCGTGCTGTGATTCGTGGGGTCGCGGAGAGTCGGACACGACTGAGCGACTGAACTGAACTGTATCAGGATATAATTCAAGGCCAATTCTCGCTGTTTGAAAATATTGTCTATCTTTTGATTCATTTTGTAACATCCTACCTCCTCTCTATAGCAAAAGGATTTTCAGTAATAACTATGAAATGAAACTGATGATGATAATGATCAGAAGGGAAATGCAGAATGTTTCTATTCTAACAGTAAGTGTTTCTGTTGTTGACTTGCACATGCATAATTATGTCATAGGGCTTCCCTGGTGGCTCAGAGGTTAAAGCGTCTGCCACCAATGAGGGAGACCCTTGTTCGATCCCTGGGTCGGGAAGATCCCCTGGAGAAGGAAACGGTAACCCACTCCAGTATTCTTGCCTGGAGAATCCCATGGACGGAGAAGCCTGGTAGGCTACAGTCCACGGGGTCGCAAAGAGTCGGACACGACTGAGCGACGGAACGGAACGGAATTATGTCATTGGTTCATGGGGTCGCAAAGAGTCGGACACGACTAAGCGATTGAACTGAACTGAACTGAATTATGTCAGTAAATAAAATTTAAACTAAAGAAGGATTATATTACAAAAGATAAAAGATAATATTTTAAAATATATTGGTGCAATTTTTGAAAGAGAAAGAATTACCTACTCCATCTGAATGATGAAATAACATTATAGTTCTTGTGCTTAAACCCTAACTTTTGAAAACATCAGTGAGTTGGTCAAAATTTGCATCTTCATGTTAAATAGAGTATCCAGATTTGTCTACCAATCTCTTCACTTACAGTTCACACAGGCAGTGTTTATTAATTTTTTTAAAAGACTTTTTTATGTGAACCTTTAGTAAAGCCTTTATTGAACTTGTTACAACATTGCTCTGGTTTATTTATGTTTTGGTTTTTTGGCTCCTACACATGTGGTCTTAGCACCCGACCAAGGATCAAACCCACATTTACTGCACTAGGAGGTGAAGTCTTAACCACTGGACTGCCAGGGAAGTCCCAGGTTTATTAATTTTAGTTCTGAAAGTTTTCTTTCACCTGAAGTAAGTTATTCAAATCATTAAGAAAAGTCTTAAATATAACTTTGACTGATTCCTAAAAACCTCAATTTACAATGAATTTCAGAAACTGCAGCATTCTCCACATCTTTGTTTCTTCAGGATTGTTCTCAGTGGTTTTCATATGTCTCTGTACCTGAAACATTTCCCTTAAAAGAGTTTCACCAGAAGATTCATCATAAGTGAGAGAGCTTATTCTTAGGTAGATTGATAAGACCAGGGCCCTTGAGGAGGAGGAAGGGGCAAACTTTTTTTTTCTACATTCCTTCATCTTAATCACCCAAGACTTTTTTTCTTAAGCTCTGAGTTATGGCAACAATCTATTTTACCTAAGACTAACTTTCTTTAAGCCAAGATCTAATGATAACACAACAAAACAACACATCTTGCTCAAGAGTATGTTTTTCCTTAAGCTCTGTACTAATAATTTTACAACAACAGTGTATCTTGCTCAAGGATATGTTTCCCCTTCTTAACAAAAAACTTCTGACTAATCCTGTTATCTTAAGATGTGTGTTGTGGGAGTGGGTCTGGTAAGACCTTTACAAACTTGAGATATTCATTTGATCCATTGTTTGTAACCAACTGAAAAAGCGGACTTCATTGAAAAAACCAACTGAAAAAGCTGAGTTGGTAAAGAATCATCCTGCAATCTGGGAGACCTGGGTTCAATCCCTGGGTTGGGAAGATCCCCTGGAGAAGAGAACAGCTATCTACTCCAGTGTTCTGGCCTGGAGAATTCCATGGACTGTATAGATCATGGGATCGCAAAGAGTTCTACATGACTGATTGACTTTCACACAATTGGAAAAGTATATAAAGCCCCACCCAAACTCGTGAGGGGGGCACTCTCTCCCCCCTTCTGACGTCTGTGTCAGAAGCTTTCTCTGTCCCTTTTTCACTGTAATAAAACTTTTGCCACAAAAAACTCTGAGTGACTGAAGCTGTGTCTTTGGTCCCAAAGCAAAATTCTCTCCTTTGAAGATCAGGAATACAACACCATTCACCATAAGCTGTCAATGAGTTTCTACTGTGTGTGTGCATGTGTGCTAAATCACTTCGGTTGGGTCCAGTTCTTTGTGACCCTATGGACTCTAGCCAGCCAAGCTCCTCCGTCCATGGGATTTCCCAGGCGAGAATATTGGAGTGAGTTGCCATGCCCTCCTCCAAGGGATCTTCCCAATTCAAGGATTGAAGCTGCGTCTCTTAGGTCTCCTGCATTGTCAGGCAGGTTCTTTACCTCTAGCAACATCTGAGAAGCCCACGTTTCTATTACATTTAGTAAGATCTCTGAAGATTTTCCTCTGAATTTAGAGAAAATGACTAAAGAGCGAACACTGACATTATTTGATCCATTTCTTTAGAATGAGTGTCTTGTTGCTGGTAAAAATGATCCAGGTATTCAAAAACCGTCCTTCTGATTTCTTTTGGCAACAGAAGACCAGCACTTTCGTCATGTTTCCTGACATTCTTCTTCAAAATTTGACTCTATTTTCCATGGATTGTCTATTTCCTTACTTGCATTGTTGTTGCATTGTTCCTACCCTTCTGCACAGTTTCTGTGCCCTGACCCTTGAAGAACAATGTTAAAGCTTGGTGCTTCAGAATATGTGATTCAAGCCTCATTCTATTTGAAAAAATTATTGTGTACTCTTCAACTTCTGTTGGATCATTGAAAAAGCAAGAGAGTTCCAGAAAAACATATATTTCTGCTTTATTGACTATACCAAAGCCTTTGACTCTGTGGATCACAACAAACTGTGGAAAATTCTTAAAGAGATGAGGATACCGGACAACCTTACCTGCTTCCTGAGAAATCTATATGCAGATCAAGAAGCAACAGTTAGAACTGGATATGGAACAACAGACTGGTTCCAAATCGCGACAGGAGTATGCCAAGGCTGTTTATTGTCACCCTGCACATCATGTGAAATGTCGGGATGGATGGAGCACAAGCTGGAATCAAGATTGCTGGGAGAAATATGAATAACCTTAGATATGCAGATGACACCACCCTTATGGCAGAAAGTGAAGGGGAACTAAAGAGCCTCTTGATGAAAATGAAAGAGGAGAGTGAAAAACTTGGCTTAAAAATCAACATTAAGAAAACAAAGATCTTGGCATCCAGTCCCATCACTTCATGGCAAATAGATGGGGAAATAATGGAAACAGTGAAAGAATTTATTTTCTCAGGCTCCAAAATCACTGAAGATGGTGACTGCAGCCATGAAATTAAAAGACATTTGCTCTTTGGAAGAAAAGCTATGACCAACCTAGACAGCATACTAAAAAACAGAGACATTACTTTGCCAACAAAGGTCCGTCTAGTCAAAGCTATAGTTTTTCCAGTAGTCATGTATGGATGTGAGAGTTGGACTATAAAGAAAGCTGAGTGCTGAAGAAATGATGCTTTTGAACTGTGGTGTTGGAGAATACTCTTGAAAGGCCCTTGAACTGCAAGGAGTCAAGGAGTGAATCCTAAAGGAAATCAGTCCTGAATATTCGTTGGAAGGACTGATGTTGAAGCTGAAACTCCAATACTTTGGCCACCTAATGCAAAGAACTGACTCATTTGAAAAGACCCTGATGCTGGGCAAGATTGAAGGTGGGAGGACAAGGGGATGACAGAGGATGAGATGGTTGGATGGCATCACTGACTCAATAGACATGAGTTTGAGTGAACTCTGGGAGTTGGTGATTGACAGGGAAGCCTGGCGTGCTGCGGTTCATGGGGTCACAAAGAGTCAGACACAACTGAGAGACTGAACCGAACTGAATTCTTCAATGTGTGGTACCACAGGGACTGAAGGCACAAGCCACACCTGAATTGCACTAAGATTATTGAGAACCATCATAATTCACTTTTGAAACAAATATGTGTGGCTGAATTCATGTGCTTTTGAGGCCAATTGTGTAGCTGGGATGTGATGTTTACATGCATTATTAAAACTCAACAGTACCCACAGCAATAGTTTAGAATGTAGGCCAACAAAAGATTTTTAGCATTTATTTTATTAAAGTGTTGATTTACAATGCTGTGTTAATTTCCACTATACTGCAAAGTGGTTCAGTTATACATATAAATTCTTTCCTTTTCTTTTCCATTATGATTTATCACAGGGTATTGAATATAGTTCCCTGTGCCACACAGTAGAATTTAGTTGCTTATTCATTCTATGTATAATAGTTTGCATCTGCTAATCCCAAACTCCCAGTCCCTCATTTCCCCAACCAACCCCCCTTGGCAACCACAGTCTGTTCTCTATGTCTGAGAGTCTGTTTCTGTTTTGTACATGAATTCATTTGTGTCATATTTTACATTTCACAAATAAGTGATATCATATGGTATTTGATATGGTATTTGTCTTCCTCTTTCTGACTTACTTCACTTAGCATGATCATCTCTAGGTCCATTCATCTTGCTGTAAATGACATTATTTCCATCTTTTTTAAGGCTGAGTAGCATTCCATTGTATATATGCACCACCTCTTTTTTTTCCTTTTGGCTCTGCTGGGTCTTTGTTGCAGTGTGTGGTTTTACTTCAGTTGTGGATCACAGGCTGTAGAGCATGTGGGCTCAGTAGTTCTGTCACTTCAGTTTAGTTGCCCTGTGGCATGTGGGATCTTAGTTACCACACCAGGGATGGAACCTGGGTACCCTGCATTGGAAGGCAGATTCTCAATCACTGGACCACCAGGGAAGTCCCAGTACCACATCTTCTTTATCCATTCATCTGTCCATGGACACAGGTTGTTTCCATATCTTGGTTATTATTAAGAGTTCTGCTATGAACATAGGGGTACATTGACCTTTTTGAATTATCATTTTTTATGGATATATGCCCAGAAGTGGGATTGCTGGAGAGTATTGCAACTATGCTTTTACTTTTTTGAGGAACCTCCATACTGTTTTGCATAGTGGCTGCACCAGTTTATGTTTCCACCAACAGCAACAAAAGATTTTTGAGAGACGAGTACATTAGCAAGTTCAGTTCACTTCAGTCGCTAAGTCGTGTCCGACTCTGCGATCCCATGAATCACATCACGTCAGGCCTCCCTGTTCATCACCAACTCCCGGAGTTCACTCAAACTCATTTCCATCGAGTCAGTGATGCCATCCAGCCATCTCATTCTCTGTTGTCCCCTTCTCCTCCCGCCCCCAACCTTTCCCAGCATCAGAGTCTTTTCCAGTAAGTCAACTCGTCGCATGAGGTGGCCAAAGTATTGCAGTTTCAGCTTTAGCATCAGTCCTTCCAATGAACACCCAGGACTGATCTCCTTTAGAATGGACTGGTTGGATCTCCTTGCAGTCCACGGGACTCTCAAGAGTCTTCTCCAACACCACAGTTCAAAAGCATCCATTCTTTGGCAATCAGCCTTCTTCACAGTCCAACT
This sequence comes from Moschus berezovskii, assembly GCF_049115385.1. NCBI lineage: Eukaryota > Metazoa > Chordata > Mammalia > Artiodactyla > Moschidae > Moschus > Moschus berezovskii. Next base: position 161,998,398 of record NC_142460.1, read on the forward strand.
CTCACATCCATACATGACAACTGGAAAAACCATAGCCTTGACTAGACGGACCTTGGTTGGCAAAGTAATGTCTCTGCTTTTTAATATACTATCAAGGTTGGTCATAACTTTCCTTCCAAGGAGTAAGCGTCTTTTAATTTCATGGCTGCAATCAGCATCCACAGTGATTTTGGAGCCCAAAAAAGTAAAGTCTGACACTGTTTCCACTGTTTTCCCATCTATTTCCGATGAAGTGATGGGACCAGATGCCATGATCTTTGTTTTCTGAATGTTGAGCTTCAAGCCAACCTTTTCACTCTCCTCTTTTACTTTCATCAAGAGGCTTTTGAGTTCCTCTTCACTTTCTGCCATAAGGGTGGTGTCATCTGCATATCTGAGGTTATTGACATTTCTCCCAGCAATCTTGATTCCAGCTTGTGCTTCTTCCAGCCCAGCGTTCCTCATGATATACTCTGCATAGAAGTCAAATAAGCAGTGTGACAATATACAACCTTGACGTACTCCTTTTCCTATTTGGAACCAGTCTGTTGTTCCATGTATGGTTCTGACTGTTGCTTCCTGACCTGCATACAAGTTTCTCAAGAGGCAGGTCAGGGGGTCTGGTATTCCCATCTCTTTCAGAATGTTTCACAGTTGATTGTGATCCACACAGTCAAAGGCTTTGGCATAGTCAATGAAGCAGAAATAGGTGTTTTTCTGGAACTCTCTTGCTTTCTCCATGATCCAGCAGATGTTGGCAATTTGATCTTTGGTGCCTCTGCCTTTTCAAAAACCTGCTTGAACATCTGGGAGTTCACGGTTCACATATTGCTGAAGCCTGGCTTGGAGAATTTTGAAGATGACTTTACTAGCGTGTGAGATGAGTGCAATTGTGTGGTAGTTTGAGCATTCTTTGGCATTGCCCTTCTTTGGCATTGGAATGAAACTGACCTTTTCCAGTCCTGTGGCCACTGCTGAGTTTTCCAAATTTGCTGACATATTGAGTGCAGCACTTTCACAGCATCATCTTTCAGGATTTGAAAAAGCTCAACTGGAATTCCATCACCTCCACTAGCTTTGTTCGTAGTGATGCTTTCTAAGGCCCACTTGACTTCACATTCCAAGATGTCTGGCTCTAGGTCAGTGATCACGTTATCGTGATTATCTGGGTCATGAAGATCTTTTTTGTACTGTTCTTCTGTGTATTCTTGCCACCTCTTCTTAATATCTTCTGCTCTGTTAGGTCCATACCACTTCTGTCCTTTATCGAGCCCATCTTTGCATGAAATGTTCCCCTGGTATCTTTAATTTTCTTGAAGAGATCTCTATTCTGTTGTTTTCCTCTATTTCTTTGCATTGATCACTGAGGAAGGCTTTCTTATCTCTCCTTGCTATTCTTTGGAACTCTGCATTCAGATGCTTATATCTTTCCTTTTCTCCTTTGCTCTTCACTTTTCTTTTTTTCAAAGCTATTTGTAAGGCCTCCTCAGACAGCCATTTTGCTTTTTTACATTTCTTTTCCATGGGGATGGTCTTGGTCCCTATCTCCTGTACAATGTCATGAACCTCCATTCATAGTTCATCAGTTACTCTGTCTATCAGATCTAATCCCTTAAATCTATTTCTCACTTTCATGTATAGTCATAAGGGATTTGATTTAGGTCATATCTGAATGGTCTAGTGGTTTTCCCTACTTTCTTCAATTTAAGTCTGAATTTGGCAATATGTGTTCATGATCTGAGCCACAGTCAGCTCCTGGTCTTGTTTTTGCTTACTGTATACAGCTTCTCCATCTTTGGCTGCAAAGAATATAATCAATCTGATTTCGGTGTTGACCATCTGGTGATGTCGATGTGTAAAGTCTTCTCTTGTGTTGTTGGAAGAGAGTGTTTGCTATGACCAGTGCATTCTCTTGACAGAACTCTATTAGCCTTTGCCCTGCTTCATTCCGTGCTCCAAGGCCAAATTTGCCAGTTCCTCCAGGTGTTTCTTGACTTCCTACTTTTGCATTCCAGTCCCCTATAATGAAAAGGACATCTTTGTTGGGTGTTAGTTCTAAAAGGTCTTGTAGGTCTTCATAGAACCATTAAACTTCGGCTTCTTCAGCGTACTGGTTGGGGCATAGGCCTGGATTACTGTAATATTGAATGGTTTGCCTTGGAAATGAACAGAAACTGTTCTGTCATTTTTAAGATTGCATCGAAGTACTGCATTTCGGACTCTTTTGTTGACCATGATGGCTACTCCATTTCTTCTAAGGGATTCCTGCCCACAGTAGTAGGTATAATGGTCATCTGAGTTAAATTCACCCATTCCAGTCCATTTTAGTTCACTGATTCCTAGAATGTCTATGTTCATTCTTGCCATCTCCTGTTTGACCACTTCAAACTTGCCTTGATTCATGGACCTAACATTCCAGGTTCCTAGGTAATATTGCTCTTTACAGCATCGGACCTTGCTTCTATCACCAGTAACATTCACAACTTTAAAATGGCCTACATGTGGTGATTGCTAAAAGCAAACTGACCTTGTTTTCAATCTTTCATTGCCTGTACCTTGGCAACTACTCTCACAGGAGTCAGTTTGCCACTGTTGAGAGACACCATTTTTAATCATAATTCTGAAAGAAGTCCAGAGGGGTGATAATGAAAGGGTAACAGGCAGGAAGGCCAGGGGTCTCCAAACAGAGGAAATAGGCTGCAAGCATCAGACATTTTTAATCTCTCCCTTAATTGGCAGGAGGAAACAAACTACAGGTTTCAGATTTTTTTTTCCTTCTCCATACAAAATTAAAAGGAGGTTTCTCTATGGAAATATTTTTCTTAAGCTATGTTAATGAAACTATGTATTTGCTTTGGAATTTACCTTTCTTCAAAATGGTTCCACCTAAGACTAAAATTTTTTCTTTTCCCAAACCTTGTGTTAATAATAACTCAACAAATCAGTATTCATATTAATTGTTTTATGCCTGGAGGATGAAATACCTCATGCCAACCTGTCTCAAAAATGCATATTGTGGGAGAGGGGCCTGGTGAAACTCCAACAGCCTTGAAGTGTCTCTCTTATCTGATTAATAGCTTTCTAACAGGCATAAAACAGCTTGTTAAAACTACCAGGAGTGGGAGATTCTCTGTCTCCCTTCTGATGTCTATGTCAGAAGTTTTCTCTGTCCCTTTTCACTTTAATAGGACACTGCTACACAAAAGCAAAAAGGGTGAATTTAACTCAGATAACCATTATATCTACTATTGTGGGCAATAATCCCTTAGAAAAAATGGAGTAGCCATCACAGTCAACAAGAGTCTGAAATGCAGTACTTGGATGAGATCTCAAAAACGACAGAATGATCTCTGTTCATTTCCAAGGCAAATCATTCAATATCACGGTAATCCAAGTCTATGTCCTGACCACTAATGCTGAAGAAGCTGAAGTTGAATGGTTCTATGAAGACCTACAAGACCTTTTAGAACTAACACCCAAAAAAGATGTCCTTTTCATTATAGGGGACTGGAATGCAAAAGTAGGAAGTCAAGAAACACCTGGAATAACAGGCAAATTTGGCCTTGGAGTACAGAAAGAAGCAGGGCAAAGGCTAATAGAGTTCTGCCAAGAGAACACACTGTAAATAGCAAACATCCTCTTCCAATAACACAAGAGAAGACACATGGACATCATCAGATGGCCAACACCGAAATCAGATTGACTATATTCTTTGCAGTCAAAGATGGAGAAGCTCTATACAGTCAGAAAAACAAGACCAGGAGCAGACTGTGGATCAGATCATGAACTAATTATTGCCAAATTCAGACTTAAATTGAAGAAAGTGTGGAAAACCACTAAACCATTTAGGTATGACCTAAATCAAATCCCTTATGGTTATATAGTAGAAGTAGGAAATAGATTTAAGTGACTAGATCTGATAGACAGACCATCTGATGAACTATGGACAGAGGATGTGACATTGTAAAGGAGACAGGGATCAAGAGCATCCCCAAGAAAAAGAAACGCAAAAAAGCAAAATGGCTGTCTGAGGAGGCCTTACAAATAGTTGAGAAAAGAAGAGAAGCCAAAAACAAAGGAGAAAAGGAAAGATATACCCATTTGAATGCAGGGTTCCAACGAATAGCAAGGAGAGATAAGAAAGCCTTCCTCAGTGACCAATGCAAAGAAATAGAGGAAAACAATAGAATGGAAAAGATGAGAGATCTCTTTAAGAAAATTAGAGATACCAGGCGACATTTCATGCAAAGATGGACTCAATAAAGGACAGAAATGTTATGGACCTGACAGAAGCAAAAGATATTAAGAAGAGGTGGCAAGAATACACAGAACTGTACAAAAAAGATCTTCACAACCCAGTTAATCACGATAGTGTGATTACTCACCTAGAGCCAGACATCTTGGAACGTGAAGTCAAGTGGGCCTTAGGAAGCATCACTACCAACAAAGCTAGTAGAGGTGATGGAATACCAGTTGAGCTATTTCAAGCCCTAAAAGATGATGCTTGAAAGTGCTTCATTCAATATGTCAGCAAATTTGGAAAACTCAGCGGTGGCCACAGGACTGGAAAAGGCCAGTTTTCATTCCAATGCCAAAGAAAGGCAATGCCAAAGAATGCTCAAACTACCGCACAATTGCACTCATCTCACACTCTAGTTAAGTCATGCTCAAAATTCTCCAAGCCAGGCTTCAGTAATACATGAACCATGAGCTACCAGATGTTCAAGCTGGTTTTAGGAAAGGCAGAGGAATCAGAGATCAAATTGCCAACATCCGCTGGATCATGGAGAAAGTAAGAGAGTTCCAGAAAAACATCTATTTCTGCTTCATTGACTATGCCAAAGCCTTTGACTGTGTGGATCACAATCAACTATGGAACATTCTGAAAGAGATGGGAATCCCAGACCACCTGACCTGCCTCTTGAGAAACCTGTATTCAGGTCAGGAAGCAAGAGTTAGAACTGTACATGGAACAACAGACTGGTTCCAAATAGGAAAATGAGTATGTCAAGGCTGTATATTGTCACCCTGCATATTTAACTTCTATGCAGAGTACATCATGAGAAATGCTGGGCTGGATGAAGCACAAGCTGGAATCAAGATTGCTGGGAGAAATATCAATAACCTCAGATATGCAGATGACACCACCCTTATGGCAGAAAGTGAAAAACTAAAGAGCCTCTTGATGAAAGTGAAAGAGGAGAGTGAAAAAGTTGGGTTAAAGCTCAACATTCAGAAAACGAAAATCATGGCATCTTGTCCCATCACTTCATGGGAAATAGATGGGGAAACAGTGGAAATAGTGGCTGACTTTATTTTTCTGGGCTCTAAAATCACTGCAGATGGTGACTGCAGCCATGAAATTAAAAGACGCTTACTCCTTGGAAGGAAAGTTATGACCAGCCTAGATAGCATATTAAAAAGCAGAGATATTACTTTGCCAACCAAGGTCCATCTAGTCAAGGCTATGGTTTTTCCCGTGGTCATGTATGGATGTGAGAGTTGGACTGTGAAGAAAGCTGATCGCCGAAGAATTGATGCTTTTGAACTGTGGTGCTGGAGAAGACTCTTGAGAGTCCCTTGGACTGCAAGGAGATCCAACCAGTCCATTCTAAAGGAGATCAATCCTGGGTGTTCATTGGAAGGACTGATGCTAAAGCTGAAACTCCCAATACTTTGGCTACCTCATGCTACGAGTTGACTCACTGGAAAAGACTCTGATGCTGGGAGGGATTGGGGGTAGGAGGAGACGGGGACGACCGAGAATGAGATGGCTGGATGGCATCACCGACTCTGTGGACATGAGTTTGAGTGAACTCCGGGAGTTGGTGATGGACAGGGAGGCCTGGCGTGCTGTGGTTCATGGGGTCACAGAGAGTCGGACATGACTGAGCGACTGAACTGAACTGAACTGAGGTCTCAAGACCAACTTCTGGTACATGATGTTTGTTAAGTATTTGCAAACGTAAGTATTCAGTTCAGTTCAGTCGCTCAGTCATGTCCAACTCTTTGTGACCCCGTGGACTACAGCATGCCAGGCTTCCCTGTCCATTACCAACTCCCGCAGCTTGTTCAAACTCATGTCCAGCAGGTCAGTGATGCCATCCAACCATCTCATCCTCTGTCATCCCCTTCTCCTCCTGCCTTCAATATTTCCCAGTATCAGAGTCTTTTCCAATGAGTCAGTTCTTCACATCAATATTACCAAGGGTTTAGTTGTAAGTGGTAGGAGACTCTGGCTAAAGGATGTACTAATTGGATACTTGTTGACTTGCAAAAATGTTGAGATGTCTGGAGGACCAGGTGTCAAGCCAAGGAACTGTTCCCTCAGTGCTGTTCTGATACCAACCTAAGTTGTCGGGGGCCATTACTTCCCTTTGTAACCAAAAGTACGGTCCTGCTGTTAGCTGTTAAAGAACCCTGAAAGAACATTACTGGTGGAAAGGAAAAAAGTGAAAGTGAAGTCACTCAGTCGTGTCCAACTCTTTGCAACTCTGTGGACTGTAGTCCACCAGGCTCCTCCATCCATGGAATTTCCCAGGCAAGAATCCTGGAGTGGGTTGCCATTTCCATCTCCAGGAGATCTTCCCAACCCAGGGATCAAACGCAGATCTCCTGCATTGCAGGCAGACGCTTTAACCTCTGAGCCACCAGGGAAGCTGGATGCTGGCAATGTGGGGGAGGGGGAACAGTGCCAGTCCAAAAGCTGACCACCTTCCTCCGCCCCCGACAGTCAGTGGACAAGAGCTTTTCTAGGCTTAGGGTGGGGGCTACAGGCAGAAAGAGCACAGTCAGCTCTAACTGTCATCTTGAAATTGGTCATCAGTTGTCTGACAAGCATCATCTTGATTGTTTTCGGTACAGTTAATCTTAAGTTCCATGAAATTAAAAGATGTTTACTCCTTGGAAGGAAAGTTTTGACCAACCTAAATAGCATATTAAAAAGCAGAGACATTACTTTGCCAACTAAGATCCGTCTAGTGAAGGCTATGGTTTTTCCAGTGGTCATGTATGGATGTGAGAGTTGGACTGTGAAGAAGGCTGAGCGCTGAAGAATTGATGCTTTTGAACTGTGGTGTTGGAGAAGACTCTTGAGAGTCCCTTGGACTGCAAGGATATCCAACCAGTCCATCCTAAAGGAGATCAGTCCTGGGTGTTCACTGGAAGGACTGATGCTGAAGCTCCAGTACTTTGGCCATCAGATGCAAAGAACTGACTCTGATGTTGGGAAAGATCAAAGGCAGGAGGAGAATGGAACGACAGAGGATGAGGTTGGATGGCATCACGGACTCGATGGACATGAGTTTGAGAAAGCTCCGGGAGTTGGTGATGGACGGGGAAGCCTGGTGTGCTGCAGTCCATGGGGACGCAAAGAGTCAGACACTACTGAGCAACTGAACTGAACTGAACTGATGATCTATAGCCCTTGAGGAAGAATGAAAGGTCCTTATTGTGCTTAATTATTATTTTGTCTTCCTTTGTTTTTGCACGTTCTCCCTTCCCTGGTTAAACTTTTTCTTTGGCTGAAGTTTTTCCACAGATATTAGGCAGGCAGAGGACACAGAGGGGTGAGGGGAGGAGCACAGGGTCCTGCTCTGTTTTACCTTTAGTTCCTGAGTGAAGGTCCTGTTGAGTGCATCAGGTTGACACAGCCTAGATCATGAGTCTGGGCCAGAGCCCTGGCTGAAGGGAGTCTGTACTAGCAAGTCCTCTATCTTGTTAATTCTGCTTCTGTCAGGGAGGTGGCTCTATGATGGGAGTGCAAGGGTGCGTACTAAGTTGCTTCAGTCGTGTCTGACTCTTTGTGACCCTGTGGACCATAGCCCACCAGGCTCCTCTGTCCTTGCGATTCTCTAGGCGAGAATACTGGAGTGCATAGCCGAGCCCTCCTCAAGGGGATTTTCCTGACCAGGGGATGAACCCACATCCCTTGTGTCTCCTGCATTGGTAGGTGGATTCTTTACCACTAGTGCTCTCTGGGGGAAGCCCTTTCAGCAGTGAGACAACAGTATTCCAGTGAAAACCGCTTCTCACCATGTCTGTGCTGTGCCTTCAACACAAAAAGCCACCCAGATGGGACACTCAGAATGTGGGTTCAAGGACACATAAAACCCTGAGTGGCGAATGTTCAAGGTCATTGGGAACAGGGGCTCTGCTGTGCACAGTCATGCAATAACACTTTATGAGGAGCTACTACTTCTAGCTGTGTGAACTTGGACTCACCCCTATACCTTGGCTGTGTCTCGGTTTCCTCATCTATAGAATGAGGGTCACGTTAATAGAATATTCTTCTATTATCATAAAGTTGTTAGCAGATTGCACAGTCATATCTGGAGTGCTTAAAGTAGTGCCTAGCCATACATCAAGTTCTATAAAAGTGTTTTGACAGATAAATAAAAATTTCACTGGACTGGCTCTTTTCTCAAGATATTTAAAAAATTTTGTTCCCAATAAAAAAGACTGCCCTTACTGCGCTCACCAGAATTCACAGAGCAAGTTTTATACTGGTAACTACTAGGACAGGATTCCTACTTCCCCTTTAACATTGGCATTTTTTCCTCTCCTTACACTTGGTGGGTTGAAGAATTCACATAATAGATCCTGCTGGTTATTCTACACAAGGTCACCCATTTTAGCAAGAGAAAGATGTATTTGGCTTAGAGACACTTGTGATAGGCCTGAATAATGGCCTTCGAAAGATGTCCCATGTTAATTCCCAGAACCTGGAGATTTACCAGAACCTGGTGAATATGTTACTTTATATATATATACATAATAAGGTAGGTGTGATTAAGTTAAGGACCTTGAGATGGGAAGATTATCCTGGATTATCCTGGTGGGCCAGTATAATCACAGAATCTTTATAAGAGGCAGGCAGTGAGGTCAGAGAGGAGGGAAGATGCTACAGTGCTGGCTTTGAAGATGAAAGGAGGGACTGTGAGTCAAAGAATGGAGGCAGCCCGTAGAAGTTGGTAAATGCAAAAAAAAACAGAGTGTCCTTTAAGCCTCCAGAAGGAATGCAGCCTTGATTTTAGACTTCTGACTTCTGGATGGTAAATCTGTGTTGCTTAAAGTCACTAACTTCACACTAATTAGCTACAGTGTGAACCATAAAAGAATACAATGCTCTCTATACGGAAGACTTTCTCCAGATGATCCATGAAAGTTCAGATGACTTGACTTTGCAGAAGACGCTCAGAATGAACCAAGAACAATGGGGTGGGTTTTTTTTTTGTTTGTTTGTTTTATTTTGTTCTTTTTAAAGAAAGATTTGGCATCATCCTCTGGACTCTGCTTTGTGTGGTGATTGCAGCCATGAAATTAAAAGACGCTTACTCCTTGGAAGGAAAGTTATGACCAACCTAGATAGTATATTAAAAAGCAGAGACATGACTTTGCCAACAAAGGTCCATCTAGTCAAGGCTATGGTTTTTCCAGTGGTCATGTATGGATGTGAGAGTTGGACTGTGAAGAAGGCTGATTGCCGAAGAATGGATAATTTTGAACTGTGGTGTTGGAGAAGACTCTTGAGAGTCCCTTGTACCGCAAGGAGATCCAACCAGTCCATTCTAAGGGAGATCGATCCTGGGTGTTCATTGGATGCTGAAGCTGAAACTGCAATACTTTGGCCACCTCATGCGACGAGTTGACTCACTGGAAAAGACTCTTATGTTGGGAGAGATTGGGGGCAAGAGGAAAAGGGGATGACAGAGAATGAGATGGCCAGATGGCATCACCGACTCGATGGACATGAGTTTGAGTGAACTCCGGGAGTTGGTGATGGACAGGGAGGCCTGGCGTGCTGTGGTTCATGGGGTCACAAAGAGTCGAACACGACTGAGCGACTGAACTGAACTGAACTGAAGTGAAGAACAAGATCATTTGCCATCTGGTCATGAACTGCACCTGCAGATGTTTCCAAACATAGTAGCAAATTATCTCTTTAGACTTGAAAAGTTCCTGTTTTTTTCTGTGCCATTCCTTCTATTGTTTTTGTTGACTTGTTACCTAAATCTTTTGTTTATATTTTTACATATTTACAAAATAGTACTGACAACTACCCTGTATCACAAACCTTCTGTGTATCAGGCACTGACCAAAGCAGAACAAACATACATTCACTCATTTAATCTCCACAATAACCTATGGAAGAAGACACTGCAATTATGCCCAGTTTACAGATGAGGAAACCAAGGCACAGAGAGAATAAGCAACTTTCCCAAAGTGAAATATCTTCACAGTAAGTCATGCTGCAAAACCAGGTCATGAGCCTAACTGCTCAGAACTGTAAACTTCCTCAGGGCCAAGCCCCCTCCCATCCACCACACCTGGCACGTTTATTGAGCTCGTGTTACTGCTAGCACTGCGGTAGACACTTCCACATCATCTGTACTACAATCTCAAGTGCCTTGTCCAAGGCCCTACAAATACTAAAGTGGAAGAGCTTTCCAAGCCACCAAGCTGAATTACAGATACGAGAGCCCTGGAGTTGGGGCCAGAAACCTGACTGGAGCCTTAGCTCTCTCACTTTTTACAACAGTGAAACTTGTGCCAGTCTCTTCACCATTATTGTCTCTGCCACTTCACTTCTAAAATGCGGGTGATCAAACCTGCTTTGGAGGCATTTCAATCTCCTTCTAGATGGGGTTGGTGGCACAGCGAAGCTGCGAGACAGACCTGGCTCCCTTCACGGCAGCAGCAGCTGTCTGAGGCTTCTTGATGGAGAGAGCTCTGGAGGGCACTCTACCCTTTCCCCAGTGAAGCGCAGTTCCTGTCTTCCTGGCCTTCTCCAAGAGGAGTTACCATCCAGCTGGAAATGTTGGAGATTACTTCCTTCCAGGGAACAGCACCACATCACCTACCCCAGCTCCCATACCATTCATTAGGTGCAAATACTGTTTCTCCATCCCTCCACTCCTCAATCACGGTCTTGTTGCCACAGGCATCGGCAGCGCCTTAGAAACCCTCACTGTCACATGTGAACGGGGGACCACAGGCTAACACGCTACCTGACCCTTTCCTTCACCATGGTTCCAGACACCTCTCCAGGCACTGAAGGAAATTTGAAGATGAAAGGGCTGTGGGACCTTTATGTGTGAGATGAGGGAACAGGTCCCCGTCCCTGGGAAATAGACATGCCACCAGTTTCTACTACTTCTCTGACCCAAAGATAAGGGAGAAATGAAGCAACCCAGAGCAACCTCTAACCTCAACTCTAGGAACCAGAATGGATTCTCAGCCACTTCCCAAATTATTCAAAACGTAATTCAGGAGAGATCAGCCAAGTTGGCAGAGTAGAAAGAACTGAGCTTACCTCCTCTCATGAGTACACCAAAATCACAATTAACTACAGGACATCAGTGAAAAAGATCAGAACTTACCAGAGAAGATTTTCTACAGTAGAACACAAGGAAGGAACCACAACAAGATAGGGAGGGGGGTATACTCAAGATACCGTCAAGTCCTGTACCCCCAGGTGCGCGGGATCCACAAGCGAGAACAAGTACAGTGTGTAGGTGACTCCACAGGGAGGAGAGTTCCGAGCTCTCCCCAGCCCAGGGGTTCTGCAACGGCAAGACCAGCCCCCAGTTGTTCATTCGATCAGTCATGTCCATGGACTGCAGCACACCAGGCCTCCCTGTCTTTCACCATCTCCCAGGTTTAACTTCAGCAGCCCCGAAGGCCTGGGTTGAATAGAGATAGCACTTTTAAAGGGTATACCTGAAACCAACACAACATTGTAAGTTTACTTCAGTTTTTTTTTTTTTAATGGGTTAAAAAAAAAAAGAAAAGACTGACACATTTCATAGTACATAAGCTTCACTAAAAAAAAAAAAAGAATATTGAACCTCTACTACTATGCTATGTGTTCTGAACCCTTTAGGGTAGAGCATGCTGGCATCTGCACGTTACTTCTAATTATATCAAAGAATATGATGAAATGATAGCTGGATAAAGGGAAGGATCAGTTCAGTTCAGTTACTCAGTCGTGTCCGATTCTCCGCGACCCCATGAATCACAACATGCCAGGCCTCCCTGTCCATCACCAACTCCCGGAGTTCACTCAAACTCATGTCCACAGAGTCGGTGATGCCATCCAGCCATCTCATTCTCGGTCGTCCCCTTCTCCTCCCGCCCTCAACATTTCCCAGCATCAGAGTCTTTTCCAGTGAGTCAACTTGTCGCATGAGGTGGCCAAAGTATTGCAGTTTCAGCTTTAGCATCAGTCCTTCCAATGAACACCCAGGATTGATCTCCTTTAGAATGGACTGGTTGGATCTCCTTTGCAGTACAAGGGACAGATGACCACAAATGTAAAACAAGTGCAGGAAAATCTTAGTAGTAAAACCTAGATAGTGGGTATTTGGCTACCTGCTGTACAATTCTTTAAATTTTTACTTATGTTTGAAACTTTTTATAACAAAATGCTAGAGAAAACATGTGGGCAATTTATATAAATAGTTGACTGTACTCAGGATAGGGTAGTCATATATGGATGTGAGAGTTGGACTATAAAGAAAGCTGAGCACCAAAGAATTGATGCTTTGGAACTGTGGTGTTGGAGGAGACTCTTGAGTGTCACTTGGACTGCAAGGAGATCAAACAAGTCCATCCTAAAGGAAATCAGTCCTGAATATTCATTGGAAGGACTGATGCTGAAGCTGAAACTTCAATACTTTGGCCACTTAATGAGAAGAACTGACATATTGGAAAAGGCCCTGATGCTGGGAAAGATTGAAAGCAGGAGGAGAAGGGGATGACAGAGGATGAGATGGTTGGATGGCATCACCGACTCAATGGACATGAGTTTGTGTAAATTCTGGGAGTTTGTGATGGACAGGGAAGCCTGGCATGTTGCAGTTCCCGGGGTCGCAAAGTCAGACATGACTGAGCGACTATACTGAACTGAGCGTAGGGACACTTGCACATTTATAGATGCTAACGAATTCTAAAGCAGTAAAGAGTCTAAGCGGAGAAGGCAATGGCAAGCCACTCCAGTACTCTTGCCTAGAAAATCCCATGGATGGAGGAGCCTAGTAGGCTGCAGTCTGTGGGGTTGCTAAGGGTCGGACACGACTGAGCGAGTTCACTTCCACTTTTCACTTTCACACATTGGAGAAGCAAATGGTAACCCACTCCAGTGTTATTGCCTGGAGAATCCCAGGGAAGGGGGAGCCTGTTGGGCTTTTGTCTATGGGGTCACACAGAGTCGGACATGACTAAAGTGACTTGGCAGCAGCAGCAACAAAGAGTCTAAGAGATTTATTCCAGTTACCTCAGGAATACCAGACCACCTGACCTGCCTCTTGAGAAACCTATATGCAGGTCAGGAAGCAACAGTTAGAACTGGACATGGAACGACAGACTGGTTCCAAATAGGAAAAGGAGTATGTCAAGGCTGTATATTGTCACCTTGCTTGTTTAACTTATATGCAGAGTACATCATGAGGAACGCTGGGCTGGAAGAAGCACAAGCTGGAATCAAGATTGCTGGGAGAAATATCAATAACCTCAGATATGCAGATGATACCACCCTTATGGCAGAAAGTGAAGAGGAACTAAAGAGCCTCTTGATGAAAGTGAAAGAGGAGAGTGGAAAGGTTGGCTTAAAGCTCAACATTCAGAAAACTAAGATCATGGCATCTGGTCCCATCACTTCATGGGAAATAGATGGGGAAACAGTGGAAACAGTGTCAGACTTTATTTTTGGGGGCTCCAAAATCACTGCAGATGCTGATTGCAGCCATGAAGTTAAAAGACGCTTACTCCTTGGAAGGAAAGTTATGACCAACCTAGATAGCATATTTAAAAGCAGAGACATGACTTTGCCAACCAAGGTCCGTCTAGTCAAGGCTATGGTTTTCCCGTGGTCATGTATGGACGTGAGAGTTGGACTGTGAAGAAAGCTGATCACTGAAGAATTGATGATTTTGAACTGTGGTGCTGGAGAAGACTCTTGAGAGTCCCTTGGACTGCAAGGCGATCCAACCAGTCCATTCTAAAGGAGATCAATCCTGGATGTTCATTGGAAGGACTGATGCTAAAGCTGAAACTCCAATACTTTGGCCACCTCATGCGAGGAGTTGACTCACTGGAAAAGACTCTGATGCTGGGAGGGATTGGGGGCAGGAAGAGAAGGGGACGACAGAGAATGAGATGGCTGAATGGCATCACTGACTCTGTGGACATGAGTTTGAGTGAACTCCGGGAGTTGGTGATGGACAGGGAGGCCTGGCGTGCTGTGATTCATGGGGTCGCGGAGAGTCGGACACGACTGAGTGACTGAACTGAACTGAGGCTCAGGGGTAAGTGACTTGCACTGGGTCACGCAGCTAGCTGGTGGCAGGGGAGGCCTAAAACTGCCAGACTGAAAACCCCCTTGATTCTATCATTAGGAAAATGTTTTACCTCAATTTGAAGCATTGTTATCAAATGCATTTAGAATCTCAGAGTTTTATTTTGTACTTCTGCAAATGATAATCTTTGCTATCTACTGAAGCAAAAACACTATTTTTTAAAGTGTAGACTCTGGAGGTAAAAAAGGGGAATGAAATAGTACTTTATTTTAAGCAGTTTAATTAAAGTTTTAGCTACTTATCTATTTATTGCTTTATTATAAAGTGCTTCTGCAATGCCTAAATGCTTTGGCAGAGCATAGAGAAATACAATTATTAATTGCTATTATCATAACCACTTCACAAAGCAGTGAGTACTTAGACCTTCACCTCTACTTCCTGGGAGCAAAAGTTTCACACCAAACATTCCTCAAATACAAGCAACTTCAGAGTAAAATATTCATATGAATCACCAAGAGCTATTATTAATCCTTTCTCAGAGTGTCTGAGTCATTACCTAAAAGAAGATTTCCCTTGGGTTTAATTTCAGGAGAAAATAAAGGGTTCAAATTTTTCTTCTGCCTTAAAAAGTACTGGTCCTTGGCCCTGTTTCCTGGCCTGCTCTCCCCCTCACTCCTTCTGAGAGAAGAGGTGCTCAGAGGCAAAACAACTGCTCTGTGAAATGAGACGTGTGTCCAGGCCTTTTCCTACTTCTGTCAAGGTAGTATACTGACCACCTTTCTGGCTCCCTGCACCCAGATGTACCCTAGAAAAGCCATAGAAGCAGATAGAATCGTGGATCTGAAAAAACCATTAAAAACACCTCCAAAGTGTGAGATGCCCCTGGGGAGAAGGCAGGCATCTTGCAGGGAGACAGCAGGAGGGCAGAGCAGATGGATAGCAAGGGTGGAGGAAAGACTCAGTTCTCTTCCCTCTCCACAGCCTGACCTTGAGTGGATCAGAGTGGCCTCTGGCTACAGAAACCTGCAGTATCAGCGCAGGTAGCCGTGTAGTCAGGGAATTTGAAAGTACCACAGAAGCCCTGCTGGGGTGAGGGGCTGATAAAAAACAGGACTGACAGCTGATATTTAGCATTCACTCACTCACCTCTCCCTCATCAGGCTTCCCAGGATGAGGGATTCTAGCCTAGAAGACTTCTGATCACAGGAAATACCTGGCAGTGTGGCACCAAAGTCATAGCTTACAGAGTTCTGTGGGGTCCAGAGCAGTCTGCCAGGGGGCTCATCCCTTCCCCTGTCATTACACTCCCCTGGAGAAATCTGATTCTTCTTCAAAAATAGAGTAGCTTAAAACAGTAACATGAATTCCCTGGGCAAGATAACTGTGCATCTAAAGATGACAAAGAGAACAATAGACGTTGATTGGAATGCATGGGGCAAAACTTAAATAAGCACAGTAAATATTCTCTATGGGGCTGGAAGTTGGGAAAGAAGTGAGAATGTTGGCCAAAGGGACAAACTTCCAGTTACAAGATGAATAAGGTTCAAGGAGCTAGTGTATCGCCTGATGACTATAGTTAACAACACTGGGTTGTGTACTTGAAAGTTGTTATGAGATCTTAAATGTTCTCACAACAACAGCAACAGAAACGGTGGTTGTGGGAGGTGAAGGAGAAGTGAGCTAAGTGATCAGGAAAAACCAAGCCCTAATCAGGTCGTCTGAGCATCAACAGCTAAAGCCAGCCACTGATGAACTTCCCAATGGCACAAGCCAATAAAATCCCGTGTGTGTGTGTGTGTGTGTGTGTGTGTGTGTGTGTGTGTGTGTGTGTGTGTGTGTGTGTGTGTGTGTGTGTGTGCGCGCGCTTACAGACAAGGACCTAAGAGGGGATGGGACAGGGTGTAGGATTAGACATCACTAACCTAGCTTTTAGTTCTGCCACTTTGTGATGCAATGAACAGAGCGATTTCACAAACAACGCCTTTCTGAAAGCGTTACTTTAACTAATAATTCACTGGCTAAAGCCTCTTTTCTTCCTGTCCATTCTTGATTTGGCAGTCTCCATGATCTTGCTAAAATAATAATAATAAAAAAATGTGTACTCTTTGGAATATAGTCATATACATTTTGATTCTATTTATGTAAAGCTCTAGAAAATAAAAACTAATCTCCACTGACAAAATGCAGATCAGCAATTGTCTGGGACTGCTGCTGCTGCTGCTAAGTCACTTCAGTCGTGTACGACTCTGTGTGACCCCATAGATGGAAGCCTACCAGGCTCCCCCGTCCCTGGGATTCTCCAGGCAAGAATACTGGAGTGGGTTGCCATTTCCTTCTCCAATGTGTGAAAGTGAAAAGTGAAAGTGAAGTCGCTCAGTCGTGTCTGACCCATAGCGACCCCATGGACTGCAGCCTACCAGGCTCCTCCATCCATGGGATTTTCTAGGCAAGAAAGAAGCATTTAAAAAGGGACAGAGTATTTAAAAAGGGGCAGGAGAAAATTCTTGGGGTGATGGACATGTTCCTTCTCCTGATGGTGTTTATGGTTTCAGCAGAATATATGTATGTAGAAGCTCACCCAAATGGATACTTAAATATGTATAGTTTATTATGTGTCAATTGTATCACAGTAAAACTGATAAAATAAAAGGAAATAAAAACATATTGACAAAACAAAAAGCAAATTGGATAATGTCACCCTATTTAACAACCCACAGTGGTTTCCCAGTTCTCTCAGTGCAAAACCCAGTCTATAATGGGATTTGGAAGGCCATCCTGATCTGGCCCTGTTGATCTCAATACAACTCTTACCATGTCCAGCTTCTCATGGGGCTCCAGATATCCTCAATTTCTCCCAATTCCTGGCTCCACACTCTGCTTCTTGGAACATCCTGCTTGCACCCAATCCTGCACATGCACACCTATTTACCTGACACCTGCTTTAGGCTCCTGCCCAGACATTCCCTCCTATGGACCTCCTATGTACTCCTGCCCAGCATCTCCCTACCCCCATGACTGTGAGGCTCCCCTCCGAAGTAACACGTTGTACACAGAACTTCCCACAGCTCAGCACCTATACTCCATCACCTAAGTGCCTTTTTACTTCTCTGAAGCCCCTCACCATCCTGTGAGGTATTCCAAAGATCTGTCTTATATATCATGGCTCTGGTGCTCTGAACACTGTCCAGAATATCATGCACTTGTTGAATAATTTGATAAATAAATCATCAGGTCATAGACAGTCCAAGAATGTCAGGGGACGTTCAGCTTTAATGGATCCAATATGTTATTCTTTTCTTTTGTGTGCCATTTCTCAAGGATTCTTTATTCCTTATCAGTTCCTAGAAAACAGGAACGAGCAGAGCTGCATGCAGTTCTCAGGACTGAGATCATGAGAAAGGGCACCTGCTTGGATTCCCTTCAGTGACCTTATTTAAATGTAATCTATTCAGTTATGCCCCTCTTACTCAGGATATGGAATGCTTTCTGGCCCTTTGAAGATTGTTACTTGCTTGGCTTTGTTTTTGCACAGTTTTTTTTTTTTTTCCTGCCTAAAGCTGCCTTGTATGAAGATATATAAACAAGCGTTTCTGCAAATAAAGCACCCTTGTCTCACTCGAGACTTGGGTCCCCTGTGTCCCTCTTCTCGTCGACTCCAGTCCCCAGGTCCCGGTCTACAAAGACCGTGACACAAGAGTATATCTTAACTACTAAACTTAGAGAAGGGACTTCCCTGGTAGTTGAGTGGTTAAGAATCCACCTTCCAATATATGGAACAAAGGTTCAATCACTGGTCAGGGAACTAAGATCCCAAATGTTGCGTGGCAACTAAGCCCATGCAGCACAGTTAGAGAAGCCTGCGTGCTGCAGTGAAGACATAGCACAGCCAAAATAAATAAACAATGAACTTGGAGGAGACTCAGACCAAGCTTGAGAAAGGGCGAGAGGCAGGGTAGCTCCGTGGTAAGAGCTTGGGACCCAGTGTTAGGCAGCCTTGGGTTCAGATATCAGTTCTGCCGCCCCGAAGTGTAACCGTGTGGGTATTCCAGAACATCTCTGTGCCTCAGTGTCTTCCTCTGTTAAATGGGGATGGTGACATCTATCTCATTGGGTGGTTTAGAGGAGTAAAGGCGATCATCTGCATAACTTGAGGTCCAAATGTTAACTACAATTAGGCAAAATAATATCATAGTCCTTAAGAGAAAAAGGAACTACACAAATGGAAGTCAGTCAAATAAATGTCTCTGGTATCACCAAAATGAGGTAGCCAGTTCAAAGTCAAGCAGGTGCATAGCAGTCCAACATTTCCCTCAGACCAGTATGTGTCTGAAAACCCATCTCAACCAACTTCTTACCTGAAAATCTCTGGCTCAGGACTTGCTCCCCTGGAAACTGGACCCACAACATCAAATCCAAACACCCATCTCTTGAAGTACCAGTCCCTCCAGTGCCCCTATACCCATGTGCCACTGGGCAAGCAGCCAATTCAGGGCCAATGTCTCCTCTGAAGCCAAAAAAATTGGGCAGCTGAGTAACCTGGATCAGAAGACTAAAAAAATTCCCACTGCCCTTATGAATCTGAAATGCTGATCATATTTCAGGGCAAGTAGCGGAGAAGGCAATGGCAAGCCACTCCAGTACTATTGCCTAGAAAATCCCATGGATGGAGGAGCCTGGTGGGCTGCAGTCCGTGGGGTCGCTGAGGGTCAGACATGACTGAGCGACTTCACTTGCACTTTTCACTTTCACACATTGGAGAAGGAAATGGCAACCCACTCCAGTGTTCTTGCCTGGAGAATCCCAGGGACGGGGGAGCCTGGTGGGCTTCCGTCTATGGGGTCACACAGAGTCGGACACGACTGAAGTGACTCAGCAGCAGCAGCTTTTGGGAAAGAGGCCCTGAGTGTATCGAATTCCTTATTGAAATTTCCTTACTGAAAGGAAAAAGGATTTTTAGAGTGAAAATCTGGGAGAGCAGGACCCAGACAACTCAGCTTATTTTTGATAAAATGCAAGCTCCTACAGGGAGGACTTCTGTCTGCAGTGTTCACTGCTATGTCTCCTGAAATAGTGTCTAGCTTATGGGAGGTACTCAGTCAGTATCTAGTCAATGAATACAGGGTTTGACAGGGCAGAGAAGGAGGCAAAGTTAAAAGGAAAATAAAAAATCTGTAACTTAATTCAAGTCCTAGAGAAAGATTGAGACAGTGGAGCTTGGTGGGTCCAATACTGAGCTGTTTCCTTGCCTGTGAAATGGGACTTAATACAGTGACTGTGTAGATGAAGTAAAATGATTTCAATTAAGTGCTTATACATAGAAGACACAATTCCCTGTTCATAAGTGAACACATTGGGTACACATACACACACACACACACACGTACACACTCACACCATCTCCAGAGACTCGAGGGTGACTGTTTTAATTCTGTATTTCCAGAGGAAGGAGGGTGGTGCTTTGTTCATTGCAACATATTGGCATTAAGGATGGTGAGAATCAGTGCAAAATGTTCTGGCCAAGTAGAGCCTGTGAAATTAACTTGAAAGGCTATGCCAGCTCATTAATTTGAGTCCTAACCATATTACTGATTTTATAGTCACTTAAGCAAATAAATGTTTCGAGACACACTTTGGAGAACAGCCTAATTAGTGAGTAATTTTTTTTTTAATTGACCATTTGAGATGTTGCTGCTGAGGCTTGACTATTCTGCTCTGACTTAGAGCAGAATGCTTGTTCCAGACAAAGGACAGGTCATTTCACTCTTTCCGCTCAAGCATTCTAAACAAGGAAAGCTAGGGCACAAGATTAGCTGTGGCCTCTAGTTTCCATCGTAAATAAGCTACAAAATCCATTTCTGACCCCAGTCTCTGAATATGGGATGGAATTGGGAAAGCTGCCAGAGAGCCAATGGTTTTACATAAATTCTTCAATTACAAGGAATTGTTTGAAATCAGGCAGAACAATACAAGTTTCCTTTGTATCCCCTTTCCACTTCGACTGACAGAAATAATTATATACTTATGCAGGGATAATGTTCTGTCTCCCATGGTACCATTACTGGTTGTTTGGACATTTGTGATTTTCTTTCCTCCCTCATTGAATAGCAGTCATGAGATGTGAATAGAACTGACCCTCACTTAAGCCTATTCACCTGGGCACAGTCACTGAGGCCTCCCAAGCCAAAGTTCATGGTCATCCTGATAGATTATGGTGAACAGAGTCAGATTTGTGATCTCCGAAGAAGAAGATTTAGCTTCGGGACCAGGGGCCAGGCTTGATCACTCAAGAGCTTTTGTGTAGCAGAGTTTTGTTAAAATATGAAAAGAGACAGAGAAAGCTTCTGACATAGACATCAGAAGGTGGATAGAGAGTGCCCCCATGCTAGTTTTAGCAAGCTGTTTTACATCTGTAAGAAACTTATTAATCAGATAAGAGAGACACCTTAAGGCTGACGGAGTTTCACCAGGCCCCTCTCCCACAATATGCAATTTTGAGATAGGATGGCATGAGGTATGTCATCACATAGCCATAAAACAATTAATATGAATACTGGTTTGTTGAGCTATTATTAGCTCAAGGTTTGAGAAAAGAAAAAAAAAAGCTGTCTTAGGTGGAACCATTTTGAAGAAAGGCAAATTCCAAAGCAAACACATAGTTTCATTAACATAGCTTAAGAAAAACATTTCCATAGAGAAACCTCCTTTTAATTTTGTATGGAGAAGGAAAAAAAAATCTGACACTTGTAATTTGTTTCCTCCTGCCGCTTAAGGGTGAGAGAAAAAATGTCTGACACTAGGAGCCTATTTCCTCCTTTTGGAGACCCCTGGCCTTCCTGCCTGTTACCCTCTCAATCCTTTGACCACAGGGGTTGGGCAGGGCTGATCAATCATGGCAAAGCTCAGATACAAATAAGGGGAACAACCTTGAGATGCAGCCCTCACTAGAGCAGTAGTGCAGAGGGAGAGAGAATAAAACTAAGTCACTGGGACTTTGGACCAACTATTCCTGAACTCTGTATGCTTCTCAGATTTCCAGATATATGAGCTAATATGGTTTAAATTGGAGCTTCTGTACAACCCAAAACTTCATAAATAATAGATACCCATCAGCAAATGAAAATGTATACTCATTTCCAAGACTATATTTGACTTCCTGCATTTCATCCCAGCCCCAAATTCCTTGAAGTGGAGTGCATAATCAAGGTAGACAATTTTACTTATGCCAAATGATTTTTCTTCACATCTGAAGTAGACTATGTACCCTAATTTTGCAGCTTATTTATAAGTAAGCACTGCACATTCTGACTGCCTCTGATTAGTAAAAGCTCAGAAAGTCATGCAAAACCTGAATTAGATCTGGAAACTGCCTGGTTGGTTCAGCATCAATGAGGCAATCAGACAGGCAAAGCACCTTAACATCCATCAGCCAGTGAGTGGGTCAGCAGAAACACAGGAGGTACCCACAGCCTCTATGGGCCAGCCTCAAAAGGCTTCTCATCTTTGCTGCTGGATGACGTTTGGATGAAGTTTAGCAGCAGATTTACCTGCCCTTTTCTACCTGCCCATCTTGTTTGGTTTCACATGATTTGTAAGCAGCATTTGATTACAGTCTCCCTGAATTAAAGCTATGAAGTAGGTTTGCTTCTTCTCATAAGAAACTCAGTCAGAATCATTCAGGTGCCCAGATATGAATAAAAATAAATACGAAAGCAGGAACAAGTGGATAATTCTAGTAACTTTTACAACTCTGTTCTTACAAAGCCCAGAATGTTCTAGCTGGAAAGGATAAGATGGCAGACCACAAGCTGAGCTAGGAGGTTTTTAGCCATATCAAATCATACCTAAAAATCTATCATTCAGCTTCGTTTATTTGTTAAAATGTATGGAAGTAATACTTTCTATAAATAACTTAGATCTTAGTGTAATTATAATGAATGCACTTGGAGACCTATCCTGCAGTCTGAAAAATTGCCACCAGCTGTCATACTACAGACCTGAAACAATGATTTGTGATTTTAATTCCCTGAAAATAATATCATGAAACTGAAGCAATATGACCTCTCAACTCACCAGTGTTGTCTTTAAAAGTTCCATGCAGCCAGTACACAAAGATGTTTGTTCTGATACTAGACACTGTTTTTTTAAAAAAATATTCTATGCTATTTGAAGAGTATAAAGCCCTTCATATCAATTGATGGGGGAAGAGAAGCTGAGGCATATCCCTAGGGACCACTAAAACCTTATCACATAACAATCAGTAAGGCTGGTCTTGAGTTCCAAACCTCAATGTAAATACTAGGTTAGCTCATCTCGGAGAGTACCTATATTTGAAGACTAGCAAGTGTGATATTGCCATGGTAATAAGTTGCTAGGATACCTCCCAGCAGCCAACTAAGCTGACTTTGTTAAACTGTATCACATAGATTAAGAACTAAGATATGGTTTTATGAGGCTTCCCTGGTAGTTCAGGCAGTAAAGAGTCTGCCTGCAATGCAGGAGACCCAGGTTCAATCCCTGGGTCAGGAAGACTCCCTGGAGAAGGGAATGGCAACCCACTCCAGTATTCTTGCCTGGAGAATTCTATGCACAGAGCCTGGTGGGCTACACTCCATGGGGTCACAAAGAGTTGGACATGACTGAGCGACTAACACACACACACAAAGTGACTTAAATATTCCTAAAACTTCTTCAGAGTGTCCAAATCTTTTGAATAATTTTTCATCTTGAAGTCATGGTTTTCTACAAAGCATCAGTCTCTGTGCATCAAGAGTAATGCTTCTGAAGAGTTCTCCACCTGAGTCTCTGGGATTTCTTCCCAGGCTGCTGTCATTTATCCCACACTTTTCAGGCCACATGTAGCAGGTGACAACCATATCAAGGCCATTGCCTGACATCAGTTGTAAGACCCATCCTGACTTCAGAGAGTTTAATGTAAGTCTTAGAATAATGGAAGAAAGGGGAAGTCAGACTTCTGTCCTCTGCAGATAATCACTGCTGCAAAACTCACCAGGGAACAGTCCAGGAACTGAACTTGTCTCCTCAGCCTTTTGACATGGCACCGCCCTGTGTGCCTCTCTGGAGATGTCGAAGCCAGTGGCCCCCAATCTTTTTGGCACCAGGGACTGGTTTCATGCAAGACAATTTTTCCACGGACTGGGGTAAGGGTGAGGAGATAGTTTTAGGATGATTCAAGAGCATTACATTTATTGTGTACTATATTTCTCATATTACAATAATGAAATAAGCATATTAATACAACTCACCATAATGCAGAATCAGAGGGAGTCATGAGCTTGTTTTCTAGCAACTAGACTGTCACATCTGGGGGTGATGGGAGAACGGTGAGGAGGGGCTGTAAAAACAGATGAATCTTGGTTCGCTGACCCCCTTCTCACTTCCTGCTGTGCAGACCAGCTCCTAACAGGCCACAAAACGGTACTGTGGTCTGTGGCCTGGGGTTGGGGACCCCTGGCCTAAGCTGTGACTGGTTTTTCCTGGCAGCCTCATTCCTATCATGCCCACCCCAGATGGAGAAGAATGAGCTTCAGAACTGGCACCACAGCAGTTGGTGCCAGAGTTCCCAGAGTTCTGGGATCAAGAACTCTGATCTCAATCCTGTCAACTTCACACCTGGATCCCTCTGAAGAGTTCCTGGAGCTGCATGCTGAATAGGGTAGGCCTACAAGGAGAGTTCTCCCACCCAATATCCTTTTTTCATAATCAACACTTCTAGATGCCAAAGATGGCTGCAAAGCTATCTGCCCCACATGATCTTCTAGAGATTGTTCACTCTTTTACCCAGAGATGGAGTCAGCCTCCCCACCACTCAAATCTATGTGAGTTTTGTCTTATTTGTGACAAGTAGATCATGGCTTTTGAGGCTAATTCAGACAAGGTTGTGTGACTTCCATTTGGCTTGCTAGAGCCCTGATGGCCAGGTAAGCAATCCAACCACCCTGAGGTGACCACAGAGGAGCCCAAGACAGTTGCCATAAAAATGCCTGAGACTATGTGGGCGAAGAGAGGCCTGGCCAGCCCCTGTTGCTCAAATTCAGACTGGAATTGACTCCAGCCATGAAACACAAAGCAACTGCTGTTCCTCTAAGCCACTGCATTTGGGGATGATTTGTTGCATGACTGTAAGAAATGGAGCCACCCTTTGAGAATGGAGTGTCATTGCCACAGGGGAGTGACTGGCCTACAGCCATCAAGGCTTCCACATGATCACCACAGTTGCCAACAAAGGTCTGTCTAGTCAAAGCTATGGTTTTTCCAGTAGTCATGTTTGGATGTGAGAGTTGGACTATAAAGAAAGCTGAGCACCGAAGAATTGATGCCTTTGAACTGTGGTGTTGGATTCTTGAGAGTCCCTTGGACTGCAAGGAGATCAAACCAGTCCATCCTAAAGGAAATCAGTCCTGAATATTCACTGGAAGGACTTATGCTAAAGCTGAAACTCCAATACTTTGGCCACCTGAATCAAAGAACTGACTCTTTGGAAAGACCCTGATTCTGGGAAAGATTAAAGGTGGGTGGACAAGGGGACGACAGAGGATGAGATGGCTGGATGGCATCACTGACTCAATGGACATGAGTTTGAACAAGCTCCAGGAGTTGGTGATGCACAGGGAAGCCTGAGTGCTGCAGTCCATGGGGTCGCAAAAAGTCAGACATGACTGATTGACTGAACTGAGCTGAACTGAACCGATGACCACCAAGAACAATGACATCAGGGAAAGACTTGGAGCTCAGTGACCACTATTTTCAGCTACTTCCTGCTCACAGAGCTTCAGTGACCCTCTCCATTCCTTCTCTTCATCACTCCTAAGTCCCAGGATGGAAAATTTAGATAACTTGTCATCTATTGCATAAAAAGGGAATAATTTGAACTATCGCTAGAAGCTTAAAAATGTCAAACAGATGACAACTCATTCTGCGATTGGGGGTTTCGAGAGGTATGAGGCGGTGACAGGCCCTGCCTGGCCTCCACCACTAAAATAGCAAGAATGTCCAGACAGCAACACAAGGCAGGGCCAGGCCTCTTGGGATCTGAAGTTTATGCAACTTGGGGAATGTTCTTTAGGTAAAAAAAGAAACCATAAATTATAAAAAGGAAACCAAAGGCGATATTGATATAGGATGTAAAAGCACAAGCAATTATAACTTTAAAAAGCTAAAAAATATCACAAACATGACAAAATCCAGGAAAAAATTTATGACTTAATTACCTGACATGCTTTTATTGTATTCTTTCCTATTTATAGGAGGGTGGATATCCCTTTATTCCATTTTATACTATCATTTTCTACACAGGATAAGGTAGATTCACATAGTCCAGAAGAGCAAGACTAGAGACTGCTTCCATTAGGAAGTGACATTAAAAATAAGAAAGGATTGGAAGTACTGAAGCAAAAGGTGCAGGTGGGAGGTGGAGCTGGGGCGGGGTGGTGGGGTGGGAAGGGGCATGGCCCGGGAAAGTGGGTGAGTGTCCCATTGCAAGAAGCCTGAGGTGGAAATGGCTTTCTCATCTGGTGGGTCAGAGGATGAGAAACAAGAGAGGAGGTGATCAAAATGCAGGGCAAATACCTCCATGGAACATTATGCAGCCATTAAAAGGGATTCTGTGGGGTTTATGCAGCAACAAGGAGCAAAGCCTTGGCGGAAAATCGCAGGCATGAATTTCTACTCGAAAGTACAGCCTCGTGAAGAATTATGGAATCTCACCGACAAGGTCCCTAGTGGAACAAAGAGTAAGTTTGAGTCCCTAGTCCTTTTTCCCACCTGTGGGGGACGTGGACTGTTTGTGCTGTGAACCCTCCCCCAGCCACTGCGAAGGCCAAGGAGCCAGGCGGCCGCCAGGGAGGGGCCAGGTGAGCACGTGACTTTCTCATGTGGGGCTGAAGAGCTTCCGTCTTCCTGGGATGGGTCCTGTGCCCGCCCTCAATTGTTTCCTTGTTTCTTTAGATTTATTTGGGCCCCTGGTGGCTCAGATGGTAAAGCGTCTGCCTGCAATGCGGGAGACCCGGGTTCGATCCCTGGGTTGGGAAGATCCCCTGGAGAAGGAAACAGCAACCCACTCCAGTACTCTTGCCTGGAGAATCCCACGGACGGAGGAGCCTGGTAGGCTACAGTCCATGGGGTCGCAAAGAGTCGGACACAACTGAGCGACTTCACTTTCACTTTTCCGTAAGCTCACAAGAGAAAAAGCAGTTTCGCTCTTATTACTTTAACTGGTCACTTTATAAACAAACTACATACACACTGTAGAAGGTTCAGGCAACATGAAAAACCATAAAGAAGAAAGGCTCAGAGGGTTGCTCTCTGTCGTTTACTCCCGCTTTATCACGTTGTGCTCAGAGAACGTGATGTGTACTCGGTCATTTCAGAGGTGGTACAGACTGGAGAGGATTTCCTGAGGTTTTTAAGGCCCAGTCAATGAGTAATTTGGTAAATGTTTAAAGGTAGACTCTCTCCTTCAGTCAACAGAGTTCAGGATTTATCTTTTAGGCAAAGTATATTATTCTGTTGGACTTTGTGCCAAAGTTTTTTATCTGGAATATGGAGATAACATCATAGTGTCTCTGTCTGATGTGGCTGGGCTAAGTTACACATGTTAATACATGGAAAGAGCTGAGAATAGTGTCCACAGCACAGTAAGTGCTTACACAGTAAGCATGCTTCATTGTTGCCATCATCGTCACTATTTTTATATCCTAGATTCTGTACTTAAATGGAATTTTGTCTGCCAAGGATTAAGGAACTGGGTTTGTGGCTTCCCAATTGTTTTCTGTTTTTTTCACCTGGTATTTACCATAGATATGCTGTATACAATCTGAAATTCATGTGATCATAGTGGACAAACTCTTAAAGAATCCTTGTGTAATTTTAAGCTGATAGAAATCTAGCTCCTTAATCCCTTGCCTCCATGCTGCCAGCTGTTTGTGTCTTACCCCATCTTTCCTCTTAGTCCATGTTTTCCTCAAATTTTCTGAGCGAAACCGCTTCTGTGGGTTGCAATCAGTTTTCTAGAGCAGGCTGTTTATCATTTACTGCTGGTGTTCGTGTGCCTTCATGAATAGATGCATGTTATCTCCTGTTTCCTTCGGTGAATTGGAGGTGATTTTTCCACTCATTTGCCCTCAAAAGGCACAGGTTCACTCATCTGCTCTCCCCTCCCTGTTAATCCCAACTCTTGCCTACATCCTTACCTAGAACAAGTCCTGGGCAACTGGAGGTTGTGAACTGATCAGTCTGTCCTTCAGCAGCCAGAAGAGGCGGGGGGTCCAGGGCTGTGGGTAAGTTGCGCTCCCTGGAATTTTTCCAAAGGTTGTTTTTTTTTTTTTACTGAAAACCCCACCAAAGTCATCTGAGTGGAAGAAGAGAAATCCCTGCCACTGTATCTGCTAGGAATGCCTGTGGAGGGTAACAGGACCTGGTGGGGAGTGGGTGAGAACCCCAAAAGACAGCCTCCTTTCTCTGCTTTCAGGCCTCTGCCAGGCTGCCTTTACCTGGAGGGAATCTGAACTTTCCCTTTCCTGCATCCGCCTCCCTCAGAGTCAGATAGAAGTGGGGAAATGGAGGGTGGTGGGGAAGGGACATGGCCATGTGGTTTCTCTTCCTGGGAGATTTCTGTGGCCTTCAGGCCATGGTGGATGTTTCTCTATGCCATATCCTTCCTCCTCAGAAGTGAACATATTTTAGGTATAATCTCCCACCTTCTGCTCTCTGCCCATCTCTAAGGCGGGTCAAAGTCCAGCGTTTATTAATTGGGCTCAAATTCTGTTGCCTTTCACTAATTTCATCAGTTTCTCTAGGTTTTTTTTTTTTTTTTTTTTTTCTCCTGTTCATTCTTCTGTGTGGAGGAAAGCATTTGGGGAAAAAAATTACCCTGTGCAATAAAACTAAAATCACAGGTACCTCTTCCCACATCTGCATGTCTGCCCTGGTCTGGTTTGCTCAGAAGCCTTTGGGCCGAGCAACCAGGAAGGTGGCGGGCACTCTCCTCAAACGTTTCTGAGCAAAGCAGCAGCTCTACCAGAAACTTGATCACACCATGCTTCTACAAATGACTCAAATTTAGGTCTGAACACATCCAAAATGACCTTGATTCCACCCCCTCCAAAAGCTCATGTGATTCCCTTTCTGCTCTGCCGGGCTTTTCCTTCATCCATAATTTGAACCGTACAAAGCTATAGCTTTTCCAGTGTCATGTACAGATGTGAGAGTTGGACCATAAAGAAGTGTGTGTGCTTAGTCATTCAGTCTTGTCTGACTTTTTGCAAACCCATAGACCACCATGCTCCTCTGTCCATGTGGATCCTCCAAGTAATAATACTGGAGTAGGTTGCCATGTCCTCCTCCAGGGGATCTTCCCAACCCAAGGATTGAACCCAGGTCTCCTGAATTGCAGGCGAATTCTTTACCATCTGAGCCATCAGGAAAGCCCAGGAATACTGGAGTGGGTAGCCTATTCCTTCTCCAGGGGATTTTCCCAACTCAGGAATCAAATCGGGTCTCCTGCATTGCAGGTGGATTCTTTGGCTGAGTCCCAAATAATTGATGCTTTGGAACTGTGGTGCTGGATAAGATTGTTGAGAGTCCTTTAGACAGCAAGGTCAAACCAGTCAATCCTAAAAGAAATCAACCTGAATATTCATTGGAAGGACTGATGCTGAAGCTGAAGCTTCAATACTTTGACCACCTGATGTGAAGAGCTGACTCACTGGAAAAGACCCTGATGCTGGGAAAGATTAAGGGCAAGAAGAGACGGTGGTGACAGAGGATAAGATGGTTGAATGGAATCACTGACTCAAAGGACGTGAGTTTGAGCAAACTCAGGAAGACAGTGAAGGACAGGAAAGCCTGACACGCTGTAGTTCATGAGGTCGCAAAGTCAGACACGACTTGGTGACTGAACAATAAGTTGAACAACTTAAGACACCAACTGAAAAGTCACCCCTGAGTCCTCTCTCCATCCTCCAGCCAGCCCATCAAGGGCTTGTCAGTGCTGCTGCCACCTCTCAAGCATCCCCACTCCTCCACCTCTCTGCCATCCAGGCCCAGACCAGCAGCACTTCCCACATCCCTCCTACCCTCTCCAGGCCTCGTTCCACACTCCTCACCCCTAACCATGGCCTGTGGGCCTCTGAACGTCTGGTTCCTGCTTTACTTTCCCTTGCTTACTTTATTTCTTTATTTTTAAAGTATTTATTTGGCTGTGTCAGTTCTTAGTTGCAGCATGTGGGATCTTTCATTGTGGCACTTGGGCTTAGCTTCCACGCAGCATGTGGGATCTTCCTGGACCAGGGATCAAACTTGAGTCCCCTGCATTGACAGGTGATTCCCAACCACTGGACCACCAGGGAGGCCCCTCCCCTTGCTTACTTTAGTCTAATTATACTGGTCCTTTCAATTCCCCAGACCATGCTCCAGTAAAGAAGGCTGCAAATTCTTGGCGTCACCCCCTGCCAACCTCAATTGAGAAGTACAGTCCAAAGGGGTCATGGACTACCTTTGTTTTGGGATAATTTGCCAAGATTCCTCCTCAGGGCCTTAATACCCAGAATCCTCTCCCCACACTCCTCTCTGGCTCCATCCTTCAACCTATATGCTCTTTAGAGGCCCTTCCAGACCACTAAAGACTTTCAACTAAAAGTGAAAATAACAAGGTAGAACCTGCAGCTGTCCTTTCAGTTCAGTTCAGTCGCTCAGTCACGTCATTTCCTTTTTAATGTTATTCAGTTGCTCAGTCATGTCAGACTCTTTGTGACCCCGTGGACTGCAACACGCCAGGCCTCCCTGTCCCTCCCATCTCCCAAAGTTTGCCCAATTTCATGTCTACTGCATCAGTGATGCCATCCAGCCATCTCATCCTCTGATGCCCTCAATCTTTCCCAGCATCAGGGACATTTCCAATGAGACAGCTGTGCCTATCAGATGACCAAAAGACTGGAGCTTCAGCATCAGTCCTTCTGAGTATTCAGGGTTGAGTTCCCTTAAGATTGACTGGTTTGATACAGATATATAGACATAAATAAAACAAGCAAATAAGCATCATAATTTATTGTATCTTCCTCTCTAGAGCAGGGGTTGGCAAACCGTGGCCCACACCTTTTTAAATGGTTTTACTGGAACAGTCACACCCATGTCCATTGCTACTTCTGCATTGGCAGTTATGCAGTTCCTACAAATGCCATGTGTCCCACCCAGCCTCAGATACCTACCATTTGGCTCTTTAAATATCCTGGTTGCACAGAGAGTAAACTCTGTGGCTCTTTCATCCTGAGATCAACAGTACCTAATACAATTAACTGGTTGAAGGGACTGAAGAGCTCTGAAGCCTGGCTATAAGCCCTTCTTCACTAGGGAGCTCTTTGTGTTGCAGCAGGGCACGGCCAGCTCCCTTCAGTCCTCAGAGTCTAAGGGGTCCCAAATGAAAACCCTGGAGGAGATGCACCAGAACCCAGGAGTCTTAAGTCCAAGGTCAGTCCAAGGAGACCAAACACTTTCCTCATCCCTTCTGCTCAGTTTCAGAAGAGGACAGGGGGTAGGTTAGGGCCCTCTACCACCTTTCGGGGGATACTGCTCTGACCAACCCCTTAGGCAAGGATGAGACCATACTTTCAGGGGAAAAACGGGTCCCTCTGCTTCTCTGCTTTCTCTGACAAGTGTGGGCTGGGCTAGACCCTGGGAACAGCCATGTAGGAATGTGGAGACTCTCCCTGGTTCAGAAGTTCCTCCCCGGCAAGGAAGTAGGTATGCTGATATGCCACTTCCTGCTTAAACTGGACATCACAAGGGATGGGGGGAGGCATCAGTTTATGTGTGTGCTTAGTTGCTCAGCTGTGTCCAATGCTTTGTGACCCTATGAACTGTAGCCCGCCAGGCTCCTCTGTCCATGGGGATTCTCCAGCCAAGAATACTAGAGTGGGTTGCCATGCCCTCCTCCAGGGGATCCTACCAACCCAAGGATAGAACCCAGGTATCCTGCATTGCAGGTGGATTTTCTACTGTCTGAGCCACCAGGGAAGCGTGTGCACAAATATAAAGAAAAGAGGCAGGCTCTGAGAATCTGCCAGGTCCCCAGGATAAGCTGCAGATTTTTGCCATTGATGCCATGAGTCACCACGGGGTCCTCTGCTAAGAACACATTACATACTCTTTTAATCTGTTATCATCTGTCAAGCCCAGGCCCAGAAGAGAAAACAGTCCCTTTTTCCTCCCTGCCTCCCCAGTACAAAGGCCCTGATCTCATGCAGGTTTCATGGGTCCATGGAGAGGTGCCTCTAGGGAGGAGTTGAAATCTTAAGGCGTGCAAAAGAGCCAGGTTCCAGCAGTCCCAGGTTCTGGACGGCTTCCAGCAGCTGTTCCCGTGCATTTCCAATAAAGGTATTCTCCAGGAAGGCAGGCAGGCCTCCCACACCATCCCGCAGAGTATACAGGGGCACCCGCACCAAGCCCAGCACCTGGGAAAGGAAGGAGACAGGAGACTCTGGAAATTCAGGGAGCTCATCCCAGCCAGATCTTTTTAGATCAGAGGTCTCACCCCTTATCAGTTCAACAGAAGCAGGCCTGAGCATGCACACCTCTGGGGAAGTAGAGGGCACAGGTCTTTGCTATACAATAACAATAACCCAGGTCATGCTATACATCTCACAAATGCCAACACTTCCCACACCATCTTAGTGGCTCCCACCTTCAAAACGCATGCTACACCAGTAGTTCTCAAAATTTGGTACCCAAAGCAGCCACATTAGCACTATTTAGGAACTTCTGAAAAATTTAAATCCTCATGTCTTTCTCCCCTCCCCAGCTGAGCAATTATGGAAGTGGGGTCAGTAATCACTGTTTTAATAAGCCTCTTAGTTGATAATGATTAGCATACACAATCTATCCCTCTCTCCCCTGGCCTAAGTGCCAAAGTTTTCCAAAAAATATCAAGCAAGAGAATATAGGGCCTAAAGTGCCAAGTCTGCCATTATAAAGTGGTAGCAGAAGAGTGACTTGGGTGGCTGAGTTTTAGAAAGACAATGCAGAGGCCCGTAAAGAGGGGAGAGGGCAAGATCTTTGCAGGAAGGCCAGGTTGGCTGTAACTAATCACCCAGACCCCAACTACACGAGGAAACAGCGGGGACAGGCCTGCGGGGCTGGAGGAGGTGGGGTGGGGTCCTGGGCTGGCCCCACCTCCAGCCCGTGGTCTCGGGCGCGCGGCGCGCCCATCTCCACCGCAGTCAGCTGCTCCAGGGTCAGGAGCTTGGTGTAGAAGTGCGCCACGACGTGCGGCCGGGACCCAGCGTGGGAGCTGCGGTAGTCAGCGCGCTCCACGCGAAAGGCGGCCGCAGCCTCGCCCAGCTCCTCGCCCAACTCGCGATTCAGCCCGTCCTCCAAACTGCCGTCGCGCAAGTCCACGAAACCACCAGGGAAGCCCAGGCGCCCATCAAAGCGCATCTGCATCTGTGGGAGAGGGAAGCTGGGATGGCCGGAGACGCCCATGGCGGCGTGGCCGCAGGGCGGGAGCGGGCGGAGGCCGGGAGCGCCCCCTCCTCACCAGCACGGCGTAGCGTAGCGGAATGCGACCAAAGAGCAGCCCTGGGTCCGGTGCGTAGAGCAGCGCGTGGCACGCGTGCCGCCAGCCCGGCCCCAGATGCAGGGCCTCCCCCAGCTCAAGCCTACGCATGCCAGCCATGGCCTGCCTTCCCCAACTCTGAGGTGCAGAAGGCCCTGGTGGGCAGGCGTGGGCCACCAGAACCAATCCCTGCAGGGCCCGGGGCGGGGCGCGGTGGCACGGACCAATCTCTGCAGGGCCCGGCGGCCAGGGCCAATCCCTGCGGGGCTCGGGCGGGACGCGGCAGCGGCGGCAGCCAATCAGACCGGGACCTGCGGGGAAGGCGAAGGCCCGGGGGGCACCTGCAAAGTGGCCCTGGGCCGGGGCGGGGGCTGAAGGAGTGGCGGGATCCTGGACTCGGAAGGAGTCCCGTGACAGTGCTGCAGGCACAGTCTAGCTTCAGGGTACTTCACCAGTGCTGGGACTGCTGAGTCTTGCGCAGAGGTTTTCTGCCTGAGTAGAGTTTAAGTATCTAATTAGGGACAGGGATGCGTCCTGGGAGCCACACCTGGTTAGTGTAGATGGTTCCCCGGGCCTGCGGTGGGAAGGGAAAAGAGCAGAATTGGCTCAGAGCCTCGACCTCTCCTGTACAGTGGGGACAGAGATGGATTTAAGAGCCTTGGAAGGAAAGTTATGACCAACCTTGATAGTATATTAAAAAGCAGAGACATTACTTTGCCAACAAAGGTCCGCCTAGTCAAGGCTATGGTTTTTCCCGTGGTCATGTATGGATGTGAGAGTTGGACTGTGAAGAAAGCTGATCACCGAAGAATTGATGCTTTTGAACTGTGGTGTTGGAGAAGACTCTTGAGAGTCCCTTGGACTGCAAGGAGATCCAACCAGTCCATTCTAAAGGAGATCGATCCTGGGTGTTCATTGGAAGGACTGATGCTAAAGCTGAAACTGCAATACTTTGGCCACCTCATGCGACGAGTTGACTCACTGGAAAAGACTCTGATGCTGGGAAAGGTTGGGGGCGGGAGGAGAAGGGGACGACAGAGAATGAGATGGCTGGATGGCATCACCGACTCTGTGGACATGAGTTTGAGTGAACTCCGGGAGTTAGTGATGGACAGGGAGGCCTGGCGTGCTGTGATTCAAGGGGTCGCGGAGAGTCGGACACGACTGAGCGACTGAACTGAACTGAACTGAGGGTGGTACTGCAGGGCCTCAGTAGCTGATTGAGTGGATGGGGAGGGATACTTTGCCAGGGCGATGGCAGGGTTTCCAGCCTGGATGGATGGCGCTGTCAATTTATGGGATGGGTGTTATAGGATGGGGTGTGGGGGTGTAGTCTGGTCAGGACTTGGGGGTGGCGCTAAGTGGTGGATAGAACGGACAGGACCCCAAGATTTTCCCGGAAAGGGCTGTGCTTGAAACCCTGTGGGCGCAGGAAGGAGAGAGAGCAAGAGTCATAGGTGGAAGTGTCCAAGGCTTCCTAGGCTCCAACCACTGAAGGAAGGAAGGTGGGGAACAGACCACCCCCAGAACTGGGGGCTCCTCAGGGCCTGAGGCTGAGTGAGGAGCAGGGGTTCAGGATCCCTCATCCTAAGCCTCCGCACCTTTTTTCAGGCCCTGCATTCTGTGTAGGTTCTCTCTTCATCAGCAGTCAGTATTTATTACACAAAGGATAGGAGGAGTCAGCTTCTTGAGAGAGGCTGGGCTTGGAGTCACTGCCTGTAAATGACAGCATGTGGTAAGAAAAAGCCCAGGAACCCTCCCAGACACAGGCTGGCTTTAGCAAGTCAGTCAACTCTCTCTGGTAAGTAGAGCATATACCAACCTATTGCACTTCCTAGATGGCTCAGCGATAAAGAATCTGCCTGCCAATGCAGGGGACGCAGGAGATGCAGGTTTGATCCCTGGGTGGGGAAGAACCCATGGAGGAGGGCATGGTAACCCATGCCAGTATTCTTGCCAGGATAATCCCATGGACAGAGGAGCCTGACACACTGCAGTCCAAGGGGTTGCAAAGGCACAGCAAACATAGCTATCTTTGGAGTTCAGGGTGGGCCAGAGAGCTGTGTAAAGGCCTGCACTTGGAACTTACCAGGCCTCAGCATGGGGTCAGGTGGGGTAGGGGATGGGGGTGGAGTGAGGGATCATCTTTCCTAGGTTCAGGTCAGGTCAGTTCATTTCAGTTGCTCAGTTGTGTCCAACTCTTTGCCACCCCATGAATCACAGCACACCAGGCCTCCCTGTCCATCACCAACTCCCGGAGTTCACTCACATTCATGTCCATCCAGTTGGTGATGCCATCCAGCCATCTCATTCTCTGTCGTCCCCATCTCCTCCTGCCCCCAATCCCTCCCAGCATCAGAGTCTTTTCCAGTGAGTCAACTCTTCGCACGAGGTGGCCAAAGTATTGGAGCTTCAGCTTTAGCATCAGTCCTTCCAATGAATATCCAGGACTGATCTCCTTTAGAATGGACTGGTTGGATCTCCTTGCAGTCCAAGGGACTCTCAAGAGTCTTCTCCAACACCACAGTTCAAAAGCATCAATTCTTCGGCGATCAGCTTTCTTCACAGTCCAACTATCACATCCATTCATGACCACGGGAAAAACCATAGCCTTGACTAGACAGACCTTTGTTGACAAAGTAATGTCTCTGCTTTTTAATATGCTATCTAGGCTGGTCATAACTTTCCTTCCAAGAGTAAGCGTCTTTTAACTTCATGGCTGCAATCAGCATCCGCAGTGATTTTGGAGCCCAAAAAAATAATGTCTGACACTGTTTCCACTGTTTCCCCATCTATTTCCCATGAAGTGATGGGACCAGACACCATGATCTTTGTTTTCTGAATGTTGAGCCTCAAGCCAACCTTTTCACTCTCCTCTTTCACTTTCATCAAGAGGCTTTTGAGTTCCTCTTCACTTTCTGCCATAAGGGTGGTGTCATCTGCATATCTGAGGTTATTGATATTTCTCCCAGCAATCTTGATTCCAGCTTGTGCTTCTTCCAGCCCAGCGTTCCTCATGATATACTCTGCATAGAAGTTAAATAAGCAGGGTGACAATATACAACCTTGACGGACTCCTTTTCCTATTTGGAACCAGTCTGTTGTTCCATGTCCAGTTCTAACTGTTGCTTCCTGACCTGCATACAGGTTTCTCAAGAGGCAGGTCAGGTGGTCTGGTATTCCCATCTCTTTCAGAATTTTCCACAGTTTATTGTGATCCTCACAGTCAAAGGCTTTGGCGTAGTCAAAGAAGTAGAAAAAGATGTTTTTCTGGAACTCTCTTGCTTTTTCCATGATCCAGTGGATGTTGGCAATTTGATCTCTGGTTCCTCTGCCTTTTCTAAAACCAGCTTGAACATCTGGAAGTTCACAGTTCACATATTGCTGAAGCCTGGCTTGGAGAATTTTGAGCATGACTTTACTAGCGTGTGAGATGAGTGCAATTGTGCGGTAGTTTGAGCATTCTTTGGCATTGCCTTTCTTTGGGATTGGAATGAAGACTGACCTTGTTCAGTCCCGTGGCCACTGCTGAGTTTTCCAAATTTGCTGGCATATTGAGTGCAGCACTTTCACAGCATCAGCTTTCAGGATTTGAAATAGCTCAACTGGAATTCCATCACCTCCACTAGCTTTCTTTGTCGTGATGCTTTCTAAGGCCCACTTGACTTCACATTCCAAGATGTCTGGCTCTAGGTCAGTGATCACACCATCATGATTATCTTGGTCGTGAAGATCTCTTTTGTACAGTTCCTCTGTGTATTCTTGCCACCTCTTCTTAATATCTTCTGCTTCTGTTAGGTCCATACCATTTCTGTCCTTTATGGAGCCCATCTTTGCATGAAATATTCCCTTGGTATCTCTAATTTTCTTGAAGAGATCTCTTGTCTTTCCTATTCTGTTGTTTTCCTCTATTTCTTTGCATTGATCGCTGAAGAAGGCTTTTTTTTCTCTCCTTGCTGTTCTTTGGAACTCTGCATTCAGATGTTTATATCTTTCCTTTTCTCCTTTGCTTTTCGCTTCTCTTCCTAGCTTAGTCTTCTTAATAATTGGCAGCGATGGCATCTACTGACAGAGGCAATTGAATCAAAGTGATGAAACTGTATGTGTGATATAAGTCATTCCCCTCCTAAAGTTCTAGAAAATCTAAGAAATTTCCAGGGATCTGGAAATTGCCAAGGTTAAATGATCAAACTGCAAAAAGCTTATAAAAACTGCCAATTCCAGAATGTAAATCGGTGCAGCCACTGAGGAAAACAGTACGATGTTTTCTCAACTGAAAATAGAGCTACCATGTGACCCAACAATTCCATTCCTGGGTATATATCCAAAAACAAGACAAAGATAAACAAAAAAACACTTACTGAAACTGATAAAGATACATGCACTCCAATGTTTGTGGAAGCATTATTTATAATTGCTGAGCAACCAGAATGTCCACTGACGGCCAAATGAATAAGGAAGATGTGGTATAAATACAATGGGATACTGCTCAGCCATAAAAAAGAATGACTTGGAGGGCGTTGTGTTAAGTGAAATGAGTCAGAGACAAATACTGTATGATACCACATATATAGAATCTAAAAAAATACCATCAACTAGTGAATATAACAAAAAAGAGGCAGACTCACCAATTTAGAGAACAAACTGGTGGTTACCAGTGGGGAGAGGGAAAAGGAAGTGGCAATATAGGAGCAGGGGACTATGAGATACAAACATTAGGTATAAAGTAAACTACAAGTATATACTGTACAACATGGAGAACATAGCAAACATTTTATAATAACTAAATGGAGTATAACCTGTAAAACTTAAGAATCACTGTATTGTATACCTGCAATTTATATAATATTACTTGTCAACTACACCCCAACAACAAAAATATAAGAAAAAACCCTGCCAATTCCAAGGTTCCACCCCAGACAAAGGAATTCAGAATCTCTGGAAGCGGCACTGAGGCATAAGTGGGATTTTTTTTTTAACTATTTGTTTCTTTCTGGCTGTGCTGGGTCTTCACTGCTGCACTGGGGCTTTCTTTAGGTGCAGTGAGTGGAGACTGCTCTGGTGGTGGTTTCTCTTGTCACAGTGCATGGGCTCCAGAGCACAGGCTAGGCCTTGTGACACACAGGCTCAGTTGTCCCATGGCATGTAGGATCTTCCTGGACCAGGGACTGAACCACGTCCCCAGCACTGGCAGGCAGACTCTTGACCACTAGACCACCAGGAAAGTCCCATAAGTGGTTTTTATGTGTGTTTGAGGTGACTCTGATAAGGAACCAGGGCTGAGAACTGTGCCCTAAACTTAACCCTTACCCCTAACACTCTAAAGGTGACTTGGTTTCTCTCTAGAAGGGCTTCCTTGGGGATTTAGGGTCGAACATGCCTTTTCCAGAGCTTTGAGAGATTGTATCCTCTAATGGTTGCTTGAAAGAGACTTTTAATTCAGCTATTTCTATGGCAACGTGAACAACTATGAAACCAAGATAATAGCTCTTCAAGAAAATGACTGGAGACCAGAGCTTTTTCAGGATGGATAAATATGGAAGCCATCGAGACCCTCCAGCCAGGCCCGCCTTTCCAAACTGCTCCCTGCTTTGGCTGGGGGAGCCCAGCCTCTGCCCCCACCTCTCCTCTTCCACCTCCTGAGGCGGATTGCTCAGCAGTTGGGGGCTAAAGGTCGAGAGCTGAGCCACAGGCCTCCAGAGATGCTCCCAGTTCAAGAGCAAAAATAGCTCAGTGTTCAGCCTCAGAGACTGCTTAGGGAACTTATTCATGATTTTTAAATAAATGAGAAAAGAGCTCCATCTCAGGCAACCAAATAGTTGATGTTGTTGTTGTTCAGTTGCCCCGTTGTGTCCGACTCTTTGCATGGACTGCAGCATGTCAGGCTTCTCTGTCCTTCACTGTCTCCCAGCGTTTTCTCAGACTCATATCCATTAAGTTGGTGATGGCCATCCAACCATCTCATCTTCTGTAGTCCCCTTCTCCTCCTGCCTTCAATCTTTCCCAGCATCAGGGTCTTTTCTAATGAGTCAGCTCTTCCCATCAGGTGGCCACAGTATTGGAGCTTCAGCTTCAGCATCAGTCCTTCCAATGAATATTCAGGACTGATTTCCTTTAAGATTGAATAACTTGATCTCTTTGCAGTCCAAGGGATTCTCAACAGTCTTCTCCAACACCACAGTTAAAAAGCAATCAATTCTTCAGCGCTTAGCCTTCTTTATGGTCCAACTCTCACATTGGTACATGGCTACTGGAAAAACTAGGTTTTTCTTTCTATAGAGAATTCCAGTTATTCAAAGAAGAAAAATGAAGTCAATCAAAACTTTGCTGTTTTTTAAACTTTAAAGAATAAAGAGATCCTAGGAAATGATCGTCAGTGGCTGCCAACATCATTAAAATGATAGAAAAATGTCCCACCTATGAAATATTCTTGTCCCAAAACTGAATTTGAATCTAGCTACCATATAATAAGAAATTAAAAAAAAATATTTTTCAAATATCAGGAAGAAGCTAGGGTGATCCAGGTAGTAGTGGATTAGAGTTGGAGACATCAGTTAAGAATTTGTTTATTTTAGATATTGAGGGTTATATGCAGAAACATTTTTGGATAAGTGTGTATTCAAGGGACATTTTGTGTACATACAAATGTCCTTGCTCTGTCAGCTGGGAGGGCCTAAATGAAGTGATTCCTAGGGAGCAACAAGCACACCCAGTGCCCAGATCTTGATTTCTGTCACCATATCCCAGTAAAAGGAACCAGGGCTCCTTGGAGAAACGCTGATTCAAGCACTGGGCCAGGAAATATACACAGTGGATAGATAATGAGCTCCACGAAATATACACAGTGGATAGATAATGAGCTCAGAGCATCTTGTGACACCGGAAAGTTAGGAAATACACTGAAAATTCATCAATCAATAATGGAAAAAAAAAACATATTGATGGGAGTTTGTCAAAGTAGCAGGGACACAGGAGCGAACTGAAAGAACTCCCTACAGCCAAAGTTGAAAGAGTCTGGGCAAGAAAATAAAGCTCTATTGGGTTATAACCCAAAGATGAAATAAATCTCCACAGGTCTACACTGATATAAATTATGAAAAAGTACATAAATAGAAAGGAAACAAATCTCTACTCAGTAGTAGTTAAAATAATTTATCTAGAGGCTCTGCCCCGAAGGGGTGAGTAAAACTGTCGCCTCTCCAGTGTGGGCTATGAGAACATAGGGGCCTAACAGAATGGGGTGGGGTGAGGGCTCTAACTGTGGGGAAACCCGACATTGTTACCTCTGCACCTCTGCCAGGTGACCCAGAGCAGCATCCCGTGGGTGCCGTGCACTCATGGTATGATGGTGATTATAGGGGTGACTGCGTGAACAATCTGGGATCTCTGTACTGTCTTCACAATTTTTCTGTAAATCTAATACTTCTAAAAATAAAGTTTTGGGTTTTTTTGTTTTTTTTTTTCAATTCAGTATGATGCAATCTAGACTGAAGGTGTTGTAGCCACGTGTTCCGGGAAACAAATTCAGAAGGACAATGCAGGTGGTGGAGTGCAGTTTATTACACTGGCGGGCCCAAGGCAGAGTCTCCTCTCAGCCAAGGACCCCGACCAACATTTGTGAAAATCTTTTATACCCTATGTGTATGTGTCTGAACCCACCACCCCAAATTCCTTGAGACTTACATAAACCAAGGAAGATACAACCCCAGTAACCCCATCATTCACGTGCTATGCGCTCATGTGCTCAAGCAGTCAAACAGTTAGCCAGTAATCAATAAGCCCGAGGTTACAATCCGATAGATACAGAAAAATTACGGCCTGTCTGGAGGAAGGGGTGATTAGTGTATGTTTTCTCTTAGGTGATGAGTAACCTAGATACGATCTTCAAGGTTCCCCTGTCTGGAGGGGGTCTTATCCTTCTGTTGTTTTCATAGGCACTAAACACAGAGTTCAGAGTCCATTGGAAAGGTGGCCGAGCATTATCAGCATAAACAGGCCTAAGATGGAGTTCAGGCCGTATGAATTCCTTCTTCAAAGGAAACTTTACAAAAGAAATGAGCTGGTTTCTTCAGTAAATTAATTACAAGGGAAGAGGCGGTGGGGGCAGAATCCATACATTAAAAGAGATTGAGGAGACATCTAGGGAAGGGATTATTTAGATCCCAGTCTGAAGAAACAAAGATTGTGGGGAGATGTGAATCCTGAGTGGATATTTGATATATAGGACTTGTTGATCATGTTTTAGGTGTAATTGGATAAGGAAATGGCAACCCACTCCAGTACTCTTGCCTGGAGAATTCCATGGACACAGGAGCCTGGTGGGCTACAGTCCCTGGGGTCACAAAGAGTCAGACACGACTGAGAGACTAATACTTTTAAGTGTAATAATAGCAGTGTGGCATTCTACAAAAAAAAAGAGTCTTTATCTTTTAGAGATACACGCTGAAATATTTATGAATGATAAAAAAAATTCACCAGCGAGGGAGTAATGGTGAGACTATAAATAAAATCAAGATTGGCCACAAACTGATCATTTCTGAAGCTGACGGATAGTCCCCCAACAAAGGCACACTATATTATTCTCTTTACTTTGTATATAGTTTGATGTTTTTCATAGTAAAAAGTTAAAAAGCTCTTTGACTTCTCATGAAGTTAAAGGTTATAATTTACATTTGAATAAAGCTTTGCAATTTCACAAAACCCTTTCACAGAGAGGATCTCCTTTGGTCCAGGAGAGTGGGAGAGAGGGGAGAGTTTGGTTTTACTTTTTAGGCAAAAGAAGACTGCAGGCATCCCCCATTTGTCAGAAAATCTTACACCATCCCATTTAATCCTCATAAAAGTTGCCAGGCATTTCAAATGCAGAACCAAGATTAAAAACCGCTGATTTTGAAGACTATAGGACGGGAGGAGGAGGGAGGGAGAGGAGGTGCCACCTGCAGAGAGCTGCCAGCAGGAGTTTATCCAGCCGTACTTACTGAAAGGGCTAGATGCTGCTGCTGTTATTATTAATTTTTAGGCATTCACATACCTGCAGTTACATCCAAGCCTTCAAGGAGGTGGCATTCTACAGAAGCCAGCTCTCTTCTTGATTATTTGCAGGCACAGCATCAAAAATATCCACTGCTGTGGATACAGATGTGTTGTCTGGGGCTCATCAGGTGGGTCCATTTCAGTTAGAGGACAGAACTTTTCAGATACTTCCAGCTTCATACCTGGACTTCTCCCTGCTGCATACCCCACAAATGCCTCAAATCCAGCCTACCCAGGAATGAGCTACTTCTCCCCCACCTGCGTCTCTTATACCCCGACCTCTGTGAATGCCTATCCAGCCCGCCTTCTGGAAACCTAAGAGCCTCCCTGACATCCTACATCAGCCTAATACTGCTTTATCTCAGATATTTTCAAACCTGCCCTCCACACAGTCTCAAGTTACAGCTCAAAGCCATGTCCTCCTCAGGGAATGGCAACCCACTCCAGTGTTCTTGCCTGGAGAATCCCAGGGACGGGGGGGCCTGGTGCTGCCGTCTGTGGGGTCACATAGAGTCAGACACGACTGAAGTGACTTAGCAGCAGCAGCAGCAAGTAAACTCAACAGCTCACGTGTGGAGTTCTGTGGTGCCTAGTGGTTAGGGTTCTGGCCATTCACTGCTGTGGCCAGGGT
This sequence comes from Moschus berezovskii, assembly GCF_049115385.1. NCBI lineage: Eukaryota > Metazoa > Chordata > Mammalia > Artiodactyla > Moschidae > Moschus > Moschus berezovskii. The sequence goes on from NC_142460.1 coordinate 162,040,903, forward strand.
TCAGTCCCTCCTTGGAGAGCTGAGATTCCGCAAGATGTGTGACATGCCCAAAAAATAGAGTAATGTTTAGGAACCTACTTCCTTGGTGGAGCAGAGATTAAGATTCTGTGCTTCCAATGAAGGGGGCATGGGTTTGATCAGGTCAGGGAACTAAGATCCCACATGTTGTGCTGTATGGTCAAAAATAAAAATAAATGAACTAAAAAAACAGCTCACATGTGAACTTTGCCTTCTGTATTAGTGATCTGTTGCTGAAATGTACTGTAAAGGTAGTGACTTAACAGTAAACACATCTCACAGTAGCTGATGCTCAGGAATTACAGAATGGCTCCCTAGATGGTTCTGGCTCAGAGTTTCTCATGCTGTTTTAGTCCAGCAATCAGCATGGGCTGCATCAGATGAAGGCTTGACTAGGGCAGAAGAATTTGCTTCCCAGGTGGCTCACTGTTATGACTGGAAGTTACAGCTTGTGGCAGAAGCCTCAGTTTCATGCCACATAGATCTTGCCGTGGGGTTGCTCGAGTGCCCTCATGATGCAATGGCTGGCTTCTTTCAGAGTGCGGCACCCAAGGGAAAGCAACACGGGATCCATATCTTTTATGACTAGTGTCAGAAGTCATACATGACTTCTACAGGATCCTCCTGACCACAAGGCCATCCCTGATGCCACATGATAGGGAGCTGCACAGACAGAGCAGGATACCTACTAGAGGTGAGGGACCACTGGGGGTGTCTTGGAGACCAGCCACCCACCTTCCACTCAAACCTGCCATGGTCACCCTCACACTTGATGAACTAGTAGTACGTAAAGATGGCATGTTCTTCATGCCTGTAAGATCTTTGTCTCCTTGCCTGAATTTTGCCCCAGCTTTCAGTTCAGTTCAATTCAGTCACTCAGTCATGTCCTCAGCTTTATTGAGGGATAATTAACCAAGGAAAATTGTATATGTTTGAGGGGTACAACAAGACGATTTGCTATATTTGCTAGACATATACATTGTGAAATTACCACAATCAGGCTAATTATCACCTCACATAGTTACTATTTTATGTGTGTGTGTGGTGAGAACACTTAAGATTTATTTCTTGGCAAATTGTAAGTCTACAATAATACAGTATTATTAACTACAGTCCTTATGTACATAAAATCTCTAGAAGTTATTTACTGCATATAACTGAAACATCGTGCCCTTTAACCAACTGTCCCTGTAAGTTTCCTGCTCCTGAGTGATAATACAGCCAGAACAATTCTGTGGCCAAACTCAGAGTCTGGGGGTAGGAAAATACCCCCCTCCTATGACAGTGGGAATAACTAAGAAGTGAAAGAGCAGTCAAGGGTCCAGGGAGGGGTGAACTGGAGCCAAAAATTCAATCTTTAAGAGCAGGAAAAAGCGTAATATTTTGGGAGAAAAAATTCTAGCTGCTGAATGATTATCTCCCAACTAAACTTACAAATCTGTTTTGCAAATACTCTATTAGTGTTAAGCTTTGTTTTCTTCGTAAATCTTAATGCTCCAGGAGAATCCCCATGGACAGAGGAGCCTGGTGGGCTGCAGTCCATAGAATCACAAAGAGTTGGACACCACTGAGCAACTAAGCGCAGCACAGCACTCCTAAATGAGTATTTACAGATATATTATTTCATAAGATATATCTGTTGGACTAAATTTCTGAATTTCCTTCTGAAGTTGGGGGAGAGCTGAGTATACTGAGGCCACTGGGGATGCAGCTCATGTTATGGGTTCCTGCATGTGACGTGTGTTGAGGCCTGGGCAGGACATGGAACTGGTCCTTGGCATCACTCAAAGGCCTTCCCAGAGCTACTTTCTTCACAGCCTCTCAGCTCCCAACTGACCGTAAGCAAAGAGCTGGCTGAAAATGGCTTAAAGTGTTGACTTTTGAGGTGTGTTTGGATGTCAGTACTAGAATCTTAACCACCTAAGGAGGCCTTCAGGGATGAATCTCGAATGATGGGAGATCAGGCAGCCTGATAATAAAATTAATAATTCCTCCTCCAAAGTCGAGAGCATCTTAACAGCATTTAAAGCATGTGCACACGAGCCCCATGAGCAATTCCCCAGGATTCAACATGTGACATTATCTTGCTTATTTTTTATGGCAATCTTCAGGCAAAGGCAGGAAACTGAGCTTCCAACGAAATGACTTGTGCTTGATCTCACAGTACATGGTGAGAGTGAGCCCAGAGTCCTAGTCATCTGGGTGGTGGTTGGTGGTTTAGTCGCTTAGTCGTGTCTGACTCTTTGCGACCCCATGGACTGTAGCCTGCCAGGCTCCTCTGCCCCTGGGATTCTTCAGCCAAGAATACTGGAGTGGGTTGCTATTTCCTTCTCCAGGGGATCTTTCCAACCCATGAATTGAACCCAGGTCTCCTGCATTGTAGGCAGATTCTTTACCAGCTGAACTATGAAGGAAATCATCTGGGAGCAAATTCAGTTGTTTTCCTTATGCAAACAAAGATCACTATTTTTTAATGTGGACCATTTTTAAAGTCTATTGAATTTGTTGCAGTACTGTTTCTGTTTCATATTTTAGTGTTTTTGCCACAAAGCATGTGAGATCTTAGCTCCCCAACCAAGGATTGAACTTGCACCCCCTGTATTGGAAGGCAGATTCTGAACCACTAGACTGCCAGGGAAGTCCCAGGAAGATCATTTTAAAATACTCTTTGCTGTGTGGTCACTCCCGTCCCTCTCCCCTCCCCTCTCTGTCTCTGCCTCTGTCTCACCCCTTTCTTCTCTTCCATTTTTCATTTTTCCTCCTTTATCATGTTGGTGGCCTGGCCCCCTTTCCTTCTGACACATAGTTAAGGCACATGAGTTGCCCCACTATCTTGAAAGAGGAGTGGAGTATCTTCCCTCCTTGAGCTGCTGTCTAATTTGCCTGTCTCCTTTATCCTGAGCCCATATAATGGACTGAGAGCTTTGACTTTGGCCCCAGGCCCAAATACATTAAATAATTAATTCCCATCACTCTCCTTTGTGTGCCTTATTTCTATATCACCCAGAATAGCTGGTGGCATTTCCCCTTGCATAAAGAGAAAGCAGAGAGGTCAGTTGGCACTTCTGAAATATATATGTATTTTACAAAGCCACACACTAGCAGGGCTTCTTTATTCCTTCATTCCTGTGACTGATTCATAACAAGCAGCTTCCTAGCTCTCCAATTGCTCAGCCAATTTCCACTCACCATCTTGCAATCTGGTCAGTGATTAATGCCCACACTGAGTATGGCTGAGGGACAAAGCATTTTCCCAATGGTAAAATCCAAAAGGAACTTTCTAGTCATTTTAACTCTGTGCTGCCGCTCCCAGTAAACCAGCTGGAAAGTAACCAAAGTGATCTTCTTTTGTAAGACATGGAGCTCTGATCCAAGATGGTATTTCTTCCTAGCTTTCCTTTCTGTGATGGCTGATACAGTGCACAGCATAATTCCTGGGGGATAACATGTTTTCCTTCTGCACCTGTCTTCTAGACATTGTAGGAGACAAGAATAGGCCACCTCCAAATATGCCACTTTGGCGTAAGGATTATTTTGAGCTGAAAGTAATTAAGAAACAGCAGATGCAGGAAGAGCTCTGTTAAAAGCATCATTTCCCATGAGAAAAGCACCCTTCCTGGACTGGGGAAAGGATAACATTTTTATCATTGGAGATGGGGTACCGATGCCCAGACCGATCTGCACAGACTCCTAACTCACCTCTTATCTGCCACCAGTTCCATGTGTCTCCTTGTCACGGCCCCACAGTTCACCCCCCTTGGAGCTCAAATCTCTTTTCCCTCTGTTTTGTCACATCTCTACTACTGATCCCTGCTCTTTCGTCAAAATAGTGTTTAAGTTGTCAGGACTGTTTCTTTGGCAGCTTCACTTCTTTCTAAAAAGCATCCCCCCACACACACATATGCCATGTAAAAACATTAAATCAAATAAAATGTGTATCCTTTTTCTTCTGCTGTCTATGGTCAGTTTACTTTGAAGACTCCAGCTGCAGAACCTAAGAGGGTAAGTTCAGTTCAGTCCCTCAGTCCTGTCCAACTCTTTGTGACCCCATGGACCGCAGCATACCAGGCCTCCTGTTCATCACCAACTCTTGGAGTTTACTGAAACTCATGTCCATTGAGTCCATGATGCCATCCAATCATCTCACCCTCTGTTGTCCCCTTCTCCCGCCACCCTCAATCTTTCCCAGCATCAGGGTCTTTTCAAATGAGTCAGCTCTTCGCATCATGTGGCCAAAGTATTGGAGTTTCAGTTTCAATATCAGTCCTTCCAATGAACACTCAGGGCTGATTTCCCTTAGGATGGACTGGTTTGATCTCTTTGCAGTCCAAGGGACTCTCAAGAGTCTTCTCCAACACCACAGTTCAAAGGCATCAATTCTTCGGCGCTCAACTTTCTTTATGGTTCTACTCTCACATCCATACGTGACTACTGGAAAAACCATAGCCTTGACTAGACAGACCTTTGTTGGCAAAGTAATGTCTTTGCTTTTAAATATGCTGTCTAGGTTGGTCTTAACTTTCCTTCCAAGGAGTAACTGTCTTTTAATTTCATGGCTTCAGTCACCATCTGCAGTGATTTTAGAGCCTCCAAAAATAAAGTCAGCCACTGTTTCCCCATCATACTGTTCATGGGGTTCTCAAGGCAAGAATACTGAAGTGGTTTGTCATTCCTCCCTCCGGTGGACCACATTCTGTCAGAACTCTCCACCATGACCCATCCATCTTGGGTGGCCCCACATGGCATGGCTTAGTTTCATTGAGTTAGACAAGGCTGTGGTCCATGTGATCAGATTGGCTAGTTTTCTGTGATTGTGGTTTCAGTCTGTCTGCCCTCTGATGCCCTCTCTCTCTCAGTGCCTACTGTCTTACTGGGGTTTCTCTTACCTTAGACATGGGGATATGTCTTCACGGCTGCTCCAGCAAAGTGCAGCCATTGCTCCTGACCTTGGACGTGGGGTATCTCCTGTCAGCCGCTCCAGCACCGTGCAGCCGCCGCTCACCATTCCAGCTGTTAAGAGGGTAAAGGCAGTCTTTCCCCCCTCCAGTATGTTCTTAAATGCAGGGTGATGTTCCCTGGACATGTTTTACTTGTGAAATAGTTGAAAATCTTCCTATTTCCTCTTCTGACCCAAAAACTCACCCAAGGGTCAGGGAGGAGGAAATTTCCCCTCTGCCCCTCTTGAGTTCTTGTGACTGGACTAAAAATTGACACCAGACAGAGTAACAGGGACTTGAACGTAGCCCAAATCCAGTTTAGGACTCCAACCCATGTGGCCAGGACTCTCTCCATCTCTCCTTCTCTCCCTCTCTGGTGAAAAGATCTGATGAAGTAAGATTTTTATAGTAATGAGCACAGCACTGGACAATAATAGGCAACGAGCAAAGTCTTAGCTCCTCTAAGTAGTAATTATCGTTAGATGGATGTGCTACGTTCAACAAGATACTTCTGGATAGGACAAGAAAAAATAGGTGATTTATTTTATAGCCACGAATAAAAGTCTTTAATACTCCTTGGATGAGTTTGGGTAATACATCACAGAAAGGATGCGCTCTGTCCTTACACATGTTCTCTTCTTGCTTGTTAGGCATTCAAGCGTAAAGTGGGCCAAAAGCAGGTGACCTGAGACAGGTACATCTGGCCCCTGAGAAGCAGCTCAGCATGTCAGAGGCTGGGGACCAACCCCCTTCAGGAGCAGGGTGCCCACAGTCCCTGGAGACAAATGTGAAGAGCACATGCCTTCTCCCAGGCCAAGGCCAGGGTGAGCCAACCCTGCTGGAGACACAAAGGCACTAGAGGAGGACTACTCTTCAGGAAGACAACCTGATCCATGTGCCTGTCTCACAGTATAGACCTGACAACACTAAGGCCCACGTTGACTACTCTCTGAAGGAGATTGACAAGGGATTGAAGGTAGAGACCGCTGCTCTGCACCACGTCCCAGAACAGAGGTCAGCGACAGTGCTGATGGATTTTCACAGGCGCCTTGTCCACTGGGACCCGCTTGCTTCTGACAGTTGCTTCGTGATGGTTCTGGGGAAGAGTGACCCCTTCTGCCCTGGTGATCAGCAACTGCTCCTCAAAGTAGAGTAGTTGGTCAACCTCAAAACAGTCGCTGGCTCGAGGCACCACTGTTTCCAGAGCTGCCCAGACCTCTGCCTCGCTGGCTCCCTGCTGCCTTGCTCTCTTGAGGTAACTGTAGACCTCCTCAAACACCTCCGTTCCCAGCTTCTGCACAGCGGATCTGCCAGGCAAGCCAGGAAAGAGCAAGAAAAGTTACACACTGAGAAACCGTACAGTCAGCCCTGTGTGTCCACAGGTGGTTGAATCTAGGGGTGTGGAACCTGTGGATACCAAGGGTGACTGCACTGCCATTTTATACAAGGGACTTGAGCACCCATGGATTTTGGTATCTGCAGAGGGCAGGCGCATTTCCTGGAACCAGTCCTCCATGGATACCATGTTTGTGTTTTTTTGGATATCATTCTTTTTAAAATCATTAATTAGCAACATTCCTGGTGGTCCTGGTGGCTGAGACTCTGTGCTCACAAGGCAGGGGACTCAGGTTTAATCCCTCCACAGGGAACTATATCCCACACACTGTGCTCTCAGTGAAGGAGGACTGGTTGATCCATGGTGAAACAACTAGATCCCATACGATGCAACTAAGACCCGGAGCAGCCAGATAAATATATAAGTATAAAATTTCTTTTTTAATGAAACTTTGTGCAATGAATTAGGTTGATGATTATACAGTCGTCCCTTTGGCAGGGCATTCGTTCAGGACCCCTTGCAAATACCAAAACCATGGATGCTCAAGTCCCTTTTATAAAATGGTATAAAAGGTATTATAAATGGTATAAAGGTATATAACCTATGCACATATCACGGAGAAGGCAATGGCAACCCACTCTAGTACTCTTGCCTGGAAAATCCCATGGGTGGAGGAGCCTGGTAGGCTGCAGCCATGGGGTTGCGAAGAGTCGGACACGACTGAGCGACTTCACTTTCACTTTTCACTTTCACTCTTTGGAGAAGGAAATGGCAACCCACTCCAGTGTTCTTGCCTGGAGAATCCCAGGGATGGGGGAGCCTGGTGGGCTGATGTCTATGGGGTCGCACAGAGTCACACAGGACTGAAGTGACTTAGCAGCAGCAGCATGCACATACCATCTCTAGATTACTTACAATAAATAATACAATGTAAATGATATGTAAATACATGTAAATACAATGTAAATGATATGTAAATTGTTGCTGGCTTGCAGCAAATTCAAGTTTTGCTTTTTGGAACTTTCTAGAATTTCTTTTTCAAATATTTTTGATCCCCAGTTGGTTGAAGACACAGATGCAGAGCCCAAGGATACTAAGGGGCAAGTATAAATGTTTTTATAACTTTAACTGTGAAGAAATGTTTCTTTACTCTTTATTTTAATGAATTTGGTGAAAAGAAAAATCAGAGTTTTTTTTCCCCCAGAATCTTAAATGCATTACTGCTAGACAATAATGATAGTAATGCTAGTAGTAACTGAAGGCATTAATCACAAATGGTTTCATTGATTTTTTTAAGCTTTTATTGTACAGTATTGTACAACCGTACAACCTGGTAATCCCTAGAACACATAGAACTGGGTTAGGTATTATGGCAGATAAAAAGAAGTAACTGATCCTGATCTAGTTTATAGGCTTGTAATTACAATGCAAGATATATGCACCTTAAATTTTAAGTTACATTTTTATATTAAGTCAGAATTTACAAAATGCTTTTACATTTATTCTCTCAAATGACCCTTGTAAAGTAAGCAACACATTGAATGCTCATCTCCATTTTACAGATGACAATAAATATGTTGGCGTTCACAAACTCACACAGCTAGTGGTTGATGGAACTTGAACTCAAACACAAGTCTTGGAACTTCAGGTGCTAGAGAGATTGGCAGCCCTAGGGCCCCACATCCTCCAGCTTGTGTAGGCTTCCCACCTTTGCTGAGAGATGATCAGAACCGAACCCAAGATACTTCACGTCTGTAGTCACCTCAACCACTCCCAGAAATTCATCCTTTCCTTGCTGACATGTACCAAACCACAGTCAGATCCTATCGCTTCACTGTCTCAGACTCCTATAACATTAGGGTCTGGTCCCTTCTCTACTCTCATTTACCAGGCTGTGCAGAATCTGTCTGCTGCCTTCCTCCACCAACCTGCTCTGACTTACCCACAGTCTGCCTTAGCTATTAGGATCCAGTCACGCCTGCCTCCTTTCTGTTCCTTAAAAACAACCCAAGCTTATTCCTACCTCTGGGTCTGTGCACAAGCTGTACCCTCTTCCCTAAAATGCTTCTCCCTTTGATCTTTATATTGCTGCCTCCTTCTTGCCATTCAGATCTCAGCTTAAGTATCACCTTCTTGGAGAAACCATCCTTCGCCACTGAGTCTAAGAGATCCATCCAGTCGTTCCACAGGATCACACCACCTGAACTATTTGCACAGCACATATTACTTTGGGTATTTTTCTCCCACCTTTTTGCGTGTATCTGTTTGCTGTTGGCCTCTCCCTACTTCCCTAATTAGCATACAAGTCCCATAAAGGAACCAGGCATTCAGTAGGTGCTCAGGAAAGACTTGGGGAGAAGGAATGACCTAGACGGCCACTAAGTGCCATCAAATAGTGTCTCATGAAAGTTCATGGTTGGGAAAATCAGGGATACCTTGTGGAAGAGGAGGAGGCACCATCTCACTTGAGCTGTAACCGCTGGCGGACATGTGTGGGAGTGGCGGGAGACCAGTGAGGTGCCTGGCAGGTGTGGAGGATGCGCAAAGAAGTGGGTGAGAACCACATGAACACAACATTAAAGAAACCTTCAGTTCAGTCGCTCAGTCGTGTCCGACTCTTTGCGACCCCATGAATCACAGCACGCCAGGCCTCCCTGTCCATCACCAACTCCCGGAGTTCACTCAAACTCATGTCCATCAAGTCGGTGATGCCATCCAGCCATCTCATTCTCTGTGGTCCCCTTCTTCTCCCACCCCCAATCCTTCCCAGCATCAGAGTCTTTTCCAGGGGGTTTAGAATGTGATTATTATTTTTTTTTAGTGTGATTATTAATATTAACCGTTGATGATGAAGAAGCCCCAAATGTCCCCTGAAACCATACTAACAGTTCTTCACTTTCTCTGTGTGCCAAGCTCCATTCTGAGCATCATCTCAGATCATCCCTTTAAATCTTCATAATAACAGTGTAGATAGACATTATTATAATTCCCATTTTACAGATGAAGAAACTGAGATACTAAATGTATATATATATATATAGGGAGAGGGTATTATGTAACCTGCCCACCAGCACCTAACTTTTAGGTGGTGAAGCTGGAATGTGAGTCCCACTAGTTTCACTCCAGTACTCATTCTTTTCATCACTAGGATACAGACTTTGGATTCAGAGAGATCAGAGCTGGATCCTGGCTCTCCCTTTCACAGGCTGCACGACCTCGTGCCAGTTCCTTAACCTCTCTGAGCTTTGGGCTTTTCATACTTCAGTGGTATTTACACACACACAGGTGGCTCAGTGGTGAAGAATCTGCCTGCCAATTTAGGAAACGGGTGATGGCAGGTTTGATCCCTGGGTTGGGAAGATCCCCTGGAGTAGGAAATGGCAACCCACTCCACTATTCTTGCCTGGAAAAATTCCATGGACAGAGGAGCCTGGCAGGCTACAGTCCTGGGGTCACAAAGAGTTGGACATGAGTGAACGACTGAGCGCGCACACACACACACACACACACACACGCGCACACACACACACACACACACACACACATTTAAGCAGAGTGCCTCTTGCCTACCAGGAACTGACAACCATTGTTTTACTCTCATGGACATTATTGTTGCTTCCCCAGTGGTGAATTACACAGTAATCCTACTTCAGCTCAACTGGGAGCTTCAAGTAATTTTGTTGTTCTGCCGCCAGCTGAGACACTATTTTAAATACTTTTATCTTTTCTAGCTGAATTTGGGGGGAAAAATGACATAAAAAGACTGGTGGCACAGTGGGACTTAAGAAAAAGTAATTTTGTAGAGAGAAAACCGAGTTTAACAGAAAGCATTAAGAAACAGTTTATTCTTTAGACACAATTTAAGGAAACCTTGAAAAATGATTTTAGAGAACATAAGAAATTCCTGCACATTAAATATGTATGAGGCAGCAGAGGAAGAGAAGTGTGCCCTGAGCTCTCCCTTTAATCCCACTGTCTTAATGGTCACTGGTGCTAACAAGTACCAGGAACCTTTATGAAAGGTGGATTTTGTACCACTTCTTTCCATGTCTAGTGTTTCCAATGTCTGCCTCTGAATCTGGTGGGCCGAGACAGGCGACCACTTCCCATGCTTGGGCAACACGTGACACCCCTACATGGGATGTGTGACTTTCAGGCCCTTTCTGAAAATGGTGGTGCAATAGGTTCTTGTTGGGCACCTGGTTACAGCTAACCATTCCTGGAAGGGCTATTTTATTTGTGATCTAAACATCCTCCAGCAAATGTTGATGAATAAACTCACTGTCTAAAAAGAAAAATCCATCTACGTATAATTTATGAAACATACCTAAAATATAAGGGCATTGAAAGGTTGAGAGTAAGCAAACCTAAAAATAAAAGATATGCCAGGCAAATAAAAACCAAAAAAAAAAAAAAATCTGCATTAGTATATATGTTTTATGAGACAAAATAGATTTCAAGGGGAAAAAAAAAGCCTTAAAAGAATAAAGAATGCCACTAGATAATGAAAATAGTTCAATCCACCAGGAAGAAATGAAAATTCTAAATCTGCATGCATCTCATAAAGTAGAATAAAAATACATCAAGTGCAGGACTTCCTAGATGCTCCAGTGGTTAAGAATCTGCCTTGCAATGTAGGGGACTCGGTTCGATCCCTGGTTGAGGAATTAAGATCCCATGTGTCTAGAGAGTCTACACGCTGCAAAACAAACCAAAACCAAAAAAAGAAAAAAAAATCATCAAACACTACAGGGAGAAATTGTTAGATACATTCTCATAATGTAGGATTTCAGTTATTGATATAGGAAAGCATTGGAAAAAATTAGTAACAGAAAATCTGAATATACTTATTAAGGTAGATTTAATAGATATATATAGGACCCTCTCCCATCTGTGATTATAGCTCCCAGACTCTCATGTAACATTTACAAAAAACTGACCATATATTACACAACAATTCAAGTTACTACACTTTTCAAATACTAATTTTTATACGAGATCTTGTTATCTGACCACAGTACAATTGTTAGAAACTTGTAACAAAAATATTCGGTAAACATTTCTGTGTTTGTAAATTTATTTATTCCAAATAAACTGTGGGTCAATAACGAAATCAGGCATGCCATAAACAAGTTCATTTTAAGCCAAAAGAAAAGTGACAGGTGCTTTAAGATTTACATGTTGTAAGATTGCAGCATAAATCTACTCTGACACTCAGAAAACAGGCTGTAATATGCCTGCAATGATGTGTTCTAGTATTTTAAGAATCACGAAACAGAAAATTCTATTTCATGGGTCTTTCCTGCTGTTATCTAAGATTTGAAAAGGGAAGGGAGTGTTTCCTGTGTTGTTTAAGGGAGAAAGGGGGTTAGTTTTATCAAAAGGAGGAACTATGCGTTTAGTTAGGTGGATACCTCAAGTAAAAAGAGCTTACATTCTCAAATGAAAAAAAGTGTATTTTAATTCTTTTTCATCTATTTTGTCCCATGCTTCATATCCTTAATCAATGTTATCCTCTCGTTCAAAGTATTTTAAGTGTTTCAGAGATCCTAAATATCATCTCAGTCCAGATGCTTCGCTTGCAGGCGGGTGCCCTTTGGGTGGATCACCATCCTGCTGAGACAGTGGCAGACTCGGGGAGTTGAAGGAAGCCTCCCATGGTTCTAAAGAAGCTCCAGCTGCCTGGAGAAACTCCCAGTATGTATTTGGCTGATTTTCCAGCAGAAAGACTCCATTAAAGAGCCGGGAAGCACTATACTTAATCTCTCTCCTGTTTCCTCCAAGTCCTGTTTCTCATCCTCCAAACTCCTTCACTAGCCTCTTCTCATGTTTAATTGTTATTTGTAAACAATTTATCACATCTATTTACTTTCCCATCAACTACTGATTGCTCTGTGTGCCCTCTCTCCCAGGGCTATAAAGAAGAGGGTTATGTCAATGTAGTTCTTTAGTGTCAGTCCCTCAGTCATGTCCGACTCTTTGCAACCCCATGGACTATAGCCCACCAGGCTCCACTGTCTATGGGGATTCTCCAGGCAAGAATACTGAAGTGGGTTGCCATTCCTTCTCCAGGGGATCTTCCCAATGCAGGGATCGAACCCTGGTCTCCAGCACTGAAGGCAGATTCTTTAGCAACCACCTGAGCCACCAGAAAATCAGCTCAAGGACGGCACACAAAAATGTGCTCACATTCTAAATATTATTTTAGTTGGAAGCAAGCTCAAACTTACAGAAGAGTTACAGGTATAGTTCAAAGAACCATTTTTTGGACTCTAGCCTTTTTGCTGACCTGATGTTCCTTTCTCCTGTATTTTGTGTGTATTCTTTACAAATAAAGACTGTGAGTGTATTCCTTACAAATAAAGACACTCTCTTACATAATCACAGACCAACCATAAAAATCACGAAATCACCACTGATACATTACTGTCATCTAATTCTCCAGTCCATTTAAGCTTCCCCAGTTGTCCAAGTTCACTTCATTCGGTTGCTCAGTCGTGTCTGTATCCTTTTGACCCCAGGGATTGCAGCATGCCAGCCTTGCCTGTCCATCACCAACTCCCAGAGCTTGCTCAAACTCATGTCCATCAAGTTGGTGATGCCTTATCCTCTGTCATCCACTTCTCCTCCTGCCTTCAATCTTTCCCAGCATCAGGGTCTTTTCCAATGAGTCAGTTCTTCACATCAGGTAGCCAAAGTACTGAAGTTTCAGCTTCAGCATCAGTCCTTCCAATGAATATTCAGGACTTATTCCTTTAGGATGGACTGGTTTGATCTCCTTGCAGTCCAAGAGACTCTCAAGAGTGTTCTCCAACACCACATTTCAAAAGCATCAATTCTTCAGCGCTCAGCTTTCTTTACGATCCAACTCTCACATCCATACATGACTACTGGAAAAACCATAGCCTTGACTAGATGGACCTTTGCCGGCAAAGTCAAGTCTCTGCTTTTTAATATGCTGTCTAGAAAAGCTGATCACAGCTTTTCTTCCAAGGAGTTAGCGTCTTTTAATTTCATGGCTGCAGTTACCATCTGCAATGCTTTTGGAGCCCAAAAAAATTAAGTCTCTCACTGTTTCCATTTTTCCCCATCTATTTGCCATGAAGTGTTGGGACCAGATGCCATGATCTTCACTTTCTGAATGTTGAGTTTTAAGGCAACTTTTTCACTCTCCTCTTTCACTTTCATCAAGAGGCTCTTCAGTTCCTCTTCACTTTCTGCCTTAAGGGTGCTATCATCTGCATATCTGAGATTATTGATATTTTTCCCGGCAATTTTGATTCCAGCTTGTGCTTCATACAACCTGGCATTTCACATGATGTACTTTGCATATAAGTTAAATAAGCAGAAGCAGGGTGACAATATACAGCCTTGACGTACTCCTTTCCCCATTTGGAACTAGTCCATTGTTCCTTGTCCGGGACTAACTATTGCCTCTTGACCTGCATATAGATTTCTCAGGAGGCAGGTAAGGTGGTCTGGTATTCCCATCTCTTTATGAATTTTCCACAGTTTGTTGTGATTTACACAGTCAAAGATTTTAGCATAGTCAATAAAGCAGAAGTAGATGTTTTTCTGGAACTCTATTTTTCGATGATCCATCAGATGTTGGCAATTTGATCTCTGGTGCCTCTGCCTTTTTTAAACCCAACTTGCACATCTGGAAGTTCTCAGTTCACGTACTATTGAAGCCTGACTTGGAGAATTTTGAGCATTATTTGCTAGTGTGTGAGATGAGTGAAATTGTGTGGTAGTTTGAACATCCTTGGCATTGCCTTTCTTTGGGACTGAAATGAAAACTGACCTTTTCCAGTCATATGACCACTGTTGAGTTTTCCAAATTTGCTGGCATATTAAGTGCAACACTTTCACAGCATCATCTTTTAGAACTTAAAATAGCTCAACTGTAATTCCATCACCTCACTAGCTTTGTTTGGAGTGATGCTTCCTAAGGTCCACTTAACTTTGCATTCCAAGATGTCTGGCTCTAGGTGAGTGATCACACGATCGTGGTTATCTGGGTCATGAAGATCGTTTTTGTGTAGTTCTTCTGTGTATTCTTGCCACCTCTTCTTAATATCTTCTGCTTCTGTTAGGTCCATACCATTCCAGTCATTTACTATGCCCATCTTTGCATGAAATGTTTCTTGGTATCTCTAATTTTCTTGAGATCTCCAGTCTTTCCCATTCTATTGTTTTCCTCTATTTCTTTGCATTGATCTCTGAGGAAGGCTTTCTAATCTCTCCTTGTTATTCGTTGGAACTCTGCATTCAAATGGGTATATCTTTCCTTTTCTCCTTAGCCTTTAGATTCTCTTCGTTTCTCAGCTATTTGTAAGGCCTCCTCAGACAACCATTTTGCCTTTTTGCATTTCTTTTTCTTGGGGATGGTCTTGATCACTGCCTCCTGTACAATCATGAACCTCTGTCCATAGTTCTTCAGGCACTCTGTCTATCAGATCTAATCCCTTGAATGTGTTTGTCACTTCCATTGTATAATCGTAAGGGATTTGATGTAGGTCATACCTGAATGGCCTAGTGGTTTTCCCTACTTTCTTCAATTTAAGTCTGAATTTGGCATAAAGAGTAGTTTTGAGTATTTCCTATTTTACTTTCATCCCCATTTCAAGTGGATTGGCTTTATCATCTTTGGGTAAAAATGACCTCATATTTCTTTGAGTGAAAAGGAAGGAACCTTGTTCTTTAAAAAAAACAATTCTATGTGTGAGTGGCTGTGTCTGTTTCATACATTCACACTGGGGCATCTAGAGAGTGCTGAGAGCCAGCCTGCTCCACCAGGAGGCCTTGGTGAAGGATGGAGGGAGTGAGCAGCCGAGGCTGCTCTGCAGCTGTCACTCTCTGCCATGGGAGTGAAATAAGGCAGAGAGCAGCATCCAGGGGATTTTTACCTCTGTTCTGAACAGTATTTTTAGCTTAACAGCAGAAAATATTTGACACCATCCCCTTCCTAGAAAGACCACAGGCAATCTCTCTTCAGGGAGAAGGAATGAGTTCCCACCGGGTCTGCTGCATCATCAGGTTTCCACACTCCCTTAGCCCTGTCCTGTCTCTCAGGTCTAACAGGAAATTCTCCCTCTTGCCTAGCGCTGATTTGGTTTGCAAACTATTTCTGTCCCAGTAGAAATCCCGCAATAATGGCTACCTTCACATTTCCTGTTTCCAGATTAATCAGCCTCTTAAGGAATATGAAACTGAAAGCAAAGGACTTTTGTCTCTTTTCTGGTCTGCTCCCTTTCCTGGCTTGGGGCCCACTGGGGATACAGGGCCTTTCTTAGTCATCTTTGTACCCAGCATTGTCCAGCCACAAAACTGCCCCAATATAACTCATTCAGCACATTTTTAATAAGCAACTGGTGCTTGCCAAGTTCTAAGATGCAGCCATAAGCCCATGACCTCACAGAACTCATACTTTAGTGGGAAAATGACAAATATAAAACAAATAAAGAAATAAGGTAATTTCCGATTTTGGCCTTTTGCTGCAAATGAAATAAACAGGGAAAGAGAAGAGTGAGAGCATGGCTGCCTAGAAGAGGGCTTGAATCCCCCAGCAAGGAGGAGGCAGAAAAGGTGCTTCTAGGGGGGCTGTGACCGCCAGGCCCTGTCAGTTAAACCAGCTCCCGCATCTTCCTGACAGACCTTCAGGTAGAGGAAGCAAGGCCCACCTCTAACATTTGTGGAGATGTAGCAAGAAGACCAATGGATGCCCATACATGTCAAAATATTTATAAGTTGTGAACCAAGCTCACAAAGTGTTAAATAAAATCTGACTGACCTTCTTACCCTGACAAATTAACTTCATAGAGACCTAGAAGGCCAGCTTCAGTACTCTCAGACTTCTGAAGTCTGCACTGGAACACGCAGGGCTGGGTGAGCCAACCCCAACCCTCATCGCTAGATGCACACCCTGCCCCTGCCCCCTCTCCCCCAAGCCTGGCTCCAACTCCTACTCTGAGGGGTCTCTGCACTCATGCTTGACACCTCAGCCCCTATGTCCAAGAGCCGTTGATGCCTTTTGCAGACGGCCAGCCACCCTGCGGCCCCCTCAGCCTTAGGGCAGTGCGAACTGGTAGCACAGACCACCCATGGGAGGCGGGCCTAAGGCAGAGGCCCACAGATTCTAGAAATGAACTTAGGTCATTTGGGCAGAGAATTGCAGGGTCCCAGGTGACCAGGGCACAGTCTAGAAAAGGAGACCCAGGCTCTGAGGATGCCAGTCCCCTTGCCCCAATGGGCTACTGGGAGGATGACCAGAGGGGCACCCTCGACAGACAAGTCCGGTCCTGGCCTTTTTGCCTGAGGCCTAGGGATGAGACTAGGAGGGAGGCTGCCTTTGTCAATGTGATTAAGAAAAGCCTTTCTGGGGGTCGGTGGTAGGAATGGCATTTGAATGGAGACTTGGATGGCCAGGTTCACTGGGGAGCAGGGCATTCCCAACTGAGGGAAGAGGTGGCCAGGCAGGTTAAGCTCTGTGTGGGAGGAAAGCAGACTGGGGTGATGGGGCCTGACTCAGAGCAGCAGAATGACAGGCAGTGAGGGCAGACGCTCAGGCAAGGCAGAGAACTTGGAGGATGAGGAAGGGGTCCTGCCTTGAGCTGTATGCAGTGGGGCCTTTGAAGGGCCTCCAGGATCTGAGCCTGTTATAACCAGATCACTCTGGTCCTGTGTGAAGTGAGTGAATCACAAGGAGCCACTGTCAAGGGCATATCAAGAGATTTGAGCACTACGCAAAAGGCTTCATACCCTTGATGTAAAGATCCCTGTGACTAGTTCTTCCCCAAATTTTAGTACCAAGAAAACTCTCCTACTAAGCTGGTTCTTGTTGACTCAGTGGGTTTCTCCTCTTGTCCAGGCCACCTGGAAGCTCAGAGCTGAGTTGATGCTTATTTGCAGGGTAAACTGTTCAATTTATCATCCGGCATCCAATCTCATTTTTTTTTGCCATTCCATGCCTCATACAGAACTTCCCTGCCCACCTGGGAATGGAACCCATGCCCCCTGCATTGTAATGGAGTCTTAACCACTGAACCACCAGGAAAGTCCTCTAATCTCAATTTTATACATCACTTCCCATATATGTTTTTACAAACTTTTCTCAAAACACGAAAAAGTATATGTAAATAGCAATACTAGTTAGAAATGTAAGAAGCTGGGACTCAAGACACTGGTACCTGACTAGTAAGTAGTTCCTTTGGCAACGTGTACACCTGAAGTTGTTTGTGTGTTTTGTTTTTGATTGTTTGGTGTATTGCAATTGAGGGGCGGGTAGCAAGGAGCTTTTAAATGTCTGTTAACCTTTGATACATGGGAAATAGATGGAAAAACAGTGGAAACAGTGTCAGACTTTGTTTTTTTGGGCTCCAAAATCACTGCAGACGCTGATTGCAGCCATGAAATTAAAAGACGCTTGCTCCTTGGAAGGAAAGTTATGACCAACCTTGATAGTATATTAAAAAGCAGAGACATTACTTTGCCAACCAAGGTCCGTCTAGTCAAGGCAATGGTTTTTCCCGTGGTCATGTATGGATGTGAGAGTTGGACTGTGAAGAAGGCTGATCGCCGAAGAATTGATGCTTTTGAACTGTGGTGTTGGAGAAGACTCTTGAGAGTCCCTTATACTGCAAGGAGATCCAACAAGTCCATTCTAAAGGAGATCAATCCTGGATGTTCATTGGAGGGACTGATGCTAAAGCTGAAACTCCAATACTTTGGCCACCTCATGCGACGAGTTGACTCACTGGAAAAGACTCTGATGCTGGGAAAGGTTGGGGGCGGGAGGAGAAGGGGACGACGGAGAATGAGATGGCTGGATGGCATCACCGACTCTGTGGACATGAGTTTGAGTGTACTCCGGGAGTTGGTGATGGACAGGGAGGCCTGGCGTGCTGTGATTCATGGGGTCGCGGAGAGTCGGACACGACTGAGCGACTGAACTGAACTGAACTGAACTGAACCTTTGATACTAAAAAATTGTAGCAACTTGTTGACATTCAGTTTCTAATCTTTACAAACAAATGAAAGCCATGGCTTTTCATGACCCTCCTAACATTATTACAAGGATGTCATAAAACATTTTAAGATATACAAAAAAGTGTAAAATATAATACAATGAACAAGCATATCCAACTCCCAGTTTATGGATTCAAGCATTAGCAAATGCAGCTGAGGCTCTGAATTCTCTAATTATAAACCATTCCCAATCACCAGAGGTAACCACTATTCTGAATCTGGTGTTTTATCATCAACAAGCATTTAAAGAATACTTTTATTACATATTTAAGTATGTATCCCTCAAAAATAAGTAGCACTGTTTTGTGTGTTTTTACACTTTCAGTAAGTGGTATCATACTTGGGTTTTTTCTTGCCTTTTTTTTGCTAAAATTGTTGATATTTACCCCCTTTGCTGCCGGAGTGTGCTGATTTTCTGTTTGTGCCAGTCCATGACTATTCTGAATTTGTTATCCTGATGAAGTACATTTCAGGTTGTTTCTTCCACCCCCACCCCGTCACTACCACTTTCACTAACAGAGCTGCTAGGAACATTTGTGAAAACCCTTTTTGGATTGTTTCTACTTCAAACTACAATATATATGCATATGTGTGTGTGTGTGGAAAACCAATCCTTTCAGAGACAGTTCCTACATAATGTAATTATTTTCAGAATGACTTACCGTCATTCATATCCTATCTTTTATAATGGATCCAAGATGGATATTTTATAAGAAAATACAATCTAGAGACGGATAGAATTATAGAACTTTGAAAAAGTCCTGCAAAGTAACAAGGAGTCATCTAATCAAATGCCTTCTTTTTACAGATGAGGAAAGTGACTCCAGGATGGGGGAGGGGCCTCCCCAGTGGTGAGCACTGAGCTTCAAGAATGGACTCCACACTGGCCTCTGCGAAGATGGACATACATGTGAGATAAAGATAAAATAAACAAATCTTCAGTAGACAAGGCACCATGAAACATGGACCACTTGGTGAAGTCCTTCCTGGCTGAATTATGACTGTGCTTCTCTTGGTCAATTCAAATCACTTTCTTAATTTTTCAAAAGTCAGTTTCATACTAGCTTTGCTGGAGTCAAAGCAAAGAGCAGGCGATTAAACAGATTTTCTAATCAAACACAAGAATAATTGGATTTGCAAAGGAAAATGAAAAGAAATCACAAAGGAAAACAAATGAGAACATAAATGGGAGAATTCCTCAGAACAGGAGCGAGTTGTTATAGGTGGGAAACTAGAAGAACGAATTTTAAAGGCTGCCTTTCATTTGATTAGATTCCGTAAGAACTCTCTCCTTGACTAAACTTTAGTTCGGCTTCTCTGTGTCCATCTTCTGCTCAAGGAGGCCTCGGGCTTGGCTGCAGTCTCTGTCCCACTGGGCCCAGTTTAGCAAGGATTCCCATGCCCTTCATACCTAAGCAACTCCCCTTAGTAATCGTCTGTCCACTGACTTCCTTCCTGCTCGCTGGCTACACATCCCAGCCGGCACTGTTGTACTCAAGCAGAGGTCAGTCTCTCTCCCTTATCACAGTAGTCTTGAGTAAAGTCTTCCTCGCCTGTTTGATTTCTGTCTGGAGCAATTTTTCTGAGACAGATTCACGTCTGAGTGCCAGAAAGTCACTGGGTCCAGGGCAGAAACTGCCCATAATGAGAAGGGCTGTGTCTTGGTTAACCTGAGACAGTCTCAGTGCCTGCCTGACATAGAAGCACAATCACCAGTGGTGCCCATTCCATTGTCAAAGGGTCCTGGTTTGGATAATAAATTACATGGTCACCCACATGTGATGTGAAATTTACTGGCTAAATTGTCATTGAGGACCTTAATGACAGGAGGACCTACTGGACTTCAAAATGGTGCTACAGCAACTACAGAGGACAAAAGAGAGCAGACTCTTTAGATGAGAACATCTCCTTTTAGTCCTGACTCCCCTTCCCCCCTCCCCCACTCCGAGACATACAGTTACATTTGATTTGTATCATTTTACGTCCCCAATTAAAATGGTTCTCCATGAATAAAACATGATTTTCATCACTTTGTAGCTCAACATGTTCACTCGTCGCCTTTATTGTACCTCTCCCTTGATGACTACAGATTGGTTTATCACAGTACATTTACCATCAACGAGACATGCATTCCAGAGAGGGAAGGAGGGAGGAGACAGCCCGGGAAGGCCAACGAGCTACAGGCCCGAGCAAAAACAGCTGAGATTAGGGCATCACACTTCATTCTCTGCTGAGTGCCAGTAAAGGACTGAAATGAATTTGCAAAACAATAACTGAAGCTGACACCTGCTCTTGACAGGTGGGGGCAGACCAAGATGCCCTGTGCTTTCACCTACTGTGGAAAGAGGGACAGGCGGGAGGGATTCCCCTACAGCCTCCCGCCAGGAAACACTGGGTTTCTTGTCTTCTGCCCTAACCGCAAAGAGGGAGACCCTTCATTAAGGTGAGGTTTGTGAGTAATTTTAAGCAATGGCTTTTATAGTTACTTTCACTGATTTGAAACTATCTGCCAGAGGCCCTTATCCTGCAGAGCGCTCCCAGGTCCGATGGGATTGCTGCAAACTCTGTCAGCAAGATCTCAGGCTCTGGCTTTAAGGTAGAGATGGGCTGGGGGCTGGAGGGAAAAGGTTGAATTAGGATACTCTCCAAATTTCCTCCTACTGGGAAAGTCAAAGATTCTATCCTCAGGTAGGTTTGTTAGTCCCTGTTTTATAGGCAGGAAGATTTGAAAGAAGAGAGAGCAAGGCCACTGAGGGGGACCGGAGCCTCTGGACTTCAGCACTCCGTGTGTGACCCGCAGGAGGAGATGGACAATTTAGAAAGAGGAACCAAGGCTGTCAGAAGGGTACTTTACCCTGGAAGCAGGATCCTGCCTGCAGCATCACCCCTCACTGGAGCTGGTTGGAAATGCAGGCTCTCAGGACCCACCCAGACCTACTGGATCAGATTTTTCTTTTCAGAAGACTCCAGTGATTCATGTGCACTTTAGAGTCTGAGAACACTGGCTGGAGCTGTGGGTTACATTTTGAATAGGAGGACTCCATAGAGCATTTCAAACTATGATGAAGTTTTGAAGAAAATTCTGATGTTTTTATGGGATCAGGCCAGCTTTCCAAGCTCTGAGGCATCATTTCCCTCTACAGAATTACTGAACTTAAATTTCTTACAATATGAGTTTAAATCTGGTAAGAGTAATACTTCCATTGATGGGGGTCTTCATCAATTTCAGGCTGACTCTCTCTTTCTCATATCTTCTTTCTCTCCTTCTCCCTAAATCTCTGATGTGCAGCTTTACACTAGTAATAATCTTGGATTCATAACACTCTCTCAGCATCGTGTTTGTCTTAAGAGGAGGACACCAGCCTTGTCTGGGTTGGAGACTAGAAACTATAGTCTGTTTGGTAGTTTGCTGGGTTTGCTTGCTCATGTTTGCCTAACTCCTAATTCTGCATCGGCTAGAAGCCCAGGTCAGTCTTCATTCCAATCCCAAAGAAAGGCAATGCCAAAGAATGCTCAAACTACCGCACACTGCACTCATCTCACACGCTAGTAAAGTCATGCTCAAAATTCTCCAAGCCAGACTTCAGCAATATGTGAACCGTGAACTCCCAGATGTTCAAGCAGGTTTTAGAAAAGGCAGAGGCACCAGAGATCAAATTGCCAACATCCGCTGGATCATGGAGAAAGCAAGAGAGTTCCAGAAAAATATCTATTTCTGCTTCATTGACTATGCCAAAGCCTTTGACTGTGTCGATCACAATAAACTGTGGAAAATTCTGAAAGAGATGGGAATACCAGACCACCTGGCCTGCCTCTTGAGAAACCTGTACGCAGCTCAGGAAGCAACAGTCAGAACTGTACATGGAACAACAGACTGGTTCCAAATACGAAAAGGAGTACGTCAAGGCTGTATATTGCCACCTTGCTTATTTAACTTATATGCAGAGTACATCATGAGGAACGCTGGGCTGGAAGAAGCACAAGCTGGAATCAAGATTGCTGGGAGAAATATCAATAACCTCAGATATGCAGATGACACTACCCTTATGGCAGAAAGTGAAGAGGAACTCAAAAGCCTCTTGATGAAAGCGAAAGAGGAGAGTGAAAAGGTTGGCTTGAAGCTCAACATTCAGAAAACTAAGATCATGGCATCTGGTCCCATCACTTCATGGGAAATAGATGGAAAAACAGTGGAAATGGTGTCAGACTTTATTTTTTTGGGCTCCAAAATCACTGCAGATGCTGATTGCAGCCATGAAATTAAAAGACGCTTACTCCTTGGAAGGAAAGTTATGACCAACCTTGATAATATATTAAAAAGCAGAGACATTACTTTGCCAACCAAGGTCCGTCTAGTCAAGGTAATGGTTTTTCCCGTGGTCATGTATGGATGTGAGAGTTGGACTGTGAAGAAAGCTGATCGCCGAAGAATTGATGCTTTTGAACTGTGGTGCTGGAGAAGACTCTTGAGAGTCCCTTGGGCTGCAAGGAGATCCAACCAGTCCATTCTAAAGGAGATCAATCCTGGGTGTTCATTGGAAGGACTGATGCTAAAGCTGAAACTGCAATACTTTGGCCACCTCATGCGATGAGTTGACTCACTGGAAAAGACTCTGATGCTGGGAAAGGTTGGGGGCGGGAGGAGAAGGGGACGACTGAGAATGAGATGGCTGGATGGCATCACCGACTCTGTGGACATGAGTTTGAGTGTACTCCGGGAGTTGGTGATGGACAGGGAGGCCTGGCGTGCTGTGATTCATGGGGTCGCGGAGAGTCGGACTCAACTGAGCAACTGAACTGAACTAGAAGCCCCTCTGCTTAAATAAGCAGGAAACCTCTTTCCCTTCAATTTGGGAAATATTGTATTCTAGTTTTATCTTTCTGATGATCTAAGAAGTGACAAACAAGCATAAACCTATATTAATAATTTTCCCACCTTTTCTTTGCATCTGGGACAGATATTGCAGAAATCATTTGGTGTGAAATGAAGTTTCGATTAGTTCTAAAATGTATTAGTTGTGTATAATAAGTAGTCTTGGGAAGAAACAGGAAGAATTATTATTTTTGTGTGTGTGTATCGCTTGCTTTATTTTTTTTTCTAAATTTAATAAATGGTACAAAGCACAATGCCATAAACATTAACAGTTAAAATATCACCAAATGAAAAAAATACTATAAAATACTATAGTATTTTAAAAATTATAGTAAAAAAATACTATAGAATACACAGTTGCAAAAAGCTACATTAAGAAACAGGAAGAATTAAATTGCAAGTTTTAGTTGAACTATATGAAACTGCCAGTTTTACAGGTTAAAAAAGTCAAATATTGGCAATTTCATTTAGTCAACCTAGTTAGGATGTTTCAATTAAGATTTTCTTGATATAAGAAACATTAAGAGGTTTGACGGTGCCTTATTTGTGGAGGCTGAGTTGTCTCTTAAAAAAATTTTTTTTAATTAATTTATTTTTGGCTGTGCTGGGTTTCTTTGCTGCTTGGGCTTTTCTCTAGTTGCAGCAAGTGGGCCCTACTCTCGAGTTGCAATGCTTGGGCTTCTCACTGCAGTGGCCTCCCTTGTTGCAGAGCACGGGTTCTAGGGTGAGTGGACTCAGTAGTTGCAGCTTCTGGGCTCTAGAGCACAGACTCAATAGTTGTGGCACATGGGTTTAGTTGCTCTGAGGCATGTAGGATCTTCTTGGATCAGGGATTGAACTCATGTCTCCTGCTTTGGCTGGTGGATTCTTTACCACTGAGCCACCACAGAAGCCCTGAGTTGTTTCTCTTATTTGGGGATATTTTTTGGAAGTTGGGGCAAATGCTTTGAAGACTAGACCACCACCTTTCTATTCTTAGCAGGCAGGGGAACATGGGCTGTGGGAAGGTGAAGTTTGGTTACAGATCTAGGATGACTGTATGTGTCCTTGAAGGAGGCTTATAACCTGCTGAATCTGTGAAATCCATAAATGGTGACACAGGAATATAGATAGTTGATGCACAAACTAGAGTAAGTTTCTTTCCGACTTTCTTTCTACAGTCAGGTATAGTTAATACTTGAACTCTGATAGGAGTAAGAAAAGAAAACTTTCCCCCTTCCCTACGTCAGCATCACTCTTTAGTCAGAATGAGAAGAGTGAAGTCAAAGTGAAGGGTATGAATCTCTTCCCTTTCTTGGTTAATTGTCACAGTCACACCTTAGGCCTGCTGTATTCCATGGCATGGTGGGCATAATTCTATGATAGGCCAAACTGCATCACGCTCTAATTATGTATTCAAGTGTGCTGGTTCAAGGGTCACACTTTGACTTGAAGGTAGGGAGTGCATGCTAAGTTGCTTCACTGTGTGACTCTTTGTGACCCTATGGACCATAGCCTGTCAGGCTCCTCTGTCTGTAGGCAAAACTGGAGTGGGGTGCCATTTTCTTCTCCAGGGGATCTCCCCAGCCCATGTCTCTTGCATCTCCTGCATTGGCAGGCAGGTTCTTTACCACTAGCGCCACCTGGGAAGCCCTGACTCGAAGGTAGAGACCATGTCTTAATTGTGATGTCGTGCCCAGTGTCTTCAAGGCAGCTTGGCAGACAGTAGGTGTCAGTAACTGCTATATGGCAAAATTTAAAATTTGTAGAACAAATGATGGCTTTTAGTAACTAATCACATTAACAAAAGTTGAAAATATTACATTAAAAATCTTTGTGGATTATGGAAACTAATTTGGCAACAAATATCAAGGGCCACATTCCATGAGCCAATAATTATAACAAAATATACCCTATGAACTGGTAATTATATTTATCTTCAGAAAGGCTTTGAAATTCAAAAACAGCATTTGGTAAAAAAAAAAAAATGTTTATGTCAACATTACGTACAAGTTGGAAAAACTGAAAACAACTTAAAAATCCAAGAGTAGGAAAATATTTTTTTGGAATATTTAATAACATTGGAAAATGCTCAAGGAAGGAAGGGGAGAAAAATCATGACATATGTCCTGTTTTTGTTTTAAACTTAAAAAAAACCTTTAAACTTAGCATCAGGTTACAAAGATGTCCCAAGTATTAAAAATTCTGCCAAAGCAGTGTTTGTAATGGCTATAGAAGTCAATTGGATATAAATACAATAAGTTATTAATTGTGTTTTATAAATGTACAAAAGCTTCCCTGGTGGCTCAGCAGTAAAGACTCTACCTACAATGCAGGAGATGGAGGAGATGCAGGTTTGATCCCTGGGTCAAGAAGATTCCTTAGAGGAGGCATGGCAACCCACTCCAGTATTCTCGCCTGGAGAATCCCATGCACAGAGGAGCCTGGCAGGCTACAGTCCATGGGGTCGCAAAGAGTCAACATGACCGAAGTGCATGCATAAATGTACACATGCACACACACGCTAAAAATCACACATAGATGGGATAATATGCATATTGTCTGGCACCTTCTTTTTCTCAGCTAACAACATTATCTAGAGAGCTCACCACAGAAGCACATGCAAAACTTCCTCAATTCGTTTTTTGTGCCGGGATATTATTCCATTGCAGAGACATGCACTGATTTTTTCAAAACAACTTGTATTGATACTTGCAGCTATTTCTAGCCTTTTGCTATTAAATAGTCCTGTGACAGACACTTCAGACATATATTTCTGTGCATTTATGCAATTATATCTATGGGATAAATTCTGATACTGCTGGATCAAAGAAAATGTTCTTTTTAAGAATTCCAGTAGACATTGGCAAGTTGTGCTCCAAACTGTTACACCGATGAACGCTGTCTTGAACATTGCATAAGGGCACTTCTTCATTTAAAATAGAAATAATGGATGGGATATATTTGCATGGGTGTATTTGAAACAGAGTCCATGAGCTCCAGCAATGCACAGTGCCAGGAAAACTGGGTCTCCCTCCTTTCTCCCCTACATCCTTCCCACTCTGCCTTCCCTTCTTCTTGCTTTTTTTTTCTTTCTTCCTTCCTTCTCCTTCTCTCCTTTCCCTCCATCTTTCTTCCTTTCTTCCCTCCCTCCTGCCCTTCCTTTCTTCCTTCCCACCTTGTTAGGGGAGGAGAGACATGCGGGAAATTAGAGTGAAGGTCATGTTCCAGTTAGAGAATTAGAAGAAAACAGGGAATGGGCTTAGCTGGAGCAGAGTGCTCCCTCTGGCAGGACAGATGCTGAAACTGGACCCATACAGAGGAGGTCAGCATGGCCCCTGCCTGAGGATGATATACAATTTCGTGAAGTATTCCGTATGTTTCAGTAACTGTGCTGTGACGATGTGCTCACTAACCTTACTGTGGTGTGCTGGGATAAGTTGCTTCAGTTGTGTCCGACTCTTTGTGACCGAATGGACGGTAGCCTGCCAGGCTCCTCTGTCCATAGGATTCTCCAGGCAAGGATTGCCATTTCCTGCTCCAGGGATCTTCCTGACCCAGGGATCAAACCCATGTCTCTTGCATCTCCTACACTGACAGGTGGGTTCTTTACCACTTGCGCCACCTGGGAAGCCTAATCTTATTGTGGTAACTGTGTCAAATCACGATGTACAAACATCAGTGTACATGTTAAAAGATGAACTGAGGCATATTAAAAAATTTAAGAGTTTACTGAGCAAAAGTAGATTTGAATGGAGTGGTGGTAAATCACAAGTGGTGAGGCCCCTCCACAGATGGGAGTTCAGGGAGAGACTCTAGAGAAAAGGTGAAAGCAAAGTGAGGAAATGATTGATGATTGGCTTCAGCCTCAAGCCTGATGGGTGGCTTGTGCTCAGCTGTCCTTGAGTTTCAATTTCATAACCTTGAGGCATATACAAATTCAGATTTTGGCTTGCTGATGTCGGCCACAATAGCATTAGAGCCACATTGAACTCATGACCTACCAGTTTAATTAACTTAGTGTACACCTTAACCTTAACAACACCGCATGTCAAATATATCTTGAGAAAGCAGGAATGAAACTTGGAAGCAGACTGTTTATGGGGAATACAGTACATAGAAATAACTCTGCAGTATGGGCAAGCTGGGCGGGACAATTTGGATGTGTCTCATCTTCCTGGGCACAAAAAGGATTCATGGAGGATCCTTTTTAAGATGCAGATTCTGATTCTGCACGTCTAGGGTGAGGCCTGAGGTTCTGCATTTCTAATGGGCTTGCCGGTGACACTTATGCGACTGGTCTGGGATCACACTTGGAGGAACAGCACTTATTTGACAAAGCCTCCTGCCAGAAACCACAGGCAGCAGCAGCAGTCAGTGGGGAGGGGGTGAGCATTAGAGTCAGGAACGCCCCTGCAAATGTTACAAGGCGACGACAGGCTCAGCCTGTCACTGCCACTTCATCCACCAGCTCCAGTCGGGCCCACCGCAGCAAGGGGACCAAACAAATGCTGCTTGAAACCTATGCTTATTTCCCCCATGCCTACAGGAACCCTTACCTTTAAATCAGATCATATTCCATTTGCTTCATCTCCAGAAGTCAGTAATAACTTCTGTCACACAGAGCCCTTCAGTATTTCCTTGATTCAAGGAATACCTGGTGTTGCTGACTCTGTCCAGGGTTTAAGCGACAATCACTTGCCTTTGGTTCAGTCTGCCCACAGCCTGCAGCTGGAGGGACAGAGGCCCTGGCCTGTTACTTTCTTTATGGGATGAGATGAACACAGTAAACTACTGCCCTAAGGCCCAGAATTAACATGTGGCCTTACAGCACTGCAACTTCCCCTGGATTGGGCTACTTGAAAGCTTCTCTGCAACCTCCCCATATTCCACCAGGATATTTTCTGAAGTGTAACATTCGGCAAAGCTAAGGGTGCTAATCTATGTTTAGGAACCAGGATACTGCTATATTTAAGTCTTCCTGTGTGATTGTTTCCTTGCCATCAATCCTTGTAAATCAAGAGGAGTTTAAATGCTAACTTCAAAAATTCACAAGCTGCAGTTGACAGGAACATTTTTCGCCTCCCTGATCCAAGCAGACAATGTGTGATGCTGGCGGGCTAGCTGTTACCTCTCTCAGCTTCTGTGCAAGGATAGGGAGCCCAGATGATACCTGAGAACACACACGCACACACACACTATATATAAACAAGAGCTCTGGTATGAAGCCTTAGGGAAACTAGCTAATGTTTGCTCTCCTTTTCAAAACATAATCAAGAGGACAAGACTCGAACAAGCACAGGTCTTAAGAACTTTGTCACCTCATGAAGCTGTTCAATGTATCCTCTGTGTTTATTTATACTCAGAAAAGTATTTGCATCTAAGAAATAGGTTCTGTGTGAGTGAATGGTATATTCTTCTAAAGCCTGGTGGATATTCAGGGTCAGCTTTCTGAGTAATAGTCACAAATTAAGGATCCATGAGAAAAATTTCTAATATGCTTGTATTCACTTTAAATTTTGCTCTAATTAAGGATCATTAAAATATATGATGGTTAGCAATTAGGTTGTTTTTATGCTTGATTCATGATTTCGTTTGCATTTAAAAGTTTTGAGTAGAAAACCAGAGAGGCATAATGTTTCTTTCCTTTTTCAAGAAATTAGGATGTATAAACTGTATGTTTATAACAACCACAAAACGATTCTCTACCTGGTGTACAAAAGAAAACAGACAACTTTTTGAGAGTTATCTTTACATATAAACACATCAAAAGTCATACAGATCTTTATGCATTTATATGGATGATTTAAAAGAAATATGAAATGGGAACTTGGAGAAAGGCTTGTTTCAGGACCAATGAATGTCAAGACTATTTTCCACCAAGGATGCTGAAGGAACTGCTCAGGTTTCATGGAGGAACAAGAAGTGTATAACCCTGGTCTGCTCCAAGGACACCTTTGTCATGGGTGTGCTGGCAGGCTGCACTGGTTCCAAACCTATTACCTCTGTTTCAAACCCACTCTTGCCCACTTGCATTGGGATGCTGAGCCCATGTCTCTGCTGACCATATTTTCCCTTTGCCAGCAGCTTTCTACTAGGCTCCGCCAGAAGGGGGTGCCAGAGGGAGACAGGTGAACGGGAGAACTTCCCTCCCATCCCTGTGAATGTCAGGCTGACCGGCTCCCCACCAGCAGCCAGTGAATTCACTTCGGGTTTCTCCGACCTATCCAACCTTCCTGTAACCCCTCAGAGACCCCAGCACAAGAGGCTGGCACCCTCTTTTCCTGCAACCTGGGTACCACACTATGGGGCCCCTCTGCAAGCTCAGAGCCATCAGCACAAGTGACCCAGCAGTCCCCTCCTGAATGTCTGAGTCTCTGTGCCCAGGGCCCCTCCTCCAGGCTTCTGAGTTTTCATATCCCAATCTCTTCCTCTTACTCTTTCAACCTTGGTGGCCACCATTTCCTGCACTTGCTCCTCTGAGATATTCTGGTGTCCCTCTGTCTTCTTGGCTCCCTAATACATGGTTAACAGCTCAGTATTACACTCCCTCCACTAGAGCAACTGGCATGTACCTTCTTCCACCAGCCCTGCCTATGAACAAGCTGGTGGAGAGGCTGGGCAGGGGTCCTTCCCAAGATGTGTTCTCTGAACACAGAAGAAGTCCTTATGAGATCTGTTGTGTGATTTGATAAAAAATCAGCTGTAGGTCAAGCTACCTGGCCCTTACCAAGGCATCAGAGATGAGCACAAGAAAAAGTTGTTCTGTGATCTTCCACCTCCATCCACTGCTACCCATATTCTAACAGGAAATGGGAATGAATAGGCTGTGAGATGGTAATTACAGAATTCTACAACAACTTCCTCAGCATACACACACTCACAAGCAGGTTTACACATTCATGAACATACACGCACACACCACATCATACACACGTTTTCACCATTTCTTCAGCGAGAAATTAAAGCAATGAGAGGGATTTCCAGAGAGGAATCTGGAGAGCCACAACCAGAACACCAGGTGTGGTTTGTTGTTTTAGTTGCCAAGTCGTGTCCAACTCTTTATGACCCCAAGAACTGTAGCCAGACAGGCTCCTCTGTTCATGTGGTTAGATGAAGAGAATTCTATGTCGTTAGCAGAATAAATGCCAGCAATGTTGGGGTTGCAGTTGACATTTATTTCCCTATACAGTGGACTTTTAAAAAGTAAACGCATCTTGATTTGAAATACTTTTAAATGAGTGGGAAAATTCCCAGTAATTCATTTACTTTTCGGAAAAGCATAATGCTAAAGTGCTGCCTGTTCAGATGCCAACCCAGGAGGCAACACTCTAACCGGAACAAACACTCCTGTTCTTGCGGGAGGCAGTCGTGTGCTGCGCGAGTCTTGCTCAGGCAAGTTCCCAAGAACCCTTTGTTCGTGCTTCTTTAACACAGCAGGATTGCACACACGGAAACACTGTGTGAAAGATGTCAGGGGTGTTGCTTTGTCTACAACAGTGAGGACTGGAAATAACTCCTGAATCTTGTCTATTTCTCTTGCCTCTCATTTTTTGTCTTCCTATTTGAACCATCCTGGAACAGGCATGCATGAGCACCATAGGGACCCTGAGACTATTGGCTGAATCATCTTTGCCCCTAGTCGAGGTTGGAAGTGATCAACTTGAGTTAGTGGTGCTTGTTACAGATGTAGGAGTTACAGTTATAGGTTGAATTGGCTGAACATTCATTTGAAAAATATTCAGTGTCTTCTAGACAGAGCGTGGCAGGCTATGAGCAGATTCTTCAGAGGAAGGATCCCTGCAGCCCATACCTGCCCGGATCCCACACTACCTGGAAGTTGCCTGGATCAGTCCTCAGGATCCCTGGATTCTCTGTCTGCTCTGTCCACAAGCTGAAGTTTAGAGGACATTCCTGTCATCTTTAGAACGAACTCAAAGCTATACTGCAAGTCTGCTGCTGCTGCTGCTAAGTCACTTCAGTCGTGTCCGACTCTGTGTGACCCCATAGACGGCAGCCCATCAGGCTCCCCCGTCCCTGGGATTCTCCAGGCAAGAAGGGTTGCCATTTCCTTCTCCAATGTGTGAAAGTGAAAAGGGAAAGTGAAGTCGCTCAGTCATGTCTGACTCGTAGCGACCGCATGGACTGCAGCCCACCAGGCTCCTCCGTCCATGGGATTTTCTAGGCAAGAGTACTGGAGTGGCTTGCCGTTGCCTTCTCCGATACTGCAAGTACTCCAGGCTAAAATCAACAGGTTACAGAGATGCTACATCGTCTTGATGGCATGAGAACCATTTCAGTTTTCACAGTCTGGAGATGGCACAAGCCCACACAGTCCATTCTGGTCAACACAGTGGTTGGACACAGGCATCAGTGTGGCAGGCGGTGCTGCTGACGTGGGGTGGGGGAGGAGACCCCGGATGCTGGTCATAGACATGGCTGCAATTAACCTGTGTCCCAGGCCCTGGACCTAATTACCTCAGGTAATAACAGGCGTTGTTATCCACATTCACAGATGATGAGGTTAAATCTCAAAGAGGTAAAGCTTTGGCTCAAGATCATAGAGCTGTTTCAATGCAAAAAGTCAGAGTTTATACCCAGGTCTCCTTCTCAGGGCAATCACAAAGCCCCGTCTGACTCCCTCTCTCCCCACTCAATTTTAGGCTTTAGGAGCCTTTTCTCAGGTGATTACAATGAGTTTTACACTCATAACTCCTTGGGTGACAGTGACCTGGTTATCATATTATGACAGGTTAGTATTTTCCTAATATTAACCAGCCAGTTCTTTAAAATAAAAAGTAAGTTTAAAGTCTCTCCAGTTTTTGAATTGAATTGAATTGGCCAGTGGTTTACAACTGTTGCTACGTCCTCCTCTTCTCCATTACATCTATCCCTGGACCTTACTGATCTGCACGCACCAAACGTTTGCAAGAACTGTACTCGTCATGTTGGCCTCCAGTGTTCCTTCTAAGTGACAATCATCTGCCACCTTAGCACACTCTTTAATACTTCTGTTCTTGCATAATAGTGCATTTTTCTAAACAGGATTTACTCATCACTATTCAGCCAACAACTTGGAGCGCTACGGTGGGCTTCTACGTGCTTGATCGAATTTAGGTCAAAAGTCATAAGAAACAAATGAGCGTAAGCAACATTATCTTTCCCATTTTATGAAGCAGGAAGGGGAGGCTCAGAAAACTCAGCAAGTCACTCAAAACTACAGAGCAGGTAAGTCACAGAGTTGATCTGGAAGTTCCAGCCAAATTTCTAGGGCTGACACAGTTCCCAACACATACAAACAGAGCTTGAGGGATCCCCAGAACCCCACTGTACACAGCAGAATTTGTGGAAGAAGGAAAATAGTTAACAGGGCTAGTGGTATTTCCTTCCCTCCAACTTTGGTATAGGAAGAAGCTCTGTGGTCCTCAGGCTGTGGAGCTAGATGCAACGGCTGGGCTGTCAGTATTTACAGACATTCCATCAGGGGTGCTGACAAAAGCAGCTTAAAGAAATGAAACATCATTCTCAAGCACAGTTTGGAAGATACAAACTGCTTGAGATGCCCCATTATGTTGTTACACAACTCCTGTATTTTCTGCATTCATCATTTTTTTCCTGCACAGATACAGACTGTACTTCCTTCTACTGATGTGCAGAAGCAGCCAAGAAACATCCTGCTGCAGTTGACACTCAAAAGGTGCAAATATGCCAGAGCCTCTGACATTGCTTTTCACTTTAAGTTTGAAAGAATATGTGTCATATACAAAGTAAAAGTTAAAAATTAAAAACAATGAGATGCAAGAGATAAAAAACAATACAATGTGTAGAATGTAATAGCAAGATGTTCATCAGTGAATCTATGAAATTTCTCCACATCTAGTCCCGAGAAGTCATCTTTGAGGCCCCACTGTCTCCTATGAACACCTCACATCAAGCGTCACATGAAAGCCCTGCTCCTTACGGCAGCCCTACATGCTATCCAGAGAAAACAGACCTCTGATTGTCTGAAAACTGTCTTTAGAGCCCATTTTCCTTAAGTCTAATCACAGTCCACCCAAGGGATTGTTATAGATGAGTGAGTGATCTTTCAGAGACCTGGGGACACCAGAGGAAGAAACTCATTTGTTTATGTCCCCATATTTCATTCATTCAACCACTCACTCATCCTTTTGTACTCATTGAATACCTAATCTTTGTGCCAAGGAATCAAAGTATCCTGTTTAAATCATCTCCGTATCTTTTTTCCATGGACAAAGGCAATAAGGAAGTCTTACAAATGTAATAATCATATCTGCCTTTCAAAACACACTGTTTCACCCTCACATTTCTCAACATGAGGGCGTTTCCTTTATAATGCTCTTCAGGCTGTCTGGCAAAGTTAATTTACTCACCACCTTCCACTTAGGCAGAAAATTGTGTCATACAAACACACACATAAATTACAGAGCACTTGTCTTATACCCAAATAACCTAGAATCTTGGTATGATTTGAGGGGTATTGAAACCTCACTGTCTGGAAGCTGTGTTTAATGAGGACTCTTTCCTGGTCTTCCTTTCTTGTTTGATGGGGTCTCATAACAAGCATCATGGTATCCATGCTTCTGATTGTGGGAGATCAATGTTAGCCTGTATCTCAACTAGGAAATGATTCTTTTATGAATTTTTAAAGTGATCCAAGTAGCAATTTCAGAGACTAACTTTGTGTTGCTTTGGTTTCCCCAAAAAATTCAATTAGGAAAGAATGTATACCAGTGAATTTTAAAATGTTTTTCCCAATTCCATGGCAGGTAAAATATTCACAGAGACCAAGGGTCCTAATATTCCAGAAAACTACAGGTCAAGCAAACAGGAAAAGCATTCTGGAGGAATTAAATAGCACCTAGCAAGGAAATGGCAACCTACTCCAGTGTTCTTGCCTGGAGAATCCCAGGGACGGGGGAGCCTGGTGGGCTGCCGTCTATGGGGTCACACAGAGTTGGACATGACTGAAGTGACTTAGTAGCAGCAGTAGCAGCAAGGAAATGGCAACCCACTCCAGTGTTCTTGCCTGGAGAATCCCAGGGACGGGGGAGCCTGGTGGGCTGCCATCTATGGGGTCGCACAGAGTCAGACATGACTGAAGCGACTTAGCAGCAGCAGCAGCAGCATTTTACAAAAGCAGCAGCAGCATTTTACCGAATACATAGAGGAAGTATGAATTACAAAAACTAGCCAATAGTGACTGTACTTAAGCTGAATCTTACCAATCATTAGCAGCTAATATAATTAAGTTTTACAAATTGTTAAAGGGTTCTGATACAAAGAATAGGTCATCTCAGTCCAGAGTAGAGTGGGACATGCAGAAGACTACCAGCAAAATATGTGCCATACAAGGAGGAGAAAAAGCTGGACCAGACTGGACAAGTCATGCTGCAGAAGGGTAGTTGCCATGTCCCAGGGAAGGAGGTGGAAATTTGTCGTGCTCACTCTGTCTTGTCCTCTGCACCCCTGCATTTAGCCATCAGATTTCTTCATTCATACTGTTCACATGCCATAAAGTAAAGTTGATCACACTCCACAAATACTTGAAAGACCTTTAGACAATTCTGTGTTAAGAAACACTCCATGCTTTAATATGTCAAGACTTTCTTAGCTATTACAGATACATAATATAATAAGGCTTATACAGAAAAGGCCTGACCATGGGCAAACCATCCCAGCAGAATCCCTTCCTGAAGTCTGAAGAGGCTCCACGTTGAGCTACTGTTGGGTAGCCTGCTTTTCTTAGAACATCTAAACTAGTGATTGTACTTCAACACTTCTTTATTAGGAGTTGACCATAAAAGTCAAACACAGTTAATTAATGCATGGCAGTAGGGAAGCACACTCATCAAATCAGCCAAGGGCATCCCTGTCATTTATTCCTCAGAGACTTCAAATCAAAATCTGTCTTCAGTTTTGCTCTTAACTCTTCTTCAAGGGTCACGTATTTTTAATTTAAAAAAAATGTAAGAAGGACACATTTAATTCTAATTAAAATCAACAGATTGTAAATTTTCTCTAAGTACTTCTAGTCTTACTTTTAAATAGAGTTAAACCCCCTAGAAGACTATGTGGTCTAGTTCATCATAGACCATCACCATAAGAAGCCACCTCTATGAACTTCTCATCTTCATTTCCTGCAAAAAGATTGTTGAGGATGTGACATCCCTCCATATGTGCTATATGAAACTAAACACAAAATCTATGTCTCCCCTAAGGAACCAGTAACAGTCACATTCTTGCTAACGAGAACTAGTAACTATATCACGTCTCTCTGTTTTGACTTGGTTTCCTAGAAGCTCAGGACCACACTTCACACTCTGCCATAGCAAAAATAGTCACACTTTGACTACCCCTCACTTATCTCTGATCTTCATTTTCTGTATATATTATTTTATTAGGTTTATTGCATATTTCATTTAATGTAAAAATGAATTAAATAAACTTCTCTCAGGAGTTAGAGGTAAGCTCTGATCAGTACAACATGCTATTCATACACGTCAACTGGTAGTCTGATTTTCAGATCCCTTTAACAGAGAGTTAGAGAATAAATTTTTAAGTAAAATTTCAGTCTCTCAAAGACAAAGACTGTGGCTCATTTCTCTCTTCACTCCACCATTCTCTGCAAACATCAGGGGCTACTGAAGGCAATAAGGACTAACACTGCTTATTGAGGGCTGGGTTCATTCTCTTCGAATTTGATGTAAACCAGGACTGGAACCTGGCTCCAAAGTAGGAGTTGAAGGATAGAAGATAAGTAGAGAAGGTTTTAATTTCCATGGTGAGAAGTCCTCTGATCTCATAGAGTTGGGGAGACTTGTGGAAATCTGGTGTATGATTACAAGCTGTCCTGAGGCTCCTGATCAAGGGCCTGGTGGAGTTCCAGAGAGTCTGGCAGCATTGCAGCAGCAGGGGACAACCATGGCCTAATGGAAAATTGTCCAAGACCAATGACTTGAACAAGAGAAAAGGGAAACAGAGCCCTGTGCCCAGGCAGCAACCTAAGCCTCTGTAAGCTGCTTTCTCTCACCTGCCCCGCTCTCCTCAAATCTCAGCTGGTTCTCTGCTTTTCTCTGTGATGTACATCATAATTTCCTGGGATTGGAACACTGCTGTTGAAAGATACATCAGAAAATAATCCTTTCTTCCCTCCTCTTGTGAGATGACATGAAGGCAGAGGCACCCTGCCTTTTCTGAAATCTCTTTTGTCAGTTTCATATCTGCCCTGATTTGATGAGAATGCACAGTTTGACAAGAGTGAGACGGGAATACATGAGCTCAGCTTCCTGCCTGTACTGTCATCCAGGCTGGGTCTGTAACTGAGCAGGGCTCCAAAGCCATGGCAAATCAGAACAGCAAAACAGGCTTAGAAGTCTCTGATGTGCTTGAGAAAATCTATTCCTATGTCCAGCATGATTAGTCTGTGGAGAGACCTGGCTGATGAGCAGAAAATATAACTGTGCTTATAGATCATAAGAATTAATATTAAAATACTCTACCCAAGGCAATTTAGAGATTCGATGCAATTCCTATTGCATTCCAATGGCATTTTTCATATAACTAGAACAAATAATATAGACAATGTGTATGGAAACACAAAAGATCCCAAAAAGGCAAAAAAGACAAAGCTGGAGGTATCATGCTCTCTGATTTCAAACTACACTACAAAGTTGCAGTAATCAAAACAGTATGGTATTGGCATGAAAACAGACACATTGATCAATGAAATAGAATAGAGAGCCCAGAACCTATACTTATGTGGTCAATTAATCTACAACAAACATGGCAAGAATACAGAATGGAGAAAAGACATCCTCTTCAGTAAACGGTGTTGGGGAAACTCAGTAGCTAAATTTAAAAGAATCAAACTGAACTGCATTCTCATACTATATACAAAAATAAACTCCAAATTGACTAAAGACTTAAATGTGAGACATGAAATCATAAAACTTCTAGAAGAAAACATAGGCAGCTTTTCTTTGACATTGATCTTAGCAATTTTTTTTTGGATTTGTGTCCTCAGGCAAGGGAAACAAAAGCAAAATTAGTCAAATGGGATAACCACAAACCAAAAAGCTTTTGCCCAGTGAAGGAAACTACCTACAAAATGAAAAGATACATACTGAATGGAGAAGATATTTGCAAATCACATATACAATAAGGCTGAAAGTGAAAGTGTTAGTTGCTCAGCCATATCCAACTATTTGTGACCCCGTGAACTGAAGGCCACCAGGTTCTTCTGTCGGAATTTTCCAGGCAAGGATGCTTGAGTGGGTAGGTATTCCTTTCTCCAGGAGATCTTCCTGACCCAAGGATTGAACCCAGGTCTCCCATAGTACAGGCAGATTCTTTACCCTGAGCCACCAGGGAAGCCCAAAGTGAAAGTGTTAGTCACTCAGTCTTGTCTAACTCTTTGTGACCCCATGGACTGTAGTCTTTTAGTCTCCTTATGTTCATGGAATTCTCCAGGCAAGAATATTGGAGTATGTAGCCATTCCCTTATCCAGGGGATCTTCTCAGTCCAGGGATCAAACCCAGGTCTCCCTCATTGCAGGCAGAGTCTTTACTATCAGAGCCACCAGGGCCTGGTGGTTAATAATATTATTAAGAGGTTAATATCCAAAATATACAAATAACTCATCCAACTCAATATCAAAAACAAACAACTTGATTAAGATATGGGCAGAGAACCTGAATAGACATTTTTCTAAAGAAGACATACAGCTGGCCAACAGACACATGAAAAAGATGCTCAATATCACTAATCATCAGGGAAAACGCAATTCAAAACCACAATGAGACATCACCTCACACTCAAAATGGCTATTACCAAAAAGATATAACAAGTGTTGGTGAGGATGTGGAGAAAAGGGATCCCTCGTACAGTTTTGGTGGGACTACAACTATGAATAGCAGTATGAGGTTCCTCATAAAACTGAAAATAGAATTACCATATGATCTAGCTATTTTACTACTGGGTATTTACCTGAAGAAAACAAAATACTAATTCTAGAAGATATATGCATCTATGTTTTCTGCACCATTATTTACAAATCAAGATATGAAAGCAACCTAAGGATGAGTGGATAGATGAATGGATAAAGAACATGTTTATACATATATATATATAAACATACATATATTATATGCATTTTCCACATATATATATATATAATGAAACATTACCCAGCCATAGAAAAGAAGGATATCTTATCATTTGCAATAACATGGATAGAATTTCCTTGAGGATATTATGCAAAATGAAATAAATCAGAGGAAGAAAGACAAGTAACATTTTATTTCACTTATATGTGGAATCTAAAAAACAAAACAAGTGAAGAAATGTTACTAAACAGAAACAGACTTATGGATACAGGGAATAAGCAGGTGGCTGCTGGGTGGGAGAGGGTAGGGGGAATGAGTGAAATAGGTGAGGGAGGTTAAGAGGTACAAACTTTCAGTTACAAGAGAAATGAATCACAGGGATAAAATGTACAGCACTGGGAATATAGTCAGTAACTATGTAATAACTTTGGTGACAGATGGTAACTAGACTTATCACTGTGATCACATTGCAATGTATAGAAATATCAAATCACTATGCTGTGCATCTGGAACAGAGTGTTACAGGTCAATTATACTTCAACAAACTCATAGAAAAAGAGCTCAGATTTGTGATTATCCAAGATGGGGGAAGAGGGAACTGGATGAAGGCAGTCAAAAGGTACAAACTACCAGTTATAATATAAATAAGTATGGGGATATAAGGTACAACATGAGAAATATAATTAACACTACTGTATGTTGTTATGAAAGTTGTTAAGAATTCTTATTATAGGGAAATAAAATTTCTTTTTCTTTTTTGTATCTGTTAGAAATGATGGATGCTCACTAAACATATTATAGTCATCATTTCATGATGTATGTAAGTCAAATCTTTATTCTGTACACCTTAAATTTATACAGTGCTGTATGTAGGTCAATTATGGAACTTCCCTGGTGGCTTAGGGGTAAAGAATCTGCCTGCCAATGCAGGAGACACAAGTTTGATCCCTGGGTCGGGAAGATCCCCTGGAGAAGGAAATAGCAACCCACTCTAGTATTTTTGGCTGGAAAATCCCATGGACAGAGGAGCCTGGCAGGCCACAGTCCATGGGGTTGCAAAGAGTAGGACACGACTTAGCGACTAAATAATGACAACAATAATGCAGGTCAATTCCAATTCAATAAAACTGGAAAAAAAAAACACCTTTTATTTAAAAAAGAATTTAATTACATAAATGTACAGAGTTTTGAAGGCATTCAAGAGTCTAAGTAATAACTCACTGTCTATTCAAATGTTTTAAACTGATATATAGCCAATTGAAATTTAAATGGGGTCTTTTGAATGAAAAAAGTGATGAGTATCAAAACTCAACAAGTACAGCAATAAATGTAAGACTTTCTCCTTAACCTGTGGTTTCCGGTGGTACCTAGGATCTTTAGCACTGAACAAACTGTAGATATTTCAAAATAATATACGAACAGCTGTGTTAATTCACTCAATTTTATCACAAACATGCTTAATTGTTTCAAGATAATGCCTATTGCCTCCAGCTAGGAGAAATATATGTTTACTATAATTCAGGCATGGTCTTAATGGGAATCAAAGATATGGAACATATTTGATTTATGGTACAAAGAAGAAAAAAATCTTAGAGTAACCAGGAGACACCAGGAGGACTGTAAAAGCCTCGGCTCATGAACACAAACATTGCCCCTGAAGTCCTTGAATTTGTGCCTCCTGCCCTGCAACCATGGACATATGTTCTGTGGTTGACAATAGCTAAAGGGCCTCTTTAGGATCATTTGCTTGGATGCAAGATTTCAAATCTGTAAAAAAACATTTGTGAAAAACTTAAAAGAACAATTGTTTTCATAGTCAATTAAAAACCAACTCATAAGTCAGGGCAACTGGAATGTCAGGAAAGAGGTGTGAGCAGGGAGGCTCCTAGCCTTTGCTGGGTGTCTACTGAGTACTAAGCAGAGTGCTGTTGATACCCATGCTAATTATGCCCCCATTTCACAGGTGCAGAAACTGAGGCTGGAGGCAAAGGAACTCATCTGAGACCACAGAGTAAGAAGCAGAGCCAAGTTGTGAACTCAGATTATTCAGATTCTAAAAACCACTTTTGGTTCATTTCAGCAGTTTACCTCTGATGTCGCCCACTGTTAGTGAAATAGGACAGGTGGAAACTTTAGTAGGTACACACACACACACACACACACACATCCAAAAAAAACAAGTACAGAAGACTTCTGGGAGTAAGATAAGATCCTGAGGACACAGAAGTGAGAAGAAGCCCAAGAGCCAAAGGAAAGGATACAGCCCTGGCCTGAGAATGTTTTTTGCTCCCAAGAAAGGAAGGAAAGCAACAGATGCCAGAAAATGGGGAGGAATGTGGAACTGGAGATGCCTGGGGGGTGCAGTGGTCACTGGTCTGTACCTCAGGATCCCTTGTCAGGAGTGAAGTCTGGTTCCCCAGCGGTGGGGAGCATCCCTTCCACCCACCAACAACATTGAAGGCAGGGCCACCCCAGCTTGAGCATACTCCATTCCCAGGTAAGGCCTTGATGAGTGGTACCCCATCCTGGTTTATCCCTCTGCCCAGCTTCCTGGCCTCCCCCACATGTGTGGATCCAGGGAGCTGCCACACCCATCCCCCACCAGGAAAGCTTTCTGCAGGAAAATCATCTCAGAGCAGGAAAGTTATCTCACTGCTTTCCAGTGAGTCTACCTGCAACAGGAAGTGAAAGAACATTTTAACAACAGGGATGCCTAATGGATATTTGAAGTTGCATAAGTCCTTGTGACATGAAGCCTTTACCACTAGCCTCCAAATAGTGAGCAAAGGTCCAATGCCTTCATAGATGATTTGGCGAGTAAGGACGTGAAGGAAAAAGAATAAAGAACATAGATTTTCAGTCTAAGCCAACATGGCATAGAATGGAGGCACAGAGAAGAAGATATTCAGGATACCGAAGACTTGTGGTTATCTTGGAAAGAGTGTGAACTACCACACGGGCTGAGGACTTGAGCCAGAACTTCCCAGGCCCTCGCGGGGCAGGACAAACTGGCTGACATGTGGGTTATAGCTATAAGGCTGAACCGTGCCTTCAGAGAGAAGGGAAAGTCATTCCTGGTGCAGGCAACAGATGTAACAGGTCCACCTGAGGGAGGAGGCACCATCTGGGCAGTTCCAGGGCCTCTCCATCCCTGTGGAGGAGATGAGCTGCTCTTCTGAATGTCCTGGTTGTTGGCCCCACTTGGGCAGCACTTGGCGTTTATTCCTGTCTTGTGAGTCACACCCAGGTGTCCAATCTCCCTGGCTAGGGTGTGAGGCTTCTCCCTCACACCTTCCATCTCACAGACTCTCAAGAAAAGCACAATCAATTGATGGCAAACCTCAAGGCAGCTGAGCAGGAAGAAGCCTGGCTAGCTCTTTAAAGAATCTCTTAAACCTACATGTATATTTGGAAAGGCTGCTCTGTAGGGAAGGAGTCCTCGTTTGCCAGTCACTAAGCCTTCCTTACACACAAGCTTTTATTTGTTGTTTTGAAATTGAAATGTTGGTTTCAATCAGCAGTTCCTTCAGAAGTGCTGCCTGATAATGACCTTTTATTAAAGAAACAGAATGTTGGAGGCATAACTAACCCCTCTTCAATGAGATTTGAAAAGTGGAGGAGAAATGAAGCAATGCTTCTTCTATTTCTCCGCTGAAAGGTTATTTCAGTCAGTCAGACAGAATGAGCTTTATTCATAAAGCACTTGGAAAGCCTCAAATAGTAAGCTTTTTGTATTAAATATCTACAATTGACAAGGAGAAGCCTGAGTTCAGGAAATAAGATGCTGTTGAAACACAAATGCCCACCGGCTCAGAAAAGCCTGTGACAGGCAGAGAGTTTGACAGGAGCAGACAAGCCTGGACAGTAGCTGCGGCCTGGGTTACAAACTCTTCATCTTTTGCGGGTTGGCACATATACTAATGTGGAGAAAGAAATGGCAACCCACTCCATTATTCTTGCCTAGAAAATCCCATGGACAGAGGAGCTTGCTGGGCTACAGTCCATGAGGTCACAGAGTCAGACGTGACTGACTGAGCACACGCGCACGTTCATACTGATGACCACCAAATGAGAACAAACAGGTTCCAAAGCATGACGCCAGCTTGTGGTAACTAAGGGTCTCTGATGGGTCCTGGGCTCGGGTTACTCACTCCCACTGTCACCACCTCACCTTGGTAGTGTGTCCCAGCACTGGTTTTAGAATTAATCAGGCATCTATTTGAAATGTGGCTTTGCATTTACTAGCTGTATGACAGTATGAACATTTCTCAACCTCTTTCTTACAAGATGGAGAGTCTTGCCCCCTCTTACAGTTACGTGGTAAGACCTGCACGTAGTGGGGTGTTCACTCCCTGGCACAGAGGAAGCAAGCTTCCCTCCACATAAACATTGCTGTAACTTTGGTACAGTTCAGAACCTGAGCTAAGAATACTACAAACCTCATACCACTCCATCTTGGAAACATTTTTAGCGAGCTTAACGCTCCAACATCACTTTTGCGAGTGATTGGTACTGTGCCATGAACTATATATAAGGTTAATGAGAAGAACAATGAACCTTGTAGGCTTCTCATCTTCAGTTTGACCTTCCTCAGATCAAAGTCAAAGTATGATTGAAAGTGAAAGAAAAATTTTAAGAACTTCTGAGAAGCTGCCCGCGACAGAACCCATTATTTTGTTTGACCTTGGTCTTACTTACAGAATCTCCCTGTGCCTTCTACAGCCGCTTAAGAGTTGACTTCAGCCCTCATCACAGCACTCCATCAGGTCTGTGCTCTGACCTTAATAAGATCTTTCCAAACAGCTGACATGAGCGTTCAGCAATGAAACAGCCAGGAAACTTTTCACAGCCCCAAGGCTCTCAAGGAAGGCTCTGCATCCATAGCAGCTGACACACCAGCTAGTGCCATCTGGCCTGGACAGGCCTCTGTGACACACACAAATACACAAGTTGGTTTTGAGCATTGGAAGGGCATGCACTTTTGGGGGCATGCACAGATAAGCCATGGGAGCAGCCCACACACCAGGGCATGGGACAGGTCCCTGAGGACCACATTTCTTTTCCTATTCCTC
Organism: Moschus berezovskii; assembly: GCF_049115385.1. NCBI lineage: Eukaryota > Metazoa > Chordata > Mammalia > Artiodactyla > Moschidae > Moschus > Moschus berezovskii. The sequence continues at coordinate 162,084,271 of NC_142460.1, forward strand.
AGTAAGGACTGCATGCTAAATGCCTCCTTAGAGGAGAAGCAGTGCCCATGTGAGCGTGACACCACATCACTACACCCCATCTCACAACACCACAGTCAGTGTCCTGCAGAGGTGATTTCTCCTACATGTTAGAGACTTACAGCTCAATTAATCCCTTCACCTCATTAAGATAAATTACACAAAAATCACTTGCTAAATGAAAAAAAAAAAGATGCATCACTTTTTTCTGTGTGTGACCACACTATTTTACTCACAATAAGCAGTGTTCCTGATAAACCAACTTTCTTAGTTGAAACCTGAGGCTAAACATGGCTTCCTCCCTTCTACTCCAAATCTAGACTTTGAGACATTTCGTGTGCTTGACTCTCAAGTGTGTTTGCTGAGAGACATGAAAACTCAGCTTCCTAAATTCCAAGAATACACCAAAAGCAAGTAAAATAGACCCCACAGTGAAAGACTACATTCACAAAAAAAGATAGACAAAGAAAGATAATATAAAATACAAAAGTTTGATAATTATTAAGTGGGGGAAACTGCAGAAAAGGCATTCTCATACATTACTGGTAGGAATGAAAATTACATTTGGAAATGTCTACCAAAATAATATTATGCATCTTTCTTTTGACCAGGTAATACCACTTACAGAAATTTCTCTCAAAGATAAAAAAAAGGAAACAAAACAAAAAAAGCTGAATGCACAGATTATTCATTATATAACTATTTGTAACAACAAAGTTTTGGGAAACTCATTGGGATAGGGTGAGTCCATTCACACCAAGGAAACACTATAAGCTATGACAAGGAATGAAGTATACTGCTATACACTACCACAAAGCAATTGCCAGGATACGCTGTAGTGTGTATAATGTGCTACCAATTTCTTCAGAATATAAATATCTGAATATAATTAAAACATGAAAGAGTGAATGGAAATAAAAACAAAAATAAACAAATGGAACTTAATTAAACTTAAAAGTTTTTGCATAGCAAAGGAAACCATAAATAGGATGAAAAGACAACCCTCAGAATGGGAAAAAAATAGCTGTAAATGAAGCAATGACAAAGGATTAATCTCCAAAATATATACAAGCAGTTCATGCAGCTCAATATCAGAAAAACAAACACAATAAAAAAAAATGGGCAGAAGACCTAAATAGATGTTTCTCCAAAGAAGACATCAGTTCAGTTCAGTTCAGTAGCTCAGTCGTGTCCGACTCTTTGCAACCCCATGAATCACAGCACACCAGGTCTCCCTGTCCATCACCAACTCCCGGAGTTCACTCAAACTCATGTCCATCGAGTTGGTGATGCCATCCAGCCATCTCATTCTCTGTCATCCCCGTCTCCTCCCACCCCCAATCCCTCCCAGCATCAGACTCTTTTTCCAGTGAGTCAACTCGTCGCATGAGGTGGCCAAAGTATTGGAGTTTCAGCTTTAGCATCAGTCCTTCCAATGAACACCCAGGATTGATCTCCTTTAGAATGGACTGGTTGGATCTCCTTGCAGTCCAAGGGACTCTCAAGAGTCTTCTCCAACACCACAGTTCAAAGGCATCAATTCTTTGGCGATCAGCTTTCTTCACAGTCCAACTCTCACATCCATACATGACCACGGGAAAAACCATAGCCTTGATTAGGCGGACCTTGGTTGGCAAAGTAATGTCTCTGCTTTTTAATATGCTACCTAGGTTGGTCATAACTTTCCTTCCAAGGAGTAAGCATCTTTTAATTCATACAGATGACTAAAAAATACATGAAAAACTGTTCAATATCACCTATCATTAGAGAAATGCAAATCAAAATCACAATGAGGTTTTAATCTTACACAGGTCAGAATAGCCATCATCAAAAAATCTACAAACAAAATAAATTCTGGAGAGGATGTGGAGAAAATGGAACCTTTTTGCACAGTTGGTGGCAATTGGTACAACCACTATGGAGAACAGTATGGAGATGTCTCAAAAAACTAGAAATAAAATTACCATATGACCCAACAATCCCATTACTGGGCATATACCCTGAGAAAAACCACAGTTCTAAAAGACACATGTAACCCAACGTTCACTCAGTTCAGTTCAGTTCAGTTCTGACTCTTTGCGACCCCATGGACTGCAGCACACCAGGCTTCCCTGTCCATCACCAACTCCTGGAGCTTACTTAAACTCATGTCCATCGAGTCAGTGATGCCATCCAATCATCTCATCCTCTGTCGTCCCCTTCTCTTCCCACCTTCAATATTTCCCAGCATCAGGGTCTTTTCCAATGAGTCAGTTCTTCACATCAGGTGGCCAAAGGATTGGAGTTTCAGCTTCAACATCAGTCCTTCCAATGAACACCCAGGACTGGTCTCCTTTAAGATGGACTGGTTGGATCTCCTTGCAGTCCCAGAGACTCTCAAGAGTCTCTGACACCACAGTTCAAAAGCATCAATTCCTCGATGCTCAGCTTTCTTTATAGTCCAACTCTCATATCCATACATGACTACTGGAAAAACCATAGCTTTGACTAGATGGACCTTTGTTTGCAAAGTAATATCTCTGCTTTGTAATATGCTGCTGGGTTGGTTATAACTTTTCTTCCAAGGAGTAAGCATCTTTTAAATTCATGGCTGTAGTCACTATCTGCAGTGATTTGGGAGCCCAAAAAAATATAAAGTCTCTCACTGTTTCCATTGTTTCTCCATCTATTTGCCATGAAGTGATGGGACCGGATGCCATGATCTTCATCTTTTGAATGTTGAATTTTAAGCCAACTTTTTCACTCTCCTCTTTCACTTTCATCAAGAGGCTCTCTAGTTCTTCTTCACTTTCTGCCATAAGGGTTGTATCATCTGCATATCTGAAGTTATTGATATTTCTCCTGGCAATCTTGATTCCAGCTTGTGCTTCATCCAGCCTGGCATTTCACATGATGTCCTCTGCATATAAGTTAAATAAGCAGGGTGACAATATACAGCCTTGACATACTCCTTTCCCGATTTGGAACCAGTCTGTTGTTCCATGTCCAGTTCTAACTGTTGCTTCCTGAGCTGCATACATATTTCTCAGGAGGCAGCTCAGGTGGACCCATCTCTTTAAGAATTTTCCACAGTTTGTTGTGATCCACACAGTCAAAAGCTTTGGCATAGTCAATAAAGTAGAAACAGATGTTTTTCTGGAACTCTCTTGCTTTTTTGATGATCTAGCGGATGTTGGCAATTTGATATCTGGTTCCTCTGCCTTTTCTAAATCCAGTTTGAACATCTGGAATTTCACAGTTCATGTATTGTTGAAGCCTGGCTTGGAGAATTTTCAGCATTACTTTGCTAGCGTGTGAGATGAGTTCAGTGTTTACTGCAGCACTATTTACAATAGCTAAGACATGGAAGCAAGCTAGAAGTCCATCAACAGATGAATGGATAAAGAAGTTGTGGTATATATGTGTATATATACAATGGAATATTGGTCAGCCATAAAAGGAAGGAATCTGAGTCAGTACTAGGTGAGGTAGATGAACCTAGAGCATGTCATAAGAATGAAGTGAATCAGAAAAAGAAAAACAAATATCGTATATTAACACATATATACGGAATCTAGAAAAATGGTGCTGATGAACCTATTTGCAGGAGAGCAATGGAAACACAGACATAGAGAACAGACTTGTGGACACAGCGGGGGAAGAAGAGGGCGGGACAAACTGAGAGAGGAACACTGAAGCACATACATTACCATATGTAAAACAGCCAGGAGGAATTTGCTGTATGATGTAGGGAGCTCATCCCAGTGCTCTGTGACAACCTAGGGGGGTGGGATGGGGTGGGAGTTGGGAAGGAGTCACCAGAGGGTGGGGACATATTGCTGATACATGTTGACGTATGGCAGAAACCAATACAACATTGTAAACCAATTATTCTCCAGTTAAATATAAATAAAATTTTTAAAAAAGAAAGAGTAAGCCATAAAAATTTAAAAATGATTCCCTTTTGAGAAAGGAGGCCATTAGGGTAAGGCATCAGGATAGAAATTAGTCTTTGTTAAATATGTCTTTTTGTGAGTTTGATTTTGGACTCATGGAAACACTTTACATAATCAAGAAACAAAAGTTAAAAAAAAGCGGTTTCTAAAAATTTAAAACAAACAAGCCTCTGTATAACCACACAGAAACTAACGATGTGGCTCAGCACAGGAAGTACATGTGCATGAGGGAATTACCGAGGGGAAGGAGAGAACAGGGTGAGTTAGAGAGGACGGTGCTTGGAGCTCACTCAGGACCAGGCCAGGGCATCTTCATACCTGCCAAGCCAACCTGATAATCCACTGGCCCCTGGGTGGAGCACACAGAAGGGTCTTTCCTCAGTCATGGGCAATAATCAGGGATGGTTTAATTGCTGCTCTGGTCTCACATGACAAAACTGAATCAAACTGTTTCTAAGCAGCTTAAGTGAATCCTAAAATAAAGGTTAAGATGTTTAGTGGAACACAGAAACAACCAGGACCCAACAAGGAAAAATTCACAATGCCTGACATTCAGTAAAAGATGACCAGGCAGACTGAGAGGCAGAAAAATGTGATCTATAGTAAGGAGATAAATAAATCCATCAAAACCAACCCAGAAATGATACTAATGTTAAAATTAGTAGACATGGACATTAAAATAGTTATTACAATTCTACTCTACTTCTTCAAATAGAGGGACTATTGAACATGTTAATCAGATACATGGAACATATTTTTCAAAAAGACCCAAATTAAACTTCTAGAGATGAAAACTACAATGTCTGAGATTAAAAAATACACTGGATAGGATTAATAGCAGTTTAATAGCAGTTTAGTCATTGCAGTAAAAAAGATTGAATTGAAGTCAAAGCCATAGAAACTGTGCAAAATGAAACAGATGGCGGGTGGGGGAGGATGCCTAAAAAAAAAAAAAAAATTGACCAGAGCATCCGTGAGCTGTAGGACAACATCAAAAAGCCTGACACCTGTGTCACTGTAGTTCCCACAGTGAGGACAAACATACATGCAGACAGTGGTTTGTTTTCCTGTGGCCTTTGCATGAACTGGCATTGCAGAGGAGATTCAGGGTTGGGGCCACCACAAAAGGATCTTACCCCTCCAGGTCCAGATGTTTCTCAGGGCACCAGCATCCAGTGGGAGAAACAGGCTCAGAAGCTCCCTAGATCTTCAGGTGTTCTCCATGGCTTCTTCTCAGGCTGGGCTTCATGAGGTGGATTCCAGCCCGTAAACTTGGTTTCCCTGAGCACGATGGTGGAGGCCACTCCTATGCACATTGTCCACAGGCACTAAGACAAGCACCTGACAGGTTCCCCATAGCAAAGTTCAGTCTCAGAACTTCCCAGGTAGTGAGTCTCTAACACTAGGCTTCATGGATCCAGAAACCTTAGGACAACTGCTGAGCGGCCTGAAACTTAACCCCAAACCTGGGTCTCTTTGTGACAATTCTGTGGGCATGAAGGGATTCAGAACTACAAAGGTCTAAAACATGACTCTTCAGTGATCTGCATCCGTATCCACAGCTACTACCCAGTTAGGTGTGGGGTCTGTGATGCTAAGTGATGCATCCACTTATGTGATATCCGCAAAAGGCAACACCATGAGCACAGAAAACAGATATGTGGTCCCCAAGGGCAGGTTAACAGGAGAGACACACACAAAGGAAGAACACAAGGAAAGTTTTAGAAGCGAGAAAACCATCTTTCAGTCTTGATGGCGTTGATGTTTATGTAACTCTATGTACTTATCAAAATTGACAGAACTGTATATTGAAAAAGTAGACTTTATTGTATGCAAATAAAAAAGTGATGCACTTGTCAAATCTCATAGAACCATACTCTAAGTAGGGTGAGTTTTACTATTAATAGATATAAATAACCTCTTCCTTAATAAAATAAATAAAAAATGAGTAAACAAAAAAGTCTAAAAATCGAGGCTTTAAAAGCATACATATATAAATATATTTTTATATGATATTTAGCTTTTATTGAACCCAACTCATATTCTGCTAGTAAACTTCTCCCAGGGTGAAACCTCCTGAATAGGTATTTCTCAAATTTTAATATGTACATGAATCTCCAGAGAGCTTGTTAAAATGCAGATTCTGATTCTGCATTTCTCACAAGCTTCCTGGTGATGCCCAGGCTGCCGGTCTGCTGGCCACACTTTAAACAGCAAGGTCAAGGGCACAGTGAGATCACCTGATATATAAAGGCCAAAAGAACCTGTCACTCAGATTGAACAAGGCCTCCTTGCGTGACCCACTGCCTTGGCCTGTGTGAGTTATAGGATCTGTCCCTCAGCAATAGTGTCACTTACTCACTGCTGAAAGGTGACCCACTGTCATTCCATAGTTCCTCCTCTTTGGTCTCCAGTGGAAGCCTGGAGCCAGGTGTGGAACTGAATGCAGGAGATGATTGTGAAGAACGCTTAACAGAAAGCCAGAAACTCCCGTCCTGAAGGCAGAGATTTCAGGAGGTCCATGAAGCCATAAAGGCCCATCCATTCACCCGCCCATCCAGCCAGCCACGCACCCATCCCTCCATCTAACCATCCACCCATCCATCTATCCATCCATCCGTCTGTCTATACATGCATACATCCATCTACGTATGAATAGCAACATCTCTTGAAACGTCAATGGAGATTACTCAGCCAGAAAGGAAGTCCACACTTATTCCTTGTGATTCTCCAGATTCTCAATGACTTTGAGTGGTATCACCTAAGAACTGCTCAAAGTGAGTGCTTCCCAGGACCCAGCAGGGCATTCCATTTGTGGATGGTCTCCCAGCAGGAGTAAGAAGAGGCCTCTACTGGAAGCTAAGTGTTGGAGGATGGTAAATGGCTGGCTTTTATATTCAACAACTTCCTGACATTTCCCCAGTGAATTGACACTTCTTCGTGCATGCGAAAAAAAAATGCTATATAAATGCCTTCACTGACAGCTTCTCTGCCCACAGATGTCCACAGGTATAAAACATCACATAGCAGGCTAACACATGACAACACCTTCAGATATTTGCTTAGGGATTTTCAGAAGGAAGCAACCACATGTATATCCAGAGTCTATTTTAAGTCATTAACTTTTATGGAGCACTTACTATGTGCCATAAAGTACCCTAAGTGCATTTCATATATAGGTAACCCCAACTAACCCTCAGAGCAACCCCACAAGGCGGGAACCATCACATTTTACAGACGTGAATTCTCAGGCACAAGGAGGTTGGGTAACTTGTCCAAGGACACAAGCTAGTGATGAGAAACAGGGACATAAATCCCAGCAGTTGCTGTCCCCAGACTCAGGCCTTCCCTCCTGACTGCTGTGCTAGGGTTACCCTTTGCCTGACACTGCATGTATTAATGCTTACTGAGCCCCGGAGAACCCAGCTGGGGGAACTGAAGGAACACTGCACGATGAACAATCATCACTTGTTCCTCCCCACCTCCCTACAGAGCTTCCCTCTCTCACAGTAGGACAGGATGAGGCCTGGTACCCGAAGTCATATACACAGAAAGGTTCATTTTTACCTAGGTCCTACCTTTCTTACGTGAAGATGGGGAAAGCTACGGAGGAAGCAAACTTGGTTAAGGAAATCAGGGGTTCAGTTTGAACATCCTGAGTTTGAAATGCTTCCAAGGGAAGATGTCAGAGAGTAAGTTAAAAGCCACATGTTCAGTTCAGTTCAGATGTTACTGAAAGTCATATGTTCCTGAAAGATTAAAGATGAAAATATCTGATGGATAGTGCGTACATGCGTGCATGCTAAGTTGCTTCAGTCGTGTCTGACTCTTTGCAATGCTATGGACTATAGCCCACCAGGCTCCTCTGTCCATGGGATTCTCCAGGCAAGAATACTGGAATGGGTTTCCATGTCCTCCTCCAGGGGATCTTCCCGACCAAGGGATCAAAAGGATCAAACCGCATCTCTCACGTCTCTTGCATTGGCAGGTGGGTTCTTTACCACTAATGTGCCACCTGGGAAACCCCTGAAGGATGGTACGTTCTTTACCAGCTGAGCCACAAGGGAAGCCCTGGATGGCACGTTCTTAAAAGCGACACGGAAGAATAGATGGTAGTGGAGACAAAGCAAGGTTTGCCCTGAGCTGTTGATTGCTGAATTGGTTGATGAGTCTGTTGGGATTAATTATACTACTCTGATGACTTTCATATATGTCTACAACTTCCAAAAATTAAGTTTTAAAAAATTCAGAAGGGCATAGAATCACTTATATAGGATACCATAAAAAAATCAGTAACTTGGATCTAACTGCTAGGAAATACCAGACAAATACAAACTGAGGGACATTCTATACAACAACTGGCTGTACTCCTCAAAAATGTCAATATCATGAAAGATGACAAGTAACTGAAGATTTGTTCCACAATAAATAACACCAAAAGGGCGTAACAATCTGTGGTCCTGGTTTGTATCCTGGATAACAACAACACAAAAAAAAATGCTGTAAAAGCCACTATTGGGGCAATTGGTAAAATTTAGATCTGGATTGGTGTATCAAATAGTGTATCAATGTGAAATTTCTTAAATTTAGCCATTTATTGTGATTATATAAAAGACTGTCCTTGTTCTTAGGAGCTGTACTTTTAAATATTTAAAAGTGGAGAATCATGATGAATGAAACTTATTCTCAAATTGCCCTGTAATAATAATACTTTACATGTATAGATAAAGAAGAAATTATGTAATTGTGGCAAAATGATAATTAGTGACTCTAGATGAAGCAGATATAGGGGTTTATTATGCTATTCTTACAACTTTTCTTAGGCTTGACAGTTCTCAAAAAAAAAAGAATACAATCACCTGATGTAATTAGTATCCCTATAATACATTCTTCGTGTTCCCTTCCTTATAGTCCTTGAAATAAAAAGCTATCTTTTTGACCCTTTAGAGATTGGTACCAGATACTTGATTTTTCTTTAAGAACCTCTTTTATGTATCAGTTTTACACGCATTAAGCTACAGACTCATCACAGCAGGCCCTGCATGCACTCCCTAGCTGCTGGGGATGTCCCCGAGGTTCTGCCCTCAGCTGTCAGCCCCTCTTGGGATTGCCTTGACTAAATAACACCTCGTCTTAGTCCCTTTCCAGGGTGGCCACATCCAGTGCTTGGTTAACCTGGGTTGCATGGGCCTAACCCTCTCACCTCTACCCAGTGGAGCCCTGCAGGGCAGGGCCAGCTTCAGAGCTCTCTGCCAAAGCAGTGGAGATCTCCACCAAGACTGTCTGCTTCCTTTGCCCTCCTTCCTACAGGTGTTGGCCTCCAGGACACCCTACACTTACCTCCTGCACAGAAATCCCCATCCCTGAGTCTACTTACCAGGGAATCAGCTATGGCAATAATATGATGACCATTTTGCAGATAAGAAAATTGAGCCTTGGAAAAAAACCGCTTGCCTGAGCTCAGAAAGCCATCTCCTGGTGAAACTAAAACTCAAACGCCAAATCTGCTAGCCTCCAGCTCCCTCCTTCTCTTTACCCTTTAAATCCTGTCTCTGTTAAGGCTGAGGCCAAGTCTTACGTCCCCCAGAGACATCCTCAAATTCCCTTTCTCATCTTGACACTCTCACCATCTGCTCTGTTTGGCATATGGCTATGGTCCCAGTTGGGGACTTTTCTTAACCATCACCTCTGATTACATAACCACTGTGCTGTTATTTAGCTTTTAAGTTTGAAGTCCAGTGCTTTCCCTGCATTATAATCTCCCTGGGGACAAATGTCATTTATTATTCTTTGAGTTCCAACAGTTGCTGTCTGTATGTTGAGGATGAAGCCAGTACATTACCATGTAGGGAAAGAACCCACGATTCCCATTTTTTTCTGGCTGTGGAAACAAACATCCTCAGAAGATCCTTAGCTCTACAGCCTCAATTTCCTCTTGGCCTTTTCTGGAATGGTGTGGGGCTTTGTGATGTGGACTATAAGGGGATAACACATTATTCTGCCAGAGGAGCAGTACCATCCATGGGGGAATAGCTCAAACTGTATCAGTGAGTCAGGAAGCAGTTGGTCAAATTCAATCAAGCATAAAGAAGTGAACAACACACCAGGGATAAAATCACTGGAATGCAGCTTGGTTACTTTTTTGGGCAAAACTACTTTTATTTTAATTATTTAAAGTATTTCATAATGTGCTAGGAAATGAGATAGTGTGTCCTCTGCAAAAGTGATGAAGTCTTTGGTCAAAACTCTGACACTACCACATTATTAAATTGTAAGGGTGAAATAAGTGAGTTGCTTTTCTTGCCTTTGAAGATTATTGACTGGGAGATTAGCAAGCCTTCTCCATAATCTCCTCCCAGAAAGAATGAGTGGAAGGAAGGGCAGATGGGAGAGTTTCATCCAAACTCCCTCACTTCCAGATCCTGGGAATCTTTGGTGCCATGGTAACTGTGTTACTAGGTGACCACTCAGGTACAGGCAAGACCTGAAAACAACATGCATCTAGATATATTATCAGCTCAAGGTTTGGAAACAATTTTCAGTACTTTTTTTCTCTTTTGTTTCCAAATATCAGCCTGGAGGATAATGTGTTGTACTGCAAGAACAACATAAATGAAAATCAACTGAAAATAATTTTTATCAAACTTCCAAACTATTCAACCAGCATGAGAGAAGTTTCTGAGTTGGAACATCTATAGGAGTGGTACACAAACCATACAGCCCACAGGCCAAAGCTAACCTGCTGTTTATTTCTGTATATCTCATGAGTTAAGAATTGTTTGAACATTTAAAAATGGTTGAAAAAATTAAAGGAAGAATAATACCTTGTGATACCTAAAAATTATATCAAATTCAGACTGCAGTTTGAAAACAATATTTTACTAAAGTATAGCCATACTCATTAATTCATATTGTCCATAGCTGCTTTTGTGTTACAAGAGCAGAGTTGTAATGGTAACAGAGATAACTGGCCCATGAAACCTAAAATATTCACCATGTCGCAGCCCTTTCAAAGAGAGTTTCCCACCCTTGATCTGGAGATATAAGTTGCAGAGAAGTTAGATTAGGAGGCTGGGTCCCTTCCCTGCCAAGAAATTTATAACAGGGGTGCTGTCATAGTTTGTTTAGTCTGCTACAACAAAGTAGCACATGCTCAGTGGCTTGTAAACAACAGACTTTTTTCCCTCACAGTTCTGGAGGCTGGGAAGTCCTAGAACAAGGGGCCAATGTGGCTCCCTTTTGGTGGAGGCCCTCTTCTGGGTCACAGCTAGGGCCATGTCACATGGCAGAAGGGGCTGGGGTCAATCTGGAGCCTCTTTTATAGTATGTCACTAATACCACACCTGAGGGCCCCACCCTCATGATTGAAGTACCTCCCCAAACCCCCACCTACTAATACCATCTCCTTTTGGGCTTAGGATTTCAACATATGAGTTTGGGGGAAAACATGTTCAGACCACAGCTAGTGCCTTCCATGCAGATTCAGGCCTCTTCAGCTGAGCTATGTACATTCCATTCACTGCTGCTTCTATAACAGAAAAGCACGGCTGTGATCTCTGCAGCGGCCAAACAGGACAGCATCACATAAGTGATATGTTCTCACACACTGCACTCTCTGAGGGGTCAGGCCATAGGCTACTTACTCCCGCATGTGTTTCATCCTGGTCCTGGCCATTGAATTGTTGAAAATTGTTCGTTCTGAGGGTGTGTCTGGAGCTGAGCTGGTGACAGTCCTTGTGCCTGAAAATCAATGCACAGTCCTTACTGACTCCATCAGCACTTCAGCAACTTTAAGGCAACAGTCAAGGACAATCAGAAAACAAGCTATTTCACCTCTGCCACAAGGTAATGCCACATTAATTAGAGGTAAATTCAATTATGACATGCCTTTTAAAGAATTTATTCCAAATGACAAGATTATTTACAGTTTTAATATGTACAAGGAATTCCGGGACAAAGCCTCTTTCAGGAAGGATTGTTTAAACAAATACCATTATTTTAAAGATGGCCTTTTTATATGGGGGGAAACCAATAGCCTTTGGCCACAGTCTTTCAGTAGCTATGGAAATTGTTTTGATGACTGAGGAATTTTTTCTAATAAGCTTAGTTTTCCCTTTATTTTAACCTCACATCTGAGTATTAGCTTTTTTGCAGTGGAAAGTAAGATGCTGACCAGGGAGTAATCTGCAGCTTTGAACTTCAGCAGGATGGAGCAGAAGGCCAAAGTTGGGTTCAGGAGGTAAAGAGCTGTTAATGAAAGCTGCAGAGTTAGGAAATCTGTTGAGAGCCACAGTTTTTTTTTTTTTTTTTACCAAGATACCTTGGAGGCTCTTACAGAACAGGTGAGAACTGATAGGGAGAAATACTCCACCCACTGAAACAACATTGCTTCCATTAAGAAGCTAAGGCTGCCCCTAAGTGAGGGACTGGGTCATCAAAAGTCAGATCTTCATGTGGCCTGGGAGGGTGGGCAGAGTCCTCTCTGTGTCTTCATCCCTCAGAGTCCCCACAAGGCGCCTCATCTCATCAGGAGAAAACTCTTGAGTCCTAAGATTCATTTAGGAACTATATCCATGCAGTGACTTTGTTAGAGCAGGTACCCATGCTGTGAAACTCCTGCTTTCCCCTCATAACACAATAGACTGTCTGCTTTTTGGACCAAAAATAAAGTGAGGGCCAACTCCCATTTTGTGGGAGCAAAATTAGTACAGCTTTTCCCTCTATTTTTAAATGTAAAAGACCAAATGCAAATTCTATTATTTTTTACCCCCGCCTTCTTTGTATACTCCTTTGGGGGCACACAGCTCCACTTTGAACTTTGTGTTTTTACAGACACCATCAAGATGAATATAATCTTGCTTCACTTTGTCAGAATCTCTGGTCTTTCCTCAGGCTCCATCCCTAGATACCGAGTCACTGGTGAGAACTTTGTAAAGGGCACAGTACAATTAGCTAAGTAAACTGCATGTCCTGCCTGGTACTTCATAGGTAGGTACTAGGGCCTGATGGCTCCCTTCGCTCTCACTCAGGAGGCTACCCTCCAACTCCGAGAGAAACCCATCTCAGTCTCTGTTGCCAGAGATGGCTTCACAGCAGCGTCCTCTCCCAACGGCTGCTTCTTCCCAGAAAAGGCTCTTGTGAGGGGGTGATGGGGGAGGCAGAGCGGTGCACTTCATATTCATGTTGGTTGCTTTTTATAACCATCTTTTCTAGAACCTAAGAAGTTACGAAAACAACAAGCACACCATGCCAAGTAACATGCAAGCTCAAAACCCAGTTCTGCCAAGGTGGAAAGGAAGGCTGTGTTTCCCATCTCACCCGGAGCAAGCTGGCAATTCTTAGGGCTTGTGCAAGGAAAGGTCAGAGCAATTTCCCCAGAGCTGCAGCTTATTTTAATCTGGTTACTGCTCCCTTCAATAAGACCCTCAGCATCACGGGGAAAGATCCTAAGCCTTGAGCCCAAGGGTAGAGGTTGGGGCAAAGAGAATTTCAAGCAACAGTCTTGGCGAAGCTTGTGATCAGAGCAACTCTTCTCTCAGTGTTTCCCATTCACCAGCCTTTTTCCTTCCACTTTCCAACATGAATAGCAGTTGCTTTATGTCTAAGAAAAGGACAACACGTTCAGCAACCACAATAAAGAACAACTGGGCCAAGTCACAGGCTTCCTCTAACAGGTGGTCACTGAGTCTTGGAGTACATTCTAGACCACTGCTTCTCAAACTCAAATGTGATTTGAATCAGCTAGGGATCCTGTTAAAATGCAAATTCTGACTTAGTCTGTGTGGGTAGGGCCTGAGATTCTGCTAGGCCCTCCCCACACGTTTCTAATATGCTCTCGGGTGGTACCAGTACTGCTGGATGTGGGACCACATTTTGAGTAGCAAATGTGACAAGCTAGCTCTTTATTCATGGGGTCCAGTGTTATCTGACAATGCAGGACTCTTTGTTTAAAAAGCAGGAAAAAAGCTGGTTTCTTTTCCTGCATTTATATAGGGACCTGTCCTGGTGTTTTTTACTGGATATTTATTTCATGTCATCTTCCCTTGGGAACTGGGCTAGTTACTCTCAAGAAGAGTGAAAACCTTCACAAAGACCCAAAGGCCCCCCTGATTCCAGCCCTCCAGAAGTCATGTCTGGCCTCTCTTTCCCCCACCCCAGCAGAGGTGGCAGCGGTGGGGGAGAGCAGCGTTGAGGAGGAGGTGTTGTTCAGAGGACTCTCTCCAGGAAGGAGGCCCCAGAGGAGGCTTCAAGACCCTGCCATATGTCCCACTGTCTCAGCAGACTTTATTCATAAAACATAAATTCAAAAATAAGATTATTAGGAATTCACTAAAACCCCTCCTGAGCCTGGAGCCCTGTGTTTGTTGCAAGCTCATAAAGTTCTGGTTCCAAAGGTCTGCTGTCTTGATGTTTTATAAAAAAACAGTGAATCCTCAATCCCTAGGTTGATTTTTAAAATTATTCTTCTTTGTTAATTTCAACAGCATTTTCATGCACTTGCACACAGCATGTCCATGTGAAATGCCCACACCATGTCAGAGGCACCAATGGCAGCACGGATTGGGAACTCTATACTCTCACCTCTCCCAGGGCTCTGGGAGCCACAGCCTGGGGGCTCAGCCTCTACTGAGTTTGTCCCTTTCTGATCTACCTTTGATGGGTCCTCACCTTTGATTCATCTTCAGCTTTTTCTGAAAACAGTAGATCCTGACAAGGAGCATGGCTTAGACATCACTCTTCTCCTTTCAGGGTTTCTAAGACTGAAGAATGGACACCAAACAGAGCTTATACCTATGGTGATTTTTTTCAAAGAGGATATGTGCACAGTGAGGGTAGATTTTAGAGAAAACTCCAACCACTCTATCCTTCCTGTGGGAAGTTCTGAAGGTACTTGGTCCCATGTACTCTGAGAAAAGTCCTGAGGGGTGTGCTACATGGCTGAGACCCAGGAGGTCTCCGAGATTGCAGCCAGGGAGCGGCAGCAGGTCAGTCGGCATCCGTGCCCTGCCTCTTCCACCCACTCCCTGCCTGGGCTGGGTGCCCCGGAGGAGGGACTGAAGAAACTGAAAATGTTAGTCATTCAGTCGCGTCCGACTCTATGTGACCCCATGGACTGTAGCCTGCCAGGCTCTTTTGTCCGTGGGATTTCCTAGGCAAGAATACTGGAGTGGGTTGCCATTCCTCCTCCAGGGGAATCTTCCCGACACGGGGATCAAACCTGCGCCTGCTACATTGCAGGCAGATTCTTTACCACTGGGCCACCTGGGAAGCCCTTCATTCAGTACAACAAAGAGCCAAATGTGCAATGATTTCTTTGGGCCCTTTTACAGAAGGGAGTATTTTCTGGCTGTCCTAAGTAAACCAGAATACTGTCCTGAATTCAGTCTGCTCTTCTCTAAACAGAAAATTCAAATAATTCTATGCAAATTCATTCCAATTCATCATGGACAACAATAGCACCGAAAATAATGACCAAACCTCTTTTGGTGAGTAAGTGCCATGCCCTGGGCATCATCTCATGGGAGGTTCCCAGGAAGTAGGGACATTTTTCAATGAGGAAATCAAGGTTTAAGATATTCAGTTCACACAATGAATACCCTGTGCAGCTGGGGCTTGACACCAGGCCTAGATTCTGGTCACCCACGTTTAAAAGTCCCAGAGGAAATACCCACTTCATGGTGACCACTGTGCTGGGAGTCAGCCAAGGTGCTCCTTGCCATGTTTTACTTTCTAATACTCTTCACTCCTTCTCCATTCCCCTACCCTTTTCAACTAGTTACTAACTCCTTGACCACAGAGATCATATCCTGTTCATCTTTTTTTGAAATTCTTATTCTAAGTGTACAACTCAATTGTGTTAGTACATTCATGATGTGCAACCATTACTACTATCTCCAAAACTTTTTCATCACTCCAAACAGAAACTCTGTAACCATTAAACAATAACTCACTATTCTTCCCCTCCCCAATCCCTTGGTGATATCTAAAGTACTTTCTGTGTCTGTGAATTTTCAGTTCAGTTCAGTTCAGTCACTCAGTCGTGTCTGACTCTTTGCGACCCCATGAATCGCAGCACACCAGGCCTCCCTGTCCATCACCAATTCCCAGAGTTCACCCAAACTCGTGTGCTTAGAGTCGGTGATGCCATCCAGCCATCTCATTCTCTGTCATCCCCTTCTCCTCCTGCCCCTAATCCCTCCAAACATCAGGGTCTTTTCCAATGAGTCAACTCTTCGCATGAAAGTGACTTTGGAGCCCCCCAAAAATAAGTTTTACTGCTCTAAATAACTCATATAAGTGGCACTCAATATGTGTCCTTTTGTGCCTGGCTTATTTCACTGAGCATCATGTTTTCAAGTTCATCCACATTGTAGCCTGTGTCAGGACCTCCTTTTTATGGATGAATGATATTCCATTGTGTGTGTGTATATATATATATATATATATTCCATTGTATATATATATATATATATATACACATAATTTTTGCTTATTCATTCAACGGTTGGATAGTTGGGTTGTTTCCCCAACAAAAGATAAATGGACAAACAAAATGAGCGTTATGACTAATAGTGCTGTAGGTAGCTTTACAGAGGTCCTTTGTCAGGTTTAGGAAATTCCTTTGTATTCCTAGTTTGGTGACTGTTTTTATCAAGAAAGGGTGTTAGATTCTGTCAAATGCTTTTTTGCATCTATTGAGATGGTCATATAATTTTTGTCCTTTAGTCTATGACCTTGGTGTATTACATTAATTGATTTTCTGATGTAGAACTATCCTTGCAGTCCTGAGATAAATCTCACTTGGCCATTCTATATAATCCTTAAAATCATTTTTTTAAAATTGCTGTGTTTGGTTTGCTAGTATTTTGTTGATGATTTTTACATATATAGCCATAATGAATATTGGTCCAGTTGTTATTTTTTCTTATGATGTCTTTGGTTTTAGTATCAAACAACAGCCTCACAGAATGAGTTGGACAATGTTCTATTGTATTCTGTTTTTTGACGAGTTTGTGAAACTGGTATTAATTCTTCTTTGAATGTTTAGTGTAAATTCACCAGTGAAGCAGTATGGGCCTGGTGTTTTCTTTGTTGGAAGTCTTAAAATGACTAATTTGACTTACTTGTTATAGGCCTATTCAGATTTTTTTCTCTTCTTGAGTCAGTTTCAGTAACTTGCATCTTTCTAGAAATTTGTTCTTTCATCTGATTTATCTAATTTTTTGCCCCTTGTAATTTATCCTTGTAATTTCTTTAAAGTTGGTAGCAATGTCTCCTTTTTCATTCCTGATTTCTTAACTGTCTTTCTTAAAGATTGATCGATGTTTTAAACCTTTTCAAAGAAACAATTTTTTGGTCTCTTTGAGGTCTCCTATTGTTTTTCTCTTCTTTATTTCATTTATTTCCACTGCAGCCTTTACTATTTCCTCCCTTCTGCTCGCTTTGGGTTTCATTTGCTCAAGTTTTTAAGTTCCATAAGGCAAAGCATTCATTTCAGAGGTTCAATAGGTAGGAATTAAAATCAAAGAATCAGCCTTCAGGTTTGGGGACCACAGTCATCATTCTGTTTCTAACAGCACAAGCAGCATGGTCCTCCAGTCATCTCCCTGGGCTTCCGTTTCCTCACTGTATATTTGAGTATTTTATTAGACTGAGGGCCTTCTTTCAATTCAAGCATTCTGTGATCTGTAAGACATATCCCCAGACCTCTAGGGTTATAGACTTTCCTTGTGAAGGTAACACACAAACAAAGATGAAGATCAATCAAAGGGACCAAATGTGAAGAGACAGATGGCTGGGACCAACAACGAAAGGTACAGGCATTACTGAGCATCAGGCGCCATCATTCCGGAGTCACTCCCCACCTGGGAAATGTCAGCTGGTGAGGCTTGATACCACCCCATGGGAGTGTTTTGACAATGAGATGAAAACAAAATGATCTGAAGAGACATCAAGCAACTAGAAGCTGTGTTTTTTCAAGAATTCAAAGTGCTGCTCATGATAGTAATATTGTCAGGATCCCTCCTACTTCTATGGTCTCTTTTAAATAGCAAAGCTATTTTCCCTGCAGAAGTGACAGCTTGATGATCCTGACATTTCACCAGCAGAGAGTCTTCTCTCATTTCTTCCAAAGTTTCCCTTTATTCATTCCAGTTGCTGGATGAATGACCTCATTTATAAAACAAAAACCTGCATTTGCACTTCCTGAAGAACACCCTACCACATGGGTGATGAGCTGATGCAGGCACCGCAGGGCTGGATATTTTGGCAAATGAGCTCTCCCTTAAGTTCCTGGGACACTGCTTAGTCAGGAATCCTCACAGATGCTGTCCTTGGTGCTCAGCATGTTTAGAATGCTTCTCACCTCATCTCCTTCAACCCCTCTCTTTCTGTCAGTTGCCCACAGAATACTCAGGGTGTCCTTGACAGACACCCCTCTCTGCCCAGATTATTGCAAAGGTACAGCTTTGTGGTCCACAATTTCTTCCTCCTCCAGGACACTGTGAGAGCAGTTCCACTTACTGAGAAGCTTAGCTGTCCACAAAGATGTGGACACCTTTCCTTGAATATCTCCCATGATGATACTGAACCTCAGACTGTCCATACAATGAGCTAAGAATCTTTGAAGCAGGTTGGTCTCCGCCCTCACCATGTTATCCCAATACCCAGAGGTGGAGTTGTAGCACCCAAATTTCCTTTCAAGGAAAGACATGTTACCCAGCTAGTGGGAGTGGTGGCCACAGACAGACTGCAACCACCATCCCTGCAGAAGCAGCCTCAGTGGCAGAGCCACATTGCCCAAAGTTATGCCCTTCCCCTGTGCCCCTGACATGAAACAAGTCATCATGGTTGAGGTAGAACTGTCTTGCACAGACAACCTGAGTTCTGACCCCCACAAGGGTTCAAGTAAGGCCTGTCTGGCCTGCATCACTCTGCAGCTTCTCCTCCGCCTCATCCTGCTTCCCTTCCTGCCTGTCCACAGAGGCCCATCCTGAATAATGTCCTCCCACCCATCTCCATGTCAGAGGTTTCTTCCCAAAGAACCCATGACATGTGGAGATGGGGGCTGGCAGACAGGGGGCATGCAGGTGGTGTCTTGAAGCCCTCAACACAGTGAGTATTTGATGAGTGATAATAAAAATGACAATGTAACCTCCCACAACCCCACCACCATCCCCAGCTCTCTCAGAGAACTGTTTCTATAGGAACAGGGCAGAAGTCAGCAGCTAAGGAAGTTGTTGCCAACCGTGCAGCAGCAGCTGAATCCCAGCCAAAGCCCATGAGGAGGCTTGAGAAGAAAGCAGACAGGCAGAAGAGAAGAAAATGGCCCAAGAGAGAACCACCTCCAGAGGTTTCCAGTAGGAAAGGAGCCGGGATGCATAAGGATGAGTGCGTGAGCTGCCTTAGGGAACTGCGGTCTGGGTCCTGACTCTGTGATGTTTGATCAGTTACAAAACTTCTGTGACTCAGTTTCCTCACCTGTACCAAAAAAAAAAAAAAAATCTGCATTTTAGGGCTTTAGCAAAGCCGAAATGCAATGATCTATATAAAAGTATGTTGCTGTCAGTACATGTATGCTGTCTCCCTGGCCCCCAGGGTCCTCACCCCACTGCTTTGCACAGGGCAGTTTCTCAATAAATAAATAGCACCTCACCGCCTCTACCAAAATTAATTAGTTGGGAAAAAAGTGGGCCAGCTTGGAGAGGAAACCTGCTACTCACAGGGGAGATGATAAATACTAGAAGAAAGGAAATAAACTTTCTATTTTTATTACATAGTTATTTCACACAACAAATATTCAACAGAATTGCATGGAAGATTAAAAACAACAGGAGTTCAGGGGGTTGCAAATGGTCATTTTCTTTTGATAACATCAGAAGAGGCCTCTAAGAATAGTGCCTTTCAACCTAAAAAAAAAAAAGAGGGAGTGTCTATTTTAGGATTGAGGCAGAGCAATTAAATGTGCCCTAGGAGATCAGTCCTGGGTGTTCATTGGAAGGACTGATGCTAAAACTGAAACTCTAGTACTTTGGCCACCTCATTCGATGAGTTGACTCACTGGAAAAGACTCCGATGCTGGGAGGGATTGGGGGCAGGAGGAGATGGGGACTACAGAGAATGAGATGGATGGATGGCATCACCAACTTGATGGCCATGAGTTTGAGTGAACTCCTGGAGTTGGTGATGGACAGGGAGGCCTGGCGTGCTGTGATTCATGGGGTCGCGAAGAGTCGGACACGACTGAGCAACTGAACTGAACTGAACTGAACTCAGGGTAAGAGACGTGCGGAGGCCAGACCCTAACTTTTCAGCTGTGCTTACCTTGAGGAGACAGTAGCTAGCCTTTGGGAGTTTCATTATTCTGGGGTGCTTATATGGAGAACCAGTTTTAGAAACAAAATCTGTTTTTCTGTAACAGAAGATTGGGCTGGCTTCCAAACTGACTGAAATGTTTAAGGTAAGTACATCGGCACTCCCCTCTTCTTTCAACAGAAAAGAATGGAAGGGGAAAGTCCCTCAGAGAACCATTAGTATCACTGCAGTATTTCTGGTGTGTGCATGTGTGTGTATAAACTAGAGTTTATTTCTTAATAACACTTCTCATACCAATGAATATGTAACTATGTCATCATTTTTAATAAACTGAGAAGAACTTCTTTATTCTAGAAGACATATTAGCCCTTACTGCTAGGCATTTATTTTGATTCTCAATTTTTACTAGTGTAAACCACACTGCCCTGAGAATATTTGTATATATTTCTCTTTACACACAACTCTGATTATTCCTTTAAGATAAATTCCTAGATTCAGACTTGCTGGGTCAAAAAATATTTTAATCTTTCAGGTTAGTCTAACCTAGATGTTGAAAGTCAAACTTATTCTAGGTTGTAATTAACACTGTTTTCAAGGGAGTCACAAAAAAATTAAAGATGCAATGTGAGGCACCTTTAGTAAAAACTTGATTCAATTTATGAAAATATAAAAATCGAATATAAGCATTTTCTTTATAAAGCCTTAGCTGGAAGTGAGAGTCCAGCGGTTCTCAAAGTCTCTGAACCAGCAGCATCAGTATCATGTGGGAACACGTTAGAGATGCAGATTTCTGGGGCCCACACAAACCTATTGAATCAGAATCTCTAGGGGTGGTACCCAGCAATCAGGTTCTCATGCAGAGTTCATCACTTCCTGCCTGGAGTTCTAGTCATCTGGCCTACAGATAATGATAAACCCAGAAGTTCCCTGAAAACATGAAGTGTGTCTGATATTGCTCTGTGAGCCCTATGATGGTTTATGTCGGAAAATACTTGATAGATGTGCCATCATTTGTAATGCAGGCTTACATTTCCAACTTTTCACACAAATAAACCAATAGAACTTTTAAATGAACTGGATAAGAAATATTCTACCCTGAAAAATGGGTGGACAGTCTTCTGTCAGTGACACAGCTTTACTGACCCAACCAGTGTGGCCTCAAAAAGCAACTGGTCTGGTGCATAATCACTGCTGATAGAATAGCTTGACACTGCCCCTTTGAGAATGAGCTGTGTCTAAAGTTCAAATGGCCAGGATGACTTGTCATTCACTGGGCCTCTAACACCCACCTCTCTCTGGAAGGCACTTCAACGGCCATCTGTGCTGCCTGCACACACACCCAGGAGCATCACTGAGCCTCTTCTGGGGCCAAGATGGATGACAGGAGACCGTGTCCCTTTCACCCCTTCTAAGCTGATGGTGTGGAATTCAAGTCTCAGCTGAGACTTAGCTGAGCAGATTCAGGACCAGGTTTTCTGCTTCTGCAGGTAGGCATTTCATGGAGTCTATCACCAGCTGGCACTGCTGTTGGCGTCTCTTCAGGAAAGCACACAGGACAGCTTCTTACCTTTCCATACAGCATCAATCCTGACAATTGCTGCCAAAGCAAACGGCTTCCTCTGCAGTCAGCAGCACAGAAAAGAACTGAAGAATATCCCACCTGCCCCACTTGCTGATCACCTACTCCTGTGAAAGACAAAAGCGGGGCTGTATCCCCGGGACACTGCCCGGGCCATCTCTCCTCCACGTATCTAGGCACTTTTAAGATCTATCCTTATCGTTACTGCAGTACACAGTCATTATTATTCTAGACTTCACATTCCCCCTTCCTGTGTAGGAGAATCCTCTTCTTCATGAGACAGAGTCCAGCACCCACAAAACCAGCTATAGATGCCAGAAGGTCACTTCCAAGCCTCTGTACCATCAGGGAGCAGGCACACGGCCAGCCTCTGAGGTGTTCCCCAGATTTACTATCAGAAGTTGCAGGGAGGAGGAGTGGAGCTTGAGGAGTCCATGCAGCCAGGGGCAGCCTGGCAGCCACGCTCCACGGCCATCATTTGTAGCCTTGAGGATGCTCAAGCTGCCCTAAGGAGCCGCATGTGGAAGGGAGCTGAGGCCCCAGGCAACTTGCAGCGCGAGTGAGTCAGTGAGTTGCCAAGAGGTGTCCTCCAGCTCCGGTCAAGTCTTCCCATGATCACTGTCATAAGGACATCTGACTGCAACCTTGAGGAAGACCCTGAACCAGCACTCCACAGCCAAGTGGCCCCTGGATTCATGACCTACAGAAACCACGAGAGGTACCGAGGACTATTGCTGTTTTCTGCCAGTGTGTTTCTGAGTAGTTGTTAATGCAGCCACAGTTTAAGCACCAAGTTTTTACAGATAGTCAGGATAAGAAACTACTATATGAAGAATGTTTCTGTTTCATGTTTGCTGTAGAACTGTCTTGCTAAGTTTTGGTAAAGACCTTAATAGACATCTACATTCTGTAGATGTCCTTTGGAGATGGATAAAAAAATCTTAAAATTCATGTGAGAAAACGCATGTCAGAGGATAGGAATATTTGAAAAAATATGAAAATTAGAAGATGAATGTATTATCAGGCATTAAAACATTCCATAAAGGCAGTGTAATGAGAACACTCTGGTATTGATAGAGAATTAAGAAGATAGATCAGTAGGCCAAAAACAGAGGTAGAAATAAATAATATCCAGGAGTTGGAATACAAAAAATAATTTAAATGGAAAAAATAGATTTTATTGGTGTAAAATCCTCAAGTGTGTAAAATAAGACAATAGCAATTCTAGAATGAAATTTAGGAGGCTATATAGAAAACACTCTTAAAAAACAGTGGAGGAGGAATGAATTAGGAATTTGAGATTAACACATACACACTACTATATATAAAATAGATAACCAACAAGGACCTACTGAATAGCACAGAGAACTACACTCAATATAGCCTACAAGAAAAGAATTTGAAATCTAAATCCCTGTGCTGTGCACCTGAAATTAACATAATAAACTGTAAATCAACTATACTTCAATAAAAAAGAAGGGAATAAATAAAAATACTGAATCACTATGTTGTACACCTGAAAAAAATTTTATGGTGATAACTTTTAGATTATATTTATATTGTTTTGGTCAATTGTACACTAACAATATTTCAAAAAATTAAGCTGAAAAATTAAAAAAAAAACAGAAAAGCTAGAATATATGAAAGTCAAGTCACATTTGCCTACTTAAAAAAATAAAAAATTCCCCCACCAAAAATCCAAAAGAGACAATAAACAGAATTAATAGATATAAAACAGACTAGGGAAATTTTGCTACACATATGATAAAAAAGGTGGTATTAATATTTTTATGATAATTCAGCTTAATAAGTTGAACACTAAGTCAAGTACAACGGCACTGACTATTTCCACACAAAAGAGCATGGGATATTAAAGATCCTAATAAATACCTTTTACAAAGAAAAGACTTTGTTTAGGAAAAATAATAAAAGTTAGCTACCAAGACAGCTCATGCCATATTCGCCAGTGTGATGATCTGAATTGCTCACCATTCTTAATCAGCCTGTTCCTTCTACCTGTTCCTGTCTCTGTTTCTCCCTGTCCTGTCCTTTCCACCTGCAGGGCCTTCCTCTCCATCTTTCCATGGCCATATCTATCCTCACATCACGGACAATCTCAGATGCTGCCTTCTCCTTGAAACATCCTTGGTGGCTCCATCCCCACTAAAAGCCATCCCCCACTTTCTGAATCCTTATTCTCTTGTTACACAGTTATTTAGGCCCTTGTCTTGGTTCTTCTTTGAAATCTTAAGCCTTAAGTAGCAGGATCCAGGCCTAACACATCATTGCCATCTACTACCATTCCTCTACAAAGTATATGAACTTTGATGAAATCCTAGTGTGCAAGTTATAAAGGAATAAACGACTGCTGAGTTTCTTTCTTAGATAGGTAAACTGGACTCCTGGAACCTTTTTGTAGACAATAGGGAAATATAGAAAGTTCTTTCTAAGAATCAGTTCTAATGAGGTGGATGAAACTGGAGTCTATTATACAGAGTGAAGTAAGCCAGAAAGAAAAATACCAATACAGTATACTAATGCATATATATGGAATTTAGAAAAATGATAACGATAACCCTGTATACGAGACAGCAAAAGAGACACAGATGTATAGAACAGTCTTTTGGACTCTGTGGGAGAGGGCGAGGGTGGGATGATTTGGGAGAATGGCATTGAAACATGTATATTATCATATGTGAAACGAATTGCCAGTCCAGGTCCGATGCATGATACAGGATGCTCGGGGCTGGTGTACTGGGATGAACCAGAGGGATGGATGGGGAGGGAGTTGGGAGCAGGGTTCAAGATGGGGAATACATGTACACCCGGGGCGGATTCATGTCAATGTATGGCAAAACCAATACAATATTGTAAAGTAATTAGCCTCCAATTAAATAAATTAAAAAAAAGAAGACACTAGTAAGAGTACTGTTTTAGGAATTTATTTAAATTACAAAGCCTTTCTCTACCTCCTCCCCATCACCACACACCTGCCAAATGAATGTGCCTGGCATGGTAGCAGACAAAAAGCAGTTTCTCTGTAAATTGCCACTAATTCTGAATCTATTTTAATCTTTCAAGTTTCAAAGAACTTCTAGAAACTGTTAAATTTTTATCAGATATAAATCTATAAAGACAGGAGGGATAGTGGCAAGTTTTGTGCATGCACATCAAAATGATCCAAGTGGTTTTTAATCCAAAAGCAGAGACATTACTTTTCCAACAAAGGTCCATCTAGTCAAGGCTATGGTTTTTCCAGTGGTCATGTATGGATGTGAGAGTTGGACTGTGAAGAAAGCTGATTGCCGAAGAACTGATGCTTTTGAACTGTGGTGTTGGAGAAGACTCTTGAGAGTCCCTTGGACTGCAAGGAGATCCAACCAGTCCATCCTACAGGAGATCAGTCCTGGGTGTTCATTGTAAGGACTGATGCTGAGGCTGAAACTCCAATACTTTGGCCACCTCATGCGAAGACTTGACTCATTGGAAAAGACCCTGATTCTGGGAGGGATTGGTGGCAGGAGGAGAAGGGGATGCCAGAGGATGACATGGCTAGGTGGCATCACCGACTCGATGGGACATGAGTTTGGGTAAACTTCGGGAGTTGGTGATGGACAGGGAAGCCTGGCGTGCTGGGATTCATGGGGTCACAAAGAGTAGGACACGACTGAGTGACTGAACTGAACTCCTCTCCTCCAAATGCAGTAGTTTCAAAGTGTCAGTAACCAAAGATAAAACACTATGTTGAAATCACTCTAATTATTACATGAAATTCTTTTCTGTCAAGGTGAAAAGCACAATAATGCAAGGTTAAATGTTTGTCAGTCATCCCTACATTTAATGGCTTAGAGTCTGAAGAGCTTAAGCAAAGGAAGTTTTGAAGGGATTCCAAAGCTCTGATGTCTTCTCTGGTCTCTATCAGTCATATTGTTTAGTGGAGATTAAACAGTAATTACCAGTGTTCAATGGGAGAACTGAAGGGTAACAAATTTCAAAAAGCCAAACTGATCAGACATGTTAACACACTAAAGAAATCATAATGGGCAGAGAGGTTTGGAAGCATCTCTTGTGTTCTAATGACTTCGGTGACAACATCCTGCTTGGAGATACAAAACAAGCCTTTTTATAAATAGTTCACCCAGCTTGTATCATTCTGCTGATGACTTCTCTACAGAAGTACAGCTAATTTCCCAGTGGTTAAAAGAGCTAAACTTAATTTGTTGCCTTGGTTCCTAATCTGGTTACTAAGAAACACAGAGACAGAATTTTTCTTTTTAAAGGAAAACAGAGGTCATCTTTGGCCTTTACTGGCTAGTGATGGGCCTGAACAGTTACTATAGCAACACCATGTGTTGTCTGTGGAATGAGAGCCCATAATCAGTCCCCCATCTCAAGTCACTTCTTTCAAAACATCTTCCTTATTGTTTGTTAAAGCTGACTTTTTCCTGACCATGCTTAAGAACCAGGGGTACCCTAGTCCACACAATAAAGTTCAAGATCCTTAACCTGGCACCAAGGTTCCCCATGGGCTTGATCCTGTGCATCCAGATTTGCTGATCCCTTCCTCACACCTTACACTGAAGCAGCACCAGCCTTCTTTACAGTTCCATGGATACACCCAATTGTTTCATACTTCTGAGCCCTCTACTGCTTGATCCTTTCTAGAGAACACTTCCTCTTTCTGACCACTTGGCCACTCTACTTACCTTTCCATTCATTCATCTAACGACTATTGAAAATTACTGTGTGCCAGGCTATGTGCCAGACTCTGAAAACACCGGTGTGAATAGGATCTTGTCCTGTCCTCACGGACCCGGGCAATCATAAGCCTTCTCCTCCTCTGTAGGGCTTTGCTCCAGCTGCATATCCACCTCCCTTGTTCCCAGTATGTGTTGTCCTCCTCACAATGCCTGTAATTACCTGCTCCCTGATTAGACTGGGAGCTCATCAAGGGAGGGACCTTGTTTTCTCCATCATTCTGTGATACCTGGCTCATCATATGTGTGTTATAAACATAATAGGGAAGAAAGAAGGGGTGGGGAGATAGGTTGCACATTTCAACCATCGAAGCTTCATGTTTTGAAGCATCTGCCCTCAGTGACATGGCTGTTGCCTGCATCTCTGGCTATCCCCCAGACACCCCAGGCATTTCTGGCCTTTCCTATTCCCTTAAAAAGTGTTTTGTTCTCCTTTCCTCACCTAATTCTACCTAGGATCCCTCAGCATTCTTTTCATGACTGGCCTTGCCTTCTTCTACTCTGTGGAGAACTTTGAGGGGAATTTAGGGCTTCAGAAATGAGGTGCCTCCATTTGGGAGGGTATGTCCTCCATGCATAAAAGAAGCACCAAGTGGGTGACACTGTTACAAAGCTTTGTGTTGGTCTATCCAGGATCACACTTGGTGGCTGGGACCATGTTGCAAATAGGTCTTCTTCACTGTAAGAATCTTCATACAGTGCCTCGAACCCACCTAAATGTCTGACACAGATGCTAAGGATGATGAAAAAATACAATATTGGTTCCAACAAAGCTCAGTAACTCTTGTATACAGTGCCAGATAGCCCAGCAGACACTGACATCACTATAAAAAGAAGAAAATTCCTAGAAGCTGTTTTCATTTTGGCTTATAATGAAGTTCTCTGTAATTTTAAGAAATATATATATATATATATATATTTAGTTTTAGTAGCATTTTGTTTGAATTATAAATCAGGGTGGATGTGCAGGATAAGAATTTCAGGGCTTAAGGGCATTAAATCCATGGCTCTCAAAGTATAGTCTGGATCCAGTATATCAGCATCACCTGGGAACTTGTTAGAAACAAATTCTAAGGCACACAGTGCACCTGCATCTTCCCAAGACCTTTAAGTGATTCGGATGCCTGTTCAAGTGTGAGAACTACCAGTCTAAAGGCTGTAACCTGACCTTGATATATTCAGGAGATTCAGATACTGAACCTGGAATTCAAAAAGCCCACTTCTAATTGGGGATCCCTTGAAGCTCCACAAATGTTTTCTCATCCACCTTCTCTACTCTCCAGGGACACAGGAAGGGGAGGCATCCCTGCCCCTGTTTCACATGGCAGCCAAACAGTCTGGGGTAAACCACTGCCAGCAGTATCTTCAGGGCAACAGTTACAACATACTTGGTCCAAAGAACCAGAAGGATATTTGCGTCTGTTGTTCCTCCTCTCTTGTCCAGGGTTGTCAGAAGCTCTTGAAAATGTTTGTGGAAGATAATGAAGACCTGGCAAGCTCAGTGGGCAACTGGATATTGCCATTG
Organism: Moschus berezovskii; assembly: GCF_049115385.1. Classification (NCBI taxonomy): domain Eukaryota; kingdom Metazoa; phylum Chordata; class Mammalia; order Artiodactyla; family Moschidae; genus Moschus; species Moschus berezovskii. The sequence continues at coordinate 162,112,399 of NC_142460.1, forward strand.
CATAGGCTGATGCTGCCTGTGAGTGAAGTGTGTCAATCATCAGTTCAGGTCAGTCCAGTCGCTCAGTCATGTCCGATTCTTTGTGACCCCATGGAGTGCAGCACACCAGACCTCCCTGTCCATCACCAACTCCCGGGGCTTGCTCAAACTGATGTCCATCCAGTCAGTGATGCCATCCAACCATCTCATCCTTTGTCATCCCCTTCTCCTCCGGCCTTAAATCTTTCCCAGCATCAAGGTATTTTCCAATGAGTTAGTTCTTCGCATCAGGTGGCCAAAGTATTGGAGTTCCAGCTTCAGCATCAGTCCTTCCAATGAACACCCAGGACTGATCTACTTTAGGAAGGACTGGCTGGATCTCCTTGCAGTCCAAGGGACTCTCAAGAGTCTTCTCCAGCACCACAGTTCAAAAGCATCGATTCTTCAGCACTCAGCTTTCATCGTCCTACTCTCACATGCATACCTGACCACTGGAAAAACCATAGCTTTGACTAGACGGACCTTTGTCGGCAAAGTAATGTCTCTGCTTTTTAGTATGCTGTCTAGGTTGGTCATAACTTTTCTTCCAAGGAGCAAGCATCTTTTAATTTCATGGTTGCTGTCACCATCTGCAGTGATTTGGGAGCCCAAGAAAAAGTCTCTCACTGTTTTCATTGTTTTCCCATCTATTTGCAATTAAGTGTCGGGATCAGATGCCATGATCTTCATTTTCTGAATGTTGAGTTTCAAACCAGCTTTTTCACTCTCCTCTTTCACTTTAATCAAGAGGCTCTTCAGTTCCTCTTCACTTTCTGCCATAAAGGATGGTGTCATCTGCACATCTGAGGTTATTGATATTTCTCCCCTAAGTCTTGATCCCAACTTGTGCTTCATCCAGTCTGGTATTTCGCATGATGTACTCTGCATATAAGTTAAATAAGCAGGGTGACAATATACAGCCTTGAAGTACTCCTTTCCCGATTTGGAACCAGTCCATTGTTTCAAGTCTGGTTCTAATTGTTGCTTCTTGACCTGCATACAGATTTCTCAAGAGGCAGGTCAGGTGGTCTGATATTCGCATCTATTGAAGAATTTTCCACAGTTTGCTGTGATCCACACAGTCAAAGACTTTGGCGTAGTCAATAAAGCAGAAGTAGATGTTTTCTGGAACTCTCTTGCTTTCTCTGATCCAATGGATGTTGGCAACTTAATCTCTGGTTCCTCTGACTTTTCTAAATCCAACTTGAACGTCTGGAAGTTCTTAGTTGATGTACTGTTGAAGCCTGGCTCAGAGAACTTTGAGCATTTCTTTGCTAGTGTGTGAAAGTGAAGTGAAAGTGAAAGTGAAGTCGCTCAGTCGTGTCCGACCCTTAGCGACCCCACGGACTGCAGTCTACAAGGCTCCTCCATCCATGGGATTTTCCAGGCAAGAGTACTGGAGTGGCTTGCCATTGCCTTCTCCGAGAAGACAAGAAGTGTGTGAGAAGAGTGCAATTGTGTGGTAGTCTGAAAACTATAGAACAAATTACCGCACAACTGCATTCAGTGTCAGCCATGGAGGGCTCCTGTTTAAGTGACGGGGCTTCCACTATGACACACCGAAGCTTCTATTGTCCCTTGGATCCTGTTAACATTCAGACATATATCAAAACCATCACCGTTAATAAGCTTTAACTGTGACTGTAGTTGACAAATCTCCCAAAGTGCAGTTAGAGCAAAGCAACTACTGTCTACCTGAGCAATCTCATGCCCAATGAGACCACACGAAGGGATGTCTTCACGGCTCCTGTGTAATGGCTCCTGGAATCCAGAAAGCCATCATACTCTCATCTGCAATGACCACCTCCCCAGACAGGTGTTTCTGAGGCTTGCTGCCCATCTTATCTGTGTCTGGCAGGCCATTCCTACCTGTCCGCCTTCCGACACACACTTAGGAGTTTAGCCTTCCCCTTTCTCTGTTCCTAAATCACTTACCACTCACCCATCTGCTTTCTGTCTTCTCTAAGTCACTAACAGCCCTCATCTGCTCCCACCTCTTCTCTGGTTCCCTTTAGTTCTGGAGGTTTATATCAGCTTTATTCCATCGCCGTCATTTCAGTGGCACTCCTGGCAGAGATGAATGTGTATTTTTATTTCAAGTTCTAATGCTCACTTATAAAATCATACAGTCTTGAAGGGAATTTAGATATCATCTATCCAATCCAGCATTTTATTTTTTTGCAGTGAAATCTTTTTTTAAGACACAATCTTATGTTGAAATCTAATTTATAAAACAGATAAGAGTGAAACTATTTTGGTTGAAGCTGGGAAAGGAGCAGAGTCTGCATCTAATTTCTCTTAAAATATTTAAAAATATTTGTTAAGGGCCTCTTCTGTATCAAGGTCTATGTTAGACAGGGCTTCTGTCCCTGTGCTTCTCAGGGTCCCCCTCCCCATTGCTAGCTTCTGCAGATCCCCAAGGAACCCAATTTGAAAATTACTGAGCTAGTCTAACTGAGGTCCAGAGAGACAGAGAGTGCTTCACCAAAGGCCAGCCTTCCTGGTCTGCTAATTTGAAACTTGGGATAAATGCACCTCATAGTGTTACTGATGGACAACTAAACAGGTCACCGGGTGATGACCAGGAGGAAAAACCAGGGATCTGTGTTATGAGTGAGGCTTCTCACATACAGATGTGGAAGAAGCTAGAAAAAGGCTATAAATTGTGCATACACGCCTAACAAAATATTGGTGAATGCTGGCACGCATGAAAACTTCATCTTTATTCCTGTGATTGCCTTTGAAGGGACTGCTTTTGGTCACACAATTTAAAATTTTAAAATAAAAATTCACCATCAAATTTCAAAGAAAAAAGATCTCACCCCTTTCCACTCAGGACCTATAAAAATTATCCCTTGGCATCTCTGAGGGACTGAGACCTTCTGAATACCAAAACCTGGGGCCCCTCAACCCCTGCACACATAGGCCTGGTACGGTGAATACAAGTGGCCCTCAGGGCTGAAGGCACTTCCATCCAGGGCAGGTTCCATCTGGGGAAGCGAAACCTACAGATGACAGACTGTATCCTCTGATATTCTGTCAGGTGACAATTTATCATCAGTGCTGGAAGTGATCCCGGTTGGGTTTGTTGGGTTAAAAGAGGAAGAAAATAAGAAATAGGGTTTTATCTTTGAAGCACAGCAATCCCATTCATCAAGACTAACAACGCTAAAGAAATTTTAGCTCTGTTTTTCAGACCAAATCTCTTCCAATGACTGACTGACCTTCAGAATGATGATACTTTCAGCTTGAATGAACGTAGTGTTTCTACAGGACCGGTGAGGTAGAAAGATTCCTCTCTCAGAAAACCTATAAAACCTATTATCGCATCCTCCTAGACCACCACTGGATCACAGTTGACCACTGAATTTAACGATTTCATCTTTGGACACCCAGGGCCACTGAACAACAAGGATAAACAATTATTCTTTGCATTTCCTGGCCCATGGGCCAGACATTCAACCTCTATGGCCTGTCTCATCTGTCAAATGAGGATGTGAGACTAAAATATCTCAGCTTTCTACTTGTTGGATATTCCAGTAGATTCAGTAGGTATCAATATATTTTGGAATCTGAAGAGACTTACTCACCTAGAGTGGTGCAGCCCAGCACATGCTCCAAACACCTGGCCAGAGCTTCAATATCACTGTCCTGTCAGAACAAGAGAGATTTATTTCTCAGGGTGGTAAATGTGGAAAAATGTTCTTGCTACACATAGGCAAGAGAAAACACATAAAAATCTAGTTGCAAATTTATTGTATGATTGCATTTTTTTGAAGAGAAAGCTCTATATATGTAGCCACATCTTCTGCCTCATGGCAATCATATATTAATGTCTGTTGTCTATCTCTCTGACAGGAAGACGATACACTAAAAATGCTAACAGCAGTGCGACTGTACGGTGCGGTTAAGGGGATGTGTTTATTTTCTCCTTTGTGTGCTTCTGTCTTTTGTAAATTTTTATAATAAATATTATTTATTTAAACTATAAAAATGATAAATACTTTTAGAATGAAGAGAAAAAGGTTTCATTCAATCTATACTTAATACCACAGGAATCAAGTGAACTTTTTTTTCTAGACAGCATCTCTACCATTCTTCTTTGGAAATTCATGGTCTTCAAGGAGTCATAAGTCTAAGAATTGTATTTTTTATTTAACTCTCAATAAGAGTCAAGCACCCCCATGAGGATTTTGAGGGGGCGAATGCCAGTGCTGTACTTGATAACAAATCTTATCTTTAATGCAAAATAAAAATCTAAGGCTGGAAATATCCAAAGCAGCATCATAGTGATCAGGGGAATGTAAGGTCTTAATTATTTTCAGGTTTGTTATATTGACAGAAATTAATAATTTATGGCTCACCTACTCTATTTCAAAACAAGCTACACATTTCATATTGTAGTAATTGTGGATTTTAGAAAAATGCACTGTAGTATAATACATTACCCTAAAACATTATGTAAATGTGTTGGATTTCATTTTATAACATGTGGTGGGGGTTGGGCAGCCACTTTTTATGCATGTGGTAAAACCCTGCATTGCTTTATTTTCCCAAATGAAAGAAGAGGAGTGATGAAGAAGGTATCCCTGGTGAGTGTTGGTCAGCAAGGCCAAAGCACTAATTGAACACCCCAGTGTGCAGCCCAGGAACAGGGAGGCAGGTATCAGGCACAGAAATAGAAGTAAGAAAAATAGGTCCCTCCCTTCTTCTATACTCTTGTGGTCTCCAAACTTAACAGGGGCAGCCTTGAGACAGGAACTTGGCAGAGATATCCTCTGCAGGAAGCAAAGCAAAGCAAACATCTGCACATGCAAGTAATGGTGCCAACCAGACAAGCTGGATCCAAGCCTGGCTGCTCCACTGACTGTGCTGGTCAAGGCCAAGTAGCTTGACTTCCCAGGTTGTAGTTTCTGCATCTGTGATTATTGTTGTTTAGGTGCTAAGTTGTGTCTGAGTCTTTGTGACCCCATTGACTGCAGTATACCAAGCTTCCCTCTACTTCACCATCTCCTGGAATTTGCTCAAACTCATGTCTGTTGAGTCGGTGATATAATCTAACCATCTCATCCTCTGCCTCTCCTTTCTCCGTTTGCCCTCAAACATTCCCAGCATGAAGGTCTTTTCTAATGAGTCAGCTCTTTGCATCAGGTGGCCAAAAGTACTGGAGCTTCAGCTTCAGCATCAGTCCTTCCAATGAATATTCAGGGTTGGTTTCCTTTAGGATTGACTAGTTTGATCTCCGTGCTGTCCCAGGGACTCTCAAGAGTCTTCTCCAGCACCACAATTCAAAAGCATCAATTCTTCAACACTCAGCCTTCTTTATGATCCAACTCTCACATCCATACATGACTACTGGAAAAACTACAGCTTTGACTCTACAGATCTTTGTTGGCAAACTGATGTCTCTGCTTTTTAATACGCTGGCTACATTTGTCATGGCTTTCCTTCCAAGAGCAAGCATCTTTGAATTTCATGGCTGCAGTCAACATCCACAGTGATTTTGGGGCCCAAGAAAATAAAATCTGCCATTGTTTCCACTTTTCCCCCATCTATTTGCCATAAAGTGATGGGACTGGATGCTGTGATCTTAGTTTTTAGAATGTTGAGTTTTAAGCCAGGGTTTTCACTCTCCTCTCTCGCCCTCATCAAGAGGCTCTTTAGTTCCTCTTCACTTTCTGCCATTAGAGTGGCGTGTCTGAGGGTACTGATATTTCTCTGTGGAATCTTGATTCCAGCTTGTGATATTAGAGGCTAAATCAGATGATGGTTAAGGAGCCTTCCAGCTCTCAAACCCTATTTTCCTGTGTGTCTGAGCCATATGCACAGAAAAGCATGGTAGATTGCTTTCAAAGTGGCTGCAGAGAAAACAAAAGATATAAAGAACAGGCAGACGCGAGAGACGCCCGGCTCCGGCGGCGCAGACGCGAGAGACGCCCGGCTCCGGCGCAACCGACCACGTGCAGAATCGTGGCTGAGAGGAGCTGCCCCGCACCCAGGGTTAGGGCGGTGGCCGAGAGGAGCTGTACCACGTCCAGGAGGCGGTGGCTGCTTGGGCACCGGAGGGCCGAGAGGAGCTGATCCACATTCAAAGCAGGAGGGGCGGCCTTGAGGAGATACCCCTCGTCCAAGGTAAGGTACAGTGGCTGCGCCTTGCTGGAGCAGCTGGGAAGAGATACTCCACGACCAAGTGGAATATAAGAATCCAGTGTTCTGGGGAGGAAGGAACAAGATGGCGGAGGGATAAGACAGCGAGACCACTTTCTCCCCCGCAAATTCATCAAAAGAACATTTGAACGCGGAGTAAAGTCCACAAAACAACTTCTGAATACTGGCAGAGGACATCAGGCTCCCAGAAAAGCAGCCCATTGTCTTCTAAAGGAGAGAGAAGAAATCCAGCTCCAAACACCAGAACACCGACACATGCTTCCCTAACCAGGGAACCCGGACAAGTCACCCGTCCAACCCCACACACAGCGAAGAAACTACGTAATAAAGAGAACTCCACAAACTGCAAGAAGAAGGAAAGGCCACCCCAAGCAAAGCAATATAAGCAAGATGAAGAGGCAGAGAAATACCCAGCAAGTAAAGGAACAAGATAATTGCCCACCAACACACACAAAAGAGGAAGATATAGGGAATCTACCTGATAAAGAATTTCAAATTTTGATGGTGAAAATGATTCAAAATCTTGAAAGCAAAATGGAGTTACAGATAAATAACCTGGAGAAAAGGATTGAGAAGATGGAAGAAAGATTTAATAAGGACTTACAAGAAATAAAAAAGAGTCAATATACAATGAATAATGCAATAGATGAGATCAGAAACACTCTGGAGGGAACAAACAGTAGAATAACAGAGGCAGAAGACAGGATAAGCGAACTAGAAGATAGAATTGTAGAAATAAATGAAACAGAGAGGAAAAAAGAAAAACGAATTAAAAGAAATGAGGACAATATTAGAGACCTCTGGGACAATGTTAAACGCTCCAACATTCGAATCATAGGAGTCCCAGAAGAAGAAGACAAAAAGAAAGACCATGAGAGAATACTTGAGGAGATAATAGTTGAAAACTTCCCTAAAATAGGGAAAGAAATAATCACCCAAGTCCAAGAAACCCAGAGAGTCCCCAGCAGGATAAACCCAAGGCGAAATACTCCAAGACACATATTAATCAAATTAACAAAGATCAAACACAAAGAACAAATATTAAAAGCAGCAAGGGAAAAGCAGCAAATAACACATAAGGGGATTCCCATAAGGATAACAGCTGATCTTTCAACAGAAACTCTTCAGGCCAGAAGGGAGTGGCAAGACATACTTAAAGTGATGAAAGAAAATACCCTACAGCCTAGATTACTATACCCAGCAAGGATCTCATTCAAATATGAAGGAGAAATCAAAAGCTTTACAGACAAGCAAAAGCTGAGGGAATTCAGCATCACCAAACCAGCTCTCCAACAAATGCTAAAGGATCTTCTATAGACAGGAAACACAGAAAGAGTGTATAAACTTGAACCCAAAGCAATAAAGACAATGGCTACGGGATCGTACTTATCAATAATTACCTTAAACGTAAATGGGTTGAAATTTTCAAAAAGGCTAGGAAACAATTCTCATAGCCATCAATAGTTCAGTGTTGAGTTCATGAATAGTTTTTAAAGTTTGGGACAAACTGTAGTATTTGCTATCTGAAGTTCTATTTGTAATTGGCATATTACGATGTAACATTGGTCTTCATTTCCAACTTAAAACGCCTAAAAATGCCTAACAGGTTTTTAGATTTGTGAATTTTAGTTGAAATGTATTTTACGATGTTACTAAACCTGCAGAAATATTGAAATATTTCAGAGAACTTATTCACTGTACATTTAATTTATTTTATTTATAAAAGTTATGAACTGTAGAAAGTTTTACTTGTTGGGTCAAATGCTTGTTGCTTCAAATGCTTGTTGCATTTGAAGTGCTAGTTACAAGAAAATCAAATACCTTCAATGTATAAATGCTATTAAGTTTTTAAAGGAAAAAACAAAACAAAGTGGCTGCAACCACCCTCCCATGCCTGTGCTTCTATGCCATTCCTCACATCAAGAGGGGGCGATCTTCTGTCACCCCTGTGGCTGGGCCTGTAGCTTGCTTTTGGGCCACAGAAAGATGAAGAAGTAATGTGTGACTTCTACAACTAGGCTTCATGAGGCATGTAGCTTCTGTTTTGTACTCTTGGCAGCCACCAATCACATAAAGAAGTCCAGGTTCTCTTCCTGGAGAGATCCCCTGGGGAGAGCCCTTGGACCATGAGAAGCCACAGGAGGAAAACAGAGGTCCCCCAGCCAACAGCCAGTACCACCGTTGGCCGTGGGAGTGAGGCCACTGTGGACCCCCAAGACAAGTTCTCAGCTACATGCAGCCTCAGGAGGCACTCAGCATCACGTGGAGCAGAAGAGCTGTCACATGCAGCCCTGGAAACACAGAGTCATTAGAAACAAGAAATCATATTTTAAGCCACTAAGTTTCAGCGCATTTTGTTGTACAGTGAAAGATAACTGAAGTAGGACTTTGAGGTCATTGACCAAGAACTGTATTTTCTACATTTATATCCCAGCACCAGCACAGACCCTGGCATACAACAAACACTAAGTCTCATCTGTTTGGGTCACCTCAACTTCTGTGATTTGCAAGGAAGGAAAATAGAAGAATGGCCTGAACTCTGGGTTCGCCCCTACTCAAAGTACTTCATTCCTGGGGACATGGAGGTTTTCGAAAGCATGCTGCTTCTTAATCCTGTGGCCTGGTCAAGTTAACCCCTCCAAGCCTCAGTTTCCTTAATTAAAGTGATGAGAATTACAGTTTCCATCTCAGGGCTCTTATGAGTCACGTGAAGTAATACAAAGCCTTTACTATAGTATATGGCTCACTGGAAATACACAGTCAAAAAGAGAGTTCAGTAGAAGAGGACAGGATGGACACAGGACAGAGATACACTCACTGTGCTGGCCACACAGCATGAAAAGTCTTAGGAAGCACCTGAGTTGAACCAATGTAACAGAAACAGCAAGAACCAGAGACAGGACTGCAGGAAGCACCCAACTGACTGGACACATCAATCACATCTTCCCAACACAGAAGTTAGGAGCACTGCTCATGGGGGCAGGGAGGGCAGAAAGAAATAACTCTAATACTATAGATGGATGAACGAATACTAACTTTAATTAAGGTATTAATATCTGCCATTGTTATGCCAGTTTAATTAACTAAACTCTAATTAAATTAATTAATTTAAACTCTACCAGGTTTGCTATTTTTCTCCCCATTTAACAGTTGAGAAAACTGAGGCACAAACCTGGTTCCATAATAGCATTAAGTTCATGCAACTCGTTAGATGTGCAACAGGCAGTATTTCCAGGGCCTGACCTCCTAACCACTCCATTACATGTGCACAGAGTAGAAACTGAGGTGCTTAACCCAGAGCAGCTCATGATGTTGTTGGAGAAACTAGGGTATTGACTCAAGAGAAGACCTAAGAACAATTCCTTGGGATATATATATATATATACACACACACATATATAAATAAAATAGGGTGTAGCCTGGAAATGAGATGCAGCTAAAGAGGGGGAGTGGGAGGGGTGGGCTCTCCATTAGCAGCTTCTGACTCCAGGTGGAAAGAGCAGTTTAAGCAGAACAGCAATGCTTATCTAAATATGGCCTCAACACGAGGGGCATGCTGTCTCATAGAAGAGTAAGCAAATCCAGGCATGATCCCTGTGGGCACTTGGGACATTTGCTGACTTCCCTTCCTGCCCCTGGAGACTGCAACGTCAGAGGTCATGGGCAATGACCAAGCTGAACCTTCATTCTCAACAAGGGACACATCATTTTCTATCTCTAGGTTGCAGAACAGGGTATTACAGTTTAAGGTGCCAATACCTACGAAAACTTTGTAAAATTTTGAAATATTTTCAGACTTACAGAAAACTTGCAAAAATAGTGTGAAAACTCCTACTTACCAGTTTCCCTGATGTCACTGCTATACCATATTTATGTTATCACTCCATCTATCCACATACATCAAAGTTTCTCAACCAGGCACTACTCATATTTGAGCTGGACAATTCTGGCTAGTGCACTGAGAGATGTTTAGTTTTAGCAACACCCCTCCCCTTGACCACCAGATGCCAGTAAGACACTCCCATCAGCCCTTCCTTTGATCCTGAAATTGGAAAACCAAAAATGTCCCTGGACATTGCCAAATGCCTAGAAGGTGCACATCTCCCCTGGTTGAGACAAACCAACCCATGTCCATCTCTGTCTCCACATACATATTTTCTCTACTGGTCAAATCTGGAAAAGCCTAAGGATCAACATAAACAATACTAATGGTTATAAATGGCTTCCCTGGAGGCTCATATGGTAAAGAATCTGCCTGCAATGCAGGAGACCTGGGTTCAATTCCTGGGTCAGAAAGAGCCCCTGGTGAAAGGAATGGCAACCCACTCCAATATTCTTGCCTGGAGAATCCCATGGACAGAGGAGCCTGGCAGGCTACAGTCCATGGCAAAGAGTTGGACACGACTGAGCAACTAACACTTACACCTATTAACATTTGAATGCAATTTTGTCTATTTTGACAAAGACAATTTATAACAAAGATCAGGTTCTGCATATTTCACATAGTAGTTTAAGAAAGGCGTTAAAAAGCTTGTTTTACTGTGGTATGACTTAATGTGGCAATCAGCTTGTTCCTAGTGTTCTGGAAATTATCATTTAATGAACACAAATGATCTCAATAGAAATACACTCACCCCATGAGAAAAAGGGGGAAATGGAAATGAACTCCATGTTTCTTGGGTCTGTACCGTGTTTGCGCTCAGCAAGATTTTCAGTCATGAAAAAGACCTTTTGGGACTATATCATGGCTGGTGCAATGCAGGAATTATGCTGCTGATTGGAACTTCTGCAATCTTCTTGCTTCACAGTTTAAATTGATCTCTGCCTGAGCTCAGTGGCCCGTGGAGCACTCATGTCTCCCTAGGAGCCACATCATGGTGTCACCAGCTAAGTGCTAGGAATCTCATTTTCAAATGCTGTTAAAAAAACCTAATTGCTCCTTGCTGACGAATGTCTCCTTAGATATTTTTCAAGTTGCCTTCCCTCCTAACCATCAACTTCTCTAATGAGATCATACCTTAGAGGCTCGAGGAACATCTTTTAAGATTCAGCTCTGAAAAACTGTCCCACAGATTCAAGTTTGGTCAAACACCCAGATTTGTTTCAGAAACAGATGCAGTAATTTGGTTAATAAATTAGAAATTTCTTCTAAGCAGAAGTAAAAGTGTGTTAGTCGTGTCCAACTCTTGTGACCCCATGGACTCTAGCCCACCAGGCTCTTCTGTCCATGGAATTCTCCAGACAAGAATACTGGAGTGGGTAGCCATTCCCTTCTCCAGGGGATCTTCCCAACCAAGGGATCAAACCCAGGTCTCCTGCATTGCAGGCAGATTCTTCACCAGCTGAGCCTCTAGGGAGATACCATCTAAGTGGAAAGGGTAGTTGTTATATTCTCTAATAATTCATATTTATTTTTAATCTGGAAAAACAGAAAATTATTAAAAGAAAATAAACACCCCAAATTCCATAATGTAAACATACACATCACAAAAATATATACACGGTATTTTCTAGGTAGATTTATTAGGTATTTGAGATTATACTATATATGTATGGTATACATAGAATACACCGACACATATATACCTTTGTTTGGATTTTCATCCTATGTTATTAAAAATTCTTCAGAAACATAATTTTAATAGCTACACACTAAAGCCATATGAATTTGTTTCTCTATGCCCTATTATTGTACACCTAGATTGCTTTCATTTTTTTCATAAAATTGCAATGGCTATCTTTGCTCCATGTTTGCTGTTATTGCTTTAGGTTACCATTCAGAAATGAAATTACTGAGTCAAAGAGTGTGAATGTTAGGAAACCCCTCTTTCTCTGCTCTGGCCCTTTTCTTCACATTCCAGCCATTCCAAGCAGTTTATTTTCTCCACAATAAGTTTTAATGTCTTCATACTTTTTTCAACTTCCTTCCTATTAAAATGTCCTTTCCTTCAAGAAAAGATATGATAGATTCATTAAGGCAAAGATGATTCATTAATGCAAAGATGATTGATTAAGGCTTATAAATTATCTCAGGATACTTGTGCTTCAGCAGAGGAATTCATTTCTAATAGCAGGCATACCAGAGGAGGAAATCAGGTGATATTGTCACAGGGCTGGAAAAATCACAATTTCCCATTTAACTATCAGCCAATTCTGTCTGACTAACTAATCCAGAGTATCTCCTCACTTTAGAGCTTTCACTTGAGTTGTGGTAATTTAGTTCACAAACACGTGCATGTATACACTCACACAAAGCCATTTCATTATTCAGCTTTGTTCAATTCAGGTGCTGTGTATTAAATGCCAACTATGTTCTGATGGGTACAAAGTTGAGGGAGACAGATATGGCCTCAACCCCCATTTCAGATAGGTAATCCATTCCACACCCCAGGGGTATTCCTGCCAGTACCTTAGAGACGCATTGCTCTTTCAGCAGTATATTTCCCCATCAAATCCTTTGATCAATGTTCTCCATGCTGGTTGGATTACACAAGCCAGGTTGAGAAACACATTAAAATCAAACAAATAAAAACCCAACAACTACCCGAGCTCAAGCCCACTTCTTGCCTGGACCCTGCAAGGCCTCCTTAATTTTCTCTCTGCCTCCTCTGTAGTGTTGCTTTAATCCATTTCCTTCACAATAGCCACGACTTCTCACTGTGTACAGAATAAAACCCCATCACAGCTGGCCACACCCCACATAACTTAGCTCCTGCTCATTTCTCCAGTATCTTCTCTTTCCACTTCTCTGACAGTGCTCCAGCCATGTACGATCTTTCCCACTTTGAGGCCTTCTCATTGGCTGACAGTGCTCTTGCCTCACATATGACATGATTGTCCTTCTCATCCCTCAGATCTCAACTGTGGGTCACCTGCTCGGAGATCCCCCTATTTGAATTGAGTTTGCTTCTGCCACCACTCCAGTCAACATATCACAGTGCCTGTTTGTTTTGAGGCACTTACCCAAGGACACAATTAAAGCTTTGTTTGTTAGTATTTGCTCCATGAGGGAAGGGACCATGCCTGTTGAGTCATTATTAGCTCAGAGATGGCAACCAATAAACCCTCTGCGAATATGCTGATGAGAGAAAAGCCAACATCAAGGCAATGTAGTCAAATAAAATATTCCTCTGTTTCTACCTCACCAGTAGATTTTACCTAAATTCATAGCTTCTCAACCCTGTCAAAACTTTGGACACATTTCTCCCACTGAATTCTTTCAGAGGTGTTTATTTGCAAAGTTCCATTTCAGGCCAGTGGACTGTGTATCTTCTGCTTCCATCTGCCTTTTCTTCTTGGCTCCCAGCTGTTCTATGAGAAGGCTATTTTCTGTCTGCCTCTGAGGTAACCCCAGAGACAGATATGACCTCACAGGTTCCCTCCCCACAATCTAGAACTTCCTTTGGCAAAATCCCTGTCATGAGCCTTCTGGGAAAATTTCTGTTGCAGCCTCCCAAATGGCTCCAAATGAAGAACATCACCTTTCAGATGATGGCCCCTCTGTAGGTTGAAGCCATTGCTACAAGCTTTTCTTCCCTGTGGCCACCATGGGGTGATATACCCTCAGGCAGTGGGGCAACACAAAGCTTTCAAGAGGTGAAAGCCACATGTGGGATACATGAACGGCAGGCTGCTTTCTCCGCGCAATTCAGGCTTGTGCTTGCTGGTCTCCCAGGCTTTCCTGGCTTCATGGCTCATTCTCTCTGGAGTAGGTTCACTAATCCTCCCAGTTTCACATTCTAGCAGAACCCACGTTATTTTTTTCTACAGATTCTGTGATCCTATAGATTCCTATAGACCCAGGAACTTGACCCCTTATCATCTGAGTAACAGATTTATCCACCTGGGCCACAACTATATATGTATGTACACATACAGTGAGAGGATTCTGCTTCCTGGAAAACAAAAATCTCGTAAAGCAAGCCAGGAAGCTTTCCTCTGAGCAATAGTTTGTTGGAATCTGATACCTGGATAGGCACAATGGACCAGATTCTTAAAAATATTCTCATCTGGATGATCTTAACAGAACATGATAGTAAAAATATAGTTAACAAGGTTTATACTAAACTAGAGTGACACAGCATCTTACATTTTTATCTTTAGTTTTAGAGGCAACCCCAAATACTGTAGTTTGTATAGAGCCACCTCTGCAAAGCTCAAACTGCAAAGAACCACCCCCTCCGCAACCAGCTCCTGAAACATGGGGTGCCTCTGTCACTGCATTGGGGACAGCTGGACATGACTGTCAGGGTGTCCACGTTTCACGTGTTCCCTCCACATCACCAAAGCCTCCTAACTGCACTGCTGCTTGTCAGTGTCAGGTCTGTGGCAACTCAGCATCTGCGGTTGCTTTAGGGTTTCACAGACACTCATGGGAATTCATTACAGGACTACTCTTCAGATATTCTGGGTTACAGTTGGAAATGTAAAGAGTGGAGAGAAGAAAAAAGAAAACAGGACTGACAGAGCGGTGCCACGAAGCCTACCAAGACCATGGGCAGTGGGGTTTTAAGGAGCTGGTTAGGAGGGTGCTCCCTTACTGCCTTGTTTCCAGTTCCAGCAGCTGGAGGAGGGACTGCCCCCACCACTTCCCTCCCTCCCAACAGCTCATGAGCTTTGTCTCTTTACACGTCACAGCCCCGAGTCCATGGGAGAAAGTCCTGCAGTTAGAGGAGGTTTACTGGAGCAGAAAGAGAAAGAATATTCATGTTCCAAAAGGGGCCTCGAGGCACACACTCCCTCATTGCAGCTTCCTGTTTCCGACTCTGGTTCTAGCTTTCTTCCTATATAAACCCCACAGAGGAAGTGGGAACTTGGCCCTGTGTTTTGAGCATAATTTTAAATCATCAGATGCTCCATTTTCACACATCCAAAGCTGGGTCCCCAGCATTTCCTCATCGTCTCCTTTGCCAGCTTCTCCAGTAAGTGCTGTGCTCACCCAGAATGTCTAGTGGACACAGGGTGCTTGCTGGTTTGAATTCCAGCTCTCTAATACACTGAGTGACCTAGGAAACTGGTTATTCTTTTTACTTTAAGTTTCCTCATTTGGCAGATGGGATGAAGGATATAACTCCTAGAACGTTCTGGTGAATACCACAGGGGACAAAGCACATCAAGGACTGAGGGCGGTGCCAGGTAAGCTGAGGTGGCTGTTTATTACTCACTAAGACTTGTCGCTTCCTCTGGTACGACGTGGACCCACGAGCTCCCGGATCAGCAGGTTAATGGAAGGACAGCACCTCCAACAACATCCCAGATGTGCCACACCCATTTCCTCCCAGACTGAACACCCAGATTCTTTCCAGATGTAGAAACTTATTGAGAAAATAAAATCAAATTTCTCTGTGTAATTCAATCACAAAATAGTGGGATGGACCTTTTGTTTGCAAGGGCGGTTTAGGAGGATTTTCATATTCTTTGCAGATTCTCTTATGGTCAGGGCCCCCCAGCTCCGACGGCAGAGAGGGACAGGAATTGGTGTGTGTGCAGGGGTGTGGGGAGTGGGTGGAGAGAAAAGCCCTGAAAGCGCCACTTCAAGTCAGTCAGCTCTGTGCAAGCCAGCATGCAGCTCTAGAGCACTCTCACCCTGGCCTCAGGAACACGCGGCAGCCAGGTACCATGCAGGCCTCTGTGCCCTCACCCCCTACCCGCCTGTGCACCTCAGGGACCATCAACAAGGAGGTGGCAGCGGTCGCCAGCACCCTGGAAGGACCACACAGATCTGCCCTTCTGCCTGGGTGCTCTGTCCTAACCCATCTATCACCTCCCTTTGCCCTCTGTGCTTTAGTGTCAGGGCTAGAAGGGTAGGTATGACCTTGAACACAAAAGTGGATCTAATTAAAAAGATGGAGGGACTACAGCCTTCTGCAAAGCCTGCTGTGCTGTGTCCCGACAAGAGCAAGGTTTTGCTGGCCCCCATCTGACCATCAATGTGTTGTGCTTTACCCAGAAGTGGCAGAGAGGGAAGGGGGAATGACTGCTGATGAGGGCTGGAATGGTGTTGGGGTGGAAACTATAACATCAAAGTCACTGCTTTCAGCAACATGAGCTGGGTCTACAGAGGCTTGTTACCTGGAAGGAATAACACCTAAACTGTGATTTCACTAGCCTTCAGCAAGGCTGGCTGCTATACCACCTGGGCCACAGGCCGGGGGATATTGATGGAGAGATGACTCAGCAGCAGGGCTGGCTGCTTCTCAGAACTGACTCCGACTGACACAATTCAAGACAAAAAGTGACGGCTCCCATGCAGACAGCTTGATTAAGGAGCTCTGACTATGCAAAACAGAAGGCAAATCAGTCTTCCCATTTGGACTCAAGAGTTCTAGCACCTTCTATAAAAAATTAAAAAAGAGTAGGAGGAGAGAAATCTGTATCCTACAACAGATGTGGGAAGCAGGTTCATTTTAGGTTTAATTTTCATAACTCAGCACTTTTCCTCAAACTGGGACAAACTTTGCCTCGTACACACATCACTAATTCTGTTCAGTAAAGCAGCTCTCTGCAGAGGACCCTCTGCAGCAGCCCCTCGGCTATCCTCTCCTCACGGGGAGGAGCAGTAACTGCCATGCAGGAGACTGTCTAAGGAAGGGCTACAGACAGGGGCAGAGAGTCTGCCTCTGCTACTTACTAGCTGTGTGGCCCTGAAGAAGTTCCTTCACCTCATCAGGCCTCAGTTTCCTCTTCTGCAAAGTGAGGAGAGCCCAACAATCTCATCTTCCAAGGGACCTGAGTTTTAAAGACAGTGCTTCATACAATAATCAATTATAGACAAAATACTTCCCAAAGGACCTAAACAGACATAGTACATCAAGTACTAGACATAGAGTAAAGGTTCTGGGAACATTAGCTCTTATTATTATAATAATTATGCCTTGATTAAACAAATGAATCCACTAGCAGACGACACTCTGAGAGGCACCTTCTCCAATAACGACCTGCTCCAGGAATCCTCGGTTCATTCTTGCTTTTCCTAATGTTTCACTGTGCAGAGCATTTCAAAATCAGTGGAGGATTTGGTGGAAAAGTATTGATTCGGAAGTAGCTGAGAAATGGGCCTCTACAGATTTCCATCTTAGCAAGAACAAACATTATGGTCCTAACAGCTTTCCTCAAACAAGTGTCGATGAAAGCCAGCCACTAAACAGCAGGATCTTTCCTGAGGGAGTTCTGTGTCATGTCATCATGGCCCACCTCGTGTCTGCATTACAGGGGGATTCAGGATACCGATTAGTGGTGGAGAGGGAAGCACTGGTCATGCCAGTAAAGGGAAGACAAGAGTCTACAGAAACACCATCAGTCCGCAGCCCTAAAACATGTCCATCAGGGCACATGAAACACTTTTCAGTGACAGGTCCCACAAATAGTGTTGAGAACCTTGTTACGATGACAGCTATAAACTCCATTCTCTTGAGATCTGAGAGGCCGGTTCCAATTCAGTGACCACAGACTTCACAGAGGAGCCATCAACAGCATGATAAGGGCGTGTGATAAAGGGGTTACTGATGCTCTGCTTATTGATGCAGAGAAACAACTGACAAATAGGTGCTTCACAAAATTGCTCTGGAGAAACTGCTGCTGAAAAGATTGTCATGGGTGGCACAGGGGAAACTGCAATCAATCCCAGTGAAGCCTGTGGCTGTCTTTATTTTTTAAAGCACTTCTTCCATCAAAATAGAAACCATGTGACTTCTGTTCCATCTGAAGGAAGAGAATATCAACTCTGACCTGATGACTCAAGTAAAAGACACAGGTAAGATAATCACCTAAGCAGACCCTGGGTGCTCAGGTCAATGGCAAGACTAGGGAGCAGGGGAAGAGGTGGCTGGAAGCAGCATCCAGTTCACAAAGCCAACAGTGACTAGGTCTCAGCCCAGGGTTCTAAAGCTTCAGATTGTGTGCTGCCGATAAAATAACCTAAAAGGAGAAGGGTAAGTACTCACCACAACCCCACGCTCACAACCTTTGGGGAAGGGGAAACTATACTGAAGAACAAATGGGGCTATTATTACCTGTCTCTAATACAAACTACTCAGTTAACACGTCTGCTCCTGCCAAGTCCATTCTGTTCTATTATGACAAGTCCATTCTAGGATGATATACTTTGGGTCCTAGAAAAAACAGCTGGAAAATGTGATGAAACATGGTTCCAACGCTTCTCCAGCTGCATAGCCTTAGAAATTCAGTTTCCTCATCTGGAAAATCGGGGTAAGAATAACTACCCAACAGGGCTTTGTGAGACAAAACACCAACATGTATGTGAGCAGCCTTACAGAAGACAATAATTATTTACAATCAGTCACAATCTATCATACCACATGCTATGGAGGCATAGCCTAGAGAGCAAAATTACTGCCCAGTATTAATCACTGGCCCTAAAGGGCTCAATAAAGGACAGAAATGGTATGGACCTAACAGAAGCAGAAGATATTAAGAAGAGGTGGCAAGAATACACAGAAGAACTGTAAAAAAAGATCTTCACGATCCAGATAATCACGATGGTGTGATCACTCACCTAGAGCCAAACATCCTGGAATGCGAAGTCAAGTGGCCCTTAGGAAGCATCACTACAAACAAAGCTAGTAGAAGGGATGGAATTCCAGCTGAGCTATTTCAAATCCTGAAAGATGATGCTGTGAAAGTGCTGCACTCAATATGCCAGCAAATTTGGAAAACTCAGCAGTGGCCACAGGACTGGAAAAGGTCAGTTTTCATTCCAATCCCAAAGAAAGACAATGCCAAAGAATGCTCAAAGTACCACACAATTGCACTCACCTCACACACTAGCAAAGTAATGCTCAAAATTCTCCAAGCCAGCCTTCAACAATATGTGAACCATGAACTTCCAGATGTTCAAGCTGGTTTGAGAAAAGGCAGAAGAACCAGAGATCAAATTGCCAACATTCATTGTATCATCAAAAAAGCAAAAGAGTTCCAGAAAACCATCTATTTCTGCTTTATTGACTATGCCAAAGTCTTTGACTGTGTGGATCATCACAAACTGTGGAAAATTCTGAAAGAGATGGGAATACCAGACCACCTGACCTTCCTCTTGAGAAATCTGTATGTAGGTCAGTAAGCAACAGTTAGAACTGGACATGGAACAACAGACTGGTTCCAAAATGGGAAAGGAGCATGTCAAGGCCATATATTGTCACCCTGCTTATTTAACTTATATTAAGAAAACATCATGAGAAATGCTGGGCTGGATGAAGCACGAGCTGGAATCAAGAATGCCGGAAAAAATATCAACAACCTCAGATTTCCAGATGACGTCACCCTTATGGCAGAAAGCGAAGAACTAAAGAGCCTCTTGATGAAGATGAAAGAGGAGAGTGAAAAAGTTGACTTAAAACTCAACATTCAGAAAACAAAGATCATGGCATCCAGTCCCATCACTTCATGGCAAATAGATGGAAAAACAGTGGAAACAGTAGCAGACTTTATTTTTGGGCTCCAAAATCACTGCAGATGGTGACTGCAGCCATGAAATTAAAAGACACTTACTCTTTGGAAGAAATGTTATGACCAACCTAGACAGCATTAAAAATCAAAGACATTACTTAGCCAACAAAGGTCCTTCTAGTCAAGGCTATGGTTTTTCCAGTAGTTATGTATGGATCTGAGAGTTGGACTATAAAGAAAACTGAGTGCTGAAGAATTGATACTTTTATCAATTCTGATAAATACAATGATATTAGGTGAGTAATAGTTACATAATCACAATAGTAAAAGATGCTTGTCAATTTTCAAAATAAGTTCAGTTCAGTCCCTCAATCATGTCCGACTCTTTGCAACTCCATGGACGGCAGTTCGCCAAGCTTCTCTGTCCATCACCAACTCCCAGAGCTTGCTCAAACTCATGTCCATCGAGTCAGTGATGCCAACTAATCATCTCATCCTCTGTTGCCCTTTCTCCTCCTGCCTTCAGTCTTTCCCAGCATCAGGGTCTTTTCCAATGGGTCAGTTCTTTGCATCAGGTGGCCAAAGTATTGGGGTTTCAGCTTCAGCATCAGTCCTTCCAATGAATATTCAGGACTGATTTCCTTTAGGATGGACTGTTTGGATATCCTTGCAGTCCAGGGGACTCTCAAGAGTCTTCTCCAACACCACAGTTCAAAAGCATTAATACTTTGGCACTCAGCTTTCTTTATGGTCCAACTCTCACATCCATACATGACTACTGGAAAAGCCATAGCCTTGACTAGATGGTCCTTTGTTGGCAAAGTAATGTCTCTGCGTTTTAATATGCTGTCTAGGTTGGTCATAGCTTTTCTTCCAAGGAGCAAGCATCTTTTAATTTCATGGCTGCAGTCACCATCTGCAGATTTTGGAGCCCAAAAGATAAAGCCTGTCACTGTTTCCATTATTCCCCATCTATTTGCCATGGAGTGACGGGACTGCATGCCATGATCTTTGTTTTCTGAATGTTGAGTTTTAAATCAAGTTTATCACTCTCCTCTTTCACTTCCATCAAGAGTCTCTTTAGTTCTTCTTCACTTTCAGGCATAAGAGTGGTGTCATCTGCATATCTAAGTTTATTGATATTTCTCCTGGCAATCTTGATTCCAGCTTGTGCTTCATCTAGCCCAGCATTTCACACAATGTAATCTGCATATAAGCAGGGTGACAATATACAGCCTTGATGTACTCCTTTCCTGATTTGGAACCAGTCTGTTGTTCCATGTCCGGTTCTACTGTTGCTTCTTGACCTGAATACAGATTTCTCAGGAGGCAGGTAAGGTAGTAGGTATTCCCATCTCTTTGAGAATATTCTACAGTCTGTTGTGATCCAAACAGACTCTGATCCACACAGACTGTGATTTCACAATCAACTGGGAGACAAACAATAAAAAATAATTACAATTGCAAGCCATAATGGGAACATGATTAACCAAACAATATAAAATAATTACATTCGATTTGGGGGTATCAAGCAGAGTGACGTGGTAAGTGGAAGCGAATATATGCACATGTTTTCATCCACCCAGCCAGTCTATGCCTTTTGGTAGGTGCATTTAATCCATTTACATTTAAGGCAATTATCCATATATATGATCCTACTACCATTTTCTTAATTGTTTTGAGTTTATTTTCTGTATGGCTTTCCCTTCTCTTGTGTTTCTTGCCTAGAGAAGTTCGTTTAGCATTTGTTGTACAGCTGATTTGGTGGTGCTGAATTCTCTTAAATTTTGCTTGTCTGGAAAGCTTTTGATGTCTCCATCAGATCTGAAGGAGAGTCTTACTGGGTAGAGTATTCTTGGTTGTAGGTTCTTCCCTTTAATCACTTTAAAGGTATTATGCCATTCCTTTCTGGTTTGCAGAGTTTCTGTTGAGAAATCAGCTGATAGCCTGATGGGAGTTCCCTTGCATGTATTTGTCATTTTTCCCTTGTTGCTTTTAATATTTTATCTCTTTTTTTCAGTTTTATTACTGTGTCTTGGTGTGTTCCTCCTTGGGTTTATCCTGCCTGAGATTCTCTGAGCTTCCTGCACTTGGTTGACTATTTCCTTTCCCATATTCAGGAGTTTTTCAGCTATTATCTCTTCAAATATTTTCTCAGGTCCTTGCTCTCTTCCTTCTCCTTCTGGGACCCCGAAAATGTGAATGTTGGTGTGTTTAATGTTGGCCCAGAGGTCTTTTAGGCTGTCTTCATTTTTTTTCATTCTTTCTTCTACACTCTGTTCTGTGGCAGTGATTTCCACCCTTTTGTCCTCCAGGTTATTTACCCTTTCTTCTGCCTCAGTTATTCTGCTATGGAGTCCTTCTAGTGGATTATTCATCTCTGTTCTTTAGTTCTTCTAGATCTTCTGTAAACATTTCTTGCATGTTCTCAATCTTTGCTTCCATTCTTTCTTTTTTTTTAAGTAATTTATTTTTTATTGGAGGCAAATTATTTTACAATATTATATTGGTTGGTTTGCCATACATTGACATGAATTCGCCCCGGGTTTACATAAGTTCCCCCTCCTGAACCGCCCTCCACCTCCCTCCTCCCTTTATCCTCCCTCTGGGTCATCCCCGCACGCCAGCCCCGAGCATCCTATAACATGCATCAACCCTGGACTAGTGATTCGTTTCACATATGACAACATACGTGTTTCAATGCCATTCTCCCAAATCATCCCACCCTCACCCTCTCCCACAGAGTCCCAAAGACTGTTCTATACATTTCCTGAGATCCTGGATCATCTTCACTATCATTATCTGAATTCTTTTTCTGAAAGGTTGTCTATCTCCACTTCACTTAGTTGTTTTTCTGGGGTTTTATCTTGTTCCTTCATCTGGGACATAACTTTCTGCTTTTTCATCATGATTAACTTTCTGTGATATGGTTTTTGTTTTAACCACTGTGAGACTGTGCTTCTTCTTGCTTCTTCTATCTGCTATCTGATGGATGAGGCTAAGAGGCTGTGTATTTTTCTTGATGGGAGGGGCTGGTGATGGGAAAACTGGGTCTTGCTCTGGTGTGCAGGGCTTTGCTGAGTTAAGCTTTAATCCAAATATCTACTGATGGGTGGGGCTGTACTCCCTCCTTAGTAGTTGTTTGACCTGAGGTGACCCAGCCCTGGGGTCTACAGGCTGTATGATAGGATTAATGGTGAATTCCAAGAGAGTTTATGCCAAGGGGGACCTTCCAGTGCCCCCATCCCTTTGGTGTGCCCCCATCCCTGTGGTGTGCCCCCATCCCTGTGGTGTGCTCCCATCCCTGTGGTGTGCCCATACCAACCCACGTCTCCACAGGAAGCCCTCTAACACTAGCAGGTAGTTTTGGTTCAGTCTCCTGCGGGGTCACTGCTCCTCTTTTCTGGGTCTTGGTGCATGCAAAATTTTGTTTGTGCCTTCCAAGACTGGAGTCTCTGTTTCCCTCAGTCCTCTGGAAGGCCTATAATCAAGTCCCACTGGGATTCAAGGGAATCCCAGATTCCCTAGGGATTCCCAGTCCCTTTGTATTATCCCCAGGCTGGGAAGCCTGACGTGGGGTTCAGAACTTTCACAATAGTGGGAGAACTTCTTTGGTATTATTGTTCTCCAGTTTGTGGGTCACCCAACAAATGGGCACGGGATTTGATTTTATTGTGATAGAGCACTTCCTGCCTTGCTGTCTCGCTGCAGCTTCTTCTTTGTCTTTGAACATGGGGTATCTTTTTTTGTTGGATTCTAGTGTCCTCCTGCTGATGGTTGTTCAACAGCTAGTTGCAATTTTGATGCTCTCTCAGGAAGAGATGAGCGCACGTCCTTCTACTCCACCATCTTTAACTGGACTCTGGAAGGCAACCACTGGACCATGAGGGAAGTACCATAAACTCTCACTTTAGAATTAAGGAGTTTTGGAAGTACCACAAAAAAGCCACAAAATGGCTGTATAACTTTATCTTAATAATTGCTAATATCTCATTATTAGTTACTTCATTAGATTGGGAAACCAAGGCACAGTGGGGTTTAGTGACTCACACAAGGTCACATGATCTGCAAGTGATTCCTCTGGTTTTCTGAAATCGATTTTATTGAAAATATTTTAAAGTAATAATGTGAGTATCTAAACTTTTACCACTTGGTGCTTTGGACAGAAACAGATGTGCTTTTCATGTTGTGTGCTTTGCAACCAGAGGCAAAGAATGCAGTTTCTGTAATAAGGCAACAAAGTTAGTCTCTGCTGTTGAGGACAGAGGAACAGAAATGGAGATTATATTTTCAGTTTGTGGTAGGAGGTGCTTCTGTTTACAAGCCCACTGGAGAAAATAGGGAAATGGTGTAAGGGAAGTGTTTTATTTTGGTATGCTGAATCCTCACTGTCTGGACTCTGTTTTTCTCAATATTTATTTGTCTCTCTCTTCATGTTTTTATCTCTCATCTTCTCTCTCATCCTTTCTCTCTTTCTCATCCCTTTCTCTACTCATCTCTGTACCAGTCCTTCCATCCCCTTCTCCCTGCCTCTTTCTTTTTCTTATGGAGAACTTGAGAACATTTCTTACTGGATTTATTCATTGAGTATTATGCTGAATTGCCTGATCTTCATTCAAGAGGACTGAATGGACTGTGGACAACCTTCAGTTAATCCTCCTGAATTAAGTCTCCATTAACACAGATGCCCTTTGATTGACTGCTATCTTACTAGTTTCATGTTTCCAGTTAGTAAAAACTTCTGTACCTTATGAAAGCTTAGGACTAGGAAGATTATCAGATTATGGCCTAAGAAGAAAATCAAGTATAAATTGAATAAATTGCCCAGAGTTATCTGCTTTTTCTTCACACAGCTCTTTCTTTTCCTCTCTCCTGCAGGCAACCAACAGTGAAATCACATGCAGGGCTGTTTCTTGGTGTATGACCCAGATGAAGCTAGTATTGTTATTGCTACAGAATCTATGGCAAGGTCGTGGACTCACTGTATGTAAGGGGGGAGCTTCAAGGACCGGAGTGTCCAGGAAGACTATCTCCTAAGCCCAAGATCTCTGGACCTCAACCCCAGAACTAATTAATGCACTGGAACATGACTCACAAATCTGATACAAGGCAGAACAGTATAATTTTAAATATCCTCTTCTGTCTTCTAAAGAGACACATGAAATGCTTATTCGGCAGCTATATGTGGGGTGCTCCTCAGTGTATAAACAGTGCAGTGTGTTTCATCCTCTCTCCTGAATCAGTACTGGGTGCTCCAGCCCTTTCCTCATCAACATATCCAGATTCACCCAATCCCATGGGGCACTGTCTGCCCCTTGGCCTTGGAAATTAAGACACATCATGTAGAGCCTGTATAACAAACCTTAGTTCTCCTACTTGATTTCTAAGACTCCTTTGACTCTTCCTGGGAAGGCACAGCCTGGTCAGCACCTTGGACAGCTCCACTGCTTCTGCTGGCAGTAACGTTTACCTGTTGGTTTGTCCTGTAAACAGGCTGGGGTCCTTCATCCTCAACCTCTTCATCCTTGACTGAGAATACTGTTTTTTCTTCCTCCCTCTCCTCACTTTCTTCAGAACAGGAATCAAATACATCAGCATAATACTCTTCAGCTACAAGTGGGTCTTCTGGGATCTCTGAAATAAAGAATAAGCAAAAATCAGGTCCTGTTGGTCATTAAAATTATAATGAGTTTAAGACCCCCATATCCCAGAGATATGTATTCTGTTAACACTAACAAAGCTTGCACGGAGTGCAGAGTGGAATCTTAGCTTCCTGAATGCACCTAGTAGAATGTAATAAATACTCAGCAGTTAAACCAGTGGAGGAAAGGAGGGATGGCTCTATTTGCAACCACTTTTTGAAACTGTAAGAATAAAACCATGAAACAAGAAGAAATGACCTCTTCTAAAGTCTTTATATTCAGAAGCATGAATCATTATTACAAATAAGGGGATTTAGGACGAAAAGCAAAGTAAGATGCATTAGTCACCAGACTCTACTATCCACATAAAGTTTTTGTGGACACAGTGGAGGGGACAAATATAAGCATTCTTCCTGGGAATTTCTTCTTTTAAAGAAAATACTAGTAGGGAGATCAGGCAAGAGGGATAGAATATATAGAAATGGCATTATTGGCAAGCTGAGGGAAATGTTAAAATTCTAAGTCTATGAAGGTTTTTGAGATGTAGATCACACTAAGGTTCTACTTACTCACATGAATATGAGTCATTTCTTAATAAAACAAAACAAACAAACAAAAACCACAAGGAAAGGCCACCCAGTTAAGCTGCTGCCAGGAAGTGCTACCTAAGTTACTTGATGCAATATTATTACCAACTAGAAATACTGTTGTCACTGTTCAGTTGGTAAGTCGTGTTTGACTCTTTGCAACCCAATGGACTGCAGCCCGCCTGGTGCCTCTGTCCATGGGATTTTCCAGGCAAGAAAACTGGAGTGGGTTGCCATTTCCTTCTCCAGGGGATCTTCGTGATCCAAGGATCGAACCTGTGTCTCCTGCATTGGTAGGTGGATTCTTTACCACTGAGCCACCAGGAAAGTCTGGTTGGTGCTTGTAATAGTCTTCAACCAAGAAAGGCTAAGAATGGATCTGTGGGTCCATTCAAAATCCAAGATCCAAAAAAAGCACAGTGATATCAATTCCAATTTGCTAATGGGAACCTAGAAATAAGAAATATCCTTGGGGAAGGGAGAAAGTTAAATAATGGTACTCTCTCTACCTTATTAAAACCATGGGCATTTAAGCTTTTACACATTAGTTGTTGTTGTTCAGTCACTCAGCTGTGTCTGCCTCTTTGTTACCCCTTGGACTGCAGCACACCAGGCTCCTCTGTCCATCACCAACTCCCCGACCTGCCTAAAACTCGTGTCCATCGAGTCGGTGATGCCATTCAACCATCTCATCCTTTGTCATCCCCTTCTTCTCCTGCCCTCAATCTTTCCCAGCATCAGAGTCTTTTCCAGTGGGTCAGTTCTTCACATCAGGTGGCCAAAATATTGGAGTTTCAGCTTCTGCATCAGTCCTTCCAATGAATATTCAGGACTGATTTCCTTTAGGATGGACTGGCTGGATCTCCTTGCAGTCCAGGCGACTCTCAAGAATCTTCTCCAACACCACAGTTCAAAAGCAACAATTCTTTGATGCTCAGCCTTGTTTATGGTCCAACTCTCACATCCATACCTGACTACTGGAAAAACCAAAGCTTTGACTAGACAGACCTTTGTCAGTAAAGTAATGTCTCTGCTATTTAATATGCTGTCTAGACTGGTCATAACTTTTCTTCCAAGGAGCAAGCATCTTTGAATTTCATGACTGCAGTCACCATCTTCAGTGATTCTGGAGCCCAGGAAAATAGACTGTCACTATTTCCATTGTTTCCCCTTCTATTTGCCATGAAGTGGTGGGATCAGATGCCATGATCTTAGGTTTTAGAATGCTGAATTTTAGACCAGCTTTTTCACTCTCCTCTTTCACCTCCATCAAGAGGTTCTTTAGTTCCTCTTCACTTTCTACCATAAGGAGGAGAGTGAAAAAGTTCATTTAAAACTCAACATTCAAAAGATGAAGATCATGGCATCCAGTCCCAGAACTTCATGGCAAATAGATGGGGAAACAATGAAAACAAATACTTTATTTTTGGGGGGGGGGGCTCAAAAATCACTGCAGGTGGTGACTACAGCCATGAAATTAAAAGATGCTTACTCCTTGGAAGAAAAGTTATGACCAACCTAGACAGCATATTAAAAAGCAGAGACATTACTTTGCCGACAAAAGTCCATTTAGTCAAAGCTATGGTTTTTCCAGTAGTCAAGTATGGATATGAGAGTTGGACTATCAGGAAAGCTGAGTGCCAGAGAACTGATGCTTTTAAACTGTGGTGTTGGAAAAGACTCTTGAGAGTCCTTTGGACTGCAAAGAGATCCAACCAGTCCATCCTAAAGGAAATCAGTCCTGAATATTCATTGGAAGGACTGATGCTGAAACTGAAACTCCAATATTTTGGCCAACTGATGCGAAGAACTGACCCATTGGAAAAGACCCTGATGTTGGGAAAGATTGAAGGCAGGAGGAGAAGGGAACAACAGAGGATGAGATGGTTGGATGGCATCACCAACTCGATGGACATGAGTTTTAGCAAGGTCGGGGAGTTGGTGATGGACAGAGAAGCCTGGTGTGCTGCAGTCCATGGGGTTGCAAGAGTCAGACATGACTGTGTGACTGAACTGACTGACTTATAAACAAAATTATCCTTCTAAACTGTAACACCAAGCACTGGTTTTCATCACTTTGTTGCTATTTTATGTCTAGTGCAAGTGTGCTCAGTCATGTCCAACTCTCTGAGACCCCATGGACTGCAGCCTGCCAGTCTCCTCTGTCCATGGAATTTTCCCGGTAAGAATACTGGAGTGCATTGTCATTTCCTACTCCAGGGGATCTTCTCAGCCCAGTGAACGAAACAGCATCTCTCGTGTCTCCTGCATTGGCAGATGAATTCTTTAACACTGGTGCCACCTGAGCCTATTATTTTATGTCTAGTGGGGAAAATATGGAATTTTGGGTTAGAGAATCAAGGTTTGAATCTAGGTCTGCCACCTCTTAAGTGAGAAACTTGAGTGAGAGATTTGAATTTACTGAGGTGTATTTTTTTCTAGTGAAGCAGACAAAAGGTAATCTAACAGGGTAGCTATGAAGATTAAATAATATGATTCTTATGAAAGCATCTGTGTATAGGGAAACTTTATCAAGTGTTCCGTCAATTTCCGCATCTGTAAAAATGAACTTTTCATTAACTGATTCCAGAATCCCTCGAAAGTAAAATACTTAGTGGATGTAGAAAGCCCTGACAATTGAATGCTTTAAAATCTTTGCTATATATGATTTTGCATAGAACACAAGAGGCAGTACCATGGAATTAAAACTGGCCAGCTCAAAAACAAGAATTATTAATACACATATTCAAAAATGTCTTTGCCAATTCTCTAGGAAACTCACACTTTCTCTCAGTAACTCCAACAGTCTGTTTTCCCCTCTGATCACCTATTATCAGTTGAGCAGCAGATGAAACAGAGCATTTGTACATAGGGGCCATTTTTTATAAAAATCTTTATTTGACTCACACTCAGAATGACAAAAGTATCACAGCAAGAGAAGTATATGAAAACCAGAATCTACCAAGTCTCCAGTTCGTCTTCAAGCAGGGGCATGCACTCGCTGAGTGGACTTCCCGCCTCTCTTCCCCACCGTCCTCGGCCTCCCCCTGGGTCTCTGTGTCTCTTCATCAGAGATGTCCATTCTCTGTCATCCCACTTCCTCCATGTCCTCTCCATGAGTCTGTCTCTCTTAGACACTTATTCATTCACTGACTCACTCATATTTTCTTCCTCTGTTTCTCTATCCCCCACACCCCACTTTCAGGAAAGAATATTTGCTTTCAAGATTGACTCTGAAAGAGTAAGACATATCATTTACATTGTTGCCCAGGGTACAGAAATGTGTTTGGATTTGGGTTTATAGAAAAACATCTTTACAATTGAAACAAAAGCTTCATGCATCAAGATTTACCATACCACAAATGACACACTCTGGCATTTTGCATACGATTCAATGATTTCTCTTTTTTTTTTTTCTTTTAATGCTAGCTGCAACTTGCTATCTGCTGGATCATCGAAAAAGCAAGAGACTTCCAGAAAAACATCTATTTCTGCTTTATTGACTATGCCAAAGCCTTTGATTGTGTGGATCACAATAAAATGTGGAAAATTCTAAAAGAGATGGGAATACCAGACCACCTGACCCACCTCTTGAGAAACCTATATGCAGGTCAGGAAGCAACAGTTAGAACTGGACATGGAACAACAGCCTGGTTCCAAATAGGAAAAGGAGTACGTCAAGGCTGGGTATTGTCATCCTGCTTATTTAACTTATATTTAGAGTACATCATGAGAAACACTGGGCTGGAAGAAGCACAAGCTGGAATCAAGACTGCTGGGAGAAACATCAATAACCTCAGATATGCAGATGACACCACCCTTATGGCAGAAAGTGAAGAGGAACTCAAAAGCCTATTGATGAAAGTAAAAGAGGAGAGTGAAAAAGTTGGCTTAAAGCTCAACATTCAGAAAACTAAGATCATGGCATCTGGTCCCATCACTTCATGGCAAATAGATGGGGAAACAGTGGAAACAGTGTCAAACTTTATTTTTTTGGGCTCCAAAATCACTGCACATGCTGATTGCAGCCATGAAATTAAAAGACGCTTACTCCTTGGAAGAAAAGTTATGACCAACCTAGATAGCATATTAAAAAACAGAGACATTACTTTGCCAAAAAAGGTCTGTCTAGTCAAGGCTATGGTTTTTCCATTGGTCATGTATGGATGTGAGAGTTGGACTGTGAAGAAAGCTGATTGCCGAAGAATTGATGCTTTTGAACTGTGGTGTTGGAGAAGACTCTTGAGAGTCCCTTGGACTGCAAGGAGATCCAACCAGTCCATTCTACAGGAGACCAGTCCTGGGTGTTCATTGGAAGGACTAATGCTAAAGCTGAAACTCCAATACTTTGGCCACCTCATGCGACGAGTTGACTCACTGGAAAAGACTCTGATGCTGGGAGAGATTGGGGGCAGGGGAAGAAGGGGACGACAGAGGATGAGATGGCTGGATGGCATCACCGACTCGATGCACATGAGTTTTAGTGAACTCCGGGAGTTGGTGATGGACAGGGAGGCCTGGTGTGCTGCTATTCATGGGGTCGCAAAGAGTTGGACACAACTGAGCTACTGAACTGAACTGAACGGAAACTGATTTCTCAACCCAGAATTTGAAAAACACTGGTTTAGAATGCTGACTTTGGCATCAAAAAGACCCACATTTAAATGGAAGCTCTTCATGCTGGGTGTAAACTTTCTGCCCTTCAGTTTTCTCACCTGTAGAGTGGGGATGGTAGCACTCATCTCACTGAATCTTGGTGAACATTACACAGTATGACAATGCAGCTATGTGCACATGGTGTGTGTCCAGGAAATGCAAGCTGCTAACACTTAACATAAAACTCTGTAGTTTTGTCTGTAATGCTCAACACCAGGAAGGAAATAAATATCAGGCAATCACAAATGGATGCCAAGTTAAAATTTTTAACAATATTTTAAATAGAATCACTTCTCAAAATCCAAAGGCAGTAAGGAGTGGCTCCTCCCACTGCCCTTCTGACTGCTGGACTCCAGAGGGACTCCGGGCATTTTACACCCTCTTTTCCTCCCATCACCTTCCTGTCTCTGGTTCCATCCTGGCTCCTGCAGGCAGCTCAGAGGGAACCTCTATGACAGGGGTGAACAAACTTGCTCTTTTAAGGGCTTGACAGAAAAAGTGTTAGGTTTTGCTGGGTATACAGTCCCTATCACAACTACCCAACTCTTTGCAGTGTGAAAGCAGACATAGACAATACATAAGTGCATGAGCATGGCTGTGTTCCATTGGCTGTGAACTTTATTTAGAAAAGCAGGTGGCAGCTGGATCACACCACAGCTGTACCCCACAGACAAGTGTTTCTCTTACTAAATATTGAGCCCTTCCCATAACATGACTCCCTATGCAGTCAGTCCCTTTCTCTCTCCTTCAACCATTCCCTCCCAGGGAGAAGAGGAGGGAAGAAATGGACAGGTGTGCAAGTCATGAAATAGACCAGGATGAACCCATCGCCAGTGTTTCTTACTCAAATACCACTTACTTGGTGAGGCTCAGAAAAGGGTGTGTTTTCAACTGGAAAAATCAGAAGTCAGCTCATGCTGTTTGTCAAATTGTGTGTTTTTCAGACACTGGTCCAGTGTGAAGCCTTGTTAGGCGAAGGCTCATTTCTGCTGTCACAGAAGGGAAAATGGTCTGAGATAAATAGCTTTCATTTTCTCATACCCTAAAATCAGCCTCGTGTCAGATGCTTGGGAGCAGCATCCTGATCTCCACTACACTGGGCGGTGGTGACAGATATATTTATGCAGGAATCTAACAATGGCTGCCCGAGCTTGGACATAGTTGTTGCATATCCATGCTGGAGAAAAAGAGAGACAGTTACCCTGTCCTGGGAAAAGGTTGCTCTTTGTCAGACCCTTCAACAGAGACCCTAATAAAGCCCTTCCTCTAAGACTTAAGTGAGCAGCAGGATCACCTGCAGGGGTTGTTAAATCATGGATCACTGGGACCCACATAGGGCCCTGATCCAGCAGGTCAGGAGGGAGGCCTAGAAACATGCATTTCTGACACGTTCCCGGGGGATGCTGGTGCTGCTGGCCTGAGGGCCATGATGTGAAAATTTCTGCTCCAGGATGTGACTAGTTCAAACAAAAGTATTAGCATATACTATTATAGAAGCATTATAATAAAATGCATGAGACTTTATAATATCTCCACACCTTACAACATTTACATGTTACAGACAATAAATGAAGAAATAAACTTTACTTTTGTTGTTGCTATTTTTCAACCACTAAGTTGTGTCTGATTCTTTTGCAACACCATGGACTATGGCTCCGCTGTCCATGGGATTTCCCAGGCAAGAATACTGGAGTGGGTTGCCATTTCCTTCTCCGGGGGATCTGAGCTCAAATCGTTGTGGTATTAGTTGTCTCACCACTCACAATCTCTATAGAGTTATAGGGGCCTATTCCCATTTTAGTGATGGGGAATAACAAAACCATGAATTAGCAGGCCAGAGGGCTGCACTTTATAGATTGTTTTTAAATGCACATTCGTATCCATTATTCTACTTTATCACTGCAACAGTGATTCAACTTAGACCAGGACAACCTTTTTATCTCAATTTTTAGATGAAGTGAGAGGCAGGCTAATAACCAGCCACATGTCACGCAGCTGAATACATGGCAGACTGGAATGTAAATTACCTGAATCCTATCTTTATTCCCCTGCATTAGTGCTATTTTATGGTTGCTGTCGTTCACTCAGTCATGCTCGATTGTCTGTGAACCCATGGACTGCAGCATATCAGCCTTCCCAGTCTTTCACTATCTCCAGGAGTTTCCTCAAACTCATGTCCATTGAGTAGATGATGCCATCCAACCATCTCATCCTCTCCCATTCCCTTCTCATGTCCTCAGTCTTTCCCAGCATCAGGGTCTTTTCCAATGAGTCAGCTCTCTGCATCAGGTGGCCAAAGTATTGGAGTTTCAGCTTCAACATCAGTCCTTGCAAAGAACACCCAGGACTGATCTCCTTTAGGATGGACTGGTTGGATCTCCTTGCAGTCCAAGGGACTCTCAAGTCTTCTCCAACACCACAGTTCAAAAGCATCAATTCTCAGCCTTTTTTATGGTCTAACTCTCACATCCAAACATGACTACTGGAAAAACCATAGCTTTGACTAGACGGACGTTTGCCAGCAAAGTGATGTCTCTAGGCTGTTATAGCTTTTCTTCCAAAGACTAAGCGTCTTTTAATTTCATGGCTGCAGTCACCACCCATGGTGATTTTATAGCCCAAGAAAATAAAGTCTGTCACTGTTTCCCTTGTTTCCCCATCTATTTGCCATGAAGTTATGGGACCAGATGCCATGGTATTTGTTTTTTGAATGTTGGGTTTTAAGCCAGCTTGTTCACTTTCTTCTTTCATCTTCATCAAGAAGCTTTTTAGTTCCTCTTAACTTTCTGCCATTAAGGCGGTTTCATCTGCATATCTGAGGTTATCAGTATTTCTCCCAGCAGTCTTGATACCAGTTTGTGATTCATCCAGCTCAGCATTTCACATGATGTACTCTGCATATAAGTTAAATAAGCAGGGTGACAATATACAGCCTTGACGTGCTCCTTTCTCAATTTTGAGCCAGTCCATTGTTCCATATCCAGTTTTAACTGTTGTTTCTCGATCTGCCACAGGTTTCTCAGGAGGCAGGCAAGGTAGTCTGGTATTCCCAACTTTTTAAGAATTTTCCAGTTTGTTGTGATCCACACAATCAAAAGCTTTAGTGTAGTTAATGAAGCAGAAGTAGATGTTTTTCTGGAATTCACTTGCTTTATCTATGAGCCAATGGATGTTGGCAATTTGATCTCTTGTTCCTCTGCCTTTTCTAAATCCAGCTTGTACATCTAGAATTTCTTGGATCTTGTATTGTTGAAGCCTAGCTTGAAGGATTTTGAGCATTACCTTGTTAGCATGTGAAATGAGCACAGTTGTGTGGTAGTTAGAACATTCTTTGGCATTGCCTTTCTTTGGGATTGGAATGAAAACTGACCTTTTCCAGTCCTGTGGCCACTGCTGAGTTTTCCAAATTGCTGTCATATCACATTTAGCACTTTAACAGCATCATCTTCCAGGATCTGAAATAGCTCAGTTTGAATTCCATCACCTCCACTAGCTTTGTTCATGGTAAGGCTTCCTAAGGCCCACTTGATTTCACACTCCAAAATGTCTGGCTCTAGGTGAGTGACACCACCATTATGGTTATCCACTCATTAAGGCCTTTTTGTACAGTTCTTCTGTGTATTCTTGCCACCTCTTCTTAATCTCTTTTGTTTCTGCTAGGTCCTTACCATTTCTGTCCTTTATTGTGCCCACCTTTGCATGAAATATTCCCTTGGTATCTCTAATGTTCTTGAAGAGATCTCTAGTCTTTCCCATTCTATTGTTTTCCTTTATTTCTTTGCATTGAAAAATGAAGAAACCCTATGCAGTAAGCAAAAACAAGACCAGGAGCTGACTGTGGCTCAAATCATGATCTCCTTATTGCAAAATTAAACTTAACTTGAAGAAAGTAGGGAAAACTATGAAGACATTCAGGTATGAACTAAATCAAATCCCTTATTAAACAGTGGAAATGACAAATAGATTCAAGGGCTTAGATCTGATAGACAGCGTGCCTGAAGAACTATGGACGAAGGCTTATAACATCGTACAGGAGGTGTACAAACCAAAATCATCCCAAGAAAAAAGAAATACAAGAAGGCAAATGGTTGTCTGAGGAAGCCTTACAAATAGCTGAGAAAAGAAGAGAAGCAAAAGGCAAAGGAAAAAGGAAAAGATATACCTAATTGAATGCAGAGTTCCAAATAGCAAGGAGAGATAAGAAAGCCTTCTTAAGTGAACAAGACAAAGAAATTTTATTAGCTAGGAATTTTCATCTACTTATGACATTATTTTCATCATTATTTATGAAATTTAAATGTCATAAATAATAATTGTAATTATCTTCCTCATAACTCTGAAAGATGTCATACAACAAGGGACAGACCTTTGACTTAATGAGATAGAAAAACCAAAGCACAGTCATCCTGGTAACTTAGCTGAAGGGAGCTGGGGGCCTTGAACACCAGGGGCCCTCACTCAGTCTGTCCCACAGTTACTCGGTCCAACTCGGTCTCAGATATGCTCAAGGTGGACTGTGGGTCAGGATCACCTGGAGGCCTTTGTAAAACAGGTTCTTGGCCCCAAAGCCCACTGATTCAGACTTAACTGCTCTGAGGTGGGGCCTGAACTCTACACCAAGATGCTGCAACATACTATGAGGACTACTGCTCTATCTTTTGGACCTTCAAGGAGAAAATGACATACAACTGTCTAAAGATAAATTCTCCAATACTTTGTCCCTTATTGCATCAGCACTTTAAATTTCTAAAATGATCAGGAATGTATTAAAGAATTTTGTAACGAGCCAATAAGGTAAGAACTTTGCTTAAAGGCAAAACCAAATTTCCTTTAAAGAAACTTAGTTATGTGGGAGGAATTTCTCAGCCTGTGAGCTCACCACTACCCTAAATGATTCTAGCCATCCAATATATATGCTTTAAGCAAATGCAGGGAGCAAGCTTAGCACAATGGTTCTCAAAAGCATGTCCCAGAAGAGAAATAACAGCAGCATCGCCCAGGATCTTATTAAAAACGCAGATTCTCGGACCTCCCAGACCTACTGGATCAGAAACTGCAGTGAAAGTCCAGCAATTCACACTTTAACAAGTCCTCCAGAGGATCCTGACACACATTTAAATTTAAGAACCACTAATTTAGCACAATGTAGACAGTTCAAGCAGGTTTTAGAAAAGGCAGAGGCACCAGAGATCAAATTGCCAACATCCGCTGGATCATGGAGAAAGCAAGAGAGTTTCAGAAAAACATCTATTTCTGCTTCACTGACTATGCCAAAGCCTTTGACTGTGTCGATCACAATAAACTGTGGAACATTCTGAAAGAGATGGGAATCCCAGACCACCTGACCTGCCTCTTGAGAAACCTGTATGCAGGTCAGGAAGCAACAGTTAGAACTGGACATGCAAAAACAGACTGGTTCCAAATAGGAAAAGGAGTACGTCAAGGTTGTATATTGTCACCTTGCTTATTTAACTTATATGCAGAGTACATCATGAGGAACGCTGGGCTGGAAGAAGCACAAGCTGGAATCAAGATTGCTGGGAGAAATATCAATAACCTCAGATATGCAGATGACACCACCCTTATGGCAGAAAGTGAAGAGGAACTCAAAAGTCTCTTGATGAAAGTGAAAGAGGAGAGTGAAAAGGTTGGCTTGAAGCTCAACATTCAGAAAACTAAGATCATGGCATCTGGTCCCATCACTTCATGGCAAATAGATGGAAAAACAGTGGAAACAGTGTCAGACTTTATTTTTTTGGGCTCCAAAATCACTGCGGATGCTGATTGCAGCCATGAAAT
Source organism: Moschus berezovskii (assembly GCF_049115385.1). NCBI lineage: Eukaryota > Metazoa > Chordata > Mammalia > Artiodactyla > Moschidae > Moschus > Moschus berezovskii. The sequence goes on from NC_142460.1 coordinate 162,148,673, forward strand.
TAAAAGACGCTTGCTCCTTGGAAGGAAAGTTATGACCAACCTTGATAGTATATTAAAAAGCAGAGACATTACTTTGCCAACCAAGGTCCGTCTAGTCAAGGCAATGGTTTTTCCCGTGGTCATGTATGGATGTGAGAGTTGGACTGTGAAGAAAGCTGATCGCCGAAGAATCGATGCTTTTGAACTGTGGTGTTGGAGAAGACTCTTGAGAGTCCCTTATACTGCAAGGAGATCCAACCAGTCCATTCTAAAGGAGATCAATCCTGGATGTTCATTGGAGGGACTGATGCTAAAGCTGAAACTCCAATACTTTGGCCACCTCATGCGACGAGTTGACTCACTCGAAAAGACTCTGATGCTGGGAAAGGTTGGGGGCGGGAGGAGAAGGGGACGATGGAGAATGAGATGGCTGGATGGCATCACCGACTCTGTGGACATGAGTTTGAGTGTACTCCGGGAGTTGGTGATGGACAGGGAGGCCTTGCGTGCTGAGATTCATGGGGTCGCGGAGAGTCGGACACGACTGAGCGACTGAACTGAACTGAACTGAACTGAGACAGTAAGCTCACACAGGGCAGGAGTTGTGCTCATCTTCTTCATGGCATCTCAAATCCATGTTTCAAAGCAGACACTCAAACTTCTTGTTGAAGAAGGGAATGCCTACATCTCTAAGAGATGAGAACTTTCAAACTATCACACAGTATCTCCTGCAAAGAATTTTCCGATGTCTATTTTAGGGAGGGTCAGAAGAGAGGAGGAAGACCAGTAAAAGATAAGGAATTTTTTTCCCATAAAGACCTACTCTCTCCCAGTTTCTCACATCTTCTGACCTTATTTATCTCAGATGGAGTCATAACTCCAAACAGTAAACTGGTCTTCCTCATACTACCATCTCCAGCTATATTCCACAGGCCTGCAAGTTTGAGGACTCAGTTTAATACTGCCCAGCCTGTGATGGCACTCACATTAGACAGTGGCTTCTGTCAGGTGTCCCAGACTCTACTCCAGCTGCAAGAACACTCTGACTCTCTCTGCATGTCTAACAATACTGTCGGAATTGATTAATGTCTGAGGACCAAATGGCTTGTGATTTGGGAAATCCAACATTTAAAATGCATTTTTAATTGCACTTTTCTGCCTCTTCTCTAAGGAAGTCAACAATATCCACAAGACACTTTTAAAGATGTTTTTGCTATATCCTGTATACAGGGCATATGTGTGGTGGGGGAAAATCTCTTCTTAAAGAGAGGATTATCTGTATTTTAGCTACAGTGAGGCAAGTTGGAGTCTTGGTAGCAGGCACCTGCCCAGAGATACCCTTCTTTATTTTTTCCTTTCCTCATTTTCTTTTTTTTTTTAAGTTTTAGAATCAGCTTCTCAATTTCTTTTTTTTTTTCCTGTGATATTGCTTTTATTTTATTTTTTTACAGTTCATAACTTCTATAAATAAAATAAATTAAATGTACAGTGAATAAGTTCTCTGAAATATTTCAATATTTCTGCAGGTTTAGTAACATCGTAAAATACATTTCAACTAAAATTCACAAATCTAAAAAACTGTTAGGCATTTTTAGGCGTTTTAAGATGGAAATGAAGACCAATGTTACATCGTAATATGCCAATTACAAATAGTACTTCAAATAGCAAATACTACAGTTTGTCCCAAACTTTAAAAACTATTCATGAACTCAACACTGAACTATTGATGGCTATGAGAATTGTTTCCTAGCCTTTTTGAAAATTTCAACCCATTTACGTTTAAGGTAATTATTGATAAGTACGATCCCGTAGCCATTGTCTTTATTGCTTTGGGTTCAAGTTTATACACTCTTTCTGTGTTTCCTGTCTATAGAAGATCCTTTAGCATTTGTTGGAGAGCTGGTTTGGTGATGCTGAATTCCCTCAGCTTTTGCTTGTCTGTAAAGCTTTTGATTTCTCCTTCATATTTGAATGAGATCCTTGCTGGGTATAGTAATCTGGGCTGTAGGGTATTTTCTTTCATCACTTTAAGTATGTCTTGCCACTCCCTTCTGGCCTGAAGAGTTTCTGTTGAAAGATCAGCTGTTATCCTTATGGGAATCCCCTTATGTGTTATTTGCTGCTTTTCCCTTGCTGCTTTTAATATTTGTTCTTTGTGTTTGATCTTTGTTAATTTGATTAATATGTGTCTTGGAGTATTTCGCCTTGGGTTTATCCTGCTGGGGACTCTCTGGGTTTCTTGGACTTGGGTGATTATTTCTTTCCCCATTTTAGGGAAGTTTTCAACTATTATCTCCTCAAGTATTCTCTCATGGTCTTTCTTTTTGTCTTCTTCTTCTGGGACTCGTATGATTCGAATGTTAGAGCATTTAACATTGTCCCAGAGGTCTCTAATATTGTCCTCCTTTCTTTTAATTCGTTTTTCTTTTTTCCTCTCTGTTTCATTTATTTCTACAATTCTATCTTCTAGTTCGCTTATCCTGTCTTCTGCCTCTGTTATTCTACTGTTTGTTCCCTCCAGAGTGTTTCTGATCTCATCTATTGCATTATTCATCGTATATTGACTCTTTTTTATTTCTTCTAAGTCCTTATTAAATCTTTCTTCCATCTTCTCAATCCTTTTCTCCAGGTTATTTATCTGTAAGTCCATTTTGCTTTCAAGATTTTGAATCATTTTCACCATCAAAATTTGAAATTCTTTATCAGGTAAATTCCCTATATCTTCTTCTTTTGTTTGTGTTGGTGGGCAATTATCTTGTTCCTTTACTTGCTGGGTATTTCTCTGCCTCTTCATCTTGCTTATATTGCTTTGCTTGGGGTGGCCTTTCCCTCTTCTGGCCGTTTGTGGAGTTCTCTTTATTACGTAGTTTCTTCGCTGTGTGTGGGGTTGGACGGGTGACTTGTCCTGGTTCCCTGGTTAGGGAAGCATGTGTCGGTGTTCTGGTGGATGGAGCTGGATTTCTTCTCTCTCCTTTAGAAGACAATGGGCTGCTTTTCTGGGAGCCTGATGTCCTCTGCCAGTATTCAGAAGTTGTTTTGTGGACTTTACTCCGCGTTCAAATGTTCTTTTGATGAATTTGTGGGGGAGAAAGTGGTCTTGCCAGCTTATCCCTCCGCCATCTTGTTCCTTCCTCCCCAGAACACTGGATTCTTATATTCCACTTGGTCGTGGAGTATCTCTTCCCAGCTGCTCCAGCAAGGCGCAGCTGCTGTACCTTACCTTGGACGAGGGGTATCTCCTCAAGGCCGCGCCTCCTGCTTTGAATGTAGATCAGCTCCTCTCAGCCCTCCGGTGCCCAAGCCGCCACCGCCTCCTGAACGTGGTACAGCTCCTCTCAGCCATCGCCCTAACCCTGGGCGCGGGGCAGCTCATCTCAGCCACGATTCTGCACGTGGTCGGTTGTGCCAGAGCTGCGCGTCTGCGCCGCCGGAGCCGGGCGTCTCCCGCGTCTGCGCCTGCGCCGCCAGAGCCGGGCGTCTCCCACGTCTGCGCCTGCGCCGCCGGAGCCGGGCGTCCCTTTCCTCATTTTCTGATGGAGGCGATGGCTTTATTACATTGAGTCAGAAAATACTGAGCCAAGTTATAATAAATACAAACCATGATCTACTGTTAGATCATGATGTGACCTCTCCAAAGACCATGTTCAGTGCCAGTGCTCAGAATGACATCATAATTACACTGACAAGGCAGATCTCAGAATTTCTTATTTCCCTAAAACAGCATGTGTGGATATGAAAAAGATTGCCCTAATTCATTTTTAATAAAAACATTTTAAATAAAGACATCATCTCATATGTAGAGAAAAAGTGAGGCTAATATGCTACAACAGTCTCAAACAACAGGATAAAAGACAATGCTTTTCAGTTCAGTTCAGTCGCTCAGTCGTGTTCGACTCTCTGTGACCCCATGAACCACAGCACGCCAGGCCTCCCTGTCCATCACCAACTCCCGGAGTTCACCCAAACTCATGTCCATAGAGTCGGTGATGCCATCCAGCCATCTCATTCTCTGTCGTCCCCTTCTCCTCCCACCCCTAACCTTTCCCAGCATCAGAGTCTTTTCCAGTGAGTCAACTCGTCGCATGAGGCGGCCAAAGTATTGCAGTTTCAGCTTTAGCATCAGTCCCTCCAATGAACACCCAGGATTGATCTCCTCTAGAATGGACTGGTTGGATCTCCTTGCAGTACAATGCTTTTAGAAGGCACTTAAATACAGACATTGTCTATGCTGAGCTGGCTAGGTTTCCCCAAGGAGCTCCATCTCATGTAAGATGGGCACAAATTAGGGTAAAAAAGACAGAATGGAGCCCAAGTTAATGGGTAATATCTGCTGCTTCTGAGAAAGACTGCAGAATAGTGATTAGGAGGATCAGCTACAGAGACTCAAGTTCACCTCTGTTGTTTATTGACTGTATCACCTTGGGCACCCACTTCACCCCTGTGGCCACGGTTTCCTGATTTGTAAGTGGGTGTGGTGAATGTTATTGATGTTCCACCCAAAGCTCCTTAACAAACACACTCCACCTGCGACAGTTGGCCTGCTCATCCTCCAGATGCTGAGTTATGGTCTGCTAGTTTAAATAACAGAAATGTATTTTCTCATAGTTCTGGAGGCTAGAAGTCCAAGACCAGGGTTCTGGCAACTTTGGTTTCTCCTTGGCTTGCAAGGGTGCTGGCGTCTCTTGTGTCCAAGTCTCCTCTTCCTATAAGGACATTAGTCAGAATGGATTTGGGCCTTGCCCTAACAGTCTCATTTCAACTTCATTGCCTCTTTAAAGGCCCAGTCTCCAAACACATTCACATTTTGAGGTCTGGGGGTTAGGGCTTCAACATCTAAATTTTAGGGAACACAGTTCTGTCCATACCAACCTCTAACAGGGCACAGATGCCTCCTTCTCTAGACAACTGCTCTTAGATCAAAGAATTACCTTATCAAAGGGGTTACATCTCACCTCCATCCAGGAACAGTTCTGGCCAATGGTTGACTAACTCAAGATGGAACCAACTCTGAGGTGTCCTCATGTTTGAGCTACTGTGGGGTCAGGCATGGCTAGTCTGTAGCTGGACCACATTTTTGCTCAGCAACCTCCACTGCCCTGCCCTGACACAACCCTCACCCTATTCTACCCAAGAAGACACACACTACAGAATAACCATCTCAGCCTCTGCTTCTAAGCAACCCAACCAAAGATTTGGGGTATTAAAATAATATTAAGAATACCTTAAATCATAGATACAATGTAAAATTTTATAAAAGCTAGTAATGTAAACACTCCTTAAAGGAAAACAACCAGATGCCAGCAAGATTATATTCTTTTATATTATACATTTAATCCTTAGATTTTCTAGAAAACAATAGAGCCCATATCTATGGATACTGCGAAAGGAAGTCCTTTTCTGGCTATCAATTATATTTCAGACAGCTGTATCTTTTATCTCTTGAGGTCTAGTCTACTTGTCCTGCTTAAGATCTTCTTAAAATGTTCTATACAGCATAATGTCCTGCACCTAGTAGGTACTAATAAATGACCATTATTATTACCGTTTGTTGCTGTTTAGGTGCTAAGTTGTGTCCAACTCTTTGTGACCCCATGGACTACTGCATGCCAGGCTCCTCTGTCCTCCACTATCTCCCAGAGTTTGCTCACATTCCTGTCCATTTACTCAGTGATGTTATCTAAACATCTCATCCTCTGCCTCTATTTCTCCTTTTGCCTTCAGTCTTTCCCAGCATCAGGATCTTTTCCAATGAGTCGGCTCTTCACATCAGGTGGCCAATGTAGTAGAGCTTCAGCTCCAGCATCACTCTTCCAGTGAATATTCAGGGCTGATTTCCTTTAGAATTGACTGGTTTGATGTCCCTGCAGACGAAGAGAATCTCAAGAGTTTTCTCCAGCATCACAGTTTGAAAGCATCAAGTCTTCAGTACCAAGCCTTCTTTATGGTCAGCTCTCACATCCGTACATGACTACTGGAAAAACAATAGCTTTAACAATATGGACCTTTGTCAGCAAAGTGATATCTCTGCTTTATAACATGCTGTCTAGGCTTGTCACAGCTTTCCTTCCACGGAGCAAGCACCTTTGAATTTCATGGCTGTAGTCACCATCCACAGTGATTTTGGAGCCCAAGAAAAGGAAATCTGTCACTGCTTCCACATTTTCCCCTTCTATTTGCCATGAAGTGATGGGACTGGATGCCATGATCTTAGTTTATTTTAATGTTGAGTTTCAAGCCAGCTTTTTCACTCTCCTCTTTCACCCTCATCAAGGGGCTTAAAGGTTCTCTTCACTGTCTGCCACAAGATTGGTATCACCTGTATATCTGAGGTTGTTGATATTTCTAACAGCAATTTTATAAAAGCAGCATTAATACAAAAAGGGCCAACTGCAGAGCTAGTGAAACTACTCCTTGGGCAGAGGCAGCTTAACTCCATCAAGTAAACAAGGATCATTCTAAACCCCAGGCTCCCACCCTCCCAGGAGCTAGTAAAGACACCCATCTCTCACCTCTAGGCACATCTTCCCTGCACTATTAGAAGGAAAGAACTGACCCTGAAATTTTGCTCTTTTGGAAAAGGCATTCTGTTAATTTCTAAACCTCAACTTAAATTGGATTTTATTTTTCCTTTCCAATTTTTAAAAGCTTTCTCCACCCCCACAGTGGACCGGTTTATCAGAATTATGAGGTGAGTCATCAGCTGCGCCTAGAACACAGTTTCCATCAGCAGCTACTAAGACTGGTCATTGGAGATTGTAAGTTACAGGGGAGAAGGGTGTAGCCTAAGACCAGTGATCACTGCTTCCCTGTGGCAAGTCATCCCCTTTTATGGGGACCAGAGGCCCCAGCTGGAGGTCCTGGGGAGGCCATATGCCATACGCCAAGGGGCTGCTGCAGAAGCAGCATTTCATTATGCAGCCCCCTTATGGCCCATGGGAGATAACTGTAATATTCAGTCACAATTTAGTGGGACTGGAGGCTTCCAGCAGCATATTTGCTAAAGAATATTTTGAACCAGTGCTCAGCCCAGGGAAGCATGTAGACAGCCCCTGGTGAAACAAGCACTCTGGAACCTCAGGGAGAAATGAATAATCAGCTCTGTGACCGCCTCGGTCTTATTCAGGCTGCCACAAATGTTACCTAAAACACTCACTACATCACTCTTCCTTACCAAGGATGCCTTCACTGCCAATAAAGTTGAGTACAGAATCTTCAGCTTGGCATCAAGGCCTTTTATAATCTGGTTGCAACCCGGTTTCCTAGACCTACCTTCTCTTGCTGATGGATGTGGTAGCTCTAGGTTAAAGGTGGCACCAAAAGGGATTCCGATTGGGAGGCCCTGGGTGAGGTCTAGGCAGCTTCATTTTTCTGATGCTTCCCAGATGGTTCTCAAATATACCTTTAGATCAGGACCTTGGCTTTTGTACCTGGACTCTACATTTTCCCCTGAACTTCCTCGTGCTTTCCATCTTCTACACTTTTACAAACTCTCCTTCTAGAACTGCCTTGTCCAATATGGTAGCCATTAGAAACGTGTGCCTTTTAAATTAAAATTAAAAGGAAACAAATGACAAATTCAGTCCCCTAGTCACACTGGCCACATCTCGAGAGCTTGAAAGTCTCCTGAGACAAGAATACAGAACATTCTGTCCTCACAAGGCACCTGCTGGATGGCCCACAGTCCCCAGTTGGAATTTGGCCAGATTTCTTGAAAACCTAGGATGTGTGTCCCTTCACCTCTCGGGCCCTCTGTCCCTCCGCTGACAGGGGACAGCTCCACCAGCATGCTCTGTGAAAGGAAGGGTGAAACCACAGGCCCTGTAGTGCCTCCAGCCCTCGCAGTCCTGGCCTCAGCAGAGACAGGCAGTGACCCCATCCAACTCTAGCCTCGGCCTCCTTCACCTGCCCCTGAGACCATGTCAAAGGATCCATCAGACTGAGACTTCTCACCTGTGCAAACCTTCTTTATACAGTTTCTGCAAATAGGACTTTCATAGATGTCCAGCCCCCACCCTTCCACCCTAGAGAAAGGCAGCTCACGGATCCCCAGCTCCCCACAGCAGGCACTGACACAGCAGGGATTAAGTCCACTTTACTAATCACATCACTAACTCTGCTGTGCTGTGCTTAGTCGCTCAGTCGTGTCCGACTCTTTGCAACTTCACAGACTATAGCATACCAGGATCCTCTATCCATGGAGATTCTCCAGGCAAGACTACTACTGGAGTAGTAGTAGTACTACTATGCCATGCCCTCCTCCAGGGTATCTTCCCAATCCAGATATTGAACCCAGATGTCCCACATTGCAGGCAGATTCTTTACTGTTTGAGCCACCAGGGAAGCCCAAGAATACTGGAGTGGGTAGCCTATCCTTTCTCCAGGGGAACTTTCCAAGCCAGGAATCAAATCAGGGTCACCTGCATTGCAAGTGGATTCTTTACCAGCTGAGCTACCCTGTAAGTCCCACTAACTCTAAGCAGAACTAAATCTCAAATACAACAATACATTTATATTCTTGGGAGCAGGAGTGCAGCAGTTGCTTGGTTGTACAGCTTTTTGATGCTTCCTTCTCTCACACAATAAGCTAAAAGTTAGCACCATTACTGTGACCTTTTCTAAAATAAACCCTCAAACTAAGGCTAAAATTAGCTATGTTAATTAGCTTAGCCTGCACCATCACACATGAGGCTGTGAAAAGAAATAATTTTCTTAGGCAAAATGCATATTCATGACCCTTTCTGTATGGAAAGCTAAATTAAGTACAGCACAATGCCATATATATACAGATTTAACAGCAGCTTCTGCTGTTAAGTTTTTCTTAGAGAGACTTATATCTTGCATCTATAAGATCAAGTGCACCACAGGGGCTCCCTGCTACTCACGCACACACATACACACAGAACAGGAAGAAGCTCCATGATCCATTTAGAAGTAGGTCTCCCTTAAGCTCTTAAGTCTCAATGCCTTGATTCTGTGTGTCAGGATTGATTCTCCCTTAGGCAAAATCATAACATTTCTCTGAAACATTTCTTCTGGTTTGAAGAGCAAAAGCCAAAATAAGTAGGTAAAGTCTATCTTTTCTCCAGAAATGAATATAGGCCAAGAAATCTATTCTCTCAAAGGGAAATACGGGCAGACTGAACAGAACCTGAAAAAGCTGGTATGTATGACTGGATACTGTGTTTGTGGCAGAAGACATCATGTTCTGTGACTTTAGGCAACTAGCTTATGCTACCTGGGTTTTAGAAGTCTCATCTGTAACACGCAGATAGTAATAATTTGGCAGCCTAAGAGCAGGAGCTCAAACTAGATGATTCCAGGTTGCTTCCTGCTCTAAGGGTTGCAAAAGTATAATATGGAGTAATGAACCAGACAGGTGTACATATGAATTGTGGGGGTTCTTGATGAAATACTATTTTGATCAGTGGGTCTGTGCATGGGCCAAGAGTCTGTACTGCTGACATGCTCCTCGAACCACACTTTGAAGAGGCCCCAAATATTTGTCAAGAAGTGAGATTACAACTAAGATTTTCATGAAATGGAAGAATTTAAAGTGCTGTCAAAACGAAGCCTCTGCCTTTTCTCTGGTTTTCCTTTCCTCTTTAACAAGAGACTTGAATACATCAGAACGCATTTAGCAATTTGTTTGTTGGCAGAGAGAACACCTTGAGAGCCAAGTAGGATCTCTTCTCTGATGAAATCTTGGAGTGATAATTTCTCTTTTTCCATCTCATTGCTCCTGGCAAATATTTGTTTCCCATTGGCAGCATCCCTCTGTTAACTGTCCAGCTGGAGGCAGTCAGGAAGCTGCCAGAAGCTGCTTGCTTATGCTAAGATGTTCTAAGTTTGCCAGTGTGAACAGGCAAGCTGAATGTGGCAACATGGCCTAATGATCACAAACACAAGGGAAATCTACTGCATTGATAATATGGACATGGATTCATTTAAATGCTTTTAATTAAAGGAAGTGTATATCATACACATCAGTTTAGACAAATGTTCATAATTCTACTCAGGTGCTCGTCCAACCCATGCTGGATTTTCCTGTATGATCAGGGACTTCCTGTTGGATGTGATATGGTCTTGTAGAGCAAGGTTTAAAAGGAACTCTTTCATAACGTTGACATAGATACACTATCATGTGTAAAATAGTGTAAAATGTAAAATATCATGTGTAAAAAGCTAGTGGGAAGCTGCTATATAGCACATGTAGTTCAGCTCAGTGCTCTGTGATGGTCTAGAGGGGTGGGGTATGGGGTGGTGGGAGGGAGGCTCAAGAGAGAGGGGTTAAATGTACACAAATGGCTGATTCATGATGCTGTACAGCGGAAACTAACACAACATTGTAAAGCAATTATAATTCAATTAAAAAAAAAGGAACCCTTTCATGGCCTGTAAAATCTGGCAACGCTTCTATTTACATGTTCCCAAAGTAAGTAATAATTACTTCCCTTTATATGACCCTTCATGATTCACAAACTGATTTCAAACGTATCCCCTCACCTAAGGCTCCCTCACTATGTGGTGTGAGATGGACGGCAATATCCCCTTGAGTCTACACAGGAACACAAAAGTTAGGGTTCCCTCACCTTTTCAATTTAATTTGAAAGTGGCAGACCCCAAACCATGTCTTCAAATTCCAAATCTAGTGCTCATTTGTTTAAAATCATATTGATTACATAATTCTGCTTGGCTGATCTCTGAAGGTTATCACTCGGTTTGGTCACATACTCACAAAGGTAACCACATCTGCAGAAGGTTCAGAATTCATTGCAGGGCTTCCCTGGTGATCCAGTGGTTAAGAATCCACCTGGCAATGCAGGGGACACTGGTTCCATCTCTGGTCCAGGAAGATCCCACAAGCTGTGGGGCAACTGAACGTGTGTGCCACAACTACTGAGCCAGCACTCTAGAGCCTGAGACTCAGAGCTTCTGAAGCCCGCACACCCTAGAGCCTGTGCTCCACAGCAAGATGAGCCACAGTGAGAAGTGCTCACAGCTAGGGAGTAACCTCCACTTGCTGCAACTAAAGAATGCCCTTGTGCGGCAACGAAGACCCAGCACAGCCATAAATAAACATATTTTTTAAAAAGAATTATACTTCAGGGTTTCTCTTGGTTCTTCCTTTTATCTTCCTTGAAGATAAATGCTACAAGATTTATCTGTGTTGTCACAAACAGTTGAAGTCTGCTTATTTCTATTGTTGTACAACATCCTACTGTATAAATACACAACAATTTATTAGTTATACTATTAACAAATATTTGCAGTTTCTAGCTTGGGGGCATTACAGCATTCTTGTGTATGTCCATGCATCTGGCTTTCCATGGAACAGCCCAGGAATGAAATTGCTGAGCCATATAGTGTGCGTATTTTCATCTTTACTAGATGATGCATACTCCCAAGAGTGGAAGTGTCATTTGTCCTTGCAGTTTCACTTCCTCAACACGTGGTACTGTCAAACTTGAAAATTTTTGTCCATCTGAATAGTATTTAGTGGTATCTCAGAGTGGATTTTAGTTTTCATTTTCTGATTTACTCTGTATAGAATTGGAAGTTGGAAGTTATTTTATTTTAGCACATGGAAGATGTCAATGACATGCCTTGCTTTACTGCTGTTGGGCTTCCCTGGTGGCTCAGTTGATGAAGAATCTGCCTACAATGAAGGAGACCTGGGTTCCATTCCTGGGTTGGGAAGATCCCCTGAAGAAGAGAACGGCTACCCACTCCAGTATTCTGGCCTAGAGAATTCCATGGACGGAGGAGCCTGGCAGGCTACAGTCCATGGGGTCGCAAAGAGTCAGACACGACTGAGGCCACTTTCACTTACTGCTATTAACTCTGCACTTAGTTAATTATCACTCCCTTGAAGAAGGATAATTTCTTTGTTTTTCTTGGGACTAAATATCTGCACTTTTGGTTATCTGAGGTTTAATATAGTGCATCAAGCTGCAGATTTCTTTTTGTTTTCCTACTTGGCATTGGTGGATCTCTTGAATCTAATGAATGATTCCCATAATCAATTCTGGAAAATTCTCACTTATTATTCCTTGAAATATGTTTATGTTTCTTTCTGAAGCTCCAGTTAAATGGTTTGAAATCTCACTGTATTATCCATGTCCTTTCCCCTTTCTTCTGTAATTTTCATGTCTTATCTGTCCATGTTGTAATGTCTCCAAATTTCCTTTCTATTCATTAATTTCTACTTTGGTAATTTAGTCACTCAGTCGTGTCTGATTCTTTGTGACCCAATGGACTGTAGCCCACCAAGTTCCTCTGTCCATGAGATTTCCCAGGCAAGAATACTGAAGCAGGTAGCCATTTCCTTCTCTAGAGAATCTTCCCAACCCAGGAATCAAACCTAGGTCTCCTGCATTGCAGGTGGTCTCTTTGCTGACTGAGCTACTAGGAAAGACCACAATTTCTGCTTTAGCTGTGTCTAATCTGAGATTTGGAGAAGGAAATGGCAACCCACTCCAGTATTCTTGCCTGGAGAATCCTGTGGACAGAGGAGCCTGGTGGGCTGCTGTCCATAGGGTCACACAGAGTTGGACACAACTGAAGTGACAGCGTGCATGCATGCAATGGAGAAAGAAATGGCAACCCACGCCAGTATTCTTGCCTGGAGAATACCAGGGGTGGAGGAGCCTGGTGGGCTGCTGTCTATGGGGTTGCACAGAGTCAGACATGATTGAAGCAACGTAGCTGCAGCAGCAGCAGCAGCAATCTAAGATTAAACTCATTCATTGATCTCTTAATGTAATACAATTTTAGTTTATAGCTTTATTATATTATAGTTTTCATTTCTAGAAATTCTCTTTAATTCTTTTTCCAAAAGGCTATATGATTTTTATAGTTTCTTATTTCTAGAAAATATATTCAAGTTTTTGTTTGCTTGCTTGCTTAAACATAGGAAGCAGTATTGCTTTATAGCCTATGTCTGGTAATTCCAATACCTCAAGTCTTTGGATGTATATGGCATATGTATGTCTAGTCTAGTGAACAGTTGTTCACTAGATTAGCAAGCCTGCTTTATCCAAAGCAGAAATTTGATGTGTTTTAAAACTTTTATTTTTATTTTTTAAATTCATTTTCTAACTTCTCTTCTAGAATGTTACATTCTGTAAGTTACGTTTTTTAAATCACTGTATCCTCAACACAGGTTTAGAAAAGGCAGAGGAACCAGAGATCAAATTGCCAACATCCGCTGGATCATCGAAAAAGCGATAGAGTTCCAGAAAAACATCTACTTTTGATTTATTGACTACACCAAAGCCTTTGACTGTGTGGATCACAAAAAACTGTGGAAAATTCTTAAAGAGCTGGGAATACCAAACCACCTGACCTGCCTCTTGAGAAATCTGTATGCAGGTCAGGAAGCAACAGTTAGAACTGGACATGGAACAACAGACTGGTTCCAAATAGGAAAAGGTGTACGTCAAGTATTGTCACCCTGCTTATTTAACTTATATGCAGAGTACATCATGCAAAATGCCAAGCTGGATGAAGTGCAAGCTGGAATCAAGATTGCCAGGAGAAATATCAATAACCTTAGATATGCAGATGACACAACCCTTATGGCAGAAAGTGAAGAACTAAAGAGCCTCTTGATGAAAGTGAAAGAGGAGAGTGGAAAAGCTGGCTTAAAATTCAACATTCAGAAAACTAAGATCACGGCATCCGGTCCCATCACTTCATGGGAAATAGATGGGGAAACAATGGAAACAGTGACAGACTATTTTGGGGGGCTCCAAAATCACTGCAGATGGTGACTGCAGCCATGAAATTAAAAGACGCTTGCTCCTTGGAAGAAAAGTTATGACCAACCTAGACAGTATATTAGAAAGCAGAGACATTACTTTACCAATAAAGGTCCATCTTGTCAAAGCTATAGTTTTTCCAGTAGTCATGTATGGATGTGAAAGTTGGTTGGACTATAAAGAAAGCTGAGCACCCGAAGAATTGATGCTTTTCAACTGTGGTGTTGGAAAAGACTCTTGAGAGTCCCTTGGACTGCAAGGAGATCCAACCAGTCCATTCTAAAGGAAATCAGTCCTGAATATTCATCGAAAGGACTGATGCTGAAGCTGAAACTCCAATACTTTGGCCACCTGATAGGAAGAACTGACTCATTGGAAAAGATCCTGATGCTGGGAAAGATTGAGGGCAGGAGGAGAAGGAGACAACAGAGGATGAGATGGTTGGATGGCATCACTGATGTGATGGACATGAGTTTGAGTAGGCTCTGGGAGTTGATGATGGACAGGGAAGCCTGTCGTGCTGCAGTCCATGGGGTTGCAAGGAGTCAGACTGAGAAATTGATCTGAACTAATCCTCAACATCTAGAATATTAGTTTGCATGGAAATTTTAAATTGTTAAATAAAAATATTAATTATTTAAAAATACTATGTTTCTTCAAAACTATTATACCATGTCACCAACAATGGATTAGAAAATCCTGGCTTTTCCCCACACTTTTGCTAACATTGTATATTCTCAATCTTGTAAATCTTTGCCTGTTTCACAAAAAGTAATATTATTAATTTTTATTTATTTAATAATCAATGAGGTAGAATCCCTCTTATTAACCATTTGTAGCAGGTCTTCATGAAATCAGTTGTTTCTCTTGTTCATTTTTCTTTTTTGACTGAGGTATAGTTGATTTACAAATTTGTGTTTCATATGTGCAACAAAGTGATTCAGTTATACATTTATATATTTTTTCAGATTATTTTTCATTTTAAGTTATTACAAAATACTGAATAGTTTCCTGCATTATAGAGTAAATTCTTGTTTATTTTACATATAGCAGTTTGTATTTGTTAATCCCATACCCCTGGTTTATACCTCCCTTTTCCCCCTTAGGTAACCTTAAGTTTGCTTTCTATGTCTGTAAGTTTGTTTCTGTTTCATATATATTCAATCGTATCGTATTTTAGATTCCACATATAAGTGATATCATATACTCTTTCTCTGTCTAACTTAATTTCTCCAGGGCCATCCATGTTTCTGCAAATGGTAATATTTCATTTTTTTAATGACTGGGTTAATATTACATTCTATATATATATATATATATATATATGTATATATGGTGGTGGTGACCTAGTTAGTAAGACATGTCAGACTCTTGCGACCACATGGACTATAGCCCAGCCAGACTCCTCTGTCCATGGGATTTCCCAGGAAAGATACTGGAGTGGGTTGCCATTTCCCTCCCACATTAAACAAATCATCTGTTGATGGACTTATAGGCTGTTTTCACGTATTCAGTTCAGTTCATTTCAGTCCCTCAGTCGTGTCCGACTCTTTGCGACCCTATGAATCACAGCATGCCAGGCCTCCCTGTCCATCACCAACTCCCGGAGTTCACTCAAACTCATGTCCATCCAGTCGGTGATGCTATCCAGCCATCTCATTCTCTGTCGTCCCCTTCTCCTCCTGCCTCCAATCCCTCCCAGCATCAGAGTCTTTTCAAGTGAGTCAACTCTTCGCATGAGGTGGCCAAAGTAATGGAGTTTCAGCTTTAGCATAAGTCCTTCCAATGAACACTCAGTACTGATCTCCTTTAGAATGGACTGGTTGGATCTCCTCGCAGTCCAAGGGACTCTCAAGAGTCTTCTCCAGCACCACAGTTCAAAAGCATCATTCTCTGGCGATCAGCTTTCTTCACAGTCCAACTCTTACATACATTCATGACCACTGGAAAAACCATAGCCTTGACTAGATGGACCTTGGTTCGCAAAGTAATGTCTCTGCTTTTTAATATGCTATCTAGGTTGGTCATAACTTTCCTTCCAAGGAGCAAGCGTCTTTTAATTTCATGGCTGCAATCAGCATCCACAGTGATTTTGGAGGCCAAAAAATTGTCTGACACTGTTTCCACTGTTTCCCCATCTATTGTCAGAGATCAAATCACCAGCATCCGATGGATCTGGAGAAAGCAAGAGAGCTCCAGAAAAACATCTATTTCTGCTTCATTGACTATGCCAAAGCCTTTGACTGTGTGGATCACAATAAACTGTGGAAAATTCAGAAAGAGATGGGAATACCAGACCACCTGACCTGCCTCTTGAGAAACCTGTATGCAGGTCAGGAAGCAACAGTTAGAACTGGACATGGAACAACAGACTGGTTCCAAACTGGGAAAGGAGTACGTCAAGGTTGTATATTGTCACCCTGCTTATTTAACTTCTATGCAGAGTACATCATGAGGAACGCTGGGCTGGAAGAAGCACAAGCTAGAATCAAGATTGCCGGGAGAAATATCAATAACCTCAGATATGCAGATGACACCACCCTTATGGCAGAAAGTGAAGAGGAACTAAAAAGCCTCTTGATGAAAGTGAAAGAGAAGAGTGAAAAGGTTGGCTTGAAGCTCAACATTCAGAAAACTAAGATCGTGGCATCTGGTCCCATCACTTCATGGGAAATAGATGGGGAAACAGTGGAAACAGCGTCAGATTTTATTTTGGGGGGCTCCAAAATCACTGTGGATGCCGATTGCAGCCATGAAATTAAAAGATGCTTACTCCTTGGAAGGAAAGTTATAACCAACCTAGATAGTATATTAAAAAACAGAGACATTACTTTGCCAACCAAGGTCCAGCTAGTCAAGGCTATGGTTTTTCCAGTGGTCATATATGGATGTGAGAGTTGGACTGTGAAGAAGGCTGATCGCCGAAGAATCGATGCTTTTGAACTGTGGTGCTGGAGAAGACTCTTGAGAGTCCCTTGGACTGCAAGGAGATCCAACCAGTCCATTCTAAAGGAGATCAATCCTGGGTGTTCATTGGAAGGACTGATGCTAAGGCTGAAACTGCAATACTTTGGCCACCTCATGCAACGAGTGACTCACTGGAAAAGACTCTGATGCTGGGAAGGATTGGGGGTGGGAGGAGAAGGGGACGACAGAGAGTGAGATGGCTGGATAGCATCACCGACTGGATGGACATGAGTTTGAGTGAAGTCCAGGAGTTGGTGATGGACAGGGAGGCCTGGTGTGCTGTGATTCATGGGGTTGCAAAGAGTCGGACACAACTGAGCAACTGAACTGAACTGAACTTATTGTCTTAGCCATTGTAAATGGTGCTGTTATGAACATTGGAGTGTGTGTACTGTTTCAAATTAGAGTTTTTGTTTTTACTGGATATTTGCCCAGAAATGGGATTGCTGGATCATGTAGTAGCTCTATGTTTATTTTTTTAAGGAATTCCATACTGTTCTCCAGACAATTCTACAACTGGAGGGTTATGCCTCCAGCTTTGGTCTTCTTGCCCAGAATTGCTTTGATAATTCTGGGTCTTTTGTGGTTCCATAGATATATTAGGATTATTTATTCTCACTCGTAGAAAATTGTCATGGGTAATTTTATAGAGATTACTTTAAATCTGTAGACTGCTTTGAGTACAGCCATTTTAATATTAATTCTTCTGATCCAAAAGCATGGGATATCTTTCCATTTCTTTGTATCATTTTCAGTTTCCTTTATCAACACTTTGTAGTTTTCAGTGTGTAGGTCTTTCATCTCCCTGGTTAGGTTTATTCCTAGTTATTTTTTTTATACCATTTTAAATGGGATTTTTTTCTCTTTTTGATATTTCAGTGTTAGTGTAAAGAAATGCAACAAATTTCTATATAGTAATCTTGCATAGTGTTACCTTGCTGAATTCATTTGATAGCTCTAATATTTTTTGTGTGGAATATTTAGGGCTTTCTATATAGAGTATCAAGTCGCCTGCATGTCACTATTGTGTCATTATAATGACAATTTTACCTCTTCCCTTCTGATTTAGATAACTTTTGTTTTTTCTTGTCGGGTTGTTATAACTAGAACTTTTAATATTATATTGAATAGAAGTAGTTCTCTAGGGCTGATGTCTATGGGGTCGCACAGAGTCGGACACGACTGAAATGACTAAGCAGCAGCAGCAGTCTTATTCATTTTATTTATAATATTGTTGCCTGTACTTCCTATGAGGACAGGACTTTTTTTGGACCTGGAAGAATTCCTGGCATGTAGGCAGTGAATAATTTTTAATTAGGTAGAGCCCAGCAGAGGAAAGTATTATAGGAAGGAAGAATTCAACTCTATTGACTACTGCTGAGAGATCGGTTAAGATGCTATCATTTTACTTGGTAAGATAGTTGCCATTGATGACCTTGATGGAAGTCCTTTCATTGAGAGGTGAAGATAGAAACCTGCTGAAACCTGTTGAAGTTTGCTGAAGAGAAACAGGAGGGGAAGAAAAGGATAATCTGAATTTACACAAAATTTTAAAGTAGTTTTGCTTTTGGTTTCAGCAGAGAATAAGTAGTGGCTAAAGAGGTATGGACCTAACAGAAGCAGAAGATATTAAGAAGAGGTGGCAAGAATACACAAAAGAACTGTACAAAAAAGAGCTTCACGACGAAGATAATCACGATGGCGTGATCACTCACCTGGAACCAGACATCTTGGAATGTGAAGTCAAGTGGGCCTTAGAGAGCATCACTACGAACAAAGCTAGTGGAGGTGATGGAATTCCAATTGAGCTATTTCAAATCCTGAAAGATGATGCTGTGAAAGTGCTACACTCAATATGCCAGCAAATTTGGAAAACTCAGCAATGGCCACAGGACTGGAAAAGGTCAGTCTTCATTCCAATCCCAAAGAAAGGGAACGCCAAAGAATGCTCAAACTACCTCACAATTGCACTCATCTCACACGCTAGTAAAGTCATGCTCAAAATTCTCCAAGCTAGGCTTCAGCAATATGTGAATCGTGAACTCCCAGATGTTCAAGCAGGTTTTAGAGAAGGCAGAGGCACCAGAGATCAAATTGCCAACATCCGCTGGGTCATGGAGAAAACAAGAGAGTTCCAGAAAAACATCTATTTCTGCTTCATTGACTATGCCAAAGCCTTTGACTGTGTGGATCACAATAAACTGTGGAACATTCTGAAAGAGATGGGAATCCCAGACCACCTGACCTGCCTCTTGAGAAACCTGTCCATTCTAAAAGAGATCAATCCTGGGTGTTCATTGGAAGGACTTATGCTAAAGCTGAAACTCCAATACTTTGGCCACCTCATGCAACGAGTTGACTCACTGGAAAAGAGTCTGATGCTAGGAGGGATTGGGGGTAGGAGGAGACGGGGACGGCAGAGAATGAGATGGCTGGATGGCATCACCGACTCGATGGACATGAGTTTGAGTGAACTCTGGGAGTTGGTGATAGACAGGGAGGCCTGGTGTGCTGTGGTTCATGGGGTCGCAAAGAGTCGGACACGACTAAGCGACTGAACTGAACTGAACTGAACTGAGTGAGGGGGGTATCCTTATCTTATTCCAGAATTTAGTGGGAAGGCTTTTAGCTTTTCACCATCGGGTATTATATCGACTGTGAGTCTGTCATAAATGGCTTTTATTATGTTGAGAATTGTTCCCTCTATGCCCAGTTTGGTGATAGTTTTTATCATGAGTGGATGTTGAATTCTATCAAATGTTTTTTTCTGCATATATTGAGATGATTTTGTGGCTTTGGTCTTCTTCTGTTGACGTGGTGTATCACATTGATTTATTTGCATATGTTAAGCTGTCCTTGCAATCCTGAAATAAAGTCAACTTGATCATAATGTGGTTTATGATCCATTTTATGTATTGTTGGGTTTGGTTTGCTAATATTTTGTTGAGGATTTTTGCATTTACATCCATCAAAGATGCGAGTGTGAGTGCATGCATGTTCAGTCGCTCAGTTATGTCCGACTCTTTGTGACCCCATGGACTGTAGCCCACTAGGCTTCTCTGTCCATGGGGTTCTCCAGGCAAGAATACTGGAGTGGGTTTTCATGCCCTCCTCATCTATCAAAGATATTGGGCTGTGATTTTCTATTTTTAAATGTTTTGGTCTGGTTTTGGTATCAGGGTAAGAGTGGCTTCATAGAACGACTTTGGGAGTATTCCCTCTTCAGTCTTTTGCAATAGTTTGATAAGAATAATAAGTTCTTTCTTATAGTTTTAGTAAAATACACCAGAGAATTTATCCAATCCATGACTTTTGCTTGTAGGGAATTTTGTTTTGTTTTGAATTTTGTCAGCCGGTCTGTAGGATGGGATCTCAGTTCCCTGAACAGGGATTGAACCCAGGCCATAGTATTAAAAACCTAGAATCCTAACCACTAAGCCACCAGAGAACTCCCTTTTCAGGGAGTTTTGTTTTGTTTTTTTACAGATTCTATTTTACCTCTAGTGACTGGTCTGTTCAAATTAGCCGTTGCTTCTTGACTCAGTTTTGGTGGGCTGTAGTTTCCTTGAAACTTTTCCATTCCTTTTAGGTTATCCAATTTGTTGGCAAAAACTATTTAAAGTATTTTCTTACAATTTTTAAAATTTCTGCAGTACTGGTTGTCTTCCTCCTTTCATTGCTTACTTTCTTTATTTAGGTCCTCTCTCTCTTCTTCTTGTTGAGCCTGTTTAGAGGTCTGCTGATTTTGTTTATCCTTTCAAAAAGGCAGTTCTTGGTTTTATTGATCTTTTCTATTTTTTATCTCTATTTTATTTACTTCCTCTCTGATCTTTATTATTTCCTTCTTCCTTCTGATTTTGTTCTTTTACTAATTTTTTTAGGTGGTGGGTTAGGTTGTTTGTTGCAGATACCTCTTACTTATGAGGAGGGCCTGTCTTGCTATGAACTTCCCTCTTAGAGGATTGCTTTTGCTGCAACCCTAGTGGCTCAGACGGTAAAGCGTCTGCCCACAATGTGGGAGACCTGGGTTTAATCCCTGGGTCAGGAAAATCCCCTGTAGAAGGAAATGGCAACACAGTCCAATACTCTTGCCTGGAAAATCTCATGGACAGAGGATCCTGATAGGCTACGGTTCATGGGGTCACAGAGAGTCGGACATGACTGAGTGACTTCACTTTCACTTTCATAGATGTAATGAGTTGCATTTTCTTTGTTGTAAAGTATTTTCTGCTTTCCTTTTTTATTTGTTGACGCACTGATTTTTTGAGTGAGTGAAAGTCACTCAGTCTTGTACGACTTTTTGTGACCCCATGGACTAGAGCCAACCAGGCTTCTCTGTCTATGGAGTTCTCCAGGCAAGAATACTGGAGTGGGTTGCTGTCTCCTTCTCCACGGTGTCTTCCTAACTCAGGGATCGAAACTGGTCTCCCACATTGCAAGCAGAGTCTTTATGGACTGAGTCACCAAAGAACCTTGGTTTTTTAGTAGCATGTTATTTAGTCCCTATGTGATTTTTCTCCCCCATTTTACTTTCTGCGGTTGAGTTCTAGTTTCATACCATTATGGTCAGAAAAGATGATTGAAATCAGTGCACTGTGAAAGTCTCCTACTATTATTGTTTTCTGTCAATGTTTCCCTTTATGTCTGTTAGCATTTGTTTTATTTATTTAGGTGCTCATACCTTGCTCATTTTTCTTTTGGGTTATTTTTCTTTTTATTATTGATTTATAAATTGAAACACAGATATCATATATATTATAGATTATAGATTATAAACATTATAAGAATTATAAATACTTTAATTTGTTATTTCTCACTTGCCTTTTAATTTTATTACAGCTTTTGTTACTTAGAATTTTTTTTGTTTGTTTTTATATAGGTAAATCTGTATGTTTTTTATACCTTCTGGGTTTATTTTATAATTATCAGAAATGTCTTACTCCAAGATTATGAACTGATTCTTCAATATTTTTTTTTTGATTAATGTTATGATCAACCTAGACAGCATATTAAAAAGCAGAGAGACATTACTTTGTCAACAAAGGTCTGTCTAGTCAAAGCTATGGTTTTTCCAGTAGTCATGTATGGATGTGAGAGTTGGACTATAAAGAAAACTGAGCGCTGAAGAATTGATGCTTCTGAACTGTGGTATTGGAGAAGACTCTTGAGAGTCCCTTGGACTGCAAGGAGATCCAACCAGTCCATCCTAAGGAAATCAGTCCTGAATATTCATTGGAAGGACTGATGTTGAAGCTGATACTCCAATACTTTGTGAAGTATTGACCACCTGATGTGAAGAACTGACTCATTTGAAAAGACCCTGATGCTGGGAAAGATTGAAAGTGGGAGGAGAAGAGGACAACAGAGGATGAGATGGTTGGATGGCAACACCAACTCAATGGACATAAGTTTTAGTAAACTCCTGGAGTTGATGATGGACAGGGAGGCCTGGCATGCTGCAGTCATGGGGTCACAAAGAGTTGGACACGACTGAGCAACTGAACTGAACTGAATGTTTTATACCTTTAAAATCTGAATCCACCATAACTCATTTTTGTGTTATTATATAATACAGGAATCTAATTTTGTTATCAAACATGCAACTGTTTTAGATCACTTACTGAAATATATTTTTTTCTTCACTAAATAAAGCAATGCCATTTTCGTATATTAAATTCACATCATTTCAACTTACAAAAGGCCTTCAATATATTACTTCACATAATAGTCATTATATGAAATGTGTTCCCATTCATTAAGAAAAGATTTACTAAGCACATTTTACACGTGTAGGGAAACACACCAGTTTATTGTAAAAGGATATGATATATGATAGAGATGAACATCCAGATGGAAGAGATTGTAGGGCAAGGAATATGGGAAGGGACATGGAGCTTCCATGTCCTCTCCAGGTACCCCACTCTCCCAGCACCTCTGTGTGTTCACCAACTAAAAAGCTCTCTGAACCACATACTTATGAGATTTTTGGCAGGGAAGGGATTAACTCTGTATTTCCAGTCTTTTTTCCCTCTCTGGACAATGAGAGGTGGAGTTGAAAGTTCTAAGCTTCTAGTCATGGCTTGGTCTTTCCAGTGACCCATGCAGGACTCCACCAAGATTCACCTCATTAGAGCAAAAGACATTTCTATCTGCCAGGAAATTCCAGGGGATTTAGGAGTTTGGTGGCAGGAACCAGTGTCAAAGAGAAAATATTGGAACAAAAGATATTCCTAGTGTTCTTGTCACTTAGGAAATTGAAAGGGTTTTAGGAGCTCTGTGTCAGAAATCGGAGGCAGAACAATCAATCCATATGTTCTATTCTTTGTGTTTATCTTATAAAGACAAACTTGAGAGGATGCATCCAACTGCATGACTCTAAGTAGGATGAAATTTTCTTAGAGAAACAAAAAGGGAAAGTATATTTTATATTTTATAAATCATCGTGGTCTCTCCTACATAAATATTTAAAACATAAGCAAAATTCACAGTTAAAATGGTGGAATAGTACCAAAATATTTAACTAGAAAAGACAATTTATACAATGTTTCACAATGCAAATAGCATAAGCATTATATTGCTTCACTCAATAAATGAAAATGATTATTTTAAATAAAGGGGAAGGGTAAAATGATCAGTGTTAAAGTGAAAAAACACTATGTATTTCTGATTTAGAATCTGAATAGGGTCCTACTGAAAAGCCCCAAGGAAACTTATAGGATCTAATAAATCTTGACAATGGATGAGGTGCATATATAGAAATGCAAATTTTGAACCCAGCAGAGCCTTTGCTGTGCATCCAACTAGAAAACTAGAATTGTATTTATTCCATCAGTACATTAAGTACCTTTGTCAAACTCTCCTCATTGTATCACAAGCCATTTAACTAAAAATAATTTTATATCTTCCTGAAGGTAAAACAAAATAGAAATGTATTCACTTAAGAATATAGCTAGATAAATTAAAACAGATCACTATACATGTAATTTATCAACAGTGACATAGAAAAATTCATCAAAAGACAAGCTGTAAAAATCCATGCCACCAGGGAAAGAGCATGCTTTACCATCACCATAACTCCCTGTGTCTAAGGTTTTATCTCCATGACGATGAGAGCCAGAAATCAACCTGCTCTAAAGCATTGACTGCATTATGCTGATGCTACAGCTCTCTAAGGACTATTGTTCTGAAAAGTTGAAGAGCAATACAAAATAATTAATCAGATGATTTGCATCATATTTGGAATTCTTCAGTGATGACAAACTGTTTGCATAGAGACTGCAGGAGCCCAGAGTTTGGGTGACTGATTTAGAAATTCCCAGGCTCTTTGGAGGAAATACGTAGTGAGTGAATGTGTTACACAATTAACCCTGCAGGAGGCCCCTCAAACAGCTTCAAGATCTTGCATCCACTTAGTACATAAAATGATGTCAATTAAAGCATAAAAGTGCATCATCTCAGTAAGACTGCAGATTTTTACGACTATTACAATAACACTGGCAGCATTACTTTTGCTTATTAATGATCTCACACCCATGAAATTCAAATAGAGCTTTTACCTTAGAGCACCTTATTCATGAAAAGGGCTCCTGCTGCTTAACTATCTTTTTTTTCTAGCTTATTAAAAATTTATTTAACAGGGCAGTACAACTGGAGAAATTATTCAAGAGATCCAGGAATATATATATATATATATAATTGGAGGCTAATTATTTTACAATATTATATTGGTTGGTTTTGCCATACATTGACATGAATCCGCCCCGGGTGTACATGAGTTCCCCTTCCTGAACCCCCCTCCCACCTCCCTCCTCCCCTTATCCTCCCTCTGGGTCATCCCCGTGCACCAGCCCCGAGCATCCTGTTCAAGAGATCCAGGAATATTTAATGCTGGCTCTATCAGTGTCTCCTCCCATGCCCAAAGGAACAGTTCTCAGAGTGGTCCAGGGACTCTGGGAGTAACTTAGACACTTTCAAGGGATTCCAGAACTAACTTAATAACAATACCAAGATGTGATTTTCCTTCTTCACTCTAATTCATTCAGGTGTACACAGTGGAGTCTTCTAGACACTATGTGACATGTAACATCACAACAGTCTAAATGCAAAACAGATATGAGAATCCAGCAAAGGTTCATATATATAGTCAAAGCTATGGTTTTTCCAGTAGTCATGTATGGATGTGAGAATTGGACCAAAAAAAGACTGAGCACCAAATGGAGGCATTGATTCTTTTGAACTGTGGTGCTGGAGAAGACTCTTGAGAGTCCCTTGGACTGCAAGGAGATAAAACCAGTCAATCCTAAAAGTAATCAACCCTGAATATTCATTGGAAGGACTGATGCTGAAGCATAAAGTCCAATACTTTGGCCACCTGATGCGAAGAGCCAACTCATTAGAAAAGACCCTGATGCTGGGAAAGATTGAAGGCAGGAAGAGAAGGGGATGACAGGGGATGAGATTGTTGGATGGTATCACCAACTCAATGGACATGATGAGTTTAAGCAAGCTCCAGGAGATGGTTAAGGATAGGGAAGGCATGCTGCAGTCCATGGGGTTGCAAAGAATCAGACACGACTGAGCAACTGAACAACAAAAATACTCTAATTCATAAAATCAGAGAATGCAATGGTGGTTGCCAAGGGTTTGGGAGAGAAGGATATGGGAGCTACTCATCTCTGGGCATAGAGTTTTACTCTATGTGTTTTACTCTACTCTATTTACCCATCCAGTAAGATGAGTAAGTTCTAGAGACCTGTTGTATGACACTATCTTTGATCAATATTAGTATACTGTACACTGAAAAAATTCGGTTAATTGTTATTCTCCCAATAAAATAAAATGTAAACAAGTAAGTATTCTTAAAAAATTCAGTATTCCTGCCTGGAGAAACCCATGGACAGAGGAACCTGGGGGGTTACAGTCCAGGGGCTCTAAAAGAGTCTGACATGACTGAGTGACTAACATTTTCAAAGTAGCAAAAACACTGATAAACAAACAAACAAATCAATAAGTAAAAGTAATGAAGGAGTGTTCAGTTCAGTTCAGTTCAGTCGCTCAGTCGTGTCCGACTCTCCGTGACCCCATGAATCACAGCACGCCAGGCCTCCCTGTCTATCACCAACTCCCGGAGTTCACTCAAACTCATGTCCACAGAGTCGGTGATGCCATCCAGCCATCTCATTCTCCGTCGTCCCCTTCTCCTCCCGCCCCCAACCTTTCCCAGCATCAGAGTCTTTTCCAGTGAGTCAACTCGTCGCATAAGGTGGCCAAAGTATTGCAGTTTCAGCTTTAGCATCAGTCCTTCCAATGAACACCCAGGATTGATCTCCTTTAGAATGGACTGGTTGGATCTCCTTGCAGTATAAGAGACTCTCAAGAGTCTTCTCCAACACCACAGTTCAAAAGCATCCATTCTTCGGCGATCAGCTTTCTTTACAGTCCAACTCTCACATCCATACATGACCACGGGAAAAACCATTGCCTTGACTAGACGGACCTTGGTTGGCAAAGTAATGTCTCTGCTTTTTAATATACTATCAAGGTTGGTCATAACTTTCCTTCCAAGGAGCAAGCGTCTTTTAATTTCATGGCTGCAATCAGTATCTGCAGTGATTTTGGAGCCCAAAAAAATAAAGTCTGACACTGTTTCCACTGTTTTTCCATCTATTTGCCATGAAGTGATGGGACCAGATGCCATGATCTTTGTTTTCTGAATGTTGAGCTTCAAGCCAACCTTTTCACTCTCCTCTTTCACTTTCATCAAGAGGCTTTTGAGTTCCTCTTCACTTTCTGCCATAAGGGTGGTGTCATCTGCATATCTGAGGTTATTGATATTTCTCCCAGCAATCTTGATTCCAGCTTGTGCTTCTTCCAGCCCAGCGTTCCTCATGATGTACTCTGCATAGAAGTTAAATAAGCAGGGTGACAATAGACAACCTTGACGTACACCTTTTCCTATTTGGAACCAGTCTGTTGTTCCATGACCGGTTCTAACTGTTGCTTCCTGACCTGCATACAGGTTTCTCAAGAGGCAGGTCAGGTGGTCTGGGATTCCCATCTCTTTCAGAATGTTCCACAGTTTATTGTGATCCACACAGTCAAAGGCTTTGGCATAGTCAATGAAGCAGAAATAGATGTTTTTCTGGAACTCTCTTGCTTTCTCCATGATCCAGCAGATGTTGGCAATTTGATCTCTGGTGCCTCTGCCTTTTCTAAAACCTGCTTGAACATCTGGGAGTTCACGGTTTACATACTGCTGAAGCCTGGCTTGGAGAATTTTGAGCATGACTTTAGTAGCGTGTGAGATGAGTGCAATTGTGCGGTAGTTTGAGCATTCTTTGGCATTGCCTTTCTTTGGGATTGGAATGAAGACTGACCTCTTCCAGTCCTGTGGCCACTGCTGAGTTTTCCAAATCTGCTGGCATATTGAGTGCAGCACTTTCACAGCATCATCTTTCAAGACTTGAAATAGCTCAACTGGAATTCCATCACCTCCACTAGCTTTGTTAGTAGTGATGCTTTCTAAGGCCCACTTGACTTCACATTCCAAGATGTCTGGCTCTAGGTCAGTGATCATGTTATCGTGACTATCTTGGTCGTGAAGATCTTTTTTGTACAGTTCTTCTGTGTATTCTTGCCACCTCTTCTTAATATCTTCTGCTTCTGTTAGGTCCATACCATTTCTGTCCTTTATCAAGCCCATCTTTGCATGAAATGTTCCCTTGGAATCTCTAATTTTCTTGAAGAGGTCTCTTGTTTTTCCTATTCTGTTGTTTTCCTCTATTTCTTTGCATTGATCACTGAGGAAGTCTTTCTTATCTCTCCTTGCTATTCTTTGGAACTCTGCATTCAGATGCTTATATCTTTCCTTTCCTCCTTTGCTTTTCACCTCTCTTCTTTTCACAGCTATTTGTAAGGCCTCCTCAGACAGCCATTTACACTCTGAAGGAGTGTAGGTCCTACCAAATACTTAAACATATTTTGATACTATAATCCAAACAATTTTTTTAGTACGGGAATAAAGCCCAGCATTAATGCAAATACCTATGCAGGGATTTGATGTACAAAACTGATGTATATTTCAATTATATGTGAAGAAAAAAATCACTTATCAAACTGAAATATAATTTCAAGAATATGATATTTCTGTCGACATGTAGGGTTTATTATTGCGATTTTTAAATGGCTATTGTTTAAATTCTCATAGATATAACCACATAAACACTTTGGTGTCCTGAATAATATTTTAAGAATGTAATGTGCCTTGAGATCAAAAAGTCTGAAAACTGTGAGCCAAGGGTAGTCATGTATGGATGTGAGAGTTGGACCATAAAGAAAGCTGAGCACTGAAGAATTGATGCTTTTGAAATGTGGTGGTGGAGAAGACTCTTGAGAGTCCCTTAGACTACAAGGAGATCAAACCAGTCAACTGACAGTCAAACCAATCAATCTGATCAAACCAGATCAAATCAGTCCTGAATATTCATTGGAAGGACTGATGCTGAAGCCGATACTCCAATACTTTGGCCACCTGATGTGAAGAGCCAACTCATTAGAAAAGACCTTGATGCTGGGAAAGATTGAAGGCAGGAAGAGAAGGGGATGACAGAGGATGAGATGGTTGGATAGCATTGCCGACTCAATGGACATGAGTTTGAGTAAGCTCCGGGAGTTAGTGATGGACAGGGAAGCTTGGTGAGCTGGTGAGCTGCAGTCCATGGGGTTGCAAAGAGTTGGAATGAACTGAGCGGAGGGTTTATTAAATAGCTGACTGTGCCTACTCTTTTGTTTATCATCACGGAGAACAAACTCCCAGAACAGGTGATGGGAAGAAAGTGGGTTTCTGCATCAGGCAAAACTAATGTCAAATTCTGGTTTTCTTATTACTGGCTGTGTGATTTCATGTGACTCTTTTAACTTCTCTGAACATTAATCACCTCATCTAAAAGAGAGGTGATATTATCAAACTATTTCCCTCAAGAAATTTGGTAATTACAAAATAAAAATATTGTATATTTACAGGGAGACACCACCTCTGCAAGAAAGGTGGCACCTAATTCAAGTGATCAGGGTGACACATATCACATACTCTCAGTTCTGTTCAGTTGCTCAGTCATGTCCGACTCTGCGACCCCATGGACTGCAGCATGCCATGCTTCCCTGTCCTTCACCATCTGCCAACCTTGCTCAAACTCATGTCCATCAAGTTGGTAACGCCATCCAACCATCTCATCCTCTGTTGTCCCCTTCTCCTCCTGCCTTCAAACTTTCCCAGCATCAGAGTCTTTTCCAGTGAGTCAGTTCTTCACATCAGGCAGCCAAAGGTATTGGAGTTTCAGCTTCAACATCAGTCCTTCCAATGAATATTCAGGACTGATTTCCTTTAGGATGGACTGGTTGGATCTCCTTGCAGTCCAAGGGACTCTCAAGAGTCTTCTCCAACACCACAGTTCAAAAGCACCAATTCTTTGGCACTCAGCTTTCTTTATAGTTCAACTCTCACATCCATACACGACTACTGGAAAAACCATAGCTTTGACTAGATGGACCTTTGTCGGCAAAGTAATATCTCTGCTTTTTAATATGCTGTCTAGGTCGGTCATAGCTTTTCCTCCAAGCAGCAAGCGTCTTTTAATTTCATGGCTGCTGTCACCATCTGCAGTGAAAAATTTTGGAGTCCCCCAAAATAAAGTCTGTCACTGTTTCCATTGTTTCCCCATCTATTTGCCATGAAGTGATGGGACCAGATGCCATGATCTACATTTTCTGAATGTTGAGTTTTAAGCCCACTTTTTCAGTGTCCTTTCAGTTTCATCAAGAGGCTCTTTAGTTCTTTGCTTTCTGCCATAAGGGTGGTATCATTTCTGTATCTGCATCATTGATATTATTATCATATTGATATACTATTTTATTGATATATTATTGATATAATATACATGTTATATATATATATATATATAATTGATATTTCTCCCCGCACTCTCCCATACTCTACTTGACGTGATATAGTGAGGACATATCACTTCTGTGCCAATCTTGACTAGAATGAGTAACCTCTATCTAACTCAGAAGTATCAGACAAACCCACAGTAACAGACATGCTACAAAGTAAGTGAACATTACTTACAAAAGCGCCAAGATCAGGAAAGAGGATGATGAACTCAGGGCTGTCACAGATAGGGGAGCATGAAGGAGACACAACAATAAACACAGTGTGGATGCTGGACCAGACCTTGAAATGGCAAAGGGACCTTTGGGAAGGGGACTGACAAACTAGAATAAGATTTGTATTTAGTTAACAGTGTCATTACTTTTGGGGGCTTTGATTACTGTACTTTGGTTAAGATGTTAACATCTTAAGAAGCTAAGTGAAGGGTAGATAGAAACTCGCTGTACTATTTTTTGAAAGTTTCCTGTATGTCTAAAATTATTTGAAAATAAAAATTTAAAAAGTAAATTAATCAAATGGAGGCAATCATGTCTTCCATTCAGCACTATATGAGGTTTAGAGGTAACCTGTGTAAAATGTTTTCTGCCAAAAATTCAGTTCAGTAAGTTCAGTCGCTCTGTTGTGACCAACTCTTTGCAACCCCATGATTTATAGCACGCCAGGCCTCCCTGTCCAACACCAACTCCCGGACTTCACTCAAACTCATGTCCATCGAGTCGGTGATGCCATCCAGCCATCTCATTCTCTGTTGTCCCCGTCTCCTCAGCCCCCAATCCTTCCCAGCATCAGAGTCTTTTCCAGTGAGTCAACTCATCGCATGAGATGGCCAAAGTATTGGAGTTTCAGCTTTAGCATCAGCCCTTCCAATGAACACCCAGGATCAATTTCCTTTAGAATGGACTGGTTGGATCTCTTTGCAGTCCAAGGGACTCTCAAGAGTCTTCTCCAGCACCACAGTTCAAAAGTATCAATTCTTAGGTGATCAGCTTTCTTCACAGTCCAACTCTCACATCCATACATGACCACTGGAAAAACCATAGCCTTGACTAGATGGACCTTTGTTGGCAAAGTAATGTCTCTGCTTTTTAATATACTATCTAGGTTGGTTATAACTTTCCTTCCAAGGAGTAAGCGTCTTTTAATTTCATGGCTACAATCAGCATCCACAGTGATTTTGGAGCCCCAAAAAATAAAGTCTGATGCTGTTTCCACTGTTTCCCCATCTACTTGCCATGAAGTGATGGGACCAGATGCCATGATCTTAGTTTTCTGAATGTTGAGCTTCAAGCCAACTTTTTCACTCTCCTCTTTCACTTTCATCAGGAGGCTTTTTAGTTCCTCTTCACTTTCTGCCATAAGGGTGGTGTCATCTGCATAGCTGAGGTTACTGATATTTCTCCCGGCAATCTTGATTCCAGCTTGTGCTTCTTCCAGTCCAGCGTTCCTCATGATGTACTCTGCATACTTTGCTTATAAATGCAGGCTTCTGTTTTCATTCTTTTTGTTGTATACGCTTTATTTTTTTCCCCATGACAATTCATCTTTATTTTTTTAGGCTTTTTGCAAGCTGGTCGGGTGGTACTGAATTCACTTAGCTTTTGCTTCTCTGTAAAGCTTTTGATTTGTCCATCAAATGTGAATGAGAGCCTCACTGGGTATCTTGGTTGTAGGTTCTTCACTTTCATCACTTTAAATATATTGTGCCATGCCATTCTGCCTGCAGAGTTTTTGCTGAGAAATCAGCTGATAAACTTATGGGAGTTCCCTTTCATGTTGTTTCTTTTCCCTTGTTGCTTTTAATATTTTTCTTCATCTTTAATTTTTGTCAATTTGATTACCACCTGTCTTGATGTGTTCCTCCTTGGGTTTATCTGCCTGGGACTCTCTTTTGCTTCTTGGACTTGGGTGACTGTTTCCTTCCCCATGTTGGTGAAGTTTTCAGCAATTATCTCTTCTAATATTTTCTCAGGTCCTTTCTCTCTCTTCTCCTTCTCAGTTCAGTTCAGTTCAGTCACTCAGTCGTGTCTGACTCTTTGCGATCCCATGAATCACAGCATGCCAGGCCTCCCTGTCCATCACCAACTCCCGGACTTCACTCAAACTCATGTCCATTGAGTCGGTGATGCCATCCAGCCATCTTTCTCTGTCGTCCCTGTCTCCTCCCACCCCCAATCCCTCCTAGCATCAGACTCTTTTCCAGTGAGTCAACTCATCGCATGAGGTGGCCAAAGTATTGCAGTTTCAGCTTTAGCATCAGTCCTTCCAATGAACACCCAGGATTGATCTCCTTTAGAATGGACTGGTTGGATCTCCTTGCAGTCCAAGGGACTCTCAAGAGTCTTCTCCAACACCACAGTTCAAAAGCATCAATTCTTCGGCACTCAGCTTTCTTCACAGTCCAACTCTCACATCCATACATGACCACGGGAAAAACCATAGCCTTGACTAGACGGACCTTAGTAAGCAAAGTAATGTCTCTGCTTTTTAATATGCTATCTAGGTTGGTCATAACTTTCCTTCCAAGGAGTAAGAATCTTTTAATTTCCTGGCTGCAATCAGCATCTGAAGTGATTTTGGAGCCCCAAAAAATAAAGTCTGACACTGTTTCCCCATCTATTTGCCATGAAGTGATGGGACTAGATGCCATGATCTTCTTTTTCTGAATGTTGAGCTTCAAGCCAACCTTTTCATTCTCCTCTTTTACTTTCATCAAGAGGCTTTTGAGTTCCTCTTCACTTTCTGCCATAAGGGTGGTGTCATCCGCATATCTGAGGTTATTGATATTTCTCCCGGCAATCTTGATTCTAGGAATGCTCTAATGTGAATGTGGGTGCATTTAATGTTGTCCCAGAGGTCCCTTAGACTATCTTCATTTCTTGTCATTCCTTTTTTTTTTTTTTTCTGTTCTGCAGCTGTGATTTCCACCATTCTGTCTTCTAGGTCACTTATCCATTCTTCTCCCTCGGTTATTCTGCTATTGATTCCTTCCAGTGTATTCTTCATTTCAGTTATTCTATTGTTAATCTCTGTTAGTTCTCTAGTTCTAGGTCTCTGTTAAACATTTCTTGTATCTTCTAAATCTGTGCCTCCATTCTTTTCCCAAGATGTTCGATCATCTTCACTATCATTATTCTGAATTCTTTCTTTTATTTTTTTGGTAGGTTGCCTAGTCTCACTTCATTTAGTTGTTTTTTTGGGGTTTTATCTACTTCATTTATTTGGGACATTTTCTTCTGGAATCTCATTTTGTCTAACTTTCTGTGACTATGTTTTCTGTTCCACCGGCTGAAGGATCATAGGTCTTCTTGCTTTTGCTGTCTGCCCTCTAATGGATGAGGCTCTCTAAGAGGCTTGTGCAGGCTTCCTAATGCGAGTGGCTGGTTCCTGCCTGCTGCTGCTGCTGCTGCTATGTCACTTCAGTCCTAGTCATGGGTAAAGATGAGTCTTGTGCCTTTGTAGGTAGGGCTGTGTTCAGGAAGATTTTAAGCAGCCTGTCTGCTGATGGGTGGGGCTGTGTTCCTGCCTTGTTGGTTGCTTGGCCTGAGGCATCCCAGTACTGGAGCCTACAGGCTGTTCAGTTCAGTTCAGTTCAGTCACTCAGTCATGTCCGACTCTTTGTGACCCCATGAATCACAGCACGCCAGGCCTCCCTGTCCATCACCAACTCCCGGAGTTCACTCAAACTCATGTCCATCGAGTCGGTGATGCCATCCAGCCATCTCATTCTCTGTCGTCCCCTTCTCCTCCCGCCCCCAATCCTTCCCAGCATCAGAGTCTTTTCCAGTGAGTCAACTCGTTGCATGAGGTGGCCAAAGTATT
Source organism: Moschus berezovskii (assembly GCF_049115385.1). Taxonomy (NCBI): domain Eukaryota; kingdom Metazoa; phylum Chordata; class Mammalia; order Artiodactyla; family Moschidae; genus Moschus; species Moschus berezovskii. The sequence continues at coordinate 162,182,147 of NC_142460.1, forward strand.
GCAGTTTTAGCTTTATAATCAGTCCTTCCAATGAACACCCAGGATTGATCTCCTTTAGAATGCACTGGTTGGTCTCCTTGCAGTCCAAGGGACTCTCAAGAGTCTTCTCCAGCACCACAGTTCAAAAGTATCAATTCTTCAGCGATCAGCTTTCTTCAAAGTCCAACTATCACATCCATACACGACTACTGGAAAAACCATAGACTTGACTAGACGAACCTTTGTTGGCAAAGTAATGTCTGTGCTTTTTAATATGCTATCTAGGTTGGTCATAACTTTCCTTCCAAGGAGTAAGCGTCTTTTAATTTCATGGCTGCAATCAGCATCCACAGTGATTTTGGAGCCCAAAAAAAATAAAGTCTGACACTGTTTCCACTGTTTCCCCATCTATTTCCCATGAAGTGATGGGACCAGATGCCACGATCTTTGTTTTCTGAATGTTGAGCTTCAAGCCAATCTTTTCACTCTCCTCTCACTTTCATCAAGAGGCTTTTGAGTTCCTCTTCACTTTCTGCCATAAGGGTGGTGTCATCTGCATATCTGAGGTTATTGATATTTCTCCCAGCAATCTTGATTCCAGCTTGTGCTTCTTCCAGCCCAGCGTTCCTCATGATGTACTCTGCATAGAAGTTAAATAAGCAGGGTGACAATATACAACCTTGACGTACTCCTTTCCCTATTTGGAACCAGTCTGTTGTTCCATGTCCAGTTCTAACTGTTGCTTCCTGACCTGCATACAGGTTTCTCAAGAGGCAGGTCAGGTGGTCTGGTATTCCCATCTCTTTCAGAATGTTCCACAGTTGATTGTGATCCACACAGTCAAAGGCTTTGGCATAGTCAATGAAGAAGAAATAGATGTTTTTCTGGAACTCTCTTGTTTTCTCCATGATCCAGCGGATGTTGGCAATTTGATCTCTGGTGCCTCTGCCTTTTCTAAAACCTGCTTGAACATCTGGAAGTTCACGGTTCACATATTGCTGAAGTGTTGCCTGGAGAATTTTGAGCATGACTTTACTAGCGTGTGAGATGAGTGCAATTGTGCGGTAGTTTGAGCATTCTTTGGCATTGCCTTTCTTTGGGGTTGGAATGAAGACTGACCTTTTCCAGCCCTGTGGCCACTGTTGAGTTTTCCAAATTTGCTGGCATACTGAGTGCAGCACTTTCACAGCATCATCTTTCAGGATTTGAAATAGCTTAACTGGAATTCCAACACTTCCACTAGCTTTGTTTCCAAGGCAAACCATTAAATATTACTGTAATCCAAGCCTATGCCTCAACCAGTAACACTGAAGAAGCCAAAGTTGAACGGTTCTATGAAGACCTACAAGACCTTTTAGAACTAACACCCAAAAAAGATGTCCTTTTCATTATAGGGGACTGGAATGCAAAAGTAGGAAGTCAAGAAACACCTGGAGGAACAGGCAAATTTGGCCTTGGAGCACGAAATGAAGCAGGGCAAAGGCTAATAGAGTTTTGCCAAGAGAAAGCACTGGTCATAGCAAACACCCTCTTTCCACAACACAAGAGAAGACTCTACACATGGACATCACCAGATGGTCAACACTGAAATTATATTGATTATATTCTTTGCAGCCAAAGATGGAGAAGCTCTATACAGATAGCAAAAACAAGACCAGGAGCTGACTGTGGCTCAGATCATGAACTCCTTATTGCGAAATTCAGACTTAAATTGAAGAAAGTAGGGAAAACCACTAGACCATTTGGATATGACCTAAATCAAATCCCTTATGACTCTACAGTGGAAGTGAGAAATAGATTTAAGGGACTAGATCTGATAGATAGAGTGCCTGATGAACTCTGGACGGAGGTTCGTGACATTGTAGAGAAGACAGGGACCAAGACCATCCCCATGGAAAAGAAATGCAAAAGAGCGAAATGGCTGTCTGAGGAGGCCTTACAAATAGCTGTGAAAAGAAGAGAAGTGAAAAGCAAAGGAGAAAAGGAAAGATATAAGCATCTGAATGCAGAGTTCCAAAGAATAGCAAGGAGAGATAAAAAGCCTTCCTCTGCGATCAATGCAAAGAAATAGAGGGAAACAACAGAATAGGAAAGACAAGAGATTTCTTCAAGAAAATCAGAGATACCAAGGGAACATTTTATGCAAAGATGGGCTCGATAAAGGACAGAAATGGTATGGACCTAACAGAAGCAGAAGATATGAAGAAGAGGTGGCAAGAATACACAGAAGAACTGTACAAAAAAGATCTTTACAACCAAGATAATCATGATGGCGTGATCACTCACCTAGAGCCAGACATCCTGGAATGTGAAGTCAAGTGGACCTTAGAAAGCATCACTACAGGCTGTAGGGTAGAGCTAATGGCAGCCTCTGGGTGGGCTCATGCCAACAAGTACTCCCAGATCTGCTGCTGCTATTGTCTTTGTCCCTGCAGTAAGCCACAGCTGCATCCCCCACCTTGGCAGGAGACCCTCCAATACCAGCAGGTAGGTCTTCCTCAGGCTCTTATGTGGTCACTACTTTTTACCCTGAGTCTTGGCGCACACAAGACCTTGTATGCACCCTCAAAGAGTTGAGTTTCTGCTTTCCCCAGCCCTGTGGAATTCCTGGGCTCAAACTCCACTGTTCTTTAAACCTAGATTCTCTAGGGCTCCTCCACCTATTGCTGGGAAGCCCTATGTGGGGCTCAGAACTTTCACTCCTATGGCAGAACTTCTGTGGTATAATTGTTTTCCAGTTTGTGGGTCACCCATCTGAGTATGGGATTTGTTTTTATCATGACTGTGCCCCTTCTACCATAAAGTGGCTTCTTCTTTGCCTTTGCATGTAGGGTATCTTTTTGGGTAGGTTCCAGAAACTTTTTGTCAATGGTTTTTCAGTGATTTGTTGTGCTTTTTGTGTTTATATAACAAGGGATGAGTTCATACCCTTCTACTCTGCCATCTTAAGCTAATCCCCTTTATTTTTTAAATTTATTTTATATTAGAGTACGGTTAATGTACAGTATTGCATTTATTTTATATTGGAGTATAGTTAATGTTCAGGTATACAGCAAAATGATTTAGTCACACACACATAATACATATAGATTTATATATATCAATTCTTTTTCAGATTATTTTCTTATATAGATTATTACAGACTGTTGAGTAGAGTTCCCTGTGCTATTAAGACCTACTGGTCCTTCTTGATTATCTACTTTATATGTAATAGTGTGTATATGTGAATTCCAACCTCCTAATTTATCTCCCCCAACTCCTTTCCTCTCTGGTAAGATTGTTTTCTAAGCCCGTGAGTCTGTTTCTATTATGTAAATAAATTCATTTGTATCAACTTTTTAGATTCCACATATATATGATATTATAAATATCATGACATTTGTCTTTACTATAATAGTATGCTGCTGCTGCTGCTGCTGCTAAGTCGCTTCAGTGGTGTCCGACTCTGTGCGACCCCATAGACGGCAGTCGACCAGGCACCGCCGTCCCTGGGATTCTCCAGGCAAGAACACTGGAGTGGGTTGCCATTTCCTTAGTATAATAATCTATAATTTACTATAATAGTATAGTAATCTCTAGGTTTATCTATGTTGCTACAAATGGCATTGTTTCTTTTTCATGGCTGAGTAAAGTTCCATTGCATATATATACCACATCTTCTTTATCCATTTATCTGTTCATGAATATTCATGTTGCTTCCATGTCTTGGCTACTGTAAATAGTGCTGCAATAAACATTGGGGTGCACGTATCTGTTCAAAGTATAGTTTTCACAGATATATGCCCAGGAGTAGGGTTGCTATATCATATGGTAACTCTGTTTTTAAAGAGTCGGACACAACTGAGCGACTGAAATGAACTGAAGGAACCTCCATGCTATTCTCCATAGTGGCTGCACCCATTTACATTCCCTCCAACAGGATAGGAGGGTTCCCTTTTCTCTACAGTGCTTACTGCTTATAGATTTTTCAGTGGTGGCCATTCTGACTTGAATGAGTGATACTTCACTATAGTTTTGATCTGCATTTCTCTAATAATTTGAGCATGAGCATCTTTTCATGTGATTTTTTTTGGCCATTTGGATGTCTTCTTTTGAGAACTGTCTGTTTAGATCATCTGCCCTTTTTTGGATTGGGTTGTTTTCTTTTATATTGAGCTGCATGAGCAGCCCATTTGGAAAGTCTGGACTCAGAACACACGTGAGGAAGTGCACCTTGACTTGAGGAGCAAGGTGGCCTCCTCAGCCTCCTGTGCATGAGGTAGCCTGATAGAGATATTAAGACCTGCTCCCTCCTGAGCATGGACAAGCCTCAGTCTCAGCCTCTCAGATGGACGGTCAGAGTCAGCCTGCCTTCCCTTCCCTTCAAGTCGCCATTCCAAACCTCCCACTCTCTGAGATGATAAACAACATCACAGGTGTAGCCAGCTCTAGGGCAGGCCCTAGGTGTAAGCAACCCTGGCCCTCTAATCACAGTTCCTGCTTTACTCTCACACTTAAAAAGAGAATTGTAACTCTTGTAACCCAGTCATTCGTGTGCCTCCTTCATGAGGATTCAGTGCGGCTGTGGTGCTGTTATCCCTCTGATAGGAACTCTAACTCAGTGTAAAGCCCCAAAGATCTGTCACTTATTTTTCTTTTATATTGTACTATATTTTATTTACAGTGTTGTGTTTGTTTCAGGTGTATAGCAAAGTGATACAATCATATATATATATATGAATTAACAAAAGCAGTTCCTGTCTTTTGATGGGGAGCTCGTGGTTTATAATATAAATGGCATTAAAATTTTATTTAAAAAAAGAGAATTATATTATTACTAGGACAATCTAGAATTTTTATTTTAAGAAAATATAAAAATTTCAGAAAGTTTCTGAAGATATTTTTGAATTTATATCTGAATTTAAAATTTCTGAAGATATATTCTGAAAATTTCTGAAGATACAGTTGTTTATGACATACAATAGGCAAAAAATACTGTTTTGAACAAGCTACTATGTCACTTCTAGGACATACACGCCCTTCTTTAAAATAATTATGACTTGCCCATCTCACCAGATTTGTGGTAAGAATCAAACGATTAAACCAAGTGATTTAACCAGCACATAAAGGGCTTCCCTGGTGGTTCAGTCAGTAAAAAATCCTACTGCCATGCAGGAGACTGTCTGAAATGCAAGAGACCTGGGTTCAATCCCTAGGTCAGGAAGATCCCCTGGAGAAGGAAATGGCAACCCACTCCAGTATTTTTGCCTGGGATATCTCACGGACAGAAGAGCCTGGCGAGCTACAGTCCATGGGATTGAGTCGGACACGACCTAGCAACAAAACCACCACCACGACCACCATGAACGTAAAATCATATCAGGAATATTCTGATTCCACTGCAGCCCTAGGAGAGGCAAAATCATACATTCGTTTGAAATAAGCATAGACTTTCCCCTAACTTAGCAATCTATGCTTTGGAAAAGGGGCCTGCTGAAATTCCTTTATATCCTAACTAAAGGAGAAAATAACAGAATTCGGGGCAACTTGTCTACAACCAGGAGGTCACTCATACATACAGCCTCTGAGGTAAAGTACAGAACAAATCCCTGTGATTCAGAAAAGCTCCCTCATTTCATTATAAACCAGAGCAGAAAGTTCTATTAAAATAATTGCAAGCATTACTTGAATATTTCCATTGCAAAAGTCATAGTTATGCCTGCCGAGTTCTTTAATCTACCGAGTTTGGCCTAAACCCCAAATGGGACTACAGTGGAAAAATGAATGCATATTCTTGCCCTTATTGCGCTCCTTAGCACAAAATGTTTTTACATTTATAATGTTTTTAGAGAAAATAGCTGGATATTTTAGCTGCTACTTTACAGGCTGAGGATGGCTGGCAAAGAAGTATGTTTTAAAGCAGTAACTTTGCCCCAGGTTCTGCTTCTGGGTATAATAATGGTACCCCTGACTCAAAAACCGAACATGTATATCTGCAGAGATTCGGCTTTGGTTCTGGGAGCTGGTTCTGGTTCTTGTCGATGGTATTGACAAATAAGGCAATTTTTCTTGGTGCTAAAATAATTGGCCCAGATGAGCATAATTAAGACCATAATTGGACAGGGGGAACTAATGAGCCTAAGTGATTTTACATTTCCCATATGCAAAAACTAGAGCAAAAAAAGTAATATATTCCAAATCATACTTAATTTATAGAGTGAAGGTGCTTATAAAACTATAATCAGAAGGTCTCCTGGGTGGTTAAAAACTATGAGATATAGTTGGTTATCTCATTACCAACTGTAAAGTTTTTATGTGGAAGTTGAGAAAATACTGCAACTTGCTTTGACACTGTATTTTTTCAGTAAGAGATTGTTGTATGTTTTCTGTTTTGTGTACTATGCTAAAAGTTCTTTGTATATCATCTAATTTATTCCTCATTAACCCCAGAAATTTGGGTGTTACTATTACACCCATTACATGGATGAGAAAACCGAGGCTTGGAAATATAAATTTTTTGCCCAGGTTCACACAGCTGGTAAATGGAAGAATTGGACAAAAGATAAATTCTGGCGCCAAACCTCTTTTAACTCATGGCTTCCAGTCTAATAGAGTTTTGCGAAATGTCTGTGGTTATTCCAGAAGTTTCAGTCATTCTTACTTTTAACATACTGGAGATAAGGTTACTTGAAATTAGAGAAAAATATTGAATTACAGACTGTCCCAATCTGCTTTTTTTCATCAAGCAAATGGGTGACTCAGATGAACCATGTGGCATCTACAGAGGGTGCCTTCCAGCTCTCCTCCCACAAACTTCCTGCTGAGCTGCAGGGCATGCAGGGAGCTGCCAGTTTTCAACTGCAGCATCCTACAGACCTGCTGAGCATTGGAGCTAGAGGCGATTGTGGGACAGGGTCTTCAGGGAAGCAGACACTGAGACTGAGAAGTACAAGAGATGTACTGAGGGAAATCAAAGATGTCCCATAGAGGAATCTTTTGTTGGGCAGGAATGCTGTGCCCCACTATGGTCCACAGACCATGCTTTAAATAGCAAGGGACCAGTTTACTGGCTCTCAGCTGTGGGGCTGTGACACACTCCTGTATGCGAATGCCTCTCAGGGATATCATCACATGTGAATCAATGAATACCGTCAATACAGTGGGAAACATATATACTCTCACAAGGATACCTACTAGGTAGAATCTGGAGCAGAAATCAACAAAATGAAAATGGGACTGATCAAGTTAAAAGCAGGAGGTGTGGTATCGAATGATACCAGGATTGCCGCTCCCAGGAGCATAGATGTGGGCCTGTGAACATGCCTGCACACCCAGGGCACTGGCTCCTCAGAAATGACACAAAGCTACATTTTAGGCATTTAAAATTTTCCCCAGATCTGCTTTTTCTTAACCAGAAGTCACCTTCTCGGAAAAGGCAATAGCACCCCACTCCAGTACTCTTGCCTGGAGAATCCCATGGACGGAGGAGCCTGGTGAGCTGCGGTCTATGGGGTCGCTAGGAGTCAGACACGACTGACCGACTTCACTTTTCACTTTCATGCATTGGAGAAGGAAATGGCAACCCACTCCAGTGTTCTTGCCTGGAGAATCCCAGGGATGGGGGAGCCTGGTGGGCTTCCGTCTATGGGGTCGCACAGTCAGACACGACTGAAGCGACTTAACAGCAGCAGCAGCAGCAGTCACCTTCTAGCCCTCTCAAGTACATCACTAAAATCTCTCATTCAGGGGACCAAAAACCCACAAAAGTTAGTTTTGTTCAAAATGTCTAATTCCACAAACAAAGGGAGGCCTCTACAACAAGAGGTCATATGTTCACAAGCAATTGCTTATGCAAACTGTCAAATTACACCTTAAAATGGGGTTGGGGAGGTGGAAGTATAGAGAAAGAGGGGGTTAATTTAATTCTAAGCTGCTTTAAGCCAGGAAAACAGGCCATGTGGAGTTAAGCTGGGGAGAGGAGTTGGGTTTGCTCATTATTCCTAGAGTCAAAAGAAAAAATTAACCTGAGATATAAGAGAGTAAAGTCACTTTGATCTCTACAACCCCAAATGTCCAGGTGCAAAATATATTGAAAGATAACAGGCATCTTACACTCATCTACAACTCTGTACTTAGCCAGCTAATCTTTAATAGTCAAAAGAAATGTCCATTAATAATTTAAAGGAGTGATGCCAGAAAAAGAAACCCAAAATAAGTCCAGAATCAGCAGGAAAGGATGGTCGAGGTCAGCTGTAAAGTGGGGCATGTAGGATCACACTACACCTTCATGATTCGTATGAAATGCATTCTGACATGTGGATGCCAAAGCACAGATTGGCAAGAGGAATTCATGAAGACTCCATCCTGCAGCCTCAGAGACGATCCCAGCTGAGAAGGTGTAAATGCTGACTATAACACAAACATTCTGAAGGCAAACAGAAAAATTGATTTTTTAAAAATAAGTCAAATTCATATTATTGTTTACACATAGACATACTACTCTGAAACAAAACAAACATTTTGGATATTTTTTATAGGTTTCTTATTTTTCTATTTTGAAATTTTTAGAAGCAAGAGGAAAAGAGAAGTCAGTGGAAAATTCTGTTAGTCATGAGTGACAGAAGGAATTACTACTGCAGTTCCTTGACAGAAAGGTTTTGTTATTACTGGGTTGTTTTTTTTTTTTTTTTCTGGGAAATATGTTATTTCCCTTGAAAAAAGTGCAGGTTTGACAAGTAAAGCTAGAGCTGATACTGAGGAGGCTCTCACTGCCACACAACAGGACAGAGTCCCTTTACAAAGCTCAAAGAGGACAAATTTCAATGCCTAATTACAAATATCTAAATTAAAGTCTGGCCTAAACACCAAAGCAGAAGACTTCAACAAAAACATTAGTGAGTCAAAGATGCTCATGAGACTGGAAGTAAGCACTGTCCAATACTGCTAGGTTCGTTTTCTATGGCCTCTTAGCTTCCTTTCATCATCACGATGATGCTCTCCAGGGTATAGGAGTCCTAAGCACAACTGTGAAATTGCGTATAAGAAAAACGATTTCATTTACAAAAGGAAAACCATACCATAGTATGTCCAAAATGCTATCTGAAGCACACATTATACAAGGTTTTAGTCTATAATATTTTGTTTCTATTCTACCTTAAAGCTATGATGTATGCTTAATTTTCTGCTTAATTGATTCATTCCAAACCTGAACCATGCTACAGGAAATGAGGTCACTTAAAGATGCTCTCTGCCTGGGAATTCCCTGGCAGTCCAGTGACTAAGAGGTTGTGCTTCCACTGCAGCGGGGTATGGGTTCAATCTCAGGTCAGTACTAGGATAAAAAAAAAAAAACCTCTTTGCTCTACCAGCAGAGCCCTTAGTTTAATAACTACTGGGCTTCTCTGGTGACTTAGTTAGTAAAGAATCTGCCTGTAATGCAGGAGACCAAGGTTCAACGCTTGGGTCAGGAAGATCCCCCAGAGAAGGAAATGGCTACCCATTTCAGTATTCTTGCCTGGGAAATCCCACTGACAGAGAAGTATGGTGGGCTACAGTCCATCAGATCACAAACAGTCAGACACGAATGAGTGACTAACACACAATTTATGCTTAGCTAGGGGGTTCAGTTCAGTTCAGTTTCTTAGTCGTGGCCGACTCTTTGTGACCCCATGGACTGCAGCACGCCAGGCTCCCCTGTCCATCACCAACTCCCAGAGCTTGCTCAAACACATGTCCATCGAGTTGGTGATGACATCCAATAATCTCATCCTTTGTTGTCCCCTTCTCCTTCCACTTTCAATCTTTCCCAGCATCAGGGTCTTTTCCAAGGAGTAAGTTTTTTGCATCAGGTGGCCAAAGTATTGGAGTATCAGCTTCAACATCAGTTCTTTCAATGAATATTCAGCACTGATTTCCTTTGGGATGGACTGGTTGGATCTCCTTGCAGTCCAAGGGACTCTCAAGAGTTTTCTCCAACACCACAGTTCAAAAGCATCAATTCTTCGGCACTCAGCTTTCTTTATGGTTCAACTCTCACATCCATACGTGACTACTGGAAAAATCATAGCTTTGACTAGATGAACCTTTGTTGGCAAAGTAATGTCTCTGTTTTTTAATATGCTGTCTGCTGCTGCTGCTGCTGCTAAGTGGCTTCAGTCATGTCTCACTCTGTGCGACCCCATAGACGGCAGCCCACCAGGCTCCCCCGTCCCTGGGATTCTCCAGGCAAGAACACTGGAGTGAGTTGCCATTTCCTTCTCCAAATATGCTGTCTAGGTAGGTCATAACTTTTCTTCCAAGGAGCAAGCGTCTTACTTAATTTCATGGCTGCAGTCACCATCTGCCGTGATTTTAGAGCCCAAGAAAATAAAGTCTGACACTGTTTCCATCATTTCCCCATCTTTTCGCCGTGAAGTGATGGGACTGGATGCCATGATCTTCATTTTTTGAATGTTGAGTTTTAAACTAACATTTTCACTCTCCTCTTTCATCGAGACTCTTTAATTCCTCTTCTCTTTCTACCATAAGGGTGGTGTCATCTGCATATCTGAGATTATTGATATTTCCCCCAGCAATCTTGATCCCAGCTTGTGCTTCATTCAGCCCTAAATTTTGTATGATGTACTCTGCATCTAAGTCAAATAAGCAGGGTGACAATATACAGCCTTGACATACTCCTTTCCAGATTTGGAACCAGTCTGTTGTTCCATGTCCATGTTGCTCCTTGACCTGCATACAGATTTCTCAGGAGGCAAGTAAGGTGGTCTGGTATTCCTATCTCTTGAAGAATTTTCCAGTTTGTTGTGATACACACAGTCAAAGACTTTGGTGTAATCAATAAAGCAGAAGTAGATGTTTTTCTGGTATTCTCTTGCTTCTCGATGATCCAATGGATGTTGGCAATTTGATCTCTGGTGCCTCTGCCTTTTCTAAAACGAGCTTGAACATCTGGAAGATCTTGGTTTATGTACTGTTGAAGCCTGGCTTGGAGAATTTTGAGCATTACTTTGCTAGGATGTGAAGTGAGTGCAATTGTGAAGTAGTTTGAGCATTCTTTGGCATTGCCTTTCTTTGGGATTGGAATGAAAACTGACCTTTTCCAGTCCTGTGGCCACTGCTGAGTTTTCCAAATTTGCTGGCATATTGAGTATAGCACTTTTACTGCATCATCTTTTAGGATTTGAAATAGCTCAACTGGAATTCCATCACCTCCACCAGCTTTGTTCGTAGTGATGCTTCCTAAGGCCCACTTGACTTTGCATTCCAGGAGGTCCACTCTGGTTATCTGGGTCATGAAGATTTTTTTTGCGTAGTTCTTCCGTATATTCTTGCCACCTCTTCTTAATCTCTTCTTCTGTTTGGACCATACCATTTCTGTCCTTTATAGTGCCCATCTTTGCATGAAATGTTTCCTTGGTATCCCTAATTTTCTTGAAGATATCACTAGTCTTTCCCATTCTATTGCTTTCCTCTATTTCTTTTAATTGATCACCTCGGAAGGCTTTCTTATATCTCCTTGCTACTCTTTGGAACTCTGCATTCAGATGGGCATATCTTTCCTTTTCTCCCTTGCCTTTAGCATCTCTTCTTTTCTCGGCTATTTGTAAACATTCCTCAGACAGCCATTTTGCCCTTTTGCATTTCTTTTTCTGGGGATGGTCTTGGTCACTGTCTCCTGTACAATGCCACGAACCTCCATTCATAGTTCTTCAGGCAGTCTGTCTATCAGATCTAATCCCTTGAATCTATTTCTCACTTCCACTGAATAATCTTAAGGAATTTTATTAGGTCATACCTGAATGGTCTAGTGGTTTTCCCTACTTTCTTCAATTTAAGTCTGAATTTGGGAATAAAGAGTTCATGATATGATCCACAGTCAACTCTCAGTCTTGTTTTTGCTGACTGTATAGAGCTTCTCCAATTTTGGCTGCAAAGAATATAATCAGTCTGATTTCATCATCACCATCTGATGTCCATGTGTAGAGTTAGTTCTAGAGGGTCTTGTTGATCTTCATAGAACCATTCAACTTCAGCTTCTTCAGTGTTACTGGTTGGGACACAGACTTGGATTACTGTGATACTGAATGGTTTGCCTTGGAAACAAACAGAGATCATTTTATTGTTTTTTAGATTGCACCCAAGTACCGCATTTCAAACTCCTTTGTTGACTATGAGGGCTACTCCATTTCTTCTAAGGTATTCTTGCCCACAGTAGTAAATATAATAGTTATCTGAATTAAATTCACCAATTCTAGCCCATTTTAGTTCACCGATTCCTGAAATGTTGAGGTTCACTCTTGCCATCTCCTATTTGACCACTTCCAATTTACCTTGATTCATGGATCTAACCTTCACGGTTCCTATGCAATATTGTTTGTTATAGCATCAGACTTTACTTCCATCACCAGTTACATCCACAGCTGGGCACTGCTTTTGCTTTGGGTCCATCTCTTCATTGTTTCTGGAGTTATTTCTCTACTCTTCCTCAGTAGTTAAGGGGTAGATCATGGAATCACGTACAGCTTTCTCAGGCAAGGGTATTACTTTGAGAGACCTAAAGGTGCTGATTTTCTTTGTAAATAACTGATGTTCTGGGGCTGCATTTTCCTCTTATCTCTATCATGCCTCCTTTGGACACACCAGTGAAGTAGCTAATGGGGCAAGTGTTATTCTGTATCCACTTCAGTTTTTCAAATTTGTATATAATCTTTCAAATTTCAGCCAGAGGTACCTACCCAGCTCATCATGCAGAAGAAACACTCTGAATTATTAAATATGCCTCAAAGTGGGGAGTCAGTACATCTTCATTTGATATTAGATTCATTCTAATTATCCTCTAGAGCTCAGAAAATTAGGGAGTGACTGCAGGTGCCTATTCCTCAGAGTAAATGTGAGAGTCAGTAGCAAACACAAGTGTAACTCAGCAGAATACACGACAAATATGAAGCAGAAGCACCATCAATTTATATTCATCAATCAAGTCTCTAAGACAGAGCTCTGAAAGTGAGAGGACATCTGGGAATGTGGACATGACCTCCAGCACATGGTCATCTTTTCTGAGGGCTGACAAGGCAGGTTTTTGGATACATTTGAAGTCTGGACTATTACATTTTGTCCTATGATGCTCAGGCTGCTTTTGTAGGTCCCAGTTCCTCTTAGATCTACTGGTATGGGTCCCCAACCTCACAACATGAGCCCTGCAATCAAAAAGACTGAGAGAGGAGCCAAAGGATTCCAGCCCTCATCTTCTTGCCTCCTGACAGAAGACTACAAACTCTATTAACATTCCTCGTGGAAGACAATGTTGCTTGGTTAACATTAGAAGAAAACCCTACAATCATTTTTTTGGACCAAGGACCCTGTGTCCCAAATAACATCCAGAGATCCTCTTGGATGCCTTCTAGCTCCATGATTTCATGCCAGTCTCTCTCAGCTATTCATTAGCTAAAACACAAGCTAAAAGGCATTACTCACGTATTATTTTCTGGATATTTTATCATTTCTAAAAAATGTATCAGTTTTATTGAGGTATAATTTATGGACAATAAAATGCACTCATTTAAATTATAGAGTTCAATGGCAGGGTGGATAGGAGAGGAGTTTCATGGAGAATGGATACATATATATCCATTGGTTGAATCCCTTTTCTGTCCAGCTGAAACTACCACAACATTGTTAATGGGCTATATTCCAATACAAAATTAAAACTTAAAAAAAAATAGAGTTTAATAAGTATTGACAAATATATACATCTGGGTTACCATCACAAGAGGTTCCTTGGGTACTTTTGGAGTCAATTTCTAATACCTTGATCCCCAGGCAACCAGTGGCCTCATTTCTGTCACTGGAGGTAAGAGCTGCTAGTTCTGGACTTCATAGAAATGGAATTATTCAATAGGAATTCTTTCCTCTTTATCTTCTTTTATTCAGCTCAGTGCTTAGATATGCACCCAAACTAGGGTACATTGATAGTTTACTTCTTTTCATTGATGAGTATTACATTGTATGGATTAACTACAAGTTAGTTTATCCATTCATCTGTTGATTGACACTTGCTTCTACTTTTTGGTACTATAAATACAATTGCTAAGAACATCTGTGTTCATCCTTATGGACATGCTTGCATTTCTCTTGGCAACATCTAGAAGTGCAGTTGCAATAAGTAAACATTTTCTTTTTAAAAATAAAAACAAATTAAAAATATCATTGTCAATCACCTTATTTCCAGTTAGACATTTAAAGGGAAGAAATGGCACCATAAATCATAGGTCAACCTGCAACTAAAAAAAGGACATGTAGGCTTCCTCTGGGCAGCAAAGTATGAAACTCTTGAGGTCCAAGCCTTCTCTGAGCACAGGGAAAGAGCTCAGAACTGGCTCAAGGAGTGGCAGGAAATTAAGTGGCAGCTGGTCAGGCTCTAGATAGGCAGCCAAGGTGGACAACTGTGCAGTCTCTGCATCATGAGAGCCATGCTCTGGGTGGGTCTGGGGCCCCTAAGTTCCAGGATATTCCAGCTTTGCAAGAAATTCTACTCTGAAATTCAGCCTTTGGTTGCTAAAAATAAGGCTAGAGTGTAATAATGTTTCTGGCAAGAATTAATGTGCAAGAAATCATCAGTATTACATACAAGGAGTTAAATGAGGATAATTTCTTCAATGCTCCAGTCATGCTTTTTCATTTGATTATAATGGTTACTCATGACTTCAGCTAGATTAAATCCACCGTAGTCAACTAAACACATATCAGAGGTAAATAATGCATCACCCTGTCCTATTTCTCTGCAACAAACTCCTCAATTCCAGAAGGAATTTCCTAATTCAACATCAAAGACTGATTAAACATTTGGTAAAGGAGCTTAAAAAATGACTGTGTGATTTTATTTTACATATACAAACCAGATAAAAATAAATTAAAACTTCCTCTGGGTGCTTAAAGTTTGTAGTCAAATCTTCTAAAAGGCAGAGAATGGGAGAAATAATGAACCACTTTAGAGTTCATGAAAAAATTAAAATCTGTCTCAAAATTTCACAATTAAGCTATGAGGTCACTAATCATCCTGCAGTTACTGACCCATCATCGAACCAAGCGCTACATGTTCATAGTCCTTCACAGTCTCCCTTTTCAATTCAATATTTAAGAAAGAACAGAAATTAGAAAATACAAATTTACAGAGAAGAAAAAATAAGGGAAATTTTATAAGTATTTTCTAAGGCATTTGGCCAAACTAAAACTACTATGTGTTTTTGGCTCTCACAGCTTATAATGGGGACTTAAATAGTGTTTCCTTACAGCATGGACAAGGTGGGCAAAGGAGTGAATTGGCCTATTTTCAGTTTGGTTGGTAACTTAACACGTGGTCTGCCATAGCAGAACCTCCTGACAGAGGACAAAGCGTGAGGTACGGAGGCCGCCAGCCCAGAGTCCTGGCAGCTCTGTGGTCTGAGCTAGCTTAGAAGTAACGTGCACTGGAAGCAGGAACTCTGGAGTCCTTGAGCAAATTAATTACTGTCTTTGGTTTCTCGTTTGTGAAATGAATAACAGGTACCTTTCCTACCTGAAATCCGGAGGCTGGGCCCAGGCCTCTCACTCCTGGACCACCTGCTCAACACACCGTCCTGGGGCTTCCTCTCTCTAGATGGTGATGGCCCTTTAGCAACACACAGGCTGTCAGAATTGGTGCTACTTGGTGGCTGTCTGGTCCTTAGTTTTATAGTCTTGGAAAGAAAGGCCCAGGGGATAGTTCCATGCTTCCAAATTTTACCTTTGGAAAATAACAAATAATGTACTAAAGAAACACCTGCGAAGAACCTAGATGAAAATCCATTTGATACACATATTTGTCTGCCAACAACTCCCATTACCAGGTGGCTTCCAAAACATCCTTTCGAAAGTTGGCAGATAGTACCTGAAGACATTCAGGTCCTGGTCTCCTCACAGCTGAAGGAGGCAGTACCAGCTCTAACAGCTCCAACAGGAAGACATCAGATGCACGCTTGGGCTGAAATACCAGCCAATCCAAGTGCCACTACCTCCATTTTTTTTTTTTTTTTTTGAAAAGAGAATTCAGCTCCTGCCAAAGAGAGTTTCAGCCACAAGGATGCACCTGGAGACCTTCGACCACAAGACGTGTGAGGCTCCCATGCCCCCACCCCCATCCCAGGACCTCTGCAGCAGGCACACTAAGGCCTATGACAGAAGTCTCCTGAAGCACCTCCTGACGTCCCGGCTGCCTTTGCCTGCCTTGCAGACTGGTGCTCACCCAGGAACCTCTCTGCACTTGGACTGAAACTTGAATCATAGTCTGACATTCTCTCAACCTTTCTTGGGTCCTTCCCCAACTCTCCTGATAACATTTTGTACTTTTAACCCCATCTTGGCACCTGCCTCTCAGAGGTCCATACAACATATCATTCATTCACTTGAGGAATGTTAATTGAGTGCCTTCAATGGTCCTGGGCTTCCCAGGTGGCACTAGTGGTAAAACTCACCTGCTAGTGCAGGACACATAGAGACGTGGGTTCAATCCCTGGGTCAAGAAGATCCCCTGGAGGAGAGCAACGCAACCCACTCCAGTATTCTTTCCTGGAGAATTCCATGGACAGAGGAGCCTGGTGGGCTACACAGTCCATGGGATTGCCAAGAGTTGGACATGACTGAAGTGACTATGCACGCACACACAATGTTTCTGGCACTGGTCCATAGCCCTGGGGAGAAGGGCACAGGACTGCAAGGCCACACATTCCTAGCCCTCCCTCTCGGGGTCATGAACTGCTTCTTCTCTTTGGCTTTCACCATGTGCTGAGAGCACATAACAGCCTCAGCTCATTCACTTTACTAATGGATTGCTTCATGGTTAAGAAAACTGTTGCCAGGGGCTTCCCCCACTGCGCCAGTCTTTTTACTCTAAAACTCATGGTTCTTCACCATTAGGCTATGATAACCCAGTTTGGCTGACAGCTCTGAGCACTTTCTTTTTTGACTCATGAAGGCCAGGAAAACCAGTTAGAGAGGGAAACTGTATTTCAGAGAATTCATAGTCCTACACAGGTTAGTGGTGATGCTGTTTAACTCATACAGAAGGGGAGGTCCTTTGTCCAGTGTGGATTTCTAGCTCATCTTCACCATGTCAAGAAGATAGAGAGGATAGACAAAGCCTCAGCTTCCTTCTCTATACCACCTCAGCTCAGCTCTGGCAAACTGATAGGTGGCTGAATACATCCAAAGCTTTCCCCAGAGGCCGCCAGGCCCACTGGACAGTCAGCCACACCAGCCCACCTGTTATCCAAGAGCAGCCTTCTGAACACTGATGCAAATTCATACCATGATCTCCAAGGTCAGCTATGGTGTCCTCCACATTTGACCCAAGTGTGCGGAGATCCAGGGAAGGAATGGGCTGAGACTCAGGAAGGCTGTCTGAAGCGGGGTCATCAAATTCCTTGCAAAAAGTAATGAACAATTCATGAGAAGCTGATCAGAGGAAACAGCATTACCACAAATGAAACAATATTCTTGTTTAGAAAATTATTTGGAAACAAAAGCCTACCTAATCCTCTCCCTTAAACATGATAACATTTCAAATCTTAGGAAGGCAGCTTGGAATGAGAGAAACAGCTTTGAATTAACTTGGTAGGTGACCTTGGGCAAAGCATGTAACCTCCCTTGGCCTGAGTGTCAGGTGAGGGTGAGGCAGGCGGGATGCCCAGGGCGCACACGGAAGGAGGTACTGACTTGCAGCATCGGCTGCTGAGAATGAAGATCTCCTTCCACTGTGCACCCAGGCCTCACGCTCCCCACAGCCTAGTCCAGCCCTGCTCAGCTTCCTCATCTCAAGACTACAGGTGCTGGCTTCAATAATGTTCAAGCTCTCTTTCAGCTTTTACAGCTCTGTGATTTTATGAATTTCAATTCCCTAAAAGAAAAGAGATCTAAGAGGTGACATAAGAGATTATACTTAAAAAAAAATGTTAAGTTAAACTTCTCAAATATATCAACAGGCATTTCAGCTAATCACTGTGTCTATGTGTGTGTGTGTGTGTGTGTGTGTGTGTGTGTGTTTGCCACCCAGACCTAATGCTGAATTGACCTGTTTTCCAGGATAAATGGTTTTCATGGAGAACTAGTCCAAGAGCACCTTATCAAAAGGAGAAAGTTCAAACTAATCCTAAATAAATAAGTAAAACACAGCTGTGCTACACTGTGATGCGGCATCTGTGGAAATACAGTCATAAATATTTTTAAGAAAAATAGTCCATTTTTTATACTGTATAATAATTGTTGCAGGAGGTGAAACTGGGGCTCCAAATTTCAAAGGATCACCAATAATGCGAAAAAACAAAGATTGTGTGAAATGTGCCTTTGCGTCTATTTCAGAAATTTTTTGAAAACAAGTATTTGAATTCTCAATCGACTTCGATTTTCTGAGCTTCTCTTTGAAGAGAACTGTTATAATAGTCTTAGAAGGAGCAGGACATGACCTGCTCTTTGATCCCCAAGACTATTTCACATTTGCAATCCTGACCTGCCACACTCTTCACAAAAACCTTCACACCTGCATATACCCCAGGATAAAAGAAAGACTGGGCTTAGTGTGTGCATCATGGTATCTAGTTGTTTTAAGCTACCATCCTTTAAGAAGAGGTGCCAACATGATTCCACAGTCAACAACACTTCAAGATTTCAAAGCCCAAATCCAGCAGAGCAGAAAATGCCTGCCAGAGAAAAAGGCTCCGTCAGTCAAGATCTGAAAAACAAAGCAAGCCACTCTCCTAAACGCCTCAAAGAAATTTTATAATGTTTAAGGGGTGACACAACCAGCCTGTCTCTCTCTGAACTCTGATTCTATCTCCAGCTGCTGCTTCTGAAATATAATGAGGCTTGCTTCAGCTCGCCAGACAGAAGCAAGAGGACTAGAGAACAGAGCCCAGTGAGAGGGGGAAGAAATTCAACCACAAATGCGCATTTGGGGAAAGAAAAGAGTGTGTGCCTGTTCATTCCTTCTGTCCTTTTTAATGATGTTTTTCTTTAGCTTCTTGCACCTGAATGATCCAACTTATTTCTCACACTATACTTCCTAGCTTTCAGCTCACTGATGCCTCTCCGCAAGATGTCTAGACCCTTCAGTCCATCTGCAAAGTGTTCAGCTCTCTGTCCTTGGTTCTCTGAATATGTTACACCTGCCTCACTCCTGGGCTTCCCTACTGCTTCCGTCAGTAAAAGAATCTGCCTGAAATGCTGGAGACTGTGAATGTGATCAGACTGGTCTCCACTCTGCCTGGCCTCCTCTCTCCATCCTCCTCCAGGGGGAACAAGAACCTTTGCTCAGGCTGCCTCTCCTTTTCTTCCATTCCCATTAAATGTTCTATTTTTCCTAAAGAGATAATAAGAAGGTCTGCTCATCATGGCTTTCCCAGATCCTCCTCCATCTGAAGCTGCTTTCGAGAACCCAATTTCTGTTCATTACTAAATCAATGTGATCCTGGCCCAGCAGTGTCAGAATCACCAGGGCGTTTGTTAGAAATGCAGTATCTCAGGCCCCACTCCAGACCAGGCAAGTCAGAATCTGCATTTCAACAAGACCAACCAGTGATTCAGGTGCATTTTGAAGTTTGAGAAGTGCTGACAAAAGCCATAAGAATTTGGAATAGCGCCAGCTGACTGTGGTGCTGAGTGGTCAAAGATGGTTCTCCTGAAGAGGAGGTGACATTTGAAAGAGGGAGAGTGGGATGGTACCAACGGGCCAGAGAGAAGCAGCTGACTGGCACAAAGGAAGGTGAGAGACCTGGGGTGCTGAGCAACACCATGCGTTGGGCACAGTCAGCGCTTCCTGTCCTCATCAGTATGCAGCTGGGGAAAGCTGCTTCTGAAAAGCTCAGGACCAAAGACCTTGTTGAACTGAATCCTAACAACCAAAGAATGAACCACCACCGTCTCTGACCAAGACAGCCGCAGGCACCTCCCTCCTGCCTCTGCTCCTTGTTGATGGATGGGGATGGAACTGGGAGAAACTAGGCAGACACTGTGCAGGTTATGAGCTGGGACTCCATAAAATCTGAAATCCTCACGTTCCTCATCTGAACTGAGCAGACACTGTGGAGGTTATGAGCTGGGACTCCATAAAATCTGTGAAATCCTCACGTTCCTCATCTGAACTGAGCCAAGATCTGGAATCCTAGGTTCTGTAGGATAATATAGAGTTAATAAAATCTTAAGTGACTTTACAATCCTCCAAGGGCCTGATTTTTATAGGATGAACAGGACCTCATATAGTGCAGTTGCTTCACACTGATAATAATATCAGAAATTAAAAACAACACAAAAATGGTGATTTTGAAGGCCCATGAAGTAAAGAAGAAGTTGTCAGACACTAAAATGTAAGATTATACTTGAAACTATGCTTTTATTTACCATATGCTGACTGACTGAACTTCAATATGGTTAGAATAAAGTTATTTAGGCTTTATAATACAAAATATTGCCACATCTGCACTTCTCAATTTCCAGCCTCTGGGGGAAAATTCCCTTAGAGGCAGGGGACTCTGAGCATTCCAGGAAAAAAAAAAACCCTCCCAACCCCCACATCTCTGTGGCCAGCTTCCCTGAGAACGGTGGTTGGGATGGAGCAGCGCCAGTGCCCTCACGTTGTCTGCTGAGGGTTCAGTTGACAGAGACTCCTAAGGTCAGAGAAGGCTGGGCCCCCATCTGCTCTAGCTTTGGGTTTTCAGAACTCGAGAGGACTCACAAACACTAAGTCATCGAGAAAGGTGACTCCTCAGTCAGAGAGCAGCAGAAAACAATGTTCCCAGGCTCTGCTTTGTCTGCAAGTAAGCTCCACTAGAGGAGAAGGCAATGGCAAGCCACTCAGTACTCTTGCCTAGAAAATCTCATGGATGGAGGAGCCTGGTAGGCTGCAGTCCATGGGGTCGCTAAGGGTCAGACACGACTGAGTGACTTCACTTTCACTTTTCACTTTCACACATTGGAGAAGGAAATGGCAACCCACTCCAGTGTCCCTGGAGAATCCCAGGGAAGGGGGAGCCTGATGGGCTTCCATCTATGGGGTCACACAGAGTCGGACACGACTGAAGTCTTAGCAGCAGCAGCAGCAGCAGCAGCAAGCTCCACTAGGGGCTCCTGCACAGCCCAGATTCAGAGCCCTCTGCTGACCGACTACAGTGGTAGAAAGAGTGTCTGCAGGCCTAGGGATCACCCCCATAACTTCAGGGGGCCTGGCCCTTCCTGCTAAAGGAAAGACTCTCCCTCAGATGCAGGACTCGCCAATGGAAAAATAACCAGAATTTGAAACAGTAAACTTCTCCAAAAAAGTGACTCCTCCCCAAGTTGCTTTTACCAAAAGAGCTGCAAGGTTGGTGTTGATGTCCATTATCCAAATACAACCCTGAAGAAAAACTACATTAAGTATCAAAGCCCACATCAAGGTCAATGAAGATATTTTAAACCATTAGGGAATGGTATTTGCTATTCAGGTGCTTGGGATGCAGAGGACATGCATTTGGGGTGCACTTCACGTGTGTTTCCTACCTTATTTATTATTGGATATCTAGAGTAATTCGCCAAAGGAGTTATTAAACACAATGTATGATGATAAGGATGGGAGACAGAAAATAAAGAGGGAAAGAACGAAAAATAAAGACAAAAAGAACAACGGACTAGAGAGGTAAAGCATGGCTGAAATTCAAAATTAGATAGACACATATCTGTTCTGCAAAGTCATACCTTTAACTCAGCTATTCATTCCATCCTGATGAAGTCACCCTTAAACATCAGGCACTTGGTACAGCTGCTCTGCAATAGTGTTGTCTCTAATTTTTGGCCTACAGTTAGCACTCTAAACAAATCTCAGTACATCCTGGAGTTGGGCAAAGTTGGTCTGGATGTTTGCTTTCCCTACCTGTCCCTTTTGGCCCTATGAATCTGAAGAATCCGAGGCAAGAAAAGGTCTTTTGTAAAATTTAAAACAGAAGCGCACTCACGTGGAGCTCATCCACAGTCTGCTGCTGGAAGTTCCGAGATCTCAGTTCCTGCATTCGTTTGTTGTTTTCTTCATATTTCTCTTCCACAAGCTTTCTGCATAAAGTGAACATAGGCAAAGACCTGAAATTTGCTAAGACAACATCTATGTTTCATAAGTAAATGTGACCCCTGTTTCAAAAGGCAGACCAGGGTGTTGGGCAGCCAGCCTGCGGTCTCTCTCTTAATGGATGAGCGTGGCACAGCCTCAGTGGGTTCTCCTTTAAAGCATGCAGGATGCCAGCTCCTTGTTCCCCCAGGACTCAGCATAGGAGGGCAGTGCCATCCCTGTGTGCTCTGGCCTGTGCTGATAGGGGTATGTCTCAGATGCCCGAGTGAGAGCCCAACACATACCAATAACTAGATAACAAACCCACAGACATGGAAAATAGACCCACATTTCAAAGAATTTATGGATAAGAATATGAGAGCCACTGTGAAGAGGAATTTTTCTTGGACATTTCCAGTTTCCTCTACAACAGGAATTGAATTTACTAGACCTGTTGTTAAACTGGAGGAAAGATTTGACTTCTTGTGATTACTTGTGCCCTAATTTATACTTAGATTTCTTGAAAAATCACTGAACATCCCTGTCATCAAATTTTCTTGTCTTTAAAGTGGGTGGGTACATTATAATCCTCATGACAATGAAGTTATTTTCAAGCTAACACCCATCCTTTCTTGAATCCTAGAAACAAAAATCAAAACAACTAAAATGCAGTTCATTCATAAAATCAAGAACAAACTTTATTTAACAAACTATTGCCTTTAATAACAAAAATATTAAATGTCACGAGGAAGATCAATGACTTTTTTGCGTATTAAAGAAGTTTTAACCTTAGAAACAATTTATAATGTGCAAGTTATTAAATTGTTTTTTTAATCTGCTACTGTCAGAGATTTAATTTTCCTTTCACTCTCAACAATGACACAAACCACGGTACCCTGGAAATATCTGCATTCCTGAGGTGTTAGATTTGGGGCTATGAGTTGATACAACTGTTCAAACAACATTCATGAATACATTTTCTCAACCAAATCCACACTTAGTGGTATACTGGATTGTACATATCTTCCAGCTGAACACTGAATAATATCACATTGGTACCTTGAAAGGGCATTGCTGGAACATTTACATCATAGAATCAGCAAACAAATTATTAAGGCAATGGCAAGCCACTCCAGTACTCTTGCCTAGAAAATCCCATGGATGGAGGAGCCTGGTAGGCTGCAGTCCATGGGGTCGCTAAGGGTCGGACACAACTGAGCGACTTCACTTTCACACATTGGAGAAGGAAATGGCAACCCACTCCAGTGTTCTTGCCTGGAGAATCCCAGGGACGGGGGAGCCTGGTGGGCTGCCGTCAGTGGGGTCACACAGAGTCGGACACGACTGAAGTGACTTAGCAGCAGCAGCAGCTACTGCTCTAGCCACCACAGACACAGAAGCTTCATCAGCACACTACTGCCCATGAAGCACTGTGACAGAAATCTTTTCCCATATTTATTAAAGAAAACATTTGATAAGAGGAAGTCGTCTCTCAAGTTCTTACATGGTTCATCACGATAGACATTTTAAGTACAAGGACACCTTGAATCATTTTTCCAATACAGTGTTGTTGCTGTTGTTCTGTTGGTAAGTCATGTCAGACTCTTTCCAGACTGAAGTATGCCAGGCTCCCTTGTCCTTCACTGTCTCCCAGAGTTTGCTCAAATTCATGTCTACTGAGTCAGTGATGTGATCTAACCATCTCATCCTCTGCAGCTATCTTCTCTTTCTGCCTTCAATCTTTCCCAGCATCAGAGTCAACACTTTGCATCAGGTGGCCAAAATATTGGAGGTTCAGCATAAGTCTTTCCAATGAATATTCAGGCTTGATTTCCTTTCCGTTCCGTTCCGTTCTGTCGCTCAGTCGTGTCTGACTCTTTGCGACCCCGTGGACTGTAGCCTACTAGGCTTCGCCGTCCATGGGATTCTCCAGGCAAGAATACTGGAGTGGGTTACCGTTTCCTTCTCCAGGGGATCTTCCCGACCCAGGGATCGAACCCGGGTCTCCCGCATTGGAGGCAGACGCTTTAACCTCTGAGCCACCAGGGAAGCCCTTAGGATTGACTAATTTGGTCTCCTTGCAGTCAAAGGGACTCTCAAGAGTCTTCTCCAGCACTACAACGCAAAAGCCTCAGTTCTTCAGTGCTCAGCCTTCGTTATGGTCCAACTCTCACATCCATACATGATTACTAGAAAAACCACTGCTTTGACTATATGGACTTTTGGCAACAAACTAAAGTCTCTGCTTTTTAATATTCTGTCTAAATTTGTTATAGCTTTCCTTCCAAGGAACAACCTTCTTTGAATTTCATGGCTGCAGTAACCATCTGCAGTGATTTTGAAAGCCAAGAAAATAAAATTTGTCACAGGTTCCACTTTTTCCCATCTATTTGCCATGAAGTGTTTGGACCAGATGCCATGATATTGTTTCTTTATGTTGAGTTTTAAGTCAGCTCTTTCACTCTCCTCTTTTCCCCTCATTAAGAGGTAAGATACATTAACAAGGTCATAAAATGGACAGATTTTATTTTCAGGCCTTTTTGTCTCTCTGGTTCTTGGTTGGGGCTTTTAAGCTACCAAAAAAAAAAAAAATGACAGAGGAAGAAAGAACAAAAATCAGTCAGTTGGGTCACTTACCAGCTGAAAAATCAGTCATTGAGAAATTGGGAGTCTGGGGTTCTTTGGAAGCACCCTTTCATATGTAAACTCTGAACACTAGTGATCTCATACAAGCAGCACTGACCCCAGGCTGCGGAGGGCTTCACTTCACAGAACAGAGCTGCTTCCAGTCTTCTCTCTCAATTCAGTCGCTCAGTTGTGTCGGACTTTTTGCAACTCCATGGACTGCAGCACGCCATCACCAACTGTCCATCACCAACTCCCGGAGCCTCCTCAAACTCACGTCCATTGAGTTGGTGATGCCATCCAACCATCTCATCCTCTGTCGTGCCCTTCATCCCCTTCTCCTCCTGCATTCAATCTTTCCCAGCATCAGGGTCTTTTCCAATGGGTCAGTTCTTCGCATCAGGTGGTCAAAGTATTGGAGCGTCAGCATCAATCTTCAGTCTTGTCTCTACAGACAACAATTTCCTGCAGGCACATTCTTCTCCCTACAGAGAAGCCAGGACTCCAGGAAGAGGGGGTTTAGCAAACACCTGGGGAGTATGGATAGAATAGTGAGGGTACCTTATCACCCCTCACAGGGCTATGTAAAGAATGTACCAGCAAAAAGGAGGTTTTGTCTGGAGGTTGTCTCTGTATTTTCATTCCTAATAATCTCCCTGATAGTGAACCGTTCTTTTCACATAAGACCGAAAGCCTGATATTAATAGTGTCTGACATCTAATCACCGTATTTTGAGAGAATGAGTGAAAGGAAAAACTGATAAATATATAAGAACGCACATTTTAATTTTCTCTTATGGTTTCTGCTTTTCTTGAGCACATTCTTTTCGAGCCCCGAGAGGAGCCTTCACTCAGGGAAGGTCACTTACCTCAGCTTCCCGGTCTCCTCATCAGCAGCCTGGGTCTTCCTCACCCGCATCCTCTCTCTTGGTGTCATCTTCTGCACCGCAGACAGCGCCCGCAGGGTCTGCAAGTGAATCTTTGTTTGCCTGTAAGAATAGAGATATCCACGTGCAACCCATCCCAAACATGCTCAGAAAAATTAAGCAAGTATTTTACACAAGTATCACTACACTACTGAGAAGGGAAAAAGATCTCAAGGCTTGCCAAGCAAAAACTAATAAACTCTGGGGAGGTAATTAGCCAAGCAGGACTGTGGTTAATTGGAAATATTTTTTAAATTAGATTTCTGTTTAAAAGCAAATCCTGTACTTTGCTAATTTCTGCTCATTTCACTGCCTATGACTGGTTTTCATACCGTAAGATAAATTAGGATCTTGACTGTTAAGGAGTAAAAAACGATGTGGATAGGACACAAATTTAGAATTAGACAGCCAGGGCTGGAATCCCATCTCTCCCATTCATTAGCTCTGCATCCTTGAGCAAGTTACCGAACCTCTCTGAACCTCAGTTTTCCCATCTATAAAGTGAAGTGAAGGTGCTCAGTAGTGTCTGACTCTTTGCAACCCCATGGACTGTAGCCCACCACGCTCCTCCATCCATGGGATTTTCCAGGCAAGAGTACTGGAGTGGGTTGCCATTTCCTTCTCCAGGGGATCTTCCCAACCCAGGGATCGAACCTGGATCTCCCACATTGTAGGCAGATGCTTTACTACCTGAGCCACCAATGGGCTATCATGAGTATTATATGAGATAGTGTATATGTAGTGCCTGACACATAAAAGTATCCCAAAATGATGCTATTATAATGTGCATGCTCAGTTACATTCAACTCTTTGCAACCCCATGGACTGTAGCTTGCCAGGCTCCTCTGTCCATGGGATTCTCCAGGCAAAAATACTGGAGTGGGTTGCCATTTCCTCTTCCAGGAGATCTTCCCAACCCAGGGACTGTACCTGTGTCTCCTGCAGCTTCTGCATTGGCAGGCAGATTCTTTACCACTGAGCCACCTGGGAAGCCTCAGTACTATAATAGCTAAATGTTATTGAATATGCCCTGTCTTCTAGGCTTCACACAGTAGATATTTTTTAATATTTTATTTATTTTTTAATTGGAAGAAAATTGCTTTACAACGTTGTGTTGGTTTCTGCCATTCAGTTCAGTTCAGTTCAGTCGCTCAGTCGAGAGTGACTCTTTGCGGCCCCATGAATCACAGCACGCCAGGCCTCCCTGGCCATCACCAGCTCCCGGAGTTCACTCAAATTCATGTCCATCCATCCATCTCATCCTCTGTCATCCCCTTCTCCTCCTGCCCCCAATCCCTCCCAGCATCAGAGTTTTTTCCAGTGAGTCAACTCTTCCCATGAGGTGGCCAAAGTATTGGAGTTTCAGCTTTAGCATCAGTCCTTCCAATGAACACCCAGGGCTGATCATCAGAATGGACTGGTTGGATCTCCTTGCAGTCTAAGGGACTCTCAAGAGTCTTCTCCAACATCACAGTTCAAAAGCATCGTACAGCAATGCAAATCAGTCATATATATATATACGTATATATATCTCCTCCCTCATAAGCCTCCCTCCCCTCCCCCACCGACCCCTCTAGGTAATCACAGAGTGACAGACTGGGCATCCTATGTTATATAGTGGCAGCTTCCCACTAGATATTTATTTTACACATGATAGTGTTGTATATATGTTAATGTGACCTTCTCAATTCGTCCCACCCTCTCTTTCCCTTGCTGTGTCCACAACTCCATTCTCTCTGTTTGTGTCTCCTCTCCTTCCCTGCAAAAAGGTTCATCAATACAATTTTTCCCAAGTCCATATATATGTGTTAATATACAATATTTGTTTTTCTCTTTCTGACTTACTTCACTCTATATAACAAGTTCTAGGTTCATCCACCTCACTAGAACGGACTCAAATTCCTTCTTTTTTATGGCTGAGTAAAATATATATGTACCACATCTTCTTTATCCATTCATCTGTCAGTAGACATCTAACCTGCTTCCTTGTCCTGGCTATTGTAAATAGTGCTGCAATGAACATTGTGGTACATGTGTCTTTTTGAATTGTGGTTTTCTCAGGGTATATGCTCAATAGTGGGGTTGCTGCGTCATATGGTAGATTTATTACTAGTTTTTTTCTTTTTTTAATTTTAAAGAACCTTCACACTGTTCTCCATAATGGCCGTAGCAGTTTACATTCCTTCCAATAGTGTAGAGGGTTCCCTTTTCTCCACAAACTCCCCAGCATTTGTTGTTTGTAGATTTTTGATGATGGCCATTCTGGTTGGTGTGAGATGATACTTCATTGTGATTTTGATTTGCATTTCTCTAATAATGAGTGATGTTGAGCATCTTTTCATGTGTTTATTGGCCATCTTTATGTCTTCTTTGGAAAAAACCTGTTCAGGTCTTCTACTCATTTTTTTATTGCATTGTTTGTTTTTCTGATTTTGAGCTGTATGAACTACTTATATATTTTGGAAACTAATTCTTTGTCAGTTGTTTCATTTGCAATTACTTTCCCCCCTTCTGAGGGTTGTCTTTTCATCTTGTTTATTGTTTTCTTTTCCATGCAAAAGCTTTTAAGTTTAATTGGGTTCCACTTGCTTATTTTTGTTTTTATTTTCATTACTCAAGATGGTGATTGAGAGATCTTGCTGCAATTTATGTCAGTGTTTTGACACTATGGTTTCTTATAAGAGCCTATGTTTCTTCTCAGAGCCTATGTTTTCTAATACACTATGCTTCTTCTAAGAGCCTATGTTTTCTTCTAAGAGCTTTATAGTTTCTGAGCTTACATTTAAGTCTTTATTCCATTTTGAGTTTATTTTTGTATATGGTGTTAGGAAGTATTCTAATTTATGTATAGCTATCCAGTTTTCACAGCATTTTTTGAAGAGGCTATCTTTTCTCCATTGTATAATCTTGCCTTGTCAAGGATAATGTGTCCGTATGTGTGAGGGTTTATCTCTGCGATTTCTATCTTGTTCCATTGTTTTTTATTTCTGTTTTTGTGCCAGTACCACACTGTACTGATGACTGTGGCTTTGGAGTACAGTCTGAGTCAGGAAGGTTGATTCCTCCAGCTCCACTTTTCTTTCTCAAGAATTGCTTTGGCTATTTGGTGTCTTTTCTGTTCCCATACAAACTATAACATTTTTTCTTCTAGATCTGTGGGAAATGCCCTTGGTAATTTGATAGAAATTGCACTGAATCTGTAAGTTGCTTTGGGTCCTATAGTTATTTTCACAATATTGATTCTTCCAATCCAAGAACATAGTATACCTCTCCATTGTGTCATCATTGATTTTGTTCATCAGTGTCTTACAGTTTTCTGCAAACAGGTCTTTTGTCTCTATAGGTAGGCTTATTCCTAGGCATTTTATTTGAATGCAAGGGATTTCTTTGTATTAATTTTGTACCCTGCAACTCTACTAAATTCATTGGGTAGCTCTAGTAATTTTCTGGTGGCATCTTTAGGATTTTCTATGTATAGCATCATGTCATCTGCAAACAGTGAGAGTTTTATTTCTTCTTTTCCAATATGGATTCCTTTTATTTCTTTTTCTTTTCTAATTGCTGTGGCTAGGACTTTCAAAACTATATTGAATAACAGTGAGGATCATGGGCATCCATGTCTTTTTCCTGATCTAGAGGAAATTCTTTCAATTTTTCACCATTGAGAATAATGTTTGCTGTGGGTTTGATGTATACGGCCCTTATTATGCTGAGGTTAAATTCCTTCTATGCCAATTTTCTGGAGAGATTTTTTTTTTTTTTTGTTATCATTAAGGTGTGTTGGATTTTGTCTAAACGTTTCTCTGCATCTATTGAGATGATCATATGGTTTTTATCTTTCAATTTGTTAGTATGGTGTATCACCTTGATTGATTTATGTGTACTGAAGAATCCTCGCATCTCTGAGATAAACCCCACTTGATCATGGTGTATGAATACTTTTAAAGTGTTGTTGGATTCTGTTTGCCAGAACTTGGTTCAGGATTTTGCATCTATGTTCATCAGAGATTTTGGCCTGTGATTTCTTTTTTTTTGTTGTGACATCTTTGTCTGATTTTGGTACTAGAGTGATGGTGGCACTGTAGAATGAGTTTGGGAATTTTCCCCCCTCTGCAATTTCTTGAAAGAGTTTGAGCAGGATATGTGTTCAGTTCAGTTCAGTCGCTCAGTCGTGTCCGACTCTCCGCGACCCCATGAATCACAGCACACCAGGCCTCCCTGTCCATCACCAACTCCCGGAGTTCACTCAAACTCTTGTGCATTGAGTCAGTGATGCCATCCAGCCATCTCATTCTCTGTCATCCCCATCTCCTCCCGCCCCCAATCCCTCCCAGCATCAGAGTCTTTTCCAGTGAGTCAACTCGTCGCATAAGGTGGCCAAAGTATTGGAGTTTCAGCCTTAGCATCAGTCCTTCCAATGAACACCCAGGACCGATCTCCTTTAGAAAACCGGTTGGATCTCCTGATATGTGTTAGCTCTTCTCTAAACATTTAATAAAATTTGCCTTCAAGCCATCTGGCCCAGGAATTTTGCTTGTTAGATTTTTTTTTTTAATCAGAGTTTTTATTTCAATGCTTATGATTGGTCTGTTCATGTTTTCTATTTCTTCCTGGTTCAGTCTTGGAAGGTTATACTTCTCTCAGAATTTGTCCATTTCTTCCAGGTTGTCCATTTTATTGGCATACAGTTGCTCAGAGTAGGCTCTTAGGATCCTTTGTGTTTCTATGTTTTCTGCTGTAAACTCTTTTTCATTTCTCACTGTATTGATTTGAGTCTTCTCCCTCTTTTACTGGTGAGTCTGGCTAATGGTTTGTCAATTTTGTTTATCTTCGGGATGAACCAGCTTTTAGCTTTACTGACCTTTGCTATTACTTTCTTCATTTCTTTTTCATGTATTTCTGCTCTTCTTGCTGTTGTTCACTCAGTCATGTCTGACTCTTTGTGACCCCATGGACTGCAGCATGCCAGGATTCCTGGCCCTTCACCGTCTCCCAGAGTTTGCTCAAACTCATGTCCATTGAGTCCAAGATGCCCCCTTCTCCTCCTGCCCTCTATCTCTCCCTGCCCTTAATATGTCTGCTCTGATGTTTATTTCTTTCCCTCTACTAAATTTGGGGGGGTTTTAGTTCTTATGTTTCTTGTTGCTTTAGGTGTAAGGCCAGGTTGTTTATTTGATGCTTTTCTTGTTTTCTGATGTAGGTTTGTATTGCTACAAACATCCCTTTTAGCATTGCTTTTACTGTATCCCATAAATTTTGAGTTGTTCTGTTCTTATTGTCGTTTGTTTCTAGGTATTTTTTAAATTTCCTCTTTGATTTCTTCAGTGACCTCTTGGTTATTTAGAAGTGTATTGTTTAGCTTCCATGTGTTTGTGTTTTTTACATTTTCCCCCCTGTAGCTGATATGTAATCTTATAGCACTGTGGTTAGAAAAAATGCCTGATATAGTATTAGTTTTCTTAAATTTACCAAGGCGTGATTTGTGACCCAAGAAATAATTTACCCCAGAGAATGTTCCAGATAAAAAATGTATTCTACTGCTTTTGGATGGAATGTCCTATAAGATACCAGTTAGGTCAACTGTCCAATGTGTCATTTAAGGCTTGTGTTTCCTTATTAATTTTCTGTTTTAATAATCTGTCCATTGGTGTTAGTGGAGTGTTAAAGTCCCCCACTATTACTGTGTTACTGATTACTTCCTTTTTTATAATTGCTACCATTTGCCTTATGTATTGACGTGCTCCTATGTTGGGTGCATATATATTTATAATTGTTATAATGTCTTTTTGGATTGATCTCTTGATCCCTTTATTATTATGTAGTGTCCTTCTTTGTCTCTTCTTTGTTTCTTGCTTTTGATTTCCATTTGCATGGACTATCTTTTTCCAGCCCCTCACTTTCAGTATGTATGTGTCCCTAGGTTTGAAATTGGTCTCTTGTAGACAGGATATACAGGGGTCTTGTTTTTGTATCCATTCAGCTAGTCTATGTCATTTGGTTGGAGCATTTAATCCATTTACAATGTAAATGAATTAATTATTGATATATATGATACTATTACCATTTACTTTATTGTTTTGAGGGTTTTTTTTTCCTTGGTAGGTCTTTTCTTTCTCTTGTGTTTCCCATCAAGAGAATTTCCTTTAGCATTTGTTGTAAAGCTGGTTTGCTGGTGCTGAATTCTCTTAACTTTTGCTTATCTGTAAAGCTTTTGACTTCTGCATCAAATCTAAATGAGACTCTTGCTGTGTAGAGAAATATTGGTTGTAGGTTTTTTCCTTTCATCACTTTAAGTATATCCTGCCACTCCCTTCTGGCCTGTAGAGTTTCTGCTTAAAGATCAGCTGTTACCCTTACATACAAACATACCCTTGTATGTCATTTGTTGCTTTTCCCTTGCTGTTTTTAATATTTCTTTGTGTTTAATTTTTGTTAGTTTGATTAATATGTGTCTTGGCATGTTTCTCTTTGGGCTTATCCTATATGGGACTTTCTGAGCTTCTTGTACTTGGGTGGCTATTTCCTTTCCCATGTTAGGGAAATTTTCAACTGTGATCTCCTCGAATATTTTCTCATACCCTTTCTTTAATCTTCCCCTTCTGGGACCCCTTAATTTGAATGTTGGTACACTTAATGTTTTCCCAGAGGTCTCTGAGATTGTCCTCATTTCTTTTCATTCTTTTTTCTTTATTCTACTCTGCTTCAGTTATTTCCACCATTCTTTCAGTTCAGTTATCCACTCTCTGCCTCAGTTATTCTGCTATTGGTTCCCTCTTGCATATTTTGTATTTCAGTCATTATGGTGTTCATCGTTGATTGTAGGTCACTGCCCACACTTTCCTGGGAGCCTGTGCAGTCTGGCATTGCCAAGGAACCCACGAACTGGGGCCAGTTCCCCTGGAAGAACGCATGACCTGCCTCAGGCTGCGGCAAATCCCCGCAGGCCTCTGCCACTACAGGCACCCCCCACACATCCCAGTTGTGTCTGCCGCACGTCTCCTATTCCCCAGCCGGACTGAGCAAGTGAGCCCTGCGCTTTCTTCCTCCTTTATTTCTTACAGGTCCCTGTGTCTTCTCAGTCTGCGCCTCCATTCTGTTTATCTGTGCCTCCACTTCAGCTCTGGGACCCTGGGTCACCTTTACTGTCGTTACTCTGAGTTCTTTTTCAGGCAGACTGCCTATTTCCTCTCATTTCTTTGGTCTTTTTCATTTTTAGCATCCTCCCTCATCTGCCGCATATTTCTCTTTTAATTTTGCTTAATTTACTGTGTTTGGAGTCTTCTTTCCATGAGCTGCAAGGTTGTAGTTCCCCTTACTTCTGCCACCATTGGGTGGGGACAGATCAGTGCCTTGTGAAGGTTTCCTGTTGGCAGGGGACTGGTGCCTGTGTTCTGGTAGGTGGAGCTGGATCTTGTCTCTCTGAAGGGCAATTCCATGTCCAGTGGTATGTTCTGGGGAGTCTGTGAGCTCAGTATGCCTTTAGGCAGCCTGTCGGTGAACAGGTAGTGTTGTGCTCTTGTTTTGCTAGTTGTTTGTGATCGTCTGGCACTGGAGCTTGCTGGTCTTTGTGTGGGGTCAGGTCTTAGCACTGAGATGGACACCTTTGGGAGAGCTCTTGTTGATTAATATTCCTTGGGGTCAGGAGTTTGTTGTCGTCCAATGTTTCAGACTCAGTCCTCCACCTTGGAAATTCAGGCTCAAACCCTGGCTGGAGCACAAAGACTCCACAAGCCACACAGCACAGAAGAGAAAAAGAAAGAAAGAAATAGAATAAATATCAAGCAAACACACAAACAAACAAAAAGAATGGAAGGACAAAACCCCACGACAAATGGTAAAAGCAACACTAAACATACAGGAAAACACAATGAAACTCACACAAAGAAAAAAGAAGAAAGAATAAAAAGAGGAACCAACAAAGAAGAGGCAATCGAACCAATAAACAAACATATGAATGAAAACAAACACTGAAAAATAGAGTAGCAAAAATACAAAACCAAAAACACGGGGGAAAATACTACATAATGAAAAACTACTGCAGAAAAAGGGAAAAAGACAATAAAATATTTTTTAAAATAAGCATTAAAAAAGGAAAAAGTAAAAACAAAAAATTAAAGAACTAATTAAAAAAGAACAATAGAGTGAAATGAAAAATAAAAAAGAGAGAGTGGTAGTAAGAAGAATATTTTCCTGTGGCCTCACTTGTCCTTGCCACATTGTGAGCTCCAGACAATCTGTCTACTCAGAAAGTCCTCTAATATTTCTAGGAAGGTCTCTGGACCTGCTGGCACTGTGGAGTCAGCTCAGACTTGGATCTGGTCTTACTCCAGCTTGTACTTGCTTCCAAAGTCCACAATTGCCCCCAAAGTCCACAGCCTCAAGCTAATTGTGGGGATTTAACCTGCTGGGAGAAATATCAATAATCTCAGATATGCAGATGACACCACCCTTATGGCAGAAAGTGAAGAGGAACTCAAAAGCCTCTTGATGAAAGTGAAAGAGGAGAGTGAAAAGGTTGGCTTGAAGCTCAACATTCAGAAAACAAAGATCATGGCATCTGGTCCCATCACTTCATGGGAACTAGATGGAAAAACAGTGGAAACAGTGTCAGACTTTATTTTTTTGGGCTCCAAAATCACTGCAGATGCTGATTGCAGCCATGAAATTAAAAGACGCTTACTCCTTGGAAGGAAAGTTATGATCAACCTAGATAGCATATTAAAAAGCAGAGACATTACTTTGCCAACCAAGGTCCGTCTAGTCAAGTCTATGGTTTTTCCCGTGGTCATGTATGGATGTGAGAGTTGGACTGTGAAGAAAGCTGATTGCCGAATTGATGCTTTTGAACTGTGGTGCTGGAGAAGACTCTTGAGAGTCCCTTGGACTGCAAGGAAATCCAACCAGTCCATTCTAAAGGAGATCAATCCTGGGTGTTCATTGGAAGGACTGATGCTAAAGCTGAAACTGCAATACTTTGGCCACCTCATGCGACGAGTTGACTCACTGGAAAAGACTCTGATGCTGGGAAGGATTGCGGGCGGGAGGAGAAGGGGACGACCGAGAATGAGATGGCTGGATGGCATCACTGACTCTGTGGACATGAGCTTGAGTGAACTCCGGGAGTTAGTGATGGACAGGGACACCTGGTGTGCTGTGATTCATGGGGTCGCGGAGAGTCGGACACGACTGAGCGACTGAACTGAACTGAACTGAGCTGAACTTAACTGAACCTGCTGCACCTGCAGTTACAGAAGTGAATTCCCTTCCTCTTCTTCGGTCACACAGCTCCTAGTGTTCAGCATTGGTTTTGGCCCCACCTCTGTTTGTAGGCCGCATTCCCTTGTTTGTTCCCAGCCCAGACAGTGAACATCGCTCAGTCATGTCCGACTCTTTGTGACCCCATAGACTGTACAGTCCATGGAACTCTCAAGGCCAGAATACTGAAGTGGGTAGCCCGTTCCCTTCTCCAGAGGATTTTCCCAACCCAGGGGTCAAACCCATGTCTCTTGCATTGCAGGCAGATTCTTTACCAGCTGAGCCACCAGGGAAGCAAATGCAGCAGCTGCACAGGGCTCACTTGCTCAGTCGGGCCGGGGAGCAGCAGAGGTACAGCAGACTCAATTGGGATGTGTGAGGAGTGTCTGCGGTAGCAGAGGCCTGCAGGGATTTGCTACAGCCTGAGGCAAGTAATATGCTCTCCCAGGGGAATTGGCCCCAGCTTGTGGGTCCCTCGGCAGTGCCAGACTGCACAGGCTCCCAGGAAGGTATGGGCAGTAACCTGCCTGCTCCCAGCTTGGTGGCAGCTGCAGCAGCCTTCACACCCACTCCTGGAGTCACGGACTACAGCAGTGGCCCATCCTGCCTCTGGCATTTATAAAGGTGGTGTCCTGCCATCTGCAAGCATTCAGAGTTAGAAAGTCCCTTGTCTCTCTGGCTGGCCCAGGCTTTCCCCTGGACTCCCTCAACTGTGTTGTAGTAGCCCCCTCAGTCTGTCTTCATGGCAGTTAAACCTGTCCTCTTCCTGGGGCCTGACTCCAAAGACTGAGCCTCAGCATCCAGCCCCTACTCTCCATGGCAGGCATGCAAACAAGCATCTCAGGTTGGGAAGTGCTGGTCGGCACTGATCTCTCTCTGCTTTGCCTTCTGCTCACCTGTTGCTGTGCTCCCCTCTGAGGTTCTGAAGCTGCCCCCATTTCCCTCCATGAGGGGGTTTCCACATGTGTGGAAACTTTTCCTTCTTTATAGGTACGTCCCTGAAGCACAGGTGCTGTCCTGATCTCTCTGGCTCTTTTTTTCTGATTTCTTTTGCTCTACCCTGTTACATGGAGATTAGCTTAGAGGTCTTCTGCCAGTGTTTAGTAGATGTTCTGTAGGAGCTGTTCCACATGCAGACGTATTTTTTAGTTATTTATGGGGAGGAAGATGATCTCCATGTCTCTCTCCTCCGCCATCTTGAAAGTCTGCCCCCACCCAGTAGGCATTTTCACAGCATAGTGATTAGTTGCGTGGTTAAACACATTCACTGGGTTCAAATCCTAGCTCTTAAAGTGAAAGTGAAAGTCACTCAGTCATGTCTGAT
Organism: Moschus berezovskii; assembly: GCF_049115385.1. NCBI lineage: Eukaryota > Metazoa > Chordata > Mammalia > Artiodactyla > Moschidae > Moschus > Moschus berezovskii. Next base: position 162,218,309 of record NC_142460.1, read on the forward strand.
TCTTTGCAACCCCATGGAATGTACCGTCCATAGAATTCTCCAGGCTAGAATACTGGAGTGGGTAGCCTTTCCCTTCTCCAGAGGATCTTCCCAACCCGGGAATAGAACCCAGGTCTCCCGCATTGCAGGTGGATTCTTTACCATCTGAGCCACCAGGTAAGTCCAAGAATACTGCAGTGGGTAGCCTATCCCTTCTCCAGTGGACCTTCCCAACACAGGAATTGAACCAGGGTTCCTTGTGTTAGGCTACATACTATATGCCTTTAGACAAGTTACTTAACCTCTCTATGATCATTTAAATAATAATAGTACCTATTTCATAGGGTCACTTTGAGGTTAAATGAGCTCATTCAGGCAAAGAGCTTATAACAGAGCAAAGCATATGGTCATTACCCTGAAAATGTTAGCCAATATCACTCAAGAGCCTCTTTCTTCAGTTAAAGCAATGTGCGTATATTGAATGTACTGAAAGGCCTGCAGCCACGTTCTCAATGGCCTTTGGCTTGATTATGGCCCAATAGTGGGATGCCTTTTGCTCTCAACTTCCTCCTGAAGAAACACTGTGAGGAAATTTTAATGATTGCTAGGCAGTTCTCATTCTTCTGGAATATAGTTCCGACCAGAACCTCCAGGGGCCATGCAGTTTTCAGGAATACATATGCCCTTAGTCTTTGTAAGATCAAAAAGAACCCTCAAAACATATATGTTGAAAATAACAGTGACAATTTGAAATCAATATCTCATAATGTGAAAGACCACCCAAAGAACTGGATTCGAGCACACTAAAACTGTAAGCACAGTCAGGCAGACTGTTTCACAATTACAGTACAAATTGATAGCTAAAGTAAGTCCATTATTTTAAAAATAAGGTATTTACTATTCTCACGTATCCTGTTAACAAAATAAAATGAGAAGTTCCAAGCATTCTTGAAAAATTAGGTAGTAACCCAAGAAAACTAGGTTATAGGAGCATGCCTAAAGATCTATCTCTTAAGGTACAGGGTATTTTAACTGGAAATCATGCATTAAAAAATGACTGAATACCTTTGGTGGACCAGTTCCCTCAGTTTGAATGTGGATATGGAAGACAAACAGCACAGTTGAGAAACCACTGGACTGGGAGATAGAGAAGCATATTTGTGTAATTTGGGCTTGAAGATCAAGCTGATAATGGCTAATGTTCTTACTTCACAGCCTTGCACAGCTCTGGGAGAGACTGTCACTCTCATTGGGTCCTCACAAAATTAAATACAGTTCCGTTAGCAAAATGATAGATTTGGTCTTATCAGTGGTGCCCTCTGGAGTTGTGTAGTAACAGCCTGCACAGCTGCACATGGCTAGTCTGACATAAGCTAGTATTCTGGGCTCTTGTAAGTTATGGCATAGGAACTCTGAATCAGGCAGGAGAGAGAAATATGAAACACACATTCTCTAGTTCTTATGTACATCTCAAGAAGGTAAATTTAGGCTTATTTTCAATTGTCCCAAGACTCCACAATGTCGACTTTTCAATAGACACTCTGCCAATTCCTGTTAAACAAACAATATGTGACAGCCATTTATGCTTAATCTGAATGTTCATAAGCAAAAATGTCACTAAATGCTTGAAGATAAATTTCTTTATATACTTACAGTGCAACTGCAGAGCTACCCTGCAGGTCTGTAAGCTTTGTAGCTTTGCAGAGGGTTAAACTTTTATGGTTTGTAGAGGTTTAAACTTTTATGGTTTGTAGAGGTTTGAAGAGGTTTAAACTTTTATGGTTTCAATTTGCTACCACCTGGGGCAAAGGGATTTGAAACATCAAGTTACTGAACCTCCTTAATTTCTTGGCAAGACTTAAGTGAATTCTAGGATACTCCATGCAGTCAGCTTACCACTAATAGATTTTTTTAAGATAAATGCATTTTACATTTATACTCAGTGGGCTTTTTTTAAATAAAGCAATTATTTTTAAATTAGCAATTAAACTTACACAGCATTAATTATATAAGCTGCCTCCTCCTGACTATTCAAATTCTTGTCTTCCAGGGCCATTTCTGAATATCGACACATCAGGTCCTAAAAAAAGAACAGTCATAACATGCCTTAAATAATCCTCTTCAGGGATGAAGAGGCATAAAATGACCAGGGGCCTTTTCTGATGTGTAATACTATTGACCATGTCTGAGGCTTGAAATCAAACCCACCAGTAACATTTTTCCTTCTGTAAAGGGTTTAAAACATTACACAGTAGCTCCTGTGGGGTCAGGCCCCTGCCCACCTCTCTAACCTCATACTGCTCTGCCTGCTCTCTCATTTCCAGTCACCCAAACACATATAGGCCTTTTCTCAGCTCCAAGAGCACACAGCTTTCTCCCACCTCAGGGCTGTTAGTGGACAGTGTGTTCACTCTCAGTGAAATCAAGCAGAAGCCTGTTGGGCTCCTGGGCAAGAAAGTCTTTCTGTGTCACCTGTTTCTTGTTTACAGGGAATAGACTTAGCCTCCATGACCTTCCATGATTCCCAAGGGCAGGTTCAAATAGTTGTTAATCAGGGAAGGTAGGGGATGTAGAGACAAGGGAGGAATAGGCAAAAAACAACAATGCAGCCTTGGGGCAGAGTCCTGGTTCCCCCTCGAAGGATACGAGGGATACGTATAACAGTATCTCTGAGCTCTTCTGCAGAACTAAAACCCTGAATAAATAGAAGATGTTAACAAGGAAGCATTCCTCATTCCACAGGGAAGGTCACAGTTTGATAATCTCAGGGACCACAGAAGCTCATCAGGAGATCACTTGAGACCATACTAAAGGAGTGAAGGCCCTGTACACACCCTGACCCTTATCAGTAACCCCACCCTTGAACCATTGCTATAAAGTGAAAAGTTAAAGTGAAGTTGCTCCATTGTGTCCAACTCTTTGCAACCCCATTGACTGTAGCCTACCAGGCTCCTCCAACCATGGGATTTTCCAGGCAAGAATACTGGAGTGGGTTGCTATTTCCTTCTCCAGATCTTCCCAACCCAGGAATTGAACCCAGGTCTTCCACACTGTAGGCAGACGCTTTACTGTCTGAGCCACCAGGACTCCTGGGTTGGAACACACAGTTTTGAGGGCATGAGCCCACTGTGTCCCCCTTTGTCTGACAAAGCAATAAAGCTATTTTTTTCTACCTCACCCAAAACTCTTATCTCCAACATTTGACTCAGCACTGGTGCACAGAGGCCAAGTTTCAGCATCACCAGGGCCAGGACTAGGGTGAGAGGGCACTTACCTCTCAGGTGCAAATTTAAGGGGCACAAGAAACTCAGTAACAAAGATAAAGAATATTTTAAGACGATAGTATTTTTAAAATTAATGACAAAAAGCCTTGGAGAATACAATATCAAAGCCAGTCCTGAACTTGTACCATTCCAGCTCACTTTCTTTTCAAGCTGACCTTAGGTCTACTTGCCAGCAAAACCAATTGACTGACACCAGATTGTGGTGCAGGAAAGTACAGTGTTTATTGCAGGATGCCAAGAAAAGAGAATGGGCACCTAATATTCAAAAGACCCAAAATCCCTGATAGCTTTCAGGGAAGGGTTTGTTTTTTCTTTCCAAACTTTAAATTTGTGTATTGGCGTATAGCTGACTAACAATGCTGTGGTAGTTTCAGGTGAACAGTGAAGGGACTCAGTCATACACATGCATGTATCCATTCTCCCCCAAACCCTACCCCCATCCACTCTGGCACATAACTTTGAGTAGAGTTCCATGTGATAAACAATAGATCCTTGTTACTTATCCGTTTCGAATATAGCAGTGTGTACATGACATTAGGGAAGGTTTTTTAAAGGCAACATTTGGGGTGAGGGTTGCAGCTCACAGACTTTCTTAGGACTGGTAGGTGGTGAGATGGCAGGTAGGGTGGTGTTTTGGAAATCTTAATCATCAACCAGTCTGAGGTCTACGTACTGGTGGTTATCATATAGTCACCACCTGGGTAGGGGGTCTTAGTTTCTACAGAACAACTCAAAGGTATGCAACAGATCATTATATATATCCCTTGGGGGAAGACCTAGGACTCATGGAACTATTGTTTAGGCTATCCTACTTTTCTTGTTTGACTGCTTTTCTTTTTTTTCTGCGTTCCCTCATTTCTCTAATTAGAAACAGTTTGAGTCTGGATTTTGTAACTCAGGGAAGAACTAGGAGACTAAAAAAGCCTTTTTCTACAGTAGCAGTGGACATGGAGGGACTTTCATCCCTGGGAAAGCTCTGCAGTGTTCTGCTTCGTTTTAGCTTCACCTTAATCCTAGCCTTGTTGGATCCTGTCCTTGAACTTTTGGTCCTTTGCTACTATGGATTTTTTATTAGCATCACTTTGGATTTTTTAAATATTGCATCACAACACAGTTTATCTTGATTATTGAGTTTTTGGCACCCTCTTTAATTTTGCACCAGGGCAAATGCCTCACTTGTCTCACCCTATTCCCAGGGAATTCATTGGAAACCTTGTGAATTATTTGTTTGTTGGCTCACATACCCTTCATTGTGGTTTTGATCACAATAACAAGCCTCTTCTCAGAAGTCTGCCCTCAGACAAGAGGATAGCTATGTTCAGGGAGAGCTACAAGCAGCAGGGAGCTCCTTCCACCTACCCTTCCTGTCATGCTCATCCCACATCTTTAGGGGTTCCTCCTCCAGGGAATATCACCTAAGTCAGAGCTTTGTAGCACCCACTCCATGTGATCCCAACATTCTCATTCAGGCTTCTGTAGGGCTGGCTGCTTCTCACTGTCTCATTGATGTTACAGTGTCAACCTGCTTCTTCTCTGACCAACAAAACCCTCCCTTTACTGTATTTCACAGCATCCTGTTTTCTTTCTTCCTAGTGCTTCTGATAGTTTACAATTATTTTATTTACTTGCTTACTTTTACTCGGTTATTGGATCCTCTTACTAGCAGTCAAGCTTCAAAGGACAGAAGCCATATCTGTACCTGTCATTTAACCAACCTCCCCCCAGCCCTGGAATGTCAGCACAGTGCTGGGTGCTCAACTAAAAACTGCACATCAAGTCAGCATCCCTGCTTCCTGTGGACTGAGAACTGGATACTGATGAAAAAGTGTGCCCATTTGTGAAGGTGAATGACTGCTTTGTGGGTCCACTTAAAATTATTCATAAAATTAAAGGAAATCTGCCTGAGAGATTTGGATTGTAAAGCCTATAAAATCCAAAATAAACAAACAAAAACAAAACCTCCTGCAAGGATATCATTTTCTCTTTTCTTACCATTGAAGGCAGATTCTCTGAATCAGAATGCCTAATCTACAGGAAAACAAAATAAACTCAGCTAAGCAATATAAAATATTATTAGGATACAAAATAAAGGAGTAGAATAATAAAGGCCTAATGAAACCTCAAAGTTTTGCATCATTAGTAGTACACTGTTATACTAGCAGGAATACACTTACGATGTATCAAGGAAAGATTTGTGAGTCAAGAGTTCTAAGGGCGGATGTTCCCCTTAGGGAGAAAATTACAAGTCTAACTTCTCATACCTGGGGCACCAGGAAACTGGAGTTCATACCCCTTCTTTGGCAAAGAGACTGACTACTAACAATTTCCCCCAGCTTTTAAAAAATTTCTTGTTTCTCCTTTCTGACTGATTCTTTAATGCAGCACATCTTCAAGTCCTAGAAGATATATAAATGCTAATATGTACTTCCCAGTATCCCTTTCATTTTAAATACCTTTAGTTGTTCATCAATGTAAGGAAGTTTTAGAATTTCTATTGCAGATGGTCTCAATGAAGGATTCTTGTTCAACATGCTGTAATGTTTAAAAAGAAGATTATTTTTCAAATGAACTAAAATGTAAGTACAATTTAAAATTGTTTATGCAGCAATACATTTCTTTCCGTACCTTTCCATAATGGCATTCAGCTGTCTTGGGTATCTCTCAGGGAGAGAAGGAGTGTCTCCTTCAACAATTTTTAAAACAATGGATAAGAAATTGGAGCCAGTGAATGCATGATTCATGCAGCACATCTCATACAAAATGCATGCCAGGGACCTGAAGACACAGTCAAAGAATCTGAATGAGGAATAAATGTCCTCTTTTAAATTTGATCATCATACAAAATACAAAACGTCAGATAAGCTAGGGCACTGGATGCGAGGCACTAACATACACTTTGTTTTCTACTTAAATACATGTTTATTAAAAAAAAAGGAAAAAATGAAAGAAGAAAGCACAAAATGCAAGTCAGAATGAACACCTTTTGTCAGAGAAAAGCAAACAATCCAACAGGAATATGCCTACACAGAGTAGGGACTCAATAAATATTTGATAAAGGTAGTAAGGAATCTTTGAATTAACCGCTTTGAAGGAAAAATAAAATGCAGATAAATACTGTCTTCCTGAGGCAGTTCAGTTAGTGTTATATATGCAAAATGAAATTTAAATTTATTAGCCTAGCTTTCCCTCTAATGTGTGCCCAAGAATTTTGAAAAGGAAGCTGGCATCTTTATTAGTTTTCTAAATAGAATCCATTTGCAAATAGGGTGGGAGAGTGGTTGCCTGCAGCTCATATTAATGTGCATAAATTCTCCCTTCAGGAGTATGAAACAGAATATTAAGGTTCTAGATCAGTCCAACACTAATTTGTAATAACTATGCAAATCACTCATCTCTAAACCAGTAGAAAAATATTTTGAATAATCTACATCATTAGGAAAACTAAGGGGAAATTTCTGCCTGAACTTAGTGCTACGAAAGAAATTTTCTCCTGAATAATGGGTTAATTTTACCTTCTGGGTATTTTGAATTATATAACTAGCCAGGTCTCCCATTTCTTATTAGTTGTTTGAAAGATCAGAAATAAATTTGCCACTGATCTTGTGTAAGCTGTGTTTCATGTAACTTCAAACATAAAAGACAAAGTATATATCAATATATATATACATGAATACCGTATTTTTAACCATTTTGTGGGTGTTCAACAAAATGTACATTTGTAAGAAAATCCTGGATGCATACATTGAAAATGTTTCTGTTCCAGTAAATAACAACACTAAAAATTTTTAAATGATTGGTACTTTACATATTCAGTTCAGTTCAGTTCAGTTGCTTAGTCGTGTCCGACTCTTTGCGACCCCATGGATCACAGCACGCCTGGCCTCCCTGTCCATTACCAACTCCTGGAGTTCACTCAAACTCATGTCCATCGAGTCGGTGATGCCATCCAGCCATCTCATTCTCTGTCGTCCCCTTCTCCTCCCAACCCCAATCCTTCCCAGCATCAGAGTCTCTTCCAGTGAGTCAACTCGTCGCATGAGGTGGCCAAAGTATTACAAAGCGCTTTCATATAGATCTCAACAGAGAGTCATAATTTCCCAGTGAAATAGAGCCAATAATATATTTTCCCCCTTTTTGACATGATGAAACTGGCTCAGAGAAGTTAAATGACTTGGTTTAAGTTAAACTGACTCTTGAGTTAATTATTTTTCTTTTCAAATCTGAGACTATTCCCATTATAGAATACTAGAAATAAGGGGATGTTAGGAGAAATTACATGATATTGACTAGAACAGCAAGCTCAATGTCAACTTTATAAATTATGAAAATTATTTGAAGCGCAATAAATTTTCATCTATCTGTAAGACTATTAAATGGTATTTGGTATAGATGCACATATTTCAATTTCTATACCCAGAAAAACAATTTCTTTCAAATAAAGGTGAAACAAACACATTTTTAGACAAAGAAAAATTGAGAGAATTCATGGCAACAGGAAAGCACTAAAATCCTAAAAGGGAGTTCTTCCAACAGATGGACAATGATCCCAGACAGAAATAAGAAATGAAAGAAGGAATGAAGAACACTGGAAAAAGTAACTTTTGAATACGTTTAATCAACACGAACTCGATAAAACAATATTAACTATCTTGTGGGATTTAAAATTACATAGAGTAATGCTTTTGAAAAAATAATGCAAAATACAGAAGAGGGTAAATAGAGTTAAAGTATGGAAAGTGGTAAAAGTAGTAATTTTTGTTGTCGTTTAGTCACTAAGTCATGTCTGACTCTTTGTGACCCTATGAATTGTAGCCCGACAGCCTCCTCTGTCCATGGGATTTTCCTGGCAAAAATACTGGAGAAGGTTGCCATTTCCTTCTCCAGGGGATCTTCCCAACTCAGGGATCAAACCCATGTCTCCCATATTAGTAGGCAAATTCTTTACCACTGAACCATCAGGGAAGCCCTGGTAACTTTTACTAGACTATAGTAAATCAAGATTCTCTATCGTCTGAGCCACCAGGAAAGCCAAGTCAAGAATACATATGGTAACTGCTAGAGTTACCACCAGAAGAATGGTAAAACAATGTATAACTGACAAGTGTAAAACTAACCAGTTACTAGAGGGAAAAAAAAATCAAACAATAAAAATTCAAATTAAAACTAAAAAAGCAAGAAAGGACAAAAGAACATAAAACAAGTGAGATGTAAAGATTAAAAAGAAGACAAACTATCATTAAGCATTTCAACATGATTATGTATATCAAAAAGGTCCAAAGACACTACAAACTACTAGAATTAACAATTGAATTTAGCAAGGTTGTTGGATACAAAGGTCATTTCTATAAGCCTGCAACAAATTTTAAAAACAAAATTTTAAATGTCATTTACATTAACATCACAAAATGTCAAATATGTAGGAATAAATTAAACACAACATGTGCAAGACCCTACACTATAGCGTTAATACTCTGCTGAGAGAAATTAAAGAAGATCTTAAAAAAAAAGGGGGGGGGAGAGGTGGGAGGGATAGATTCACACTCTTGGATTGGGACATTCAATATTCTGAAGATATCAATTTTTCCCAGAATGATCTATAGATCTTATGCAATATAAATCCAAATCCTAGCAGACTTTTTGTGTAGCTGACTGTAAAGTTTACATGGATTTACAAAAGGAAAAGGGTAGCCAAGGCAACTGAAGATGAACAAGTTTGGAGGTCCTGTATTACCAAACAGCAAGATTACTATGAAGTTGCATTTCTTATGAAAGTATGATACTGGCGAGGAAGACAAAAATATAGCAGTGGAACTAAATACAGATCAAAAACAGATCTGCACATAGTCAACTAGTTGACTAATGCAAAGATAAACTGCACTGTGGTAGAGGGAAAGATGATCTTTTTAATAAATTATGCTAGGACAACTGAACATCCATATGGAAAATATTACATACAAATGCCACTCTCACATCATATTCAAGCACAAAATCCAATTAAAGATGGGTCTAAATGAAAACAAAGTCATGAAATTTAAAGAGAAAACAGGTAAATATCTGCCTGATCTTGGTGTAAGCAAAGATTTGTTTTAAGTAAAATGCAAAAAGCATGAACAATAAAGTTAAGGACTGATAAATGGACTTCATTAAAATTATAAACATCTATTCACAAAGTCCACTGGAAAAGAGTCTGATGCTACAAAGGATTGGGGGTGGGAGGAGATGGGGACAACAGAGAATGAGATGGCTGGATGGCATCACCGACTCGATGGACATGAGTTTGAGTGAACTCCGGGAGTTGGTGATGAACAGGGAGGCCTGGCGTGCTGTGGTTCATGGGGTCGCAAAGAGTGGGACACAACTGAGCGACTGAACTGAACTGAACTGAATGATTCATCTGATGCAAAGAACTTACTCACTTGAAAAGATCCTGATGCTGGGAAAGATTGAAGGCAGGAGGAGAATGGGACGACAGAGGATGAGACGGTTGGATGGCATCACCAACTCAGTGGACATGAGCTTGAGTACATGAGCATGAGCACATGGAGAAGACCTCATTTATCAGCCCGTAACTTGTGGAAAGGGACCTGCTATGGTCCCAGTGCACCGATCTGGCATGGGAGCCAGTAAATGAAATATAAGACAATATGATTGTAGAAACTTTGATGACATTTGGGGCAAAAGATTTTTTGATTATCCTGTACCAGTTTTACAATATATCTACCATGTATATTTTTTATTCTAATAACTATACATATATGTAGCTATATGTCTATGTTTTAATTTTCTCCAGTTTCCAACCAGGCATATCTACATAGGAATAATTACATTATCTCAAACTTAGCACTTCTATCCTTTTTGAAGACTTTTCTCTTATTTGACTTCCAGGTCTTAAATATGGCAATGCAACAGCAGGGAAGGGTCAGGGGCCAGGAGATGAGTTGAGAAAAACAAGAGATATATTTTACTTAGAAGTTTGCAACTTGCATTCCTTCCCCCACCCCCATCCCCTGCAAAATACAGCCAACTGTGAAGAAGTAAACAAATAAATCCCTGAGGGGGTGAATGTGGCACTGAAAGGGAAGAGTGGGATCAGGTGTATGAAGCAAATTATACCTGAATTCCATAAACTTGCCATCTGTCCAAATCGACCAGAACTGCCCAGAGGATTTCTTAAGCACAGATTGAAAATGAATTGCAAATGTAACTCTGACTTTGTCTTGTCTCGAGATGAATAAATTTTACTCTTTGAAATTTGCCCTGATTCTGCAAAGAGGAGCCTACCCCACAGTGGTGCATGACTTTAGTGATGGAAATTTTATTTATCTTCTAGATAATATGTTTACTTGGTATAAGCAAGGACTACCCTAACATATCCATCTGGAAAAATGTATACATAATTTAAACAGCTGAATAAGTAGAGTAATAGAAATTTAATACAAGCATAGCAGGTTTTGCTTTAATATGTTACCCTAAGGTCTTTAGTGTAGTAATGTTGAAAATCAACATAAACTCAGTCAATATGATGAATGACTCTGGGGCTGCTTGAACAAATTTTAAGAAGTATATGTTAATAACTATTATCTATTAAGGGCCAATCATATCCCAGAATCTGTAGCGGTTCTTCCCAAGCTTTAATATGCATACAAATCTCCCAAGGAATTTGTTAGAATGCTAGTTCTGAGTATTTGGGGGAGAAATGGTGGTTACTTTGGGAGCATAGTTTCTGTATCTTCCTTGAATCCTCATGTAATAACAGAGCAGCTAGATAGCAAAACTAAAAACCAGGGCCAACATTTTCAACAAAGTTAGGTGACAGTTTCTCCTTGAGCCTCAAGGTACAAGTATATGGAGACAAATCACAATTGCCACGACCTGCATAATGTCGGCATCTGTGTGAGAAGAAGCAGTCAGTGGAGTAAGTGACTGAGAGACAAAACAAAAGACCCTCAAAACAGTCAACAGGCACTCACTGGAAAGCACAGGGGGCCAATCTAAGAACAGCAGCTAAAACTCATAGGGGTTCTGCCCAATCCAAAATTACAGTGAATGCAAGAAAACCCCAGGGTAAGGCCTGGCAAGATCACAGGGGCAGAGGGGAAATAAATGGGAAAGATTTTTTGATCTTTAGCTCTTCTTGGGGTCATGGTCATAGACTCCACACAAACCGTAAAGTCTGGGAAATAAACATGGATAGCGTTCAAGGCTGGGTCGAGAGGTGGGCTGGCAACAATGATGAAAGCATCTTTCCAATGCCAACTGTTACTCAGCCCCTCGCTGCACAGAGGCTGCTTGTGGCAGCAGCATGCATTGCTCGGGTGACATAAGAGACTTCACATATTGGAATCTAAAGACGGGTACAAATGAACTTATTTACAAGACAGAAATAAAATTACAGATGTAGAAAACAAACTTACAGTTACCAGCGGGTAAGGGGAGGAGGGATAAATTGGGATTTGGGGATTGACATATACACGCTGCTATATATAAAACAGATAATAATAAGAACCTGCTGTATAACACAGGAAACTCTGCCCAATGCTCTGTAATGACCCATATGGGAAAAGAATCTTAAAAAGAGTACGTATATGTATAACCTAGACAGTGTATTAAAAAGCAGAAACATCCCTTTGCTGACAAAAGTCTATATAGTCAAAGCTATGGTTTTTCCAGTGGTCAAGTATGGATGTGAAAGTTGGACCATAAAGAAAGCTGAGTGCCGAAGAATTGATTCTTTTGAATTGTGGTGCTGGAAAAGACTCTTGAGAGTCCTTTGGACTGCAAGGAGATCAAACCAGTCAACACTAAAGGAAATCAACCCTGAATATTCATTGGAAGGACTGATGCTGAAGCTGAAGTTCTAATACCTTGGTCACCTGATGTGGAAGAGCTGACTCATTGGAAAAGACCCTGATGCTAGGAAAAATTGAAGACAACAGGAGGATGGGGGTGGCAGAGGATGATATAATTAGATAGCATCACTGACTCAATGGACATGAATCTGAGCAATTTCCAGGAGATGGTGAAGGACAGAGGAGCCTGGCATGCTACAGTCCATGGGGTCGCTAAGAATCAGACATGACTTAGCAACTGAACAACAATAACAAAAATAATGATTCACTTTGCTGTACACAAGAAACTAACATAACATTGTAAATCAACCACACTCTAATAAAATTCTTTTTTAAAAAACATACTTTACACTTTGAGTGAATGGTTGTATTCCAATGGCTTTCATCATCTTTGATAGTCTCCGGAGGCTCTTTTAAGATGGCCTTAGCCTTAGGACTTCCTGGAGGTTCAGTGGTTAAGAATCTGCCTTGCAATGCAGGTGGGATGCAGGTTCCATCCTTGGTCAGGGAACTCAAACCCCACATGTCACACAGCAACCAAGTCCTCCTGCCACAACTGAAGAATAATCCACACACAGAAATCAAAGATCTTGCATGTCCCTGCTCTTTCTCTAAGCACGAGACAGGCTCATTTCAGACCAGGACACAGCCTGGGTCCTGGACCTGGGACACTGGAGCAGAAGCAGAGCAGGCTTGCAACCTGGAGCAGAGACTCAGGTCACCTGCAGTTCTCATGTAATGTGAAGAAATACATTTTATAAATACCTCAGAGATTTTTGGAGCTCTTTGTTATTTCAGCAAAACCAACTTGTACACCATCCCCTCATGTAACAGTCTTCGGCAGAATCTCATCCCACAGAAGGTAAAATCCAAGGTCCTCCCTATGGTCATTCACCACATGAACCCTAACTGCCGCCTCAGCCACGTGGATTTATTGCACATCCCCTCACACACACACACACACACACACACTCACACTTTGTCCTCAGCTAGCGGGAGGACACTGAGCAGAGCTTCCCTTTGGAAGGATTATACTTCCATGTCCTTATAGTGTTCCCAGGGGCTTTCAGGAGTCAGAGAAGGCCCAGGTCACTTGCAACTACTTTCTAATTCTCAGTATATTTTGAAAATGAAAAAACACCAAAATGGAGTTTGAAAAATTAGATTTTGAAAATTTTACATCTAATAAATTAACACTGCAGCCTACTTCCATGTACATCCACCCCTCCTCCCACAGTGGACAGTGCTCTCCTTCAGTCGTGGGCACTGGATCTTTCTGCCTAAAAGGCATTTTGTCAGACTTTTCTCTATCCTTCCCATCCTAAGCACCATCATCCACTCTCTGAGACTGCAGCTGATGCTCTGCACCCTCACCCTGGCTCACCCCTTTTACATCAGAGACTTGTGCATATGGCAATTTATGTCTGCCAACCTTTTGAAGACAAAGTCTAGAACTTTCATGTTTATCTTGATCTTTCTTTCTTTCTGTGAACACCTCATGGGCAAGAGAGAGTAAGGCTAAGGGAGCTGGACATCTTTGTAAACTGACTTCTGGACAGACAGGGAAGCCCTAACTTGAAGCATTTATTGGTTTCTGTGAGGTTGAGAAGAGACGTGGATAGTGGAGTCTTGTGAGCTGATCTGAGCTGGCTCCTGCACACCACTGAATTATGGGAGGGATGGCAAGATGGTGCTGGAGTGAGAAGGTGGTCCAAGGCTGGGACGAGCAGGAGAAGAGAGGTCAGGAAGAATGGAGGGACGGTCTGAGGCACACAAAGAAGCTGCCGATCCAATTTCTCAGCTGAGGCCCAGGTTCTTGGGCTCCATCCATCAATGCTCCTGCAAGCAGAGTACCAGACTGCTATGCTGTCACAAGCCACTTCTGTTAAGTCATTTCTTAAACTTCTTAAATAAAGAAAATGAACAGTGTCAGCTTGTTATAATGGAGACCCTGACCAGAAGTTGAGTCTCAACTCTGCTTTACTGTCCTCTTGACAAAGCCTATTCTAGTCACCACTAAAAAAAATAATAAAGCACTTCATAACCAAGTGCCTTCAAATAACAATAGTAATTCTGCTCATGAATCTATTCTCTCAGAAACTGACAAAGACAGTTTGAATCTTCTTTCCACAGCATTTTCTGGGCAAGCTAGTTGAGGTTGGAAGATCCATTTCCAAGTCACATGATTGGCTAATAGGTGTTGGCCCTCATTTAGAAGCTCGGCCAGGGCTAAAGACCAGAGGCCTTCATACCTTACAGTAGACTCCCAGTGTGCTATACACAGGCTTTCTCACAGCACAGCAGCTGAATTCCAAGAGCAAGGATCTCAAGAGAATCAGACAGAAGCAGTGTCATCTTCTGTGACCCAGACTCAGAAGTCACATAATACCAGTTCTTCCATAATCACAGTCAATAAATCCCTTGATTCACTTAGCGAATAAACAAGCAAATGACAAGCCCCAGAGAAGGGGGGAGCGGAGCAGGCAATGGCACCCCACTCCAGTACTCTTGCCTGGAAAATCCCATGAACAGAGGAGCCTGGTGGGCTGCAGTCCATGGGGTCGCTAAGAGTCGGACACCACTGAGCGACTTCACTTTCACTTTTCACTTTTATGCATTGGAGAAGGAAATGGCAACCCACTCCAGTGTTCTTGCCTGGAGAATCCCAGGGACAGGGGAGCCTGGTGGGCTGCCGTCTATGGGGTCACACAGAGTCGGACACGACTGAAGTGATGCAGCAGCAGCAGCAGCAGAGAAGGGGGAGTGAGAAGAGTTGCTACAATATATTATCTAAAACATCCAGTTTTCCTAAAGAATTTCCTGTGTATCCACTTCCATCCCCTTTAAACTCTTGGTGGCAAGATCTGCCATAACACAGCAATGGGCAGAGATGTGTTCAGTGATTCTTATATGCCTTGATGACAGGAGAAACTGTGCTTTGGATAACTATATTTTCCTGTAGCTTCCACTCATGTAGTCCTTGGCCAGCTCAAACAAGCTAAGGTGCATGCTGATGAGTGGATTAAGAAACCACAAGCAAGGGAAACCACTGATGTCTCTGAATATTTTAGGCTAAGAATTTAAAGTTGTCGCTCTAAATGGAAAACTCTGATACTTCACTTGTTTTTACAAATGAATTCCAGTCATTCTGAAGCATTTTTCAGGGTAGGCTATTGGAACCATTCCAACTTGTGTGTCAACAATCTTCTTGAAGTTGAGCTAGAACAGAAGTTTCACATCCATGTTGTAACTCACGTCCTTAAGAGTGACTGGCATGAATCCTTGTATCTCATTGCTTTAATTCACACTTCTTGGTTTACTAGTAAATTGAACTTCTCTTCACCAAATGGAGTTTTACAGTCCTTTTCTGGCAACTTCCCAGCCACATCCTTTGTTGATTTTAAAGTAGGAACTCCTTAGCTTTGCCACGTTGCTGTTGCTGTTGTCTAAGTAGTTCATTGGTAAGAATTTTTGGCTATGCTAGACTTTGACATTGCTTTACAGATATGTCTCAAAAACTTACTGCATGCTTCAAACATATTGGAATATATGTCTGAAAGTTATTTCTTTCACTAGGAGGTGAAGCTTAACTCCCCTCCTGTTATGTGTGGGCTGGACTTAGTGACTCTCTTCTAATAAATAGAGAATAGAAAGTAGAATAGCACTGGAAAAGCAATAACTTTATGGTAGAGAAAACTGGCAGACATCAATTAACCTAGTGACCAAAGCTTATGTAACCAGTATTAAGTCATGCTGACATCATACATCTCCTGATAAATTGTGATGAGACAGACACATCACTTTTATGGTATTCTTACAAAAATTGGTTTGTCCCCCAATTTTCCCCCAAACCCTGTTGAATCAAGAGAAAACACTGGCAAAATCCAAACTGAATAACTTTTTACAAAATACCTGACCAGTATTCTTCAAAACATTCAGGAGTAACAAGGACATGTCTGATAAACTTAAAAATTTGATAAACTTAGGAAATGACTGCAGTGTGGAATCTTTGGACATCAGTGAAAAAACGACTTACATTCAAATGAAGTTTAGTTGATAGTAATACATCAAAGTTAACTTCTTAGTATTGATAAATGCACAATGATTATGTAAGATAACACTGTCTGTATGTGTGTGATCTGTCATGTCTGACTCTTTGCAATCCCATGGATGGTATCCCACGAGGCTCCTCTGTCCATGGATGTTACAGGCAAGAATACTACTGTTGCCATTTCCTTCTTCAGGGGATCTTCCTGACCCAGGGATTGAACCCATGTCTCTTGCATCTCCTGTATCGGCAGGTGGATTCTTTACCACCATACTACCTGGGAAGCCCCAAGATAACACTAGAAAATACAAATTTTAGAATTTTTGTTCTATCTTGTGAAAAATACCATCGAAATTTTGATAGCAATTGCACTGAATCTATAGATTGCTTTGAGTAGGATGGACATTTTAAGAATATTATTTTTTTCCAACCCATAAGCACAAAATATCTATTTCTTTTCAACTTCTTTCATTAACATCATAGTTCTCAGTGTACAGGTCTTTCACTTCTTGGTTAATAAAAGTGTGGGCATCTTTGACTTGTTCCTGATTGTAAAGGAAAATCTTTCAGTTTTCCACGATTGTGTATGGACATGATGTTAGCTGTGGACCTGTCATATAAGCCCTTTATTATGTTGAAGTATGGTCCCTCTATACTCATTGTGTTGAGTGACTTTATCAGAAATGAATGTTGAATTTTGTCAAGTGCATTTTCCTGCATCTATGGAGATGATTATATGATTTCTATCCTTATTTTGGAAATGCAGTGTTTCACATTGACTGATTTGTGGATGTTGAACTATTTTTGCAAACCTAGAATAAATCCCAGTTGACCATGAATAAAAATAAATTTTAAAAATTAAAATGTCCAATTTTCACCAGTTATGAAACATGCAGAGAAATAGGAAAAAATGATTCATACAGGAGGAAAACAGCAGGCCAGATGAACTACCCACAGAGCCCAGATGTCAGACTTAACACACAGGCATTTCCAAGTAGCCATTTCAAATATGGTCAATGAACTAAAGGAAACAGTATATAAAGGAATAAAGTATGATAAAATGTCATATTAAATGAAGATTAACAGTTCAGTTCAGTTGCTCAGTTACGTCCAACTCTTGGCAACCTCATGGACCACAGCACATCAGGCTTCCTTGTCCATCACCAACTCCCGGAGTTTGCTCAAACTCAGGTCCATCAAGTCAGTGATGCCATCCAACCATCTCATCCTCTGTCGTCCCCTTCTCTTCCTGCCTTCAATCTTTCCCAGAATCAGGGACTTTTCTAATAAGTCAGCTCTTTGCATCAGGTGGCCAAAGTATTGGAGCTTCAGCTTCAGCATCAGTCCTTCCAATGAATATTCAGGACTGATTTCGTTTAGGATTGACTGGTTGGATCTCCTTGCAGTCCAAGGGACTCTCAAGAGTCTTCTCCAACACCACAGTTCAAAAGCATCAATTCTTCGGCACTCAACTTTCTTTATGGTCCAACTATCACATGCGTATATGACTACTGGAAAAACCTTAGCTTTGACTAGACGAACCATTGTCGGCAAAGTAATGTCTCTGCTTTTTAATATGCTGTCTAGGTTAGTCACAGGTCTTCTTCCAAGGAGCAAGTGTCTTTTAATTTCATGGTTGCAGTCACCATCTGCCATGATTTTGGAGACCAAAAAAATAAAGTCTCTCACTGTTGCCACTGTTTCCCCAATCTGTTTGCCATGAAATGATGGGACCGGAGGCCATGATCTTCATTTCTGACTGTTGAGTTTTAAGCCAGCTTTTTCACTCCCCTCTTTCATGTTCTTCAAGAAGCTCTTTAGTTCTTCCTTCTTCCATAAAGGTGGTGTCATTTGCATATCTGAGGTTATTGGTATTTCTCCTGGCAATCTTGATGCTAGCTTGTGGTTCATCCAGTCCGGCATTTTGCATAGTCTACTCTGTATAGAAGTTAAATTAAAAAGGTGACAATATACAGCCTTGATGTACTCCTTTCCTGATTTGGAACCAGTCCATTGTTCCATGTCCAGTTCTAACTGTTGCTTCTTGACCTGCATACAGATTTCTCAAGAGGCAGGTAAGGTGGTCTGGTAATCCCATCTCTTTAAGAATTTTCCATAGTTTGTTGTGGTCTATACAATCAAAGGCTTTGGTGTAGTCAATAAAGTAGAAATAGATGATTTTCTAGAACTCTTTTGCTTTTTCAGTGATCCAACAAATGTTGGCAATTTGATCTCTGGTTCCTCTGCCTTTTCTAAATCCAGCTTGAACATCTGGAAGTTCTCAGTTCATGTACTGTTGAAGCCTGGCTTGGAGAATTTTGAGCATTATTTTGCTAGCATGTGAAATAAGTGCAATTGTGTGGTAGTTTGAACATTCTTTGGCATTGCATTTCTTTGGGATTGGAATGAAAACTGACCTTTTCCAGTCCTGTGGCCACTGCTGAGTTTTCCAAAGTTGCTGGCATAATGAGTGCAGCACTTTCACACCATCATCTTTCAGGATTTGAAATAGCTCAACTGGAATTCCATCACCTCCACTACCTTTGTTCGCAATGATGCTTTAAGGCCCACTTGACTTCCTACTCTTGGATGTCTGACGCTAAATAAGTGATCACACCATCGTGGTTATCTGGGTCATGAAGATCTTTTCTGTATAGTTCTTCTGTGTATTCTTGCCACCTCTTAATATCTTCTGCTTCTGTTAGGTCCATACCATTTCTGTCCTTTATTGTTCCCATCTTTGCATGAAATGTTCCCTTGGTATCTCTAATATTCTTGAAGAGACCTCTAGTCTTTCCCATTCTAGTGTTTTCCTCTATTTCTGTTTTTTTTTTTTTTTTGCCTTTTTTTTTTTTTTAATTTTTTATTGGAGACTAAATACTTTACAATAATACATTGGTTGGTTTTGCCATACATTGATATGAATCCGCCCCGGGTGTACATGTGTTCCCCTTCTTGAACCCCCCTGCCACCTCCCTCCTCCCCATATCCTCCATCCAGGTCATCCCAGTGCACCAGTCCTGAGCATCCTGTATCATGCGTCGAACCTGGACTGGTGATTCATTTCACATATGATAATATACAAGTTTCAATGCCATTCTCCCAAATCATCCCATCTTCACCCTCTCCCACAGAGTCCCAAAGACTGTTCTATACACGTATGTCTCTTTTGCTGTCGTCGGACACGACTGAAGTGACTTAGCAGCAGCAGCAGCAGCATACAGGGTTAAGGTTACCATCTTTCTAAATTCCATATATATGCATTAGTATCCTGTATTGATGTTTTTCTTTCTGGCTTACTTCACTCTGTATAATAGGCTCCAGTTTCATCCACCTCATTAGAACTGATTCAAATGCATTCTTTTTGATGGCTGAAAAATACTCTATTGTGTATATGTACCAAAGCTTTCTTATCCATTCATCTGCAGATGGACATCTAAGTTGCTTCCATGTCCTGGCTATTATAAACAGTGCTGTAATGAACATTGGAGTACATGTGTTTCTTTCAATTCTGGTTTCCTTGGTGTGTACGCCCAGGAGTGCGATTGCTGGATCATATGGCAGTTCTATTTCCAGTTTTTTAAGGAATCTCCACACTGTTCTCCATAGTGGCTGTACTAGTTTGCATTCCAACCAACAGTGTAAGAGGGTTCCCTTTTCTCCACACCCTCTCCAGCATTTATTGCATGTAGACTTTTGGATAGCAGCCATTCTGACTGGCGTGAAATGGTATCTCATTGTGGTTTTGATTTGCATTTCTCGGATTATGAGGGATGTTGAGCATTTTTTCATGTGTTAGCCATCTTTATGTCTTCTTTGGAGAAATGTCTGTTTAGTTCTTTGACCCATTTTTTGATTGGGTCATTTATTTTTCTGGAATTGAGCTGCAGGAGCTGCTTGTATATTTTGGAGATTAATTCTTTGTCAGTTGTTTAATTTGTTATTATTTTCTCCCATTCTGAAGGCTGTCTTTTCACCTTGTTTATAGTTTCCTTTGCTGTGCAGAAGCTTTTGATTTTAATTAGGTCCCATTTGTTTATTTTTGCTTTTATTTCCAATATTCTTGGAG
The DNA here is from genome assembly GCF_049115385.1 of Moschus berezovskii. Taxonomy (NCBI): domain Eukaryota; kingdom Metazoa; phylum Chordata; class Mammalia; order Artiodactyla; family Moschidae; genus Moschus; species Moschus berezovskii. The sequence continues at coordinate 162,238,538 of NC_142460.1, forward strand.
GTGAGTCTTGAAGGATCCTGCTGTGATTTATGTCGGAGAATGTTTTGCCTATGTTCTCCTCTAGGAGTTTTATAGTTTCTGGTCTTACATTTAGTTCTCTAATCCATTTTGAGTTTATTTTTGTGTATGGTGTTAGGAAGTGTTCTAGTTTCATTCTTTTACAAGTGGCTGACCAGTTTTCCCAGCACCACTTGTTATCCTCTATTTCTTTGTATTGATCACCGAGGAAGTTTTTCTTATCTCTCCTTGCTATTCCTTGGAAATTTGCATTCAGATGAGCATATCTTTCCTTTCTCCTTTGCCCAGCTATTTATAAGGCCTCCTCAGAAAACCATTTTGCCTTTTTGCATTTCTTTTTCTGGGGATGATCTTGATCACTGCCTCTTATAAAAAGTCACGAGTCTCTGTCCATAATTCTTCAGGCATTCTATCAAATCTAATCCCTTGAATCTATTTGTCACTTCCACTGTATAATCATAAGGGATTTGATGTAGGTCACACCTGAATGGTCTAGTGGTCTTCCCTACTTTCTTCAATTTAAGTCTGAATTTTGCAATAAGGAGTTCATGATCTGAGCCACAGTCAGCTCCTGGTCTTTCTTTTGCTGACTGTATAGAGCTTCTCCATCTTTGGCTGCAAAGAATATAATCAATCTGATTTCATTGTTGACCATGTGGTGACGTCCATGTGTATAGTCATCTCATGTTGTTGGAAGAGGGTATTTTCTATGACTAGTGCATTCTCTTGGCAAAACTCTGTCAATCTTTTCCCTGCTTCATTTTGTACTCTAAGGCCAAACTTGTTACTCCAGGTATCTCTTGACTTCCTACTTTTGCATTCCAGTCCCCTATGATGAAAAGGACATCTTTTTTTGGTGTTAGTTCTAGAAGGTCTTGTCGGTCTTCAGAGAACCATTCAACTTTAGCTTCTTCAGCATTACTGGTTGGGGCATAGACTTGGATTACTGTGATACTGAGTGGTTTGCCTTGGAAACGAACAGAGATCATTCTGTCACTTTTGAGACTGCACCCAAGTACTGCATTTCAGACTCTTGTTGACTACGATGGCTACTCCATTTCTTCTAAGGGAAACTTGCCCACAGTAGTAGATATAATGGTCATCTGAATAAAATTCACCAATTCCATCCATTTTAGTTCACTGATTCCTAAAATGTCAATATTCACTCTTGCCATCTCCTGGTTAACCACTTCCAATTTACCTTGATTCATGGACCTGACATTCCAGGTTCTACCTATACAATACTGTTGTTTACAGCATCAGACTTGACTTCTATCACCAGTCACATTTACAACTGTGCGTTGTTTTCACTTTGGCTCTGTCTCTTCATTCTTCCTGGAGTTATTTCTCCACCCTTCTCCAGTAACATATATAGGGCACATACTGACCTGGGGAGTTCATCTTTCAGTATCATATCATTTTGCCTTTTCATACTGTTCATGGGGTTCTCAAGGCAAGAATACTAAAGTGGTTTGCCATTCCCTTCTCCACTGGACCATGTTTTATCACTAAAGAGAGAGAAATTACTTTAAAAATCAAATAGAAATTCTGGAGTTGAAAAATATAATAACTAAAACAAAAAATTGTCCAGAGGGGCTCAACAGTAGATTTTAAGTCACAAAAGAAAGAATCAAGATAGACTGAAAAATATTATGCAATGTGAAGAATAGAGAGCAAAATGAAGAAAAATTATCGTTGCATCAGAGGAGAAAGGAAACCCAGAAACACACCAGCATACACACAGTGGGAAGAACAGAAAGACAGCTAAGAGGGAAAGGAGGAGAAAAAGTATTCAAAAAAAGAAGAGCCAAAAGCTTCCTTTTCCAAATCTGATGACGTTTGATGAAATATGTTTTTTGTTTGTTTGTTTTATATCCAGTAACAATGTTGTGATATTTTCAGGTGAATAGCAAAGGGACTCATCCATACATATGCATCCATCCATTCTGAAATAAGTTCATTTACATGTCCAAGAATCTCAACTAACCCTAGGTAGGATAAATGCAAAGCCTCACTGAGATTCAGCAGGGTAAAAATGCAGAAAGAAAAAGAAAAAGTCTTCAGAGAAATCATTAAGGCCTTGATTGAAAAAACTATTGTATTCAGGGATAGAATATTATGAAAACATCTAGATGATACATAGATATATTTTGTTGATACAGAGCAACAATTTACTGAGTGAGAAAAAGCAGTTTATAAAATTATACATAGTGTGATTATTTTTTTTGTAGGAACAAATACACTTACATAGGTACTACATGAAGCATTAGGACATTAAATGTCAATCATAGAGAAAGCACTCTACAGAGGGTAGCTATTCCTGGTTCTTTTGTTGCTGTTGTATTAAGCTCTTTAAAAAATCCACCAGGCTAGACTGACATTACATGCAGAGTTTGTATCAGTCATTGCATGCTCATCATTGAAAAAATATTAATACTCAAATTTACTGCCTCTAACTGAAGTGTTCCCCTACTCAGCTTCTGCCAAGTGAACCACATGGTGTACTCACTCCCCAAGAAGGATCATTCCCCAAGAAGGTGAAGCTGTACAGCAACCTGCTCTGAACCCAAACAAGAAGTGACCAGACCATAGCAGGTGAGCGAAATGGGCTCTCTGCCCCAGAGCTTCCTCCCGGAGAGGCAGTTGACGGTGCTGCTGGCTGCCAGTCACTTAGAGGCCCCACATCAGCTACAGAATGTGCTGTCAGTTTTGCCTATTTCTCCCTTTCCTAAATCTTCCCTCCCCACTTCCCCTGTTCACTATAGGAATGCTCTTCTGGGAAGATACTTAGTCTTGGCAGGGCAGACAGGTGTTGGTTCCTCTCTATCATCTTCCATCTGAAGCTAAGTCTTGTCTGACATTTCTGTCCAAGATCACTACCTCCTGACTCTAATGTTGAGTGTGAACTAGACTCCTCCAGTGTCCTCCACCCAGCCAACTATCAGATCAGATCCCCTGAACAAAACTCTAATAGTACCCCATTATGCTCTGATACCCCTACACCCCTACAATCATAACCTCCATTTAAATTACCCAAAGAATGTATGGCTATCTGGTTGACCTCTCACAACATGCCAAATAAGACCAACAATAGATAGTCTGTTTCCTTTCTGCTTAATTATAGTACCCTATTCCAATAGTATGATCATTATCCTTCATGTGTTTCTCCTACTAAAACAACACATTCTAATGGCTTCCCTGGTGACTCAGCAGTAAAGAATTTGCCTGTAATGCAGGAGATGTGGGTTCAATCCTGGGTCAGGAAGATCCCCTGGAAAAGGAAAATCAGCCCATTCTAGTATTCTTGCCTGGAAAATCCCATGGGCAGAGGAGTCTAATGGGCTATATAGTTCATGGGGGCTGCAAGAGTTGGACACAATTTAGTGACTAAACTGCTACCACTATCCATAGTTTAAACAAATTTTAAGAGCTAGTCTTGGAACCCAACTCATATATATTTTTCCTGTAGGGAAAAAATGTTTAGCAATAGCTTATACAAATCAGTCATGTTCAAAGTATTGCCCTCAGTGAACCTAATTATCCTAACTTTCTAAATAACTGTTCATAAACTTTTGTAACCTGACTCACTTTTAAGAAAGAGACTTTTTGTACTTGATGGCTGTAAATAAATGAATCCCAAAAGGTTTAGGCAGATTGCAAAAGAAGGATAATGTTACATATGGGCAAACATTAACAAAAGAAAATAATACCATTATATTAATAACAATTCTTTAAGCATTATAAATAAATATGTACAGTCATTAGCACTGAATCTAAACACCTGTCAATTATTCATAAGTGTTTCCAATCCTAAGAAAATATCCCACAGTAACCAGATGCTACAAACTGAGATTCAGTGGAAAAATTCTCAAACTCATTCAATCTAAATTTTCTAGGAGTGTCTCCCAAAGATTACTCATCACACTTATATATCCTTCACTATAATTTATAATTCTATTATTCTTTCCACTTTGCTGCTGCTGCTTCAGGTTTAGCAATAGACATTTCATTACTAGATAAGCCCATTTGATTCAGATATAACCAAGGTAATTAATAAATTCATAATATGGTGGCTATTTGAGGTCAGGATGATGACGAATCCTTAGCTAGAATTTGATGAGTACTTAGTAATCTTTGTAAGGAGAGCTGACCTTCTCCTACATTTCTATATTTGGGAGGTGTTAGCTTTTTAAAGTTTTGCCTGAGTCAGATATCATCTTTGTAAGCCTAAGATATTATAGCAATACTGTCTGATATTCCTATGATTTTTTATACAACATGAGGAGCAATTTTTTCAAAAAAGTTTAATGCAGACACAACTGAAACAAAACTGGGTTCCATAGATTCGGTTTTCTAGGTGACATCATCTGATCTGGCAACCAAATAGAGATTCTTGTCAAAAGGAGTCAAAAATTACATACAGTTTTCCTGTTATATGTAATTCTAAAGACAAATGGGCTTCCCTGGTGGCTCAGAGGTTAAAGCGTCTGCCTCCAATGCGGGAGACCCGGGTTCGATCCCTGGGTCGGGAAGATCCCCTGGAGAAGGAAACGGTAACCCACTCCAGTATTCTTGCCTGGAGAATCCCATGGACGGAGAAGTCTGGTAGGCTACACTCCACGGGGTCGCATAGAGTGGGACACGACTGAGCGACGGAATGGAACGGAAAGACTTAAATAATGAGCTTCATAAAACAAATCTATTCTTCATTGAAATGGCATGATGTAATATCTTCCTGAGATACCATGTAACTCTAATCATGAAGAAATTTTATATTTGTCTATTTTTAACTGACCATAATAATAATAAATGTGAAGAGAAAATTTAAATATCTATCTTGAACTCATTCCAAAGCTCAAGATTGATTTTTCTCTAACTGGAGAAAATTACACCAAAAAGAGCAAGAAAATTTCTCCTGAGGAGCAGGAATCCTATCATCTTTGATTTTACACCCTAAGGGCTATTACACAGTCATGGGCAAAGAGATGTTCAATAAAGCAAAATTTTTAAAAAATTAATTCATAACATATCTTTGTGGGTTTTGTCTGGTATTGGTTTTTGGAGGGAATCAGGGAAGGAGGTGACTGAGGAAAGGTAATAGGTGAATTGGGAAAGACCACCAGGGCAGAAAACAGTGAACAATGAAAAAAAAAAAAAACCCACTGAAGAACCTAGAAATGTATAATCTCAAGAGTGACTAAAACGGCAGGATGGATGGGAATCTGCCCTAGGTAGATCTAACTGTAACAGTGTTCTCCCCCATTTGGGAGAGATAAGAACAAAAAAGAAGTAATAACCCTGATGAAAATCCCAACACATAATCCCTATTGTGCTTACTTTTCCCTAGCAGAGAAAAGGTAACTTTCTACTTTATCTTCTTTAGAAGAATGAAGCAGGCACAATCTTTTAACACTGCTGATAGCTCTGAACTACTTTAGTTGATTTGCATACAATAATTATTTACTTAATTAACAAGCTCTCAGCTAAATTGTCCTTTCAACCCTTAACAAGTTGAAAATTATATAAGGTTCCTCTTCAAAGGAAAGGAAATTTTCCCAAATAGGATCTATTGCTAACAACAGAACACAATTTTCCACTTGGTTTCTTGTACCGAGATTTAAACTGGTTCCATGATGAGGGAGGAGAAATTCTTTTGCAACAGAGCTCAAAGAAGCTGAGAAATCTCAGATGTAGCGATCACTGAAAACCCAGAATTTTTAAAATGTAAGTATCCTTAAAGCTAATACTTTTAGTAAAAATTCTTAAAGGCAATAAGAAGACAAAAAGTAAAAGAAAGCTATAAATTCCCCACAGAGGTGGAAGCTAACCTTAAAAAAAATAAATAAAGCACAGTGATTAGAATTCCAAATGCTTTATGTAATAGGCTAGCAGAAATGTATCAAAATTTAATGTTTATGATACATCAGGAACTTTCCCTTGTGGTTCAAGAAGAAAAAATCTAAATCAACCACTTAATCTATGAATAAAGAGAATTTTTGAAATCAATTTAATGAATGTATCACATTTCCAACCTAAAAGATCTTCTTTACACTATTCACAGAATAGCTAACATTTAGAAGAATTGATGCTTTTGAACTGTGGTGCTGGAGAAGACTCTTGAGAGTCCCTTGGACTGCGAGGAGATCCAACCAGTCCATTCTAAAGGAGATCAATCCTGGGTGTTCATTGGAAGGACTGATGCTAAAGCTGAAACTCCAATACTTTGGCCACCTCATGCGACGAGTTAACTCACTGGAAAAGACTCTGATGCTAGGAAGGATTGGGGGTGGGAGGAAGCAGGGATGATAGAGAATGAGATGGCTAGATGGCATCACCGACTTGATGGACATGAGTTTGAGTGAACTCCGGGAGTTGGTGATGGACAGGGAGGCCTGGCGTGCTGTGATTCATGGGGTCGCAAAGAGTCAGACACGACTGAGCAACTGAACTGAAAAAGGATAAATGAGTGGATGTAGTAAGTTCAGTTCAGTTCAGTTCAGTCGCTCAGTCGTGTCCGACTCTCCGCGACCCCATGAATCACAGCACGCCAGGCCTCCCTGTCCATCACCAACTCCCGGAGTACACTCAAACTCATGTCCACAGAGTCGGTGATGCCATCAAGCCATCTCATTCTCCGTCGTCCCCTTCTCCTCCCGCCCCCAACCTTTCCCAGCATCAGAGTCTTTTCCAGTGAGTCAACTCGTCTCATTAGGTGGCCAAAGTATTGGAGTTTCAGCTTTAGCATCAGTCCCTCCAATGAACATCCAGGATTGATCTCCTTTAGAATGGACTGGTTGGATCTCCTTGCAGTATAAGGGACTCTCAAGAGTCTTCTCCAACACCACAGTTCAAAAGCATCGATTCTTCGGCGATCAGCTTTCTTCACAGTCCAACTCTCACATCCATACATGACCACGGGAAAAACCATTGCCTTGACTAGATGTAGTAAGTAAATGAGCCTAAAAACAAAATGCACCGTATCTCAAGTTAGCAAAATGAATAAGGTGCTGGACTGGCCCGTGCCCACTCACCAGATATCCGACTTTGTGTCGTAGCCTTGGTGTTTCAGAACCTCCGGGCTCATATAATGAGGAGTTCCAGTTAGAGTGGTGGCTAGATCACAGGATCCCATTAGGAGTCGAGAAACTCCAAAATCCCCTTGAAATAATAATTAACTTCTATGAATACTTAAAACATGAAAACCAGTACTGCACTGGAAATTAACAACAGTGTGTCTAATTTGACAATTTTAATACACAATCATTCATACCATGTTGAAGAAAAAGTTATACATTTTAAATTATATAATATTGGTGACAAGCTTTAAAAATAAAAGCCTTATAGGAGAAAGAAGAGTTTGATGATAGGAAAGTCAATTATGTAAGCTAAAACTGCTTTTTTTTCCTGGTAACAACTTGAAACAAAAAGATAGTTCAAGTCTGAGTAACAACAAACAATGATTCTGGAAGTACTGAATATATGATTTGCAATTTCATCTGAGTGAGGGGGGAATTTGTTCATTTACAATAAAGAAATTTTAAATAAAAAAAACTGAGACTTTTCAAGAACATGATTATAAAAACTTGAATCCACCAGTTTCAGTATAATTGCCTAATTTGTTGATGGTTTTATATCTTCCCCTCGAAGAACATATTACATGAAAATCAAACAGTTTTGTAACTGTTAGGAGTATAGGCAAACTCGCTATATCACCACTTTAATAATCTGTGATAACTTCTAATTGCTTATGATAAAATAAATTCAGGAGTAGGAAACCTATAGTAATCAAATTAGTAAAACAAATCTAATCATTTGTTAATGGTTAGTGCTTGGCATGGAATAGGAACTCAAAAGACATTTGTTGGATTTACTAATAAATAGCAAATGTTTTATACCTCAGTTTCTATCAGATAATCAGAAACAATTGGTCTTTTTGCTGTTGTTGTTGCTGGGCACAACCAATCAAGCTCAAAAATTTAAGAAGTTTGAATAAACCAATGATTATTCTACCACTTTTAGTTACTTTATATTGCAATTTGATATATAATAATAAAATCTAGAATACACTCTTTCACGGAATACATATTTTAAAATCTTACCAATTTTAAGTTTATTATTTTTAAGAAATATATTCTTTGATTTCAAATCTCGATGAAGTATCTTCCTACAGAAGGAATAAAAGGATATTCAAATTAATGCAAATATAAAATTTTAAAATCCAAATATAAGTAACATATATGAATGAATGTGAAGTGATTCACACATAAATATACATTCCCAGAGATATATCTTTCAATGTTTGAAAGCTTCAAAGCCACAACATTGTTTAATCTCACTGAGAAAATCAAAGTTTCAAAACAGATACAGGGAAACATGTAGTTGAAAGAAGTGTGATGTACTTCCAACTATTTCAATAGGCCAGATTTTATCATGCTTTTATACCCAGTTCACAGAGCAGTTATCATAAAGCTTTATAATCTATTATATACTATATATAATGTATTACATGGTATATATATCTTATATATTCCTAATATACTATATATATTAATTATTATAATCCAATTGTTCACATTTTATATACACGTAGGAAAAATGTTGATGATGGTATTTAATAATAGATAACATTTAAGTAAACAAGCAATGTAAATTATGTCAGTGAAAATTTCATTTCTGAAATTATGAAAACTGGGCAACTAGAAAACCTTTGTCTAAAAAAAACACCTAAAAATGCTGAATAAAGTATATGAGTGTCTTCAAATATAAACAGCTGAGTCCACATGAAAATGAGGCAAATCCTTGGGGATTATGCACAAAGAAAACTGAAAATCAGAGTAAGCAATAGGTGCTGATTTCTCAGCAGCCCAAGGAACTCAGAAGCCACAGGAGCCAAGACCTTGAGCCCATGTAATGTGGAGAGTTGGAACTAACAGAAATGTATAAAGTCAGAATCCCATATGTGGTCCATATCTTAAGAGAAAATATAATCCAAGAAACATTCATTCACAAGTAAACAAAATCATAAGCTTATCTGTACAGATCTGAACTTTGAGTGGAGGAAAAAAATATCTCCCTTCATATTTTTTAACCATGGTCTGCTCACTTACATTTCGAATTCAAATATGCTCTATGGCGCTATGGCTTTAAGACATCCCAACCCAAGAAATTAACATAAAAGTTGGTTCTCTGCTGTTAATAATCTCTTGGGGCACCTGGCAAAAGCAAATGCAAACTGAGTCAGCAGATAATATATAATTAAACCCCTGAGAATTTCAGATAACTTAATAGGATACAATCTATTAAATGAATGTATTTCAAATGATTAAAACAATAAAGAATAGAAAACACAAAACAGAAACAGAATACTATCCAAAAAAAGAGATGATACTGATTTGAAAAACAACCAAATAGAATATCTAGGGGGAAAATGTGACATAAAAACTCAAGACTGAGACCTCAGCTTTCAACTGTGATGGGATTTCCTGGTGGCTCAGGCGGCAAAGCGTTTGCCTGCAATGTGGGAGACTGGGGTTCGATCTCTGGGTCAGGAAGATCCCCTGGAGAAGGAAATGGCAACCAACTCCAGTATTCTTGCCTGAAAATCCCATGGATGGAGGAGCCTGGCGGGCTACAGTTCATGAGGTTGCAAAGAGTCGGATATGACTGAGAAACTAACACACACTTTCAACTGTGATGAAGTAAGTTTATACCACACTAAATTACCCACCTTCAACAGTTGTAAAGAGAACACTGCAAAATTTAAGTCTGAGTACGTTTTTAAAAACAACTCGCTGAAGATACCAGAGATCAGCCAAGGTGAACAAAGGTAGGCATCACTTGAGGGGCCAGAACCTAAGAGAAGGGAAATACATGGAGGTGGGCATTTCCCACTGCATTCTCCTCTGGGGCACTGGCAGAAGCAGTGTCGTGGCCAGAGCCTGCAACAGTTTCACTGGGTTTGGAAAGCAAAAACCTAGAGCTACAAAGGAAGCCAGGACTCAAGGGGCAAATTCTCCAGAGAAAAGGGAACAAAAGAAAACTAAGTCTGACAATCTGAATGGGTTTTAACCTGAGGCACTTGCTGAATCCTAAGAAGCTCAGGGGCGACACGCAGGAGAAAGTAGCTGCTAAGAAGCAGAGCTTTCAGCAGATTCACAAAGCTGAGGAGGGGTCTAGGTAAATAACTAAAGTCTTCAGCTGAATACCGTGAACACTGGAAATAAAAGCAAATGAAACAGACCAGTCCTCAGAAACCTGGCCTTAACTATCTCACTCCTAACTGTATTAAGGTGATCTGCAACTACTACCAGCCAGAAAAACAATCATATCCTAGCGAGAGAAACATAATATCATCCAACATGTCTGGACTATTTTACATATATCGATTGTCGAGTATTCCCTAAAAAATGACCAGCTATGCCAAGAGACAAGACCAAATGACCAAAAACAAACAACAACAAAAAGAAACAAATCCATATGTGATCCACCTATTGGAATTATTGGACATGTATTTTAAAGTAACTATGATATGCTTTATGGCAGAAACTGAAGAGGAACTAAAAAGACTCTTAATGAAAGTGAAAGAGGAGAGTGAAAAGGTTGGCTTGAAGCTCAACATTCAAAAAACTAAGATCATGGCATCTGGTCCCATCACTTCATGGGAAATAGATGGAGAAATAGTGGAAACAGTGTCAGACTTTATTTTTTTGGGCTCCAAAATCACTGCAGATGCTGATTGCAGCCATGAAATTAAAAGATGCCTACTCCTTGGAAGTAAGTTTATGACCAGCCTCAGTTCAGTTCAGTTCAGTCGCTCAGTCATGTCCGACTCTTTGTGACCCCATGAATCACAGCACGCCAAGCCTCCCTGTCCATCACCAACTCCAGGAGTTCACTCAAACTCATGTCCATCAAGTCAGTGATGCCATCCAGCCATCTCATTCTCTGTCGTCCCCTTCCCCTCCTGTCCCCAATCCCTCCCAGCATCAGAGTCTTCCAATGAGTCAACCCTTCGCATGAGATGGCCAAAGTATTGTAGTTTCAGCTTTAGCATCAGTCCTTCCAGTGAACACGCACGACTGATCTCGCTTAGAATGGACTGGTTGGATCTCCTTGCAGTCCAAGGGACTCACAAGAGTCTTCTCCAACACCACAGTTCAAAAGCATCAATTCTTCGGCTCTCAGCTTTCTTCACAGTCCAACTCTCACATCCATACATGACCACGGGAAAAACCATTGCCTTGACTAGACGGACCTTGGTTGGCAAAGTAATGTCTCTGCTTTCTAATATGCTGTCTAGGTTGGTCATAACTTTGCTTCCAAGGAGTAAGCGTCTTGTAATTTCATGGCTGCAATCAGCATCTGCAGTGATTTTGGAGCCAAAAAAATAAAGTCTGACACTGTTTCCACTGTTTCCCCATCTATTTTCCATGAAGTGATGGGACCAGATGCCATGATCTTTGTTTTCTGAATGTTGAGTTTCAAGCCAACCTTTTCACTCTCCTCTTTCACTTTCATCAAGAGGCTTTTTAGTTCCTCTTCACTTTCTGCCATAAGGGTGGTGTCATCTGCATATCTGAGGTTATTGATATTTCTCCCAGCAATCTTGATTCCAGCTTGTGCTTCTTCCAGCCCAGCGTTCCTCCTGATGTACTCTGCATATAAGTTAAATAAGCAGGGTGACAATATACAACCTTGACATACTCCTTTTCCTATGTGGAACCAGTCTGCTGTTCCATTTACAGTTCTGACTGTTGCTTCCTGACCAGCCTAGATAGCATATTAAAAAGCAGAGACATTACTTTGCCAACAAAGGTCCGTCTAGTCAAGGCTGTGGGTTTTCCAGTGGTCATGTATGGATGTGAGAGTTGGACTGTGAAGAAAGCTGATCGCCGAAGAATTGATGCTTTTGAACTATGGTGTTGGAGAAGACTCTTGTGAGTCCCTTGGACTGCAAGGAGATCCAACCAGTCCACTCGAAGCGAGATCAGTCCTGAGTGTTCACTGGAAGGACTGATGCTAAAGCTGAAACTACAATACTTTGGCCACCTCATGCGAAGGGTTGACTCACTGGAAGACTCTGATGCTGGGAGGGATTGGGGACAGGAAGGGAAGGGGACGACAGAGAATGAGATGGCTGGATGGCATCACCGACTCGATGGATATGAGTTTGAGTGAACTCCTGGAGTTGGTGATGGACAGGGAGGCCTGGCGTGCTGTGATTCATGGGGTTGCAAAGAGTCATACACGACTGAGCAATTGAACTGAACTGAACTGATGATATGTTCAAGTAAATAAATGACACAATGAGAGAACTAAATTCTATAAAGAGCTGAATGTCAATTAAAAAAAATAAAGCTGAAACAAATATAATTACCAAAATTAAGAATTCAGTACGTATGTTTGAAAACAGATAAGACATAGCAAAAAAGAAGATTTAGAAACTGGAATAATAGTGAAAAATTTAGTTCAAGTATTGAAAAGGTGACCACACAACCACCTCCAAAAGGACTTATGCCAGCATGCCATGCCTTCCCAGGATGGCTGCTGTCAGTGTCCCTGACCCCGCAGCAGGCCACTGTTGACCCACACCTCTGCCAGAGACTCCAAAAACACTCATAGGAGAGGATGAGGGCACATCCTTCTACTACACCATCTTTGGAAAGGTAGAGATTTCTGACAAAATGTGGTCCACTTGGGAAGGAAATGGCAAACCATTTCAGCCTTCTTTCCTTGAGAACCCTATGAACAATATGAAAAGCCAAAAAGATATGAAACTGAAAGATGAACGTCCTAGGTCAGTACATATCCAATATGTTACTGGAGAAGAGCAGAGAAATAGCTACAGAAGGAACAAAGAGGCTGAGCCAAAGAGGAAATGACACCCAGTTGTGGATGTATCTGGTGGTGAATGTAAAATCCAATGCTGTAAAGAACAATATTGCATAGGACTGGAATGTTAGGTCCATGAATCAAGGCAAATTGGAAGTGGTCAACCAGGCCCACTGTCAATCACCCCAAGTGTGAATGTGACATACTAGAAATCAATGAACTAAAATGGATGAAAATATGCAAATTTAATTCACATGACCATTATATCTATCATTAAGATATAAGTAATAAGATCTATTACTAAGATATGTCTAAGGCAAGACTCCCTTAGACAAAACAGAGTAGCGCTCTTGTCAACAAAAGAGTCCAAAAGGTAGTACTTGGGTGCAATCTCAAGAAAAACAGAACGATCTTGGTTCATTTCCAAGGCAAACCATTCAGTGTCACAGTAATCCAAGTCTATGCGCCAACCACTAATGCCGAGAAGATGAAGTTGAACGGTTCTATGAAAACCTACAAGACCTTCTAGAACTAACACCAAAAAAAGAAGCCCTTTTCATCATAGGGGACTGGAATGCAAAAGTAGGAAGTCAAGAAACACCTGGAGTAACAAGTTTGGCCTTGGAGTACAGAATGAAGCAGGGCAAAGGCTAGCAGAGTTTTACCAAGAGCATGCACTGGTTATAGCAAACACCCTCTTCAAGAACACAAGAGAAGACTCTACACATGGACATCATCAGATAATAAATACTGAAATCAGATTGATCATACCCTTTGCAGTCAAAGATGGAGAAGCTCTATACAGGCAGCAAAAACAAGATGGGGAGCTGACTGTGGCTCAGATCATGAACTCCTTATTGCCAAATTCAGACTTAAATTGAAGAAAGTAGGGAAAACCACTAGGCCATTCGGGTATGACCTACATCAAATCCCTTATGATTATACAGTGGAAGTGAGAAATGGATTCAAGGGACTAGATTTATAGACAGAGCGCCTGAAGTACTATGGGTGGAGGTTCATCACATTGAACATGAGGCAGTGATCAAAATCATCCCCTAGAAAAGAAATGCAAAAAGGCAAAATGGTTGTCTGAGGAAGCCTTACAAATAGTTGAAGAAAAGAAGAGAAGTGAAAAGCAAAGGAGAAAAGGAAAGATATACGCAATGAATGCAGAGTTCCAAAGAACAGCAAGAGATAAAAAAGCCTTTCTAAGTGAAAAATGTAAAGAAAAAGAGAAAAACAACAGAATGGGAAAAACTAGAGATATCTTCAAGAAAATTAGAGATAAAAGGGAACATTTCATGCAAAGATGGGCTCGATAAAGGACAGAAATGGTATGGACCTAACAGAAGCAGAAGATATTAAGAAAAGGTGGCAAGAATACACAGAAGAACTGTACAAAAAAGAGCTTCACGACCAAGATAATCATGATGGTGTGATCACTCACCTAGAACCAGACATCTTGGAATGCGAAGTCAAGTGGGCCTTAGGAAGCATCACTACGAACAAAGCTAATGGAGGTGATGGAATTCCAGTTGAGCTATTTCAAATCCTGAAAGCTGATGCTGTGAAAGTGCTGCACTCAATATGCCAGCAAATTTGGAAAACTCAGCAGTGGCCACAGGACTGGAAAAGGTCAGTTTTGATTCCAAAAACAAAGAAAGGCAATGCCAAAGAATGCTCAAACTACCGCACAATTGCACTCATCTGACACGCTAGAAAAGTCATGTTCTAAGTTCTCCAAGCCAGGCTTCGGCAATACGTGAACCATTCAAGCTGGTTTTAGGAAAGGCAGAGGAACCAGAGATCAAATTGCCAACATCCGCTGGATCATAGAGAAAGCAAGAGAGTTCCAGAAAAACATCTATTTCTGCTTCATTGACTATGCCAAAGTGTTTGTGTGGATCACAATCAATTGTGTAAAATTCTGAAAGATATGGGAATACCAGACCACCTGACCTGCCTCTTGAGAAACCTATATGCAGGTCAGGGAGCAACAATCAGAACCGGACATGGAACAACAGACTGGTTCCAAATAGGAAAAGGAGTACGTCAAGGTTGTATATTGTCACCCTGCTTATTTAACTTCTATGCAAGTACATCATGAGGAACACTGGGCTGGAAGAAGCACAAGGTGGAATCAAGATTGCTGGGAGAAATATCAATAACCTCAGATATGCAGATGATACCACCCTTATGGCAGAAAGTGAAGAGGAACTAAAAAGCCTCTTGATGAAAGTGAAAGAGGAGAGTGAAAAAGTTGGCTTGAAGCTCAACACTCAGAAACAAAGATCATGGCATCTGGTCCCATCACTTCATGGGAAATAGATGGGGAAACAGTGGAAACAGTGTCAGACTTTGTTTTTTTTTTTTTTTGGCTCCAAAATCACTGCAGATGCTGACTGCAGCCATGAAATTAAAAGACGCTTACTCCTTGGAAGGAAAGTTATGACCAACCTAGACAGCACCCTGTATAAGACTGCAAAAGAGACATAGGCATTTAGAACAGTCTTTGGGACTCTGTGGGAGAGGGTGAAGGTGGAATGATTGGGGAGAATGGAATTGTAGCATGTATATTATCATAAGTGACCAGTCCAGGTTCGACGCATAATTTTTCCTCTGTTCATTTCTTTGCATTTGTGCTTTTTTAATAAAAATACTTTTAACTGTAAAGAAAAAAAATTATAAAAAATAAATAAATAAATAAATAAATTTTGAGAAAGTCACAAAAAAATAAATAAAATAAAATAAAATAACTAAAAAAAAAAAAAAAGAAAGCAGAGACATTACTTTGCCAACAAGTTTCCATCTAGTCAAGGCTATGGTTTTTCCCGTGGTCATGTATGGATGTGAAAGTTGGACTGTGAAGAAAGCTGATTGCCGAAGAATTGATGCTTTTGAACTGTGGTGTTGGAGAAGACTCTTGAGAGTCCCTTGGACTGCAAGGAGATCCAACCAGTCCATTCTAAAGGAGATCAGTCCTGGGTGTTCATTGGAAGGACTGATGCTAAAGCTGAAACTCCAATACTTTGGCCACCTCATGCGAAGAGTTGACTCACTGGAAAAGACTCTGATGCTGGGAGAGATTGGCGGCAGGAGGAGAAGGGGACGACAGAGAATGAGATGGCTGGATGACATCATCAACTCCATGGAAATGAGTTTGAGTGAACTCCTGGAGTTGGTGATGGACAGGGAGGCCTGGCATGCTGTGATTCATGGGGTCGCAAAGAGTAGGACACGACTGAGTGACTGAACTGAACAGGGTGGCCTGCAGATTCTTCTTGCTAAAGGTGCTGGCACAAGCAATGGCTCTGTGGCGATGCATGGGCCAGGCAACCCCTATTGCTGGTCTCTGCCACATGGCCACTGTCCTAGATACTGAGGCTCATGCCTGGCTTCCTCATCAGTGTCCTGGGCCCCCAGAACCACGATGTGTCTCTGTGCTGTAAGCCAGGGGTGATGTCAGGTCCTTCTCGAATGCAGCTACAAAGCAGGAATTGCTGACACCTGGCAATGGAGTGGGGTTTCCTTGGAAAAAGTGACCTAAGGACATTCTCAAGAAGTTGGAGCCAAGAGAAAGCAGGAATCCTCCACAACGCCACACACACAACTTCTACTTTCCCATCTCTAGACCTGGGAAAGCACGTCT
This sequence comes from Moschus berezovskii, assembly GCF_049115385.1. Lineage (NCBI taxonomy): Eukaryota > Metazoa > Chordata > Mammalia > Artiodactyla > Moschidae > Moschus > Moschus berezovskii. The sequence continues at coordinate 162,255,036 of NC_142460.1, forward strand.
CCATCCCTCGTCACATTTCAGTTCAGTTCAGTTCAGTTCAGTCGCTCAGTCATGTCAGACTCTCCGCGACCCCATGAATCACAGCACACCAGGCCTTCCTGTCCATCACCAACTCCCGGAGTTCACTCAAACTCATGTCCACAGAGTCGGCGATGCCATCCAGCCATCTCATTCTCGGTCGTCCCCTTCTCCTCCCGCCCCCAACCTTTCCCAGCATCAGAGTCTTTTCCACTGAGTCAACTCGTCGCATGAGGTGGCCAAAGTATTGTAGTTTCAGCTTTAGCATCAGTCCTTCCAGTGAACACCCAGGATCGATCTCCCTCAGAATGGACTGGTTGGATCTCCTTGCGGTACAAGGGACTCTCAAGAGTCTTCTCCAACACCACAGTTCAAAAGCATCAATTCTTCGGCAATCAGCTTTCTTCACAGTCCAACTCTCACATACTGACCTGGATTCCCAAGTAGGTCCTTTCCCTAGGAGCCTCACTATTTTAAAAATTAATTCTTCACATGATCTTTTGGGAAACAGCTTCCCAGGTGGAGAATCCACCTGCTAATACAGGGGACATAGGAGACACAGGTTTGATCTCTGGGTCAGGAAGATCCCTTGGAGAAGGGCATGGCAACCCACTCCAGTATTCTTGCCTGGAGAATCCCATGGACAGAGGAGCCTGGCAGGCTACAGTCTGTAGGGTCGCAGAGTTGGACACACTAAAGTGACTTGGCATGCACCAAGTTGGCTGGGGAAAGGTGTGAACTGCTAGGTGAGGAGGCACTCCTCTTAGGGAAAGTGCCCCAAACTTGTTCTCTCCTCCACTGTGAAAGCACAAATGATGTCAGCAAATGAGCTCTCTTCAGAGAGGCTGCTCTGTACTTCATCTTACAAAATCTAGGCTAATTGAACAGAATCACTTCAATAGAAATGAGTTGGGGTGGGGGGAGTTTGTTTTGTTTTGTGGTTTCTGTGTTATCTCTGGGGCAAAAAAGGAGAAGCAAGACATCGTCTCTGTCCCCAAGGAATTCCTTCACGCCCAGTTCTGCTGTGGTGTCCAGACAAGATGACATTTCAAAGACTGGCCATTTAACTGAACCGAACAGAAGAAAGGCTTTCAGTCCCTCATATACTGGTCCAGCTTATGGAGCATTGTGGGAGTTGGTGACAAGCCTCACAGGATACAAATACCTTTAACAAACTTAGCTCTCTCTATGTGCCAGAGGTTCAGGATCAGGGGAGGAAGGACTTTTAGTGTTACATTCTCAAGATAGCTTTCAGTGAACTGTGAATATTTTCAGCTTTTAATATCACTATTTATAACTGTGTATGCCATAGATTCAGAATATTACAAATGTATAAATAAACCAAATTAAATTAAGCATAGGAAAGCTCCAAAATCTTCGTTTCTTCTGTAACCTCATTCTTCCTAGTTTTTCCAAGGTCTTCTTTATATCTTCTGCCCTGTACTGTGTTAGTCAGAGTTCTCCAGAGAAACAGAACCAACAGGAGGTATAGAAATGGATATAGATACAAATGGAGATTTATTACAAGGAACTGACTCATACAAAGATGGAGGCTGAGAAGTCCCACGATTTGCTCTCAACAGGCTGAAGACCCAGGAAGTTGTCCAGTCTCTAAGTCATGTCCAGTTCTTTGCATGGACTGCATCATTCCAGGCTTCCCTGTCCTTCACCATCTCCCAGAGTTTGCTCAAACTCATGTCCGTTGAGTTGGTGATGTCATCCAACCAGCTCATCCTCTGTTGCTCCCTTCTCCTCCTTCCTTCCATCTTTCCCAGGATCAGATGAGTTTGATGAGTCGGCTCTTCATATCAGGTGGCCAAAGTACTGCAGCTTCAGCTTCAGCACCAGTCCTTCCAGTGAATATTCAGGGTTGATTTCCTTAAGATTGACTGGTTTGATCTCCGTGCAGTCCAAGAGACTCTCAAGAGTCTTCTCCAGCACCACAGTTCAAAAGCATCAGTTCTTCAGTCTCAGCCTTCTTTATGGTCCAACTTTCAAATTCGTACACGACTACTGGAAAAACCACAGCTTTGACTATGTGGACATTTGCTGGCAAAATGATGTCTCAGCTTTTTAATATACTGTCTAGGTTTGTCCTAGCTTTTCTTCTAAGGAGCAAGTGTCTTTTAATTTCATGGCTGCAGTCACTGTCCATAGTGACTTTGGAGCCCCAAAAAACAAAATATGTCACTGTTTCCATTTTTTCCCCATCTGTTTGCCAGGAAGTGATGGAACCAGATGCCATGATCTTAGTTTTTCGACTGTTGAGTTTTAAGCTAAGTTTTTCACTCTCCTCTTTCACCTTCATTCAGAGGCTCTTTAGTTCCTCTTCACTTTCTGCCATTAGAGTGGCATCATCTGCATATCTGAGGTTGTTGACACTTCTCCTGGCAATCTTGATTCCAGCTTGTGATTCATTCAGTCGAGCACTTCGCATGATGGTGGATTCCAACATCCCCCTATCAATGGCAGATCCCCCTATCAGCAGATAGTTGTGATTTTGATATTCTCGCAGGAGAAGATGAGTGCGTATTTTTCTACTCCACCATCTTTTTTGCTTGATGAAGACCCAGGAAAGCTGATGGTATAATTCAGTCCTAGTCTGAAGGCCTGAGACCAGATGAGTCAATGGACTAAGTCTCTCAACCCAAGGGCAGAAGACAGGGTGAGACATCCCAGCTCCTCAATGAGGCAGGAAAATGGGGGCAAATTCCTTCTTTCTCTGTCTTTTGTCTGTTTGGACTTTCAAAGGACTGGATATGTCCAACCATACTGGAGAGGACAGATTCCACCAACTCAAATGCTAATCCCATCTTACAGACACACCCAGAAGCAATGTTTAATCTGGGCATCTCACAGCCCTCTCAAACTGACACATAAAATTAACTATCACATGCACTAAAGTATTTCTCAAGGCACTGGCAACATAGAAGCCTAATTCACCTTCTTCTTGTTCCAAAGTAATCTTCCAAACTTATTTGTAAGCAGAATTTTCAAAATACATTTGAATATGTGCTCTAGGCCATAGGAGGAAAAGGCTGGAATAATGCTTGTTGCTGCTACTGCAAAGTCACTTCAGTCGTGTCCGACCCTGTGTGACCCCATTGACGCAAGCCCACCAGGCTCCCCCGTCCCTGAGATTCTCCAGGCAAGAACACTGGAGTGGGTTGCCATTTCCTTCTCCAATGTGTGAAAGTGAAAAGTGAAAGTGAAGTCGCTCAGTCATGTCCGACCCATAGTGACCCCATGGACTGCAGCCTACCAGGCTCCTCCATCCATGGGATTTTCTAGGCAATAGTACTGGAGTGGCTTGCCATTGCCTTCTCCAGTGCTTGTAATAGATCTTTTATTGGCTATAGTTGAAAGATTTAAGTAGAAGGTTGAGGAAACACTGTGATAGGCTGTATTCTTGTTCCCAAATATTTGCATCTCTTGTGCCTGGCAGTGTGTGTCCCCCTTGGAGAAATAGGCACCTCCACTGGACTTGGTCATTTGACTTCCTTGGATCCATGGCATGCAAACAGACCAGGCAAATATTATGTCTGAGCAGAGCCTTAAAGAACCACTGAGTGTTTCCCTTAACTTTCTTGCTTTTTCTCTGCCAACAGAAAGCATGAGCTGCACCTTCAGTGCAGACAGTGAGACGGGAAGACTCAAAGTGGATCTGCAGCTGCCAAGAGGCAACAAAAGCAAGAACTGACTGTCCTAAGTCACTGAGGTTGGGTTTTGTGTTAACACAGCATAAGGAAGGAGTTTCAGGGCTATAGCCTCAAGGTAGCTTTGAGTGAACTGTGAATACTCTTAAGCTTCACACATCATTATTCATAAGTGTCCATGCCATGTGCTAAAAGAATCATTCTTTTGGATTTAAATTCTTTTTTAATATTTTATTTTTGTCTTCAATTTTTGTCAGTTTGATGACTATGTCTCTTGATGTGTTCCTCCTTGAGTTTATCCTGCCTGAGAGTCTCTGTGCTTCCTGGACTTGATTGACTATTTTCTTTCCCAAGTTCGGCAAGTTTTCAGCTATTATCTCTTCAAATAGTTTTCAGGTTCCTTTCTCTCTTTCTTCTCCTTCTGGGACCCCTATAATACAAATGTTGATAGATTTAATGTTGTGGTCTCTTAGGCTGTCTTCACTTTTTTTTTTCTTTCATTCTTTTTCTATATTCTGTTCTGTGGCAATGATTTCCACCATTCTGTCCTCCAGGTCATTTGTCTGTTCTTCTGCCTCAGTTATCCTGCTATTGATTCCTTCTAGCATATTATTCATCTCTGTTTGCTCTTTAGTTCTTCTAGGTCTTTGGCAAACATTGCTTGCATCTTTCCATTGTTCTCCTGAGATCCTAGATCATCTGCACTATCATTATTCTGAATTCTTTAGTTGTTTTTCCGGGGTTTTATGTTATGCCTTCATCTGGGACATAACTTTCTGCTTTTTCATCCTGATTAACTATCTGTAATGTATTTTTTCTAGCTGCTGTGGGATTGTGGTTCTTCTTACTTCTGTCTGCCCTCTGATTTGTCGTTGTTCAGTCACTCAGTTGTGTCCGACTCTTTGCAGCCTTCTCTGTCCTTCACCATCTCCCAAAGCTTGCTCAAACTCATGTCCATTGAGTCGGTGATACCATCCAACCATCTTATCCTCTGTTGCCCCCTTCTCCTCCTGCCTTCCAACTTTCCCAGCATCAGGGTCTTTTCCAATTAGTCAGGTCTTTTCCAATGAGGTGGCTCTTTGCATCAGGTGGCCAAAGTATTGGAGCTTCAGCTTCAGCATCAGTCCTTCCAATGAATATTTAGGGTTGATTTCCTTTACAATTGACTGGTTTGATTTCCTTGCTGTCCAAAGGACTGTCAAGAGTCTTCTCCAGTACCATAGTTTGAAGGTGTCAATTCTTTGTCATTCAGCCTTTTTTATTGTCCAGCTCTCACATCCATACATGACTACTAGAAAAACCATCAGTTCAGTTCAGTTCAGTCGCTCAGTCGTGTCCGACTCTTCGCGACCCCATGAATCACAGCACGCCAGGCCTCCCTGTCCATCATCAACTCCTGGAGTTCACTCAAACTCATGTCCACAGAGTCGGTGATGCCATCCAGCCATCTCATTCTCTGTCGTCCCCTTCTCCTCCCGCCCCCAACCTTTCCCAGCATCAGAGTCTTTTCCAGTGAGTCAACTCGTCACATGAGGTGACCAAAGTATTGCAGCTTCAGCTTTAGCATCAGCCCCTCCAATGGACACCCAGGATTGATCTCCTTTAGAATGCACTGGTTGGATCTCCTTGCGGTATAAGGGACTCTCAAGAGTCTTCTCCAACACTACAGTTCAAAAGCATCGATTCTTCGGTGATCAGCTTTCTTCACAGTCCAACTCTCACATCCATACATGACCACGGGAAAAACCATTGCCTTGACTAGACGGACCTTGGTTGGCAAAGTAATGTCTCTGCTTTTTAATATACTATCAAGGTTGGTCATAACTTTCCTTCCAAGGAGCAAGCGTCTTTTAATTTCATGGCTGCAATCAGCATCTGCAGTGATTTTGGAGCCCAAAAAAACAAAGTCTGACACTGTTTCCACTGTTTTTCCATCTATTTGCCATGAAGTGATGGGACCAGATGCCATGATCTTTGTTTTCTGAATGTTGAGCTTCAAGCCAACCTTTTCACTCTCCTCTTTCACTTTCATCAAGAGGCTTTTGAGTTCCTCTTCACTTTCTGCCATAAGGGTAGTGTCATCTGCATATCTGAGGTTATTGATATTTCTCCCAGCAATCTTGATTCCAGCTTGTGCTTCTTCCAGCCCAGCGTTCCTCATGATGTACTCTGCATATAAGTTAAATAAGCAAGGTGACAATAGACAACCTTAACGTACACCTTTTCCTATTTGGAACCAGTCTGTTGTTCCATGTCCAGTTCTAACTGTTGCTTCCTGACCTGCATACAGGTTTCTCAAGAGGCAGGTCAGGTGGTCTGGGATTCCCATCTCTTTCAGAATGTTCCACAGTTTATTGTGATCAACACAGTCAAAGGCTTTGACTATATGGACCTTTGTAGGAAAAGTCATGTTTCTGCCCTCTGAGGCTAAGAGGCTTGTGTAAGCTTCCTGATGGACTGGTGGTGGGAAAAGCTGGGTCTTGCTCTGGTGGGCAGGGTCTTGTTCAGTAAAGCTTTAATCCAATTTTCTGCTGATGGGTGGGTTTACACTCCCTCCCTGGTAGTTGTCTGGCCTGAGGCGACCCAGCCCTGGGGTCTGCAGGCTCTTTGGTAGAGCTAATGGCTACCTTCACAAGGGCTTACACCAAAGGGGACCTTCAAGGACTGCTTCAGCCAGTGCCCCCATCCCTGTAGTATGTCCGTGCCGACCCACACCTCCACAGGAGACCCTCCAACACTAGTAGGTAGCTTTGGTTCAGTCTCCTGTGGGGTCACTGCTCCTTTCCTCTGGGTCTTGGTGAAGGCAAGATTTTGTTGTGCCCTCCAAGGCTGGAATCTCTGTTTCCCCCAGTCCTGTGGAAGTCCTGTAATCAAATCCTACTGGCCTTCAAGGTCAGTCCCTTTGTTAGATTCCCCAGGCTGTGAAGCCTGATGTGGGATTCAGAACCTTCACAACAGTGGGAGGAGTTCTTTGGCATTATTGGTCTCCAGTTTGTGGGTCATCCACCCAGTAGGTATAGGATTTGATTTTATCATGATCGCACCCTTCCTACCATCTGGCTGTGGCTTCCTGTTTGTCTTTGGAAGTGGGATATCTTTTTTTGCTGGGTTCCAGCATTCTCCTGCAGATGGCTGTTCAACAGCTAGCTGTGATTTTGGTGCTCTTGCAGGAAGAGATGAGTGCATACCCTTCTACTCTGCCATCTTGAACCAGAAGAAGTTAGGCTTTATTTTCTGTTTTACGTTGTTGTTTAGTCACTAAGTCATGTCCAACTGTTTTGCAACCCTGTGGACTGTAGCCCACCAGGCTCCTCTGTCCATGGGATTTCCCAGGCAAGAATGGGTTGTCATTTCCTTCTCCCGGGGATCTTCCCGACTCTTAACACCATTTAATAAGTGAATGAATAAATTTAAGTATAAAATTGAAATTTCTCCATCTGTAGAGAAAAACTTTGCAATAATTGGTTACAATAACATAATGAAAGGTGCATCATTTATTATCTGAATCACAAAGTATGGTATTTCAGATCTACATATCCACAAATACCCAAATATTTAGCCCTATTTAATGACTTTCTTAGAATGCTGAAGGGTTAAAAACAAATTTAAATCCTCTCTTTAAAGGATTATTTTAAACTCATTTATTTTAACTATTACTAAGCCAACCCAAAATACATCAAAAATGTTTGGGTTTCTAAATCAACCAGATTTCACTTTTGTATTTTGTACACTGAAGACCAAAGTTGACATCTTTATAGGTGTTGTTTTCCCTATGTCTAAGTTAACAAATATGCCAAGGAACAGTAGAGAAAATAAAAGGAATACAAATATAACTGTATGTACACAGAAGTCTTATATTCAGCAGTTTATTAAAAGATTGTTTCATATTTTTTTATCATTGTCTCTTAGGATAGTTTGACACCATTCAAAAGATTGTTGTGAACTGTCAGTAAGTCAGTGGCTGTCTCATCAAGCATGTGTTTCAGAAGAGATACAGAATCAGCAGAAGAAGAAGCATCAAATAATCAGATTACTTTTTATGCCATCAGAAAGCACAGATGACACATTTAAACTATTTGACATTCATGGATTGCCCGGCCTTGGTGTACCCTACAAACTTCCACTTCTGTTCAAGAAGAATGTTACCACTCCTAAGTTGAAAGCTAACATGGATCCCTCAAAGCATCTACTTATATTTGTCTATGTATGTTCATCTTTCCAAATGCATTCTTATCATATTATGGGTCTATAAAACATTTAACATCTAAAATATCTTGTTTTTGACATGTAGGAAAAATAGTAAAACATTAAAAAAAATAAAACATTTGAGGCCAATATTGCAAAGGCAAATTATAAATAGTTGAACCCATATAGCATACTTTGACCTTTTTTATCAGATACTTAATGTCAAAACTGACTTTTGGTCTGAACACTTATATCTTCTGCCTTAATTCCTTAACTTGTCTTGGGATGTGAGCATATTTAGATGTGCACTGACACACTTCAAAGTAACCCCACAATCTATCTGCAGCATGCTAGGGTATTCACAGCTCAAGCCTGCTGGAAGATGTAATGAATTCACTGATGCTAAAGGTACCGGAGAAATGCTTATGGCTCACAGGATAGGATCAGATATAGAGAAATATGTTTAATACAAGTTTCTGTTTTGTATTTAAAGTCAGTGCTATTTTTAGAACAACATAAAAGGTAATCAAGTAAATCCTCTAGGTATAATCATTCGACAGTTTCTTCATAAAAAAGCATATCATAGATGTCTAAGTATAGTCATTTACATTTGGATTTGCTTCCTTTTCATTCTACCTCCCAAATTTCATTTTTCATGTTCAGACATGACTGTGAAAAAAACCCTGTGCCTCAGTAATAAATGAACATACCTTTCATGCATGTAGTCAACTCCCAGCAACAGCTGGATAAACCATTCTATTATCTGACTCTCTGGAAAGGTTTTCCCAACTTCTTTATATTCTTGTATTTTACAGTCCAGATCTCGACCCTGAAACAAAACAGTATTTATATATATATGTTTCCTTCAGTTATAATACTATCACAGCAAGACCTCTCAACTTGGCCAAAAGTTGCCAGCCTTTGGAGCCTTCTTCTCAACTAGGCATCCCCTTTGGTCAAAAGAGACTTGAACAAATGCTAACATATTTCTAACAGCTCAAAGTCACATTCCTAGGATGACCCTAGTTCCCCTTAACGTGCCTGTTTGAGAAAACTCAAGGCTGCCAAAAAAAATTGTTCCAGCCACACCTCAAGATGGAGCCCTTGTCCCCTACCCACTGGGGAAGGCAGGAGCCCAAATTCAATAAGTGCTAGCTAGCAAAATCAGATGGTTCAGAGGAACCAACTGCCTTCCCACTTTCTGTCATATTTCAGCTCCCTGACTGCTCAGGCCCCTGCCTGCATTGCCTCCTCTGCCTCCACTCCATTGTTGTTTAGTCGCTACGACATGTCCAACACTTTGTGACCCTATGGACTGCAGCATACCAGACTTCCCTGTCCTTCACTGTCTCCCAGAGTTTGCTCAAATTCATGCCCATTGAGGTGATGCCATCCAACCATCTCATCCTTTGCCACCACCTTCTCCTCCCGCCCTCAATCTTACGGTCAGCACTAGGATCTTTTCCAGTGAGTCGGCTCTTTACATCAGGTGGCCAAAGTACTGGAGCTTCAGCTTCAGCATCAGTCCTTCCAATGAATATTTAGGGTTGACTGGTTTGATCTCCTTGCAGTCCAAGGGACTCTCAAGAGTCTCCTCTAGCACCAGATTGAAAAGCATCAGTTCTTCAGCGCTCAGCCTTCTTTATGGTCCAACTTTCAAATTTGTACATGACTACTATAAAACTACAGCTTTGACTATAGGGACCTTTGTCAGCACTGTGTCCACTTTATGTGGACTTTATCCATTCCGTTACTCTCCCTTTAAATTGCCCAGTCACTTCGTCCACAGCACAGTGGAGCTCAGTTCTTTCTACTCCCATTAGTGTTTACTGAAGAAACTCTGTCTTCAGCACTTCAACTATTGGCTAGCTGTGTTTATCTCATGTAAGAACAAAATTCTTCTAAAGGGTATTAACTTTTATTACATTACCTAAATATTACCTAAAAATTGTCTTTATTATATTACATATTAATATGTACCCACATAAAATTAGGAATGATTTCCCTTATGTTTAGAATTTTACATAACTATAAAACCCTAACATGTATACAAATTAAAAACAGAGACAATAAAAGTTAAATTAGTGATGGCAATTTAATATAAAATGATGCTGTTTTGGTGCTTACACTGTGCATACAGTACTAGTCCTGGAGTATAGATTCTTTTTGGTTTGGTAAGCCCTGACTACCACTTTCCTGAGATGGCTTACCTCTCATCTTCTCTGTTTAACTATAGCAACACTCAGGAATACAGCACCTGCCGACTCCTGAGGGGCCCAAACATATCATTTAAACATTAGTAATCTCTGTTCTACTACTCACTGCTGTTCAGTTAAGAATAACACTTGGTGCCAAAAGCTAATTCAGATCACAAATGACAAACACTTAAAACTGCCTGGTGGTGTTTGATACAAAACTCTTTCTGATTATGCTGATATTAATGTATTTCAACTACTATAGAAATGAAGACACAAGATGTCAAATTCTCTTAGAGAACCCCCATACCTTATCTGTTTTACCTTAAAACACTGAAAATTAGAAAAAATTCAAGAAGCTTTCCTTTGAAGAAAAGGATGGGTTAAATGTGACTGTGGTCTTTGGAGGATGCCAACAATGCAGGCCCACAAAAAGGAGAGGTACTTGCTCCCCTCGCAAGGAGCATCAGAAACAAACATTAAGCCACTCAGACTATTCCTGATAGTTATCATCATTAGATGCAAAGGAAAAGCATTCATCACCAATGAAACAAAGACAAATTGCTTCTAATCAAACAACACAAGGTTGACTAACTAACTCATGTGTGATGCACTTTTATTTTCTTTCAGTGCAATGTGCAAACATTTGCCTAGAATTTTCTGTCCTTCTACACAGGGCATGACAAGTCATAAGTGACATATTAAGCAACTCACATCCTCACTCAAACTCAACATCCTATTGGATTTTCTGGGCCGAGGAGATCAAAGTTTATGATATGAATTGAGTATTTGACTTTTTGTCAAACAAACCTTTGTTTCCTTCTCATCCTCCAAACCTGCCTTTATATATTCTCTTTTTAATCCTTTTTCTCCTCCTTTTTGTGCTCAGTCATGTCTGACTCTTTGTGATCCAACAGACTGTAGCTCACTAAGCTTCTCTGTCCATGTAATTTCCCAGGCAAGAGTACTAGAGTGGGTTGCCACTTCCTTCTCCAGAGGATCTTCCCAACCCAGGGATTGAACTTCTGTCTCCTGTATTGGCAGGTAGATTCTTAACAACTACACCACCTAGGAAGCCCCTCTTTTAATCCTGCTGCTAAGTCACTTCAGTCGTGTCCGACCCTGTGTGACCCCATAGACGGAAGCCCACCAGGCTCCCCCATCCCTGGGATTCTCCAGGCAAGAACACTGGAGTGGGTTGCCATTTCCTTCTCCAATGTGTGAAAGTGAAGTCGCTCAGTCATGTCCGACCCTTAGCGACCCCACGGACTGCAGCCTACCAGGTTCCTCCATCCATGGGATTTTCTAGGCAAGAGTACTGGAGTGGCTTGCCATTGCCTTCTCCGCTTTTAATCCTAGTGCATACCGAAATCCTATTGACCATACTTTCACAGTGTCATAATGTTTCTATAAGTTTCACAAAACATTTTTTGACATTAGATCATTACAGAAAGGTGAATTGAAAAAATATATAATTTTTCCAAACACAGATTTCCTTATTTATCCAAGAGGACTCTAGTAAAGCTTTCTCTCACACAACAAAAAAAAAACTTTATTAAAAAAACAAGATCTCCTTTCAATATCCCATTTAGAGTCTCTAAATATGATAAAACACCCGCTTCCTGAATAGCTTCAGTTAGGAGTGATAGAAGGAAAGTGAAGAAAGCAGAGAGGAGGGAGGAACAAGGAGGAAGGAAGGAAAGAAAGAAGGAAGAAAGGAAGGGAGGAAGGGAAGAAGAGGGAAGGAAGAATGAAGAGGGAGGGAAGAAAGAAATGAAAAGAAAAGCTGGTCTTAAATATCAGTGAAGATAGCTTCAAACCAATATTTCTTACTTTAGGAAAGTCATATAGAAGTACAGTCACCCGTATGAAAAATGGCCTTTGTGTATGTATTTTTGCCTGCCTCAGAAAATACTGAAATTTAGAGAAATATATCTGCATGTTCAAATAACACTTCTTTCAGGAATTTGTCTCCAAACTGCAACACTGTTTTTCATTCCTATGATCATTCTAAAACTATATTAGCTAAAGAAATATAAATTTCTACACATTTGTGTCAGCTTCAGTATTGATCTCCTTGTGAGTCATCTTGGCCATAGAGGAGCACGCTTCCTGGGTGACATTTATTCTTCATCTATTATCTCCTTAGCTCCACCCTCAAGTAGTAAGTGGCTGCTTGTCTGTTTCTTGCACTGATGTTATTAAGTGTGTGCACATTTCCTGTAACTAAAGAAATATATACTTAGACTGTTCTGTTCTGTTCCGTTGCTCAGTCGTGTCCGACTCTTTGTGACCCCGTGGACTGTAGCCTACCAGGCTTCTCCATCCATGGGATTCTCCAGGCAAGAATACTGGAGTGGGTTACCGTTTCCTTCTCCAGGGGATCTTCCCGACCCAGGGATCGAACCCGGGTCTCCCGCATTGGCGGCAGACGCTTTAACCTCTGAAGCCCATACTTAGACTACTGGGGAATAAAAAGATGAGGGTCTTCAATACTAGGCCTCAAAGTGAAATGTCAAAAGAAGGGTGTGTGTACAGAAGCACTCTTCTCAGGTAGAGACATAAGAATAACAAATGTACTAGTTTTTAGCATTAAGCAAAGGACATATTCTACTGACAAGAGATCAGAATGCCAAAAAATTAAATTAATCAGAGAGCTGGGTCTTATTCTCCTTAAGATATTCCCCACCCTGAAGTTTTCATTCTGTATGTTTATCTGTAAGACAAGCTATTTGTCTTGAATTTACTTTGTTCTTTAATAAACACTCTGTAGATTTTCTTAGGATTTAATTAAGGTGGTCAAATCACTCACAAATTAAGACACAATGAATTTCATACAAAAAGAAAGAAACAATTTTTTTGTGAAGTAGTCTGATTTTAATTGAGCAATATGAAAAGCATTTATTTCTTTTGTTAAGCCATCATCAAAGTAAAAATCAAATGTTTTGGATGAAATGTCACAGTTTGGTTTCACAAGTTCTTATCACAGTATCTGTAATAAGTTCTGTTTCCTTGACTTTGTATTTGAGAAATATTTAATGATGACTTTTATTGCTAAAGCAACTCTAATGAGAAGGTTCAAGAAGACTTTAACTTGAGCCAACATTAATGTTGTTCTGACAGAAAATGTTTTCCTTCACTAACATCATCCCCTTGAAAGTTGCAATAAAAGCCCTGATGTTAAATTCTAAGGTTTCAAAAATCTGTAACCCAAAATGTGCCATTTGATGGATTAATGATCTTGCTTCCTTCCACCATCCAAGTTAACCAACATGAGATTGAAATGCCAAAACCTTAAAGAAATGAAGAGCAACCCAAATACAGTGTCTGAACTCCATCTTTGATTGCCATTAAAAAGTTTTAAATCTTAAAAGGACTTCATTTTAAAAATTAATCTGTTTTTTAAGTCATCAATAGAAGCACTTATCTCCAGTTTAAAGGAGGGAGGAGAGCCTTCTCAGAGCCCGAGTACAACGCAACTGCAACGTTCAGAGCACACGCAAAGGGCAAAATAATCTCTGAATTTCAGGGCTAGAAGCAGATTGAAAAACTGTTCTGCCCTACTTCTTCATTCTAAAATGAAAGAGCTGCGCCTGATTAATTCTCTGGGCTGACATCTTAAGATTCAGCTCCCTCACCTCTGCATCTCCTTTAAATGATGTTCTGACACATCCTTCCAGTAGACCTCAAAATTTTGCACATGTCAGACACACCCAAGTAGAGTGTTTAAAATGTATATTCCTGGGCTGTATCAACAGAGGCTCTGATTTGGTAAATTAGAAGAGGACCAAAGAATTCTGTATTTTTAACAAGCATCCTAAGTGACTTTGGGACAGGTTATAGACCACACTTTAAGAAAATGATGTTAGATAATAACACAGATGGGCCAAATATCTCACCTACTAACGGGAACATTTTGTCAAATAGTTTGAAAAATTTCAAAGGCGAAAGATGTATTTGAGAAAGTCAAGGTTGAGTAAGATTTTATAATGACATGTTTCTAACTTTGTAAATGGAGTTCATAAAAAGTGGGGAAAATGTCAAATCATGTTATGTTCTTAAACACAAAATAAGAAGACCCAGTTTCTAAATGGTTACTAAAGAATACCATGTAGTATCGTGCTATTTATGTCTGATAATATAACTGAGCACTCGGGTTTAGTTGCCAATTTTCTTCCAAATCCTTTTAGTGTAAGTTTCTTCCTGCTGAGGTAAATGTACATGAATTAGAATAAAATGGTACAACTTACTTTTTCTTAAGAAGTGACATGAAATAATGCTTTCATCTATAAATGTGATGCTAAAGTCCACATACTTTCTACTTTCAAACCCTATCTAGTCTCCTATTGATAGAAAATACAATAATCAATTAAATCATCATTACATTAAGACATATTTGTGTACTCAAATTGATACACATATATTTCTGTGTCTGTGGATATGCATGTATTATATAAATAGAGGTAGATAAAGACACAAAACAAAAGTGAGAATAAGCCAAGGGAAGGAGCAGCTTTCATGTGCAACATGATGATCTGGTGAGCACGTGCACTGTGAGCTGACTACCAGTCAAGTTGATTGACACATCCAATATCTGACATGGTTCCTGTGTGCATGCATCTGTGTGTGTGTGTGTATGCGCAGGCATGTGTGTTGAGAGCACTTAAGATCTACTCTCTTGACAAATTTCAGGTGTACACTATGGTATTGCTACCCATGGTCATGCTGTACATCAGATTCCCCAGAACTTGTTCATCTTGTAAGTTAAAGTGTTATTTTCATATTTTGCATTATTCACAAAGACAGGCTTGATTAGTGTGGCTGTATTAAAATCTATCTTTAGTTTAGGGCCACATCTGAAACATGTTTGGTTAGCACTGCTGATATGAACAATAAAACAATCCAACTATATTAATTCATGTCCAGGTAGAAAGAGATAATTTCATGTTTGAGAAGATAGGAACCATGAACTATTTGGTTGACTCCATTAAATATTAAAGGAGGAAAGAGTAAGCCAAGTAAGAAAAAAAAGAGCAGTTTTCCCTGTTCCCCTGTGACCCTGGTCCTGCCCTGGATGAAATCCAACATTCCAGACATGAGATTGCCAGAAAATCACTCCACCTCTCCAGAGTTCCATTTCCTCATCTACAAAATATAACTAAGAAATAAGAATCTACTTCTCTTTTAAAAAAATGGGGGCATGGTTAGAGGACACAGGAGCCAATTTGAAGAAGCCCCACCCGCCAAAGCTGTGCCAAATTAAGAAACAAAATAATAATGACAGCATTGGGCAATAACCCATAGAATAAAATAAACATCCATGATTCCATACTGATACAAATAATTGAATAAAGACATCAACGGAGGGGAAGGAAGGATGGCATAGCTCTAACAGAAGAACCCTAATTAGTAAATGTAGAAAGAATGAGGAAAATTCTTAGTCACAATTAGACAAACATAACAGTAAAGCAACTCCAGGCAACTACTACTAAAAAAATGCAAACATCAGGGTATGAAAGTTTGAAAAGAAATAGGACAGAAAGTTGCTCAGGGAACCAGGAGAACAAGACAGGGTAATTTTCATGAATAATAGCACCCAGCTAATGGCCTGAGTAGAAAACCACACCAACCAGCAGGGCCCGCCAGATTCCCCTCCACCAGCTCCCCTCTCCCCCACCCCGCCCTGTTCACAGCTGAGCCTCATCTTTGCTCAGTGCTCCATAAACGCTGACTCAGTTTTCATCTATGACTCTATCTTTCTATTTCTACACTGGCCATCCTCCTTTTTTTTCAGTTCTCTGCCCTGGCAGCCCATTAGATCACCTGGAAAGCTTTCAAAAGTCCTTCTGGGTCATACTCCAGACCAATTAAATCAGACTTTCTGGAGGAGGGCTTTAGCCCTCAGGAGTTTTGAAAGCTTTCCAGATGACTCCAGAGTGCAGCCAAGGTTAAGCACTACCACTATATTGATACAATTTTTATTTAGCCATGTTAATATCATAGTGCGGGAAAAAGACAAGTCCAACCTTCTCTGCTTTCTGGCAAAGTGATTTCAACATATATGACAGATAGAATGATGCAACATTTAATCTTTTACACATCGGCACTTGACAGAAATAAGGTGGGAAGCAGCTGGAAGCAAATGGTAAAGAATTCATCAAAAGGAAAGAAATTTCCTGAGTACTAACTTTTTTGTGGCTCACTACACGGGCTCATGATGCGACACAAAAATGAATCCGAAAAAGATCAGTCCCACACGCTGAGAGTCTGAGATGGATTATACTATGTATAATGTGCTGACTGTCACCTAGCTGAAACGCTATGAGAGTCAGGGATTGAGTGAGGGGTGATTTTCAGCCAGGAGATAACAGGAGTCTTTGTAGAGGGGGCGGCATTTCACAGGGCCTGGGAGGATGGGAAGGATGTTCTGAAAGGGCACAGATGAAGAGGTATGAGACTGTGGAGAGCCGGCAGGGGACAGCTGGTAGTCCCATTTCCCAGGCTGGAAGAGAATAAAGACACCAATATTTGAAATATTCTGTCACTTTTGTAGTTTGGGGACTATTACTCATTGAAGATTTGGTTACATCTTGACAGGAAGTTGTGAGAATCAGGTTATTTGCTTTTTACATTCATAACTGGTCTTCCCTGGTGGTTCCGTGATAAAGAATCTGCCTGCAATGTAGGAGACTCGGGCTCAATCCCTAGGCCAGGAAGATCCCCTAGAAAAGGAAATGGCAACCCACCCCAGTATTCTTACGTGGGAAATTCCATGGACAGAGAAACCTGGTAGGTTACAGTCCCTGGGGTCCCAAAGAGCCAGACACCATGTTGAACTAAACAACACAACACTCATAACATAATGTAATGAGTCCAAAGCGTTGGGTGGTGAATATAAGGGGCCTTGTGAATGCATTTATATGTATTTCAATCTTGAAAGACCTCAGGTTAAATTACAGAGGAGGAAACTTGGAGATTAAAAAACACCAGCTATTTCAATGGTGATAACATTTCCTATGAGGTGCAAGTCTGGCCATCTGCCATTTCCAATATTATTATTTTACCTCAATAAAAAGAGGATAATACCAGACTTCTGTGAGTTAAGATGAAGTTTGGGTGGGAAGATGAGAAAAATTTCTGTTAGCAAGGAAAAATAGCGACCCACACGTCGTCATCCCTCCGAGTCAGGAAAGTGCGTGCTGACAGCTCAGCAGGTGGAGCCAGGAAGCCCCGCAGCTGTTCCCTGGCTGCCAGCCAAAGCCATTACCATGGCAACGCCCTTGGGGTGGGAGGAGCAGCTTAGCCTGCGGAAACCACCAGCATTTAAAAAGTAACACACATGATCCTGGATTGGATCCTACGGGAGAAAAATATTCCTATAGAAATGTCCTTTTTCAAGATATAATTGGGACAGATGGGCTCAATTTGAGTGTGAATTGTGGGTTAGATGGGTGTTTCCCAAATTTCAGTGTGCTTCAGCCTCACCTGGTGGGCTTGGCAAAACACAGATGGCCAGACCCCACCCCCAGAGTTTCCAGATTCATTATGGCTGAGGTGGAAGCTAACAATCTGTGTTTCTCACTGAAGATTCCAAATGATGCTGATGCTGATGCTGCTGGCATGGGGTCGCACACTGAGAATCACTGTATGACACACTAGCATTGCATCAATGTTCATTTCCTGAGTTTGATCTTTTTACTGTAGTTATGTTAAGGAAATATCCTTAGCTCGTAGAAAACACTCACAGGAGGACTTAGGACAAAGGGGCAACGGGTCTGCAACTTACTCTCAAGTGATTCAGGAAAAAAGTAGATAGACAGATAAACAGAATAATAAAGCAAATGTGGGTAAACCTGGATGAAATTAAAAGACAGTTACTCCTTGGAAAAAAAGTTATGACCTACCTAGACAGCATATGAAAAAGCAGATACATTACTTTGCCAACAAAGGTCCATCTAGTCAAGGCTATGGTTTTTCCAGTAGTCATGTATGGATATGAGAGTTGGACTGTGAAGAAAGCTGAGAGCCGAAGAATCGATGCTTCTGAACTGTGGTGTTGGAGAAGACTCTTGAGAGTCCCTTGGACTGCAAGGAGATCCAACCAGTCCATCCTAAAGGAAATCAGTCCTGAATATTCATTGGAAGGGGTGAAGCTGAATGCAATACTTTGGCCACCTGATGCAAAAAACTGACTTATTTGAAAAGACCCTGCTAGGAAAGACTGAAGGTGGGAGGAGAAGGGGACGACAGAGGATGAGATGGTTGGATGGCATCACCTACTTAATGGACATGAGTTTGAGTAAACTCCAGGAGTTGGTGATGGACAGGGAGGCCTGGCGTGCTGCAGTCCATGGAGTCGCAAAGAGTCAGACATGACTGAGAGACTGAACTGAACTGAACTGAAATCTGGATGGAGGATATATGGGAGTTCACTGTGTTTTGTAACTTTTCTAGTAGATCCAAATTACATTTAAATTAATAATTAAAAATTAATATAAGGAAAGAAAGTTATAGTTTATCATCAAGATCTGTTCAATATGGTAGCCACTAGCTACACATGGTTATTTACATTTAAATTAATTTAAATTAAATAAAGTTTAACATTCAGCTCCTCAACCACACTAGCCACACTTCATCAGGTGCTAAAGAGTCATATGTGACCAGCAACTACCATATTGGACAGCACAAATATTGAGCGTTACCATCATCACACAAAGTTCCACTGAACAGTTCTCACTACAGTGAAAAATAGTTTACAACTGAGAAAGTCTCTGTGGAAAATTCAGTGTGCTGAAAGCAGCAGCAGAGGTAGCAGTAACAGTAAAAGCAATAGGAGTCAGTTGTTTCCCACAGTAAATAGTTTATTAACTGAATGGGGCAAAAAGAAAAAATGATTAACAGTGTAGCTAAATTTGTAAATCCCTGGATTTTGCATGGATCAGTGACATAATTGCTGGAGTAGGTGTTCTTAGCCACATTCTGTACATCTCATCATTTTACTGATTTTCTTAACAATCTGTTGGATGAAGGAGAAATAATCACTCAAATGTTCTGGTTATTTTTCTTTTTTTCCCCTCCTTCTCCTTCAAGTAGAGTTGATGGGCAAACTCCCAGCAAGGCTGTGCCAGGGAGACTGTCCTGAAGGGGAAGAGCTAAGACCTGGACAGTATCAAATTTTCAAATATTCTAACTTGGCTACTGGTTTCATTTCACATGACACAGCAGCTACTGTGTAAAGCAAATCCAGGCTGAGTTTCGTAACTATCTTTACTCCTTCCGAGGTGCTTCTCCTTCCTCTTCTTTTCTGCATCTCAAATACCCAGCACTCTCTGAGCCAAATAGGCCTGCCACCCACTCTAAAGAGCATCTTCTTTCTTCCTAGCATCATTTCCCTTGGGCTCCAGCAACACCCAGATGATGAACTGAACACATTCTAAACACAAGATTCTTTAAAGCTGCATTTGACTTACGCTAGCTCTCGGAATGTTCTGAGAGATACTTCCTGAGCAGGGTCAAGTTTGGATATTCTCTTTCTGACACAACTCCTGTAACTCTCCTCTCTCTAGCCTCTCAGGAGTGAACACACAGACCCACATTACGCTGCACCTTGCCAGCCCCACCCCTGGCACCTTTCTCAGCAACTTCATATTCACTTGAGGCTCAGTAAAATGCACAACTATTATCACTTGGGGGGAACATGGAATGGCAGGGAAAACTGCAAATACCTGAAGCTATGAATCACAAGTCAGTTAACATCAAGACTTTTCATGGGGAGAGTGAGCTGTATTCCCACTTCCAATTTTCCATTTGGGAAAACAAACCACAGAGCTAGAATCCAGGACTCAGGCGGTGTTCCTCTGCTCTGCCCAGGCCTCTGTTATGGCTTTAAATGTCCATCTAATAATCGAACCATTGTAAGAGGCTTAAGGATGCATCCCCCAACCCACACACACCAAAAAAATGCTGGATCATTTTTAAGCAGCAATTCCTCCTTAAAATACATTGATTCTGAGTTTTCCCCCAAAAAGAAACCCTTGGTCAGAAACAGTTTGCCAGTTACCTAGAGATGATCACTCTTAGCAGCAAGACACAATATCCCAGGTAATATTTATATTCACTTTGTGGCTGGCTCATTCAACTTCTGAGATATCTCTTTACAGACACCTTTTCACTATGAAACAGATTTTTGTTAAGATTTCAAAAGCAGAAGGAGAGTCTCACCTCACAGTACTCTGTGATAATGCAGAAGTTATCCTGCTCCACAAAGTTTGCATGGAACTTGACAATAGCTGGGTGATTCAGCTTGGAAAGGAGCTGGGCTTCCAAAGTGGCCTGCACAGTCTCATTTGGATTGAGTTCTCCAATACAGATCTCCTTCAGTACCTTTCTGCAGGAAAAAAAAAAAAATTTTTAATACATTTAGATCTAAAATAAAGCTGAGCACCAAAGAATTGATGCTCTTGAACTGTGGTGTTGAAGAAAACTCTTTTTCTTGTTTCTTTTTTTCACTTTGCAATTTTTAATTTATTTATTTTAATTGGAGGCTAATTACTTTACATTATTGTATTGATTTTGTCATACATTGACATGAATCTGCCCCGGGTGTACATGTGTTCCTCATCTTGAACCCCGCTCCCACCTCCCTCCCCACCCCATCCCTCTGGTTCATCCCAGTGCACCAGCCCCGAGCATCCTGTATCATGCATTGAACCTGGACTGGCGATTCGTTTCACATATGATAATATACATGCTTCAATGCCATTCTCCCAAATCATCCCACCCTCGCCCTCTCCCACAGAGTCCAAAAGACTGTTCTATACATCTGTGTCTCTTTTGCTGTCTCGTATACAGGGTTATCGTTATCATCTTTCTAAATTCCATATATATGCGTTAGTATACTGTATTGGTGTTTTTCTTTCTGGCTTACTTCACTCTGTATAATAGGCTCCAGTTTGATCCACCTCATTAGAACTGACTCAAATGCATTCTTTTTAATTGCTGAGTAATACTCCATTGTGTATATGTACCAAAGCTTTCTTATCCATTCGTCTGCTGATGGCCATCTAGGTTGCTTCCATGTCCTGGCTATTATAAACAGTGCTGCAATGAACATTGGAGTACATGTGTCTCTTTCAATTCTGGTTTCCTTGGTGTTTATGCCCAGCAGTGGGATTGCTGGGTCATATGGCAGCTCTATTTCCATTTTTTTAAGGAATCTCCACACTGTTTTCCATAGTGGCTGTACTAGTTTGCATTCCCACCAACAGTGTAAGAGGGTTCCCTTTACTCCACAACCTCTCCAGCATTTATTGCTTGTAGACTTTTGGATAGCAGCCATTCTGACTGGTGTGAAATGGTACCTCGTGGTTTTGATTTGCATTTCTCTGATTATGAGTGATGTTGAACATCTTCTCATGTGTTTGTTAGCCATCTGTATGTCTTCTCTGGAGAAATGTCTGTTTAGTTCTTTGGCCCATTTTTTGATTGGGTCGTTTATTTTTCTGTGGAGAAGACTCTTGAGAGTCCCTTGGACTGCAAGGAGATCCAACCAGTCTATCCTAAAGGAGATCAGTCCTGGGTGTTCATTGGAAGGACTGATGTTGAAGCTGAAACTCCAATACTTTGGCCATCTGATGCGAAGAGCTGACTCATTTGAAAAGACCCTGATGCTGGGAGGGATTGGGGGCAGGAGGAGAAGGGGACAACAGAGGATGAGATGGCTGGATAGCATCACCGACTCGATGGACATGGGTTTGCGTGAACTCCGGGAGTTGGTGATGGACAGGGAGGCCTGGCGTGCTGTGATTCATGGAGTTGCAAAGAGTCGGACACAACTGAGCGACTGAACTGAACTAAGAACTAAAATACACATTTAATAGATATGAACAGTGGTACAGGACCATCTAATTAAAGCCCATGCCATAACCTACTCAGAGGTCTGCTCCGGCCTGTGACTCCTGGGGACCTGGCCTGCCTCTGTCCTGGCGGGGCCCTCTGCACCTGCCGCCCTCCCCTCTGCTCAAACCAGTGGAGACAGAGCTAAGCTTGAGTGGCCATGGCCGAGATGGCTCTCCCTCAGCCGCTAGGTGTCTCCATTTCTCCTTGCCTCTCAGGTCATCTCTATTTCTGTCTTTCTCTGCCTCTTTGCGTATTACTTGCATCTCCTTATCTACTTTCCTGTTTCTGTCTGCTCTTCTATTTCTCTCGCTATTCCTATCCTGGTGTTTCTCTTTCTCTCTCACTCACTGTATATTAATACATATATATATGTGTGTGTGTGAATATAATTATAAAATCTGTCACTGTATCTCTGCATCTGATTCTCTTTCTGACTCTCTCCTTTCCTCTCTGACTCTGCGTATAAATACACATGCTTCTCTGTCTCTCATCTCTAAAATTTTCCAAATCAACTCAATATAAGCAGAATCAATATCTATTTATTTTCTTTTTAAAACTACCCTTAAGCATATCATACTTTATTTAGGAGTATTTAGGAGCTACCAGTATTTAGGAGAAGAAAAAAATATATAAAAACATTGACAGAGGTATTCAAGCATGTATAAATGGAACAAGAGCTCATCATCTCTCCAATTTATTAATTTAAAATTTGTGATAACTAATGAGGAGTGGACCAAAACATTATCTCTTCCCATCTACCAAAAGAAAGACTGATGAACAGCCCAATTACAGTGCCACGGTGTAAACCGACTGCCAGGGAGAAGCACTTTAGCACACCAATTATGTGTGCAGACAGATTTCACTGATTAGAAGTGAGCCTTAGCTGTTCATTAAGATAAGTTCTGCAGGACCTGTACTAGAATACATTTTGTAGTAATGTTATTTAAGAGTTTCTACCTATGCATATTAATGAAAATGTATTTATAGTAGAAACTCTTAATTAAAGGCCCTATAACCAAATCCTAGATTAACCAGAGCTCTGCAGTCCTTTCTAACAGATGCCCAGGGCTGCCTTTGTTTGTACTGGGGATGCTGCAGCCAGCAGGCACTCTCTGGACCACCTTCCAGTGGAGATATGTGTTTAGCCAAGTCACAGCTTCTATTCCCAAACCTGTTTGTACCACTTGTACCCAGTATTAGAAATCTGTAACTTAAATGTGACAAACTGATGAAGGGTGAGTAAGTACTGTCTCTGCTAGAAAAACTAGGTCAAATGTTTACCACAATGGTTAATGATGACAAGTTGCAAAAAAATTGCTGTTAAGTAACTGTTAAGGCAGTTTTAAAACATTCATTTAAAAATGTAAAAATCTAGCATTCTGAACTGAGACTGCTAAATTTTCATTTCATTTTAAAGAAGGTAAACTTAGAAACGGAGAAGGCAATGGCAAGCCACTCCAGTACTCTTGCCTAGAAAATCCCATGGATGGAGGAGCCTGGTAGGCTGCAGTCCGTGGGGTTGCTAAGGGTCGGACACGACTGAGCGACTTCACTTTCACTTTTCACTTTCACACATTGGAGAAGGAAATGGCAACCCACTCCAGTGTTCTTGCCTGGAGAATCCCAGGGACGGGGGAGCCTGGTGGCCTTCCGTCTATGGGGTCACACAGAGTCGGACACGACTGAAGTGACTTAGCAGCAGCAGCAGCAAACTTAGAAAACTTAATCAAGTTTATGCAAAAAAGATGAAGAGACCTCTCATGAAAGGACATTAGACATTGGCTGTACATCAAAAAATGAGAGAAAATGTACAATAATATTTTCCTTAAATTGGGTATAAATGTTTTAGTTATGCTGTTTCATCATTTTAAAGCTGTTCGCTTATATAACCAAGGATCACCTCCAGTCACATCAGACAGGGGCTATCACATGGGTTTTGTTAGGTCTTGAACACCCTACCGGACCCCTACTTGATAATGGAGTGGATTCCAGAGAAATTCTTGCTTGGTATCGTGTTCTACAGAGAGACTGTTCTAGCAAGAATTTGGTTTAAAATGATTTCATGTGATTAAGAGTGACATCTCAAACTGTTGGTATAATAAAGGGGCTTGAAATGACGGATGCAGCTCTTCTCCTGTAATTCCTGAAGATGACAAAGCTGCAGCCAAATGACATCTTCATGGTGTTTTTCCAGTACTCACCATGTCCCAGCCAACTTGCAGTTGTAAAAGTCACAGTGGTTAACATGCATGGCGATACAAAGTCACACACAAACCTGCAGTATTCTCTTACTGGGAAGGAACAAATGCTATCAAAAGCTTTAAGATACTTACTTTTTCCTTGCAAACATCAACTACTGTGCAACAGAGCATGGGATTTTACATACAGTTATCTGAGCCCCATCTGACAGCCTGATGATAAAGCATCAAATCTCATTTGTCCACAGCTTTGTGGATGAAGGAAGGGCTATCACGGCAGGTAATATCTAATACAATCATCTTTAGCAGAAGCAAAGATATTTGACCTTTCTTACCTAAAACTGGTGGAGGAAACTCACTGCATGTCACATAGTGTGGGAGTCATATCAGCTGAGAAGAGCAAAGAAACTTACCAAGTCAAGAAGCGTGTCCCTGCTCAGTGACACTCAGTCTGTCAACCACTGCTAAGTAACATGACAGATATTTATTTTATTAGAACTTCAGTTATTTGGGAGAAGCTTTTTAGCAGCTGCAAAGACAGGCACCCCCTCAGACTCACTAATTTTGCAAAGTTTCTGTTCTCTTTCCTGAGCAGCAATGTTTCTTTCCAGAATCACTAGTGAACTGACAAACTTTGGAGAGTGACTGGAAATCTGGATAACTATAGCTAATTTCACTCCCGTCAAATTGGCCCACCTTCCATATAAATGATGTCTTTGAGATGTTCAGGGTTGTTTTCCCCCAAATTTCCCTGTAGTCTTTCACATATTTCCCACTGAACAAGCAGCATAGGCTGTGTCAGGAAAAAGATGACACCACAAACTACAGAGAACATGAGTCAAATTCCCAGCTTTTGATTCTTCAAGGAGAGACCAAGGCCAAAGAAAAAAGATCTGAAGGAGCCCCTGACCAATGGGATGAGGATCCTCTCCCTGCCTGAAGTGAGAAAGAGACCCTCAGAACAAGTTGGAGCAGGAGCAAGAACATTAGGTACACTGAACCCTTGAAAATAGTTCATGTTCCCCAAACTAGGTCCAGAGGACGGGGTGGGAAACAGAACTCCCCAGATGGGGAGGGGAACCCCAGAGCAGAAGTCATGGCTGTCTTTCCAAAGCAGGAACTGCACACTTCCTTGTGTCCAGCAAGGAATAGGAGTGCAGGAAAGATCTTCAAGGGGCAAGTAAGCCAAACGGCCTAAGAACTCTGGAACCTCAGTGAGGAGTGCAGAAGCACCTGCTGCAGGTCTGTGGTATAGTGAGCTCTGAGGATTCCTGACCCTTGCCCTTGGGTCTCTTGGAGAAGCCAACAGATCAGTGTGCACTAATGTGTGTCTGTGTTTGTATTTTCTAAAACTTCAAACAGAGATGGGTGCTATAAAGTTAGGGTGAGTGATGCTTGAGGCCCTCCTGATTTAAGCTGCCATGACTCTCTAATTTGATCAGCAGCCACTGCACCCACTGAGGGTAAAGTCACAGGAAATAGATTTTAACCTCAGCTTAAATAAGAGAGTAACTTTTTGCTTTTTGAAAAAATTTAAATATTCACCTATTTAACAGGTTATTCAGTCTGCTCAGGACTTCCAAGAGTTTTCATCCATCTAGTAAGGCAGCAATTATTTTAACTAATCCTTTCTTTAATGGTCAGGTCTTATTTTTCTAGTTTATAAGAAAATATAGCTTTATTATAGAAAAATCTGAAAACAAAACATAGACCACAATCCACCACAGATATAATCAACATTAACAATTTTGTATATTTCCTTCTCATCTTTTTGCTACACATTTTTTTTAACACTAGAGGCCAAGCAATTTAGACAATTTGCCTGCTATTTTCATGAGATGTTATTGTAGCAGACATCTGTCCTGTTAGCTGCACAGCATCTTAGACAGCCTCCCTACATTGTAGTAGATCCCTGGGCTGTGGTTCCTGCCTTCCCTAGATAAAAGCAAACAGACAGCAAACAATTCCTCCATCTCCCGCCTGCCTTGAGTTGGGATGCCAATGTAGGACATAGGTTCTGCCAGTCAATTGGACCAACCTGGGACCCTGCCTTGGGGGTGAGCTTGTGGAGGGACAGGGTGGGCACAGGAGCCCCACACACACACCATCCTAAGAAATGGCGTGGGCCTGGGGGCAGTGGTAGTGGGCCACTTCCATGGCATGGTTCCAGCTGACGTCCCTGGATATTTGGCCTTCACTGACCCCACAGCCCCCTCAGCTGTAAGAGCCATCTGTGTTCAGCACGCATCCCCTTCTGCCTCCACTGTGTAGCGGGTGACTGCTCATATCTGCATCTGGAGTCCTGACTCACGTGATTATGTGTCACAGAAGCACCGTGAGCTAGTCCCATGAAGCTCTTATTTTGAGATAATTAAAACTGAACCTCCAAAACTCTGACCCATTTAGGTTTATTTTTGTTCCCTTGTTTGTGTCTTAAAACTTAGAATCTTCTGAGGGATTCAGGGCCATTTATGGGTAGAAGGATTGTAAGAGTGAACAAACCTCCTTTTAAAAGTTATTTAATCCCCTTTAAAATCTAAAGGGACATGAAAAATGGCAGAGTGATATTTATTCAAAAACATGGCACATTAATAAAAAATGGAAAAGCCAGGAACTAAACATACCTAAAGAAGTAGCTGAAAAAAATTGTAGGTGTTAGTGAAGACTATATACTACAGGTGGAATTTTATTTCATTTCAGCTGTTTTTCCTTTCAGCAATTCAGAAACATTTTTAATATCTATGGTCAGAGAGAAGAATAAAATTATTTTACAGATCATCATCACACGCTATAATCTATGAGCCACCTTTGTTTTTAACAATTAAATTCCTGACTCCAGTTTGTTTCAGAGCAAAAACTCTGATTCATCTGGTCTTTTCCTCCCCACCCCTGATCACAGGCATGTTGTAGGTTTTGGACACAGAAGGGACTCAAATGACATCACCATACAGTGCAGGGACAGGTGCCCGCAGCAGACACCAGCAACGAGGGAGCAAAGTTCTTCTGAGCTTGACTTCAGGGTCCACACAAGGCACAAGGCAGCCACTGCCAAATACCCGCCCCCCACATCAAAAGTTTCATGTTTCTGTTATTTCACCATCTATTGACTGCTATCAATATGCCAAACACAATGCCATATCCTGGGGACACAAAAATGAAAAGGATAAAACAAAGATACAAAGACAGAAAGGACAAAACTCCTGCCCTCCAAGAAAGCTCAGAATCATGGGGAATGCCAACAAATGTAAAAATACTTGAACAACTTCATGATAGATGCAATAATAGAGCCAGGGATTGGGGTGAGGACCTCTAACCCTCCTTTGAGAAAAGAAAAAAGACAAAATCAATAGACTGGAGCCCCAGGACATTCCACTTTTGCACACAGAAACTACTTTGTAGTTAGCTGAATTGCCTTCTCCCCAAGTGGATTCCAAGTAGCATAAGACATGAATTTATCATTCTTTACTACTTGCCCTCTACAAAAATTGCCTGGAAAATCCCATGGACAGATGAGCCTGCAGTCCATGGGGTCACAAAGAGTCGGGCACGACTGAGCGACTAACACACACTATTTGCCCTCTATAAACCAATAGTCTGCAGAAGGAGGTCTATGTTTGCATTACCTGAATAGGCTATGAGAGTTAATAAGCATGTGATTTTTCAAAAAAAGAAAACTACTTGAGAATTTCAGCATCTATATATCATTCTCTACAGTAATGCATACACAGACACACACACACACACACACACAACTACAGTATACATTATGGGATGTGGAATAAAAATGTTACAGGAAAGGGTGTTTCTTAAAAGATCTAAAAAGCTGGCAGATTCATAAACTACTCCTTCCTCCTTTCCCCCTGCCATTCATCTATCCCAATTTTTATCCCCTCAAAAGCATTTGAGCTTTATATAACTAGATTTTAAAAGATAACGTGGGTATTGAGCCATGCTCTGTTCTAGAGAACTCTCTCAGTTCGGTGTCCCCAGGAAGCAAACACTGAGACAGGACATGAAGCAGGAAATCAATCCAGGCAGTAACAGGGGGTAGGAAAGTGAAGTCAAGGGAGGGGAGCCATTCGAGGGTCTGTTATCAAGCCAGTTATCACTGTGGACGACTGGGGCTTAACTCTGTGGAAGAACCCTGGGGGCAGGCATAGTACACACCTCTGGTCTCCTCTGCCCAAGGGCAGGGACCAACTCCCTTCACCTACTGGCTCAGGCTGCTCCTGTGAGTATCAATTCTCCGGCTGGAGCACAGAGGCCCTGACAGCCAGGGATGCCTCAGGCAGAACTGCCTGTGAGGCAGGTGGACGTTGGGTCCATGTCCAGGAAATGCTGATCAGCCAGGGGATAGGTGGGGCCCCAACAATATCTTCCACAAGGATGAATAAAGGAAACTTCCTGCACTTTAAATGCTGCTCTATTTTATCTGTACGCCTGAAGAGAGCTAGGATATAGTGATCCTGAGGGTTTCCCAGGTGGCAGTAGTGTTAAAGAACATGCCTGCCAATGCAGGAGGCATAAGAGACGGGGTGTGATCCTGAGGTCGGGAAGGTCCCCTGGAGGAGGGCATGGCAAACCACTCTAGTACTCTTGCCTGGAAAATCCCATGGACAGAGGAGCCTGAAGGGCTACAGTCCATGGGATCGCAAAGAGTCAGACATGACTTAGCAACTAAACAACAACAATGCTTTTCAAGAGTTAGTTTACAAACACATTAGCAGCATATAAGCGTATAGATAATAAAAAAAAATAATAACAATACAGATAAAAATGAAGAACAAATAAGAGTAGAAGTGTTTCAGATATTTTTGTTTGGCAAATATGCTATTCCTGGCCCCTGTTTAGATTATATTTTCATTTGTGGTGACAGGTTCCACGCAGTGTTTCAATGCTGGTATCCTAACAAATTAGGCAAGTTGCCTTTTATTTTTAAGGAACAGAAAAGAGTAAATGGAAACTTTCGAAGTAGGAGTTTTGAAGGTAAATATTGCCTGAATAAAAAGTATCTAATGATCATGTGAATTCAATGACTTTTCCTATTCGTGCAAATTTAAAAAACAGAAATGGCTTTAACACACATCTCAGGGCTAGAAACGGCACTGGTGCTCAATGGAGGTTGTCCACAGGGAACCTCTGGTGTCAATGCAAGAACAGAGTTGGATTTTGGACAGACCCCAACCAGCCTTTTCCCAGGGGGCTTCTTGGAAGTCACATGGGGAAGAGACAATGTAACTGCTCTGCTGTGCAAAGCCCCCCTCCAACGGTTTGACAGAGAGTCCATGGCTGAGCCCAGGAATCCGTGAGTAAGCGTGAATTGATGGGGGTTGAGAGGCTGTGTATCTGCACCTTCATGGCCAGATAGCCATCTCCTCCCTGCATCTAAGTCACAGTCTTCACCAAGGCTGCTGGGACTGTATCCTGAGAGTTTACTAAGAACAAACAGCCCTTTCCTCTCATTTCAGCCAAAAAATGAATGGGTTCCCTTCATGATGAGCAGTGTCCTGGAGCTCCTTTCCACAGCCTGGCAAATTTATCTTTACCACCGGGGATGTAATACAATCAATTCTAATTCTCTTCGGAAGCAGTGAGGACTCTTTCACCCTCTCCTTCTCCCACACACCTCCCAACAATGGTCAGACAGTTCTGTCTTTCTTATTCACACAGTTGAGCAAAGTCATTAAACACTGTGGCTTAATTAAGAGACACCGGTGGCTCTCGCCCAGTCCCTGGGTGATTTGTAACTGATCTAAGCCCACCATGTAATCCCTTGCCAGTGATCAGTCTAGACATGTGGTGTAATTCTGACCTGAGAGATATGGGGAGAAGTCTCATGATGGTTTTCTGGGACAGATGCTCCTCACTGATAAAAAAAGAGAAGCATGGGAGGAAAGTCCCATTTCTTCCTTCTCTGCACTGCTATCATTTGCCTGTGAGTCCTTCAGCCTTGGCAGCCAGCTGGCATCCTGAAGGAACTGCCCTGAGATAGCAGGCTGGGTGATGGGGTGGCACCAACACCCCTGCTGACTCCATCACCAGTAACTACTCTCCCTCTGGACTTCCTGCTAGGGAGATAGGTCTTTCTTATTTTTAAGCCATCCTGGTGGCCAAAGATAGCCTCATACCAACACTTTGCTACAAGAAGAAAGAGGATACTTTTTAAAAAGAGATTAGAAGCAGAGTGGAGAGTGTGGTGAACATTCCACTCATCTATACAAACTTCAGGCTGTGAAAACTCAAAGGACGGAAGTTAGGTTTAGCTGTGCTGTACATAAAGATTAGAACAGAGAGAAGCCCCTTGAGAACAGGGGCTATGTGTTATTTCCTTAGAAAGTGCTAAGTCTCCCATTTTAAACTAGAAAAGATAACCTGGCTCTTTTTTTAGACATTGGTATGGGAAATAGATGGAAAAACAGTGGAAACGGTGTCAGACTTTGTTTTTTTGGGCTCCAAAATCACTGCAGATGCTGATTGCAGCCATGAAATTAAAAGACGCTTGCTCCTTGGAAGGAAAGTTATGACCAACCTTGATAGTATATTAAAAAGCAGAGACATTACTTTGCCGACCAAGGTCCGTCTAGTCAAGGCAATGGTTTTTCCCGTGGTCATGTATGGATGTGAGAGTTGGACTGTGAAGAAAGCTGATCGCCGAAGAATCGATGCTTTTGAACTGTGGTGTTGGAGAAGACTCTTGAGAGTCCCTTATACTGCAAGGAGATCCAACCAGTCCATTCTAAAGGAGATCAATCCTGGATGTTCATTGGAGGGACTGATGCTAAAGCTGAAACTCCAATACTTTGGCCACCTCATGAGACGAGTTGACTCACTGGAAAAGACTCTGATGCTGGGAAAGGTTGGGGGCGGGAGGAGAAGGGGACGACGGAGAATGAGATGGCTGGATGGCATCACCGACTCTGTGGACATGAGTTTGAGTGTACTCCGGGAGTTGGTGATGGACAGGGAGGCCTGGCGTGCTGTGATTCATGGGGTCGCGGAGAGTCGGACACGACTGAGCGACTGAACTGAACTGAACTGACAAATCTTCAAAAAAAAATCTAAGTAAACTATAATGAACTATACAAAAATGGATCTATTGTGAGAAAAAAGTATTTGAATAAAGGACTAGAAATTATCTGTTGCTAGTTAATCTGGAAACTAAGATCACATGGGATTTCTTTAAATAATTTGAAAACAATTTTATTTACTGATTCAAAATTCTCATATGTCAAAATCTTAGCAGTTATCAAAATGTATCAGGACTCAGAAAAATTAAAATTTCACGACTGTTTCTTTCCTTCCCTTGGGTAGAGACATTGGAGTTGTGATAGCAAATAGGAAATTTCTAAAATAAAGGACAACGAGGAAAAGAGGGAAGTAAAGGGCATGGACATGGATAGTCCAGCAATCAAAAAATAAAAATGAGACAAATATACAAATAAAAAAATATGAGATGAAAATAACTGAGGGAAACAAAAAACAATTTCTAAAATATTTGGTCTCTTTTCCACTCCTGCTCCCCAACCACAAATTAAGAAAACATATTTTAATAAATAAAAATATATATATTTTTTTCTATAATTCTGTGGAGATAGAAAAAGTTGCTAATGTAAGGAATTGTTTTGTTTTTCATAGTCTGAAGCCTCAAACTTAAGAAATTATGGATGATATTATTAGGTGTTAGAGGCACAAGGCTGATCGTTATAATTTTTAGAAGAAGGTAGGACAAAGTTTCAAGAAATGCAAGTGATTTTTATTCACGTGGTGGCATTATGAGAAGCATCTATGCAAGAGAAATCTCTCTTGACCCCTCAGGGCTAGGTCCTGGGACAAAGTCTATGAGCTCCCATACGGGCCTGCAGGCATCCAAAGTCAGCTCAGAGTCCATTCAGTGGGATTTCCAGCACCTGGCAGACTTGATATCTCTGAATGGAACCAAGTTTATGCACTCCCCATGCTTCAAAATTCAGCTCATTCATTACCTCCACCATAGTGACTACCACTCTGACAACTATGTATTTTTATATTTATTTCTTGGTCTCCAACTCCAGACTGAGAACATTTACATTTTGCTCCTTTCTACAGTCTCAGTGTCTAGCACAACTCTTAGCACATAGTAGATGCTCCATCAATTTTCATTGACTAGTAAATGATCTAAATTAACACCACACTAAGCACTGTTTCGGAGAAGGCGATGGCACCCCACTCCAGTACTCTTGCCTGAAAAATCCCATGGACAGAGGAGCCTGGTGGGCTGCCGTCCATGGGGTTGCGAAGAGTCAGACACGACTGAGCGACTTCACTTTCACTTTTCACTCTCATGCACTGGAGAAGGAAATGACAACCCACTCCAGTGTTCTTGCCTGGAGAATCCCAGGGAAGGGGGAGCCTGGTGGGCTGCCATCTATGGGGTCACACAGAGTCGGACACGACTGAAGTGACTTTGCAGCAGAAGCAGCAGCAGCAAAGTGGTAACCAGTACTCTTGCCTGGAAAATCCCAAGGGCGGAGGAGCCTGGTAGGCTGCAGTCCCTGGGGTCGCGAAGAGTCAGGCATGACTGAGCGACTTCACTTTCACTTTTCACTTTCATGCATTGGAGAAGGAAATGGCAACCCACTCCAGTATTCTTCCCTGGAGAATCCCAGGGACGGGGGAGCCTGGTGGGCTGCCGTCTATGGGGTTGCACAGAGTCGGACACGACTGATGCGACTTGGCGGCAGCAGCAACAGCAACAGCAAAGTGGTAAAATTACATTTCTGAGGTTGTCCTAGGTACAAAAAACCTGCAAGTGTGACACTGTGTGTGTGAGGGCCAGTTTTTAAAGCTCAATTGTGTAAAACTCATTTGATTCAAAACTATTCAACAATGCAGTAACATGTCTTGAGAACAAAAATAAATACCAATAGCATAAGATTCAGAGACATTTCACCCAACTACTGCTTAAGATGTTTGCTGGTCCATTCAGGCCATGATGAAAGTTTAGAAATAACTAGTGTAACTAATAAATCCTCATCTGTGTGGATCACAACAAACTGGAAAATTCTTCAAGAGATGGGAATACCAGGCCACCTGACCTGCCTCCTGAGAAATCTGTATGCAGGTCAAGAAGCAACAGTTAGAACAACAGGCTGGTTCCAAATCAGGAAAGGAGTACATCAAGGCTGTATACTGTCACCCTGCTTATTTAACTTACATGCAGAGTAAGTAAGTGTTAGTCACTCAGTCATGCCCGACTCTTTGCGACCCCATGGACTGCAGCCCACCAGGCTCCTCTGTCCATGAGACTTTCCAGGCAAGAATACTGGAGTGGGTTGCCATTGAGAAACGCCAGGCTGGATGAAGCACAAGCTGGAATCAAGATTGCCGGGAGAAATGCCAATAACCTCAGATATGCAGATGACACCACCCTTATGGCAGAAAATGAGGAACTAAAGAGCCTCTTGCTGATAGTGAAAGAGGAGAGTGAAAAAGTTGGCTTAAAGCTCAACATTAAGAAAACTAAGATCATGGCATCCAGTCCCATCACGTCATGGCAAATAGATGGGGAAATAATGGAAACAGTGAGAGATTTTATTTTCTTGGGCTCCAAAATCACTGCAGATGGTGACTGCAGCCATGAAATTAAAAGACACTTCCTCCTTGGAAGAAAAGTTATGACCGACCTGGACAGCATATTAAAAAGCAGAGACATTACTTTGCCAACAAAGGTCCGTCTAGTCAAAGCTATGGTTTTCCCAGGAGTCATGTATGGAAGTGAGAGTTGGACTGTGAAGAAAGCTGAGCACCAAAGAATTGCTGCTTTTGAACTGTGGTGCTGGAGAAGACTCTTGAGAGTCCCTTGGACGGCAAGGAGATCCAACCAGTCCATCCTAAAGGAAATCAGTCTTGAATATTCATTGGAAGGACTGATGTTGAAGCTGAAACTCCAATACTTTGGCCACCTGATGCTAAGAACTGACTCATTTGAAAAGACCATGATGCTCGGAAAGACTGAAGGTGGGAGGAGAAGGTGACAACAGAGGATGAGATGGTTGGATGCCATCACTGACTCAATGGACATGAGTCTGAGTAAACTCCGGGAGTTGGTGATGGACAGAGAGGCCTATTGTGCTGTAGTCAACGGGGTCGCAAAGAGTCAGACATGACTGAACAACTGAACTGAACATAAGATTCAATGCAATGAGCCACTCATTCGCTCCATCACACTTTGAAAGGTACTGATCTTAGAGCAAACAAAGATCCTGTTTAGTCAGCAACGAAATTAAGGATGACAATGTCAGTAGGATGTGAAAGAATAATTTACCACAGATAATCAGGTTAGCTCTTGTTACGACTGTTCTATGCTCCAAATTTACAATTACTGTTAGGTCAATATTCAAAATGCAAAATTCTAATGCATAATTCATGCCAGGTTTTATTTTGAATATTACAAATATCCTAGAACTGAAGATTTCAATGAGATAATCAGATGTGATGCAAAGCCTACCATGAAATCAAGACATAACAACAAATTGAGTTTTAAGAAGCAACAAAAACTGATTAGCTCCATTTCCCAGACTAGGTAAAGCCAACAAAGGATAAACCGTAAAGTAAAATTAAATTAGGATCCAAGCAAGAAGAAAGTTGGTGCTCCAAAAATAATACCAAAAAAAAAAAAATCTAGGGTTTCAGTGAAATAGTCATCTGATTATATTTGTTCAGGCGCTGGCTGGCCTCAGGGTAACATGAAGACAGCCAAATGGAAAAAAATTTGTATTTTTAAAAAGCTCAACTGTGTAAAATGCATTTGATTCTCTATTTCATCATCACAGTACTTATAAAGATTTAAGCTAAAACTCTCTTTGAGTATAGCATAAACAGTTTGTTACTGCATTTAGTTTTGAGAGAGAAAGGAAGGGAAACAAAGCTCTGGATCAGCATGCTCCCATTAGAGGATTTAAGCAACGGGGTTTTTAGGTCTTACTTTTTTGATGAGTTTTGCCAATGCTAAAAAAAAATCTGTTTTTATGACCAGAAAGATACAGCTCAATCTACTGACAAAGCTCCAATAAGAATCTGCTACTAGGAAGGAGCCAGTTTCCCTGAACGACAGCTTATGGGTTTAGTCATTGATCTGTAACACACAAAAAAGTCACAATGGGCTGTGTAAGGAGAGGAAGGGATGGAGGAATTGGGGCTGGCCCAACCCTGATCAACACAAGGTTTCATTATCCAGAGTCAGGAGGCTGAGGGGAGCCGGACGGAGACACATGCCCTGGAAACACATGTCTGTTGCATCTCACAGAGTATCTGTGTCAAGCTTTCCCATCTGCCCAAGGAGTCTGCAGGAGCCCAGCAGGGAAGCCAGCTTCTCAGGCTACCATGTTGAACAAAGCACACTGAAAAAGAGTATTAAGCATGGTTTTCCACCAGCACTGTTTCTAAAGAGTATGGAATTTATTCAAGGATCAATCAAAGTGTTTTCATGTTCATATAGTGAAAGAGAAAAGAACCCTTAGACTCATAAAGCGTGATATCTGAAGAAGCTTCAGTTCAGTTCAGTTCAGTCACTTATAATCGTGTCCGACTCTTTGAGACCCCATGAATCACAGCACGCCAGGCCTCCCTGTCCATTACCAACTCCTGGAGTTCACTCAAACTCATGTCCATTGAGTCGGTGAGGCCATCCAGCCATCTCATCCTCTGTCGTTCCCTTCTTCTCCTGCCCCCAATCCCTCCCAGCATCAGGGTCTTTTCCAATGAGTCAACTCTTCACATGAGGTGGCCAAAGTATTGGAGTTTCAGCTTTAGCATCAGTCCTTCCAAAGAACACCCAGGACAGATCTCCTTTAGGATGGACTGGTTGGACCTCCTTGCAGTCCAAGGGACTCTCAAGAGGCTTCTCCAGCACCACAGTTCAAAAACATCAATTCTTCGGCACTCAGCTTTCTTCATAGTCCAACTCTCACATCCATACATGACCACGGGAAAAACCATAGCCTTGACCAGACGGACCTTGGTTGGCAAAGTAACGTCTCTGTTTTTTAATATGCTATCTAGGTTGGGCATAACTTTCCTTCCAGGGAGTAAGCGTCTTAAATTTCATGGCACAATCAGCATCCGCAGTGACTTTGGAGCCCCTCCAAAAAAAGTCTGACACTGTTTCCACTGTTTCTCCATCTATTTCCCATGAAGTGATGGAAACAGAAGCCATGATCTTAGTTTTCTGATTGTTGAGCTTTAAGCCAACTTTTTCACTCTCCTCTTTCACTTTCATCAAGAGGCTCTTTAGTTCTTCTTCACTTTCTGCCGTAAGGGTGGTGTCATCTGCATATCTGAGGTTATTGATATTTCTCCTGGCAATCTTGACTCCAGCTTGTGCTTCTTCTAGCCCAGCGTTTCTCATGATGTACTCTGCATAGAAGTTAAATAAGCAGGGTGACAATATACAACCTTGACGTACTCCTTTTCTTATTTGGAACCAGTCTGTTGTTCCATGTCCAGTTCTAACTGGTGCTTCATGACCTGCACATAGGTTTCTCAAGAAGCAGGTCAGGTGGTCTGGAATTCCCATCTCTTTCAGAATTTTCCACAGTTTATTGTGATCCACACAGTCAAAGGCTTTGGTATAGTCAATGAAGCAGAAATAGATGTTTTTCTGGAACTCTCTTGCTTTTTCCATGATCCAGCGGATGCTGGCAATTTGATCTCTGGTTTCTCTGCCTTTTCCAAAACCAGTTTGAACATCTGGAAGTTCACGGTTCATGTATGCTGAAGCCTGGCTTGGAGAATTTTGAGCATGACTTTACTAGCGTGTGAGATGAGTGCAATTGTGCGGTCAGTACTTCTCAAATTGTGCTGTGCACAGGGAAGGAAAGGATGCTTATGGCTGAGATCTAAGAAAAACATTTATTAATATTCTTATATTTTGATTCATTCTGTAGGTGGTTCTGATTTTTTCTTTCTTTTTCGCTGTTGCTATGGTTGTTGATTTTATTATTCAGTTCAGTTCAGTCGCTCAGTCGTGTCCGACTCTTTGAGACCCCATGAATCACAGCACGCCAGGCCTCCTTGTCCATCACCAACTCTCGGAGTTCACTCAAACTCATGTCCATCAAGTTGGTGATGCCATCCAGCCATCTCATTCTCTGTCGTCCCCGTCTCCTCCCACCCCCAATCCCTCCTAGCATCAGACTCTTTTCCAGTGAGTCAACTCGTCGCATGAGGTGGCCAAAGTACTGGAATTTCAGCTTTAGCATCAGTCCTTCCAATGAACACCCAGGATTGATCTCCTTTAGAATGGACTGGTTGGATCTCCTTGCAGTTATTATTATTAATTTCAAGCTTTTGAGAACTTTTTTACAATCCCACTATCTATTTCCTTATATACTTCTACCTCTATGTTGGCTTTTTGTGATTCTCAAAAAGGGTTTTTTCGTTTTTCTTTTTTTGTTTTTCTTATTGTTCTTTTCCTATTGCAGTTATTCTTTAATATATATAATGTTTTTACATACTTCTATTTAATTTTTCCTTTTTTTTTCCTTTCTTCCTTTCTTTCTTTATCTCACCATGCTTGTTAGTTTGTTTTGTTTTCTTTCCTTTAATCCCCAGTTGGCATTCTGCTTTGATCTTGTCTTCTGATTTGTGCTTTAGTTAGTTTTGTTTTTAATTTGTCAATATCATTTTTGGTTTCCTTTGCTTCCTGGGTCACTCCCTTGTACTTTTTTTCCTTTGGACTATTTGGTTTGGTTTATGTGTATGTGTGTGTTCCTTTGTTTTTGTTATTATTTCTCTGATTTTATATTTACCATTTGTCTAGGGTTTGGTTCCAAGAAGGCAATGGCACCCCACTCCAGTACTCTTGCCTGGAAAATCCCATGGACAGAGGATCCTGGTAGGCTGCAGTCCATGGGGTTGCTAAGAGTCAGACACGACTGAGTGACTTCACTTTCACTTTTCACTTTCATGCATTGGAGAAGGAAATGGCAACCCACTCCAGTGTTCTTGCCTGGAGAATCCCAGGGACGGGGGAGCCTGGTGGGCTTCCGTCTATGGGGTCACACAGAGTCAGACACGACTGAAGTGACGCAGCAGCAGCAGCAGGGTTTGGTTGTTGTTTCTTGTTTGGTTTTGTTTTAATTCCCAAAGGGAATTAAAAACCATAACAAACATAACATAAAAGCCATAACAAACAGCTTGTGAATCTTGGTTCCCCAGCCAGAGATCAGGCCTGAGCCTTTGGACAGTAGACTGTCAGAGAAGTGATCCCAGGAAGTATTAACTAGTGAGAACTCCCACAAAGCCCTTCACCTGTATCCAACACCAAGCATCACACAACTGCTGGCAGCACTCAACGCAAGATGCCTCACCTAAACAACAAGCAAGACAAAAACACAAATCCAGTCATCAGCAGACAGGCATCCACTTTCTACAGACATCATAAAACATTCCACCTCACACAGGCCCTTCCCATCAGAGGGAAAAAAATCACCTTTTCCACCAGAACACAGACATAAGCCACTCCCAGCACAAACTCTACATAAACCACTGGACCAACCCACACACTGAGAGCAGGAACCAAAAGGAAGAAGGAATACAGTCCTAAAGCTTGGGAAAAGGAGACCTCAAACACAGTAAGTTACAAGAAAAATGAAAAGACAGAAATACGGTGCAAATGCAGGAACAAGGTAAAAACTCACAAGACCAAACAAATAAAAAGGAAATGGGCAAACTACTTGAAAAAGAATTCAGAATAACAATAGTAAAGACTATCCAAAACCTTGAAAATAGAATGGAAAAATATGCATCAATTAACACATTTAACAAGGACCTAGAAGAAATAAAGAATAAATAAACAGAAATGAATAACACAATTACTGAAAGTAAATATACTCTAGAAGGACTCAGTAGTAGAATAACTGAGACAGAAGAATGAATAAGTGAGCTGGAATGAACAAGAATGGTGGAAATAATTGTGGAAGAGCAGAAAAAAGGAAAAAGAATGAAAAGAATTGAGGATATACTCAGAAACCTCTGGGACAATATTAAATACACC
Organism: Moschus berezovskii; assembly: GCF_049115385.1. Classification (NCBI taxonomy): domain Eukaryota; kingdom Metazoa; phylum Chordata; class Mammalia; order Artiodactyla; family Moschidae; genus Moschus; species Moschus berezovskii. The sequence goes on from NC_142460.1 coordinate 162,294,220, forward strand.
GATATTCAAATTATAGGGGTCCCAGAAGTAGAAAAGAAAAAGTAAGGGTCAGAAAATTTTTGAAGAGATTATAGTTGAAAACTTCCTTAACATGGGAAAGGAAATAATCAAGTCCAAGAAGCACAGAGAGTCCCATACAGAATAAACCCAAGGAAAAATGCTTCAAGACACATACTAATTAACCTAACAAATATTATACACAAGGAAAGAATAATAAAAGCAGCAAGGGAAAAGCAACAAATAACATATAAAGGAAACCCCATACAATTAACAACTGATCTTTCACAAGAATCTCTGCAGGCCAGAAGAGAATGGCAGGATATATTTAAAGTACTGAAAGGGAAAAATCTAAAACCAAGATTACCTGGCAAGGGTCTCATTCAAAATTGATAGAGAAATCTAAAGCTTTATGACAAGCAAAAGTTAAGAGAATTTAGCACCACAAAGCCAGCTTTACAATAAATGTTAAAGGGACTTCTATAGTTAGGAAACACAAGAGAAGGAAAAGACCTACAAAAACAAACCTAAAGCAATTAAGAAAATGCCAATAGGACCACACATAATTACCTTAAATGGAAATGGATTAAACACTCCAATCAAAAGACACAGACTGACTGAATAGATAGAAAAACAGGACCCATATATATGCTGTCTATAACAGACCCACTTCACACCTCAAGACTCATACAGACTGAAAGTGAGAGGATGGAAAAATATATTCCTCAAAAGAAAGTCAGGTAGCAATGCACACATCAGAAAAAAACAGATCTTAAAGAATATTACAAGAGATAAGGAAAAACACTAAATAATGATCAAGGGATCAATCCAAGAAGAAGATCTAACAACTGTAAATATTTACACACCCAACATAGGAGCACCTCAATACATAAGGCAAACACTAACTGACATAAAAGGGGAAGTTGACAGTAACATAATAATAGTACTAATGCCTATCCTTCTTGCTAAGTCACTTCAGTCATGTCTGACTCTGTGATCCAACAGATCATAGCCTTCCAGGCTCCTCTGTCCATGGGATCCTCCAGGCAAGTATCTTGGAGTGAGTTGCCATGCCTTCCTCCAGGAGGTTTTCCTGACCCAGGGATCAAACCCATGTCTCTTTTCTCCAAAAAATTCCAGAGGAAGGAAAACTTCCAAATTCCAAACTCATTCTATGAGGCTACCATCACCCTGATACCAAAACAAGATAAAGACATCACACAAAAAAGAAAATTACAGGCCAATATCACTGATGAACATAGATGCAAAAATCCTCAACAGAATTCTAGCAAACAGAATCCAACAACACATTAAAAATATAAGACACCATGATCAAGCTGAGTTTATCCCAGGGATGCAACGATTCTTCAATATATGCAAATCAATCAATGTGATACACCATATTAACAAACTGAAAAAGTAAAACCATATGACCATCTCAATAGATGCAGAGAAAGCTTTCAACAAAATTCAGCACCCATTTATGATAAAAACTTTTCAAAAAATGGGCACAGAAGGAACGTACATCAACATGATAAAGGCCATATATGATAAACCCACAGCAAACATTATTCTTAATGGTGAAAAACTGAAAGCATTTCCTCCAAGATCAGGAACAAGACAAGGGTGCCCACTCTTACCACTATTATTCAACATAGTTTTTGAAGTCATAGCCATAGCAATCAGAGAAGAAAAAGAAATAAAAGGAATACAGATCAGAAAAGAAGATGTAAAACTCTCACTCCTTGCAGATGACATGATACTATACATAGAAAACCCTAAAGATATGATCAGAAAATTACTAGAGCTAATCAATGAATTCAGTAAAGTTGCAGGATACAAAATCAATACATAGAAATAACTTACATCCCTATACACTAACAATGAAAAATCAGAAAGAGAAATTAAAGAAGCAATCTCATTTTCTATTCCAACAACAACAGCAGCAAAAAATACCTAGGAATAAACCTACCTAAGGAGACAAAAGAGCTATATGCAGAAAACTGTTTAAGACACTGAAAGAAATCAAAGACAACACAAACACACTGAGAGATATTCTATGCTCCTGGGTTGGAAGAATCAATACTATGAAAATCACTATATTACCAAAAGCAATCTACAGATTCAATGCAACCCCTATCAAATTACCAATGGCATTTTTCACAAAACTGGAACAATAACTTTCACAATTCGTGTGTAAACACAAAAGACCATGAACAGTCAAAGTAATCTTGAGAAAGAAGAATGGAGCTGGAGGAATCAACCTTCCTGATTTCAGACTATACTACAAAGCTACAATCATCAAGCTTTTGTGGTGCTACCACAAAAATAGAAATATAGGCCAATGGAACAAGATAGAAAGCCCAGAGATAAACTCAGGCAACTATGGACACTTTATCTTTGACAAAGGAGGCAAGAATATACAATGGAGAAAAGGTGGTCTCTTCAGTAAGTGGTGCTGGGAAAACTGGACAACTACATGAAAAAGAATGAAATTAGAACACTTCCTAACACCATACACAAACACAAACTCAAAATGGATTAAAGACCTAAATGTAAGGCCAGAATCTATAAAACTCCTAGAGGATAATATAGGCAGCATACTTATTAACATAAATCACAGCAAGATTTTTATGACCCACTTCCTAGAATAATAGAAATAAAAACAAAAATAAGCAACTGGTACCCAATTAAACTTAAAAGTTTTTGCACAGCAAAGGAAACTGTAGACCAGGTAAAAAGACAACCCTCAGAATGGAAGAAAATAATTAGCAAATGAAACAAATGACACAGGCTTAATCTTCAAAACATATAAGCAGCTCATGCAACTGAAAAACAGAAAAACAAACAACCCAAGAGTGGGCAGAAGACCCAAACAGACATTTCTCCAAAAAGACATACAAATGGCTAATAAACACATGAAAAGATGCTCAACATCGCTCATTATTAGAGAAACACAAATCACAACTACAGAGATATCACCTCACACTGGTCAGAATGGCCATCATCAAAATAGCTACAAACAATAAATGCTGAGAGGGTTGGAGAAAAGGGAACCCTCTTGCTTTGTTGGTGGGAACGTAAATTGATACAGCCACTATGGAAGACTGTATGGAGATTTCTTAAAAATCTAGGAATAAAACTACCATATGACCCAACAATCCCACTACTGGGCATATACCCTGAGAAAACCATAACTGAAAAATACACATGTACCCCAATGTTCATTGAAACACTACTTATAATAGCTAGGACATGGAAGCAACCTAGATGTCCATCAGCAGATGAATGGATAAAGAAGCTGTGATACATACACATAATGGAGTATTACTCAGCCATAGAAAGGAATGCATTTGAGTCAGTACTAATGAGATGGATGAACCTAGAGTTTCTTATACAGAGTGAAGCTAAGTCAGATAAACAAATATTGTATATTGACACATATATATGGAATCTAGAAAAATGGCACTGATGAACCTATCTGCAGGGCAGCAGTGGAGACACAGAAAACAGACATGTGGACACAGTGGGGGAAGGAGCGGGTGGGAAGAATGGAGGAAGAACCAGGGAAACATATAGACCATCATTCGTAAAATAGATAGCCAGTGGGAATTTGCTATATGACTCAGGGAACTCAAACTGGTGCTCTGTGACAACCTGCGGAGGGCGGGGATTGCGTGGGAGGTGGGAGGGAGGTTTAAGAGGGAAGGGACAAATGTATACTTATGTCTGATTCATGATGATGCATGGCAGAAACCAACACAATATTGTAAGGCAATTATCCTTCAATTAAAAATAAATAAGAATCTATCCCAATATAGTCCAGGGTGGGCACAGGACCCCACGTTTCTAACAAGGTCCTAGGTGGCACCCTGAGCAGCTAGTCTAGGGAGCACACTTTGAACGGCAAACCTAGGAACAGAATTGGGTCATGGGGCTGCTGGGGCCACAAATGTCGAAGGGTCCCAGCACTCTCAAGAAGCTGCAGGGCTGTGGGGTAGGGGGATGGTCTGAAGAGCAGACCAAGCCTGTGTCCCCTTACCACTACAGGAAGCACAAGTTCTCCTCTGGCATAAAGTTTGGAACCCACTGCTGGTCCAGCCCCCTCCATTTCCAGATGAAGACCCTGGAAGCAGAGAGGCCATGAGACTCAACCATGTGGTCTCCTGAGACTATTTCACAGTCAACACCCACAGGACACTGAAACTCCAGTTAGGTTTAAAAGATCACAAGGAAAATCTCCCTTGCAATTTTGGCCCATGTCCTAAATCTGGTTTGCATGGGTTACCTCTCATTCTGTTCCCAGCAGGGATAAAGTACAGCTTCCCACTGACCCTCTGAACATGTCTTCTACATAATTTACTACTTTAATGTATTTGTACTCAGCCTCATTCCACAGAGGATTTGACACAACTTATAACAAAACAGAAAACTGAGACCAGCAAGAGTAGGTAGAAATAAAAATGAGGAAAAGAAAAACAGGTGTGTGCTGACCAAAATTTATTACTATGGTTGAGCACCAAATTCAATTCCCAACTTTTCAGATGGAATGTATGATGATGATAATGACTATTACTGTTGTTGATGGTTGTTATGTCATAGATGTTCAGTTCAGTTCAGTTCAGTAGCTCAATCTTGTCCGACTTTGTAATTCTTGCCTATTACAAGAGATGATCTCACTATCTGGATCCTTTTTGACATAAAGCAGCTTTCACTTTAGTCACATAACAGTGGAGGTGTCCCCAACAGACATCAGTAATTCTTTGTAAAGAGAACTCATTCAGAAACAGAATTCCAATTACACATGGAATAATGCACTTTGATGCTAAACTTATGAGAAAAGCTTCTCAATTCTTACCTTAATCCTAGTCTCTAAACTAAGTACCCATGTACAGAGCACCTGAGCTGTGTGCAAGACACTCTCTTTGTCCAAGACATGGCCTCTGTCCATGAGGGCTTTGCAATCCAGTGGGAGGGCAGGAAAAAAGCATAGCAAGTTATTAGAAAGTGTCATGGACCTTAAAGGGATGAAATGAATATCCTAAAAAGAGAACCAAAGACCAAGATATTAGCCCAACCTAAGAAAACATCCAGCACTAAAATAGTGACACTGATATTAACTATGACAAAGGCAGGTGCTATATAAGGAACAGTTACTTGACACCACATCCACTGTGCAAAGAGATTGCTACAATTCTCATTTTTGAAATGAAGAAACTGAGATACAGTTGAACGTCCCTGGTGGCTCAGATGGTCAAGAGTCTGCCTGCAATGCAGGAAAACTGGGTTCGATCACTGGGTCAGGAAGATCCCCTGGAGAAGGAAATGGCAACCCACTCCAGTATTCTGAAAAATCCATGGATGGAGGACCCTGGTGGGTTGCAAAGAGTTGGACACAACCGAGCGACTAACACTTTTTATGACCCTCACTTAAAGGTACATAGTCGGATGAGTGACAAACCACACCTGGTAATAATGAAACTGAGACCCCCACTTCTGAACTCTGGACTCCTCACCACCCTGGGATCCTGCCTTCCAAGTTTATGGAGTCAGACCCAGCCGAGCTGCGTGCCAAGAACACAACTTGAAGATACATTCTCTGCATTAATGTTGATAATCTGAATAATCAGAAAAAAAAGGGAGAGACACTCTCCTGCCTCACCTAACAAAAAAATAGTGTTCCAAATTTCAGGAAAAGTGTCTTACAGAAATTGTAGAGCAATAAGCCTGATACCAATCTCTGGCCAAGTTGAAGGACTGACAATTAAAAAGGTGGCTTGTAAGCATTTAGAACACAAACTAGTAGTCAGCATAGGCTCACATGGGCTTACAGAGAATAAGCCATACTAAATTAACCTAATTCCTTTCCGTGAGAGAGCTATTTGATTGGAAGATCAGAGAGAAGCAATTAGACCTGAGATATGATTCCACCCATCTGATGAAGGCATGGAAACAACTGTCCGTGAAAAGAGTCTTGAGACATCCTTTAATGCGGGAGAGACACAATCTCCATGTGAACTCATGGCCAACTGAACAAGCAGCCCAGACGTCCTGGAACCTTAGGCCTCAGACTGTTTTGCAGGTGCACCCTCTTGTAAGACCCTCAGTTCCATCCCTAGTGACATCTACGCCAACATTTTACTAATGACTCAGACACAGATCCCAAAGGACATATTAGCCAAGTTTGCAGAAAATGCAGAGCCAGGCAGCAGCATCAGTAGACACAGGCTGAGTCAATTCTCCAGAGTGATGCAAGACGCTGAAACATGATCTGGAAGCCACCCAAGTTAGACCTGCAAGGCTAAGCCTGAAGTTCTCCAGTCACAGGTGGGAAAATCAAATCCTCAAATCGAAGATGAGTGAAATGTGGCTGACGAGTAGATTGTCTCATCTATAAACATTCTGGAAGTAATGCATGGGGAGAAGAGTAGCCGCCCTCCAAAATTCAATAGGGGACCACAATACAATGTGACCACTAAAAGAGCTCTTGAGACTCTAAACTGATTTTGAAATGTGTGAAAGATTTTAGCATCAATATACTTTGTTCCATCCAGCAGCCTGTGTTCAGGCCTGGGAACCTCATTTCAAAGGGTATATTGTCACTAAATAATGACAATTAAGATGCTCAGTTCAATTCAGTCGTTCAGTTGTGTCCGACTCTTTGCAACCCCATGGACTGAAGCACGCCAGGCTTCCCTGTCCTTCACCATCTGCTGGAGCTTGCTCAAACTCATGTACATTAAATGAGTGATGTCATCCAACCATCTCATCCTCTGTTGTCCCCTTCTCCTCCTGCCTTCAATTTTTCCCAGCACTAGGGTCTTTTCTAAGAGAGTTGAAGAGAGTCAACTCTTCACATCAGGTGTCCAAAGTACTGGAGATTCAGCTTAAGCATCAGTCCTTCCAATGAATATTCAGGGCTGATTTCCTTTAGGATGGACTGGTTGGATCTCCTTGCAGTCCAAGGGACTCTCAAAAGAGTTTTCTCCAACACCACAGCTCAAAAGCATCAATTCTTTGATGTTAAGCCTTCTTTATGGTCCAACTCTCACATCCATACATGACTACTGGAAAAACCAAAGCCTTGACTAGACATTTGTCAGTAAAATAATGTCTCTGCTTTTTAATACACTGTCTAGCTTTGTCATAGCTTTTCTTCCAAGGAGCAAGCGTCTTTTAATTTAGTGACTGCAGTCACATTTCTGCAGTGATTTTGGAGCCCCAGAAAATAAAGTCTGTCACTGTTTCCATCATTTCCCCACCTATCTGTAATGAAGTTAGGGGACCAGATGCCATGACGTTCCTTTTTTGAATGTTGCATTTTAAGCCAGCTTTTTCACTTTCCTCTTTCACTTTCATCAAGAGGGTCTTAGTTCCTCTTTGCTTTCTGCCATAAGGGTGGTGTCATCTACATATCTGAGGTTATTGATATTTCTCCCGGCAATCTTGATTCCAGCTTGTGCTTCATCCAGCCCTGCATTTCACATGATGCACTCTGCAAATAAGTTAAATAAACAGGGTGACAATATACAGCCTTGACACACTCCTTTTCCAATTTTGAACTAGTCCATTGTTCCATGTTCGGTTCTAACTGCTACCTCTTGACCTACATATAGCTTTCTCAGGAGGCAGTTAAGGTGGTCTGGTATTCCCATCTCTTGAAGAAATTTCCACAGTTTGTTGTGATCCACACAGTCAAAGGTTTCAGTGTAAGCCATCAAGCAGAAGATAGTTTTCTGAAATGCTCTTGCTTTTTCTATGATCCAACAGATGTTGGCGATTTGATCACTGGTTCCTTTTTCTAAATCCAGCTTGAACATCTGGAAGTTCTCAGTTCATATACTGTTGAAACCTGGGCTTGGAGAATTTTGAGCATTACTTTGCTAGCATGTGAAGTGAGTGCAATTGTGCAGTAGTCTGAGTATTCTTTGGCATTGCCTTTCTTTGGGATTGGAATGAAGACTGACCTTTTCCAGTCCTGTGGCCACTGCTGAGTTTTGCAAATTTGCTGGCATATTAAGTGCAATACTTTCACAGCATCATCTTTTAGGATTTGAAATAGCTCAGCTGGAATTCCATCACCTCCACTACCTTTGTTCGTAGTGCTTCTTAAGGCCCACTTGACTTCACACTCCAGGATGTCTGGCTCTAGGTGAGTGATCACACCATCGTGGTTATCTGGGTCATGAAGATCTTTCCTTTAGAGTTCTGTGTATTCTTGCCACTTCTTAATATCTTCTGCTTCTGTTAGGTCCATACCATTTCTGTCCTTTATTGTGCCTGTTTTGCATGAAATGTTCCCTTGGTATCTCTAATTTTCTTGAAGAGATCTCCAGTCTTTCTATTGTTTTAATTCTTTGCATTGTTCACTGAGGAAGGCTTTCTTATCTCTCCTTGCTTTCTTTGGAACTCTGCATTCAGATGGGTATCTCTTTCCCTTTCTCCTTTGCCTTTCACTTGTCTTCTTTTCTCGGCTATTTGTAAGGCTTCCTCAGACAGCCATTTTGCTTTTATGCATTTCTTTTTCTTGGGAGTGGTTTTGATCACCGCCTCCTGTACAATGTCACAAATCTCCGTCTATAGTTCTTCAAGCATTCTGTCTATCAGATCTAATCCCTTGAATCTATTTGTCACTTCCACTGTATAATCATAAGGGATTTGATTTAGGTCTTGCCTTAATGACCTAGTGGTTTTCCATACTTTCCTCAATTTAAGTCCGAATTAGGCAACAAGGAGTTCATGATCTGAGCCACAGTCAGCTCCTGGTCTTTCTTTTGCTGACTGTATAGAGCTTCTCCATCTTCAGCTGCAAAGAATACAATCAATCTGATTTCTGTATGGACCATCTGGTGATGTCCATGTATAGAGTCTTCTCTTGTGTTGTTGGAAGAGGGTGTTTGCTATGACCAGTGCATTCTCTTGGCAAAACTCTGTTTTTCTTTGCCCTGCTTCATTTTGCACTCTACGGCCAAACTTGCCTGTTACTCCAGGTATCTCCTGACTTCCTACTTTTTCAATCCAGTTCCCTATGATGAAAAGGACATCTTTTTTGGTGCTAGTTCTAGAATGTCTTGTAGGTCTTCATAGAACCATACAACTTCATCTTCTCAGCATTAGTGGTTGGGTCATATCTTACTGTGATATTGAACAGTTTGCCTTGGAAACAAACAGAGATCATTCTGTCATTTTTGAGACTGCACCCAAGTACTCCATTTTGGACCCTTTTGTTGACTATGATGGCTACTCCATTTCTTCTAAGGGATTCTCGCCCACAGTAGTAGATATAATGGTCATCTGAATTAAATTCGCCCATTCCCGTCCATTTTAGTTCACTGATTCCTAAAATGTTAATATTCACTCTTGCCATTTCCTGTTTGACCACTTCCAATTTACCTTGATTCATGGACCTAACATTCCAGGTTCCTATGCAATATTGTTCTCTACAGCACTGGACTTTACTTGACCACTTGACTCATCCACAACTGGGCTTTATTTCTGCTTTGGTTCAGTCTCTTCATTCCTTCTGGAACTATTTCTCCACTCTTCACCAGTAGCATATTGGGCACCTATCGACCTGGGGAGTTCACCTTGCAGTGTCATATCGTTTTGCCTTTTCATACCACTCATGGGGTTCTCACTGGGTGCCATGAGGCATGCAAAAAGCAAAATGAAAAAAAAAAAAAAAACACAAACCTCAAAGGCTCAATTCATGTCTTCTAGAAACTTAGATTTTTATTTTTTAATTTTATTTATTTTTGGCTGTGCTAGGTCTTCACTGCTGTGTGGGCTTTCTCTAGTTGTAGCAAGCAATGGCTTCTCTTATTGCAGAGCATGGGGTCAGGGTCTAGGTACGTGGGCTTCCGTAGTTTTGGCTTCTGAGCTCTAGAGCATGGGCTCAGTAATTGTGGTGCACGCACTTAGTTGCCCTGAAGAATTTGGAATCTTCCCAGACCAGGGATTGAACCCCGGTTCACTGCACAGGCAGGTGGATTCTTAACCACCGGACCACCAGGGAAGTCCTAGGAGCTTAGATTTTACGTGAAGAGCTGCAGTGTACAAAAATCATTGTTAGGAAACAATTACAAGGTTCTGCATAACTGCTGAACAGAATTCAAGGTGACAGAACATGTGTGTAGCAGTATACCTGCAGTGCTATGGGGCAGTCTGTACATCACCATATAACCAAAGAGTAGATGGCACTTGGCAGCTTGCCATTGGTCTTGGGGCTCTCTGGTCAGCAAAAAGGCCATTTTTAACCTTGCAATATGAACCAGAAAAACTTTCCAGGTTAAAGGCTAAAATGCCTTTGCACATACTCTCTCCTAGGAGCATGGGGAGGGGAAGTGAACTGGTCATGTTGGGGAATAATTGCTGATACAGTTCAGACAGAGAGACGGGAGATCCAGCTGACAGAATGTCTTGAACAAGAGGTTTAATTTACATTTTGTCTGACAGAAGGGATTCAAGAGCTGTAAGATCTTTAGCAAGAGAGTGACATTACAAAAATAGTATTTTGAAAAACAGTTACCTTTGAGCTTGAGGCAAAAGTAGTCACCCACCAGCCAGGAAGCAACTACAGATGTAAAAATCACAAAGGCTTATAGTGAGATCACAGTGGAGAATAAAGGCAAATTTGAAAGATTCTTAAGGAAGAACTGGCAGGTAACTGAATATGTGGTGGGCAGAGAAGGCAGTCACATGTGGGACTTTTTTAACATTATTCAGAATTGGTAATGGTAACTACCAGAAAAGAAGGATCCTTTCCACTTGATTTGCTAAATTTCAGACACTGCCTAGATATTCAAGTGGAGATTTCCTTTGGACTCTAGAAATGTAAAACTGCATAACAGGTGAAGGAGCAAAGCTAGGGCCACTTGCCCTCAGGTAACAGGGAAAATGAGGCAAGTAAATGGAGTGACTGTGGAACACCGCCCATGATTAACCGATCGTCCTTCACCCCAGAGAACACTGTACAGATACACTTCAACTCAACCATCAGAAGGCTAGACAAATTGCCTCAATGAGGAAAGCAATGAAAGTCCACTGACAAAGGACAAAACAGAGCATATTTCCTCCTGTTAAACATGGCCTCCCAGGCCTTTATGTTAAGATTTCCGGTGAGGTTATAAAGATCTGTTCAAACAAGATTACTTCACCCTTGCGAATTATCTTTAGACCCCTGGAACCAAAACAGTAACTATTTTGAAGCTACTCAACTTTGCCATTGGTCTGTCATGTGGGGGAGACTCTCTGCTGGTCCCCCTCCTCCACAGCCATTGCCATGGCTAAGCTGTGCTCAGGGCTGGCTTCCTGGGCAGGGGGCCTACGCAGGTACACATGACCTGATGACTGGAAGGGACCCACACTTGATTTAAGCTGTTATCACAAGCTTAAAATTCTTAATTTGTAACAAGGGGCTCTGCATTTTCATTTTTTACTGCACCCCAAAAAGTTTATAGACAGTCCCACCTATCATATTCAAACATAAAAGCTGTTTATACTTGACTCTTGTTAAATGGACCAAACTCGTTCTTGGTCACTGGATCAATTTTGCTTTTACACGTTTGATAAAGTAAGGCAGGGCTCAAATCAGTCAGTTAACTATGTGTCTATTGCTGCTGTAAATGTTCTTAACAGGAAGGGCTGTGAGACCATGGTCACAAGTGAGGAAGTCAGGAGGCCATAGAAACATTTACAGAAACTGAAATGTCTTTATCTGCCCACGCAAATCAGGTACTCAGAGCAATGCTACCACCAGTGGGCTCACTTAAAAACTGACTTTCTAAAGTCAGTAGAAAAGGTCAAACAGGAATCAGCTATGTGCAAACTCTAATTCAAGTGCCATTAAATACATATACCTCACACCGTGTGGAGAGATCTTAATTTGGTTCAGTTCCTGAAGGAACTATATGGAAGGATTAAGTAAATTGACAAAGCTCCCATGAAGGACGAGCCTCTCTGATGGGATTTTTATTACATTTTACAATTAGGCTTTATTTCTTGTGGGTTGCACCTCTATAATTCTAAATTATGCCAGGGAAATATGACTATAAAGTTAGAAAAGCTATACCCTAGCTCTTCAGGAATACAGATTAAAAAGCAAAATTGACATATATAATAAAACTTCCTCTTTATTTGTATCTCCAGCTTCAGAAAAAATACCCTGAAATAAAACTGATGCAATTCATAGTAGTTTCAATGAACTAAACTCTATTTTCATGAGACCCAAGAAGAATAATGCTTCTCCTTAAAATAATCTGAAAATGTATTTTGAGTATTACAGGTTCTCCTGAACTAGAGATCAGTAATACCTTTTAGTTTACCTAGAATTTTTTTAAAAGTTTTTACTTGAAGCATCCTCATTGAATTACTGAAAACTCAAATGAAATGATACTGTTGAAGTACTTTGTTTTTTCAAACGAAAAAGTTATACTATAATTAATGGAAAACAATATAAAAAAATTTCTGGGATTTTCAGGATAAACTTTGATGACTTTTATATTCATAGAAAGTTAAAACAAAAGAAAATAAAATACTTCATCCTTAATCAATTACAGAGTTTATTTTCAAAGTGAAACTTTGAAGTATTTCAAAGTTATGATACAGGACATCTTATGTTTATTCTCGGCTCTCTAGCACCCCCTAGAGCTACGCCCATCACCTCGCCACAGTGACCACTGCTACAGAAAGGGAACTGTGACGGAGGCTTCCCGACATGAGATGGAGATGAGTCCATGTGTTTCATTTATACAGACTACAATGACAAGCAATATCCAGCTTGTCAGCTTGTCATCAGCAGCTTTCAGCCCTCAGCCTGAAGAGGAGATTCTTCAGTGTCTAAATAAATAGCCTTGACTCAGAGTCGGTTTGGCTTTCTCTGAGACTGGGAGCTAAGGACAGAAGGAGGTGCCCACCCGTGGAAGGCACTGGCTCTGTTGGGCTATCCTTTTTCAAGGCAAGAAAGCAGGCCCACATCTGGAAGCGCAGTGATGAGGCCAGGACCATGGACAGCACACTGGCCTGCTTTCCCACCATGAGGGGCTCTGCTCAGAGATTCCGTCAAATGCTGCATGCTTTCCTCACTGCAGTGCACAGTCCATCTTTCAGAAGGGAGGCACCTATATCTCAGGGTGACGATTAAAAATAACAAAGTAGTCACTGAGCATTAGACCCATGTACTCCCTGAGAGAAATCATTAATGAAGGTGTCTGGAGGCTTTCAGATCCCACATGGAGGACTTCCTGAGGGCCCCCATCACTGATCCTGATCATGAGAAAACAGTGTGCAGCTGGCTGCTGATGGAGGCACTACGTGAAGCTGAATGCCCCTCTAGAAACACTTGGTTCCTAACAGCGGGGAGCTATCCTGTTTGAGATCTCGCTCAACCCAACACCACAGCATCATTCATTCTGGAGTAAAATCTCTCCAGCAGAGAAGGACACACAATGAGGTAGAGACGATGTGAACCAGTCAGAGACATCACAGAAGTCTCCACTGAACCTCAAGGCAGTGAAACGAGGTTAAACCCTTCAGAGGAAAACTCAAGGGCCATCTTCCCAGCCCACAGTCATCTTTTTTCCCCTGTAACCTGGTTCCCACCTACAGAAAAAAGGAACTGAAAAACACACATTAGAAACATAAACATATGCAAAAATGTTCTGTCCCTCTGCTGTTAGGAAAACAAGAGCTTCAGTAACATGTTTTACTCCAAAATGCCTTCTGATGGTCCTTTATCTCAGCTGTTTTTGTTGGAGTCACTATTGATTACCATTCTAATACCAAACATAACATGAACCATGGACAAGCATGGATCAGATACACACCCCGCATTCCCATCGTCTTTCTACATCTTATTCTTTCCACAGCACTTAATCACATTTCAATGCATTACATGACCTGACTTCTTCATCGTCTCTCTCCTCAGCTCCACCAGAATGCTCCCCCACCTGCACTGAGAACTGACTTTGCTGTGTTCACCGCGCTATCCCAGGCCTAGAGCAGCACCTGACAGTGAGCAACCCACCCACTCACACTGTGGGTTACTTAAGGTACACACTGCTTCCTAATTGCCACTGACTGAATGACTGTGGCCTCGGGCATTTGGCTGATATAAACTGGGTCTCTTTATTTTTCCCTGTGGGACTCAGAGAGATAGATCCTCAAGAGTGACCCCGCTCCTCACCCGGGAACAGCGAGGCATCATAGCCCTCCTGTCCCTGGGGTGGGATATGGTCTAGCTAGTTAATGAGGACATCAGCCCTACTCTGCTACATCAAGAGAGGCAAAGCTAGCTCAGCCTTGGAGTGAGGAGGAGGGAGGAACAGAAGGAAAGGCCGCCCAGCTGCACTTCTGGAGGGTCATCAGACTGGTCCTACACATCAAGAGACACCCATCAACCTAAGCTATAACCACTCCCCAGGCCACGGCACCCAACTCCAGTACTCTTGCCTGGAAAATCCCATGGATGGAGGAACCTGGTAGGCTGCAGTCCATGGGGTCACAAAGAGTCGGACACGACTGAGCGACTTCACTTTGACTTTTCACTTTCCTGCACTGGAGAAGGAAATGGCAACCCACTCTAGTGTTCTTGCCTGGAGAATCCCAGGGACGGGGGAGCCTGGTGGGCTGCTGTCTATGGGGTCGCACAGAGTCGGACACAACTGAAGCGACTTAGCAGCAGCAGCAGCAGCAGGCCATCCCAGCAATGCCACACCCATTAGGTAACCAGGTGCCCTTCCCTGGAAGAGCCTCTCCTCCTTGCAGCTCCTCTGGGTTTATCATCTGCATCAGTGCTTCTCACCAAAATGATTAAAATGTCCTTCTGCTCAGGGTTTCAGATTCCTCAAGGGCTTTGAACATTGTCTCTTGATCAGAGATCTAAGCCCAATGGCACCCTCTGTCACACATATACACTGGCAGCTCCGAACTATGTCCCTACCCAACTTTAAATATATTTCCCATTTCTGGGCCACTCCAGCTATAACACACTATGAATTATAATTTACAGTAATTCTATAATTATCTTGTGAGCAATACAGTCACACTGCATCACATTTTTGCATTTTGAATTTTTTCTGTTTAAATTTAAACTAAAAATATACCCCATTTTTGCTACCCTGCTTTACAAGGTCTCAAAGAATAGAAGTGGCCCAAAGCTCTCTCAACCTTAAAGAGACCCTGATCCCTCCCACCCCATGGCCCTTCTGATAGAGCTATTTGCATTCAAATCCTATTTTCAGCCCAACGCAAGCTCCTGGAGGACAGTGGCCATAGCCATTAGCTGGATGCTTGTTAGATGAAGCTGCTCTTGGCCATGTTGAAGGACAGTGTAGAGTGAAGTTTAGTCAAATTTATGGCTTTTTCTTTCAGTATAGACTGAAACTAGGAAATGTCCATCCAATACAGGATGGCAAGAAAAAACAAACCTATTTCATGTCAGTTAAAATAGTCTGTAAAGATAAAAAGTTTTGTTTCAGCCTACTTTTCCTTTCCTAGGGAGAAATTAAAAGTACATTAATGATCCATTTTTAGCCTCTTATTTATTTAACCAGTGAAGTTAAAATATGGGTAGACTCTAACCAAGTTAAGATGGCGTGAGGACTTGAACTGACCCTACAGGTAGAGACGCTGCCCTGTCAGTAGCTGGTCCGCATGTCGCTCTACCGCCACCTGCTGGTCATGACGGTCAGCGTCAAAACAATGACTTTCATTCCTATTCCTCTTTCTGAAACTCTTGTGAACTTAGATACCACAGATCCTTGTGACCAACAACTTCCACTTGGTACCACTGTGTTCAACATGGGTAGTAACTCCTGAGCTGGCTCCTCAGAACACCAGTGCTAGTCAGAGGGGCTGGGGAAGGGAGTTCAGTGGCTGAACACTCAGTAAAAGCTCTGGAAGGATCACAGTGTAGCAAGCAGATTTCAGGCTCTGAAGAGTTCCTTAGCAAACTGTCTGAACTCTGTGGAATCCAGCGTTTTCCAAACTAATTTAATCATGTAACCACTTTTTACACAGAATACCTATCCACATTTTCAGGTACTCTAAAGGCTTAAAGTCAGAGGGCACTAAGCTAGTTCCCAAAAATCACAGCTGTAAATGTTTCATGGTATCGAATGCTTGCCTAACCCACAAACTAGACAATTTCACAACATGATTTTCGTTTATAAATGACTTGCCACCAGATTTACACCCTTTCTTATATCACCTCCAAGGCACACAGGATGGCAAAGTAATATTGTTGTCACTATCACGTCACAGCCAAGTTATTTCAAAAAGTGAAAAAAATCATCTTACCATGAGACCTCTATAAGAAGTTTCCAGCAGTGCTTCTCAAATTTTTCCAGCAAAATACCTCTAGTATCAAAGAAGGATAAACTTATACCCTGGAACAGAACTGCCAAAAGCAGAACATGTCTGAAATCTCATGCTTTACTTTAAAAATTCATGTATGAAACCGACGTGTTTGTGAAAAGATAAATGTTCAGGGTTAGTCACTGCAGCAGTGTTTTTAATACCAAAAGATTCAGAACAACCCAAATGTACAGCAAGAGGAAAGTAGCTAAATCATACTGCAGTCAAACAGTGGAAAGTAATAACTATACAGTCGTTAAAGAACAGACACATTCTCTATGTTGTCGTTGCTTAGTCAAGTTGTGCTCAACTTTTCACAACCCCACGGACTGCAGCACACCAGGTTCTCTGTCCCTCACTATCTCCTGCAGTCTGCCAAGTTCATATCCACTGATCAGTGATTCCATCCATTCTCCATATAGTGACATGCAAAGCTCTCCCAGATATCTTGGCATATGAAAAAAAAGCATGAAACAGAAGTGTATAATATGCTAGTTTTTATCAGAAGGGGACAAAAATAAGAATCTGTATTCCAGAGTTGCCTATAGATGCACAAAGCATCTATGGAAGGATCCACAGGAAACAAACCCATTATATCTTGGGGAAGAGAATGGGAACTCAGAAAAAGGGGTACAAGGATGAGAGGAGATTTTCACAGCACAGCTTTTTATATTTTTTGAGCTATATAAATGTACAATCTATTAAAATCATATTAAAATTTCAAAATTATGCAAATTTTTATTCTACTCCATGACATAGTCATATTTGCCCTAAATTTTTTTAAATTACACATATATTTTCACATTGTAAAATGAAATCCATATTTAAAGTCCTGCTTCGTGGGTCATCTGGGACATCATATGTATGGTTGTGTGAAATGGGTTCAGGCCATTTAAATCTTGCTTAACTATTTAGCCTTCATTTCATTTGGAGAACCAACATCAGCACACAAAAAATCTGAGAATGCTACTAAAAAATGCTTTCTCAACAGTTTGCAATTTTTATCTATAGGCTGGGGTTTTTAATCGGGGAAAGATTAACCCCAGCATCTTAGAACTCTTATGCTCAAAAGCAATACCAATCTATCTTTGGTAATTAAGAAAGGGCCACCACACTGAGATGGCTCCCAGAGTGCGAAGCTCACAGACTTCTGCCCATTCTTCAACACTAGTGAATCCAGCGGCAGCCAAACCCCAAAAGCAAACCTCTGCTTCATGGCCAAAGTAACTGAACTTCAAACCCTCCAACTATTTTCTACACGTATTTAAAAGATTGGTGATTAGTTTTTAAATTAATCAGTCTGGCTTAAGTCAAACAATTTCCTATTTCCTTAATAGAAAAAAAATAATTAGGCTTCTTTGGTTATACTTCCACACTTTTATTAGAATGCTTTTTATATATTATATGTGAAAAAACATAGCATTTCTTTATATGAAAGACATGGGCTAAAAAATAAATAAAATACAACTCAGATATAACTGATGGAACAAGCAAATGCAGCATGAATAATGTCAATAAAAGGTACTATACGTACCTAGTGCATTTTGTCCCAGAAAAGATATTCTAAGGACAAGTTTTGCATCGTTGTTTGCCTCCCAGGAGTAGTTTAATAAACCAACAGTGCTATAAATGTCTCCTAAATTCTCCCAAACTGAAATTTTATTTCTAGGTGTAAATAAGGCCAGAATTAAAAGGACAAACAGCGTGAAGAGATGAAGCAGTGCAGCATGACCAGCAGGGAGTCATCGGCTGCTGCTTTCATCCTCTCTGGTTCCATTTCAGAAGGCTTTTCTCTCTGGGATCCCTTCAGACAAACAAACAGGCGGTGGGGACCATGAGGACTTAAAACTCTACTGCAATCTCCTGATGGTCTGTTGGATATTCATGAGGGGCAGAATGACTCCACCTTTAGGTTTTATATCAGTTGTAATAATGAGTTATGAATAATTGATCTCTAGGTAGTAAATTATTCAGGCAGGCACACAGTTTCCAAGGAATCCTGGAGAGAGTCTAGCTAATGGCATGAGATGAGTCAGAGGCAGCTGCCGAAGGGACACCCCACATCACTCCCTGCAGCAGTGGCAGGGGAGTCAGGGATCCCAGCAGGTGCTTTTCAGTGAGGGGGCCATATTAACGCCTTTTGAATTAGTATAAAGTGGAAGGCTCCCCACAGGGCACTCCAGTGTCTCTCCAATATATGAAACACTGAGCCCTGTCCACTTCATCCATCAGACCAGGATATTTGTTATCAGCTGAGTACAACCTCTGCTGCTGAAACTAGCACTGAACTGAAAAACTATGAAATCAAGAATGCACACGTGTGAATACACACACATACATACATACCTGTGTGTTTATGTGTATGTATATGTGCACACACACATATATACATATTCACAGTTTTTGTGTTTATGTACATATATACAAAGACACACACACACACGAAGTTTTTATCATTGTGCAGAGAGCAAAATAATGCTAAAATAAGCTTCACCTGGAGGAAATTATCTACTGCTCTTGGTTTTCAAAACCTGTTGAATACACCTTACCACTTCTGAGTTCAAAGTTCAACCTTTTTAAAGAGAGTAAGGCTTACTTAAGGTATGTGTCGAGTCCCATCCATATCAAACACCCATTCCTAAGCAATGTTAAACTTCATACAACATCTGTCATTGAACCTTCTTATAATTTTCATTTCTAAAACAATTCTGAAAATAATGGAAATTATTAATAGTTATAGTTAAAGCTCAATAATCACTGTACTGAAATATCTTTCAAAGAGCACACGAAATAAAAGCAGCTGATCAACAAATAGCAAATCCATTACTGTAAAAACTGCATTGTCTGATCTTGCCTCCAAACCCACAGTATCTGTACTTGTGTGAGGCCCATGAGAAGGAAGATGAAGGAGAAAGGAAATGAAGGGCTGCCAGGCTACAACTTCCCTCAAATGTCTCCTGAGGGAAGGCAGGTGTAGCTACGTGATTAGGTTTCTAGAGGTTTCTCCAAACTCAAACTATTAGGGAAGTGGAAATATCATCATTCAAACTAAAACGCTGAGTGCCAACTACATGTAGGAATTTGAGGAAACTGACACCCAGACACATTCTAATCAAGGCTTCGAATATTCCAAATTTTCTATTAGTAATTTGGAAACTTAGAACATATGTATTTAACCTTCCTTCCTCACTTGCTCAATAAAGGTCCTGAAAAACAAAGCCTTTAATTTTTCTCTGATCTAAACACAAGATTGATTGGTCTGAACTCAAAGATTAAGAAAGCTACATTAAGCTTAAGCTATCAAATTTCACAATGATTATCACTAGCAACTGCAAAATCAACCACCTTAACAACCTCAGAGGTTTCATGTACCATGGTACAAGGTTTGCATTTTTTTTAATTTATTTAATTGGAGGCTAATTACTTTACAATATTGTAGTGGTTTTTGCCATATATTGACATGAATCAGCCATGGGTATACATATGTCCCCCATCCTGAACCCCCCTCCCAACTCCCTCCCCATCCCATCCCTCAGGGTCGTCCCAGTGCACCAGCCCTGATCACTCTGTCTCATGCATCGTGAGATGCATGATCTATTTCACATATGGTAATATACATGTTTCACAATGATATTCTCTCAAATCATCCCTCCCTCACCTTCTCCCAGAGTCCAACAGTCTGTTCTTTACATCTGTGTCTCTTTTGCTATCTCACATATAGGGTCATCGTTCTCATCTTTCTAAATTCCATATATATGCGTTAATATAGTGTATAGGTGTTTTTCTTTCTGACTTACTTCACTCTGTATAATAGGCTCCAGTTTCACCCACCTCATTAGAACTGACTCAAATGCATTCTTTTTAATAGCTGAGTAATACTCCATTGTGTATCTGTACCACAGCTTTCTTATCCATTCATCTACTGATGGACACCTAGGTTGCTTTCATGTCCTGGCTATTATAAACAGTGCTGCGATGAACACTGGAGTACATGTGTCTCTTTCAACTCTGGTTTCCTCGGTATGTATGCCCAGGAGTGGGATTGATGGGTCATATAGCAGTTCTATTTCCAGTTTTTTAAGGAATCTCCACACTGTTCTCCATAGTGGCTGTACTAGTTTGCATTCCCACCAACAATGTAAGAGGGTTCCCTTTTCTCCACATCCTCTCCAGCATTTATTGCTTGTAGACGTTTGGATAGCAGCCATTCTGACTGGCGTGAGATGGTACCTCATTGTGGTTTTGATTTGCATTTCTCTGATTATGAGTGATGTTGAGCATCTTTTCATGTGTTTGTTAGCCATCTGTATATCTTCTTTGGAGAAATGTCTGTTTAGTTCTTTGGCCCATTTTTTTGACTGGGTCGTTTATTTTTCTGGTATTGAGCTGCATAAGCTGCTTGTATATTTTTGAGACTAATTCTTTGTCAGTTGCTTTGTTTTCTAATATTCTTTCCCATTCTGAAAGCTGTCTTTTCACAAGGTTTTATTTTCTAAACACACCTGTGCTTTGTGCTTAGTCGCTCAGTCGTGTCTGACTCTTTGTGACCCCATGGACTGTAGACTGCCAGGCTCCTCTGTCCACAGGGATTCTCCAGGCAAGAATACTGGAGTTGGTTTCCATGCCCTCCTCCAGGAGATCTTCCAAACCCAGGGATCAAACCTAGGTCTCTCTTATTGCAGGCTGATTATTTACTGTCTGAGCCACCAGGGAAGTCCAAGAATACTGGAGTGGGGTAGCCTATCCCTTCCCCAGGGGATCTTCCTGACCCAGGAATAGAACCGGGGTTTCCTGCATTGCAGGTGAATTCTTTACCAGCTGAGTTACCAGGAAAGCCCTATACACACGTATGAAGGTATAACTGGCATATGACACACTGCACATATTTAAGGTATATAATTTGATAAATTTTGACATCTGGATATGCCCACAAAACCATCTCCACAATCATGACAACAAGGATGCCCATCAGCTCCAAAAGTTTCCTCATGCTCAGGGTTTGCTTTTTAAATAACTAAAACTTTGGGTAGATTTTTCACATGATTACTAAATAGCAATGCTGTCCTAATTAGTAGGTTCTACATGTCAAAGGATTCATAATTGTTCATTCATACTTACAATTATTAGGTAAAGGGGGCTATGAGAGCAGCTGAGAAATAAAAAGTTATTTTATCCCTGTTAAGGCTGGATGGCATCACCAACTCGATGGACAGAGTTTGAGTGAACTCCAGGAGTTGGTGATGGACAGGGAGGCCTGGCGTCCTGTGATTCATGGGATCACAAAGAGTTGGACATGACTGAGCAACTGAACTGAACTGAACCGAAGACTATGAAACAGAAATTCAATTTCATAGTATTTTAAAGCAATGAGTCACATAAGATTAACTGCACATTTTTAAACTACATGAAATTATTTATATAATACACAATTAATATAGTACAAAAGCTACTTTTAGAAATCTTTGGTGTTAACTGTATATATTTCCCATGTAAATATAAACTTACAAATCATTGGTTCTAAAAGTGAAGCTTAGGAATAACTGACCAAGAAGCTTATAGTAACATACAGGTTGTTGTTTTTCTCCCTTGCTGACTTTCAAGTCATATAGGTCAATCTAAGTTTGGAGATCCAACCAGTCCATTCTAAAGGAGATCAATCCTGGGTGTTCATTGGAAAGACTGATGCTAAAGCTGAAACTCCAACACTTTGGCCACCTCATGTGAACAGCTGACTCACTGGAAAAGATTCCGATGCTGGGAAGGAGTCGGGGCGGGAGGAGAAGGGGACGGCAGAGAATGAGATGGCTGGATGGCATCACCGACTCGATGGACATGAGTTCGAGTGAACTCCGGGAGTTGGTGATGGACAGGGAGGCCTGGCGTGCTGTGATTCATGGGGTTGCAAAGAGTCGGACACAACTGAGCGACTGAACGGAACGGAACGGAAGTTTACTATTTAGACATGAATGTCATGGCAACCAAACTTTTTCCCCAGGAAAATCTGCTCAGGAGTAATAACGTAAGCTAAAACTAATTTTAACCTGAGTTTTATGCTTTCTCATTTCTTTGATGATTAAGTTATACATGAATCTCATTTTCCAAGTTATTTAAAGGTGGATGGTAGCACAACTCAAATTTTCAGCTCAAAATGTTATAGAGGTGGGTACTGGTCAAAACTGCCCATACCTACTTCCAGGTCAATGCATGTGTCAAAAAAGGAAGCAGATCAGCTCAGAAGGGAAAGGACTGGGAAAACAAGATACCCTCTC
The DNA here is from genome assembly GCF_049115385.1 of Moschus berezovskii. Classification (NCBI taxonomy): domain Eukaryota; kingdom Metazoa; phylum Chordata; class Mammalia; order Artiodactyla; family Moschidae; genus Moschus; species Moschus berezovskii. Next base: position 162,316,839 of record NC_142460.1, read on the forward strand.
AGATGATCCTGCAGGAGCAAGTGACAGTACAGGGAACTGCCAGCTGTGTGCCAGGCCCAGTGCTAGCTGGCTTGTTCCAACAAATGCTGCTAGAGGAAAGGTTCTCTCAAGAAGGAAGGCTGCTTGAATAGAATCAAGAACAAGAAGGGCTAGTTACAGATTGTTCTGGCATCAGGAAACTACAAAGTTAGCCTGAAGAATATGTGACATCAACCGTTAAAAACCTTGGATTTGGAATATATCAAAACTCATCTCAGTCTTTGCTGTAACACATCTTGCAGAAAAAAAATTCCTTTATTTGTTAGGGGATAAAAACTTGAACTGTCCTATACATATAAAGTTTTTCTCGTATACTGTACATTCATTCTCAAAGCATGTTATTGTATTTACTGAACGCTAAGTGCTAAGTTACTTCAGTCGCATCCGACTCTTTGCGACCCTATGGACTGTGGCCCACCAGGCTCCTCTGTCCAAGGAATTCTCCAGGCAAGAATACTGGAGTGGATTGCCATTTCCATCTCCAATTTATTGAATAAATTAGACAAAAATCACATTTAAAATAATAGGCTTACACAAATCTTGTGTTTTTAAAACTTGAAGTTGTCAGCAATGACAACGGTAAAGGGACCAGCACATCCAAAGTATTATTTATTAAAATAGCTTAGATGTCCCTACCCCCATTCTCATACATTTATAAATAATAATATTCTCTATTTCCTGGGGGTATTATTCAGTGTTAGCAAAACCATTAGCTTCTCTACGCACAAATCCACCAAAGAAATACACTGGAAGAACAGAGTGGTATAAGGAAAGAATTTAAATAGTCTGAAAATGTAATAAATATACTAATTTACCTATACTCTTCTCCTGTCAACATATTTTAAATAAACCACTTTTTTTTTTCTTTCAAACAATAGTAATGTAAGAAAAAAAGGATTTTTAAAAAAGACTCTTTGTGTGTTGATGTCTTCCTTCTGAATGCTTCTTGGTGGTTCAGTCTTCAAGGCAGGCTTGTTTGGCCTCTGAAGTGGACAGTTTCCTTGCACCCTACTCATCCTAAGGTATTCTATTTATTAGTCATCCCTCATTCCTAAGTATTACATCCGAGATAAAAAGCTCATGGCTTCTTTCCTGCTAATACATGCAGTCTCAGGAAGACGTGAATCACTTACCCCAGAATGTCAACTTCATTACCACAGTTGGGGTAAACCAGTGTGCACCCACCTTCTCGTCTCCCTTTTCCCTTCCAGCTCCCAAAGCCTAATGCTAGAAGATGGCCAGAATCTCAGAGGCCCTGAATTACTGCAGACCAAGTGGCAAAGCTCAAAGTGAAGTCTAAGTTCAAACTTACCCTGTCCAGATTTACCTAGATTTACCTACACACAACATGTTCCAGAACATGAACTACTTTAAAAGAGATTTTAAGATGCACTCATATTATAATCTCTATTAAAAGACTGGAGATTTTAAGGGGAAAAGACCTGATAACTACAATAAAAAAACAGAAGAAAACTACATTTTCTGGCAGGGCAAAATGGAAAGAAATCATTAGTTTCCTCCAAATTGCTTTTGTAACTCTCCACTGCATAAACCATTGAATCCTATTAAATTAACTCAGCTCACTCAACAATCCAATTCCATCATCACAGATACCTGCTGGGGAGAACTCCTGGTCATAATATAGAAATAATAGCTTTAATAAGAGTACAGAGAAGAGGCTCAAAGCAAGACTCATTAAATCTACTGTTTTATTTAGAATGACTCAAAACTGAAAGTAAAGATATGCTCAAATAATTAAATAAATCAGACAGAAAATCCATAAATAGGTGCTACTGCTGCTGCTAAGTCGCTTCAGTCGTGTCTGACTCTGTGCGACCCCACAGACGGCAGCCCACCAGGCTCCCCCGTCCCTGGGATTCTCCTGGCAAGAACACTGGAGTGGGTTGCCATTTCCTTCTCCAATGTGTGAAAGTGAAAAGTGAAAGTGAAGTCGCTCAGTCATGTCTGACTCGTAGCAACCCCATGCTGAAGGCTATCTGCTATTAAATAGCAGAAATTACTGTAATTCTGAGTCACTGAAAGCTGTTTCAAATATTATAATATCTATACATTCTGATAAAGAACTATTATGCATTTTTAATTATTTTTGACACCGGCAGCCTACTAAAATCAGTTTATTAATTCTCTAAGAGGAAATAATGTCCTTTTCCATAAACAGTGAAAACATATACCCAGAATTGGAGGCTTTTTAGTTCATTCCTTATAATAAGAAAACTGATTTCTCCATGTCTCAATGTGTTGGAAACAAACTTGAAAATGGATGAAGTCCTTTTTTTCTAATTACACTGAGCATCTCAGCAAAAGTGGCTATAATCCATTGAAAGTGAAAGTGAACGTCGCTCAGACATGTCCGACTCTTTGCGACCCCATGGACTGTATAATCCATGGAATTCTCCAGGCCAGAATATTGGAGTGGGTAGCCCTTCCTTTCTCCAGGGGATCTTTCCAACCCAGGGATCGAAGCCAGGTCTCCCGCATTGCAGGCGGATTCTTTACCAGCTGAGCCACAAGGGAAGTCCAAGAATACTGGAGTGGGTAGCCTATCCCTTCTCCAGCGGATCTTCCTAACCCAGGAATCGAGCCAGGGTCTCCTGCGTTGCAGGCGGATTCTTTACCAACTGAACTGGTTCAAACATTCTTCAACCGAGGCACAGAATGCCCATCACTTCTCAGTGACTGAAGCTTGGTTATTCATTAGGGTTCCAGACTTATACCACTGACAGAAATAATACACTGAAATAGTCATTATATAATATCTCTGAGGATACAAAAAGGCACAACAGTTTTTCACTTCTACTTCAAAGAGAGTACCAGAATCTGGTCACCAGATCTGTTGAATGAATATCGAGTTTCTTCTATTTATTATGAGGATCTTTTCAAGCTTGCACATGGTACAAAACTCCAAATGTACAAAAATGGTTCAGTGGAAAGTCTCCTTCACTCCGCGTCCTCGATCTTTTGGCAACTACCATGACCAACGCCATGTTTCCTTGAAGACTGAATAAATGTCTGTCAGTGGATACAGTAAACACCAGATGTTGGATGGCAGGATTACAGCAGTTTCCTGCTTTATGCACACATGTATTTTTGTAAAATGTATGCATGTTACCTTCAATACTGGAAAAGAAGGTAGCCAAGGGTAAACTGTAAGTACGTGCCTCTGGAGTGTTCAGGAGACATACGCTGGCTCTGACGGTTCCCAGGAAAACAGTCACTGGGAACAATGTTCCCTATTATGAAGAAGAGGCTTCATCTGATTAAATCAAATAACTGTCTAATTCTTCCACCTATTTCATTTTTAGTTATACTTTCACTTCTGATTAGACATTCAGCTTCTCCAGACTCACCCCAGAAAATAGTGGGGAGGTACATGAAAGGAGATGCTTATTTTATTCTAAGCCTAGAATTAAGAAGTTGCATCATGATTTATAGAGTCATCTTATCTGAATTTGTTCCTCACCTAGACTTATCATTTCTAGGTGTATTAAGATGAAAGCTGAGGAATGGATCTTAATGTGATGGCTTTAGCATGGTTCTGTCCTTCAAAAGCCCTGAGCCCCTTGGCCCTACCCCTGTTGGTAGTTACAACTCAACACAACACTTTGGAACTGGGCTATAGACCCGAGATATTCTCAGGAGGGACTGGGCTAAGGACAGCCATTTTTTTTAGCTTTACAATAAAGGACCTGGACTGTTCTGGGTTTCTTTTTATTGTCTCTTTATAACTTTTCACCTCCTTTATTCTCAAGGTCTAAGACCAACCTGCTCTTGCTGTCAATATGACTAATTCTATCAGCAGCCCCCAGCCTCCATCTCTCCCATATTGTTTCCATGGCTGGGAGGGAAATCTGCTGGTTAAGGCTTTTAAAAATCCACTGTAATACAGGCCCCAGAGCTTTCTTGGGAAGCAAGGTCCTGGGCCTCACTGTGTGGGCTTGGGGACATTTCTCTAAGGATTTGGTGGCCTTTCATATTTAGGATCCTCATCTCATACTAAACAGACTTGATAACTGGGGGGGAAAATATCCTGTGGAGAGAAAAGGCATTCCCATGTTAACCATGTTGAGCATATTCAGGCAAAGACCAAAGTGTAGGTTCACAGTTAAGGAGGGAAATATTTAGATATTTTCATGGATAGAACCAAAGGGGGAGAAAATGAAAGCTCTGAGATAAAGCACAGAAACTAGTAAAATAATGATCTCATGTAGCTAAGAGGAAGCTGGGCAATGGCCATTCCCACATCTCTAAGAGCAACCTGCCACGCAAAGACTGAATAACTGCACTAGCTGCTGGTTGTTTTATGTCTCTTCTAGAAAGGAAGTTCCTAAGAGACAAACCTTGTATCCTATTGCTTCAGTTTCCTTCCTGGTTCTTAGTCTAAACTTCTTAGTCTAAACCAAAGATTTATTACATAAATTGTATTACACGCTTGAGTTGACAAACTAAAAGACTAGAGCAGAAAATCAACTCTACATAATAATGTCACTGAATCTTAAATATGATAAAAGTTCTTTTTAAAAACCAGGATTCTATGCTGATAAGATTAATGTTTAAATTCACCAACTGTGGCCCATGATTCCTATTAAATTACACATACTATTCTAAGTATCAAAGTAACTTCCTAACTTATCAAAACCTTTGGTTTGCATAATAAAAAATTGACAACAAAAAATATAATATTATGAGCCAGAATTAGAATAAACTTTAGGAATATACATTAACTTTATCACACCTTCACATTATCATTAGACCAGAGTTTCTATAATTTATTATGAAAGAAAATATTCCCAAATATTGTTTTATGAATTTAATGACACAGAGTACAATAAAGTAAAATCCCCTATCTCATTCACTAATCATTTTAAGCTTAATTTTATTCTACTGTGATAACTAAAAAAGATTGCCAGATATTTCTATGGCAAAAAAAACCTCCCTCTCTCCAAACATTTATTAATCAAGTATAATGCCCATAGTCTTTTTAAAAATTTAATAGTAAATGCAGAAAGTCAATAAAAATGTAAAGGAATGTGATATTTACATTGTAATTCAAATTCACAGATTCATAGTATATGAATAATGTAGATGGTAAAGTGATGCCCTCAAGAGGCACAGTAACAAATTGCAACTGTCTAAGAAAGTTCTTTAATTAAATCTAAAGTGCATATTTCGGGAACCTAGAGTTCACAGGAACTGTTAACAGTGACCTACAGACCAGCTGAGGCTCATGGACTGTCAACTAACTCCTTTAACACGGGTGCCAAGGCAGTAGTCTGGCATGTGAAGGTACTATGCATGCGTGTGTGCGTGCGTGCTGACGCTAAGTCACGTCTGACTCTTTGTGACCCCGTGGACTGCAGCCCATCAGGCTCCACTGTCCATGGGATTTTCCAGGCAAGAATACTGGAGGAGTATCTCCTGCATTGGAGACAGATTCTTTACTGAGACAGATTCTTTACCTCCGTCTCAGTAAAGAACCCAAAGATAAAACACCCTCTCCTTATCATCTCAAAAAGTTAGGAGTGTATCTGAAAACATGAAGAAAGTCAGATCTACTCTGATCTGTTAAGGGAACAGCATTCATAACATTACAGAAATCTTTTCAGGAGGTATTTTCTATCCATTTCTAAACCAATTTCCTATGTTTATGACCCAGTATGTAAAGCAGAATAAAAAACATAATCTAACAAAACTGCTTGGAGAATGGGCGGTGCTTGTTAATGTGGTTTGATCACAAACCAAAGGTACAACTGTCAACACTCCCGGGAAAGGATGCTAAAAATATGAGTTTAGTCTCCTGCCTCTATGTGTGCATTAAAAACAACAATCAATGGTCAGCTGCTGCCCTACACAGCTAAAAGGTCAGCAGTCTGAGGACCAGTTTCTTTCAGACAGCCATAGAGACAGGAAAGAATAGATGACAACAGAAGCATTATGATCTCAAGAAAGATACTAGAAGTTTCTAACATCACATACCTAATATCAAATAGCTGTGCTTGGAGACTTTTCTGTCTTAAAAGTGGAATGCAAGGGCTTCCCTGATGGTCCAGTGGTTAAGAATCCACCTGCCAATGCAGGGGACATGGGTTTGATCCTAGTCCAGGAATATGCCACATGCTGAGGAGCAACTAAAGCCTGTGTGCCACAATCTACAGCCTGCAAGCCGCAACTATTGAGGCCTGCGCGCCTAGAGCCCATGCTCCACAACAAGAGAAGGCACCACAATGAGAGATCAAGGCACTGCAACAAAGAACAGCTTCTGCTCTCCACAACAGAAAAAGCCTGCATGTAGCAATGAAGACCAAAGCCCAGCAACAAAGACACAGCCAGAGAGAAAGAGAGAAAGAGGAATGCAAAAGAAAAGCTTCTACTTAGAGAGTTCCAGCTGCAGTTTATGCAGACAGGCTTGTTGCTAATCAGGACTTCTTGGGTTCGGGCCGGTCGATGTCCCCCTGAGAAGGTGCGCCAGTTGTACACCCAGAAAACTGAGTGGCGGGGACTGGGGAGGCGATAAGTCGCAGAGACCGCGCTCGCCAAACACCTGGTCCCCTGAGCTGCTCGGACCAGGGAAGGCACAAAACGCAGGTCCAACCAAGTCTGCGCCTTTGTGGAGTACCTGAGAACCTGAACTTGAGCCGCTCAGACCTGGGAAGTGCATACAACCTGGCGCCGGCCTCGGACAGTTCCCGGCAGAGCAACCTAGAGCCTGTGCAGTGTAGACTGGGACAGCATACGTGCTGTGAGCGGGGGCAAACCCAGTGTGGCCGAGACGCTGCGAGCACTCCCCACAGACGCCAGAGATATTCGTCTGCAGCGTTCCTCCCTTCCCAGAACAGGACTGAACAACTGAGCCTTAAAAAGTGTCCACCCACCCCCTAGTATCAGGGCGGAAATTAGACACTGAAGAGACCAGCAAACAGAAGCTAAAACAGAGGGAACCACCTTGGAAATGACAGATAGAGACGTCTAGAGGCTACTCCAAGAATAAGACCAAAAACCAGAGGCAAGAGGCTTAAGGCCGAATCCTGAGAACACCAGAGAACTCCTGACTCCAGGGAACATTAATCGATAGGAGCTCATCAAATGTCTCCATACCTACACTAAAACCAAGCACCACCCAAGGGTCAACAAGTTCCAGAGCAAGACATACCACGCAAATTCTCCAGTAACACAGGAAACTAGCCCTGAGCTTCAATATACAGGCTGCCCAAAGTCACTCCAAACCCACTGACATCTCATAACTCATTACTGGACACTTCATTGCACTCCAGAGAGAACAAATCCAGCTGCACCCACCAGAACACAGACACAAGCTTCCATAACCAGGGAACCTTGACAAGTCACCTGTCCAACCCCACACACAGAGAGGAAACTACATAATAAAGAGAACTCCACAAACGGCCAGAAGAGGGAAAGGCCACCCCAAGCAAAGCAATATAAGCAAGATGAAGAGGCAGAGAAATACCCAGCAAGGAAAGGAACAAGATAAATGCCCACCAACACAAACAAAAGAGGAAGATATAGGGAATCTACCTGATAAAGAATTTCGAATTTTGGTGGTGAAAATGATTCAAAATCTTGAAAGCAAAATGGAGTTACAGATAAATAACCTGGACAAAAGGATTGAGAAGATGGAAGAAAGGTTTAAGAAGGACTTAGAGGAAATAAAAAAGAGTCAATATACAATGAATAATGCAATAGATGAGATCAGAAACACTCTGGAGGGAACAAACAGTAGAATAACAGAGGCAGAAGACAGGATAAGCAAGCTAGAAGATAGAATTGTAGAAATAAATGAAACAGAGAGGAAAAAAGAAAAACAAATTAAAAGAAATGAGAACAATATTAGAGACCTCTGGGACAATGTTAAATGCTCCAACATTCGAATCATAGGAGTCCCAGAAGAAGAAGACAAAAAGAAAGACCATGAAAGAATACTTGAGGAGATAATAGTTGAAAACTTCCCTAAAATAGGGAAAGAAATAATCACCCAAGTCCAAGAAACCCAGAGAGTCCCCAACAGGATAAACCCAAGGCAAAATACTCCAAGACACATATTAATCAAATTAACAAAGATCAAACACAAAGAACAAATATTAAAAGCAGCAAGGGAAAAACAGTAAATAACACACAAGGGGATTCCCATAAGGATAACAGCCGATCTTTCAACAGAAACTCTTCAGGCCAGAAGGGAATGGCAAGACATACTTAAAGTGATGAAAGAAAATAACCTACAGCCCAGACGACTGTACCCAGCAAGGATCTCATTCAAATATGAAGGAGAAATCAAAAGCTTTACAGACAAGCAAAAGCTGAGAGAATTCAGCATTACCAAACCAGCTCTCCAACAAATGCTAAAGGATCTTTTCTAGACAGGAAACACAGAAAGGGTGTATAAACTCGAACCCAAGGCAATAAAGAAAATGGATACGGGATCGTACTTATCAATAATTACCTTAAACGTAAATGGGTTGAATGCCCCAACCAAAAGACAAAGGCTGGCTGAATGGATACAAAAACAAGACCCCCATATATGTTGTCTGCAAGAGACCCACCTCAAAACGAGGGACACATACAGACTGAAAGTGAAGGGCTGGAAAAAGATATTCCATGCAAATAGAGACCAAAAGAAAGCAGGAGTAGCAATACTCATATCAGATAAAATAGACTTTAAAACAAAGGCTGTGAAAAGAGACAAAGAAGGAAACTACATAATGATCAAAGGATCAATCCAAGATGAAGATATAACAATTATAAATATTTATGCACCCAACATAGGAGCACCGCAATATGTAAGACAATTACTAACAAGTATGAAAGGGGAAATTAACAATAATGCAATAATAGTGGGAGATTTTAATACCCCATTTACATCTATGGATAGATCAACTAAACAGAAAATTAACAAGGAAACACAAACTTTAAATGATACAATAGACCAGTTTGACCTAATAGATATCTATAGAACATTTCACCCCAAAACAATGAATTTCACCTTTTTCTCAAGCGCACACGGAATCTTTTCCAGGATAGATCACATCCTGGACCATAAATCTAGCCTTGGTAAATTCAAAAAAGTTGAAATCATTCCATGCATCTTTTCTGACCACAATGCAGTAAGATTAGATCTCAATTATGGGAGAAAAACTATTAAAAAGGCCAACATATGGAGGCTGAACAAAACGCTGCTGAATAATGAACAAATCATAGAAGAAATCAAAAGAGAAATCAAAATATGCCTAGAAATGAATGAAAATGAAAACACAACAACCCAAAACCTCTGGGACACTGTAAAAGCAGTGCTAAGGGGGAAGTTCATAGCAATACAGGCACACATCAAGAAACAAGAAAAAAGTCAACTAAATAACCTAACTCTACATCTAAAGCAACTAGTAAAGGAAGAAATGAAGAACCCCAGGGTCAGTAGAAGGAAAGAAATCGTAAAAATTAGGGCAGAGATAAATGCAAAAGAAACAAAAGAGACCATAGCAAAAATCAACAAAGCCAAAAGCTGGTTCTTTGAGAAGGTAAATAAAATTGACAAACCACTAGCCAGACTTATCAAGAAACAAAGGGAGAAGAACCAAATCAATAAAATTAGAAATGAAAATGGAGAGATCACAACTGACAACACAGAAATACAAAGGATTATTAGAGAATACTATCAGCAATTATATGGCAATAAAATGAATAACCTGGAAGAAATGGACAAATTCCTAGAAAAGTACAACTTTCCAAAACTGAACCAGGAAGAAATAGAAAATCTGAACAGACCCATCACAAGCACGGAACTAGAGGCTGTAATCAGGAATCTTCCAGCAAACAAAAGCCCAGGTCCAGACGGCTTTACAGCCAAATTCTACCAAAAATTTAGAGAAGAGCTAACACCTATTCTACTCAAACTCTTCCAGAAAATTGCTGAGGAAGGGAAACTTCCAAACTCATTCTATGAGGCCACCATCACCCTAATCCCAAAACCTGGTAAAGACCCCACAAAAAAAGAAAACTACAGGCCAATATCACTGATGAACATGGATGCAAAAATCCTTAACAAAATTCTAGCAATCAGAATCCAACAACATATTAAGAAGATCATACATCATGACCAAGTGGGCTTTATCCCAGGAATGCAAGGATTCTTCAATATCCGCAAATCAATCAACGTAATACACCACATTAACAAACTGAAAAATAAAAATCATATGATTATCTCAATAGATGCAGAGAAAGCCTTCGACAAAATTCAACATCCATTTATGATAAAAACCCTCCAGAAAGTGGGAATAGAAGGGACATACCTCAACATAATAAAAGCTATATATGACAAACCCACAGCAAACATTATCCTCAATGGTGAAAAACTGAAAGCATTTCCCCTAAAGTCAGGAACAAGACAAGGGTGCCCACTCTCCCCACTACTATTCAACATAGTTCTGGAAGTTTTGGCCACAGCTGCAGTTGAGCTTCCCTGGTGGCTCAGATGGTAAAGAATCTGCCTGAAATACAGGAGACTGGGTTTGATCCCTGGGTCAGGAAGATTCCTGGAGAAGGAAATGGCAACCCACTCCAGTATTCTTGCCTGGGAAATCCCAGGACAGAGGAGCCCGGTGGGCTACAGTCTATGGGGTCGCAAAGAGTTGGACACGATTAAGTGACTAACACTTTTTTTTCACTTCCAGTTGCAGTTACCAGGTGGTGTCTAAGAAAACTGAAGCTCAGGTTAGGAACCTGTATAATCTTAATCTCAGTTAAGAACAAGACTGGCTTTACTTACTGATCTGTTCACCTTCAAGGCCTGTGGTCTTAACCACGACACTGCACTGCCTTTCTTTGAGCATTCTAAGACTCCATGAGCAGCCATATTCACAATCCTTCGTGATTTCAGCAGCTCTAAAGTCAAACGTCTACAAAAGCAGGCAAGTAGTGGAAAGTGTAAGAGACAGTAAGAAGGGGCAAGAATGCAGCTAATTGGAGAGGACTCTGCTGCTGCTGCTGCTGCTGGTAAGTCGCTTCAGTCGTGTCAGATTGTGTGACCCCATAGACTGCAGCCTACCAGGCTTCCCTGTCCCTCGGATTCTCCAGGCAAGAACACTGGAGTGGGTTGCCATTTCCTTCTCCAATGCATGAAAGTGAAAAGTGAAAGTGAAGTCACTCAGTCGTGTCTGTGTCCGACTCTTAGCGAACCCATAGACTGAAGCCTACCAGGCTCCTCTGCCCATGGGATTTTCCAGGCAAGAGTACCGGAGTGGGTTGCTTGCCTTCTCCAGGAGAGGATTCTAGGATCTGCCTAAAGAAGGCCACTGCCTGCAGCTTCAGTCTGCACTGGCTACACAGGCAGCAGCATTAGCAAATATGATCAAATCTAATTTTTTTTAAGAGAAGATGAAAAGCTCAACTTTAGGAGAGTTGTTAGGAGAGCTGCCCATTTTTAAATACTGGCAGCTAATTTAGATTTTAAAAGAAACAACTCTGCAGGCCAAACCAAACGTATCTGAAGTGATTATGACCAGTATATAATATGTTGTAGAGATTCTGATGATGAATGATTCCTGTCTGAGAGATTCTAGACTAGACCTTTCCTATTAAATGATTTGTCAATTATCCTCACTGTTGAATTCATTCTACGCATCCAGGCTTTCTTCAGCTCAAATCATAATTCTTAAGTTCAGGTACTGCAAAGGTCATTAACAAATCACTTCCCACCCAATCGTCCCCAGCCCCCTCCTCTCTCCCAATCTCCTCTCTGCTTCCCTACACACTTACACACATACACAGACCCATTATCACCCATTATCTCAAGTTTGAAATTTTCAAGTTTAGTCTTCATACAACTTTTTAGGCCTCCTGTTAGCTCCAAAATTCTTCACATTTCTCATTAGCTGAAGAAACCAAAATTGTATACATTCTTTACACTGTGATTTTTATAAATCTTGGGTCAGATTTAGGTCTACTCTTAATGTCTCCATAAAGAGTCTCTAATAATTTTCATAAATTTATCATCCTGTTCTAAATGTCTTGAGTATTTCTAGTATTTAAGGCAAAAAAATTATTTTTTGGAGTCATAAAGCATGTTCTAAGGACACCAGAAAAGTGCCAGCACTGTTCCCATTCTTCACATAGGAGTTCATCAAAAATTATTAAGTCTAGATACTTACTTTTAAAAATTCTGGACACAGAGACCATTTTAAAGGTTGATTTTTTAAAAAAAATAAAATAGCATCAGTTTAACAATTACTTTTATAGCTTTTATGGCATATTAAGAAGTAGAGAGAAGCTTATCACACTGATTTTAAACCAATGGGCAAAAGCTGGAAGAATCCAGAGTAGCATCAAAACCTTTAAGACAGAGTAGATTACGGGATAGAAATTTGTTCTTCTCAAGTTAAGGGCTAATTTCTCGGATCACTCTTCCTTCTCCTTTCTTTTCCTCCTGTGTTTCTGATGTACACGTTTCTTATTTTCAGTTCGAACTAAGCTCTCACTGCAGCAAATTCAAACAACTTTAAGCTAAAAATGAAGAGTCATCCTTATTTGTAAGAGATGTACTCTCCAGTAGCATTAAGAGGTTTTCTCTATCGTGAAAGTTTATAGGGTTCAATTAAAATCAAAAGGAAAAAAGTAACATGTGCATCATAAACACAAGATAACTTGAGATGGGAACCTCTGTTTGGTTTAAATGTCTACTTTGAGGGCTGTATGACTACAGACTTTGAACAACTCCTCCATGGAAAAAAGCCCAAAAAAATCAATGTCATATTTCCTTCACTTGTGGTTCAGATGGTAAAGAATCCACCTGCAGTGCAGAAGATCTGGGTTCTATCCCTGGGTTGGGAAGACGCCCTGAAGAGAAAGGCTACCCACTCCAGTATTCTGGCCTGGAGAATTCCACGGACTAGTCCATGGGGTCGCAAAGAGCTGGACACAACTGAGTGACTTTCACTCATTTTAAGTACACTCTATTTACCACAAATGTGAATTACCATCCATTTGCATTTCATAACATTACTACATTTTCTTCAGGATTGACTGGTTTGATCTCCAAAAGACTCTCAAGAGTCTTCTCCAGCATCATAGTTGGAAAGCATCAATTCTTCAGTACTCAGCCTTCTCAGCCTTCTAAAAATGCAATCTTTATAAACAATTTTTATTTTCTCATTCAAATCCCAATCAAGTTAAGCAGAAGCAAGTCTGTTACTGAGACTTTGGTGTGCATAAAAATCTTACTTTCATATAATCTACCCCATACCAGACCACCTAACCTGTCTCTTGAGAAATCTGTATGCAGGTCAGAAAGCAACAGTTAGAACTGGACATGGAACAATAGACTGGTTCCAAATAGGAAAAGGAGTACTCAAGGCTGTATATTGTCACCCTGCTTATTTAACTTATATGCAGAGTACATCATGAGAAATGCTATGCTGGATTAAGCACAAGCTGGAATCAAGGTTGCCAGGAGAAATATCAATAACCTCAGATATGCATATGATACCACACTTATGGCTGAAAGTGAAGAACTAAAGAGCCTCTTGATGAAAGTGAAAGAGGAGAGTGAAAAGGTTGGCTTAAAGCTCAACATTCAGAAAACTAAGATCATAGCATCTGGTCCCATCACTTCATGGCAAATAGATGGGGAAACAGTGGAAACAGTGGCTGACTTTATTTTGGGGGGCTCCAAAGTCACTGCAGATGGTGACTGTAGTCATGAAATTAAAAGACGCTTACTCCTTGGAAGGAAAGTTATGACCAACCTAGACAGCATGTTAAAAAGCAGAGACATTATTTTGCCGACAAAGGTCCATCTAGTCAAGGTTATGGTTTTTCCAGTGGTCATGTATGGATGTGAGAGTTGGACTATAAAGAAAGCTGAGCGCCGAAGAATTGCTGCTTTTGAAATGTGGTGTTGAAGACTCTTGAGAGTCCCTTGAACTGCAAGGAGATCAAACCAGTCCAACCTAAAGGAGATCGGTCCTGAGTGTTCACTGGAAGGACTAATGTTGAAGCTGAAACTCCAATACTTTGGCCACCTGATGCAAAGAACTGACTCCTTGGAAAAGACCCTGATGCTGAGAAAGATTGAAGGCAGGAGGAGAAGAGGATGACAGAGGAGGGGATGGTTGGATGGCATCACTGATTCAATGGACATGAGTTTGAGTAAACTCCAGTAGTTGGTGATGGACAGGGAGGCCTGGCGTGCTGTGGTCCATGGGTTCACAAAGAGTCAGACACGACTGAGCAACTGAACTGAACTGAACCCCATTATATAATACTCACCGCTGAAGTGCCTTTAACAATCTCATCTGAAGACACCATTCAAGGAGCTTTACTATCTCTTACTAAATTCTTATTTTAATGCAAAGAGCAAAGTAAACGGTACTTCATAAGAGCTGCACATACACAATAGCCAACTCAAGATTTGCATCAAGTATTTTTTACTTACAATTCTTCTCCTTGTTTGGCTTTCTTGTCTGACACCAGATAGACAGTTCCAAAACTTCCGCTGCCAAGTTTCTGTTGAAGCATGTATCTTCTCGCGATCAAGGGCTTTGGACATGTGGAAACAGCTATTGATCCACTCACACACTTAGCAGCCTCTCGGAATTTCAGCATTGCTCCAAACAAGAGAACTGTTTCTTTGCTTATAGAAATTCCACGTCTCTTTCAAGTCTCCTAGGAGATGGTCAAATGCATCCAAGTAGTACTGTCAATGCCTTAAAGAGGAAAGATCCAGAGGTCAGATCTAATAGGTGCTGAACTATTCCTAACAAAAAATGTAAGTTTCTGATAGTGATACTGATTCCTTGATTAGTGGATTGAATGACCCAACGTTGGTTAACTTTAACTACTTGAGAAAATGTTGAAAGGTAGAGATACTGCAGATTCCAATATAAGACAGTCTTTCACAAAAACAGAGCCTTCTCTCAGATAGCTAAATTTGAGTAAAACTGAGTAACAGTCAAATTTCCCCAAAGTTCTGAGATGTATATGTTTTCCAATCAACAATTTGCTTAAGATTTTATACTACTTTTCAAAAAACAAATAAAAGAACTTTATATTTCCCTAAAATATACACATCTGCATCAAGTTTTATGTAATTCTTTCTTTACACCTTATGTCTATATTTTTTTTAATATGGGCCATTTTTAAAGTCTTTATTGAATTTGTTACAATATTACTTCTGTTTATGTTTTCAGCTTTTTGGCACAAGGCATGTGGGATCTTAGCTACTGCAGCAAGGATTAAACCTGCAGCTCCTGCGTTGGAAGGAGAAGGTTGAACCACTTGACCACATGGGAAGTTCCTTATGTCTATTTTGACTAACAAATGGTGCTGCTGCTGCTGCTGCTAAGTCACTTCAGTCATGTCCTACTCTGTGCAACCCCATAGACGGTAGCCCCCCAGGCTCCCCCGTCCCTGGGATTCTCCAGGCAAGAATACTGGAGTGGGTTGCCATTTCCTTCTCCAATGCATGAAAGTGAAAAGTGAAAGTGAAGTCGCTCAGTCGTGTCTGACTCTTAGCGACCCCACGGACTGCAGCCTACCAGGCTCCTCCGTCCATGGGATTTTCCAGGAAAGGGTACGGGAGTGGGGTTGCCATTGCATTCTCCGAACAAATGGTGAGTTAGGATCAAACCAGAAATTAGCATGACACTGGTTTGATTTTTTTTTTCCTGTAGATTTTAAACCAGGATATTTGCATTTGTTTTCATAGATGTGAAGAGGGATATGGATTTGAAATGAATTTTTTCCCATCCCAAGCAAATTCTGATCCAGTTTCTGAAGTTTTTTTATTATACACACTGTGTATAGAATAATCTCCCTGGATTGAAAACAAGAAGTTTCACAAATGCAGTTCAAATCTAAAATTGTATTTTTATTAGCTGAATATAAATTTGTTATAGGTAAAGCTGTAATTCCTCCAGAAACTATATATGCATAGCAGAATTATGAAAAGCAGGACTGTTTCATATGAGTATGTGCATGGTAAAAATCACTATTATTTCATCAAAATGAAAAATGTTTTGCTAGTAATTATGAAAAATGAGTTTTATTTTAAATTGCTAAGAAAGCATGATTTTAAATTGAATACTGGGCCTTGGAGTCAGATCAGTCCATATTCAACAATTCCAAAGCTATAAAACAAAAACCTATTGTGCATAATGAGAAAACAAAATGTTACCTGTGTAGTTTGAGGTTTATGGCCAATGGGCTTCATCATGGTGGTGGCCAATTACAAACATTCTTGGAATCCAACATAAACAAGGAAATGTCTATTTACACCACTTCCTTTCATGAAATAATGTATTAATCAGTTAAGTTTTTCCTAATGCCGGTGAGAAGGAAAACTAGTAACCAGCAAAGGATGAAAAGAAGGCAGGAAGCAAAGAAGGGAGAGAGGGAGGGAAGCAGCAGGCAAACCACCTAAGTGGTTAGGTCATCATACAATACTAAAACACATTGGACTGGAACTTCAAAGCTGGGGCCCATTCCTGGAAACCCTATATTACGTATATATATTATCAAGACCACAGAAAATATTAGTGAAATCTACTGATAAAAAGACAACTGGAGAACAGGACTCCCAATGTATCTTTGTTTGCTTCTGATCCCATAAAAGTGATGCTTTCTGGTCAAATGAAGCTGTTAAGAAAAGTGCATGGACTCATAACCTTTTCAACTGAAAAGACTCTTTCAGTAATCCTCCTTATTGGAAAGATGAGATAAAGGTCCCGGCCTAGGGAAGGTCAGAATAGTTCTGAGGAAGTCCAGTTTCCCAGGGGCTCTCATTTGTAAATAAGCATTTAAGCCCAGCAGTGTCTAAGCAATGCGGCCAGCACTACAGAGGACTCCAGACTAAGCTCCCTCCAGCCCAGCCTCTCAGTCACAATCCGCCGCCAGCTCCCCAGTCCCACGGTGGGCCGCTGATTTCATCAGTCTCCTCTGTGCGACTGCACAGCCACCTGAGAATTGATCAGTGTCCCCTTGCCCCCACGTTACAGAGGCTATGAAGGAACCTGAGCGCAAGGAGCACACCTTCTTTCTGTGTCCTCGGCGACTGGCACAGAGTAGGTGTTCAATAAACTCTGTCAGAGCAGATAAACGTCCAGCAAACCAGCTGCTACCCAAAGTGTGTTTGGTGGGATAAGAGAGATAAGAGTCTGAGAGCTGCACATTGACTCTTGGGGGTGGAACTGTGTGGCTGGCAGTTATACCAATCTCGGGTCACCAACAACAATGGAGAAGAAGCAGATCTGACACCAGATTCTGCTAAAGCAGGAATCTAACCTTAAGGGAAACTTTAACCCTAAGGTCAAACGAATAATTCCTTGACTTAAAGTTTTTTAATTTACATTTTCGCAAAGCATCTTAACACAAACGGAGGAGGCACGAGCCACACATCCTCTCAGGGCTGGAGCAGGTCCAGAAGATTAAGAGCCAAGAGAAGTGAGGAGGCGCGGATTCGGAGCCCCGAAGAGGTGGCCCTGAAACCATTCCTTTCCCGCGCGCCCTGAGGAGTCTCCCCGTACCTTTCCGGGTGGAGGGCGAGGGTGCGTCGCGCACTCCCAGGGTCCCTCCAGTAACCCGGAGTCCGGAGGTACCGCCTCACACCTCGATTGCCAAGCCGGCCGAGCTAGAGACCCAGGCTGCGGGGGCCGTTGCCAAGGAGACAGCGCGGGCCGTACCAGGAAGTCGGGCGCGGCTGCTGGGCGCCGTTGCCAGGAAGCAGGCGCGGGGCATACCGGGAAGTCGCGGAGGCGGCCCCTGGAGGGTCATTTAAGCGGAAGTGTGCGCAGACCCAGGTGGGCGGGGAAAAGGCAGCCGGTCCTGCGGGCCTTGCCGCCCTAACCTAACGGCAGCCATTCGGAGCGTGATTCCTGAATGACCTCGCGCGAGGCTTGGGCACCCCTAACACCCCGCGGAGTCTGCGCCACTGACTTCCGGTTACTGGGCTCTCCGTGACGTCAAACGCGGAGACTACCGCTTCCGCTCGGGAGGTCTGGCTTAGTTGCTAGATCCCCCAGTTCTCGCCGGCTTCCCGCGGGTCCTCCCAAAGGACCAAGCAGGTGGCCGCTGCCGGCCTGGGGACCGGGTGTGAAGGCCTGTGTTTGAGGACTTGGAGCAGACCTTTGGTGCGCCCTCCTATCCAGCACTAATCTGTTGAACATCTACTCTGCAAGCTGTAACTAGTCTGGGATGAGTTGATGTGGTCTCTCCTTTCATTTGCTTTAGAAGACAGACGTGCAGAGAAGTAGGTACCCTGTAGGGTAAGGTGTTGAGACACACAGGGCCAATACTGAGGTGAAGTGAGGTGGGCGCTGAATGCAAGAAGAAGTCCCAAAACTCTGTAATCAAGGTAAATTCTAACATAATTTCTTTAAAAATCAAAACTAATGCAAAAGAAAGAATCCAAGTTTGACAAAATCTCACAGTTTTAAATAAACACAGCATTAGTAACCGTGCATTGCTAAGCCATATTGGAGCCTGAGGCCAAAGGAGAAACTAGCAATTCTTATCCTGGGACTTAGCTGGTTGGGGAAGGATATGTTCAGTAATCTGGCAGATATGCAGAGACAGATGAGAAGAGTCCCTTGTTAGGGTGAAACTGGAGAATTCAGTTCCTTCCGGCTTGAAACTTGGAACTATGCTAATTAAGACAGGCCCTTGAGACAGGGCCTCAAAGAAATTCTCAGACTCTGACTATCAAAGTAGAAAAACTGGATCCATATCAGGGAGCCTGCACACTAGTTAACTGAAGCCTATGTTTTCTGATTTATTAAGTGATCGAGGATATCATTTTTATAGCTTAGGACCTTTTACTTTGACCTTACAAAACAAATATTCTGTGTTGTAGGATGATGACTGTCTCAATATTAAAGTCTGCAGAAGTTCTGTACGTCGGCAGCCTCTATCCCTGTCCAAAGAACAGATTCCACGAAACCATTGAATTTGTGCCTTGCAACACTTGGGGAAATCGAGAGAGAATGAAAAAGAACTCAGCTAGGTGGTGTTGGTTCAGAATCTAGGTAAGAGCCAAGGTGCTGACACCTAATGTGTTCTATTTAAAGATTTCTTCATAACCTTTGCTGTTCATTTGATGGTGCTGGAAACAGTAACTTTGTTCCCCATCTGTGACATCAATTAAAAATGTGTTCTCTTGTTTTAAACAGGCAATTCTTCAGACGATCATGGGTATCCGAGGTCTAATGAGTTTTGTAGAAGATCATAGTAATGAGTTCTTCACTGATGTTAAGTTGCGAGACACAAAAATTATCGTTGACGGCTATGCCCTCTTCCACCGGCTTTACTTCAATTCAAACTTGGAGCTGCGGTATGGAGGGGACTATGATTCTTTTACAGATGTTGTACAAAAATTCTTTGAGTCACTATTTGCTTGTAAAATCTGTCCATATGTTGTCTTAGATGGAGGGTGTGACATTTCAGATAAGAAGCTTAACACTTTAAAGGATCGAGCTAGGGAGAAGATCCAGATGGCCCATTCCCTTTCTGTTGGCGGGGGTGGGTATGTGTGCCCCTTACTCATCCGAGAGGTGTTCATACAGGTTCTGATCAAGCTGCAGGTATGTTTCGTCCAGTGCTTTTCGGAAGCAGATCGGGACATTATGACCCTTGCTAATCACTGGAATTGCCCCGTGTTATCGTCTGATAGTGACTTTTGCATATTTGACCTGAAAAGTGGGTTTTGCCCATTGAATAGCTTTCAGTGGAAAAATGTGAACACCATCAAGGGCACTCGAGACTGCTACATCCCTGCCAAGTGCTTTTTCCTCGATGCGCTGTGCTGTCACTTTGGCAATATGAACAAAACGCTGCTGCCTCTTTTCGCGGTGCTGTGTGGAAATGACCACGTTAATCTGCCTGTCATGGAGACGTTCTTGAGTAAAGTACGACTCCCTCTTGGGGCTGCCAGTTCTAAGGGTAGGAGACATCACCGGGTGCTGGGACTTCTGAATTGGTTGTCTCGTTTCACTGACCCTACCGAAGCATTAGACAGCGTTCTGAACCATCTCCCCAAAAAGAGACGAGGAACCGTGAGGGAACTTCTGTGCAGCTCCATGGAGGAGTACCTGCAGGCGCAGGGAAGGCTTCAGGACTTCTTCCAGCATGGTGCTTACACCTGCCCAGACACCTGGAATCCCAGTTTACCACCGTGGGTGCTTGCGGCCTTAGCCAGGGGCCAGCTGTCCCCTTTCATCAGCGATGCTCTGGTGCTGAGACGGACCATTCTCCACACACAGGTGGAAAACATGCAGCGACCAAACGCCCACAGAATCTCTCTGCCCATCCGGCAAGTCATCTATGGGCTCCTCGTGAATGCTCCTCCACATGTGCGTACTGTGGCCTGGGATGCACTGCCTCCTCAGCCTCCAACTTTCAGCGAAGTGGAAAGGATTAATAAAAATATCAAAACATCAATTGTTAATGCAGTAGAACTACCCAAGGATCATTCTGACTTAAGCAAATTGACTGAGGTAAGTGTTTGTAATACCACCACAATTTCTGTAAATTACAGATTACAAAGTGCTTTCATAATGTATTCAGTTCAGTTCAGTCGCTCAGTCGTGTCTGACTCTTTGCAACCCCATGAATCACAGCACACCAGGCCTCCCTGTCCATCACCAACTCCCGGAGTTCACTCAAACTCATGTCCATCGAGCTGGTGATGCCATCCAGCCATCTCATTCTCTTTCGTCCCCGTCTCCTCCTGCCCCCAATCCCTCCCAGCATCAGGGTCTTTTCCAGTGAGTTAGCTCTTCACATGAGGTGGCCAAAGTATTGGAGTTTCAGCTTTAGCATCAGTCCTTCCAATGAACACCCAGAATCGATCTCCTTTAGGATGGACTGGTTGGATCTCGTTGCAGTCGAAGGCACTCTCAAGAGTCTTCTCCAGCACCACAGTTCTCTCAATATAACAAGCTGAGGTCGGTTGCTATATTGCCCCTATTTCGAAGCTGAGAAAACTAGGACTCTAAGTAAGTAACTATGCGAATCATCAGCCAGGGAGTTATCCATGCTAGGCCTCAAACCTAGATCCTTTAGTGCCAAATTTACCATTTCCACTGTACTTCAGTAGCATGTGTTATCTTTGTGGTTATTACTACTGGTGTGGTGTTAACTAGCTAGTAATAGAACGGAGTTAGTGACTAAAAATAAAAGGAAAAGGAAAAAAATTCTGAGCTGCAGAAAAAGGAAAGTTTGCCTTCAGGCCTTGACCAAAGACATAACTAATATCTCAGACTGCACTGAATTGCAATTAACAAAATTGATACGGGTGCTTGGGCCTAATTTTTCATGTTTATTGATGAGAACTTTTTTTTAGACCTGAGGTTTATGGCATCAGGATGATTTGCTTAGTTTGGTACTGAAAACATGAGTCTTAACCTAACTCATTCTTGCTTAAACCTGAATAGCAGGCCAACCCCCTTTTCAAGTATAAAGAAAGTCTCATGGATCTCAGTCTTTACTTTGTTTTTTAGTAATATTATATAAATATATTAAAAACTGCAAATAGGTATGAAGCTGCTTATCTTTACAAATTAAATGCAGATAAATTCACAGTTCCAGTTTCAATACTTATTTGGGGGGTGGGGTTGGATCCCTGGTGGCTCAGATGGTAAAGAATCTGCCTATAATTCAGGAGATATAGATTCAATTTCTGGGTTGGGAAGATCCCACGGAGATGGGAATGGCCACCCACTCCAGTATTCTTGCCTGGAGAACCCCATGGACAGAGGAGCCTGGCTGGCTACAGTCCATGGGGTCCCACAGAGTCAGACATGACTGAGCAACTAAGCACATTAGATCCAACTCAGTATTCAGACTCAGAAGTCTCCCAGGCCACTCCACGTGCTCGTCAGCTCCAGGATATAGGACCTCATGACAGCATCCCCGGGGGTTTGAATCAGGGGCTGGAGTCCTCCAAAGGTTATACACCATTGATTCTCCATGGGGGTGATTTTGCCCCCAGGTGACACTTGGCAGTGTCAGGGGACACTTTTAATTGGTGGTACTTGGGGAAGAGGCCTGTTGCTACTGCCATCTAGTTAGGAGAGGCCAAGTATGTTGCTGAACATCTTATATTTAGCAGAACAGCACCCTCAACCAAAAATCATCCAGCGCAGAATGCCTACACAGGTGACCAGGAACTAGCCCTTTTAGCCTCCCCATTGGTAACAGCTCTGGCAGGATGAATAGGATTCACATCAGTGGGTCCAGGAGCCTTCTTGGCAATGATGAATGACTGCTAATAGGAAAAGTTTTCTTTCTGGGGTGATGAAATGTTCAGGAATTAGTGATGGTTGCACATGCTTATTGCTAGTGGTAGAAAACCCAACTGCCAGTGCAAAAGGCTTAAGAGACCCAGGTTCGATCTCTGGGTCAGGAAGATTCCCAGGAGGAGGGCATGACAACCCACTCCAGTATTCTTGCTTGGAGAATGCCATGGACAGAGGAGCCTGGCAGGCTGTGTCCATAGAGTCGCACAGAGTCGGACATGACTGAAGTGACTTAGCATGACATGGCACGGCACAGGCATTAGTTCACTTCAGTTCAGTTGCTCAGTTGTGTCTGACTCTGCGACCCCATGGACTGCAGCATGCCAGGCCTCCCTGTCTATCACCAACTCCCGGAGTTTACTCAAACTCATGTCCATTGAGTCAGTGATGCCATCCAATCGTCTCATCCTCTGTTGTCCCCTTCTCCTCCTACCTTCAATCTTTCCCAGCATCAGGGTCTTTTCAAGTAAGTCAGTTCTTCACATCAGGTGGCCAAAATATTGGAGTTTCAGCTTCAGCATCAGTCCTTCCAATGACTATTCAGGACTGATTTCCTTTAGGATGGACTGGTTGGATCTCCTTGCAGTCCAAGGGACTCGCAAGAGTCTTTTCCAACACCACAGTTCAAAAGCATCAATTCTTCGGTGCTCAGCTTTCTTTACAGTCCAAGTCTCACATCCATACATGACTACTGAAGAAACCATAGCCTTGACTAGACGGACCTTTGTCGGCAAAGTAATGTCTCTGCTTTTTAATATGCTGTCTAGGTTGGTCATAGCTTTTCTTCCAAGGAGCAATTTCTTTTAATTTCATGGCTACAGTCACCATCTGCAGTGATTTTGGAGCCCAAAAAAATAAAGTCTGTCACTGTTTCCACTGTTTACCTATCTATTTGCCATGAAGTGATGGGACCAGATTCCATGATCTTAGTTTTCTGAACGTTGAGTTTTAAAGCCAACTTTTTCACTCTCCTCTTTCAAGGCATGGCATGGCACAAATAAACTAAAACCATTTTAAAGGGGTGAATTTTATGACGTGGGAATTATATCTCAATTAAAGAAGGAAAAAGTCCCATTGGCCTGCTTCCCCATAGGATCTAATCTTTCAACAATTCCATATACATAACTTCTGAGGCCCCTGCAAGGGACATGCCTGATTACAAGTCACCATGCTCAGGGAAGCCCAAGATTGGACATTCACATCTGGTGTGTACAATTCATTTATCATTTAATTCTAGAGGCAACTTTACAAGAGACATTCTTATCACGTTAAGTAGCACAACTGACCAGAGTTGAGCATAGGTCAGATTCCAAACATGGATTTATTAATACTTTACCCATACCAATAAAAAAAAGTGCAGTTAGCACCAGTGTGGCTGTTAGCATGACTGATGGTGTCCTGAATCCTTATAGCTCTTCCTGTTCTTCCACTGACCCTTCCCAGGAGTGTACTGGAGGGCCATCAGTCACTCCTCTGTCATAAGGGGTCTGTGGTTAATAGAGACTTTTTAAGAATCATTAGGACCAGGTGGCCTCTATGCTCTGCTAGTTACAAACAATGGAAATCTTTTCTGAAGCAGTCTATGCCCATGAGACCAGTTACCCATTCATGAATTTTGACTTAGGAATGCATACCCTGTTTCCAAGCACCCACCCCCAGGTTAACTATAAATTGTCCCAATGGCCCCTGCAAATGCTTCTGATCGATTATTGTCCCCAGATCCTGATCCCACCCTGAGTTACCCAATAATAAACCATCCACTGATTATATGGAGCCACTTGCCTCATTTTTCAGTCTCATGATGCCTTCTCATTCCCTCCATCCTCCAACAGCAGCATTTTAAAGGATGTGTTGCTAAAATTACATTTCTACTCACAAATGGTGCAACATTGGAGGCCTTTTTTTCTATTTTAATCTATGGTCTTATTGAGAAGTAACTGATGTACAATGAAATGTCTGTTTTAAGTGTGCATACTCTGATGAGTTTTGATGTACATTTACATCCGTGAATCCATCCTACAGTTAAGCTAATGAGTGCATCCATCCATCAGCCCTAAATATTTCCTTTGCCTCTTTGCCCTTCACCCTTCCCTGCGTGTGTCCACATAGCAAAGTGCACAGATAATTTATACCTTGATGAGTTCTGACCAGCTTGACAGTTCCACATAAGGAGAACCCGATGAAGACTCATCAGCACCCCTGCTTGCCCCACCCCTTGTTCCAGTCACCCTCTCCCTCACCTCTTGTAATCATTGTCTTGGTCTCTAACAACATTGAACAGTTACTTTTTACACTTTATAAATCATCTGTCTTCTTTTATTCAACACGATCATGAGATTAATGAGATTCATTCATATCACTGTGTGTAGTTGCAGATCATTCATTTCTCATTGCGGTGTATTTTTACATTGAGGGAATATGCCACAATAGATTTTTCCAGCTATTTTTTTTTTAACAGATGATGGGCATTTGGGCAGTTTGCAGTTTAGGCTGTTATGAATAGTGCTATGAACATCTGAGTGTACAGCATTTAGTAAAATTATGGTCACATTTCAACAGAACGTGACAGTTGCACATTGTCATACGTCCCAGCTACTCCATTCCTAGTCATACGTCAACTCGGAGTGGAGTAGCTGGGACGTAAGACACACATATGTTCAGGAGATTGCCAAGTGCTCTTGCACAGTGGTTTCACCAATAAATATTCCCACCAGCAGTTAATGGGCATTCCTCTGACTCTACACCGTTAATGTTACTTGGTGTCTTCTATCCTTTTAAAAAATTTTAGCTATTCTTTGGTTGCCATCATTTTAGCCAATTTAATGGGTGTTAATTTGCATTTCTCTGATGACTTATTTGAACACCTTTTCATGTGTTCACTGGCCGTGTGCATATTCTGTTAAGCTTCTATTCAAAGTCTTTTCCTGTATTCCTATTTTTTGGTTATTCCTCTATACAGGTTCTTTATCAAATAACATGCATTGTGGGGAGTATACTGTGGATTGTCTTTTCACTCTAGTATGTTTTCATGAACAGAAGTTCTTAATACACTTTAAAATTTCATTATTTATGCCTATCACTTTTGTGACCTACTTATCGCCTGCTCAAAGTCATGAAAAAAATTTTTGCCTTTCACATTTAGATCTGAAATCTATCTGGAACTGATTTTGTGTGTGTATATGGTATGACACAGGGGTTGGGACACTTTTCCTGCCTGAAAACCAAGTTGAGTCAATGAGTGCAGTGTGATAATACTCCTGGCTCAATGGATGTGACAGGTATTCTCATCATTCAAAGTGTATTCATGTATTCAAAGTGAGGGGAGATTTTAGTTGTATCTGCAGTGATGTCATTTGGGTTTCCATTGGCACAGTCAATTCTGTATTCTAATTCAATGCTGTTAGCTCTGATTAGCCCACGGTAATTCTAAAGGGTATCGGTGCAGATGTGATTCCAAAGATGTGAAGTTCACATGTGGAAATTTTGTGATAGTATCTGTTCATTTTGTTTGCTTAACACGATGTGGCAATAGTACTTCACCTGGGATTTACCTGGTAGCCCAGTGGTAGGGAATCCGCCTTGCAGTGCAAGGGATGCAGGTTTGATCTCTGGTCCGGGAAGATTCCACATGCTGCAGTTAAGCCTGCATGCCACAACTGAGACTCGATGCAGCCAAATTAATAAATTTTAGTTTAGTTTAAAACATAATGATACTTCATCTGCTCTGTGCCAGCTCTTGTAATAGAAACTTTATACAATCTCTTATTTAGTTCCCATAGTAACCACATAGGATAGAATTTCCATTTTCGCTGTGTTACTTGTGGTGGACGGAGCACCATTCAAGTGAACCCTCGTGAGGCTATCTGTAAGGAGAGATGGAAGGGGTCATTCTTGGAGAGTAAGGCAGTGTGCCAAGACCAACCTCTCTCCTCTGCCTCTGTGGCAGCAGCTTCTGCAGATTTGTCAACATGGGGTGAACCCTCACTAGATTTAAGGGCTGTGAGCAGAGCAGTTCCCCTTTGGGAAGGGAACATGGATGAGTTAGTCTTATGAAACATCTTGTGTAAACTCATCCTCGTGTCCATTATACAGATGATCAGACATGCCTGTAGAAAAGCTCAGAAACTTGCTTACGGCTGCAGAGTTAGTGAGGGGAGAAACTGTCTGAAGTCAAAGCCCAGACTCTACTTGGTTCATAAAAGTTGTAACTTGGCTAGAGAATGCAATAATTTAAGCATTATGTCAGAAAAGAATTCATGTATTTTCTTAGCTTTGCTTGGTATGTCCTTTTATCAGTTTAGGAGATTATAAGGAATATATTTAAATTTAAGTAATTAATGCTACTTCCTAAAGGGGTGGTTGACTGTACTGTAAACCACTTTGTGTATTTCTAATTTTAAAAATTTCATCAGAGTATTCAGTTATTAAAACAAGTACCTATAAATCATTGTACTAAAGCTGTCATACGTTGACAATGAAACTTGTTTTGTCAGTTACAATATGTTTTACTTCAAGGTAACATCTCCATTTTCAGCTGTCAACATACTTAATGGCGAGGCGTTACATGCCAAGAAATGTGCCAGGCAGTCTCATCTTTCCAGAAAATTAAGAAGGAAGTCTTTTCTGGCTTTGTGCAGACACCACTAATACAAACTATGATTTTTCCTCTCAGAGTTTGATGGTGAAGTCACCCTGAGGTGCTCTTTTAATAGTCCTAATTTCCTTATCTGTGAAACTCTGTGACCTGCAAGGTCCCTTATGTTTCTTAAATCTTAAGAAAACTATCCTTCAATTAAAAAAGAATAAAAATTGAAAAGAAAGAAGAAAAGATATTCATTAAGTTAAAATTATTTCAACCAGAAGCCTGAAGCTCTTATAGCTTGTTACTTCCTTTTATGTGAAACCTGGAGTGAAAGTTGGTGAGTTACTAGCACAACGCAGGCAGCCCTTAAATATTCCTGTTCCCCTGGAATATACCTGCCACTAGAAGTGGCCATCCTGGGGCAATTCTCTTGTGGAAGAAAACAGACAGTAAGACATACATTTGAGTCAGGACCCAGACAAGCAGAAGGCTGCGTGGGATGCTGCAGACGGTGCATGTCATCCCAGTCTGCCTTCCGGAGGTGATCAGTGATGCCCTCATGGAGGAGGGGGCCGGCACAGTCACTGGCAGGTAAGGGTAGGGTTGAATGTAGATCTTTGTTTCTTAAAGCAGAAGTGTTAAAATGCAGATTTTTGGGCTCCCTTCAGATTTACTGAATCAGTTCTAAGGGATGGGGCCTGAGGATAGTTTTTACTAGCTTCCCAGGTGACAGGCACACTGAAGATAACCAGCAGCCCACACAGGTTGTGGACTGGGGCGTGGACTGATGCAAATAAGGACAACAGCATGTCCAGCCAGTCACCAAACTTATGGTACCCCTTACGAAGTTTCTAAATGCTTTAAGTGGGGCTGATTTTTTTCCACAGGAAGATAAGAAACTGACCTAGTTTCATTTGCATGAAAGTATCTTCATACTAGAAAAAAAAAAAAAAAAGACATTTCCCAAAGTAACTTACAGAATGTCTGGTGTGTATTTTCAGCTCTCCTTGGCTAGCCGGCAAATGCTTCTGTTAGAAACGCTGAAGGTGAAACAGAGCCTCCTGGACCCAGTCCCTGCCGCGCTGAAGCTGCCTGTCGCCGTCAGCTGCTACTGGGTGCAGCGCACAGAGGCCACGCTGCAGCTGCACCACCTACAGGCCCTGCTGCTGGGGATGCTGCTGGGGCCCTTGCGTGCCATGGTCAGCAGCCCTGGTAGGTACCTGCACGTTCCGGGAGTGTGTCTTCATGAGCTACATGCATATAATCAACAGTTAAACAAAAGTTCCCAGATTATTTACTTCCATCAGTTGTATCAGAACTTAGAAGTGGGGCACCCAGACATCTGATTCCTTGACCAATCTTTCTGAGCACCACGCGTGCCTTGACCGCAAGGGCACAGCAGTGCAGATGTGCTGATGCTGCCTCACCCGCCTGCCCCTTGGCACCTGCGGCTGAGTCTTGAAAGCACGACTGTCGTGTGCACTTTGTGCTCCGTGTTCCCTGTCCCTTCTCCAGTGCAGCAGCAGCATCTCCCCTGGAGACTTATGTCAAATTGCCCATTAGTGGAACTTCTGAGCATCTACAGTAACAGTAAACGTTAATGCTTGTGCTGCTGTTTTTTTGTTTTTTCCACTGCAAGTTTCTGTTAGTAGATAAGTTAATGATGGTAGAAATAGTAATTTCTCTTTCTATTAGAGAAATACACTTTGAGGCACTTTCATCTTCATTTAAATACCAGGTGAAATAAATATTGAAGCATTGGAGCCTGTTAATCCTCTAATGAAATTACTCTTTGTACAAGATTATGAGCTTTATCCAGCAGGTATAACAGTTGTCACACTCTAGAACAGCACTATCTAACACGATAGCTGTGAGCCACATGTGGCTATTTAAAGTTGAACATTCAGCTTCTCAAGGAACTCACATTTCAAATGCCCTGGAGCCACAAGGGGCTAGAGGCTGCTGTACTGGACAGCACAGATATAGAACATTCCTATCACTACAGGAAGTTCTGGACAGCACTACTCCAACATTTGATGTTTAAATTAAGTTCATGAAATGATGAGCCAACACAGACTCCAGGACACCCCAGTGTGAGAGCCTCTGTCAGAAGGGACTATTGCAAAGCAAGTAAGTTCCAGCCTGCTACCAATTAGGACAGAAGTTAGGGTGTTTCCCCCCATTGAATATAAACATAGTTTAAGAAGATTGTCAGAGCACCAGCCTATTAGGTTTTTACCTGAGTCCAACAGAAGGGGCATGTCAAGAGTCTGTTTGTTTTCTTTTAGGAATGTGGACCCTCCACCCCCACCCAGGCAGGCTCAGTGCCTTGCTGCTCGCTCATGGGTAAAAGGTGGGCCTCCTTTTCCCTTCCTTCCAAGTTGGTCTGGAAGGCAGGCTGCGAGTGGACCTGGGTACAGGCAGGTCTCCTGGGGTGGTTGCTGCTTTTCCTTCAACATTGAGCAGGTGGATGACTTGCCAGATTTTCTGAGTGTCTTACTTTTGTTTTTTCCCCATAAAACAGAAGTTAAAGCGTGTTTTGAACACACGACTGTTTCTTTGAGGAAGTTTAGCTAAAGAGAATGGGATTTTTCATAGTAATTGGTATTTTTCAGAGACAGATTTAGGGTTTGGAGGTTCAAATGCAGATGTGTTTAAGGTCAGGTAGTAGATCAGAGGAAGAGATATTATTTTAAGGAAAAGTAAAGAATTTGGGGTTGAATAAACTTAGGTTGTCACTAAAAAGGCACCTCAGTATAAATAGTTTATATGTCAAAAGGCTTTTACAAATTGACATGAAGACAGCTAAGAGCCAGAAAAGAAAAGTATTTTGGTTGTTTAAACTATTTTTTTTCTTTATGGAATCTGAAGTTTTACGTATGGGAAAATATTACAAGATGATACAGTGTTTTTGGAAATGCTGCCCTTTGGCTGTGTCTCTTATCCAGAGGAGGAAGCGGTGCGGGGCGGCGGGGCGGAGACGCTGTATGAAGAGCTTCAGAGAGTGAAGGCCCCGCCTGGCACGCGGCTGGACTTAGACACAGCTCACGTCTTCTGTCAGTGGCAATGCTGCCTGCAGATGGGGCTGTATCTCAACCAGCTGCTGTCCACGCCTCTTCCGGAGCCAGACCTAACTCGGTAAGAACCACGTTCCAGGTGGCCACATGTCAAAGTTCTATTTACATTTAAAGCAAAGATTTTTTTTAACGAAATCGAATTTAGTATAATTGGTCTTGTTATACCTGAAGAACTATAATGCTCAGTTTAAAAGATATTAAATTACTTCCGTATTTCCAAAGAAATTTCCATGATTTTTTAAAGCTTTCCAAATTAAAAAAAAAAAAAGATTCCTTGAAGTAAAGGTAAGAGGCAGCTGTTGGCAGAATATAGCTCTTCCCCTCATTTCTTTTTCCCAATATGAAGGGTTTTTCTGATGATCTGACTGAAATATTCTCTACTTCCAGTCTCTGTAGCCCTGCTGCTCTTCTGTCTTTGTACTTGCATTTCTTACCACTTGGCGTATTATTATTCATTCATTCATTCAGATAGTAAATATTTACTCTGTGCTAGGGTGTGGTGAGCAAAACATCTAAAAAGTCTGTTGTCACAGAGTTTTTAGTGATGTGACTATTAGATGCTTATGTGGATTTTTTTTTGTCTGGGGCTTTTGTTTTGCCAGACAAGTACGAAGAAGGGAGACACAGCCTGCGTGCTAGGAAGTGGGCTAACGTTTGACTATGGAGTGTAAAATGTGTAAGGAAAGGCTAGCAGTAGGGTATGGGCCAGTAAAAAGGGTGGTAGGATCACAGACTGGACATCTGAGTGATTTGTATATTTGAGGGCGTGAGTGAGAAAGATAAAAGGGAGATGGTTAGAAAATAGACTTGCAGTTAAATATATCTCTGCACTTCATTATAGGCCCTGGGAGGGCTAAGGACTTGCTTGCTGTGTTTACTATTATAGGCGCAGAGCCTCGCATTCAGTAAGTACTCACATATTTGTTGAATAAATGAGTTTTATATGGAGGCATTCCATGTGTGCTGGTATGACTTGAAATGTTTCAAGTTCAAAGCTTCCTAGCAGTAAATAATGTTATTGAAGGTAAGTCTGTGTGCCTGACACACAGTGAGGCCAAACAATACCAGAATATTGGAGTTTGGAGCAGAGAAAGGTTTATTGCAGGGCCATGCAAGGAAATGGGTGGCTTGTGCCTTAAAAACCCAAAATTCCCCCAAATCTTTCAGCAAGGCCCTTTTATAGGAAAAGTGAGGGAGGGCATGGTTAGTTGTTGCAAACTTCTTGGTGTCAGATCCTTTGTTCTTGGTCAGGTCCTGATATTCCTGTACACTTGTAACAAAACAGTTGTTATTCTCTGTTTTGAGAAAGGGAAGGAGAGGCATTAAATTCTCTTTCCTTGCTTCCTTGCGGCTTTTAACACCTAATTCCTTAAGCAAAGCGATGGCATTACCCCTCATTTTACTTGTTCAAAGTCCCAAGGCTTGACTTTCATCCTCTGAGGTCCAGGCTCTGGCTCAGAGCAGAGGGTCCTCGTGTGGGCCAGTCCCCTGCCCAGGAGCGCTCGTCCAGCACCCAGTCAGTCCTCCTACCCAGGCCTGGCTCAAGAGGCAGATCTCAGCTGCCAGTGCAGTCAAGACCAGGTTCCCCAGACCCTGCCCAGCCAGTCCTCAGCCTGGGACTCAGAGAACACTGCGATCTGCCTGTCCCCACATTGTCCTGGCACCCCCGCAACCCTGACTGTTGACAGAGCAGGACCTCTAACCACCTGGCTACCTCTCCTGTGCTGAGGGCCGGGCGCCTGCCCCTCCCGTTTCATGAGTGCAGTGCCCGAAGCTCTTGCTGCCAGCACGTCGGCCCATCAGGCCTGCCAGCTTGACAGCACCTGGACCTCAGCTGCCCCCACGGACCCCCAGCAATCTCAGGTGGCCACACAAACCTGCCAACCCAGCCAGGCCCCTATTACATTAATACACCCTGGAACTTTCTACCAAATAAGATTAATTGTCCTTTTACCTATGGATTCTTTATTCCTTTCCTTTAATAATTTTGGCCATCCTTGACTGGATCCTCTCTAGTGACCATGGATCCATTTGAAAGAAAACAGCAGAAACAGTTCCCTTAATAGTGATTTCAGCAGGAGAGTTGTTCCTGCATCTCAGCATCAAAGACTCTTTAAGTGAAGATTTATACTAAATAAGTGGTGGTTCTCCATCAGTTGCTAAGGTACCAATTAACCCTGGCAGTAAGTTATATATTAATATTAAATCTGTGGCTTCCAGTTCATCTCAGCTTGTATTTGTGGAGTTTTTAATCCAAGTGAACCAATGACCTTACAAATGATGCAATTAAATTTTCTTGTATTTGAACGGCCTACCTGTTTGTTTAATCAGAAGCATTTTAACTCCTTTTCTTTGAAGTGTTAAGTAAGAGGCCTGCTCAAGTTGGGGCCAGTTGCAGAACCAGCAAGCACCGATCATTTACTTTGTAGATATAAAGTTCTAAGTATTACCAGCCAAGAAGTAATCTTTGTAACAATTCAGTTCCTTCTTTCAAGAAACAGATTATCCTTGAGTAAGTAATAATGCTTTTATAGAAGCAGTGCTCTCAGTATTTGATGCATCTCTTGAAGCCACGTTAGTGACAGCTGTCCCGGTGCAGGAGCCTTGGCTGTAATGATACCCTCTCCTCTTCCCTGAGCAGACTGTACAATGGGAGCCTGGTGCACGGTCTGTGCCAACAACTGACATCAGCCTCGGTGGAGAGCCTCCTGCGCTTGTGTCCTGAGGCCCAGCAACTCTACGAACATCTGTTCAATGCCACAAGATCCTGTGCCCCTGCTGAACTATTCCTACCAAAGGGTAAATTAAATTCAAAAAGAAGAAAGCAGAAGAAATCAGGTATCAGCTGGTCAGAGAACAGAGTGGGAACCACCCTGAACGCTAGGAGTTGGCATGAAGGAAGCAATCGTTTTGAGCTGTTGATGGTGGAGACCTTGGAGAACAAGGAGGCCCCGGAGCTCGAATAAACTCAGTTTATAATTCTTATCAAGAATTTGTGTTACCTCCCTTGAAA
This sequence comes from Moschus berezovskii, assembly GCF_049115385.1. NCBI lineage: Eukaryota > Metazoa > Chordata > Mammalia > Artiodactyla > Moschidae > Moschus > Moschus berezovskii. Next base: position 162,349,860 of record NC_142460.1, read on the forward strand.
TGATGAGTTTTTTACAATTAATCTGTGTGAGGATAAACATTGCAGTACTTTGAATTGCAAAGTATTTTGTATTCTGCTTTTGATAGTGATTTAAGTAAACTTTTTGTATTTCTTAAACACATGTGAAAACATGTCTGTACTTGCCACATCCCACTTCAGTAAGTTAATAATAGTCTACAGCCTTCAAATTGCAGCAACTCAGTCCAGGCTATGTTTTTTCAAAAAGAACAGAAGTCCTATGTCAGTTACTTCCTATAAGCTGAAGCTGACTTACCATCATTTAAAACAACTGTGTCTTCTTCATTCTTTATGAGGAAAGGCCTAGGCCTGGAAGATAGAAGCAGCCAGACAGAAAATGAGACTCTTAAGTACTTTGACAAGAGTCCATGGCAGGGCTGATGAGCACTTTTAGAACAGAAACTGAAACTGTTAATGGTCCCAACAATAGAAGAAACAGCATCCTGGTAATGGGATGTGCAAGTAATTTGATGTCATAGCCAGCATTTTTAAATGGAATTATCAGATACACATATCATGGATTGTGCAACTTCTTACTGTGGACTGCAGTCAAGGCTTTGAAAGGCACTGCTCTGGAACACACTAGAGGCTACCAACATTAGAAACACCTACAGAATGGTGAAGACATGGCCAGTTCTAAATAAAGAATTGAAACTAGAAAAGCAAGTGGAATGAATATATTTGGGCAAGTTCTGAGAGTGTACTCCAACCTTCATTTTTTATGTATTCATGCAAACGGTGTTCCTGCTGTCTTACTGTCTCGTTGCTATATTCCATCAGCAGCTAAATGTGGTTTCAGCTATTTTTTGAGCAGGCCTATCTTCAGTTATTTTTGTACTATTCATGGGGTTCTCACGGCAAGAATACTGGAGTGGTTTGCCATTCCCTCCTCCAGTGGACCATGTTTTGCCAGAACTCTCCACTATGACCCATCCATCTTGGGTGGCCCTGCACAGTATGGCTCATAGTTTCATTGAGTTACGCAAGCATGTAAGATCTTTGTCATATCAAAATTCTCTTCCTTCATTCTTGGAGCTGGGGGCCAGTCGAGAAATCATACTAGTAGCAGTGTCTTATTTCCCAGCTTATCATAACACTTTTTTTTAAAAATGTTTAATTAGAAAATAACTGCTTTACAATATTGTGCTGCTTTTTAAAACCACCAACCTTGCATGAAAAACCATTCTTTCCCAGTTCTGCTTTGGCAAGTGTACTGATTTGATAGGCACCAAACTGAAGAGTGTAGGGCTACAATTCAAAATTGAATTGTATCATTTACCTTTCATTAACAGGAATTTTTCAATCGAAGGGGCCTTCCTTCTTTTAGTAGACATAAGAAAACAGGTTCCTTTCTTTCACTGTTGGAATTTGGGCCATTCACTTGAAACTATCTAGCCTTGCAGTAAAGTTAAAATCTAATAATGTCCATTAACTCTTACTCTGAGAATTCAGGAAAGTTACCTACTCTGGTATGTATCTTCTCCTGTGTATATTAAGCAAGAGGTCCCAAGTGCTCCACAGTACATCCGAGGGGGGTTACCAAAGAAATATGACATAGTACCTGACCCCAATGTCATACTTGTGTAAGCTGCAAGGGGAGTGAAATAAGGAGAACATTTTATGATGCAGTTCTTCAGATGCAAAATGGCACAGTACAGACTGAAGGCTACAGTCAGGAGAGATCAGCCATCAGGACAAGAAGGCGAAACCTGAGGATTCTCAGACGTGGCTTTCGAGCTTGGCTGTGAGATAGATGATTCGGAGGAAGTGCGGGTGGGGATGGGAGCACATGTAGAACGTCACATACTCCACTTCGAAAACCTGTTTCCTGTGTTTTTTAATCAAGTCTTTGGACCTTGCTTTCTGATTCAGTTCTAGCTACTGAAATTTCACTTGAGTCTTTGGGGATGTTCAGTCTTCAATTAGCAATTTAAGTAATAAAGAGAACTTTAGACAGCTAAGATCAATAAATTTTAGGAATAAAGCTGGAGAGAGAGAAACACTATAATGTGATGTTCTGTGTTTGGCTGTGATTAAACTTTTATTTGTACAAGTCCTTTTTAAGATACCTGGACGTGGAAAGCTGAATATGTATATCCTATAAATTTAAAGGCCTTTCTTAATAATTATGACAAAAAAGGAATTCAAATTAATTTCATATTTGAATTCCTAATTCAAACCAATTAGTTTTAGAAGCTAGAAAGATCTTACAATTATCTTTTCCTCCTTTGTGCATAAAATAAATGAACCAATGACTATGCCTCAGTTAACCCTATCTGCTAGAGTAGGAAATGGCAACCCACTCCAGTATTCTAGCCTGGAAAATTCCAGAGACAGAGGAGCCTAATGGGCTACAGTTCCTGGGGCTGCAAACAGTTGGACACAACTGAACATACACACACACCCTATCTGTAAAACTGGAATCAGAATAGTTCACATTGTTATCCAAGGGATAAAAAGATGTGTACTTTTAAGTTCGTTAGCACAGTGGCCCGCACTAAAAACATGCCACAAATGACAGCTATTATTAAATCCACACCTGAGCGCCAAGAGCAAAGCAAGGGCTCTGGGAGAAATGAGGGTACTGGCCAGGAACATAAGGCATCATGAAACCAGTGGCTGCCAGAGCTCATGGCAGACTCCTGCAGAGGCAAAGCAGGTCAACATTGTTAAATATGGCCGAGTTGAGAAGGGCAAGAACGTGAGAACATTAGCACAGCTTTAGCAGAGCTGCCAGGCTGAAGCCACACTGGAAAGTGGAGAAGTGCTGGGAGGGTGCGAAATAGCAGCCAAGCTCAACTCCAGGAAACAATGAATAAAGACCAGAAGGAACAGGCCCTGTGTGAGCATTTTGCTGCTTCTGTCCTTTTTTTCTTGTTATCAAGGAATTTTCTGTAGTGTTTTTTAAACCCAATTTGAGACTTCAGAACGTGTTTAGAGACAAAAGAGAAAATTAGGAGCAAGTGTTACCTTTTCGTGCAGCTGCAAGGGTTATATCCTGGCCCTATCCCATAATCCTAAGGAGACCAGTCTCCCACATAGTGAGGCTTCCAGAGTTCACGGAACACTGCTCTCTAGCACATGCTATTTGGCCGGTTTGCACACCACAAACCCGGCAGCACCCAGCAGCACCCAGCAAGCAGTCACTCGCAAGACCAGGAGAAATAATTCCACTTCTGTAAAAGGACAAACTCTCACTATGACTCCAGACCCAGTGACCCTGGATTCTTAGTGTGGTGTTAGTGGAATACTCAATATTTATCTCATAATGTCTTTCATTGATGTATTTCAGTCAGGGCAGCTAGAAATGATTCTGTACTTATACCAATTTAAAATGAAATACTCTTTTGGAGAGATGTCTATTAAAAAGATGGCTCTCCACTTTTAGCAACAGCTTTCTGAGCCATACAGGATACCTTGCTTTAGCATTTCTTCCCAGGTCTCAATAATGCTATAATTCAAGCCCATCCAGCTATAATAATCCTAAGATGAGAACTTCCTGCTGAGGAAGAGCATTTTAAATTTCAAAGGCATGGACTGCCCCCAGGCAGTGTACCAGTCTGTTAAAATGGGTGAAAGAAATGAAGAGGTAAAACATGAAGAATTGTTCCAGCTAGTTTCACTGGATTTGGTGTTCGGGGAGAGAAATTCCATGTTACATATGCACATGCACTTTTTTTTTTTTTGGCCTCACCATGTGGCTTGTGGGATCTTAGTTCCCCAACTAGGGACTGAACTTGGGCAACACCAGTGAAAGTGCCAAGTCCTAACCACTGGACCACCCGGGAATCCCCCCACGTGCAATCACTTTTATTCCTAACTAGTATAGGTAACATTTTAGGTATTTGGTTAATATAGCCAAAGTTTTTATTAAAATAGCTGAATTGTACATATTTTAAGAAATTTTCCCATTATCGCTTTAGGAGATACTTGGAGATTTCTATGTACAATATAACCCACTATCATCAGGATCAAGGAATACCTAGGAATGTTTTTGCAAAAAACAAAATTAAACAATAAAAATGTATCAGTGCTGGATTTTTGATAATTTGTAAGACTGAATCATTTGACTCTGAAAACATTATAACCATCACATGAGCTAGCATACAAGATTGGGAAAACTTTTCAGGCATGTTGATATATATAATTGGGGCTTTATGGAGGATTAACTGAAGTGCTTGTTGTTCTTGAAAAACTGCTGTGTGTGTATCCAGCCATCACCCACCTCCCCATCTTCCTGTGTCTGGTTTATGTGTGGGTCCTTTTAACGAGGGAATAAATCAAAGGATTTTGACAGGAAAAACAAGTCTACTCTGCAGTGTCTCAATGCGTGCTGTCATGGATGCAGAGTAATGAGCTCTATTTCAAAATAGGTGGATTAACCTACTTATTAAAAGTGAACCTGTTCTGCTATGGTTTGAAACCTTTGAGTAAATACATATTAATATTACTTTAAAAAATGGAGTTAATAAACATAACCAATGAGAATAGCTATAAATCACTGTTGAAACTGCCATAACAACACAGCATTTTTATGTTTTCATTAAAAAGAAAAAACCTTATTTTCAGATTTCCTATTCAGCTGTCATTCAACATTTCTATAGGATGGGGTGTAGTTGAAAATGAGGGAACGGGGGGTTCTGTTGTGGACTGTTGCCGTTTTTTAGTCTCTTAAGTCGTGTCCAACTCTTTTGCAACCCCAAGGACTATAACCCACCAGGCTCCTCTGTCCATGGGACTTCCCAAGCAAGAATACTGAAGTGGGTTGCCATTTCCTCCTCCAGGGGATGTTCCCAACCCAGGGATTGACTCTGTGCCTTCTGCATTAGCAGGTGGATTCTTTACCACTGAGGCACCAGGGAAACCTTGGTGGATATGTTAAGTTAAACATAGGTTTCAGGTGCTTAAGTAAAGAGAAGCCTAAATTAAATAAAGTCTTTGAGTGTTGAGATTATGAAGTGTTTTCCTCCTCCTCTGTTTACAAATATCTCCAATAAGTATATTGTACTATTGTAATCCTTTAAAAAAGAAAGAGGAACTAGACATCAAATTGCCAACATTTGCTGGATTGTAGAAAAAGCAAGGAAATTTCATAAAAATCTGTTTCATTGACTACGCTAAAGGCTTTGTCTGTGTAGATCATGACAAACTGTGGAAAGCGCTTAAAAAGATGGGAATACCAGATCATCTTACCTGTCTCCTGAGAAACCTATGTGCAGGTCAAGAAGCAAGTTAGAACCCTCTATGGAACAACAGATTGGCTCAAGATCAAAAAAGGAGTACAACAGTGCTGTCTGCTGTCACCCTGTTTGTTTAACCTATATGCTGAACACATCATGTGAAATGCCAGGCTGGATAAGTTACAAACTGAAATCAAGATAGGTGAGAGAAACATCAACAACCTCAGATATGCAGATGATACCACTCTAATGGGAAAGCAAAGAGGAACGAAAGCAACTCCTGATGAGAGTGAAGGAGGAGAATGAAAAGAGCTGGCTTAAGACTAAGTATTAAAAAACTAAGATCATGGCATCCGGCCCTATTACTGCATGGCAAAAAGAAGGGGAAAAGGTGGAAGTAGTGACAGATTTCATTTCCTTGGGCTTCAGAATCACTGTGGATGGTGACTGCAGCCATGAAATCAGATGATTGCTTCTTGGCAAGAAAGCGATGACAGACCTAGACAGCATATTGAAAAGCAGACACGTTACTCTGCCAACAAAGGTCCGTATAGTCAAGGCTATGGTCTTCCCAGTGGTCACCTATGGTTGTGAGACTTGGATCATAAAGAAGGCAGAACGCCAAAGAACTGATGCCTTCGAACTGTGGTGCTGGAGAAGACTCCCAAGAGTCCCTTGGAGGGATCAAACCAGTCAGTATTAAGGGAGATCAAGACAGAATATACACTGGAAGGACTGATACTGAAGCTCCAGTATTTTGATCACCTGATGCGAACAGACAACTCACTGGAAAAGTCCCTGATGATGGGAAAGTTCAGGGGCAGAAGGAGAAGAGGCCATCAAAGGGTGAGCTGGCTGAATGGCATCACGGGCCCAACGGGCATGAGTTGGAGCAAGCTCTGGGAGATGGTGAAAGGAAAGCCTGGCATGCTGCAGTCCATGGAGTCGGAAAGAGTCGGACATGACTGGGTGACTGAACAACAACAACGATTATAATCAAAGGTCTGTAATAGTTAAGATTCTAGGAAGGATGCCAATAAGCAAGCTTCTGACAGTCCCTGTCTAGCCCCCCAAAACTGAGGGAAACAGGCCAAAATGGTGGCAGGGGGCTTTTGGTACCGAAACCTGGGAATGGTGACATTCACAAATCCAAGTCCCCAATCAAAGCACTATAGTTCTGTAAGCTCCCAGATTCATGCAAGTTTTTTTTAAAGACACTGACCCTATTATGATCATCATAAATTATTTTGCAAAGCTATTTTGGAAAGTCGAACAGTCAAAGAGAATTCACTAAGAAATCCTGTCATAACTTTACTGTAGAAATATACTGTGCAAATATGTTGGTTTAGAATGTTCCTTCTCTGTAAGACTGGACTGATAGTGTATTTTACTTCAGCCTGCTCAAACAATGATGCCTGTTTTTGTGTTTGTGTTAGGAGGAAGCAGCTGACAAGAAGGAAGTCCATCCAAGGGGGTGAGGAGGACAGGTAAACAGAGGAGCAGACTCTGCAATAGTAGCTTCGGTGAGTGGAGTGTGTGTGTCGGGGGGAGGGGGCCGTGTGTGTGTTGAAAAGCATAACTGATGGGACAACAGATCAGAACACCCCAGCCCATTGTAAGAGGGAGCCTTGGTGATGAGGTGGACCAGTAACAGCTGCCATGTCCTTCCTGTTGATGATGTTCTGAGAACAGACTGAGTCTCTGGCTTCTTCCACAGACAGGAGCCTTGATGGAGACACCCAGGAGTCACTGACAGCAAATCTGGTATCAGCTGCATCCATTTCAGACAGAATACCTTGTTGAGAGACTGGAGGATAGAGAAAATTGATGCCACCTCTTTTCTGGTCCACTGAACACACGGCAGAGGCCTGCTCTTTGTGAACAGCTACATCAGAGGCAGCCTTCTATGAAAGACCAGCATGAATGCAGTGGTAAACAGTATGGAAGTGAATGGAGTACATGTGCGCCAGTAAAATTTGTGGGCCATGGTCTGTCATCCCCTAGATTAAATTAACAGCCCTATGTGGGTGAGTTAGGAAGATATTAAACAGTTTCTCTTCATTTTTAACACCTCTAATTCATGGGCTATCTATCTAGACCTACTCCATGAAGAAAGATGCTTATAAATTCCAATGCAGTCGTATTATGCAACTATATGGATGAATATGATAAAGGACCATGAAGACACACTCATAATTTCCTAAAATCCATCTAGCAATTCTTCCATATGAAATCTGCCGTGTCCTTTTTATCAAGCATACATTTTTCTGCCATTTGGCTAGGGCCTGCTATGTATTGCTCAAAGATAATATTTTGTGAGACTCACATAACCAGTTGTTTCATATTGGCTTTTAAGGTGCAGACTTGATGAAAAAGAGCAAATAGTCAAGGCTTTATGGTATTTTACAACCACAGATGACACCAAATTGTCACTTCTGTTTAACAGGGAAGGCCTCAATAGAAAACTAATATAGCTGAGTGAATTGGTATTAAAAAGAAAAAAACCTGTATCAAAGACCGTATTTCTTTTTAATTCAAAGGCTGAAAATACTCAGAAAACAAAAATAGATCTTTAGGGTCATGTAGAACAGTGTGCCCAATTTCCCACACTGTGTGCTCTTAATACTGTGAGATATGATTTCTACCCTTATCTGAGTAGTAAGAATGCAATTACTGCTGAAGAAATAATGGTGATGGGGCAACTGAGACTGATGTATGAAGGCAGTTCAGCCAGGCCAGTAGCCATGGGGCCACTGTAGACGTATGGGCCTTTGCCAGGATATCTGCCAATTTGGCTAGACTCAAACACAAAGGGAACAGAATGGCAGAGCCAGGTACGTCCTGTGATCCGCACAGGAAACACTGCCTACTTGGAGCAGTGCAGACACAGGCAGGCCCCACACTCTCATGTACATGGGAGTGCTGGCAGGTCTACATCAGAGAGGAATAAGGATCAAAACTAAAGCCTCAAAATGTTTTTCCTACCCAAACTTCCACCACCTAAATTTACTCTGAATAAAAAGAGAAGATTATAGCAAATTTCTATCTGCATCTATCACTTAAGTGGCTTGTACTTAAAATTTTAATGCTTTCTAAAAAATAAAATCCCACAAATGTATACCCAAACTTTAGCTGCATTTATTCTAACCAGTATTTACCCCTCACACACACATACATACACATACCTTTAGAGCCATCTGGAAAGGCCATTCTGGTTGGCTCTTCAACTGGGCTTTGAAGAACAGGTAAAATCTCTGATTCTCAAATTAAAACAGAGCAAAAAGGATTTCAAGTTGAAGAACTACTGTCCTAAAAGACCAGTAAGTGGACTGTGTTGGAACACTGTGTGTGAGATATGAGGTTAGAGAGACCCAAAGAAGAACTATGAGTGAGATGCAAACAAAAAATGAGCACTATTTTTTACTCTCTTACCATAATTCTTAATAACTAAAGAAATTACTTTCAAAAAGTATCTTACTCTGTCAAAGCTGAGTTTACATTCATTTACTTGTTTAAAATGTATTTTTAATTGGAGAATAACTGCTTTACAACGTTGTATTAGTTTCTGCTGTACAACAGTGTGAATCAGTCACATGTATACATATACCCCCTCTGCTTGAGCCGCCCTCTCAACTCCCCATATGCCACCCCTTTAGGTCATCACCGAGCTTAGCTTCCTGTGCTTTATAGCAGGTACTCACCAGTCAGTTTTACACATTGTAGTGTGTCTATGTCAATATTACTCTCTCACTTCATCCCAGCTCTCCTTCCTCCACTGTGTCCACAAGTCCATTCTCTATGGATGTATTTATAAATCCATACCATTATTTATTTTCTATTCCTGCCTTGCAAATAGGTTCATCACTACATTTTTCTAGATTCCTATCGCTTTACTTCAGTTCAGTTATAAAGTCATGTCTGACTCTGTGGCCCCATAGACTGCAGCATGCCAGGCTCCCTGTCCATCACCAACTCCCAGAGCTTGCTCAAATTCATATCCATCAAGTCGGTGATGCCATCCAATGATCTCGGCCTCTGTTGTCCCCTTCTTTTCCTGCCTTCAATCTTTCCCAGCATCAGTGTCTTTTCAAATGAGTAAGTTCTTCACATCAGGTGGCCAAAATATTGGAGCTTCAGCTTCAGTATCAGTCCTTCCAATGAATATTCAGGACTGATTTCCTTTAGGATGGACTGGTTTGATCTCCTTGCAGCCCAAGGGACTCTTAGGAGTCTTCTTCAACACCACAGTTCAAAAGCATCAATTCTCAGCTATCCTTATGGTCCAACTCTCACATCCATACATGACCACTGGAAAAACCATAGCTTTAACTATATGGACCTTTGTCAGCAAAGTAATGTCTCTGCTTTTTAATATGCTGTCTAGGTTGGTCATAGCTTCTCTTCCAAGGAGCAAGTGTCTTTTAGTGACTGCAGTCACCATCTGCAGTGATTTTGGAGCCCAAGAAAATAAAATCTGTCACTGTTCCCGTTGCTTCCCCATTTATTTGCCATAGTGATGGGAACAGATGCCATGATCTAAGTTTTTTGAATGTTGGGTTTTAAGTCAGCTTTTTCACTCTCCTCTTTCACCTTCATCAAGAGGCTCTTTCGTGTTTCTTCACTTTCTGCCATAAGGGTGGTGTCATCTGCATATCTGAGGTTATTGGTATTTCTCCCAGTAATCTTGATTGCAGCTTGTGCTTCACCCAGCCCAGCATTTCACATGATGTACTCTGCATATAAGTTAAATAAGCAGGGTGACAATATACAGCCTTGACATATTCCTTTCCCAATTTTGAACCAATCCATTGTTCCATGTCCAGTTCTAACTGTTGCTTCTTGAGCTACATACAGGTTTCTCAGGAGGCAGGTAAGGTGGTCTGGTATTTCCATCTCTTGAAGAATTTTCCACAGTTTGTTGTGTTCCACAAAGTCAAAGGCTTTAGCATAGTCAATGAAGCAGATGTTTTTCTGAAATTCTCTTGCTTTTTCTATGATCCAAAGAATGTTGGCAATTTGATCCCCGATTCCTCTGCCTTTTCTAAATCCAGCTTGAACATCTGGAAATTGTGTTCACATACTTGTTGAGGACTAGCTTGGAGAATTTTGAGCATTACTTTGCTAATGTGTAAGATGAGTGCAACTGTGTGGTAGTTTGAACACTCTTTGACTTTGCCTTTCTTTAGGATTGGAATGAAATCATTTTACTTATACATACATATATATATATGTATGTGTGTGTATGTATAATATCAATGTGTGTAACAAGAAATTATTTTCCTATTACCTATAATTAGTCAGCCATGGTTTTAATTCATCCCAGGCTAGAAACTTCATCTAATATGAAAAAGAACATCCAAACTTCACACTTCCATCAGCCTGTGTCCCACTAAAAGCTGCTCAGCTCTGGAAATTTTTCCAACACTCTAGTACCCAAGCCAAAAAGCCAGAAGATGGAGTATCTTCTTGTCCTCCCATTGGGTCATGTCAATGCTCTTAGAAGGCAGAAATTACATGTTCTCCTCTCCACACTAATTGCCACATCTCAGCTGGTCCCTCTAACCCTTAAGCGCCTACAGTTCTCTAATCAGTCTCTGTTTTGTCTTTACCCTCTGAACTCACCTCAGCATGTTAGAAGACAAAAACCACAACTCCACACTGGAAATCTTCCAGCAGGCTGTAAGTCAGAAGTCTTCTCCTTCACCATAAGGCTCCAGCCTGTCTGTCCAGCCCTCAAATCAGGCTAGGCCTCCTGCCGTGGCCCTAAACTCCTGTGACTTTCACCTGTCCCTTCCAGACTCCACCAACACTGCAGAGGTTATGCCTTCTGGTTGCCACATCCTGCTGTCCTTGACTGGAGTTTCTCAACTTACGGTGTGATTCAGATGCCACTAGTTCTAGGAAATTTCCTTGATCACATCTTCCAATGAAGCTATTTCTCTCCTTTCGCTACTGTAGCACTTGGGGCAGCACTTAACCACTGTACTTAATGTATTTCACTTTCTTCTCCAAGTTAAGACTGAGAACTTCCCAAATAGAAACCTGCCAAACTATTTGAAGACTATTATACCTACATTAATATCAAGGACTGGTTAACCATTATCCATTATTAATAATAACCAACTCTGAAAACCAAACCCCCAAACCCAACAAGAGTTTACAGTCATTCCAAGTACTAACTGAGCTCAAGGGAGCTTAATTATCAGGATAATCTGTCTACCCATATACCAGTCCACACCATGTTTTAGTATGCAAGTCAGCTACTATTTAGGTCGCAGCTTACTCTAAAAAGGCATTTCAAAGATTTCCAAAAGTCAATGTCTAGGGAAACTTCCAGTAAAATGTGCACCTTATTCATTTTTAATGTATGTGTATTTTTAAAATAAACATGCAAATACCACCACGAACTTTCATCAGACAGCCTGTTAATGTATATCCTCAGCTAACCTGTTCCATCAACTCTTGAAGGGCAGAGATCCCACCACCTTTCTATTCCAAGTACATCTAAGTACTAAAGAAAAGTTTTCTCAAATGACAGTCAATTCATCCATGTAAGTTCAGGGTGAGTCATAGGTAGAAATAAAATGCACACAAATGGCCAAGTGACAGAGACAGAAAGCAAGGTAAAGTTAATTGAGGTTCTTAGATCTTATATTTATTCTTTGCCACCAAACCAGTTCCTGTCACTGAGAATATGTTGTGAGTATGGCCAGTGTTCACTTTACTTAGGTACTACATGAAAGAGATCAAAATGTGCTATGATTCAGAAAGACTCAGTGTAACAGATATGCCTTGCTAGGGTATGAGACATAAAAATGTGTTTTATTCTTGTCAGTGAAGTTACCGCTATTAAAAGAAGTCTGTGTGTCCTGAGGGGGGAGGTTGTTTAGTTTGCCTTGTCTCACACTGTTTCATCTCTGGGTCATGCAATGCTCAGCACAAATCTGAGAGAACATGCTAGGTCTTGTTCCTCTGCAGTCAATTTGAATCATTTGAGAACTGTCTACCTACATGGTGAATTAAAGTTCCTTTTCTTCCCTGACATTTAATCACTTTGAGGACAAAAAACTTCATGAGGTAGTCTAACATGGAAAAATCAAGTTAGTATTGTTAGGGGCTACATCTAGCAAGTCTTAGTGCCAGGAAATGGGGAAAAATTAAAAATTTAGATACTAGTGCATGTGGATTATCCATGCTAATTCAGATAATATGCTATATGAAATACACACAGAGACAGACTCTAATTTGTTGTTTTACTGTGGAAAACCTGTTATACGGATGGTATCTGTACTATACATTTCACTTCTTTTTAAATCACAGATTCAATGTACTATGAGTACTGTGTATTTTCTGTATCTTCAACATCCATATGATTTTAACATTAACAGTCCCAACTGGAAGAACCTTAACTTTTGAAAATAAATCATCCTGGGGGAAGTTTAAAATCTTAAATATAGGAATAGGCACATTTATTTCATATGAACCTAAAATGCAAAGCAAAAGATTGACGTGCACTTAATACGTATCTGAAGTCTTTGTAACAGAGAAGAAAACTTATTACAAAATTTAGATATGAAACATCACCATCAGTAAAGAAAAAGTTGATTAGACAATGGCTTCCATGTACATTTGACTATCGAGCCTTAAAAACTAAAGGAGAATAAACTGCAGACATCTCAGGTCCTTATACTAAATTGTTTCAGTTATATCCCCAGACTCACAGAACAGGTATCTTTCCTATCATTAACAAAAGTACTGTGGTGCTAACACTGCAGTTTAATACTGGAGATAAAAACTGGAGAGTATAATTATAAAATACAAAATTCAGTAAACTGTAGGAAGAATTAAACATGTAAGAAGTTGAGACCCGTTTCTGTTTCAGAGAGAAATACTCAACAGAAAATGTATTTCTAATTCTGAATTTCTGGCCCAAATTTGCCACACACTCAAAACAAATTACCTACACATCATCTGGCTATTACAAAACCTGATGGCATTCCAAGAGCAAATTTATCTATCTCTTTAGCTTGCCCAGTGAAGCAGAAAGAAGACAGAAGATCCTGGTGGGAGCAGGAGAGGGACAGACTCCGGGCTGTGCTCCACCTAGGCCCCAAAGCTGCAGATTCACAGAGACCAAGGTCAGCACAGAATCTTCCACTTACACTCTGGTCCATAAACTGTCTGTTTAGTTAAGTTTGGGGCTTTTTCATTCTTGAAGTTTACCACTCTACACTTTCTAGAAAAGATTCTTTAAAGTACACATAAAAAGACATTAAAAATAATACAATTCAGATGAGGTACTTGGATTTATATTTAGGAGGTGACTTTGTCAAGATGATACTTGACAAAATATGTATTTACATTAACTCTAAAAAAAGGCATAACAAGTTAATATAAATCTGCTATCAATTTCAGCCCAAACAGTCTTAAATATTTTTGACTCCATGACTAAATGTTAATTACTACCCTACCTAGCTACCCTACCTAGAAAGCCACTCAACGGCTCTGTATTTATTAATTTTGCTAGACCAAAGACTCATACCAAAAATAAAAAAAGAAAGAAAAAAGGCAACCATTTACACTTACTAAGAAAAGCAAACATTTACTTCAAATTGCAGTATAGGCTTTTCAATCACAAAAAGAAAGAAAAGAACAGTGATCTGACAGTGGTCACATCCTGTGCAAAAAACATGAGATACAAAAATGATAACACAAGGTAGCTGAACTGCTTACACTGCAGGGAAAAGGACATACAGTAGCTGAAATATGGCACTCCTGGGAATTAACTTCCTAAACCAAACAGAATGCCTTTGAAATGATTAAATTTATTTGTGTATTAGTAAGAAAGCCCCACCACCATAAATAGTACAATATTTAAAAATTAAAAAAAATCATATCTATCTAGAATAGATAGTGTATTTGAACTGTTAGACCTCTTTAAGTGCAGAAGGTGGTTCAGGTTTTACCTTTTTTTTTTTTTTAATTAAATAACTGCCCATACACTTTATGAAGTTCCATTCAATCGCAAAAGCCAATTTATATCAAGGAAAATGTTACCAAAGTTGCATAATTTCATTTGGGACTGTCAGCAGGTTAAAGTCTCAAGTCTTTAACACTCATTTTTAGTCAATAAAAAGTTCAGAAGTTCTCAAATCTTCATTTTATCCTCTTGAACTTGCCCTTCTAAACGATCCTCAGACTGCAATTCCTAGTTTGCAAATAAAAGAATGCAATATGCATCATACTTCAAGAAAAGACGACGATGTCGAGCTAACAGGCTTCTGGATCTTCTCTCTGCTCCTTTCGACCTTCTTGATAATTTCTGCCACGATGCACACTGACGAGGTGAGACCCAGAAGAAACAGTAAATCTGCAAGAGAAAACAGAGTTTACAATTCTTTGAACTTATAATTTCAGAGGTTAATAGCTTATGTTTTTCTAGCATTTTACCACAGCTTTTTAAAATACATTATTTCTCAACCATTCCTTGAGTAGCCACAATTAGCCTCAGTTTAAAAATAAGGAAAGTAAAGCTCAAATGCACCAAGTGACTTACCCAAAGTCACACAGCAAGGACAAGCAGCACCACAGAACTAGAACCCGGAGAACAAGTCCTCTGACTGCCTTCCCTGAACAGTAACCTGAGAATCACAGACTTTACCAGCAACACGACCAAGAGATTTCTGTTTTTCAAAGGCTGTTCAAGCAGTGGTGAATAACTGGATTGAAATCTGCATCTATTCCACTTGCAAGTTACTGTTAAAAGACCATGTCTTTACAATGGTGGTCACACTATCTCATTCTTATTTACTGCTTCAAAAAATTTGTCTTCTTAAAACTCCATTTTTTTTTAAAGAGGAAAGAATATGAGTATGAAATTAAAATCCTGAAATTAAACTAGTTCGACATTGATTAACTTACAGCAAAAAACAGTGATTACAAATATCCAAATTAACTTTAAAAACCCAAGAGTGAGAACTAGAATTATCATAAAATGCATCCATCCTCACATTTACACAGGAAGATTAACTTTTAAATGTACTATATGATGATACATTTCATGCACAGTGTATGAAAAAATAATGTCTGTTTTCCACATCAGGCTTCCCTGATAGCTCAGTTGGTAAAGAATCCGCCTTCAATGCAGGAGACCCCAGTTCAATTCCTGGGTCAGTAAGATCCGCTAGAGAAGGGATAGGTTACTCACTCCAGTATTCTTGGGCTTCCCTTATGGCTCAGCTGGTTAATAATCCACCAACAATGCGGGAGATCTAGGTTCAATCCCTGGGTTGGGAAGATCCCCTGGAGAAGGGAAAAGCTACCCACTCCAGTATCTGGCCTGGAGAATTCCATGGACACAGTCCACGGGGTCACAAAGAGTTGGACATGACGGAGTGACTTTCACTTTCACTTTCCACATTAACTTAGTGAAACTCTGTTTTTAGGGCTGTTATTTCATAAAATAAGATGCGCAAATTAGCAAATAAGAATAGGAAAATGTCAGCTTAATAACCAAAATGGTAATTTTAAAGACAAGCTATCTGGTTTTTAGTGAGCTTAAATCTAATTTTTTTCTTCACACAAAATTAAAAAGTTATCAACTACAATTACTCTTTCAGAATCACCAAATATGATTTGATAAGTGATAACCTATAAAAAAAATTAACAAGAAAAAAATTACCAGAAAAGTTTAAAACCAGATTTGGGAGAATGACTCCCCTAAATGTGATTCCAAATAGAAACAGAGCACACACATTTTTCAAAGCAAGCCACTTATTTCACTTTTTAAAAGAAGTTTTCTTAGAACAAATACATTAGAAAATATTTACAACTCACTTATAATATATAAATTATAAAACATAACATTTCTTTTACCCAGTATACTTAGGCTCTCAGTCTGAAAAACTTTCTGAAGTGGAGGAAAGTAAATAACTAATAACTGTCCCATGATGGATCCAAGAACTGCATAGCAAAACATTTTATTACTGCAGAGTCCAATCTCAAACACAGATTTGGTCTGTTGGCAGAGCAGAGAGTTCAGTTATTACTCCTTGGTCATAGAAACAACTTCTTTACTATTATATTCACCTCTAATTTTTAGTAAGCTGGACTGAATTCTACAATAGTAGTACATGAAATCTCTTAATTAACTATATTTTGGAATAATTCACACGGAGTAGGGTAAATTTTAAAGCAGCTTTTCTTTATCAAGGACTTTCTTTAAAAGTGATACGAGGTCTTTTCTGGCTGCCCAGCGGTTAAGACTCTATGCTCCCAAAGCAGGGGTCCTGTGTTTGAGCCCTTGTTGGGGAACTAAAAATCCCACATGCCACACAGCACGGCCAAAAAAAAGCAATTCTATTAAAAAATAAAGGCCACAGAAACTTCCTTTAGCATTCCAGAGCATAAGAAACTTTTTTTGTATATGATTATTTTCTAAATCGTTTCATTAAGGTACATAATCTAAGAAACTTTCTTGAAGATTGAACTTAGTTACATGTATACTGAAAAAGTAAAAATGCTTTTCATAGAACAAAAACCAAATACTATAGCTTCTTTAAAAATTAGTCTAAATTAATAACAATGCATTGTACTTGGAAAGTTCAAGCATGGTGAATGGTAATAAACAGTTAAGGATTCCTAAGATGCTCTAAAGTTGAAATGAACAGTCAGGCAGCAAATATAACTAGTTTCCAAGAACAACATGCTCTGAAAAAGTACCTAAACTAGCTCACTAATTTCTATCAAAGCACTTCAATCAAGAGAAGACCATCCACCTTAAGATACAGCATGGGAAGAAAAGAAAATTTTAAATGTCCTAAGTTTTGACACACTGATGGAGACAGTAAGAAAATGTTAATATGCACAAAACTTCTAACAGTACTTTCTTCTATAATGAGAAGAAAGTACACCATCTTAACAGAAGCCATGAACTTTGTCCTATGCTCAGATAACGTTAACTTGAACCTATCACGTAGCTACAGATAATAAGAAAATGAAAGAAGGAAAAATCAGGTGATGACATCTGTGATTTACTTTAATCTTCTGGCCAAAGTTAAGGCTTATCTCCCCAAATCTCCCATCCCTGTTAGAACACACATCTGTAGGAAGGCTATATCTGGACCTGTAACCAAGGCTACAAAAGCAAGCAAAGCTAAAAACCTTGTCCACTTACAGAGAGTACTCTACCCAATTGAATTAGCCAGCTACACTCACTCAAGCATACCTGAGATCTGGAACTCAGTGCATTGAACATGTCAAAAAACACAAAGCACGTGAAAGTCATTGTTGTATCCCGAGGTGTTATCACATTGTCTCGCAGCTGTTGAGAGGAGAAAAAGATTTTCAGTTGGCTGAATTTAATGGACAAATACTACATGCTTTTAAAGGGCTAGTATTTTCTTTCTCTTAAAAAAGCTGTAGTATAAGATTCATATAAGCAACTTAAATTTCCCATACACCCTTTAAATAAGTCACCTAAAGAATAGCTGTAGTCTATATAAAGAAAAAAGTCTTCTCCCAAACTGTAAACTGGATATTAAAACACCTTTCTTTTTTAATGACATTAAAATAGCTATACTAAAGGCTCAGATTGTCTAACTTCTACCCAAATATTCATGTTAATTTTTATCGTATTTGATATTTCTCTGCATATTTAAATAACTCTAAAATATGAATCAGGAAGTCTATTAATCCATAAAAATACTGAAATCAAACTATTTTTAAATGTTTTATTCTATTTTTGAAGGTTATCCTAACTTCCAGCCTTCTGTTATTTAATATATAAAAATAATGGAATCCTGTCATACAGAATGAATATTAATAAAACAGCTTATCCAATGAGTATACCTCCCGCCAGAAGACAAACAAAGTCCCACAAACAATGATTATTGAGGAAACAAGTATTTTAAGTATCAGGTTTTTGGTCAAAATGCTGTCTTTCCAGTTGCGTGGAGGTTTACGAATGACATCTTTATCCACTGGTTCTACTCCAAGGCTTCAAAACAAACAGAAAAATGAATTAAAGTTTTAAGTAAAATTTGGATTTATTACTTTCACAATTTCACTGACCTCAATTATCCCAGAAACTAAATGGAAACAAAATGTTGAATTATGAAGAAAATCTTGGCTTTGATCACTCAAAAATAACCATAAATTTTATCATTCTTTGCTATTTTATTTGCCACAGTTTGGTAGGGGACTGATAATCAAATTTCAAAAAACTGCTCCATTTCATTTATATATAACTTATTTCAAAGATGGCCTGAAATACATGACTAACCAACTGGACTTTGAAATATCTTTCATGCAAGGAAATTTCAACAAGGATAATTTGTTATACATTGATACATATTAATTACTCTGTTAAGAAAGCTGTATCTAGGGCCCCGTTATCATAAAAGAAAACATTAGATGCTCAATACTACAGTACTGAAGTAGTCCTTCAATACTTTCCCGAAGTCTCTGAGACTGACAGTGGAATCTTGGTAGTAGCCCTAAAGCCAGAGAGATTTCTCCGTTACATTCTATTCTAAGAAACAAACAGCTTACTTCAAGGACAGGGACTATACCTGTTCCTGCTCTGATCTCAGTGTAAAAGCTCAGATCATAATGTATGAATGAGCACCCCAGAATAAATGATATGCTCACATCACACAACTTATAACAAACATGATGCTGCAGAGATTTCCGATGCTACCTGGGAATGAAGTCTTAGAGCTTAACTATCAGGATATAAGGCTATCCTTGTCCTTCTAGTTTACAAATGAGGAAACTCTTACCTCTGAGCTGGAGGTCCATCCATAATAATATTGATCCACAAAATCTGCATGGCATTGAGAGGATTGGGAAAGTTCATTAATGTAGCCAGTGAGATTAAAGTTAATGCTGCTATACTCCTATCGAAAGAAAGAGTTATTTTTAAAAAAGGATCAGCATTGCATAATTCTTGCTAATTTTATGAAATCACTTTCTTAGCATTTAAAACTCTCATGTTACTACTGTTCTTTTAAAGGAAGCCTATATTTCCAAATAAACTGCTGCTTCATTAGTGTGAATATTTCAAAGAGTTAGCCCTTATGATCCACAGCAATTTAATAAAGGATCTGCAACGTGTTTAGATAACAACAACAAACAAGAGGAAGATTTTTTTTAAACTGAGTCCAGATAACAGTCAACAGTTTCAATGATATTTTTATAATTGTGTTTTGTAATAGACTATAATAAAAGCCCTTCTGCTTTTGGAAAAAGATACCAAGAAGAAAAATTAAACTTTGACACCCCTTTCTTAGTTATTTCAGAAGCTATTAAATAAGCCACAACAATTAATATATTTTGATGATGATATACACAAGTAATTATATTTAGAACCTCTTTATCATGCCATGTTTAGTTTTAGGACAGAATTCAGTTTTCACACTGGAAAACTTACATACGAGAAATAGAGCCAAGAAGCTTAATATAGGCATCCTGTTTCAATTCTACTTTTTGAATAATTTATCTATAAGACCCATAAGTTTGTCACAATTTCTTACAAACTTACGTGCTCAGCTGGAATCTAACAAAATTTTTAATGTTATTATAAATCCCTTTACCCTCTTCAATTGCAGACCTGAAAGTTAAAAAGAAAATCAGGTGAGAAAATATAATCACAAAAAAAATAAGGATACAGCAATACTGTGGAACTAATTTTGAAAACAAGTTCCCAACTGATAAAACCCATACATTAATAAAACAATTTTACCTACATAATTAAAACTAGAAAAAATACAGAAACACTATCTGGCAAGGCATTAAAGTCAAGCCTCCTGCTATACCTGAACTAATTTCATAATACAATAATTTTTATTCTTAAAGGCATTTCAACATTAAAATCATATACTGTGTTTCTATATAAGACAATAATACACATTCATAATACTAAAATAATGATCTACTTTACCCCTCTCAAGTTTATTTTTCTTAAAGGTACAGATGTATGTACGGTAAGGGGTTAAGTTAATGCAGGTCAGAAATTAAATGGCCATGACATACATAAGAATTACAGAAATTAACTCATCTGTTATTCCTAGATACAATAGCTATATGTCATACCAGAATTATAAAAAGAATATATTTTACAAAGATTCATGAAAATCCTCTCATTCATTTTGCTCAGTCTAGGAAAACATGTATTTTATAAACAAACTATCCTATCTTCTGAGATTTTCATACAATTCTAAGAATGGAAATTAAGTATCTTCTATCCTTAGAAGAACCTTTCAATTCTGGGTCCTGAGGGCCCACATGTTCCACTTGTGGCCATAGGGGTTAATGACACCAGCAGGTTATTATGGAAGAATCTTAAATCAATTAGAAACTATGGATGAAACAAATCCATTCAAATGATAAACTGCATCATTGGCAACATGAAGAATTCCTGACATAAGGAAACAGATATGGATGGGATCTTTATTTATAACCCTTGTCGTAAAGCAGGCACACATGCTTATTCCTGAGAGCCGGAATTTAACTTGAATAAAGCCACATGAAGGTCGACTGCTGTACCACCACACTAGTGGCAAGGAAATGTGAAACTTGGCTGGTACTCAGTAATATTTCTTAAATGAATAGCCCTGCCATTTTTTATGTCCATTCCATACAAATAATTTCCCCCAAAACTACACACTAGGACACAAAAAACGAGACTGTTTAGTTTAGTAAAATAGTTTAGCTCATCCAACGTCTAAAACTGCTGAACACTTTTCTGCACATGAGGTGCAGAAAAGGATAGGAAGAAACTCTCTGATGTGCATTCACTGAAGGAAAACTTACATGATGGTTTGGAAATCATCATCCACCAGGATCATGTCGGCTGCCTCTTTGCAAACATCTGTGCCAGTCTGACCCATAGCAACTCCAATGTCTGCAGCCTTCAGAGCAACTGCATCATTTACTCCATCTCCTGTCATGGCCACAACCGACCCGTTCTTCTGCAGAGACTGGGGGTAGGAGGGGTGAAGTGGGAGGGAGGCATTCTGATTAGAATGCTGCTTTCACACAGATAAGGAGGTATACAAATCCTCTCTTTTTCTTTCCCATGTAATCAAAGACTGGAAATAATACAGACCATCACTTTTTCAAAAAAATTTCCGTATATGGAGGTCTTAGGATAAAGCTTGGAAAAAGCTGTCATTAATATTCCCATGTGTGAGAACTCTATGTGTAAAGCCTGGTGTAGTCAATTACACAGTGATTCTCAGGGCAATTGTGTCTCCCAGGCAATGTCTGGAGACATTTTTGAGTGTCATGACTTTGTGGACACTAACTGGCATCTAGAGGACAGGCACCAAGGGTGCTGCTAAACTTAAAACACATAGAACAGCCTCTTGCAATGAAGAATTATCCAGCCTGCAAGTGTCACAATGCCAAGGCTGAGAAACCCTGACCTCACTACAACGGAGCACTATTATGATTAATAAGCCAATGAATTGATGGATACCATGTCAGCTGCTTTGTATATATTTGACTAATATAAATATCATAGCCCTTTAAAATTGTTCACAATCTCAAAACATTTTTTTCTTGTTGTATTTAGAGTAATTATTCCTATTCACACTGGAATGACCCGGCTGTAGACTCCTATCAGAAAAGACTTACACTATTCAAATGTTAAAAGAAGACTATATTTGCAGATATTTCCTTAAAGCTTTCTCCTACATCTTCCTTTGCTAACGAAATTCTGTTAATGTTTCCATCTCAAGCTTTAAAAAGCACCTGTTTTGCTTCACAACACTTATGACTTTAGTGTTCTAAGAATACTTCCAGTAGTAATGCAGACAGAAGCATTTTAGATACAGAGATGAAACAGTGTGATTCTTAAAGACCCACCTTGATAATTTTCATCTTGTGCCTTGGGCTAGCTCTGTAAAATACCGCAACCTGTTAAAACACAAGATATACTAAAAATCTTCAACATTAAGAATTATCAGAATAACCTATGTACGTGTAACTAAGAAAATTTTTTTAAATCACCAATTTGAACTGTCTGTTTTGCCATAGAGATCAAGCTCAAGAAAATGCCATACACTTGTTAGGACACTCATTCAAGAGGGCCATTTCAAACTTTTAGGTACTAAAGGAAATACACAATCTAAACAATTCACCCAGTTTATCCCAACCATGTTTAAGCTCTGAAAAGAAAATAGCCTTATTCTTGAAACACTGCAGAAACAAAGGCAAAGCTCTCTTGCATGTTTCCTCAACACTGACACTCAAATAAAATAGCCTTTTCCCTTCTTCTGTCTTCATGAGATTTAAAGAACAGCTGCTTCTCAATGTCTGTTGAGCCCTTTTTTCTGTTAAACAGTATGAAGTGACTGCTTATGCTCTTATACCTAGTTTGATTCATTAGGCTGTCTTCCTTTGTGTCTCCACTTGCTTATATGATCTTCCCTCTCCAAAGAATATACTTAATCCCTTTTCCTCATGACAACTTCTGGTCTCCTAAAATGCTCCCAACTGTGTCCCAGCTAGTCATCCACAAATCACCTGTACCCCCACTGCCTCCCACACTGCTCTAACTTGCTTATCCACAAAACATGGGCTGTTCCCCAGTCCTCCCCAATAGCACTATGAGCAGAGGAGAGGGGTAGGTGTCTTCCATTCCCTTCTTTAGTGACAAATCTTACCTGCGGCCAGTGCTGCTCTGGGGGCTACCTGCCATGGTTCACAGGATTTTTAACCACTGCCTCCCCATCACTCTTTCCAACACACCCAAGCCAGGTGACTTGGGTCACCTACAGGACTCACCATCCTCTTTCCCACTCTCCCAGAGGACAGGTCCACACTAGCTTTCTCTCCTCTTATCCCTTTCCTAGCCTCACTCTCAGTTAACAACCTCATTTCCTACTTCAAAGCAACAGAGTCAAGAGAAAGCCTCCACAACTCCCACCAGCAACATAATATATACATCTACTTATCTTAAGACTAAAAGCTCCATGAGGCAGAGATTTGGCCCTCCAGTGCTCAATAAACACGTGTGAAATTAATGAATAAGTGACTGAATCTTAGGATCACCAATAAAGACAATTCCCAGGTTCTCTCTGAATTTTAATAAAGGTCTAAAACTTTCTCAGGGGTTAACTATACTATCACATTATTGATTACCCTTATATCCTCTAGGTACCATGAATCACATAACATGTGGAAAGCATTCTTCCTTTAAAAAGGTTCAAAATCCATTTGGAAATTCTTTAGTGTGTCTTTAAAAAGTACTATACACACAGATGGTCAAAAAGCACATGAAAAGATGCTCAACACTGCTACTTATTAGAAAAATGCAAATAAAAACTGCCATGAGGTATCACCTCACACCAGTCAGAATGGCCATCACTAAAAGGTCTACAAATAATAAAATGATGGAAAAGGTGTGGAAAAATGGGAACCCTCCCTACACTGTTGGTGGGAATGTAAACTAATACAGTCACTATGGAGAACAGTATGAAAGTTCCCTAAAAAAACCAAAACACATCTAACATATGATCTTTTAATCCCACTCCTGGGCAACTGTACCCTAATATTCACTGCAGCACTATTAATAATAGCCAGAATATGGAATCAACCTAAATGTCCATCAATAGTTGAATGGATAAAGAAGATATAGTATATATAAATATGTGCCACTTGGGGCATATATATATATATATACACACACACACACACACACACATATATATATGGGACTTCCCAGGTGGTGTAATGGTAAAGAATCTACCTGCAAATTCAAGAGACACGTGTTTGATCCCTAGGTTGGGAAGATTCCTGGAGAAGTGAACAACAACCCACTCCAGTATTCTCACCTATAAAATACCATGGACAGAGGAGCCTGGCAGGGTACAGTTCATGAGGTTGCAAAGAGTCAGACATGAATGAGTGCATATATACATATATATATATATACACACACATATATACATATATATATGTGTGTGTATATATGTATGTGCATATATATATATATATATATTCACACACAGACACACAAAGGAATACACACTCAGTCATAAAAAAGAATGAAATAACACCATCTGCAGCAAAATGGATGGACCTAGAGATGATCCTACTAAGTGAAGTAAGCTAGACAAAGACAAGTATCTCATTATATTGCTTTCATGTGGAATCTAAAACAAAAAAATGATACAAATGAACTTATATGAAAAGAACTTATATGCAAAACAGAAATAGACCCAACAACATAAAAAATAAACTTGTTACCAAAGGGGAAGGGTGCTGATGTGTGTGTGCTCAGTCGTGTCCAACTCTTTGTGACCCCATGGACTGTAGCCCACCAGGCTCCTCTGTCCATGGAATTTTCCAGGCAAGAATACTGGAGTGGGTTGCCATTTCCTCCTCCAGTGGATCGTCCCGACCCAGGGATCAAACCCACATCTCCTGTGTCTCCTGCACTGGCAGGTGAGTTCTGTACCACTAGCGCCACCTGGAAAAGGGAAGGAGAGTAAATTAGGAGTTTGGGATTAACAAATACACACAGAAATATACAAAATAGATAAACAAGGACCTACTTCTACAGCACAGGGAACTATACTCTGTATTTTCTAATAACCTATAAGGGAAAATAATCTTACACACACACACACACACACGTATAAAATGAATCACTCTGCTGTACACCTGAAACTTTACACTGCAAATCAACTATACTTCAATTAAAAACAATTTTTAATAAAACAAAAAGGACTCAGCTGCATATGTATTTAAAACGTACCAGTTACCTTCTAAGTGAAAATTATACATTATTGAAGAAATTTAATCATGTAGCACACAGCACGGAGTACAAGAACATTTAGCAAAGACTACAGATTTTACAGAATTTTTAAATAAAAGGCTAATGACTAATTACAAACACTCAGGTCATACAGAGTAAAAATTTGCCTTTGTTTCACAGCAAATCATTCAAAACATTCAAATCACCCCTTCACAGCCACTACAGGTTATCACTAACAATGGCAGTGAGGATAGAAGATCAACTGTTGGGCTGAAAACATACTTCTTTTGTATAGTCACAAATTACTTCGGCAAACATCCAGTATACCTATTGCTTGATAAAGATATTTCAGTATTTCAAAGCTTTGATGGCAACTCAAAAACAAAAGCAGCTTCTTTTGGACTAAGCAGATCTCCAATACAAAGCTGAAGACTTACATGGAATATAATGCTGCACAGAGTAAAGTCTCCTTAAAGCACCAAGATCAGCACATCAGTCTTTTTGGTTGAGTAAAAATATATAATTTAGTGACACAAAATTATGGCCTGAAGAAATTAGGTATTAAAAAGAAACTAGAAGTGAGTAAAAACTGAACTACTTATCACAGCGCTGGGACTGAACTGGGGGGTAACTGAAATTCCTCTATTATAATCTTTTTAACCTTTATGTCTGTTTCTCTACCTAAAAGGGGGCGAATAAGCACAGAATACAGTCACTTAGTATAGGAGCAGGAAGGGCGAATCAGAATGAGCACAGTAGACCAGAACAAGGACAACAGGAAAGAAGCAGAACTCTGTCAGCAGAAGGTTCAGGGAATACTATGGAGGGAAATGGAGAAAGGCTATGTACTTTCAAACGAACCCACAAAAGGGTTTTTCTCTTCTCATGGATCTGTCTTTTCAGTGTCATAATTGTGGTCCGAACTCACAGTTCTTTTGATCAACATTAACAGAAATGGAAGTTATAAAGAAAAGAAAGTAGGTAAATACAAATAAGAGAGGCTAATGAAAGAAATATTATTCTTGGCATTAAAACAAGCTCCCAAAGGTCTCCAAATCTTCCAGTATAGATTAAAAAATACCTGATGTGTCGAAATAAGTATTGACAATGTACCAAAAATTAAGCAGTACATAAACTGGGATTTTATTATAGGGACCTGGTTAATTAGTTTAGTAAAAATACAAATGGAGGCAGCGCTATAAAACACAAACGAGAAAAGAGAATGTCCATTTTTACCAATAGCAAACACACTCAGGAAATCATAAATAAAAAAACGGAGAATTCCCAAATGGAAATTCCATTTCCATACTATTTTTTATTTGTCCTAGATCAAAAGGGACAGAGAAATGTTAAGGGATTGGGAATATGTGATTGAATTATGGGAAAGGAGAGCCAAAAAACCTTTTATAAAGGAAAAGAGTCCGTTAATATGATTTTAGTACATGTAGTAAAACCTCACTGAGCTGGCAATTTACAAAAAAGTTTTGTTTTGCTTCTAACATTAATAAATGAAAAGCTTTTCAAATTGCTCTAAAGTAAAAGCCTAAGACCAAGATTTAAGAGTGACATGAACACACAATAAAAATGGGGAAAAAGGCCAAGTAGGGTTGAGGGCATGGGGGGGTCTCGGGGGGAAGTCCAGCTCAGCTCAGCTGAAACAACTGAAATAATTCATTGACGGTATTTAAAGAAAAGACTTGGGTTTTCAAAAGACATGTTAAACCTGAAAGAAGCTCTGGTATTTATGGAATAGGATGACTCTAAGCAATTCAATGAGCTTCTCTCTTTGGAATCAGAGCATCTGCCACAACTGATGCAAAAAAACTCTTATTTGGAAATGACCAATGATGTAATCTGTCATGCTAATAATGCAATTTATAACTTATTTCTCTAACTGCCTTTCTTTAACTGCCTTTAGGTTGGTTTTCAGAGTTCATTAGCATTTTTATCAGAAAGCCAGACAGTGAACTGAAGAAAGCAAATAAAATGAAACTTCCAGTCTGTCTGATGTCACTACTTGTTAGCATCTCTGGGAAAAGGCTAAACAAAGATCTAATGGGAAAATGTTTAATTAACCACAGATTTCATATATATTTGCTAATGTACATTCTGTCTCAATACCCTGAGCAAACTTAATACAGGATTTATTCTTTTAGAAATAAATGTAGGGAAAAACTATCAGGGGAGGACACACATATCCATACTGCTCCCAGATGCTCTAAAAAGGCATTTCAATGAAAAAAGCACTGTCTTTCCAACAAATGGTTAAAATGACCAAATACCCATACATTAAAAAAATGAACCTTAACCCACTTCTCACAGACAAAAATAATTCAAAATGCATCAGAAACATCAGTATAAAATCTAAAAGTATGAGACTTTTATTTCAAAAATAGGAAAAAATCTTTGTGACCTTGGGTTAGAGTCCTTAGATAACACATCAAAAGCATGATCCATAAAAGAAAAAAACGATAAACTAGATTTCACCAAAATTGAAAACCACTGTTTTTTAAAGTAAAATGGTAAATAGACTAAAAGGATAAACCACAATGGAAAAAACTTTTTTCAATCAAATATCTGGTAAGACTTTTATCCACAATATATCCACAAAATAACTTCCAAAATCCAAAAATAAAACATTTTTTAAAAACAGGATGGTTAGTTCACTAAAGAAAATATATGAATGGCAAATAAGCACATGAAAAGGTACACAAAATCATTAATTGTGAGAGAAATGCAAATTGAAACCACAATAAGACACCATGATATACCTATTAGAATGGGCATAGGGAAACTAACAATGCCATGTGCTGATAACCACTTTTAAAACATTGCTGATGGGAATGCAAAACAATAAAGCCACGAAGTAAAACAATCTGGCATTTTCTTACAAAGTTAAACATACAATAACCATATGACCCAGCACTCTCATGTATTTATCTAAGAGAAATGAATATTTATTTTCTTACAAAGCTTATATGCAAATGTTTTTAGTAGTTTTAACCATCATCAGCAAAAATGGAAAATAATTCAAATGTCTTTAAACTGGTGCATTGGTAACATACACTCAGTGCAATGGAATCCTACTCAGCAATTAAAAATGCATTATGCTAAATCAAAAAAAGCAGATTCAAAGGCCTCATGCTGTATGATTCCATTTTCAGCATTCTGAAAAGGGAAAACTACAGGGACAGAAAACAAAATCCATGGTTGTTGCCAAGTACTGGAAGCAGAGGGAGGAGCTGACCACAAGAGGATCTGGGATGGGAGGAACCTGTGTGGCAGTTACAAGGACCACAGGCATCCATCAAAACTTAAGAGCTGTACATTAACAAGGAAAAAGTTTACCGTGCAAATGACAGCTCTTTTTTTAAAAAATCATACCCACATCCAATTAAAACAGAACACAAGGATAAAAAGTATCAAGTAATGATCTGTCTCCATTCCGTAATAAATACAAGCACCACTGTTAATTTTCCACAGTATCTTTCTCAGAGGAAACAGCTCTTGCTGAAGTTAACAAATTTGCACTGATATTCATAATGATCACCTCACAGACACTCTCAACGGTAAGACGGATCTCAATGATAAGATTTTGCCTCATGATTTAGACCAACAAATGTGGTGGCCATATCCCAACTGTTTTCAAACGAATAACTTCATTAACACTGCAGGAGAAGAGGTAATGCCTACAATAAAGCCTTAGTCTGAAAGGCTCTGGTTTACGCCTACCTTTGGCACTATTTGTGAAAGCTGCTGGACATCCATTGCATCTATTTCTTCTCCTGAGACTGACTGGGAGGTTTTGGAATATAATCCCAGACGACTAGCTAAAGTGAAATGGGAAAGAAAACATAATTAACCAAACCGCTTTTGCTTGATAGGCTAATCAACATAATGCTCACTTAATGATGTTATTAACTCACTTTCTCTTTAAAGTATAAAACGTCCTTATATCAAGGGATTACAAGACAAGACTACGGTAAGACAGATCAAAGTGAATTAGTAAAAAGTCTTGAGTTTTCTGTTTGATTATTTTTGCTTAAATTCAAGAATAGAGTGTTTTCTCAATTCAACCCTAAGAATTTATACTTAGGTACCATACCTAAGAATTTAAACAAGGCCATGTGGGTTCTGCTTAGGAGCTCAATTTTAATGAAAGTCAAGAGTGCTTTTGAACTAAAACCCAGGAAAGATGTTGGCTCATCTGAGGTATTATGTGCATGTCAGCTCAGTCGCTCAGTCATATCCAACTCTTTGTGACCTCAAAGACTGAGGCCCATCAGGCCGCTCTGTCCATGGGATTTTCCTGGCAAGAATACTGGAGTGGGTTGCCATTTCCTCCTCCAGGGGCTCTTTCCAACCCAGGGATGGAACCCACCTCTCCTGCAATGACAGGCAGATTCTTTACCACTGTGCCACCTGGGAATCCCATGAGGTATCATGTAGTTTTATGTACATGAAAATAAACATTGAGAAATACTCTAGAAATAATCTTCCCAACAATGTTTTCAGTGACATATTCTTCTTAAAGTGTGAAATTCTTGTCTCAGTCTCTTTCCATATTAGTAAAAATTAATGAACTTTAGCACATTTTAAATTTATCAGTATGAATTATAGTTTACAGGTTCTAGAAGATTAACTTCCATGTCCATTTTTTCCCCTTATATTTGGTAAAGTAATCTTAAATGGTATTCAAACAACATAGGCATATATGTGATCAGACGATGGAAATATAGACACAAGCTATTTTCTTTCAAGTTAGGTACAAAGTCTGCTTTTAAAAAATTATATTCAAGTTGAAAGAAAAACTAAATATTATAATTTCATGCATTCTTTCACATTCATGATCTAGTGCTTTTAGTCATCAGCATGGTGGACCATGAGACTAAAAATAATCAACTATCCTTTTATGAATATAATAATGTGATTTCACAATGCTTTAGTTATCTTCAACTAAAAGTATTATTTTTTTAACTAAAATAAAATTTCGCCTACAATTTTATAGTGTATGAGCAAACAAAAGCATCAGTTTTAACTGTATAGCTCAATATTTTGTAAACACACTTCATGTCTAATGCTCCACTATGCACTGCAGTAATTTAGAAAAACTAACAAAAACAAAGGAAGCAGCCTAGTTATACCGATGGCAACTGCAGTCTCCTGTGAGTCTCCAGTAATCATTTTTATTGACACTCCCGAGGCAATGAGTGTTGTAACAGCTTCTTTCACACCAGTTCTAGGAGGATCAATGATTCCCACCAGGCCAAGGAACGTCAGTTGGCCCAATTCAGGACCAGAAGCCAAAGCAAGAACTTGGGAGATAAAATCCAAACAGAAAATGTGAATCACAAAAACATTAGAATTTACTTTACAAAATCTGGAGGCCATAACACTTCTCACTCAGATAAATCACTTAGGACTAAAATGTCATTGCAGTAATAATAGAAATTTTAAAAATCAAAAATTATTACATGCGAAAATACTACAGTTTAATGATTCTTGATATGGGATTGCTTTAAATTGTTAAAAATTAAAAGGAATAAGACTACAGAACAGTTAAGTAGAGAAAGCAGGAGAGGAGCAAATAGGAATGTTTTCACATAGCAAAACTTGCAGCTCCTTTCAGTAGAAACTACTGACTCTTAAGAAAATACAATTAATTATTTGGAATACTATAGGTTTGTTGAGCTTTAAAGTCAATTTTAAACAGACATCTTTGAAGGTGATTTCTACTATTGTATCTTCATCTTTCCATCTTACAGGCCTCCAGAATAATTCAATAGCTCGAAGTTCTAGAAGGCTATATTAATTAGACAACATGTAACAATTTTGTACACAACAAACTCTGGGAGGTACAGTTAATCTGTAAAGTAATTGTAAAACCACTAATACCAACAAGAGTTTATATTCTTTCATCCTTTCCATAATATTAACAGGTATTTCTTATTCGTACCTTTGGTTCTCTTAAAACTACATAAATAATACTACCATACCACCCTTTAGTTTCCTATCATCCTTAGGAACTTAAGATACAGGACTAAGCACTATTCATTTCCAAATATCATTTAGCTTATTCTCAGAATTCCAGAACTTTGGCAGTAGCTACCTTATAAGCCAGAGGGATGTGTCTACATCTGGGATTATTACACTAAAAGACTGAAAAAACGAACACACACACACAAACACACACAAAGCGCACAAACTAAACAAATGTATCTCGTGGGGTAACTGAAAAGCCCCAGAGAGACCACAGGAAGTATCCATTCTTACTTAAGCAGAAGATATGAAAGATAAGATACATGTGGAAAATCACAGTTAGAGGCAAATGACTTCTTTTTCCAACACAGAATCTATGGGCATATGACCGCACCAAA
Source organism: Moschus berezovskii (assembly GCF_049115385.1). Taxonomy (NCBI): domain Eukaryota; kingdom Metazoa; phylum Chordata; class Mammalia; order Artiodactyla; family Moschidae; genus Moschus; species Moschus berezovskii. Next base: position 162,381,200 of record NC_142460.1, read on the forward strand.
AGCTTTCACTCTGAGGGAATGAGCCACGTGACAGTTCCTGTGTTGGAACCGAGGAAGATGGCAATAGAAAGGGGAAGTGAGTATCAACCCATGTGTCAGCAAATTCTAAGCAACGGACACCAGTTCCTGGCACCCTCAGTGGACGAGTGGTATCAGCCCAGAGGTCAACATTTTGTATTTATTTGTTTGCTTCTTTAGCATAAATGAAGATCTAATGCTACTGTATGGGACAAAGGCAGGTAGACCTTTTCATGTGAAGGATCTCCAACTCTATCCTTTATATTTAAAACATAAAAACAAAATATATTCCAATTTTAAAATTAACAACCACATGTATTTTAAGAAACTCAGGTTTTATAAGGTGCAAGATAAGTTCATATCAAGTTAAACTTAAAATCTTTGTTCATTTATTCTTTACTCTTCATCATGGCAATTTCAGCAGGGGGAGGGAAGGGAAGCATAAGAAGAGGAAGAGATGTGAAGCAAGAGACAGGTGCCCAGAATGTTTCCCAGAGCCTGTGAGACAAAGATGTGCTCCACAGCATGTCTGGGCTATTTCACAAAGTTACCACACCAAACCACACATACACAAAGTTCCACAATCTTTCAGATTAAGAGAACAAGGCCAAAAAAAAAAGTGTGAAGCTTCTGTTAAAAAAATTAAGGAAAACAGGGAGCACATATCATACTTTTAAGACTCTATAAATGCAAGTCAACTCAAAACCCTCTAGCTGTGAGCTAAGAATAACAAAACACTGTCCTCAAAGTAAGCCACAAGAATATCTTTCTAAACCTACATTATAAGAACAGAAGTCCTGTAAATCTATGGTTCACCTTGCTTAAGTGAACCATGAATAAGAATAGTTTTTACATACTTGTTTCCTGCTCCCAGAATTGTGGTCCTTGACTTTCATTTTGTAAATAATAATAAAATTAAGGAAGCCAACTCTTCTAATTTCCGTGAGAAAGATTACAGAAGTGCATGCAGGTATGTGTGCATGCGCCCATGGGCGCACATTCCCCACAAGCCAGAACGTAAAGACCAGGTATGGCCCTGACCCCTGATCTTCAACCCTGCCCACGCTGATGTGTGTATGCCCAGCTGACCCCCTCTCCCTATCACTGTCCAGTCAGCAGCATTTCACAAAGCCAAGTCTGGACACCTCTTTCCTCTCTGGTGATAGGCAGGAAGGAGTCAGCAACTACCTCAGTTTAAAGAATGAGACTTAAGGCTCTTAATATTTAGTAAGGCATTTCAGATTAATAAACAAGACCAAATGATGACATAAGGAAGGAGGAACATCACTTTACTTCCATTCATTACCCTTCTCACAAGATAAACTTGTCTAAAATAAAATTTCTGTCAGCTGTTCAGAGGCCACTGCCTATCTCTAAGAACTAGAAGTTTCACATTTAGCTATGTTTCCAACTTTCTATGTTCTGGGGGCCAATTAGTCAACTAAAACCTAGCATTTCAGAAATGGCAGGGCTCTACAACGCCTGGGTAGAGCTGGGCAGTTCAGATGTGAAGCACGAATTCATCGGCAATTAGCAGCTCTGCCTCGCCACCGAGGTGACTGTGTGGACATGGCCTTACCTCGAAGCCCTGCAGAACCCATCTGGGCCTTCTCTTGCTGGTACAGATCTCTCTGCTGCTGGGTGAGTGTCAAGGTCTGCCCTTTGCTGTGGTATGTAGTACAATATTTAATCACCTGTTCATAAGCACCCTTCATAAAACAAATCTCTGGTCTGTCCTAAGAAAAAACAAAGCAAATAAATTCAAGTTAGTTTTAATTCATATACATCAGCCACTGGGGTCAAAAACAATCAGCACGAATTCCCATAATACACAGAGAAGTAACTCAAGCCTAAGGCTTTGAATAGCACCTGAACTCTGATGATTAAAAGCTCACGAGAGAGCTTTCTGCATCCTTTTTAGAACACAGCATCTACTCTGCCCCTTCAACCTCCATACTGAAGGTACGTCTACACTCAGCTCCATACTCTGAGATCTGAGCTCATGACATAAAAGGAAAAGGAAAGAGGTCTAACATCAGCCCACAAACAATGGTTCGGACTTTCTACAATGCTGTTACATGCATATATGTGAATCCATTTAATGCTCACAACCAGCTTGCAATTGTGGGTACTAGCAGACTTTTTATCCTGGTTAATATTCAAAAGCTTACAATGAAAACCCGCAGTCCCCTGCTCAACCTCCTCACCTCCAGTCCTATGCTCCACAGAGGCAAACCAATTTTAACTCTTCTGGTTGTTTTCCTTGGTACTTATCGTCATGTTTTTAATTACATTTTTACAGCTACTTTTCTATTTGTCAATTTTACACTGACTGCTGTGACAAGTGATAAGTCTGGCCACCCCCACTCCCTATTCCTTCACTCTCCACTGTTCTAATACACACAGAACAAGAGTCACCAGAGTTCTCCTCACTTTCTAACTCCTCACTGCCGAGTCAACTGACCACCAGAACAGTTCACAAATGTCTCAGCTCTCCTTGGAGGCACATGGCAGAAGTGGATTTCCTTGCCCCTCTGTACCATTCTAAAGTCTGATGTGATTTGCTTTGGCCAATAAACATCAGCAGTACTTGTGTGTCTTCCAAGTGGTGATTTATGAACCAGTCCATAACGTGGCCCTCCTCTGTCCCTGGTACAACAGTGTGAGCTCACATTGCGAGGAGCATCCATCTCCCTGGTCCCCAGGTAAGCAGATGCAGCAGAGGCGGCAGAAAGGTATAATGTTCTTTCCATGGCCTATATAAGCCAAACACACTTCTTCCTGTTCAAGTTTTGTCTTTTATACAGTTAATAATTGCCTCTTTTTTTATTTGCTTAGTTTCCTTTATACTTATTACTAATTAATTCCAAGCTCTTCCATGTCATATTGTAAAGCACCTCTCAACGTATTCTGCACATGATCCAATGAGCAGGTAAGCTATTACTCCTCCTGTATGATGTCTGAGGACCTCCTGCCTTTCCTTTTCTAGCTCATTCCCAGGCTTGCTACACAACTGGCATCCTGGAGCTTCCCTTCACCTCTCCGTTGGTCAGAACTCACTGGGTTCTAAGTCTCCCTTTTCCTTACTGTATACTCTTACCTTGGAATAACTTATCCAGGTACATGCGCTATGCATTTTGAGACTTGTGTGAAAACATTTTTATTTTGCCCCCACATATGGAAGTCCAGCTGGGAAGAGACCTCCTCTCTCAATTGAAGGCTCTATCACCTTCCAGCCTCTAGTGTATAGAGTTGCATCTGGAAAGCCTAAGAAGCCACCTAACTCCTAATCTTTGTGTACACTCCCTTCCCCTTGCCCTTCCTCCCCACCCTAACAACCTCTGAAATTGTTTAGAATTCTCTCTCAGTGCCCTCAAATTACTTGAATCAGGAGCTTTGGTGTGTTTATTTCCTCACCCCCACCCCTCTGTAACCTACTCACTGTGCAAAGCAGCCAGTGGGCAATTTTATTCTAGAAGCTGAAGTTCTTCCTCTAGAAAATCTCCTCATGTTGTTAAACTCTTGTCGTTTTCTGTCACCACTATTATGTGGATGTTGGAACACCTACATTTATTTTCTGATTTTCACACTTTATCTTTTATATTGTCCACCTTTTTGACTTCTCTACTTTCTGATAAGACTCCTTGACTTTATTTGAAAAACAATCTATTTAAAGTATTTTGTTGTCATTTTTCATGGTCTCTGGAAATCTTTAAAACCCAGCACTTTGTTTCTCTGAGATCCCTTTCTCTGTTGGCGTGGTCTGCATCTTTTATACTGAAGACTCTCCCCAAGGCTCTCACAACCCCTGTCTGTCTGTTTACAATCAAGACCGAAGCAAATAAAGGTCTAGGAACTCCAGGGTACTGCAGGGTTTATCAACTGATGGCCCTCACAGTAGAGTGATGAGACGAAGGCCAGGAGCAGGGAAACTCTTCTGGTGAACGAAGAGCTTACGCAGGACCGCTCCATACTGTAGGGATCTCCCCAGAACCAGTCAGCTTCTCTGAAACTTTTCCATCTCTGACACAGAGAATGAGGATGTGGGGAGACCTGCCCCTCCAGGCATTCTGAGAAAATAGAGTTAGTAGCCAGGACAACAACTTTCCCTTAATCATCCTGTGTTTAGTCTTAAAGCTTAATTCTGCCTTCCATGCTTGTGCCCTGGATAAGATTTCTGGTCTGGCCTCAAAAAATAGAAAAGGTACGTGGAACATTTCTATGGACTCCTTATGAAGAATTTCAACCTGATCTCCTGTTTTGAGCTCTGTACTTTAGGCCCCACCTTTAAAAGATAAACTAATAAAAGAGGAAGTATAGGAAAGTCTTATCTTTTATTCACTGGTTGTCATTTTGGTAGGTTCCAGGGAGAGAGCAGAGATAAATACAGATTGATTGTTGTTCAGTCACTAAGTCGTGGCCAACTCTTTGTGACCCTCTGAACTATACCATGCCAGGTTTCCCTGTCCTTCACTATCTCCCAGAGTTTGTTCAAATTCATGGCCACTGAGTCAGTAATGCTATGTAACCATCTCAATGTCTGTCACCTTCTTCTCCATTTGCCTTCAATCTTTCCCATCATCATCTTTTTCAATGAGTCTGCTCTTCGCATCACATGGCCAAAAGTACCGGAGCTTCAGCTTCAGTATCAGTCCTTCTAATGAATATTCAGAGTTTATTTCCTTCAGGATTGACTGGTTTGACCTCTTTTACAGTCCAAGGGACTCTCAAACATATTCTCTAGCACTACAATTCAAAAGCATCAATTCTTCAGCACTCAGACTTCTTTATGGTTCTACTTTCACATCAGTAAATGACTGCCGGAAAAACCATAGCTCTGACTATATAGACCTTTGTAAGCAAAGTAATGTCTCTGCTTTTTAATATGCTGTCTAGGTTTATCAGAGTTTTGCTTCTAAGGAGCAAGCATATTTTAATTTCATGGCAGCAGTCACTGTCCTCAGTGATTTTAGAGCCCAAGAAAAGAAAATCTGTCACTGTTTCTACTTTTCCCCAACTATTTGCCCTAAAGTGATGGGTCAGGATGCCATGATCTTAGTTTTTTTGAATGCTAGGTTTTAAGACAGTTTTTTCACTCTCCTCTTTCACCCTCATCAAGAGGTTCTTTAGTTCCTCTTCTCTTTCAGAATTTTTCAGTTTGTTGTGACCCACACGGTCAAAGGCTTTAGCATATGCAGTCAATGAAGCAGACATAGATGTTTTTCTGGAACTCTCTTGCTTTTTTGATGATCCAATGGATGTTGGCAATTTGATCTCTCGTTCCTCTGCCTTTTCTAAATCTAGCTTGAACATCTGGAAGTTCTTGATTCATGTACTGCTTAGAGAATTTTGAGCATTACTTTCTTAGTGTGTGAGATGAGTACAACTGTGCAGTAGTCTGAATATTCTTTGGCATTTGGGACTGGAATGAAAAGTGATCTTTTCCATTCCTGTGGCCACTGCTGAGTTTTCCAAATTTGCTGACATACTGGGTGCAGCACTTTAATGACACTATCTTTTAGGATTTTAAATAGCTCAGTTGGAATTGTACTCTGCCTTTCCCCGGTAGCCTATTGGACACCTTCCCACCTAGGGAGGCGGGGCGGGGGCTGCGTGGCTCATCTTTCACTGTAATATCTTTTTGCCTTTTCATACTGTTCATGGGGTTCTTGCACAAGAACACTGGAGTGGTTTCCATTTCTTCCTCCAGTGGACCATGTTTTGACAGAACTCTTCACTATGACTCGTCCATCATGGGTGGCTCTGCAAAGCATGGCTCATAGCTTCTTTGACTTATGCAAGCCCCTTCACCACGACAAGGCTGTGATCTATGACGGGGAAATGCAGGCTGTTGAATTCAAGTGAAAGTCCTCTAAAGACAAACTACTTGTTCCTGGGCAGCTTTTAACTTGGTAAGTTTCTCCTATCTGTGCCAAGCTGACCTCTTCTAGATCCTCAGTCAGGTCAACATGGATTTGGGTTCTGTTAGTTACACTGGTTGATTTTGTTTTGTAGGGAAAACTCATCAACAAATAGGAAGAAAAGTCAAGCAATCTTTCCAGATTTATTACCTGCCACTCCATACTCCTACCCTCCGACTGAAAATATTTAATATACAAGTGAGGCTAGTATATTTTAAATTGCTGAAGTCAAATCTTAAAACTTCACATGGGCCACATTACCTTGAAGTAGTGTGTGATCATATATAAAATATAAAAAACAGACCCTCCAAATAAACTCATATTCTTTCTATATCACTATATGGACAAGGGACATCAACTGAAAATTATCTAATTCTGATGCAATTTTTGAAAGCTTTAGATTACAAAACTTAAAGTAACAGGCATTTTATTTTTTATAGTTTTGTTTCCAATTGTCCCCCTTCTCTGAGGTTCATAAAAGTTCCTTTAAACACTAAACAGAAATTTATTCTTCCCCTCATCATCAGCTTCTGGCACAAGTTTAGAGTTGGGCAATTTAAAACCAATGTTTCCTACTTATTATAAGAGGGAATCTTCTCCCTAATTCCCATCTACAGAGATGCAACTGGTTTCAAATGTTGCTCACAGATAGAAACACATAACCAATTACTAATTCCTAATAAAGAAAATGTAAAAATAACAACTATATATTTTTCAGGGCAAAGTAAGCTTTACACATCAAGCTGGTAATAGCAACTATAAGTAATATGATTATACACTGTAGATTTCACGACTCAATATATTGTGTAGAAATTTCTAAAGCACCTAGAAATATGGCAGAATTTTGATATATCAGTGTATTTCATTTTGCCAGTTTGTAAGCTGGACCAACTAACATGAATCATACACATTTGGTAACCACTTTTCCACAAGAGAATGTGGTTCTGTTCAGTCAGAAGACAAGACATTCTTCAATGGAAGAACACAGACAACAGGCAGTCAGCAGAAACCTGTCACCAAGAATAAAAAATGTGTCAAAAGACTACGTCACAAGCTCCAGGACACTGAGACCAGGCTCCAGCTCATTTCAGTTGTTTGCTCACGTAGCAAAACCGACATGTTTGTGCATAAATTCAAAGAGAACACAAAACAACTGGGGCTGAGTCTACTATGAATGACACACACTTCAGAGCTGGTCTGTGTTATGGTCTATGACAGCTTAAATCTAAAGGTGCATAGTAAATGAAAAATAGTAGTCTAGTTAAACAATACAGAGTAAGTTTTCTTTAAATGGAAGCATACCTGCTGTGTTCGGTGCACACACTTAACAGCCATCCACTTCTGCTCAGAGCTAAAAGGGTATTCAGCTTTTCTGATATAATCCTGTTGAAGTCCATCAAGACCCATCTATAATCGCACAAAAGAAAAGTTAATTCTCACCAACTTTTTTCCTTTAACAAAGAAATGGAGTCACAACTTGCAGGGAAGCGGGTTAGATACCCGGATTATTTTCAAACAGCAGCACTCCACCTAAACATACTATACTTCTCTGAAAAGCAGTACACATGTTCAATGTGAAAGCCTGTATAATATAGATAGCACAGGGCACACTGAACTATATGCAGAGCAAAACTTCAACCCTGACTATATCAAAATCTCAACTGGCTCAAACTCTGGGAGGAAGTAGAGTAAGAAATAAAGGTGTCCAGTCAATACATACTGTATAATTAATAGAAGTTTCAAACTCAACTCCTCGATTCTGAAATAGGGTAGATACTCAAATCTACCCTGCCTGCTGCTGCCATCCTACACCCTCTCACCCTACCACTGACACGCTGACTACTACTAATGCCATGCAGTAGTATGGCATTAATATTACTCAAAAATATTCCTCAAATTATTCAAAAGTCAAGTTTACTGCTCCTTTCTGGCTTTTAAATGTCCTCCAGTAACCCACCACACAGCCAACTCAACAAGCCTCTAGGCCACTCAAACTGTTCATTTCACCTAGGCTAACCAATTCAAAAGTCACAATCCTTTCAAAGTTCAGGTTCCAAGTCTTGAAAGTGCACTCTTCTTATACATGGCTCAGTGTTAAGACTGTCTGCTACCTTGATCTGCCTTTTATTTGTTCCAGTCTGTCACTGTTGACTTCCTACCTAAACTGTGAAGTCCCCACCCATAAAGAGGTGGTTTCATGTTCTTTATTTCTCAAAAAGAGAAAGTTAAACACAATAAATACTCATTATTTAACTTTTCAATATTTTTTAAAAAGTGAGACTATGCTATTTTTAGTTACAAGGAAAACAAATGGTAAAGGAAAAAGGAAAGTGACTTCTCGTTAAGGAAGTATATACATTATAAAACCACCAATTTGACTTTATCAAATTAATACTATAACAACCTACATTTCTATACTGAATCTCAACAGAAGCAACCTCACTCAGAGGCATCCTATTTTATATACATTTCCTAAAACTGCTCTTAAAAGCAGTTTTATTTTTGTTATGGAGTGACAGGTTGGACTTTCAGGTTTCTCATTTAATCAACTGTAGGACTTAGAAAAGGAGATCAACTGGGGTAGAGTCACTGAGATTAGCACCCTATCTTCCCAACAGAAACGCTATCTCTACATTCATTTTAAGAAATTAATAATGGAAGGAAAGGGAAGACTGAAAAAAGAAAAGCTGACTTCTCATGTTGCCCTTAATATCTTTACATGGGAAGAATGTTGTATTATATTTCATGTTTGAAAATTGGCACTTATCAGCAATTACACATATTTATAAAACTTTTCATACAACTACTCTGAATATTACGAAAAGCAAGAACATTTCTTTGTAAGACTAAACCCATCACTGGTCATTAGTTTGTATGCTGCATGTAGGAGATAGAAAGTTATAGTGAAAACCCTCATGCTCTGTATTTCCAGAAAGACTACAACTGGTTCCCAAAAGGCAGTTCCGTTCCGTTCCGTTCCGTCGCTCAGTCGTGTCTGACTCTATGCGACCCCGTGGACTGTAGCCTACCAGGCTTCTCCGTCCATGGGATTCCCCAGCCAAGAATACTGCAGTGGGTTACCGTTTCCTTCTCCAGGGCATCTTCCCGACCCAGGGATCGAACCCGGGTCTCCCGCACTGGAGGCAGACGCTTTAACCTCTGAGCCACCAGGGAACTATGAAATCCTGTGCATCTTCTTCACTCCACACCTAAAAGCCAGCAATACTCAATTCCATGGCTTCATATTCTCTTGTGAGAGTGACGTTTTGACATGTCAAAGAAGAGAGGACCAGGCACATACCTTCATTGCAAGAGCAATTAAGGCTCCTTCCGTTGGTTTCCCCATTAGAGTGTTATTTCTAATTACAGCATCATTGCACACACAGCCAGCCTAAGGGAAATACACAACTATGAACTCATCACTGCATCCTAAGTCATTATGAAGAAAGCCATTTTCTTATAAAGAAAGCAGTATTTACCTCAACAATTCTGCTAACAGATGGGTTATAGAATCCATGAACAACATCACCATCAACAATCACTTCCCCAAATGGATTGTAGCCAACTCCAGTAACCTATGGAACATAGAGTCAATAATACGCTAGAGTAGGCAGTGACGATACTTATGAAAACAGAAAACTGATGAGCTGTGTTCATCATGACTCTATTAAAAGTAGAAAAGCATTTAAATTTATCTAAAAGAACATTTACTAGTAAAAGGAACAGACAGTAATTTTCACTACAATGATAAACCTACAGTTAATTCCATACAAATAATTTATTATGCTAATTAATTATAATACATAGAACACTGTAAGTAAACAATATAATTGCTAATATAATTAATATAACCTTCTACTGCTTCTACTTAAAACATACTATAAAAAGGGAAAATAAACCATGAAAATCTCTCTATATAAGTGAGTTTAAATTTACATAACAGATGCTAAAGCTGAAACTCCAATACTCTGGTCACCTCATGTGACGAGTTGACTCATTGGAAAAGACTCTGATGCTGGGAGGGATTGGGGGCAGGAGGGGAAGGGGACGACAGAGAATGAGATGGCTGGATGGCATCACCGACTCGATGGACATGAGTCTGAGTGAACTCCGGGAGTTGGTGATGGACAGGGAGGCCTGGCGTGCTGTGATTCATGGGGTCGCACAGAGTCGGACACGACTAAGCGACTGAACTGAACATTACTACTACTACTACTACTAAGTCACTTCAGTCGTCTCCGACTCTGTGCGACCCCATAGACGGAAGCCCACCAGGCTCCCCCGTCCCCGGGATTCTCCAGGCAAGAACACTGGAGTGGGTTGCCATTTCCTTCTCCAATGTGTGAAAGTGAAAAGTGAAAGTGAAGTCGCTCAGTCGTGTCCGACCCTTAGCGACCCCACGGACTGCAGCCCACCAGGTTCCTCCATCCATGGGATTTTCTAGGCAAGAGTACTGGAGTGGCTTGCCATTGCCTTCTCGGGAACTGAACATTACCTTACATTTATTATTTTTATTTATTTATTTTTATTTAATTTATTTTTTTTATTTTACAATATTATATTGGTTGGTTTTGCCATACATTGACATGAATTTGCCCCAGGTGTTTTTACATTTATAGGTGTGTGTGTGTTAGTCGATCAGTCGTGTCCAACTCTTTGTCACTCATGAACTGTAGCCCATCAGGCTCCTCTGTCTATGGAATTCTCCAGGCAAGAATACTGGAGTGGGTTGCCATTCCCTTCTCTAGGAGAGCTTCCCGACCCAAGGATTGAACTCAGGTCTCCTGCATTGTAGAAAGATTCTTTACCAGCTGAACCACCAGGAAAGTCCTACATTTATATAACACTACAATTTGCAAAGAATTCCAATCTATTACATTTAACATTCGTGACAAACCTTATGACCTAGACAAAAACAGAGTTCATTTTGTAAATATGCAAGGCTCAGAGATAAGTGATTTAGCCTAGCACTTACCAAGTACTTTAACATAGTATGCTACATAACAATTTTAAAAATCTGATACAGAGACAAGTCAGATACTTATATATGGCGACAACAAGCCAAGCCAAATACAAGCTAAATTTCACGATAAAAATAAGGCAGTTTAAGGGAATTAACAGTTAATGCTTGACATACAAAATTCTAGGCTTAGAACAAAAGATAAAATTTATACCCTACTTTCATACTTGGACCATATAAGCACATGTAAACCCAATGACCCTTCTGAATCATCCAGAAAAGACACATCCAACAACACAGCACTGGGTATCCTAACCAAATCTAACACCCTACAGTCTCACTTTAAGGCCTAGTAAAATAAGGTTAAACAGACCCAAGTACAACTTCTGTTAATTTGTTAAATTCTTCCTTTGCTCACAGAACTGGCTATTAATACATTTTAAAATACTGTTCCCATAACAAGTAGTATTAATGAAAATTCCAGTCAGAGATTCTGCCACAACTAGCTGAGATTAAAACTTGTCCTCATACAGTTTTAAAATTAACCAATGCACATACACTAACATGCACTTTAGGGGCCATTCATATATAATTTTTAAAGTAGAATAATTCATGCATTCATTTATTCTTTCAACAAGTATTACTAGTACAAAGCAGACCCTGTGGTGGGCACCAGAATTTCTGCTCTATTATTCTCAGGGTATCATGGGAAGAGAGACAGAGGATTTCACCTAAACAAAGAGGTAGGGAGCTATGAAAACATATAACACAGGATGAGTTCTAGGTGATCAGCAAAGCTTTTCTGAAGAAAAGGTTAGAAATGAGGTGCAAAGGATAAAGAAGCATTAAACTATCCTAAACAGTGAGAAGAGCACCAAAGGTCCTTAAGTAGAAGGAATTCTGTCACACTGCAAGAACCATAAAGTCAGCGTACTTGGTCGATGGAAAGCCAAGGGGAGATATAGACTGAGGAAGGAAGTACAGGACAGAACCCACAGAGCCGTGAGCAGCCCCACTTCAGGACCCTGGTCCTAATGGGAAGCCACTAAAGCATCTTCATTTAGGGAATTCTGAGAGGTTCCCTTGCTGCAGATAGAGCAAGGGTCCAGAGTCTGGTAACAGATGGATGCAGAGACAGACAGAAAGGTGTTGAGAGAGGTCAACACTTCTGCACTGCACAGCTGGAGCAGGATCAAGACTTGGGAGAATCATATGGGATGGAAAAATACTCAGCTGTCAACTAACTTGTACCCTTGTGAAGACACTGCAATGGTTAGTAATTCTAAACACCAAGACTCCTAAAAAGGAATTCTGCTGTTAAAAAAAACATCTACAGAGTACCTCAGCACGCAGGCCATCCGAAGTAAATATGTGGGTAACAGTCATTTCATTCTTGGTCAGGGTTCCAGTCTTATCCGAACAAATCACATTACAGCAACCTGAAGAATAAATGACTATAAGTTACCAAGAGTCATTAAAAAAAATGAAAGTTTACATTGAAAACAAATTAAATACTCTAGAAAATTGCCTTGCTTCTCTGAATATTGTAAAACTCAAACTCATGAATAATTTAGGTTGTTTTCTCTAATAGTGTCTACTGTAGCATAAGGTAGTTTCTGGAATTAAAAAGATACTGATAAATGCTGAATTTTTTTTAATTTAGTTGAATTTCTACAAAGCTACTTGATATCAACTTTATATAGCAACTTTATATACTATATTTTCTAGAAAGTTTCAAGGTTATCTAAATACAAACTCATGTAATTTTTTCAGCAAGTATTTTAAGGAATTTTTGCCTTGTCAATATTAAACTACAAACTAGAAGCTAAATTTAACATTTTTTAATTCCTAAATAAAAAGAAGCTTCATAATATACATAAAGTTACCAAAATTTTCATATCATATATAAAATTACATTATAGCAATAGAACTACTGTATACTTACTGTCCTTAATAAATTCAAGAATGACAGTTTAGGATCTATCACTATCAATTATTTTTTTGAGATGTCAAAAAAGAATAATTCCCTCTAATTCTACAGTTGCATGTTACTTCATTTTAATATATATATATTATTGTAGTATAGTTGACTTACAATGTTTCAAGTACACAGCAAGTTAGTTCAGTTATACAAATACACATTTATTATTTTTGAAATTATTGTCCACCATAGGTTATTATATTGACTATGGTTCCTTATGCTATATAGTACACCTTTGCTGCTTGTTGTACAACTATTTTTTAATTAGAAATCTAGCATTCTATTCATAATAAGTCAAATAAGCAGAACCAAAATATTGTAATTTTTTAACCAAGCAAAAATTCATGTTATGCTCAAAAAACTATAAAGCATATATATATTATGTATACCAAAGCTTTTCTACAATGCTTGATAAAGACTTGAAAAAGAACATCCATAAAATACTGGAGATATTGGAGAACATAATGAACTAAATGAAATGGGAGCACTGAATGTGAAACAGAAAAAGTGAAACAAACTAGGTAAGATCATCATACAGTCCAGTTGTTTTTACACATGACTGCTCATTTGAAATTCATCTCGAGCTCTGGAGAAAAAAATCAATACCAGAGCATTTGGATTTTTTCAAAAAATCTCAATACTTCTGACATACATCTGGAGTTTAAAAAGTGATCATAGGTTTTTCTAATAGAGCCTAATGTTGGTGATATAGAGTTCTACTATTCTTCTGTTGACCAATCATGATACAAAGGTACTAAGAAATAGTTACATAATCACAAGGTTTATCAGTTTTCACACTCAATAGCCAGACAAAAAATAAAAGATAACTACAACTGCAAGCCATAATGGGAACATGATTAATTAAACAATATAAAATAACTACATACAATTTGGGGGTGGGGGGTCAAGCAGAGTGATGTGGTAAGTGGAAGTGCATACATGCACATTTTCATCAGTCTATGTCTTTTGGTGTGTTTAATCCATTTACATTTAAGGTAATTACTGATTTGTATACACCTATTACCATTTTCTTAATTGTTTTGGATTTATTTTCTGTAGGTATTTTCCTTCTCTTGTGTTTCCTGCCTAGAGAAATTCCTTTAGTATTTGTCGTAAAGTTGGATTGGTGGTGCTGAATTATTTTAACTTTTGTCTGTCTGGGAAAGCTTTTCATTTCACCTTCAAATCTGAAGGGGAAACTTGCTGGGTATTCTTGGTTGCAAGTTCTTTCCTTTCATTATTTTAAATATGGTGCCATTCCCTTCTGGCTTGAGAAATTTCGAGAATTTCAGCTGATGCCTGATGGGAGTTCCCTTATGTGATATTTGGCATTTTTCCCTTGTTGCTTTTAATATATTTTATCTATGTCTTTAACTTTTGTCTGTCTTGGTGTGTTCCTTCTTGGCTTTATCCTGTCTGGGACTCTGTGCTTCTTGGAATTGGTTGACTATTTCATTTCCCACATTAGTGAAGTTTTCAGCTATTATCTCTTCAAATATTTTCTCAGGTCCTTTGTCTCTTCCTTCTCCCTCTAGGACCCCTGTAATGAGAATGTTGGTGCATTTAAGTTGTCCCAGAGGTCTCTTAGACGGTCTTTATTTCTTTTCATTCTTTTTTCTGTATTCTGTTCTGTGGCAGTGATTTCCATCATTCTATCCTCCAGGTCATTTATCCATTCTTCTGCCTCAGTTATTCTACTGATTCCTTATAGTGTATTATTCATCTCGGTTTGCTAGTTCTCTAGTTCTTCCAGGTCTTTGGTAAATATTTCTTGCATCTTCTCCTTTGTTTGCCCGAGATCCTGGATCATCTTCACTATCATTATTCTGAATTCTTTTTCTGGAAGACTGCCTATCTCCACTTCATTTAGTTGTTTTTCGGGGATTTTATCTTGTCCCTTCATCTGGGACATAACTTTCTACTTTCTCATCCTAACTTTCTCTAAAGCGGTTTTTGTTTTAGCTGCTGTGGGACTGTGGTTGTTCTTGCTTCTGTCTGCCTACAGATGGAAGAGGCTAAGAGGCTTGAGTAAGCTTCCTGATGGGAGGGACTGGCAGTGGGAAAAATTGGGTCTTGCTCTGGTAGGCAGGGCCTTGTTCAGTAAAACATTAATCCAACTATCTGCTGGGGTTACCGCCCTTCCTGGTAGTTATCTGGCCTGAGGTGACCCAGCCCTAGGATCTAAGGGTTCTATAGTACGGTTAATAGTGACCTCCAAGAGGAATTAGCCCAAGGGGGGACCTTCCCGGACTGCTACCACCAGTGCCTCCATCCCTGTGGTGAGCCCCCACCCACACCTCCACAGGAGACCCTCCAACACTAGTGGGTATTTTTGGTTCAGTCTCCTGAGGGGTCACTGCTCCTTTCCTCTGGGTCTTGGTGCAGGCAAGATTTTCTTCATGCCCTCCAAAACTGGAGTCTCTCTTCCCCTAAGTCCTGTGAAAGTCCTATAATCAATCACTCGGGCCTTCAAGGTCAGATTACCTGGGGATTCTGAAAGAGCTAATTCATAGGTAGGTTGATCAGGAGTCCAGGGCCCTCAAGAAGGAGAAAGGAACAAACTTTTTTCCTCTACATTCCTTCATCCTTGTCACGTTTTTTTCTTAAGCTCTGAGTGGTTATGGCAACAATCTAGTTCTTCTAAGACTAACGTTTTTAAGCCCAGAGCTAATGATTACACAAGAAAACAACTCATCTTACTCAAGGGTATGTTTTTCCTTAAAAGGTGTACTAATGATTATATAATAACAGTGCATCTTGCTCCAGAACATGTTTCTCTTTCTTAAGACCCTTCTGACTAATCCTGTTATCTTAAGATGTATGTTGTCGGAGTGGGTCTAGTAAGACCTTTCTATTATTGGTTGTTCAGTCAGTTCAGTTCAGTTCAGTCACTCAGTCATGTCCGACTCTTTGCGACCCCATGAATCACAGCACGCCAGGCCTCCCTGTCCATCACCAACTCCCAGAGTTTACCCAAACTCATGTCCATTGAGTTGGTGATGCCATCCAGCCATCTCATCCTCTGTCTTCCACTTCTCCTGCCCTAAATCTCTCCCAGCATCAGAGTCTTTTCCAGTGAGTCAACTCATCGCATGAGGTGGCCAAAGTATTGGAGTTTCAGCTTTAGCATCAGTCCTTCCAATGAATACCCAGGACTGATCTCCTTTAGAATGGAATGGTTGGATCTCCTTGCAGTCCAAGGGACTCTCAAGAGTCTTCTCCAGCACCACAGTTCAAAAGCATCAATTCTTCGGCACTCAGCTTTCTTCACAGTCCAACTCTCACATCCATACATGACCACTGGAAAAACCATAGCCTTGACTAGACGGACCTTTGTTGGCAAAGTAATGTCTCTGCTTTTTAATACACTATCTAGGTTGGTCATAACATAACTAACAAAAAAAGTAACCAGAAAGTATGTAAGGCCTTGATAAGATTAGCCTGTGAGGCACTCTCTGCCCACTTCTGATGTCTGTGCCAGAAGCGTTCTCAGTCCCTTTCTTACTGTAATAAATCTTTTGCCATAGCAAGTTTTGAGTGACTGAAGCCAAGTCTCTGGTCCCGAAGCAAAACTGTCTCCTTCAGAGATCACAAATCTGAACCGTTCACCATAAGTTATTAATTCCCATCCCTTTGTCGGATCCCCAGGGTCAGAAGCCTGATGTGGGGTTCAGAACCTTTACAATAGTGCAAGAACTTCTTTGGTATTATTGTTCTCCAGACTGTGCATCACTCACCCAGCAGGTATGGGCTTTGGTTTTTATCGTGATTGTGTTATCCCACCATCTCACTGTGACTTCTTGTTTGTCTCTGAATATGGGATATCTTTTTTTGGTGGGTTCCAGTGTTCTCCTTCAACAGCTAGTTGCAGTTTTGGTGCTCACACAGATTAGCATGCGCATTTCCTTCTACTCTGCCATCTTGAACTGAAAGTCACTTTATTTTTTTAAAACATGATTAAAGCTTTAGAATACTCCATGATGCAGAAAGATTTAAAGTTCCCTTACCTGAGTGATATGAATTTTTAATGACCTTTTTTGGTTAGTAAAACCATACTCAACATTGCTATATGTCCACCACCAAAATGTAAACCTCTAAGACAAAAGTTATAAAACGCTAAGATCTCTGCTAATGTAAACTAACATGTCAATGGACAAGTATGCCCTAACCAGAGACTTACCCAGAGTTTCAACAATAGGTAGTTTTTTCACAATCGCCCTCTTCTTCACCATTCTCATAACACCAAGGGCTAGAGTCACTGTGACCACAATGGGAAGACCTTCAGGAATTGCTGCTACAGCCAAACTGTAGCCAATAAAGACACAGCATTTAAGTATAAATTCAGTAGTACCCACAACAATAATTTCAATTAGCTACTACTTAGAGACTAAATAATGTAAAATCAATGCTGTCAAACCCACAAAAGACCTTAGTATGAGGAAAAGTTGATTAACATTTATTGGCCACCTACAAGCTACCAGATTAAGCACAGTGATTAAAGAATATACATTCTTACATCACACTGCCTAGATTTCTACTCCAAGCTTCAATTTTTACCTGTGTGACCTTAAGCTATTATGCCTCCACCCCTGTAGTTCAGTTTCCTCATCCAGTGAGATGGTGGGATAACACAATCACGATAAAAACAAAATATAGTGACAGGTGTTCACACAAAAACTTGTACATGAATGTTCACAGCAGCATTATTCACAATACTCAAAAGATGGGAAGAGCCGAAATGTTCATCAACTGATGAATGGTAAATTGTGGTGTGTGCCCATACAAGGGAGCACATAAAAAAAGAAGAGAGTACTGATTCATACTACAAATGGAAAAACCTTGAGAACACCATGCTAAGGAAAGCAGCAGGACATATGTTGCAAGATTTCACTTATATGAGATGCCAGGAATAAGCCAATCCAAAAAGACAGAAATCTGTTTAGTGGCTCCCAGCAGGCAAAGAGAGGGCAGAATGGGGAATAAACAGGCACAGGGTTTTCTTTCAGGGGTGATTTAAAAGTTCCAACACTAGATGTTGGTGATGGTGGTAACAATATGAATGTACTTAACACCACTGAACTGCATACTTTAAGGGGGGGAATATTTTATTGGTATGTGCATTTTATCACAACAAAAAATTAATTACTTCATTATTTCTCTTCATAACATTAAAAAGAAAACCTTCAAGATAAAACTCTACTTGTCCCATTCCAGGTATTATTCCCTGACTCTGGGACAGATGAGGACTGATACACATCCATCCTTCATTCTAACACTGCTCCCTGCACTCCCCTCTACTGCTCAATTTCTATTACCAACTTTTTCTTTAGCATGCTCTAACTTGTTTCTGCCCCCTTCTGATGTCTGTGTCAGAAGCTTTCTCTGTCTCTTTTATACTCTAATAAAACTTTATTACACAAAAGCTCTGAGCAATCAACCTTGGTCACTGGACCCAGATTGAATTCTTCTCCTCCGGAGGCCAAGAATCCCGGTGTCTTTTGTGGTTCAGCAGCAACCTTTCATCTTGAGGGCTCATCTGAGATTCTTCAGGACAAGGTAGAAGGCTTGGAGCTCTAGTTCTTTATTCTCCTAACAAACATGTTTTCTGCTGTATTTTACTAACTCTATAGTGTGCCTGTGTGAATGAACAACACACTCTGCTCAAAGCAAATGAGGAGCCCTGCTCAGTGGTTCTGCGGTGACCTCATACAGCTTATGGCAGAAACCTTGTCGGGGGTTTATACCAACCTGCCAATGGACTTCCCTGGTGGCTCAGATGGTAAAATGTCTGCCTAATGTGGGAGACCCAGGTTCTATCCCTGGTCGGGAAGAAGGAAATGGCAACCCACTCCAGTATTCTTTCCTGAAAAATCCCATGGACAGAGGAACCTGGTAGGCTACAGTCCATGGGGTCACAAAGAGTCAGACACGACTGAGCGACTTCATTTTCACACTTTTAACTTGCCTATCATTACACCGTGTTCTACAACCATCATCAATTTTTTATAGGTTGATTCTAAAAGCTAAAATAAATAATATTTATAATTACTGGCTGAATAGTACATATACTGTATAACCAAGAAATATGTGTTATCATTAACACTTCGTTTTCTCTTTTGAACCTCTAAGTACAAATAGAATCTTCTTTACTTATGTTTCTATTAACTCTCACTGTATCAACAAAGACAGCTATCATCATTTATAACTTAGATCCAATGGGCCTTCTCATTCTTTTGTATTTAAATCGTTTTATAAATAACTTACAAAGGAACAGAATGGATTATGAAAAACTTCATAAATTTTTATTTGAATTTTAACCCCAAACTATACTCTTGGATTTGAAAGTATATATATCTGAACTGGATAATGTCCTTTGAATGCAACTGCTCATGAACTGTCATGAATAAACCGAGAACATACTTACCTTACAAAATAGTGATTTCAAATTAAAAAACCATTTTTAACAGGTTGTAGGTTTATCAATTCTGGTTCCTCTGTTTGCATCTCTCTCTAAAATATAACACTTCTGAAAATGCTGATAATTCATAACTTTTAGGATAGTCATCTTCGTTGTAACACAATACTACACGACAAATTCCTTGCTATAGAATGATTACCTGTAAGAGAATGCCTGTCCCTCTCCTTTTATCCTTAAAAATAAAGCAGTTCAGTGAATTCCCTGGTGGTCCAGTGGTTAGGACACAGTGTTTTCACTGCAATGGCCCAGGTTTAATCTCTGGTCAGGGAACTAAGCAAGCCATACAGTGCAGGTTAAAAAAACAAAAAAAAGTTTAGTCATTAATTCAGGAGTTTGAGAAAATCTAGAGTATCATCATCCAAGGGTTCGGTACTGAGATTTCACTTATATAATGATTCAATTTCACCTTCACCATTATAGCCTAGAGTGGTTGCTGCTTTGCATTCATCTTCTGGTTTGTGTAATAACTATGAAAAATCTTCTGTCAATTCTTATTTGTCATTATGGTTTAAAAAAAAAAAACTCAATGTCTCAATTTTGTTTAATGAATGCAAAAAAAAAAAAAAAACCCAAAATTTTATCCCCAGACTCCTTTTATACCTTTTTAAATGATCATGTAATACTTTGGGCAAAATAACAAGAAAATTAGAAGATAAAAGAATAATGATTTATTTATTATTAGAGAAGAGACAGGCTACCCACTCCAGTATTCCAGGGCTTCCCTTGTGGTTCAGCTGGTAAAGAATCCACCTGTAATGCGGGAGACCTACGTTAGATCCCTGGGTTGGGAAGATCCCTTGAAGAAGGAAAAGGCTACCCACTCCAGTATTCTGACTTGGACATACAGTCCATGGGGTCACAAAGATTTGGACAGTAGTTTTAAAAGCTATTTATTCTTCTGCTTCCTCATTGTTTTACTCATTTTTAGCACAGCTGGAAATATTTGTTAAAATTACTGTTAGGGTAATAAGAAAGCAAGATATTTCAAGGCATAACAAAAATAAGGTCACTAAAGATCCCATGTGTATTTTAAAATTTATAAAAATGCAATAGACCCATATGGTCATGGTGAAATAGAATGAGTTTTATTCTATTAAAAAACTGTTCAAATGTTTGCTCTCTTGGAGGACCCTGAGAATAAAAGTAGGAATAAAAGTCATGATGTGTTAATCTTCATGAAGTACTCTTTAAAAAATACTCTAAAAAAATGAGTCCAATAGATGATATACCAATGATTAATAAAATTCATGCCCAATTTTAAATTCATTTCATATTTAACCCAATGTTTCTTTACATATATTGAAGCTAAGAATTTCAAGTTGCATTTTTGCTCCTCCAAGGAAAAACTATACTCCTTCACTCAATCACAAATATCTTTTAACTTCTTATTCATCCTAGTTATTCCTTGTACTCCATTTGATTTTTTTTTAATCCACTGGTTTTTATTCTAAAAGTTGAACTATTACTTGCTAGACCTATCACAGAGCTGTCATCCAGAATTTCTCCATGGAGGACTGAGTGAGTCCCACTTTTTCTCACAGCCTATACAACATTGTCTTCCTTTCTTTCACTCTTGATTGGCTAGAATTCATACAAGAGTAGGTAAAGAATATATTTTCTGACTACTTGCTTACCCATTTATAATCACCTGAATTAATACTTTGGCTAGTCCTAGATTTACAGATTTAAAATCACTTCCCTCCATGTTTTAATTGTACTGCCCCACTGTCTTCTAATTTAATTCAAAGTGGCTGTGGATGAAGGTTTTAAAAAATCCTTTTTCCCCTTCTCTATTTGGTTAAATCTCTAGCTTTGCTCCCTTAGTGGTAACACTATAGCAACTATGTTGCTAGGCAATACTGCTTATGATAAAAGTTATCTCCTGACCAATAAATTATCTATGGATTGGAAGAATTATAATTATCTTATAGGAAGCCATAGCTTTGGGTTTCCTGACTGTGGTGACTCTCATAACTGACATGGTCCTATCAGGCATCCTGGAAAGTATATGTTTCCAGAGATGTTGACTCCTACAGAATATGAGGCATTTTAACCCAGGACAGCTCCTGCCCTCACATGGTCATCTCATCTGCTTGTTTGAACTGCTGCAGGGACTGCTGCAGGAACACTCAGAAGAGGAAGTTGCCCTGGGGTGTTCAGGACACAGGTACCAGGTATGACCCAGGAAAGTCTTGTGAGCTGAAATTTTAGTGGAGATTAAAAACACCCTGTGATGGAAAATGCAGTTGCTAATGAGAAGTATGATACCAGTCAAATTTTCCTCCCTTTACACATGACCTGGACTGTTTTCTTGACTTTCACAATGATGTATTTAGGCTGGAGTTTTGGTCCTCCTGCTTGGCATCTGGAGGATCCCTTCAATCTATAAAGATTCATGTCTTGCTTCATTTCTTATATAATTTCTTCTTATCTCTTTTTAAAACTCCTTTTAATGAGATATGGCATTTATTGAATTATTCTCTTTGATATGTTTATCTCCTCTGTTTTGGACATTTTATTCTCTTTTGGGAGACCATTTTGACTTACAATTTTTAAGTTGAATTTTTAATTTCAGTAATCATCTTTTTCTAAGATTTTTTTTTTTTGATGTAGACCATTTCTAAAGTCTTTACTGAATTTGTTCTATATTGCTTCTATTGTTTATGTTCTGGTTTTTTGGCCACAAGGCATGTGGGATCTTAGCCACCCAACCAGGGATCGAACTCATACCTCCTGCATTGGAAGGCAAAATCTTAACGACTGGACCACCAGGGATGTCTCTTAAAAATCATAAACTTAATAACTGAAAAAGAAAAAAAAATGTGGGTCCTGTGATCCTTTTCTACAGCAATTTGTCTGTCATGAATACAATCTCTTCTAAAATCTCTAAAAATATGAACACTTTTCTGTTCATTTTCAATTTTTCTTCTATTCTGGCACATTTGGTTTTCCTCTGAGTTGATCATTCAGTTTCCATACTGTGGTCTTTCTTTCTCATTCTCCTAGTTTTCAGTTTGGTGATCCTTAATTGTCTAAACATAAAAACGCAATATTTGGTTGGTAATACCAGATATGTAGTGTGCAGTTTCTACACGGCACACATGTAGGTTTTCATTTTCCTAGAGCTCATTTCAATATATGAATTCTGAACTATTTAAGTACAGTTAATATACTCTTCTGTGCTTGTATAAAACCTATAATGAAACATAAGCTATGCCAAACAAAAAAATGAGAGGCAAAAGACTTCAAATTATAAACAAATCATTAGAACTTACCTTACACTAATAGTAAACATTTCCAGTATGTCTTTTCCTAGTAACCAGCCAACCAACATGATGATACCTATAACAGAATCAAACAGCTATTTTCCCCTTTTATATAAAATCACCTGAGCATACAAGGAATAGAACAACAAGCTGAGGGCAGCAAAAGTTCCTTGATATAAAAGGGAAAGTTCATCAGATCACAGTTGCAAGATTTTACAAAACTCCATTAAGGAGGGAAGATTAAATTAATATTAAGGTTAAAGCTGTGTATGCATGCACACACCTAGTTTTACCTTTTGCTGCCACCGCTGCCACCCATCCTTTAAAGTAATAATATCTGAAAGTTCCCAATATAAGAGAACATTACCAGTATTTTTGTACAATGGGGGAAAAAAAGAAGACGGCACATACATGCAGGTTTTCTATTAACTGTCAGGTTTGCAAAAATAAACCCTAGAACTTTACTTCTCATAACTCAATACCCAGATACTACACATAAAATTTGTACTGCAAACCAAGAAGTATTTAGGACTTAGCCCAAAGATGATGTAAGACAACTAAAACAGCAATTAACATTTAAAAATTACTACCTTTGCAGCATTTGAAAGTTAAAAAGCAATATAAACCAAACAACTGATTCTTTACTCTCTTCTTTAATCTTTATCTTTGAAAAAGAAGGTGAGGGGAAGGGATGTACCACTGGTTTCTTGAGGAAAATCACAGCATCAGAGTTTTAATAAAACAAAGTAACTTTGTATTCTAGATCAACATGTACATTTAAAACAAGATGTCCTTCATCTTTCTGCAATTACAAAATAATGATCCAGATTGTGATCTTCTCAGATACCATCCCAAATACTACCCTGATAAAAGGAATTATGTCTGATTAATTATACCAGGGTCAAACAAACTACAATCTGTGCCCCTCCTATGTGTTTTTGTAAATAGTTTTTGTTCCGAACACAGCCATATTCATTTGTGTTGTGGTTGCTTTTGTATTGACAAAAGAGCTGAGTATTTCCATCATTGAAAGTATGAACTAAAGGCTAAAATATTTACAATCTGTTGAACCTTGATTTTTATCTTGACCCCTCTCCTATTCCATCCTAACAAGAAAAAATATGTCCAATGCATTATATTAGAACCATGGAATCAAAAAGCTGAAAAATTTATTTCAAAAAATTTGAGGTGGTTTCATGGTAAAGTGTTACTATAAACTGGAAAGGTTTAATTGGCTAAACTGCCTTTCAATTTATCAAACTGACTATAGGAAATACAGATTTCTATCTTTGTAGAAAAGGACAATGTCCAGCGATTAGTTTAATAGTTTAAAAAAAGTAATAGCAGCTTAACACATGAATGAATTAATGGATTTTTGTAAGTATGTACCTAACTCCCACTTCCCACTCAAAAAAGAAAACCTAAGTAAATATTATGAGATATACATACTCACTCTTCTCTTACCTATTATACCAAAGGAGTAAAAGGAAAGTTGTTTTCCTAAGAGGTCCATGCTCTTCTGCAGAGGGGTTTTTGGTGCCTTGACAAATTGGAGAAGAGTGTCACCACAATTACCTAAATTTAGTCGGCTTTACTACGTGCCAGGGACTCTAAGTGCTTAACACACTCATGACATGCACAACTCCTTCAGCAAGAAACTAGGAGGCCTAGAGGTCTAGACTTTTAAAAACCTGTTTATTTGAAAAGGTCTGTGCTCTCTATGCCTCTTTGGAGAAAAATCTGTTCTCCCTAGCAACTTCCCCAGGATTTCAATATCATCAGCTGCTCCTCACTTTTCTACTCTTTCTCCTTTCTAGATCCACAAACATGCTTGTAACCCATCTTTTTATCCTGTTGGCTCCCTGGTCTCTGGCAATCCTTCTATTGCCAACATTGAGATGATCTTACACACTGTATCACATCCGGGAATCTCAGAAGGTTACCTGAGAAAATGATATTGTAGAATGCACTTTCTTTTTTATATATAAGGAGGTATTTTAAATGAGAGAACTGATTTTCAATAACCTTAAACAAGGATATTGTACAAGTTACTTATTTCACTTTGCAATCATTTTTTTCTCCAGATACCTGGAATTATGTCAAGCTGGGAATTTTGGTAGAAGATATATTGTAAAGCACAACTATACTATTTAGTAATCTTTAAAATTAATATGATAAAAGTAATTTCTAAAAATAATAAGCCTTATAAATAACTGGCCATAAAATAAATCTTTTTCTCATGTAAACAATGAATAAATATCAGAATGTTTCAGAATATTAACAATATTAATTCAAGCCCTTCCAATTACAGGCTTTCCAATTATGCTTTTAAGCAACAGACAACTGATATTCTGAATAAAATATTACTTTTGAAAGCAATAAAATAATCCTCCAATGTTCTCTTTTCCCCTACTTAAAATGGAGAATATTTCAGATTTGAAACCAAAACATCAACAAACTACTCACTTCTTCTGCTTGCATCATTTTAAAAACTTCTCCAAATTCAGAATTTTCTCCTGTTCCAATGACAATACCCTAAAGAAAAAAACAAGAAATCATATTTACATTCAGATGGAATCACTGTCCTCAAATGAAAACAAAACCCCTTCGTTTCTTTTCTCCAAAGCTACCCATAGTCAACATGTCTGACATAATATATTCAGGATTCCCTTCGGAAATTTACTTCCAAAGTTACTACAGATCCCTAAAAACTAATACCTCATTAAATTCATCAATGACTCAGTTCTGAAGCCCATTTTCTGGTCTATATTAATATTTCTGAAATTTGAACCTTTCTTATTACTCAGACCTTTAATGTAGTTTCCCCTCCAAATACTACTGAATAATGCCTTTTATATTTGTGTAATATTAGAATCCAGTAAGGGCTTCCCTGGTAGCTCAGCTGGTAAAAAGTCTGCCTTTAACAGAGGAGACCCCAGTTAGAGTCCTGGGTTGGGAAGATTCCCTGGAGAAGGGATAGACTACCCATTCCAGTATTCTTGGGCTTCCCTGGTGGCTCAGATGGTAAAGAATCTGACTGCAGTACAATAGACCTGGGTTCAATCCCTGGGTTGGGAAGATCCCGCAGAAGAGCGCATGGCAACCAACTCCAGTATTCCTGCCTGGAGAATCCCCATTGGCAGAGGAGCCTGGCTGGTTATAGTCCACGGGGTCACAAAGAGTCAGACACAACTGAGCAACTAAGCACAGCACAACACAGAATCCAGTAAATAAAATATTTGAAATCAATCAGTAACTGAGTGATATACAGTCAGAATATTATAGCTAGTACCATATCAACTAAATTGAAATTTTATTCAACCAATGGTGAACATATCCACAAGCCACTGTTTCTATCTAAAAAAAAAAAACTGCCTGGTAAATGAAAGAACTATGGTTGTATTTTATCTCAGGGACACAGCTTACCCTTAGGTGCACAAAGAGCTGCCAAGGACTATGTTCAATTCTGCCATTTCTTCCTCATATATTTTTTAAAGATCCATGTAAAATTAGCCAAAAAAAGAACTGAGAAAATGGTTGAAAACAAAGGAACTGTTATCTTCAAAACATGAACGAAAATTTACCTTTGCTTTGCCACATCTGACCAGTGTTCCCATGAAGGCAATGTTACTTCTTGATGCAAGATCTCCATTAGTAGCAGCCGGCTGAGGAGCTGTCACCTTAGAACAAGGTGTTGTCTCTCCTGTCAAGCTGGACTCATCAACAGAAAGATCAACAGCCTTGGGGAACATAAAGCACTCTAGTCAGTTCAAGTCTGAAAACTCTTCCTGCTAAAATCAAAATCTAAGGAGTCTGTAATCACCATTTCTTCTGCCAATATCCTCCCCATTACAAATTAGCCAAAACTTTTGCCATATCCATTATTCAATGATCATATTTAAAAATGAAGCTAAGTCAAAAAAATCTGACTTGCAAGGTTGACAGACCTATGAGACAAAATCAGCCTGAACTTCAAAATACAAGTGGGGATAAGGAGACACTAGATAAAACAATCTCTATCTAGAGAAGACTCAACCCTCATCAGTTTTCTAAAATTATTTCCTAATTTTGCCATATCCTAAAGTCCTGAAAATGGATTTGACAGGTTTAAACCAACTGTAACAGAAGAGAAATATAACTAAAAAGGTATAAAAGGTACTAAGAAATAAATATTTTCATAATTTGGGTTTAATTTTCATGAATTCTTGATATACATCCCTAACATTTATTTGAAATCTATGTCAGCAAGAATCAAAAATGCACATAAATGTTTCCATACAGATCATGAATATCATATCATCATCCAACTCTGCAATAGGGTTCAATACTGAGGGCTGTACTTCTAACACAATTAAGAATTCACCTACCCAAGCATGAAAAAAACAAACATCATTTTATATGTGGAAAATACTGCAGATGTGACCTGGCTCTGTTTATGAGTATGGCCCACAGAACAATAATTCCAAGGATGTTAATAGACATTGTGCATAATGTTATAGACAGATGATCATTGATTAAACCAACACACATATATTTACATATACACACAAGGGAGGAGTACTATGGTTAAGTAAGTTTTAGAAACACTGTATTAAGAGGTAAACAGCTTCCCCTATGGTACTGTTTCTCAAAACTTGTGATGCATCAGTGTCAATCACCTCAAAAGGAATACAGATATAGCAGGGATTGTGGAAGAGTGGCCTTAGCAGAACCAGCAACACCTCTAACACCTCAGAGCTTGTTAAGACATTTACTGCCCTACCACAGAGAGTTGGGAGAGTGAACCTAACAGACTGCCTTGCAAGCCCTCCATGTAATTCTGATGCAAGCTCAAGCTTGAGACTCAATAGAATAATGTTTCCCAAACATCTCTGATGGAGGCGGACATGGCAACCCACTCCAGTATTCTTGCCTGGAGAATTCCAGGGGCAGAGGAGCCTGGTGGGCTGCCGTCTATGGGGTCACACATTGTTGGACACGACTGAAGCGACTTAGCAGCAGCAAACATCTCTGATCTATTTTCCAGAAGCTCTTGTTCAAGGATCAGTAGGACAATCTCCGGAAAACTACAACCTGGTTCATGATTTTACTCATTCATTCACCCAACCAACATTTACCTTAACTATGTACCAGACACTGAGTTAGATCCAAGAAAGAAAACAAGATAAAATAAATCCAGAGCAATTAAATGATTGTGCAGTCTCACTGTTATTATCAACTGAGCTGGTGTTCTGAATCAGGCCTCCTGATTGACAATTCATACTATGTACCAAGTACTCTAAATTTGTGTACTCAATCGTGTCCGACTCTCTGTGATCCTATAGACTACGGTCTGCCAGGCTCCTCTGTCCATAAAATTTTCCCAGTTGTTATTTCCTACTCCAGGGGATCTTCCCAATCCAGGGATCAAACCTATGTCTCTTTCAACTCCTGCACTGGCACACAGATTCTTTACCACTGAGTCCCCTGGGAAGCCCATTCTAATGTGTTTTTCTTTTCTCAGAGGTTGGGGAAGGGGAATAAATCTCATCTTTTTAAATGAGTCATTTTGTTATGAGCATAAATACCTTAAAAAATCTCATGGAAAATAATTATGAAAAATTGAGTTAATGGATTCTTTCCCCCCACCTACATAATAAAACTTTGACTTACTCATTTAAAAAGTTATTTACTAATGCTTATAATGTCCCAGGCCCTGTACTATATCACATCCAATGGGAATCAGGAGTAAACAAAACAAAGGTCCTGTTTTCAGCTTTTAATCTAATGGGAAAATGATTTGAAAAAATAAATAAGTGTATATAATATAATGTCTGATAGTGGGGGGGAAATAACATGGTAAAAATGGAGCGTGACACTTAGATAGAGAAAAGCTCTCAAAGCTGACGAGCCTTTTGCAGAGCCCTAATTTCCTTCTCCAGGGGATCTTCCTGACCCAGGGATCAAACTCAGGTCGCTTGAATTGCAGGCATATTCTTTACCATCTGAGCCACCAAAGAAGCCCCAAATTTGGATTCATTACTTCACCTCAACTACAAATAAAAAAAACACCTGCCATGCTAAAAGGTAATGGATTTTTTTATTTCTATTTTCCTAAATTAAAAGAACACATTTGACTTTTCTTTCCAAATTAATCTTAGGACTGTCTGATTTTTCATACTTTATTAATAAGTAAGAAAAAAATAGGGCTTCCCAGGTGGCACTAATGGTAAAGAACCCGCCTCCCAATGCAGGAGAAGTAAGAGACATGAGTTCAATCCCCAGGTATGGAAGATCTACTGGAGGAGGGCATGGGAGCCCACTCCAGAATTCATTCTTGGCTGGAGAATCCCATGGACAAAGGAGCCTGGCAGGTTAAAGTCCACAGGGTCAGAGTCAGACACAACTGAGTGACTAAGACACTAAGAAAAAAGTTAGGTCTTTTTCTTCAAAGATGATATTAACACTAAAAATAGTCAGCTGACACTTTGTTACTCACTATCTGGTAGGCACCAAGCAACATACTTATACGAAGTTAACTACAAACAGTTACTTAGCTACTAGCAACTCCAATGAGGCAAGCACTAGTAGTTCAGTTCAGTTGCTCAGTTGTGTCCAACTCTTTGCGACCCCACGGACTGCAGCACACCAGGCTTCCCTGTCCGTCACCAACTCCCAGAGCCTACTCAAACTCATGTCCATCGTGTCAGTGATGCCATCCAACCATCTCATCCTCTGCCATCCCCTTCTCCTCCCTCTTTCAGTCTTTCCCAGCATCAGGGTCCTTTCCAATGGGTTGGTTCTTCGCATCAGGTGGCCAAAGTATTGGAGTTTCAGCTTCAGCATCAGTCCTTCCAATGCAGTAGTATCACTATTTTTCAGACTAGCTGAAGGATTAAGGTCTCCTCCAACATCATACAGTTAGTAAGCTGTGGAGATGAAACTTAAAGTTGACAAATTAACTCCTATATTATTCAAAATAAAAAAGTTTTGTTTAGCAAGCTTCTCATTAATGCTTGTTACTAAAATCATTAATGCTTGTAATTTTCTGATCTTTTAATTAGAAAAACCTAATACTTAATAAGAACCAGAAACTTGTATACAAGTTATAGAAAGAACTCCTTTCTCTGTAAGAAAAGTGAAATTTACGTTTTTCCACTAAAGACTTCTTACTTTAAATGTAAATCTTAAACAAGAATAAATGCCAGCATTAGGTGGGTGTCTGTAGGGACAAGGAATATAAAAATAATTTGTATTTTTAAAGAGGCAGGAAGCATGGCTTTACTGACTATGTCAGGGACCCAGCTCTTCTGTGTCAGCCTTAGCAGTGCAATCATCATTTAAGAGAGTAAGAATTTTAATTCAAATCAGATTCTTCTACAGAAAACAGGCCATGTAATTTTTTATACAACAGCCCTGTCTTAGTAAACAAACTAATGTGGAAGAGAAGGGAGCTCTGGGCCCTTATCTTTTTTCTTATATAATTATAAATTTGTAAAACTTAAAACATTAACAATACATTATCAATGAAATTTGTCTAAATCATACGATATAGCATAACTCTCAACTGTCTGCTGAACAAGAATATTAATTTTAAGTGACAAGGTAGTTTTTCTTAATGGTGACTGTGAGTCACCAATAAGTCTCTCAACTGCTTTTCACAGAAAGCAGCTGTGAAACAATGAGGGGAAGGCAATCATTTCTAAGAAGGGTAGTACTTAATAAGGCAGGCAAGCCCAATTACAGTTTAACAAAGTCACAATTCATCTGAAAAGAAAGATATCAGAGTCATTTATCCAATGCACTCATGAGAGAAAGTTAAGATAAAATGAAATCAAAGAAATAGCCAGCTCCAAACATAAAACCTTCAGAAGAGTTGTTAAAAAGGAAACTGATTATGCTTCCTCAGGCACTATGGTGGAGATGTAAATAAGACCCAACACAGTTCAAAAGGCAGACTGTAAAAAAGAACAAGGTGCATATATAATCCACAATTTGAATATTTAACATCTACCAAATTAAAATGGTTGATAAAAATATCAAGATTATTTCTATAAAACATTAGGAAGAAAGAAGGTAAATGCTAACTAAAGTCACAAAGATTTCCTGGAAAGCAAAAAGTGACTGCTTAAAAAAAAATCAGTTAATACAGTACAACTGCTAGCCACAAATAAGTTCTTAAACTAAAGAACATCTGGGTGTCCTGTATATTGCTAGGTTAATCACTTCGAGTCCAGAATTAAAAGCTATTGGAAATGGGCTTCTTTCCTCAGAAATGTATTTTTCAAAATAGTCATCTACAACTGCCTGATCATGATAAAATTTCTTATGCTGTCAAAAATTAAGATTCCTCTTACTGTTTATTCAAATGAAGGAAATATAATTAAAAATTCTTCATGAGCTCGAGCTTATTAATCAAAGTCCACCCAAGAAATGAATTTGATCCTATGGTAAATGCTTGCAAACTTTGACTTAAGAGTACAGATTCAACTTGCTCAAGTTGCCAATAATTTAAAGGCAATAATTTAAATTCAGTTAACAATGATTTACAGGATATTTCACTAAGACTATTAAAAAGAATAAAATTTTAAAAGGGAACCTATTTTTGCAACAGTCCTTTCCCACCAACGTAAAATGAGAATCTTAAAACAAGGACACTAAGTCTCACTTCTAACCCACCCATATCATCTTTTTAAATTCTAGTGACTTAATGAGAGGTCACAAAGAGTCAGACATGACTGAGCAACTGAACTGAACTGAATGAGGAAAAAAGAAGCTCCTTCTCTTCAGCACTTTAAAATGAACAGCATTCTTCAGCTCACTATGCTATTTAACAACTGAACTATAAAAAGACAACACCACCACACTAAGCAGAGCTTCAGTTTAAATAATAAGTCTCAGAGAACCAACACTCTTTATTGCTCTAGACTGGTTTTCTCAGCTGTATGATAATACTATTAAAGAAAAATGCATCTTTTCCAAACTCAAACACACATGATTACATCAAACAGCTTTTAGTGAATATGCATGTTTCCATATTCCACAAATAAACCATATACCTTTTCCAACATTCTAACTTAACTTCTTTTGACAGCTAGTTTAAAATCTCTTAATATGTTTGTAAACTGCTCTTTTTTACAAGTGTGCATGTAAGTTTAATAATTCAGAAATTTAAAAGCAAAGTTTCAGTGACAAATCACAATAAGGAAAGGCAACATGCTGAAATCAATTTATCAAAACACCTGCCAAAAAAATACACTGAAGTCAATATAAATACTTATAATTCATGAATAACATCATAGAAAATAGTAGAGCAGGGCACTCAAACAATCGGTCCCTCCACTAAAACAATCATAAGCTGGCAAAAATTGACAGAACAAACTCTAGAATAAAAAACAAATCAATTAGGGAAATGCTTAAGAAGAAACAGGCATTTTTATTTTTCTACCTGCCCGTCCCCATTCCCAAGAGAAGCAGCAACAGCAGTGGGGATGGAAGCTTCTTTCCTGGACCCTATTCCTAAAATAATGTAAGTGTGTGTTCTGACCTGTCTGGCAGTTCCCTAAAGGACTGGTACAGGGGCTGATCTTTATTTCACATCCTAACTCCAGCTAGAGTGGCTTTCCAGGTATTTGACAAAAGATTAAACATACATACTAGCAGGCAAAGGACAGAACACGGCAAAGCAGCAGACACACCCAAAGACTGAAAAGGAAAAGAGTAAGGTGGAAGTTCTTTGAAGAAATATAGGCTTGGAAGTGCCACCACGTATACCAGGGAAGACAGAGTGTAATGTCCAGAATCAGAAGCAAGTTCAGAAAAGACCTGAGAGGACCCTACAGATCTGAGTCTGGCACAAGAAGAAGGTGAAGGCGTGTGAAGGCAGAATGGTAGGCAGCCTAGCTCCGTGATGAAGAAGTGGCCCAACTCAGAGAAAAGCTGGAAAGAGCAGGAGAGTGGCACTCCCCTCCCCCACTCCCAGTTTTCTGGCTTCAGATGGATAAGGCTGACTCTGAAGATAATGAAACAGAAACTTCAGGGCCACAAACAACAAGGAATCTTGTCTTTGTAAAAACAATTTGTAAAAGTCACTAAACAAAATGGACTGCTGCAGCCCTCAACAACCAAAAACAACCCCTAAGGAAGGAGCAAATCGGATGTACATAATACCCCAAATATCTACTTCAACAAATAATTATAAATACAAAGAAATAGGAAAGTATGGCCCTTTCACAGGAAAAACTAAATTGACAGAAACTATCCCTGAGGAAGACCAGACATTGGACTTACTAGAAAAACCTTAAGTCAACTGTCTTAAATGTGCTCAAAAAGGAAACCATGGGTGAAGAATTAAAAGAAATCAGAAAAGCAATTAATGAACAAAAAGAGAGTATCAATAGAGAAAGAAAGTTAAAACTGTAAAAAAAAAAAAAAAGAAATCTAGGAATTTCCTGGTGACCTTATGGTTAGGACTTTGCACTTCCACTGCCAGGGGCCTGGGTTTGATCCCTGGTCAGGGAACTAAGATCCCACAAGCGGTGTGGTGTGGTAAAATAAGAAATCCTGATGCTGAAAAGTATAATAAATGAAAATTGCACTAGGGGGGCTCAGCAGCAGATCTGAAGCGGGGGGGGGGGGGGCGGCGGAATAAGGAAAATGATCACAGCGTAAGTATCTGTGGAACATGATCAAACATACCAATTTCAGCATTATAAGAGTCCCAGAAGAAGGGGGGAAAAGAAAACCTAGAAGTGGGCAGAAAGAATATCTGAAGAAATATTAGATGAAAACTTCCTAAATGGAATGAAAAACAGGAATTTACACATCAAAGAAGACAAATACACACCAAACCGGATAAGCTCAAAGACATCTACACTGAGAGATACTATAACCAAACTGATACAAGACAAAGACAGAATCCTGAAAACAGCAACAACAAAGCAATTCAACACGTACAATGAACTCTCAATAAGATTAACATCCCATCTCTTATCAGAAACCATGGAGGCTAGGACCAGTAGAATGACATATTTAATAAAAGCACCGAGGGGAAAAAAAAATCAAACAGAATTACATATCCAGCAAAATTATCTTTCAAAAATTAAAAATTAAGACATTCCTATTTTTTAAATAGCTACGACAATTCATCACTAATAGAAATGTCAACAAGAAATACTGAATCCTTCCATACAAAATGAAAGGAAAGAATTTATAAAAGTTTAAAGCCATGTGAAGAAATAAAGATTTCAGTAAAAATAATAACAACAAAAATAAAAAATAAATGAACAAAGGTAACAACAAAAATAAAAAATAAGTGAACAAAGGCTCTGAATACACAATCTCCCAAAGAAGATATACTGATGGCCAATAAGGCACATGAAAAGATCATCATCTCTAACTGCTGCTGCTGTTCAGTCACTAAGTCCAGTCTGACTCTTTGCAACCCCATGAACTGCAGCACACCAGGCTTCCCTGTCCTTCACTCTCCCAGAGTTTGCTCAAACTCATGGCCATAGAGTCGGTGATGCTAACTAACCATCTCATCCTCTGGCACCCCCTTCTCCATTTGCCTTCAATCTTTCCCAGTATCGGTATTTTCCAGTAAGTCAACTCTTTGCATCTGGTGGCCAAAGTATCAGAGCTTCAGCTTCAGTCCTTCCAATGAATATTAAGGGCTGATTGCCTTTAGGATTGGCTGGTTTGATCTTCTTGCAGTCCAAGGGACTCTCAAGAGTTTTCTCCAGCACCATAGTTCAAAGGCATCAGTTCTTCAGTGCTCAGCCTTCTTTATGGTCCAACTCTTGTATCCATACATGACTACTAAAAAAAAAAATTCACAGCTTTGACTATATGGACCTTCATCAGCAAAGTGAGTTCTCTGCTTTTTAATAAGCTGTTTAGGTTTGTCATAGCTTTCCTTTCAAGGAGCAAGCATCTTTTAATTTTATAGCTGTAGTCACTGTCTGCAGTGATTTTGGAGCCCAAGGAAATAAAATCTGTCACTGTTTCCACTTTTTCCCCTTCTATTTGCCAGGAATTGATGAGACTGGATGCCATGATCTTAGTTTTTTAATGCTGAGTTTCAAGCCAGCTTTTTCAATAATTGTTAGGGAAATGCAAATCAAAACCTCAATAAGATTTGATCTCACACCTATAAGAATGCCTATTATCAAAAGGACAAGAAATAACAAGCCTTGACAAGGATATGGGAGAAAAAGGAACCCTTATACACTATTGGTGGGAATGTAAATTGGTGCAGGCAGTATGGAAAACAGTATTAAGATTTCTCAAAAATTCAGAATAGAATTACCATATAACTCAACTATTCCGTATTTGGTATTTATCCAAAGAATACAAAAGACATTAATTTGAAAAGATATATGCACCTATATGTGTTCCCTACATCATTATTTACAATAGCCAAGGTATGAAAACAAAATTAAGCGTCCACTGATAGATAAGTGGATAAAGATGATCACATATATACATATACACACAAAATGGAATACTACTCAGCCATAAAAATAAATGAAATTTGCCATTTGCAACAACGCATATCATCTCTGAGTATTATGTTAAGTGAAATGACAGAGATAGACAAATAGCATATGATTTCACTCATACATGAAATCTAACACACACACACACTAAAATAAATCAATAAATTCAAACTCATAGAGAACAGACTGGTGGTCAACAGAAGGAAAGGTTTGAGAGTGGGCAAAAGGGATGAAGGGGTCAACTGTATGGTAATAGACCTTTTGTGGTGATCATTTTGTAGTATATACAGATATCAAATTATAATGATACACAGCTGAAACATAAAAAACATTATATATAAATTTTAGTTCAATTAGTTCAGTTCAGTTCAGTCGCTCAGTCGTGTCCGACTCTTTGCGACCCCATGAATCACAGCACGCCAGGCCTCCCTGTCCATCACCAGCTCCCGGAGTTCACTCAAACTCATGTCCATCGAGTTGGTGATGCCATCCAGCCATCTCATTCTCTGTCATCCCCGTCTCCTCCCGCCCCCAATCCCTCCCAGCATCAGAGTCTTTCCTAGTGAGTCAACTCGTTGCATGAGGTGGCCAAAGTATTGGAGTTAAGACCCCCCCAAAAATCAACGAAAACCAATTTGCTATTTGAAATTTACAATAAAGAATGCTGTGTGTTTAAGTAAAATAAATGAATGAATGAAATGAATCAGTGAATCAGAGACTTTCCTGGTGGTCCAGTGGTAAAGAATCTGCCTTCCAATGCATGGGGCATGGGTTCAATCCCTGGTAAGGGAACTAAGTCCACACACTGCAACTAGTGAGTGGCCCACAGTAAATACTGAGCCCACATGCTCTGGGGCTGAAACGCCACAACTAGAGAGAAGCCGCCATGCTGCAATGCAACTAAGACCTGATGCAGCTAAATAAATATATAAAATTTTTTTAAGTGAATCAAGCATTTTAAAAATGGGAGACTGGAGGAAATCAGAAACATAAAAAATAAAACACACAGAAAACAAATAGCAAAATGGCACAAAAAAGTCTTTCTCTACCAGTAATTCTTTAAATGTAAATAGATTCACAATAGTGTAATACAGTCATATAACAGAATACTATTATTTGACAATAAAAAGCAGTGATGTACTGATACATGCTACAACATAATGAACCACGAAAACATTATGTTAATTGAAAGAGGCAAGACACACAAGAATACACAGTGTATAGTTCCATTTATATGAAATGTCCATAATAGGCACGTTTATTCAAGCAGAACAAGCAGATTGGTAGCTACCAGGCTCTGGGGCAAGGAGACAAAGTTGGTGAAGGCTAAAAGGTAAGGGTTTTCTTTTGGAAATGATGAGAATGTTATATCAGTCAGTCAGTCAGTCAGTTCAGTCGCTCAGTCGTGTCCGACTCTCCGCGACCCCATGAATCACAGCACGCCAGGCCTCCCTGTCCATCACCAACCCCCGGAGTACACTCAAATTCATGTCCACAGAGTCGGTGATGCCATCCAGCCATCTCATTCTCCGTCGTCCCCTTCTCCTCCCGCCCCCAACCTTTCCCAGCATCACAGTCTTTTCCAGTGAGTCAACTCGTCGCATGAGGTGGCCAAAGTATTGCAGTTTCAGCTTTAGCATCAGTCCCTCCAATGAACATCCAGGGTTGATCTCCTTTAGAATGGACTGGTTGGATCTCCTTGCAGTATAAGGGACTCTCAAGAGTCTTCTCCAACACCACAGTTCAAAAGCATCGATTCTTCGGCGATCAGCCTTCTTCACAGTCCAACTCTCACATCCATACATGACCACGGGAAAAACCATTGCCTTGACTAGACGGACCTTGGTTGGCAAAGTAATGTCTCTGCTTTTTAATATACTATCAAGGTTGGTCATAACTTTCCTTCCAAGGAGCAAGCGTCTTTTAATTTCATGGCTGCAATCAGCATCTGCAGTAATTTTGGAGCCCAAAAAAATAAAGTCTGACACTGTTTCCACTGTTTTTCCATCTATTTCCCATGAAGTGATGGGACCAGATGCCATGATCTTTGTTTTCTGAAGGTTGAGCTTCAAGCCAACCTTTTCACTCTCCTCTTTCACTTTCATCAAGAGGTTTTTGAATGTTATATACTTTGTGGTAATGGCTGTACAACTCTGAAAACTACTGAACTGTACATTTCAAATGTGTTAATTGTTTGGTATGTGAACTATATATCTCAATAAAGCTGTTTTTTAAAAATATATATTTTTACATGTGGTGGATTACCAGTACTTTTGGCACAGATTAAGAGCTAGTTATGAATGCCCCATCTCAGATCTGCCAAAACAGAACCCAGATGAGTCCTGAGCATATTAAAAGTTAGGATGCACTCCCCTAGGGCCACTCTATGTTACAGAAAGAAAACAGCCCTGAAAGCCCAAGGAGTTAATTCATTACATAAGAAGACACATTTTATTCTTTTAATTACTTTGCTTGCAAGTTGCTGTCTCCCAGTAGAAAGGGCACAAAACTGTCTTTTGCATTTCTTAGCTTTGAAACCTGGTATAGCAGTCTATACACAGTACTCAACTATTGGTTGAATGGCTAAAAAAATGACTTCATAACACAGACTGATTTCTAAAGAGAGGACATTTTGCCTAAATATGCTAGCAAATGTTAGAAAAAATTCTCTTTTGAAAAAGAATAGCAAATTAAAGCAGAATCTTTAATTTGTCAAAATATGAAGTTTTCCACTGAGTAAATGGAGAATTTACTTAGTAACTCAGAAAGTCAGAATGCTCTGACACAGAAAGATAGCCCCACTAACGAAGTTACCCAACACAGAGGAACCTGCTTGCTAGTGGTTATTAACAAAAGAACGGGCAAGAACGTGAGCCTTACAGAAAGGGACATAATGCGTTAACTGAGGTTTCAGTTAGAGACTACTTCCGACTGTAGCCAAGGGAGGTCTGTGCTTATTCAATCATGCTCATTGTCTTTGGTTTTTACTTGCCCTGGGTACTAAGGAACAACCCTAAAGACACCAGAATCTACTCAGTGAGCCAAACTATTGTCCTATAACAAACTGCGTGGATTCCTGAAGTAAAAAGGTTCTCTATGCAATGCCAACTGGCTGGTTCTACACTTAGACTTGCAAGCCTGGCCCAAGTCGATCTTGACTCCTAGCGGAAATAGCCTTTCTGCGCAGATTTGAAAGGTCTGATCTAGAGTCATAAAAATGGCTTCCTGGCTCTCAACCACATAAGTGGTAGCTGTCTAACAGAAGTTTGATACATTTAGAAAAACATCCTATCAAAAATTGGGATTGGGAAAAAAAGAAGTAGCAACTGTACCCTGTGTGTAGATTATGAGGACAGTTTCAAAGAATGATATGTGGCACATGAGCCACAAAAGAAAGTGTCAACAGAATTAATCTTTCAGAACTCCAAGTAAAGAAAAATCTTGGTATATTTCAGTCAACATTTTGGGTTTAGTTAGAAATTTTCAGCTAAGGGATAAAATATTTTCAAAAGTCAAAAGAAACCTGCCTTTCCTCTATTACACTGTTTTCTCTTACAAAGAATTCCTTATTCAAATACTGATAAAGACTTTACCTGGAAGATTATGGAAAATATTTTATGCTTCCAAAAAGGCAAAATGTACTACTGTACAAGTACATGCAGTCTATAAGATTATTTTATCTAAAGTTGCTATCTGACCAATCCCTCGAAAGTGTTGGTTGCTCAGCTGTGTCTGATTCTCTGTGACCTTATGGATTATAGACTGTCAGGTTCCTCTGTCCATGGAATTCTCCAGGTAAGAATACTGGAGTGGGTAGCCATTCCCTTCTCCAGAGGATATTCTCTACTGAGGGATCAAACCAAAATCTCCTGCATTGCAGGCAAATTCTTTACCATCTGAGTAACCAGGGAAGCCCAATTCTTTGGCAGCCACCAATTAACTGGTCAGGGTGCCTCTTTTCAACTACTATTTAAAAATTAAAATAAAAATCCTTCGGTAAAAAGCTAGAAAACATCCCCATAACTCAATTCCTCTAAGTTTTACTATCCAAGCTCCATAAATAATTCTAAGGTTCCTATGTGGGCAAGGTTACTGCCACCAACACATATTCGCTCTTTCCTTGGCTGTGAAAACTGACTCAGGCAAGAAAACACAATACAAAAATCTTTTAGGCTCAGCCTGCTATGGACAGAATTCTATCCCCCTGAAATTCATGTTGAAGCCCTAAACTCCAATGTGAAGTGATGGTAACTGGAAATGAGGCCTTGGGAGGTGATCAGGGTTGGAGAAGGTCATGTGGGTGAGGCCCACATAATGGGATCAGTGGCACTGTCACATGAATGGAGATCACTGTTTTACCATATGAAGATATAGCAGAAAGGCTGAAAGACAAAGAGAGCCCTCACCACAACCCAATTCTGCCAGACCTTGGCTGTGGACTTCCCATTGCCCAGAAACAAACAAAATAAATGTCTATTGTACAAGCCACCAAGTATATCATATTTACTACAGCAGTCTAAACTGACTTAAGATACAGCCAAAACACACCGGAAAAAAAGTTATATAGCAGTCAGGTCACTGAACATACTGACAAGATGCTACTGCAGGCCCACATAAGAATTACAGCTAAAATGTGAACCAAAGAAATTATGACAGGAACCCCCGAGTTGCAGCAGTGACAATGCTGAAGTGGCAACCTTGGCCACAGGTCATGTCCACAAGAAAAAAATTATACAGCAGAAGCCCTGGGCTTGCTTTTCCTAAGTGAAATCCAAGTTCTTTATTGTAAGAAATTAATAATATCCCAAGGCTGAGGAGTCTTCTGTTTCCTTTACACTCTAATGAAGAGTTTGTTTCATATATAAAGTTGGTGCAAAAGTAATTGTGGTTTTTGTACTGTTCTAATTTGTCATTTGCTATTGGAATACATTCTTAATAAAAGTGATTGTTATACATTATTTTAATGCACATTTCTTGCTTTATGCTTTCTTGTTAGTGACATTATTTGGTGTATATTTTATATCTTAAACTAGGGATTTGTGTTAAGACAAAAAGCAAATTCAAGTGATTTTCTTATTTGAGTTCAAAATGGGTCATAAAGCAACATCAACAATGGCATTTGGCCCAGGAATTGCTAATGAACATACAGTACAGTGGTAATTCAAGAAGTTCTGCTAAGGAGACGAGAGCCTTGAAGATGAGGAGGAGCTTACTGGCTGGCCATCGGAAGTTGAAAGTGACCAACTGAGAGGATCATAGAAGCTGATCCTCTTACAACTACATGAGAAGTTGCTAAAGAACTCAATGCCAACCATTTGACAGTCATTTGGAATGTGAAGAAAACTGGAATCTGAAAAAAATCTGATAAAAGTGCATGGGTGCTTCTTGAGCTAACCACAAATCAAATAAAAAATAGTTTTCAAATGTCATCTTCTCTTATTCTACACAACAACGATTCATTTCTCTATTGGATTGTGACATGCAACAAAAAGTGGATTTTACATAACAACTGGCAAGGACCAACTCAGTGGTCAGACCCAGAAGAAGCTCCAAAGCACTTCTCAAAGCCCAACTTCCTCAAAAAAGGTCACAGTCACTGTCTAATAGTCTGCTGCCTGTATGATCCTCTACAGCTTTCTGAATCCCAGTGAAACCATTACATCTGAGAAGTATGCTCAGTAAATCCATGAGATGCAAAGAAAACTCCAAGGCCAGCAGCTGGGACCGGTCAACAGAAAGGACCCAATTCTCCACAATAATGCCCGAGCACGTGTGGTACAACCAACACTTCAAAAACTGAATGAACTGGGCTACAAAGTTTTGCCTCATCCGCCACATTCACCTGACCTCTCGCCAACCGACGACCACATCTTCGAGCATCTAGACAACTTATTGCAGAGAAAATGCTTCCACAACCAGCAGGAGACAGAAAGTGCTTTCTAAGAGTTCGTCAAATCCTGAAGCACGGATTTTTATGCAAAGGAACATTTTCATTTTTCTTATTCAGTCGCTAAGTCCTGTCTGACTCTCTGCAACTCAAACTGCAGCATGCCACATCTCCCTGGCCTTCACTATTTCCCAGAGTTTGCTCAAATTCATGGCCATTGAGTCAGTGATACTACCTAAACATCTCATCCTCTGCCACCCCCTTCTCCTCGTGCTCTCAATTTTTCTCAGCATCAGGGTCTTTTCTAAAGTGTCAGCTCTTTGCATCAGGTGACCAAAGTACTGGAGGTTCAGCACATCAGTCCTTCCAATGAGTATTCAGGGTTGATTTCCTTTAGGATTGACCAGTTTGACCTCCTTTCAGTCCAAGGGACTCTCAACAGTTTTCTCCAACACCACAATTTAAAAGAATCAATTCTTCAGTGCTCAGCCTTCTTTATGGTCCAACTCTCACATCCATACATGACTACTGGAAAAACATAGCTTTGACTACATGAATGTCTGTTGGCAGAGTGATATCTCTGCTTTTTAATACACTGTCTAGGTTTGTCACAGCTTTTCTACCAAGGAGCAAGCGTCTTTTAATGGCTGCAATCATAGTCCGCAGTGATTTTGGAACCCAAGAAAAGAAAATTTGTCATTGTTTCCACCTTCTCCCCCATCTATTTGCCATGAAGTGATGGGACTGGATGCCATGATCTTAGTTCCCTGAATGGTGAATCTTAAACCAGCTTTTTACTCTCCTCTTTCACCCTCATCAAGAGGCTCTTTAGTTCCTCTTCACTTGCTGCCATTAAAATAGTATTATCTGCATACCTGAGACTGCTGATATCTCTCCTGGCAATTTTGATTTCAGCTTGTGAGTCATCCAGCCTAGCCATTTCTCAGTCCAACATTTTGCAACAGGAATAAACAAACTTATTTCTCCTTGGCAAAAATGTGCTGATTGTAATGGTTCCTATTTTGATTAATAAAGATGTATTTGAGTCTAGTTACAAGGATTTAAAATTCATGGTCCAAAACCGCAATTACGTTTGCACCAACCAGCTAGCCTTAGATAATCATTCACCACAACCAAATTCAGCAAACAACACAACACTCCAATAAGCCAATTTAATTACATCAAAGGTAGTAACCTGTGTCCAGAAAAGAAACGTACCTCATTAGCTTTCTTATATCTTCACTCAATACATTTAAGTCTAGAAAAAAAGAAGGCTCAACTCTTTCAGTAAAGTTGCCTCAATCTACTGTCAAAGTAGTTGCAAAAACCTGCCTGTGGTACCAAGTAGTAGGTAAAATGAATAGGAGACAGAAGTTAACAGAAGGAATTAAAGATGGTCAACTATACATGTAAAATGGATTAACTGAAACAAAATCAACCTAAGCACAGCACTGCCAAATAAAACATGTGCTGATGAAGTGCTGAGAAGCTAACAGATAGGGGAGAAACAATCACAACTAATCAATTACTCCACAAAGCATATATTGCTAAATTTTACAGCATCAAGCGTTAAAATGTAGAAAATATTCTCCTATTAAATTCACATTGTATCTTTAAAATATATATGCTAAATGGATAAAACAGGTACTAATCCATATTCTGACAATTTTTTTCTACATGCATGAGATAATTTTAGTTATTTGAGATAATTCTCAAGTGCTGCTGCCCTTGTGTGCTCAGTTGTGTCTGACTCTTCTCAACACCATGAGCTGTAGCTCACCAGGCTCTTCTGTCCATGGAATTTTCCAGGAAAGAAAACCTGAGTGGGTTTCCATTTCCCACGCAAAGGGAATCTTCCGAATTCAGGGATTGAACCTGCATCCCTTGTGTCTCCTGCATTGGCAGGTGGATTCTTCACCATTGCACCACCCTTGTGGAAATGAAAGCCCTTAAATACTTTACCAAATCAAATGGTGTTTTGAAGTTTCTATGTCATTATACTGTAATGGGGAAACATTTTCTTCTAACTATCCCAGTGAGGAAATCTGCTTCTTAATTAGAAAAGAAGCACTCCAGAATAAATGGTAACAAAAACTTCCCAGATTCAAATAAGGGTTCTGAGGCAGAGGGGAAGACGATTTATATTAAGTGATAGGCCTACTATATCTCTAAGGAAAAATAATTCAAGGTCTTGTCTTTAACTAAATATCTGGGATAGGAGGAAGGGACAAGAATGAGTAAGAAAGATATAGAAAGACCTACTAAGGGGAGAAAGAAGGTAATACAGTAAAATTAACATTTCCAATACTTACTGTACTGTATTATTTCCACTCAACAATTAAAGCAATCTGGTATCTTTCAAATGATAAATTTTTAAGTATTTGGAAAAAAGACTTCTCTCTATTCCAAGATTAAATGAAGCTTGTACTTATTATAATTCCAAATGTCCTTCAGGCTTTCCATAACCTCCATATGAGAACACTCATGTTTTGGGACACATTAGGCCTTCAAAGAATGAAAGCTCCAAACATGTCAATTCCTACAGATGAGACTGGCGTGGCTCAGCGACTATGAGGTCTCCTTTAACTAGGTGCCTAGTTCTGTCCCTTCAATATATCCTACACCTAGTGGCAAGATTAAAGGTAACATCGTTACCAGCTGGTTATGACCTTCAAAGACAAATCCCAACCAATAAAATCTGATGCAGAGCTTGGTATCCAAGACTCCACTGGATTCTGATTCCACCAGACATGTTCTATCTACTCCTAACTACTCCAGGTCTGGATCACATACCAGAACACTCACAGTGATTCTGAAGATTCTGAATTCTGCAGCTGCTCCGTCTCTACCCAGTACTACCCTTTGATTGGGCTTCCCCAGTGGCCCTGGCTCAATGGTAAAGAATTCGTCTGTAGCACAGGTGACTTGCAGGAGACTCAGGTTCAATTCCTGGGTTGGGAAGGTC
The DNA here is from genome assembly GCF_049115385.1 of Moschus berezovskii. NCBI lineage: Eukaryota > Metazoa > Chordata > Mammalia > Artiodactyla > Moschidae > Moschus > Moschus berezovskii. The sequence continues at coordinate 162,425,155 of NC_142460.1, forward strand.
CCCTTGAGAAGAAAATGGCAACCCGTTCCAGTATTCTTGCCTGGAAATCCCCATGGACAGAGTAGCCTATTGAGCTACAGTCCATGCATGGGGTTGCTAAGAATTTGACACGACTGAGCAACTAAACAACCACCACCACCTATCAGTTATCACCACCAGGCCAATCGCTGTCGTGAGGCATTCTCTCATTGCACTTCAATCAGAAGGAACCCCTCCCTTACCAAAATTTTCCACTCCATTTTTTGTATTTCTGTTTACCCAGGTTTAAATCTTATCTTACGGTGATCTGTGAGGGTAAGAATTCTATCACACCATCTCACAATATACATAATTTCCCACAAAATACATAATACTCCCATAAAGATCTACCAATTCGCATCATGGACACCTCAAAAGACTCTATGAGAAAGACGTACATTTAAGGGAAAAAATTTTTTATACATGTTTAGATATGTCATCTTTTTATATCTACTTTGATAATCTCAGTGTTTTCAGTGAATATTTAATACATTTACAATTAAAATAAGCACTGATACAGTGGGATTCTATACATCCTCCTCCTATTTGTTCTCCACTTGAGCCAACTACTTATTCTATACTCCTATTTCTGTTCTCTTACTTTTTGCCTTCACTTAAATTTTAAAAAGTTGTTTCTCACACATTTTAAAAAATTTTAAGTATAGTTGATTTCAAATTATAGTATAGTTGGTTTCAAAGAACAGTTACGATCAAACCAGTCAATCCTAAAGGAAATCAACCCTGAATGTTCATTAGAAAGACTGATGCTGAAGCTGAAGCTCCAATACTTTGGCCAACTTAGGTGAAGAGCAACTCATTGAAAAAGACTCTGATGCTGGGAATGATTGGGGCAAGAGGTGAAGGTAGAGATGGCTGGATGGCATCACCAACTCAATAGACATGAGTTTCAGCAAACTCTAAGAGACAGAGAAGGACAGGGAAGCCTGAGATGCTGCAGTCCATGGCGTCACAAAAAGTCAGACACGACTTAGTGACTAAACAACAACACAGTTGATTTTAATGTTGTTGATTTAATGTTGTTGATTTCTGCTATAACACAGTGATTCAGTTATACATTCTATTGTTTTTCATATTCTTTTCCATTTTGATTTATCACAGGGTAATAAATACAGTTCCCTATGCTATACAATAAGACCTTGTTGTTTACCCAAACTGTATATCAAATTTTACATCTGCTAACCCCAACCTCCTGTTCCATCTCTTCCCTAATCCCAATGCCCTTGGCAAATACAAGTATGTTTTCTATGTTTGAATCTGTTTATTTCAAAGATAGGTTCATTTGTGTCATATTTTAGATTCCACATACGAGCAATATCACAGGTGGTTATTTGCCTTTCTTTTTGCGACAAATGGCATTATTTCATTCTTTTTCATGGCTGAGTAGTAGTTTATTTTATACATGTACCTTCATTGTAAACAAATATCTTCTTTATCCATTCCTGTCAATGGACATTTAGGTTGATTCCATGTCTTGGCCATTGTGAATAGTGCTGCTATGAACACAGGGGTGCATGTATCTTTTTGAATTATACGTGTGTCTGGATATATTTTTTAGCCCCTTCCACCATATGAGGCTGCAAAGAATATAATCAATCTGATTTCGGTGTTGACCATCTGGTGATGTCCATGTGTAGAGTCTTCTCTTGTGTTGTTGGAAGAGGGTGTTTGCTATGACCAGTGCGTTCTCTTGGCAAAACTCCATCAGCCTTTGCCCTGCTTCATTCCGTGCTCCAAGGCTGAATTTGCCTGTTACTCCAGGTGTTTCTCGATTTCCTACTTTTGCATTTCAGTCCCCTATAACGAAAAGGACATCTTTTTTGGGTGTTAGTTCTAAAACGTCTTGTAGGTCTTCACAGAACCATTCAATTTCAGCTTGTTCAGCATTACTTGTTGAGGCATAGGCCTGGATTACTGTGATATTGAATGGTTTGCCCTGGAAACGAACAGAGATCATTCCGTCGTTTTTGATATTTCATTCAAATACTGCATTTCGGACTCTTTTGTTGACCATGATGGTTATTCCATTTCTTCTAAGGGATTCCTGCCCTCAGTAGTAGATATAACGGTCATCTGAGTTAAATTCACCCATTCCAGTCCATTTTAGTTCGCTGATTCCTAAAATGTCAATGTTCACCCTTGCCATCTCCTGTTTGACCACTTCCAATTTGCCTTGATTCATTGACCTGACATTCCAGACACATATGCAACATTGCTCTTTACAGCATCGGACCTTGCTTCTATCACCAGTCCCATCCACAACTGGGTATTGTTTTTGCTTTGGCTCCATCCCTTCATTCTTTCTGGAGTTATTTCTCCACTGATTTCCAGTAGAATACTGGGCACCTACAGACCTGGGGAGTTCCTCTTTCAGTAACCTATCATTTTGCCTTTTCATACTGTTCGTTGGGTTCTCAAGGCAAGAATACTGAAGTGGTTTCCATGGCCTTCTCCAGTGGACCACACTCTGTCAGATGGTCAACACCGAAATCAGATTGATTATATCCTTTGCAGCCAAAGATGGAGAAGCTCTATACAGTCAGCAAAAACAAGACCAGGAGCTGACTGTGGCTCAGATCATGAACTCCTTATTGCCAAATTCAGACTTAAATTGAAGAAAGTAGGGAAAACCAGTAGACCATTCAGGTATGACCTAAATCAAATCCCTTATGATTATACAGTGGAAGTGAGAAATGGATTCAAGGGATTAGATCTGATAGAGTGCCTAATGAACTATGGACGGAAGTTCGTAACATTGTACAGGAGACAGAGATCAAGACCATTCCCATGGAAAAGAAATGCAAAAAAGCAAAATGGCTGTCTGAGGAGGCCTTACAAATAGCTGTGAAAAGAAGAGAAGCGAAAAGCAAAGAAGAAAAGGAAAGATACAAGCATCTGAATGCAGAGTTCCAAAGAATAGCAAGGAGAGAAAAGAAAGCCTTCCTCAGTGATCAATGCAAAGAAATAGAGGAAAACAACAGAATGGGAAAGACTAGGGATCTCTTCAAGATAATTAGAGATACCAAGGGAACATTTCAAGCAAAGGTGGGCTCTATAAAGGACAGAAATGGTATGGACCTAACAGAAGCAGAAGATATTAAAAAGAGGGAGCAAGAATACACAGAAGAACTGTACAAAAAAGAGCTTCAAGACCCAGATAATCACAATGGTGTGATCACTGACCTAGAGCCAGACACCTTGGAATGTGAAGTCAACTGGGCCTTAGAAAGCATCACAATGAACAAAGCCAGTGGAGGTGATGGAATTCCAGTTGAGCTATTTCAAATCCTGAAAGCTGATGCTGTGAAAGTGCTGCACTCAATATGCCAGCAAATTTGGAAAACTCAGCAGTGGCCACAGGACTGGAAAACGGCAGTTTTCATTCCAATCCCAAAGAAAGGCAATGCCAAACAATGCTAAAACTACTGAATAATTGCACTCATCTCACACGCTAGTAAACTAATGCTCAAAATTCTCCAAGCCAGGCTTCAGCAATACGTGAACTGTGAACTTCCAGATGTTCAAGCTGGTTTTAGAAAAGGCAGAGGAACCAGAGATCAAATTGCCAACATCTGCTGGATCATCGAAAAAGCAAGAGAGTTCCAGAAAAACATCTATTTCTGCTTTATTGACTACGTCAAAGCCTTTGACTGTGTGGATCACAATCAACTGTGGAAAATTCTGAAAGAGATGGGAATACCAGACCACCTGACCTGCCTCTTGAGAAACCTGTATGCAGGTCAGGAAGCAACAGTTAGAACTGGACATGGAACAACAGACTGGTTCCAAATAGGAAAAGGAGTACGTCAAGGCTGTATACTGTCACCCTGCTTATTTAACTTATACGCAGAGTACACTATGAGGAACATTGGGCTAGAAGAAGCACAAGCTGGAATCAAGATTGCCGGGAGAAATATCAATAACCTCAGATATACAGATGACACCACCCTTATGGCAGAAAGTGAAGAGGAACTCAAAAGCCTCTTGATGAAAGTGAAAGAGGAGAGTGAAAAAGTTGGTTTAAAGCTCAACATTCAGAAAACTAAGATGGTGGCATCTGGTCCCATCACTTCATGGGAAATAGATGGGGAAACAGTGGAAACAGTGTCAGACTTTATTGTTGGGGGCTCCCAAATCACTGCAGATGGTGATTGCAGCCATGAAATTAAAAGACGCTTACTCCTTGGAAGGAAAGTTATGACCAACCTAGATAGTATATTAAAAATCAAATACGTTACTTTGCCAACCAAGGTCCGTCTAGTCAAGGCTATGGTTTTTCCCGTGGTCATATATGGATGTGAGAGTTGGACTATGAAGAAAGCTGATTGCCGAAGAATTGATGCTTTTGAACTGTGGTGCTGGAGAAGACTCTTGAGAGTCCCTTGGACCGCAAGGAGATCCAACCAGTCCATTCTAAAGGAGATCAGTCCAGGGTGTTCATTGGAAGGACTGATGTTAAAGCTGAAACTCCAATACTTTGGCCACCTCATGCGACGAGCTGACTCACTAGAAAAGACTCTGATGCTGTGAGGGATTAGGGGCAGGAGGAGAAGGGGACGACAGAGGATGAGATGGCTGGATGACATCACCGACTCGATGGACGTGAGTTTGAGTGAACTCCTGGACAGGGAGGCCTGGCGTGCTGCAATTCATGGGGTCTCAAAGAGTCGGACACGACTGAGCAACTGAACTGAACCAAACTTAACCATATGGGGACATAGCAAGAAGGCACCAGCAATGAACTACAAAGAGAGTCCTCACCAGGATGTAACCATGCTGGTCCCCTTGAATTTGGACTCCAGGTGCCAGAACTGTAAGAAGTAAATTAATCTCTGTGGTAGTTTGTTAGAGCTGCTCAACAGACTAAGATATCAAACTCACCTCAAACAAGCGCAAGTCAGCAGGAACCCTGTCCCCAACTGAAAGGCAAACTGTATCACCTGGAACTAAGTCTCGTGCAAGTGTATGCTCCAATTTTCCTTCACGCACACTGTAAATAAAACAGAGATAGCCACAGCTGAAGAAAGCAAGCAAGACCACTTACTTTAAGAAATTCCTTCCAGTGGGCTTGCCTGGGAAAGATATATTGCTTTATCACACATTCACATACAAAAGGTATCTGCTGAATAAATCCATTTCTCAATAATCTCAATAAAATTAGAAGTAACAAAAATTTTAATAGTACAACATGGTATAATGAATAGAGAATGAATTTTTAATGTCAGATTAATGGTTTCTAACTTATGTTCAGACAAATCTTGGGCCACAAGGTATATTGTACTAGTCACATTTAATTTCTACTTTTAAGAGTAGAAATCCATTATCAGAAACAAGGATCATACCAATGGCATTCTGGTGGCATAAGTTTACTTAGTTCTTCAAGAGATTTTTCTGAACGATATTCCTATTTAAAATAAAAAGAATATTAGGAAAAAATATTTATAAAGAAACGCAATAAGCACATTCTTAAGAACATATGCTATGTTAGACTTAAACATTTACCTAATTTCTCCAAATTTTTATCTTTTTATTTACTTATACTCCCATGCAAAAATGCTTGTCCTTTATTAAATGATGCTAAATTATAGTGACCAAACAATCTTTTATAATCAAATATTCTCAATTCTATATTTCAATATTCAGAGTACAAACCTAAGGTCAAGTTACTGATAAGAAAGTGAAGAAAACTAATATTAGTGTAACTAAAGAGTATATAATTTTCAGTCATTAAAAGTTAAAAATTACTGAGCCTCATAATTAAGATAATTTTACTTTCAGTGTTTAATGACCAAGGAAGTCAGACAATTAAATGCAAATAACACTGGCACTGAAGATTCACACCCATGGCAACTGCAAAGGTTTGTGAAGTAAGTCTGTGTGGGAGAAACATGAATTAAACAAGCAGTGAGACATGGCTGCCCTACCCCAAGAGACATGTTTCCCACGACTCTGAATCACCCAAAGGGGAAATTCTCAGGAGCCCTAACTCTGTGAGGCTCAGTGTTCCTCCATCCATATGATCATAGCTGAGAGTCAGAGACATCCTTCAACACACTATACTACTTAGTCCAACTTCCAAGGACTGTCTCACTTCACGCAACATCACTGCTCTTTTTGTCTCATTCTGCACTAAGTACACCAACCTTTTGATCGAAGGTTAAAAAGGGAGAAGAAGGAGTAGGGAGAGTAATAGAAGTGAAAGTTGAGGTGGGGGTAGTTCTGAAATGACTGCAGTGCTAGCACTAATCAAACTGCACATCCATTACAAACATTTTCAAATAGAATATGCAAAGCTATACAAGAATAACTTAGAAATAAATCTGTCTTTACTACTAAGGCAAGAGGAAAAAATGTGAGAGTAAGGTAAATCTGTAAATATAAAAATCACAAGACACCCAGTGCAATATACAGCATAAGGAACATTATAATTTTGTATGGGGACAGATGGTTACTAGACTTATCATGGTGATCACTTCATAAGGCATACAAATATCAAATCACTATGTAGAGCACCTGAAACTAACAATATTGTATGTTAACTATACCTCAATTAAAAAAAAATTACAGACACCCCTCCCCTAACTATACCAAGGATATTAACGAGTTTAGAGGTTTTCCCAAAATTCTGTAACAGGCTAGAAAATAATCACCAGTCCTAGATCCTAGTCATGTAAGACATAAAAGCTGCCCAACCTTTACCTCCCTCTTTAAACTTCTTAGCCTTTACTCCCTACAACTACAAAGATACCTCTGTATCAAAATGATCCTTCAACATACCACCAAAAACTTGACAGCCATCTCAAACGAACACCTAAAAGTTAAATTTTAAATTTACTGTAAAGGTAGCATCAATATCTAATTATACGGAACAATTAGCTATTTTTATGGCTGCAAGGAGGTGTAATAGGGATGGGAAATGGAGATTAGAAAGGATAGTGGGGTCAGATATAAACATTAAAAGACTATAAAAAGCACTCTTTTAAAATACAGGTAAAAACACAAATATAAATAATACTAAAAAATGAAGACTTTCTGAAAGATCTCTGACAGTTTTCTGACAATGCATTAATGTAAGTCCAACAGAGAGTAAATAAGACCCTTGTACAGAGGATTTTTAATTGTCATTTGTAGAATATTTTGTTCTGTCATAAGCACATTTGGGGAAAAGGCTCACATCTGTATAAAAAAATCAGAACTATCAATCTGAAACTGGGCTTTTCATAAATGTTTCAATTTGTTCTTGAGTTTCCCTTCAAACGGACCTATCATAAAGATATTTGGCAGATGGTTTCAGCCATTAAGATTTAAGGTGTGTAACACCATTTTTGGTAAAAGTCCATACAATGTTAAAATCATCATTTTGTGGAACTTTTTTTGAGGGTAGGAGTTATTTACCAAGCTACTAAGGTCTTCAATGTTGTTGTTGTTTAGTCACTAAGTCATGTCCAACTCTTCTGCAATCCCATGGACTGTAGCCTGCCAGGATCCTCCATGGGATTTCTCAGGCAAGACTACTGGAGTGGGTTGTCATTTCCTTCTCCAGGGGATCTTCCCGACCCAGAGATCAAACCCTGCATCTCCTGCATTGGCAGGCACATTCTCTACCAGTGAGTCACCAGGTAAGTCCATAAGGTCTTCCATACAAAATGATAATTCTGTAAGAATTCTTATGAAGCAAGCCACTCCACACATCTGTAGCACTACTGGTGATGCAAAAGCGTTCCAGTTACTGGTCCAATGGGTCGGTCATTCCATGCAAATGACCATCAATGAGACTCAGCCTGGAATGACCTCTGCTAAACCAGCCTCAACCTGCCTTAAGGTAATTTTTACGTTAAAACATAAAAGAGCATTTCCTAGATACAGGATCCCTGATGGTGTACTAATGCAACTCACAAAGTTGTTGCAGATAATCTGATTCCAACCGGCTTTTTTATACTGGGTGGCTATAAAACAAATTACTAAATTAGAGATTATCACAGGACACCTGGAAGATGACAGGAAACATCCAAGGAATATATCACAGATGTGAAAATAACCACAGCCACTTAAAATATGCTCTTTCGATTATAAACATAAACTTCAAATGACATATTACAGTTTTCCTTAAACTAGAATAATTCTTCTAGTCTTATTAACGATGCTTCAAATTTTTAACCATCAATGACACCTGCCAACATTGTTCTAAAACCTGCAGAAGTTATCAGATATTTAAAGAAACATAAAACTAAGCCCATGTTTTTTATTTATGTCTACACTAGTCAACAGAAATTCAGACATTATCTCTACATTATTCACATTAATTTTTTTAACCAGGGTTCCTTTTCATATATTTTCTTTACTGTCTCAGTGCCTGAGCTGAATGGGGGAGTTCAATCCAGATCAGAACATCCCTTCCATGGATGAACGAGGAGTCTGAACCCTGACCCAATTTTTTAACTGGAAAAAATTTAAAAGTCTATTGCTGGATTTTATTTCTATCTCTGTACTTTTTGTTTCCATCTGCTTCAGTTAACTTTAAATAGAAACACCATCAAATAGCAAGCTAGATTTTCTTCATGCCACTGCCTAAATCAAAGCAGTCATGTTGGTTCCACAAACTTCCTTGAAGAGTTATTGTTTCTGAAATTATTTCAAAAACAAAGAGCAAATTATTCTGACCAACATACCCATCCCCCAATAATTACATATTTTAACATAAACCAACTTGATTTTTTTAAGCAATTAACTAAAATACCATTTTATGTTATAAAAATAGACTTACCTGAACGAAGGCGACTGTAACAACGATAAGTATTGCCTAAACAAAACAAAGAAACAACTTTTTTAAATCAGACACTGCAACTTCTGAAATAATTATTAAATTGTATTTTATTTTTCTGACTCTATCTGCAGCCCCAAGACACCAGACACTAAGCACAGGACAGCCAGGGAATGAATCACAATTCTGCCTTGAGGCCTAGAGGTGGAAAAACTCACAGCTGACAGAAGTCTTCCTCCCCAGGATGGTTTCTTAAACTCTTTGATCTCAGGATCCCTTTACAAACTGAGGACCAGCTTTTGTTTATGTGACTAATAGCTACTGATATTTACCATATTAAATATTTCTTTAATTACTGGGTTTTAACTTCTACTTTCATCTAAAAAACAGAAGCCCATTATGTTAACACATACAATATTTTTCATGAAAAACTCTTTTGCAACCCCACAGACTGTAGCCAATCAGGCTCCTCTGTCCCATGGAACTTCCCAGCAAGAATACTGGAGTGGGTTACCATTTCCTTCTCCAGAGGATCTTCCCGACTCAGGGATCAAACTCATGTCTCCTGAACTGGCAGGCGGATTCCTTACCACTGAGCTACCAGGGAAGCCCTATGAAAAATATATCCCTCCCCAAAATTGTGAGAAAAGTGGCAGTGTTTTCAATTTTTCTATCTTTGGTGTCCGCTTTAATACTGGGTTGGCCAAAAAATTCATTTGGGTTTTTCATTCTCCTATCTGCTTCTGCATTTAATTTATTGACATATGTTAATTTGGCTGAAGTATATGAAAAAAATTCAACCTCATACAGATACTGTTGGAAAGGGAGGAGTTTATTTTAAAAGGCTTTTCAAATAATTGTGGTTTTTATTCTTAGCTACTACACCAAAATTAGACAACTGCTAGTAACTTTAAAAGTAATTTGCAATGTAGAATCTAAAACTAGATCAGTGAACTTTTCATAGTCTGTTATATTAAAATCAGTCTCCTTACTATTGTGAATGAATATTTTGTATCATCATGCACAGGTCATTTAGAAAAGATTGATTACACTGGGTTATTCAAATCTTCCAAGTGTTGACACACTTTATAATTGTTAAAAAAAATCACATTCACTGAAATCACTACTGATCTCATTAGAATAAGGTCTTAAAATAGGGGAGCTATCTAGCATAAAATTTTTGCAAAGTTCTAGTTACTACTGAAAGCTTGAATTTTACCATTGGTAACAAATTCTGTCAGTCGTTTCTCTTGCAGTGAAAGGTTATTTCACTCACTTTCAAAAAAGAAATATGCCAATTATTCAAGTCTTAATAACCACAGTTTGTATATCAGTCATTCTTTGGAGTAAAAGGCTAGTTCACTTCGGCACACAACCTTTCCTTGGGATAATCACCATACCTCAATGAATACTTCCTATTTCATCACACAGAACAGTAAAAAGGTATATACTTAAGGGTCAAAATTTAGTAAAATTAATTTTTACTGTTTTAACAAAAACATTACTAAGAGAAACACTGAAAGAAAACAGTAAGTAGGAGACAGTTTATTAGATAGGTGCCGCTATCTTGACTGAGACCAAAGCTCTAACGGTTTTACCCATATCACTTTTGCTCCATTAATGCAAATGTCTACGAAAGCAGTTTTGGCCTCACATGCTCCCTAAAGGAATCTCACAGACTCCCAGGAGTACACAAGCAAAAGCTGGAGACTTCGAAGCTCTGTGTTCATTTCTCCTGTGCAGTTAGGCATAACACACTTGTGTTAATCAATGCTTAGACTTTACTATAAATTTTTATACTACAATGACACAGAGGGGCAAGGGAAAAAAGATGAAAACTAGAATAACCTAGCTGGAGAGAACAAAATCTTACATAGTAAATATACAGTACACTGTTAAATATTTTTAATTTCAAAAATGTCAGGCTTCAGTTCACCATTAGTCAAACATATTCTCAACTGGAAAGTAAAAGAAATTAAATATTTAACTGGAAAATTATTATAAAATGTTTCACATCTGTGAAATTATCAGGTTGTTAAATAATTCCCAAGGGTGCCAATCACAGACCCTTGAACATTACTTGAGATCACTGCAACTAAAACCAGAATCTAAAAAAAAAAAAAAAAACCTGAAGAAAACAATAAGGCAGCCCTCAATTCATTTTCTAAAATAAAAGCCAATCCTAATTTACACAATTAACTAACAATTTAAAAATACATATATTTTCCTTACCACAGTGATACTGACAGCATCATCAAACTGATGCATTAAAACACTGATGACTGCAGAAGCCAGAAGCAGCATAATAAGGGGATTTTTAAACTGAAAGTGAAAACAAACAGCAATTCAACAGTTTTGCATGAATGATAGTTGTATACCATCACAACAAAAGCCTTAAAAGAAGAAAACAACTATCAGGCATTATTATGTAAAACTAAGAATTGACCAATTCTTAGAATACACGTGTATTTTTAGTACATATTAATTTAACCATTAAGCTGTTCTAAATTTCTACTGGGTCTAGAATAAATGGAAAATTACTTTTAAGCTAAAGATTTATATTAAGCACTGGTTAGAATACCTAAATTATGAACTTCAAACACTCTCATCATTCCTGTATTTTAAGTAAATGGGCATAGATTACAATTCTGTAGTTGACCCACCCACCACAGGAACAACCAGATCCCACCAACCAGTGCAACCAAGAGCATAGAGTAAGATCCTCACCACAGAAGAAGCTGAATATTTTCCCAACACTGGTTTCCCTGACATTTAGCTAGCAGAGACAACAGGATCTAAAGAAATAAAACCCACAGCACCAACTCAGTCAAGAAGCTCTTAAAACAAACAAGCATCAGAACAACCCCAAATCCTTCCAGTTGGATATCCCAGCTAAACGTCAGAGCTTCGTTGCTGGAGTGCCTTCCTCTGATGAAACACTGCCAATAGCTGTCAAAGCTGCAAGATCACTTTGCGAAGAATCCATCACAGAGGACAGCCTCAGCCTCTGGATATCATTAACTCTGAAATTAGACACCACCTCCTCCTCCTTCCTTTGTGGTTCTATTCCCTGGCACAGTGTCCACAACTCTGCTTCACATCAGAATCTTGTGAAGGACTTCCAACAAATGTCCACATACACACCAGAGCAATCAAATCACAATCTCTGGGCACAGGACCCAGGCTTTAGCATTTTTAAAGCATTCCCCCAAGTGACTCTAATGCAGAGGACTGAAAATCACTGCTCTAACAAAATAAAACTACAACTGCAGTGTGGTTCAGGGTGGACAAACCACACACAAAAACTGAGTCAGAATACCTGTGTTTGAATCCAATTCCTTAATTTTTTAAGCCCCAGAGGTGCTTCATCTACTAAAATATACCTTGTATTAAAAACTGTGTAAGGATTAACCAAGAATGTATATTAAAGCACTGTGTATACTATAAAACCCGCCAACATTAGCTGTTGTTATCACACTCTGAAAGCAAGGTCCATGATCATTTTATTTGCCCCTAAAAAAGCTGTGCCGTGATGGCAGGCTCTAGACAAATGTCTGTAGAACAACAAAGATGCTGTTCTCTGTAGAGGAGTGAAGAGTCGCTCAGTGCTTTATGATTAACAACTGATATTTAATGCTAATTATTGCTTAGCAATAATTAATAGCATTAATAATTAATGCTAATTATTACTTAACTATATTACAGGCACTATTTCATTTCATTCTCACAGCAATACCATGATGCAAGTACTCCGGCTTTGAAACAGGATCAAGAAAGTAAAACATTAAATCATACTCCCCAGTGATAAGTCAAATCACTGTAATTTATAAATCTAAAATAAACTTCCTGAAGTCCTGGATGATGTGGAAATATGGTAAAGGTGAGAATACAAAAATACATATAAAAAATATTCCATTAAAAACAAGATGGACACAAAGTTCGTCCCTAAAAATTCAGTTTTCCTACTTTAGACAAATTCATTTAACAACATGGTAAATTTTGGTTCATTAACAGGCAAGGCCCCTTAGAAAAGTTAAACATAGATCTTTTTAAAAAAAGAATCTAAAGATTAGAAGGCATTACAAAGTTTCTTTACTAAAAAGAACCTGTGTGACAAACTAACTCTACTAGCTAAAAACTGGCCACAGGAAGTTTGTAAATTTTCACTAACATGCTTGTTATCAAGATAAGAAAAATCCTACAGCAAATCTTTCTGAAAAGATTAAGATATTAATAAAATATAATAGGTTGGTGCAAAAGTAGCTGCGGTTTTGCACTGTTTAACTTTGCCATTTGATACTGGAATACATTCTTAAATAAACGTGGTCATGTCAGACATCATTTTAATGCACATTCCCCACTTTCTTTTTTTGCTCATGACTTATTACTTGCCGTTTGTTTAGACTAGGGAAATGATGTTAGACAAAAAGCAAACGCGAGCAATTTTCTTGAGTTCAAAATGTAAAGCAGCGGAGACAGCTCACAACATCAATGATGCATTTGACCCAAGAACTGCTAATGAATGTACAGTGCAGTGGGGGATCAAGAAGTTTTGCAAAGGAGACAAGAGCCTTGAAGGTGACGAGCACACAGATTGGTCATCAGAAGTTAACAGCGACCAATTGAGAGGATCAGTGAAGGAGGTGATCCTACACAAGAAACTGCCAAAGAACTCAACACTGACCATTCTATGGTCATTCAGCATTTGAAGCAAATTGGAAAGGTGAAAAAACTCCATAAGTGGGTGCCTCATGAGCTGACGGCAAATCAAAAAATCATCATTTTGAAGTGTCGTCTTCTCTTTTTTATGCAATGAAAACAAACCATTTCTTGATCCGACTGTGATGTGTAACAAAAAGCAGATTTTATATGACAACTGGCAACAATCAGCTCAGTGGATGGACCAAGAAGAAACCACCAGGGAAGCCACAAGAAACTCCAAAGCACTTCCCAAAGCCAAACTCTGACCAAAAAAAGGTCAAGGTCACTGTTTGTTGGTCTGCTAAAGGTATGATTCACTACAGCTTTCTGAATCCTGGAGAAACCATTACATCTGAGAAGTATGCTCAGCAAATCCATGAGCCACACCAAAAACTGCTACAACTAAAGCCAGCATCTGTCAAAAGAAAGGGCCCAATTTTTCTGCACAACAACACCCAACCTCACAGTGCACAACCAACACTTCAAAAGTTGAACAAAGTAGGCTACAAAATTTTGCCTCATCCACCATATTCACCCGACCACTCATCAACTGACAACAACTTCTTCAAGCATCTCAACAAGCTTTTGAAGGACAAATGCTTCCACAATCAGCAGAAAGGATAAAATGCTTTCCAAGAGTTTGTCAAATCCCAAAGTATAGATTTTTATGTTACAAGATTAAACAAACTTATTTCTCATTGAAAAAAATGTGTTGATTGCAATAGTTCCTATTTTGAGTAACAAAGATGTGTTTGAGCCTACTTATAATGATTTGATATTCACCGTCTGAAACCGCAATTACTTTTTCACCAACCTAATAATTAAAAATAGCTAGTTTCTATTGATAGCTACTATCTCCTAAGATTATTATCTCCATTTTCTAGTTAAGACTCAGCAGATAATAAGGGACACACAAACTATTAATAGTAATAAAGAAAGGTGGAATTTGTAACCAGGCAGGCTGGATTCAAATGACCTTTTGTTAATTTTCTAAACTAGTCATATCACTTTAAAAAATACTAGCATTTCTATAATAAAAAAAAATATATAAGACACTTCCAAAGGAAACTACTACTATCACCTCCATGTGATACAAGCCCTTAAAGATTTACACACTAAAAATTATAGAAATTCCAACCTAATAGTAAACTCTAACAAATGAAATAAATTATGTAAAAAAAAATTTTTTAATATTATTTCCTTTCTCCATAAATAACTTCACAAAAGTAAAAAATTACATTAACAAAAATACATGTAAACTGCACAGCATGAGAAAATAAAAATATACCTGAGAAATATATTTCTTCCATAGTGGCTCATCTTCACTGATATCAAACTCATTCCAGCCATGGAAGGCTCTCCTATGACTTACTTCACATTTGTTTAAACCATTCTGAAGATCAGCCTATGAGATTTTATATATAAAAGTTACTGAAAATATTAGCAGAAAACACAAAAAAGTACTTACGTATGGTCATATTTATAGAAACTTCTGTGACAGTCAAAATTAATCTATGGGGACAAAGCATATCAGTGATTGCCTGGGGCCAGAAGCAATGGAAGGATTAGCTACAAAAAAACACGTGGAATCTATTTAGAGTGATGAAAATTTTCTACATCTTCATTGTGATGATGGCTGTATTTGCCAAAATGCAAATTGTATATTTAATGAGTACGTTGTATTCTATATAAGTTATACCTCAATAAAAAATATTAATGTAAGCAACTAGATTAATAAAAAAATTTGATTTTTATGTGGAAAGAGGAATAACACAAAGCAGTGACAATGTAGAGAAAGCAAATTGTAAGTACATTTTAACTAGTTTTCTTGGTTCCCACTGTTGTCTTACTGTCTTCTAAAATTAGTTTCTCCAAAAGATTATGCATCCTTCTTGTTCTCTGAGCCTATCAAAACTGAGGTTGGTATTAAATTTTGTTCTTAGACTGAACATTTATTCCAAGCAGAAAATCTGTGGTTCCTAAATTACTGAAAATAATGAAGTTAAGTGCTACAAACACCACCTGCATTCTTCAGTCACTACCTCTCATGACTTGTTATTTGAAACTATCATTAAAGAATGAAATTACTTGCATCTCTGAAGTAGTTTCTCTGACCAAAAGCTTTATAACAGAGGTTAATAACAGAGTCTTGTGATACCTAAATATATTTAGAGTAAGTGGCTTTAAAACAGAGTATAAATACAACCCGCCCAAAAAAAAACTCAAAAAAAAGGGGGGGGGTATGCAATGCTTTTAATGCCATCATTAAAATATGTGAATTCTGAAGAGAAAATTTTAAATATTCTTTTCCTCATGTTTCATTAGACTGTGCTTTTTAAAACTAGGAAGAGATTGAATTACATAAGCAAAATTTATTTGCAGTTCTGAACTTATACTTAGTTTTTACAGTTCAGTTCAGTCGCTCAGTCGTGTCCGACTCTCCGAGACCCCATGAATCACAGCATGCCAGGCCTCCCTGTCCATCACCAACTCCCGGAGTTCACTCAAACTCATGTCCACAGAGTCGGTGATGCCATCCAGCCATCTAATTCTCGGTCGTCCCCTTCTCCTCCCGCCCCCAACCCTTCCCAGCATCAGAGTCTTTTCCAGTGAGTCAACTCGTCACATGAGGTGGCCAAAGTATTGCAGTTTCAGCTTTAGCATCAGTAGAAAACATAAAAAAGGATAAAACTCCTAACTCCACTTATGTTAATAATTAAATTATTTCCCTAATCCCACTAATCCTCACACAGCACTAACAGTTTCCAGCAACATGAATGATCCAGAGCTGCACCGTCCTATCAGGCAACCACTAGCCACACACACCTGCAGAAGAGAAAATTTTCTCCAGAACAGAAAATTTTACTGGACAGCACTTAACTAAGTGGCTCATTCTACTATGCACTCCCTTCCTCCCCACCAAGAACTTACTTGGAGAATGCTTGCAACTTCACTGACTGGTAATTCACTTGCTTTTTTTGATGTCAGTACCGGAATCATTGTCTCATTTTCAGCATTAGGAATTTTTTGAAAACGTGCAACCTAGGAAACAAAACCAAAGGAAAAATATTTGCATATAATAAACAATTCTAATGCTGTCCAGGATAAATGAAAGTTCAAATGTTCCCAGAAACTTTTATCACAGTTAGAAAACAAATATTTTCAGACTAATAAAGAGTATCCAGTTCTATTAAGTTAATTTTATACTAACATGCTATTCTAAAAAGCACATTTCCGAAAATAAGCTACCAGTGAAAGCTAGAACACAAAATAATTTTCATACTACAAAAAAAGATGCTATTTCTACACCAAATTAATCAGTAAAAAGTAAAACAGATGTCCTGTCTAGCAGATTCCAATCGTTACACAGAGTCATAATCCTCTAAACTCATTATGTTTAACATGAGGTACAAGGAACAGCTAAGCTTGTTCCATTTTAACTACTACTGTTGATCAGCTCATTTCTGAACTATCCGGACACCAGGCTACTCTGCCAAAGCACCATCACAGAACATGAGACTTACAGATCGATTCCCAAATAGAGGAAATGGAAAGCAGGGAGATCAGACAAGCAAAGGACACACAGGTGGAGTGAAGGGATGAGCAGAATGAATCTTAGAGATGAGGGTAACCATGACACCTACATGATGTAGCTTCATAAACAAATATCTACAGACGGTGTTTTAACACAGTTCTAGAAATAAATCCCCAGACAAAGCTTTGACAAAGTATGTGAAAGAGAGACAAAAGCTACACACTGAAACTTCAGAGAGAAAACAATTAAGCTGCCTGCCCCACATCCACTGATTTAAACAATACTGAAAATGAAGCGATCATCTTAATACCAAGACACGAATCTTGAAGCTATCAGGTGAAATGTTTTCAATCTTGAATAATCAACAAACTTAGGCTAAAATATTTTCCTAAAAACAATTTTAAGACAACATAAAAGGTCAAAGAATAATAATTTGTTTCTATTATCATAAAGGGTCACTATAGAGGCCTCTATTCATTAAAAAAAAAAAAAAGTTGTACTCCAAAAAATAGTAAATAGCAATAGCAATGTAAATAACCAACTTTTGGAACAATCATATGCATGTTTTCTAATCCCACCTATTACAAAGGTAATAAATATTTAAGTATTTTAAAGAAAAAAGCAAAACAATTTTTCCTTTAATGATATCAGTGACCAAAAATTCTTAAGAAATTGAAAACAGATTACCTTTCTCAACATGGTTATTTTATCTTGTGAAATAATTAAGATGGATCAAATATGTTTCCATTGCCTGCAGTGACAACGAGACTAAGAAAATTTTTATTTCTAAGGTTCATATATATCAGTTTCTTCATATGTGAGGATAAATAGTACCTAAACTAAAGTCATGCTCAAAATTCTCCAAGCCAGGCTTCAGCAATATATGAACCGTGAACTCCCAGATGTTCAAGCAGGTTTTAGAAAAGGCAGAGGCACCAGAGATCAAATTGCCAACATCCGCTGGATCATGGAGAAAGCAATAGAGTTCCAGAAAAACATCTATTTCTGCTTCATTGACTATGCCAAACCCTTTGACTGTGTGGATCACAATCCACTGTGGAACATTCTGAAAGAGATGGGAATACCAGACCACCTGACCTGCCTCTTGGGAAACCTGTATGCAGGTCAGGAAGCAACAGTCAGAACTAGACATGGAACAACAGACTGGTTCCAAATAGGAAAAGGAGTACTTCAAGGTTGTACATTGTCACATTGTCATAATTATTTAAATTATATGCAGAGTACATCATGAGGAACGCTGGGCTGGAAGAAGCACAAGCTGGAATCAAGATTGCTGGGAGAAATATCAATAACCTCAGATATGCAGATGACACCACCCTTATGGCAGAAAGTGAAGAGGAACTCAAAAGCCTCTTGATGAAAGTGAAAGAGGAGAGTGAAAAGGTTGGCTTGAAGCTCAACATTCAGAAAATCACTTCATGGGAAATAAATGGGGAAACAGTGGAAACAGTGTCAGACTTTATTTTTGGGGGCTCCAAAATCACTGCGGATGCTGATTGCATCCATGAAATTAAAAGACGCTTACTCCTTGGAAGGAAAGTTATGACCAACCTAGATAGCATATTAAAAAGCAGAGACATTACTTTGCCAACCAAGGTCCATCTAGTCAAGGCTATGGTTTTTCCAGTGGTCATATATGGATGTGAGAGTTGGACTGTGAAGAAAGCTGATCGCTGAAGAATTGATGCTTTTGAACTGTGGTGCTGGAGAAGACTCTTGAGAGTCCCGTGGACTGCAAGGAGATCCAACCAGTTCATTCTAGAGGAGATCAATCCTGGGTGTTCATTGGAAGGACTGATGCTAAAGTTGAAACTCCAATACTTTGGCCACCTCAGGTGACGAGTCGACTCACTGGAAAAGACTCTGATGCTGGGAGGGATTGGGGGCGGGAGGAGACGGGGACAACAGAGAATGAGATGGCTGGATGGCATCACCAGCTCGATGGACATGAGTTTGAGTGAACTCCGGGAGTTGGTGATGGACAGGGAGGCCTGGCGTGCTGTGATTCATGGGGTCGCGGAGAGTCGGACACGACTGAGCGACTGAACTGAACTGAACTGAAAGTTGTTTGAGGATTACATCCATTAATGGAGCATTCACCCAACTAGTAATAAGCACTGAAATAGCTGTTTTTCCCAAAACTAATATTTATATGTACATTCTCAATAATATAATGAGCTCAGTGAAGAAGCAAATTATTAAGGTTAACAAAGCTAGATTTGCAACAGTTCTTCTATTAAACATATCACTACTCATAAAAACACTTTTTAAAAAGTTATCCTTTGGCAGTTGATACATAAATAGGGTCTATGTTGGAATACACTACATAAAATCCCTCAGGAGCATTACATGGGCCCAAAAGAGGTCAAAAGAAAGAAGAGAGACTATTTCATTTCATAAAGGATAAGATAACTCTCTAAACATAAGAAAGGAAGAGGGCAACCCAAAACCAAAGGGTGACTTTACAGAAGACCAACACCAGGACTTAGAATGAAGAGTGCCCGATGCTAGGGATGGTGGCAGAGCTGGATGGCCATCCACGGTAAGAACCACTTTCCACAACATAGCGGGCACACAGCACAGAAAATTCTTGGTCAAAGGCAGTGATGCTAACTGTATTTATGCTCCCTAGACTCCATGTCAACTTAAAACTATGAAATCATTAAGTTTAAACCTGTTATCTTTTTAAGCAAATGTTACTGACATTGACCAACTTTGATGGGTTTTAGCTATATAGATCATAGGAATATTTTATCAAATCAAGATCCTCTATGACCCACGTCCTAGAGTAATGGAAATAAAAACAAAAGTAAACAAGTTGAACCTGAATAAATTCAAAAGCTTTTGCACAGCAAAGGAAACTATAAGCAAGGTGAAAAGACAACCCTCAGAATGGGAGAGAATAATAGCAAATGAAACAACTGACAAAGGATTAATTCCCAAAATATACAAGCAGCTCATACAACTCAATACCAGAAAAACAAACAGCCCAATCAAAACGTGGGAAAAAGAACTAAACAGACATTTCTTCAAAGAAGTCATACAGATGACTAACAAACACATGAAAACATATTCAACATTGCTCATTATTACAGAAATGCAAATCAAAACTACAATGAGGTATCACCTCACACCAGTCAGAATGGCGATCATCAAAAAGTCTACAAACAATAAATGCTGGAGAGGGTGTGGAGAAAAGGGAACGCTCTTGCACTGTTGGTGGGAATGTAAATTGATACAGTCACTATGGAAGACGGTATGGAGATTCCCTAAAAAACTAGGAATAAAACCACCATATGACCCAGCAATCCCACTCCTAGGCATGTACCCTGAGGAAATCAAAACTGAAAAAGACACATGTATCCCACTGTTCACTGCAGCACTATTTACAATAGCTGGAACATGGAAGCAACCTAGATGTCCATCAACAGATGAATGGATAAAGAAGTTGTGGTACATACACACAATGGAATATTACTCAGCCATAAAAAGGAATGCCTTTGAGTCAGTTCTGATGGGGTGGATGAACCTAGAACCTATTGTACAGAGTGAAGTGAGTCAGAAAGAGAAAGATAAGTATCGTACCCTAACGCATAAAAATGGAATCTAGAAAAACAGTACTGAGGAGTTTATTTGTGGGGCAGCAGTGCAGAGACAGACATGGAGAACAGACTTACAGAAATGGGGAGATGGGAGGAGAGGGTGAGATGTAAGGAAAGCATAACATGGAAACTTACATTGTATATGTAAAATAGGCAGCGGATGGGAATTTGCTGTATGGCTCAGGAACTCAAACAGGGGCTCTGTGTCAACCTAGAGGGTTGGGATGGGGAGGGAGATGGGAGGGAGGTTCAAAAGGGAGGGGACATAGGTATACCTATGGTTGATTCATGTTGAGGTCTGACAGAAAATAACAAAATTCTGTAAAGCAATTATTCTTCAATTAAAAAAAAGAATATTTTAATTTGTTCATTGCTCTTTCAACAAACACCTGCATTTATTGAGAATCTGACTCTGCGCTCAGCCCTTAGAACTTAACAAAGAGCAAAATGAGGAGGAGGACAGCTGGAGGGAAGACAGACACTAACAAGAATAGCACAAAGGAAGAGAAACTGAAATAGTCACTAAGGCAGAGCCAAAGCCGGAATGACACACAGCCATGGATGTGTCTGCAGGTGAAAGTGAAGGCTGATGCTGTAGAAAAACAATACCGCATAGGAACATGGAATGTTAGGTCCATCAGTCAAGGTAAATCAGAAGCGGTCAAACAGGAGATAGAAAACGTGAACATCAACATTTTAGAATCACTGAACTAAACTGGATGGGAAAGGGTGAATTTAACTCAGATAACCATTATGGCAAGCCACTCCAGTACTATTGCCTAGAAAATCCCATGGATGGAGGAGCCTGGTAGGCTGCAGTCCGTGGGGTCGCTAAGGGTCGGACACGACTGAGCGACTTCACTTTCACTTTTCACTTTCCACTTTCACACGTTGGAGAAGGAAATGGCAACCCACTCCAGTGTTCTTGCCTGGAGAATCCCAGGGACGGGGGAGCCTGGTGGGCTTCCATCTATGGGGTCACACAGAGTCGGACACGACTGAAGTGACTTAGCAGCAGCAGCAGCAGCAGCAACCATTATATCTACTACTGTGGGAAAGAATCTCTTAGAAGAAATGGAGTAGCCCTCATAGTCAACAAAAGAGTCTGAAATGCAGTACTTGGGAGCAATCTCAAAAATGACAGAATGATCTCTGTTAGTTTCCAAGGTAAAACATTCACTATCACAGTAATCCAAGTCTATGCCCAAACACTAACATCAAAGAAGCTTATATTGAATGGTTCTATGAAGATTTACAAGACCTTCCAGAACTAACATCACAAAATAGATATCCTTTTCATCATAGGGGACTGGAATGCAAAAGAAGGAAGTCAGGAGATACCTGGAGTAACAGGCAAGTTTGGCCTCGGAGTACAAAATGAACAGGCAAAGATTAACAGAGTTTTGCCAAGAAAGCACACTGATCATAGCAAACATCCTCTTCCAATGACGTGAGGCAACTCATGGACAACACCAGATGGTTAACACTGAAATCAGATTGATCATATTCTTTGGAGACAAAGATGGAGAAGCTCTAAACAGTCAGCAAAAACAAGACTGAGAGCTGACTGTGGCTCAGATCATGACTTACGGCAAAATTCAGACTTGGATTTGAAGAAAGTAGGGAAAACCACTAGGTCATTCAGGTATGACCTAAATCAAACCCCCGAAGAGGTGGCAAGAATACACAGAAGAACTGTACAAAAAAGATCTTCATGACGAAGATAATCACGATGGCGTGATCACTCACCTGGAGCCAGACATCTTGGAATGTGAAGTCAAGTGGGCCTTAGAGAGCATCACTACGAACAAAGCTAGTGGAGGTGATGGAATTCCAATTGAGCTATTTCAAATCCTGAAAGATGATGCTGTGAAAGTGCTGCACTCAATATGCCAGCAAATTTGGAAAACTCAGCAGTGGCCACAGGACTGGAAAAGGTCAGTCTTCATTCCAATCCCAAAGAAAGGCAATGCCAAAGAATGCTCCAACTACCACACAATTGCACTCATCTCACACGCTAGTAAAGTCATGCTCAAAATTCTCCAAGCCAGGCTTCAGCAATATGTGAACCGTGAACTCCCAGATGTTCAAGCAGGTTTTAGAAAAGGCAGAGGCACCAGAGATCAAATTGCCAACATCCGCTGGATTATGGAGAAAGCAAGAGAGTTCCAGAAAAGCATCTATTTCTGCTTCATTGACTATGCCAAAGCCTTTGACTGTGTGGATCACAATAAACTGTGGAACATTCTGAAAGAGATGGGAATCCCAGACCACCTGACCTGCCTCTTGAGAAACCTGTATGCAGGTCAGGAAGCAACAATTAGAACCATACATGGAACAACAGACTGGTTCCAAATAGGAAAAGGAGTACGTCAAAGTTGTATATTGTCACCCTGCTTATTTAACTTCTATGCAGAGTACATCATGAGGAACACTGGGCTGGAAGAAGCACAAGCTGGAATCAAGATTGCTGGGAGAAATATCAATAACCTCAGATATGCAGATGACACCACCCTTATGGCAGAAAGTGAAGAGGAACTCAAAAGCCTCTTGATGAAAGTGAACGAGGAGAGTGAAAAGTTTGGCTTGAAGCTCAACATTCAGAAAACGAAGATTATGGCATCTGGTCCCATCACTTCATGGGAAATAGATGGGAAAACAGTGGAAACCGTGTCAGACTTTATTTTTTTGGGCTCCAAAATCATTGCAGATGCTGATTGCAGCCATGAAATTAAAAGATGCTTACTCCTTGGAAGGAAAGTTATGACCAACCTTGATAGCATATTAAAAAGCAGAGACATTACTTTGCCAACCAAGGTCCATCTAGTCAAGGCTATGGTTTTTCCCGTGGTCATGTATGGATGTGAGAGTTGGACTGTGAAGAAAGCTGATTGCCGAAGAATTGATGCTTTTGAACTGTGGTGTTGGAGAAGACTCCTGAGAGTCCCGTGGACTGCAAGGAGATCCAACCAGTCCATTCTAAAGGAGATCAACCCTGGGTGTTCATTGGAAGGACTGATGCTAAAGCTGAAACTCCAATACTTCGGCCACCTCATGCGACGAGTTGACTCACTGGAAAAGAGTCTGATGCTGGGAGGGATTGGGAGCGGGAGGAGACGGGGACGGCAGAGAATGAGATGGCTGGATGGCATCACCGACTCGATGGTCATGAGTTTGAGTGAACTCCGGGAGTTGGTGATGGACAGGGAGGCCTGGCGTGCTGTGATTCATGGGGTCGCAAAGAGTCGGACACGACTGAGTGACTGAACTGAACTGATGATTATACAGGGAAAGTGACAAATAAAATCAAGGGATTATATCTGACAAAATGCCTGAAGAACTATGGACGGAGGTTCCAAACATTGTACAGGAAGCAGTGACCAAAACCATTCCCAAGAAAAAGAAATGCAAGAAGGCAAAAGTTGTCTGATGAGGCCTTACAAATAGTTGAGAAAAGAAGAGAAGCAAAGGGCAAAGGAGAACACAAAGGAGAAAGGGAAAGATACACCCATCTGAATGCAGAGTTCCAAAGAACACAAAGATAGGTAAGAAAGCCTTCTTAAGTGATCAATGCAAAGAAATAGAGGAAAACGATAGAATGGGAAAGACCAAAGATCTCGTCAAGAAAACTGGAGATACCAAGGGAACATTTCATGCAAAGATGGACACAAGAAAGGAGAGAAATGCGTACCTAACAAAAGTAGAAGAGATTAAGAAGAGGTATGATTACAAAGAAGAACTGTACAAAAAAGGTCTTAATGACCTGGAAAACCACACGCTGTGATCACTCACCTAGATCCAGACATCTTGGAGTGTGAACTGAAGTGGGCCTTAGGAAGTACTACTACAAACAAAGCTAGTGGAGGTGATGAAATTCCAGCTGAACTGTTTCAAGTCCTAAAAGATGATGCTATGAAACTGTTGTACTCAATATGCCAGCAAATTTGGAAAACTCAGCAGTGGCCACAACCCTGGAAAAGGTCAGTTTTCATTCCAATCCCAAAGAAGGGTAATGCCAAAGAATCTTCAGACGACTGTACAATTGTACTCGTTTCACGTGCTAGCAAGGATCAAAATCCTTCAAGCTAGGCTTCAACAGTACATGAACCATGAAATTTCAAATGTTCAAGCTGGATTTAGAAAAGGCAGAGGAACAAGAGAACAAATTGCCAACATGTGCTGAAGCACAGAAAAAGCAAAGGAATTCCTGAAAAACACCTACTTCTGCTTCACTGACTATGCCAAAGCCTTTGACACTGTGGATCACAACAAACTGTGGAAAATGTCTTCAAGAATGGAAATACCAGATCACCTTATTTGCCCCCCTGAGAAACCTGTATGCAAGGTCAAGAAGCAACAGTTAGAACTGGACATGGAACAATAGACTGGTTCCAAATCAGGAAAGGAGTACGTCAAGGCTGTATATTGTCACCCTGCTTATTTAACTTTTATGCAGAGTACATCATGAGAAATGCCAGGCTGGATAAATCACAAACTGAAATCAAAATTGCCAGGATAAGTATCAATAACCTCAGATATGCAGATGACACCACCCTTATGGCAGAAAGTGAAGAGGAACTAAAGAACCTCTTGATGAAGATGAAAGAACAGAGCGAAAAAGCAGGCTTAAAACTCAACATTCAAAAAACTAAGGTAATGGCAACTGGTCCTACCACTTCATGGCAAACAGATGTGGAAAAAATGGAAACAGTGACAGAGTTTACTTTCTTCAGCTCCAAAATCAAGGTAGACGGTGACTGTAGCCATAAAATTAAAAGATGCTTGCTCCTTGGAAGAAAAGCTATGACAAACCTAAACAGTGTATTAATAAAAAGCAGAGACATCACTTTGCCTACACAGGTCTGTATAGTTAAAGCTATGGTTTTTCCAGTAGTCATGTATGGATGTGAGAGTTGGACCTATAAGGACAGCTGAAGGCCACAGAATTGATGCTTTCAAAATGTGATGCTGGACAAGACTCTTGAGAGTCCCTTGGACAGCAAGGAGATCAAACCAGTCAATCCTAAAGGAAATCAACTCTGAATATTCACTGGAAGGACTGATGCTGAAGCTCCAATACTTTGGCCACCTGATGGGAAGAGCTTACTCACTGGAAAAGACCCTAAGGCCAGGCAAGACTGAAGGCAGCAGAGAGACGAATCAGAGGATAAGATGGCTGGTTGGCATCACAAACTCAATGGACTTAAGTCTGAACAAACTCCAGTGGACAGTAAAGGACAGGGAAGCCTGCAAATTGCAGTGCATGGGGTCACAAAGAGTCAGACACAAGAGAGTGACCAAAAAACAACAAGAAAGAAGGCTTCCCTGGTGGCTCACATGGTAATGAGTCTCCCTACAATGCAGGGAGTTCAACCCCTGGGTCAGGAAGATCCCCAGAGAAGGGAATGGCTACGCACTTCAGTATTCCTGCCTGGAGAAATCCACAGATGGAGTAGCCTGGCAGGCTATAGTCCATGGAGTCACAAAAAGTGAGACACGACTGAGTGATTAACACACGCACATGAAGGAGAAGTCCACAGCTAAGGGCACTTACAGTCAGAGACATAAGGAACTACAACCAAGGCAGGTAAGGTCTGATGAGGAAGTGATGCTTCTGGACCTGAAAGGCAAGAAGCTGCCTGAGGCCGGGGATGGTAAGAACGAAGGAACTAAGCACGTGAGGGAGGGGGAGCACTGTGAGAGTGAGGCACTGAAGAAGGCCAGCATTCATCCACTCAATCAATTCAGATCCTTGGCACATAATCAGTGCTTATTCTTCTTGGTACCAGCGACACAAAAGTGACTGAAGAGCTAAGAACTCTGGCCTCATGAAGCCACATACCAATAGGGAGCAAAGGACCGTGAATGATACGTTACACAATAAATGTTCTAGTGAACAAAAAAAGGATAAGCAGGGGAGTTGTTTCACTTTACATGAGGGGAGGTGGGACATGGCAGGGCAAGAAGAACGTTCCCGTAAGGTGATGTTTGAGCAGGAACCTGAAAGAAGCAAGGGAACCACCTACTGGACATCTAGGTAGAAATGTTCAGGAAGAAGGTATACATGCATCCAGGAGACGTCCAGGCTGAAACAAACATGTACTGTCACAAGAATACAAATGGTATTAAATCTGAGAATAAACATGCACATGAGCACAAAAAAAAGCATGAGGCTGATCCGAGGGAATCTTCCCAAAAGACAGAAATGAATTAAGAGGAGAACCAAAAGAGAAGTATTTAAAGGGGAGTGTAAAGGACTGGGCCAAATGTTACTGAAAAGATAAGAACTGAGAACGAACCACAGGACTTGGTGACAAGGAGACAGAGAGATGAGTTTCAATGCAGAGAATCATAGAGCCCAAAAATCAGACAGGAGTGGGTTCAGAGGAAATAGCAGAGAGAAATTAAGGACAGCAAGTGTAAATAATTCTTTCCCACTTTGATGCAAAAGAGGAGCAGGGAAATGGGATTATAGATGGAATGAAATGGAGGGTCAAGAGTTGTTTGTTTGTTTTTTAATTGGAAGAAATAACATCATGTTTGTATGTTGATTACAATGACAACTGATAACAAAGAAGAGAGATAGGACAGAGTTAGCTGATAAACTCACCTTCTGAACTACATGACAGGGGCTAGCCTTGGATAAGGGGGTAGACACAATTCATTCCGTTACAAGCAGGAAGACAGAGTAACACAGGTAACATGCAGGCACACTGGCAGCTATGGTGGACAGAATATATTAAAATACTCCTCTGAGAAGTATCTGGATCGAAGAAATCAAGACAACACATTGGGTTGGCCAAAAAGTTCCTTTGGTTTTAAAGTAAAAATAAAAGACACATTTTCACCAAGAACTTTACAGAACATGTATTTACCATTTTGTTCCACTACCCTCTGCCATTTTTCAGACAACTTCAGAATTCCATTTTCCCAAAATTTTTTATCTTTTCAGAAAATGGAACTGAAATTTTTTCCATTAAGAGAATTTTGTAAAGACTGAAATAAATAGAAATCTGATCTGAAGGTGCAACATCTGGTGAATACCATGGATGAATCAGAACGTCCCAGCCAAGATGTAACATTTCTCCCTGGTCATCAAAGAAACATGCTATTTTGCACTATCCTGATAGAAGATCATGCATTTCTGTTCACTAATTTCAGACATGTTTCATTCAGTGCTGTTGTCAGGTGGTCTAATTGGGAACAGTACTTGTTGGAATGAATCACTTGGTTTTCCAGGAGTTCATAACAGAGGACTCCCTTCCAATCCCATCACATACGACATCACCTTCTTTGGATGAAGACTGGCCTTTGGTGTGGTTGGTCGTGGTTCATTTCATTTGCCCCATGGTCTCTTCTGTTAACCATGATCATACAATATTCACTTTTCCTCACCCATCACAATTTATTGTAAAAATGAAACATTTTCATTACAGTAGAGAACTGCATGAGGAAATAGGAAGGCTTTTTCCGCTTGTGTGGAAACCAAACATGAAAGCAATTAACAAATTAACAAGCTGGACTTCCGGTTCAAGATGGCAGAGTAGAAGGACATGAGCTCATCCCCTCCTGCAAGAGCACGAGAAGTGCGACTAGATACTGAACAACTATCAACAGGTGGACACTGGAGCCCACCAAAAAAAGATACTCCATGTCCAAAGACAAAGAAGAAGCTGCAGCGAGACAGTGGGAGGAGTAAAATCACAATAAAATCAAATACCATACTTGCTGGAGAAGTGACCCAAACCCTAGAGAACAATAATATCAAAGAAGTTCTCATACTGTTATGAAGGTTCTGAACCCCATGTCAGGCTTCCAAGCCTGTGCATCTGACAAAGAGACTGGCAATTCCCAGGGAATCTGGCCTTGAGTGTCAGCAGGATTTGATTACAGGACTTCCCGGGGACTGGGGAAAAAGAGACTCCAGTCTTGGAAGGCACAAACAAAATTTTGCATGAACCAAGACCCAGAAAAAATGAGCAGTGACCCCACAGAAGACTGAGCCAAAACTAACTGCTAGTGTTGGACGGCCTGCTGTGGAGACGTGGGTCGGGAGGGGCTCACCACAGGGACAGGGGTCACTGCAAGGTCCCCCTTGGTGTAAAACCTCTTGGCAGTTCACCACTAAGCCTACCATAGAGACAACTCTACACATGGACATCACCATATGGTTAACACTGAAATCAGACTGATTATATTCTTTGCAGCCGAAGATGGAGAAGCTCTATACAGTCAGCAAAAACAAGACCAGGAGCTGACTGTGGCTCAGATCATGAACTCCTTATTGCCAAATTCAGACTTAAATTGAAGAAAGTAGGGAAAACCAATAGACCATTGAATTATGACCTAAATCAAATCCCCTACGATTATACAGTGGAAGCTACAAATAGATTCAAGGGATCAGATTTGACAAAGTACCTGAAGAACTATGGAAGGAGGTTCGTGATACTGTACAGGAGGAAGTGATCAAGACCATCCCCATGAAAAACAAATGCAAAATGGCAAAATGGTTGTCTGAGGAGGCCTTACAAATAGCTGAGAAAAGAAGAGAAGCTAAAGACAAAGGAGAAAAGGAAAGATACACCCGTCTGAAAGGAGAGTTCAAAAGACTTGCAAGGAGAGGTAAGAAAGCCTTCCTCAAGGATGAGTGCAAACAAACAGAGGAAAACAACAGAATGGGAAAAATCACAGATCTCTTCAAGAAAATTAGAGATACCAAGGAAATATTTCATGCAAACATAGGCACAATAAAGGAAAGAAACGTATGGACCTAACAGAAGCAGAGGATATTAAGAAAAGGTGGCAAGAATACACAGAAGAACTATACAAAAAAGATCTTAATGACCAGATAACCACAATGGTGAGATCACTCACCTACAGCCAGACATCCTGGAATATGAAGTCAAGTGGGCCTTAGGAAGCATCACTATTAACAAACCTAGTGGAGGTGATGGAATTCCAGCTGAGCTATTTCAAATCCTAAAGGATGATGCTGTGGAAGTGCTGCACTCAATATGCCAGCAAATTTGGAAAACTCAGCAGTGGCCACAAGAAAAGGTCAGTTTTCATTCCACTCCCAAAGAAGGGTAATGGCAAAGAATGTTCAAACTACCGCAAAATTGCACTCATTTCACATGCTAGCAAAGTAATGCTCACAATTCTCCAAGCGAGGTTTCAACACTATGTGAACCAAGAACTCCCAGATGTTCAAGAGGATTTAGAAAAGGCAGAGGAACCAAATCAAATTGCCAACATCCACTGGATCATAGAAAAAGCAAGAGTTCCAGAAAACCATCTACTTCTCCTTACTGACTAGGCCAAAGACTCTGACTGTGTCGATTACAACAAACTGTGGAAAATTCTTCAAGAGTTGGGAATACCAGACCACCCCATGATGATGAACTAGATTTCTATTTTGTCTTATATGCTAAATAGTAACACTATTCACCCTGTTAAAGAATAATAAGAGACTCGTTATAACAAATGGTGCTGGGACAACTGTTTAACCATACAAAAAAATAAAATAATGCTGTACCCCTCCTCACACCACATATAAAAATTAACTCAAATTGGTCAAAGACTTAACGTAAGAGCTTAAACTATAAAACTCTTAGAAGACAAAGACTTAAATCTTCTTGATCATGATGCCCTAGGCATAACACAAAAAGAAATTTAAAAAAAAATTTGATCATTAAAATTGCAAAATTTGTACTGCAAAGGACATCATCAAGAAAGTTATTTATAAAGCTAATTCACAGAATGAGGGAAAATACCTGTAGGTCACTCATCTGTTCGGGGGCTTATATCTCAATAAATAAACTCTTCAGTTCACTTCAGCTCAGTCGCTCAGTCATGTCCAACTCTTTGCAACCCCATGAACTGCAACACACCAAGCCTCCCTGTCCATCACCAACTCCCAGAGTTCACCCAAATCCATGTCCATTGAGTCGGTGATGCCATCCAACCATTTTGTCCTCTGTCATCCCCTTCTCCTCCTGCCCTCAATCTTTCCCAGCATCAGGGTCTTTGCAAATGAGTCAGCTCTTCGCATCAGGTGGCCAAAGGATTGGAGTTTCAGCTTCAGCATCAGTCCTTCCAATGAACACCCAGGACTGATCTCCTTTAGGATGGCCTGGCTGGATCTCCTTGCAGTCCAAGGCACTCTCAAGAGTCTTCTCCAACACCACAGTTCAAAAGCATCAATTCTTCGGCGCTCAGCTTTCTTTATAGTCCAACTCTCACATCTGTACTTGACCACTGGAGAAACTATAGCCTTGACTAGATGAACTTTTGTTGGCAAAGCAATGTCACTGCTTTTTAATATGCTGTCTAGGTGGTCATAACTTTTCTTCCAAGGAGCAAGCATCTTTTACTTTCATGGCTGCAGTCACCATCTGCAGTGATTTTGGAGCCCAGAAAAATAAAGTCAGCCACTGTTTCTACTGTTTCCCCGTCTACTTGCCATGAAGCAATGGGACCGGATGCCATGATCTTAGTTTTCTGAATGTTGAGCTTTAAGCCAACTTTTTCACTCTCCTCTTTTACTTTCATCAAGAGGCTCTTTAGTTCTTCTTCACTTTCTGCCATAAGGGTGGTGTCATCTGCATATCTGAGGTTATTGATATTTCTCCCGGCAATCTTGACTCCAGCTTGTGCTTCATCCACCCCAGCGTTCCTCATGATGTACTCTGCATATAAGTTAAATAAACAGGGTGACAATATACACCCTTGATGTACTCCTTTTCCTATTTGGAACCAACCTGTTGTTCCATGTCCAGTTCTAACTGTTGCTTCCTGACCTGCATACAGGTTTCTCAAGAGGCAGGTCAGGTGGTCTGGCATTCTCATCTCTTTCAGAATTTTCCAAAGCGTATTATGATCCACACAGTCAAAGGCTTTGGCGTAGTCAATAAAGCAGAAATAGATGTTTTTCTAGATCTCTCTTGCTTTTTCAATGATCCAACAGATGTTGGCTATTTGATCTCTGGTTCCTCTGCCTTTTCTAAAACCAGCTTGAACATCTGGAAGTTCATGGTTCACATATTGCTGAAGCCTGGCTTGGAGAATTTTGAGCATTACTTTACTAGCGTGTGAGGTGAGTGCAATTGTGTGGTAGTTTCAGCATTCTTTGGCATTGTCTTTCTTTGGGATTGGAATGAAAACCGAACTTTTTCCAGTCCTGTGGCCACTGCTGAGTTTTCCAAATTTGCTGGCATATTGAGTGCAGCACTTTCACAGCATCATCTTTCAGGATTTGAAATAGCTCAACTGGAATTCCATCACCTCCACTAGCTTTCTTCATAGTGATGCTTCCTAAAGCCCACTTGACTTCACATTCCAGGATGTCTGGCTCTAGGTGAGTGATCACACCATCATGATTATCTGAGTTGTGAAGATCTTTTTTGTACAGTTCTTCTGTGTATTCTTGCCACCTCTTCTTAATATCTTCTACTTCTGTTAGGTCCATACCATTTCTGTCCTTTACTGAGCCCATCTTTGCATGAAATGTCCCCTTGGTATCTCTAATTTTCTTGAAGAGGTCTCTAGTCTTTCCCAGTCTATTGTTTTCCTCTATTTCTTTGCATTGATCACTGAGGAAGGCTTCCTTATCTCTCCGTGCTATTCTTTGGAACTCTGCACTCAAACGGGTATATCTTTCCTTTTCTTCTTTGCTTTTTGGTTGTCTTCTTTTCACAGCTGTATGTAAGGCCTCCTCAGACAGCCATTTTGCATTTTTGCATTTCTTTTTCTTGGGGATGGTCTTGATCCCTGTCTCCTGTACATTGTCACGGACCTCCGTCCAGAGTTCATCAGGCACTCTATTAGATCTAGTCCCTTAAATCTATTTCTCACTTCCATTGTATAATCATAAGGGATTTGATTTAGGTCATATCTGAATGGTCTATTGGTATTCCCTACTTTCTTCAATTTAAGTCTGAATTTGGCAATAAGGAGTTCATGATCTGAGCCACAGTCAGCTCCTGGTCTTGTTTTTGCTGACTCTATAGAGCTTCTCCATCTTTGACTGCAAAGAATATAATCAATCTGATTTCAGTGTTGACCATCTGATGATGTCCATTAGTATGGACACCAACATCATTAGTCATGAGGCAAATAGATATCAGAACCACAATGAGGTAACATCACACCCACTAGGATAGTTACACTTAAAAAGACAAAAATAAGAAATGCTGGAGAGAATGCATAAAACCTGGAGCCCCCATATACTGCTGGTGAACTGCTAAAAGGTACAACCACAGAGGAAAAGTTTGGCACCTGCTACTTACTTATTATGTTATTATGCAAACATTTCAGCTTAAAAACTTTTGAGCCACTTAATAATGCTTCAATTCTGACAATTATAAAATGCAAATAAGTTCAGAGAAGTTTAGTCGAATGTAACCTTCTTAACCATCCAAAAGTAAACCATTTTAAGAGATACTATGTCTTTCACATGTTATTTAGAAATTCACGTCTACATACTCAGGTTTCAAGGAAAACTTTCCTGAGTTAAGCCATGAAGAATAGATGGCAGAGAATGGCTAAGACATGCCAAGGAAGTATTCCCAACAAGAGATGAACACTACCTACAGGTCACAGCAATGGTAATTTAATTTGTATGTAACAACTTCCAGATGTACAAGCTGTATTTAGAAAAGGCAGAGGAATCAGAGATCAAATTGCCAATATTCACTGGATCATTGAAAAAGCTAGAGAATTCAAAAAAAAACATCTACTTCTGCTTCACTGACTACTCTAAAGCCTTTGAGTGTGGAACACAACAAACTGTGGAAAATGCTTAAAGAGATGGGAATACCAGATCACCTTACCTGCCTCCCGAGAAATGTCTAAGCAGGTGAAGATGCAACAGTTAAAACCAGACATGGGACAACGGACTAGTTCAAAATTGGGAAAGGAGTATGTCAAGGTTGTATATTGACACCCTGCTTATTTAACTTCTATGCACAGCACATCATGCAAAATCCCAGGCTGGATGAACCACAAGCTGGAATCAAGATGGCTGGGAGAAATAGCAACAACTTCAGATATGCAGATAATATCACTCTAATGGCAGAAAGCGAAGAGGAACTAAAAAGCTTCTTGATGAAGATTAAAGAGGAGAGCAAAAAAGCTGGCTTTCAACATTCAAAAAACTAATTACATGGCATCTGGTCCCATCATTTCATGGCAAACAGATGGGAGAAAAGTGGTAACAGTGACAGATTTTATCTTCTTGGGCTCCGAAATCACTGTGGACAGTGACTGTAGCCATAAAATTAAAAGACACTTGCTTCTTGGAAGAAAAGCTATGACAAACCTAGACAACTTAAAAAGCAGAGACGTCACTTTGCTGACAAATGTCCGCATACTCAAAGGTATGGTTTTTTTCAGTAGCCATGTATGGATGTGAGAACTAGACCATGAAAAAGGCTGAGCGCCAAAGATTTGATGCTTTCGAACTGTGATGCTGGTCAAGACTCTTAAGAGTCCCCCAGAGAGCAAGGAGATCAAACCAGTCAATCTTCAAAGAAAACCAGCACCAGAAGTACTATTCAAAAAAAGAAAACACTGACATTTTGCTTTAACAGATAATTACATAACAACAGAACAGTGTTATCATAAGACATACCTATGCCTCTAAAATGATCTTTCACTGAAAGTACAAAAAGGTGACAGAACTGATCAGAAAGAAAGTTTATGTAATCATCCACAAATTCAGTCTACAATACAGGACGAGGCAAGTCCATGTATTTCACCTTTGAAAGTGTTGAGAGCAAGGTTTCCAATTGCCAGGCGCTGTATTTTATTGTCAAATGTAGCAGCCATCAAGCAGGAAACATCAGTCCGTCCCTGATAAAGCTCTACAAAGACTGCTGGCATGGGGCAGAGCTGAAGCTGGCAAGTACCTCCAGGAAAACAAGCCTCATTAATAAGTGAAAATGTTTATCAAGAATACAGGTTCTACAAAGTATTCTTGGCAAAAAAATTAAACCTGCACCTGACCAGTGGTAACAGTCTAGAATCTAGATTCTCAACCCCAACTGTATGTTAAAATCACCTGGGGATCTTTGGAAAACTCCTGCAGCCAGTAACTCAAGACCAATTAATCCAGAAGAATCCAGAAGAATGGTGGGTCCCAGAATGGGAGAGTATTAGAAATAGTTCTTTTTTAAAAATCTCCTGAAGTGATAAAGTACAGTCAGTGCTCTTAATCCGTCCATCAATTTACAAGAAATACAGGAGATAAAGAAACACATTAAGTTACCTCAAAAGAATGTACTCAGCAAATTCCAGGTTGCGGGAAATGCAACAGAAAAAAACATCCTGATTTTGTAAATTACAAGGAAAAGAAAAGAGGGAACGTTTTTAGGCTAAGAGATATTTAAGAGTTATGTCAACCAGTCTCAGTGTGTGGGTCTTATTTCCATCTTGATTCCAACAAATAAACTTAGGGAAAAAAACATCCATCCAAGATCACAGTTGCATTTAACTATTGTATCTCCTTCAGTTCAGTTCAGTCACTCAGTCGTGTCCGACTCTCCGCGACCCCATGAATCACAGCACGCCAGGCCTCCCTGTCCATCACCAACTCCCGGAGTTCACTCAAACTCATGTCCATCAAGTCGGTGATGCCATCCAGCCATCTCATTCTCTGTCGTCCCCGTCTCCTCCCGCCCCCAATCCCTCCCAGCATCAGACTCTTTTCCAGTGAGTCAACTCGTCACATGAGGTGGCCAAAGTATTGGAGTTTCAGCTTTAGCATCAGTCCTTCCAATGAACACCCAGGCTCGATCTCCCTTAGAATGGACTGGTTGTATTTCCTTGCAGTAGCCTCCTTAAATCTGGAACAGTTCCTCACTCTTTTTGTCTTTCATGACCTTGACACTTGGCAAAAGTACAAGCAGGGAGTACTATATAGGGATATTCTACAAACTATAACTTTGGTTTGTTTGATTTTTCTAATTGGATACAAGTGATGCATTTTGGGAGAAAGGGAAACACCACAGATGTAATGTTGTATCTGCCTCAAAACATCCTATCAAGAGGCATATGATGTTTGTGAGAAATGGAGTATTTCTTGCTGTATCAGTAAACAAAGGATGTCACAGTCGTCAATGATTTCACCACCAGCCAAAGTGAGCTGGTGAGCCCTGAGGGAACTCCGAATATGAAAACACAGTATACTGGCCCCAGAAAGCTGAGGTGCGTATCAGAGGAATGATTTCAGTGAATTCAGACTTTTGCATCTTCCCCTACAAAGAAAAGCACTAAATTCCTCAAGATACCTGCCTTTTTAAATTAATAATAATCTTTGGACATTCAGACTACCTGTTGCAAAACTCCTCTATATTCTGGTTTCTTCCCCTCTTACCTTCTCAGAGCAGTTCTCCCAGGGTTACCTGAGAAATCGTCTCCCAGGCTTGAAGTTCTAAAACTTCTCCCCAAATAAAACGTAAGGCTCAACTTTTAGGTTGTGAATAAACCTGTCTCCCCAGAATTCTCATGTTGAAACCTGATACCAGGGGGCCGCACCAGAGACTGGAACCGAACCAAGTTCCAGTCTCAGGATTTGTGAGAGAATGAATTTCTCTTAAGCCACCTAGTCTGTGGTGGGTGTGTGTGTGCTCAGTAGCTCAGTCATATCCAACTATTTGCGACTCCACGGACTGTAGCCCACCAGGCTCCTCGGCCCATGGAATTTTCCAGGCAAGAATACTGGAGTAGGCTGCCATTTCCTATTCCAGGGAATCTTCCCGACCCAGCGATCGACTAGCATCTCTTGCATCTCCTGCATTAGCGGACAGATTCTTTACCACTGCACCCCTTGGGAAGCCCAGTCTGTGGTATATTTGAGTACTTCTAACTTTCTGGGCTTCCCTGGTGGCATCTTTTGTGCATCAAAAGATATTATCAAAAGAGAAGACTTATTATTCTCTTATCAATGAAAAGAGAATCAACAAAAATACAAAAGCCCAATCAGAATATGGTCAAAGGACCTGAATAGACATTCCTCCATTTGTATATGTACAAATGGCCAACAAGCACATAAAAAGATCTTCAACATCATTAGTCAAAAAGGAATGCAAATCAAAACCATAATGACATCATTCTGCAGCAAGTAGAAACTGAAACTCTTGTTTATTGCTGGTGGGACTGTAAAATAACTGTAAAATAATGCAGCTACTGTGGATAAGTTTTATAGTTCCTCAAAAGCTAATAAAGAATCATCATATGACCCAGCAATTTGACTCTTAGGTATATACCCAATATAATTAAAAACAGACACTCAAATATTTGTAGGCCAATGTCTACTGCAATATTATTCACAACAGCCAAAAGGTGGAAACAACGCAAGAATCAATCCACAGATATAAACAAAATGTGGTATAAACATACAATGGATTATTCTTCAGCCGCAAAATGAAATGAAATTCTGATACATATACAACACAGATAAAGTCTGAGAATATGCTA
Organism: Moschus berezovskii; assembly: GCF_049115385.1. Taxonomy (NCBI): domain Eukaryota; kingdom Metazoa; phylum Chordata; class Mammalia; order Artiodactyla; family Moschidae; genus Moschus; species Moschus berezovskii. Next base: position 162,462,287 of record NC_142460.1, read on the forward strand.
ACTGAAATAAGCGAGAAACAAAAGTACAAATACTGTATGAGTCGTCTTAGGTGAAATGGAACAGGCAAATTCAAAGAGGAAGAAGCAGATCAGCGGTGACCACGGGCAGAAATAAAGACAAAATGGGTAGATTTATTATCTAATGAATATACAGTTTCCATTTAAGGAAAAAGTTTTGGAAATACACAGTGGTAATGGTTGTAAAATGCTGTGAATGGGATTAATGCCACTGTATTGTAGACTTAAAAATGGTTAAAACAGCAAATTTTATATTAAATATATTTAACAATTTTAAAAATGCTTCATACATAAATATATTTCAATGTTACCATCCCTTCCAATCTAAAGTACTAGGTTATGACATTTACAAATTAACCAAGTAAATATAGTTTATTACTCTGGAACACACTGCCACAAACGTTTCAAATTATTACTCTGGAACACACTGCCACAAACGTTTCAAGTCAGGATTACCACTATACAAGCCAACAGAGAAGGATGGTTTGGTCAACTCCCTGAAGCTGAAACCTGCAATGCAGACTGATGATCACTGTACCAAGAGCCAAAAGGTAAAGGTTTGCTCCTCATATATTCCTAGTACTGAGTGAAAATGCAAAGGTGAAGGTTGTTCTTCAAAACAAAAGCACTGTCTGAAACAGTTTCCATCAAAGTCCTGGTATTTCCTTCCCTAATCCTATTCCTTACAATTAAGTGTTTTATTGATAATTTAAATCTATATTCTCAATCTGTTTTTGCCCCAAATATTACAACTTTCTCCCTCTCCCAAGGAAAACATTTTCATTGTCATGCTTATCTACTAATTCATGCTTAGGTGTGTGTGTTAGCCACTCAGTCTGTCCAACTCTTTGCGGCCCCATGACTACAGGCTACCAGGCTCCTCTGTCCACAGGATTTCCCAGGCAAGAATAGTGGAATAGGTTGCCATTCCCTTCTCCTGGGGATCTTCCAGACCCAGGCATATTCTTTACCACCTGAGCCACCAGGGAAGCCAAGGTCAGACAGAAACAGCAGACCCGAGGGTCGAGAAGGTTTCACAACAGGCCATCCAGCTCTAACTTACAAGGGCGGGCTAGGACTACCAAATAATTTCTTAAAATAAAAATGTAAGATAAATCCACACACCTATGGACACCTTATCTTTGACAAAGGAGGCAAAAATATAAAATGGAGAAAAGACAGTCTCTTTAACAAGTGGTGCTGGGAAAACTGGTCAACCACTTGTAAAAGAATGAAACTAGAACACTCCTTAACACCATACACCAAAATAAACTCAAAATGGATTAGAGAGCTAAATGTAAGACCAGAAACTATAAAACTCCTAGAGGAGAACGTAGGCAAAACACTCTCCAACATAAATCACAGCAGGATCCTCCATGACCCACCTCCCAGAATATTGGAAATAAAAGCAAAAATAAACAAATGGGACCTAATTAAAATTAAAAGCTTCTGAACAGCAAAGGAAACTATAAGCAATGTGAAAAGACAGCCTTCAGAATGGGAGAAAATAATAGCAAATGAAACAACTGACAAAGAATTAATCTCCAAAACACACAAGCAGTTCCTGCAGCTCAATTCCAGAAAAATAAATGACCCAATCAAAAAAATGGGCCAAAGAACTAAACAGACATTTCTCCAAAGAAGACATACAGATGGCTAACAAACACATGAGAAGATGTTCAGCATCACTCATAATCAGAGAAATGCAAATCAAAACCACGAGGTACCATTTAACACCAGAATGGCTGCTATCCAAAAGTCTACAAGCAATAAATGCTGGAGAGGGTGTGGAGTAAAGGGAACCCTCTTACACTGTTGGTGGGAATGCAAACTAGTACAGCCACTATGGAGAACACTGTGGAGATTCCTCAAAAAACTGGAAATAGAACTGCCATATGATCCAGCAATCGCACTCCTGGGCATACACACCGAGGAAACCAGAATTGAAAGAGACACATGTACCCCAATGTTCATTGCAGCACTGTTTATAATAGCAAGGACATGGAAGCAACCTAGATATCCATCTGCAGACGAAAAGATAAGAAAGTTTTGGTACATATACACAATGGAGTATTACTCAGCCATTAAAAAGAGTACATTTGAATCAGTTCTAATGAGTTGGATGAAACTGGAGCCTATTATACAAAGTGAAGTAAGCCAGAAAGAAAAACACCAATACAGTATACTAACGCATATATATGGAATTTAGAAAGATGGTAATGATAACCCTGTATACGAGACAGCAAAAGAGACACAGGTGGATAGAACAGTCTTTGGGACTCTGTGGGAGAGGGTGAGGGTGGGATGATTTGGGAGAATGGCATTGAAACATGTATATTATCATATGTGAAACGAATCGCCAGTCCAGGTTCGACGCATGATACAGGATGCTCGGGGCTGGTACATGGGGATGACCCAGAGGGAGGATAAGGGGAGATGGCAGGGGTTTCAAGAAGGGGAACACATGTACACCCGGGGCAGATTCATGTCAATGTATGGCAAAACCAACCAATATAATATTGTAAAGTAATTAGCCTCCAATAAAAAATAAATAATAAAAAATGTAAAAACAGTAAAGAATATGACAGCTACAATCCCACCTACCAACCTTTCTATATGTCTAATTATACATTCAATAATGTTTTACAACTTGGCATTCTTTTGGGGGGCCATTTAGTCAATGTTTAACTTTGGTATTAATGCTGGCAGCCTTCTGGAATTCCTCTGACCCACCAGACAGAATTCTTCTTGGTTCTTCCCTCTTTTCTTTGGCAAATATTTCTTATTCTATAGTTACACACAGGGGTAAAGAACAGGATCACTGACCCTTTTCAAGTTTATATTAGCCATATTACTTTCAACTTGAAAAAACTCCAATATACATACTTCTTTGAACAAAAGTCCTTCTTCAAGTGCTTTATAAAGTATACATGTAGCTTTTTTTCTGCAACAATGCCATTAAAAAAACAATAATCACACGGATTCTCTTGCCAAATTTCATCCATCTGATCCAAGTTTCAGCACTTTTTACATATTCAAGTAAAATAAAGCAGAAGTATTTCATTTTAATTTTCAGCACATAGAACTCTTTAAGCAAGATACAGAAATACACTCTGGCATTCATTCCCAACTGTTGTCTGTTGAATACAGTTGTATACCATCTGTAATCCAACTGAGACTAAAGTATTACACAAAATGAACAATCCAAAAAAGCTCACAGTTTTAATATGCCACCTTTAAAAAAAAAAAAACCCTCTTTTCAAGTTAGTTAGGTTTATTTTTTGTAAAATCCACTGCTCAATACTTTGTTTCTGCTAACGACCTCAGCTGCTTTCTACCACCACAATTAGGGGGAATGAATTCATAATCAGTATACACTAACAAAAGCCATGTTTCGAAAAACCAATCCCCAACATCAATGAAAAGAGCAGGCAAAAAAATACCACTTTTGTATACAGACAATCAAAACATAAAGAGAACCAGGGGATTAAGTTACACCAAAAGCTAAGTTATCATAGACTCAGCCTCCCACTTCATTAGCTAGACAACTTGAATTCTGCACTGGTATCAGCTACTTCCTTTTCCAAGCCAAAAGAAACTGGTACTCAAGTAATACACAATGGTTTGAAAAGCAAAGAAAAATAATAATACAAGTCTAAGCTCTGACTAACTCTATTAAACACTCACATTCTAATCCAACCCCCAAGGAAATCATAGTTCCTACCTCACTTTAAACACTCACAACCCATAAGTATCTCTAAAAGGAATGTTACCCAATAGGACTGTAAGAATACTATTAGCTATTCTTAAATATTTCACTGCTTGAGAAATAAGTAAGTTTTCTTTACTTGTCCTAATAATCCTGCCCCATACAGGAATCGTGTATCCTCGATTATCGATTTATTTAGTGACAAACTTTAATTACACAAGACCACAGAATATTTAGATGATTCTTAAGTTTATGAATGAATAGGCTTCTTTCAGGTATGACCTAAATCAAATCCCTTACGATTATAAAGTGGAAGTGAGAAATAGATTCAAGGGATTAGATCTGACAGAGTGCCTGAAAAACTATGGACAGAGGTTCCACCATCCCCAAGAAAAAGAAATGAAAAAAACACCAAAATGGTTATCTGAGGAGGCCTTACAAATAACTATGTAAAGAAGAGAAGCCAAAAGCAAAGGAGAAAAGGAAAGATATACCCATTTGAATGTAGAGTTCCAAAGAATAGCAAGGAGAGACAAGAAAGCCTGCCCCAGGCAGTGATCAATGCAAAGAAACAGAGGAAAACAATAGAATGGGAAAGACTAGAGATCTCTTCAAGAAAATCAGATACCAAGGGAACATTTCATGCAAAGATGGTAAGAATAAAGGGCAGAAATGGTATGCACCTAACAGAAGCAGAAGATATTAAGAAGAGGTGGCAAGAATACACAGAAGAACTGTACAAAAAAGATCTTCATGACCAAGATAATCATGATGGCATGATCACTCACCTAGAGCCAGATATTCTGAAATGCAAAGTTAAATGGGCCTTAGGATGCATCACTATGAACAAATATAGTGGAGGTGATGGAATTCCAGTTGAGCTATTTCAAATCCTGAAAGATGATGCTGTGAAAGTGCTGCACTCAATATGCCAGCAAATTTGGAAAACTCAGCAGTGGCCACAGGACTGGAAAACGGCAGTTTTCATTCCAATCCCAAGGAAAGGCATTGCCAAAGAATGCTCAAACTACCGCACAATTGCACTCAACTCACACGCTAGTGAAGTAATGCTCAAAATTCTCCAAGCCAGGCTTCAACAGCACGTGAACTGTGAACGTTCAGATGTTCAAGCTGGATTTAGAAAAGGCAGAGGAACCAGAGATCAAATCTGTTGGATCATCGAAAAAGCAAGAGAATTCCAGAAAAACATCTACTTCTGCTTTACTGACTATGCCCAAGCCTTTGACTGTGTGGATCACAACAAACTGTGGAAAATTCTTAAAGAGATGAGAATACCAGACCAACTGACCTGCCTCTTGAGAAACCTGTATGCAGGTCAAGAAGCAACAGTTAGAACTAGACAAGGAACAACAGACTGGTTCCAAATAGGGAAAGAGGTACATCAAGGCTGTATACTGTCACCCTGCTTATTTAACTTATATGAAGAGTACATCATGAGAAATGCTGGGCTGGAAGAAGCACAAGCTGGAATCAAGATTGCCAGGAAAAATATCAATAACCTCAGATATGCAGATGACACCACCCTTATGGCAGAAAGTGAAGAGGAACTAAAAAGCCTCTTGATGAAAGTGAAAGAGGAGAGTGAAAAAGTTGGCTTAAAACTCAACATTCAGAAAACTAAGATGGTGGCATCTGGTCCCATCACTTCATGGCAAACAGATGGGGAAACAGTGACAGACTTTATTTTTGAGGGCTCCAAAATCACTGCAGATGGTGACTGCAGCCATGAAAGTAAAAGATGCTTGCTCCTTGGAAGAAAAGTTATGACCAACCTAGACAGCGTATTAAAAAGCAGAGACATTACTTTGCCAACAAAGGTCAGTCTAGTCAAAGGTTAGGTTTTCCAATATTCGTGTATGGATGTGAGAGCTGGACTATACAGAAAGCTGAGCGCCAAAGAATTGATGCTTTTGAACTGTGATTCAAGAGTCTTGGAAAAGACTCTTGAGATTCCCTTGGACTGCAAGGAGATACAACCAGTCCATCCTAAAGGAAATCAGTCCTGAATATTCATTGGAAGGACTGATGCTGAAGCTGAAACTCTAATCCTTTGGCCACCTGATGTGAAGAGCTGACTCATTTGAAAAGACCCTGATGCTGGGAAAGATTGAAGGCGGGAGGAGAAGGGGACAACAGAGGATGAGATGGTTGGATGGCATCACCAACTCAGTGGACATGAGTTTGAGTGAACTCCAGCAGTTGGTGATGGACAGGGAGGCCTGGCATACTGCAGTCCATGGGGTCGCAAAGAGTCAGACACGACTGAGCGACTGAACTGAACTGAAGCTTCTACTGAAATACATGTCCCCATGCTAAAAGTATGCCCTGGAAAAGAAAGGTGAAAGATAAAAGAGCAATGAAAAGTCTCTGAAGTATTCATTCCTCAGCATCTACTTGTATAAAACTTTTATAACTTCATCAGTAACTCACAGGTATGTTTTTAACTCATTCAATTTCCAATTCTTTTATTAAAGTATAATCAAAGACATTTCAAAATGATACCACTGAACCCAATGTGGCAAAAAGTAACTTGGCATGTATCACTAACTTGAATGAATTTTCAGTTGTAACCTAACGCCTTTCAGTTCAGTTCGGTTCAGTTCAGTCGTGTCCGACTCTTTGCAACCCCATGGACTGCAGCACTAATATGGGATCAGCAATAATATAATCAGATTTCTCATCACAAAGTATGGAGGCCAAACAAAAGCAGACATGTATTTAAAGTGTTAAAAGAAAAAACTAAACTAAGAATCCAATATCTGGAAAACCTGTCCTTCAAAAGTGAGGAAGAAATTAAGATATTCCCAGATAAACAAAAGTGGATGGATGGAGTTCTTTACCACTAGACTTGCCTGACAAGAAATGCTAGAGATTCCTGCAGGTTAAAATAAAACGACACTTGACAGTAACCTGAAGTCATATGAAGAAATAAAGATCTGAGTAAAAATAAATATACAGAAAACAGTAAAACCTAGCATTGTTAAAACCTTGGTTTGTAACTCCACATGTAAATCTACGTGATTTAAGACACTAATGTATTTTTTTAATTAGGCCTGTGGACACACAATGTATAAAAACGTGACTTGGGTACCGAACAACTAAAAGGAATGAGGGTAGAGATACAGAAGAACAGTTTCTATGTTATTGAAGTTAGCTACAAATCCAAATCACAGTGCAGTACTTCAGAAAGTCAAATGCAATGGTGATGATAACCACGAAGAAAAGAGCCAAAAAAATACAAAAAAATCAGTAAGACAGGAACTTAAATGCTTCATTACAAAACAAAGAAACAAACAAATTAAATAAACACAGGAAGTAATGACATACAGAAAACAAACATGAAAAGAACAGAAGTCTCTCATCAGTCAGGCTTGAAAAAGAAGCTCGAAAGTATGCTGTAAAATGGATGAACTCTGAGGACAGACGTTACGTTACGTGGACCAAGCCAGTCACAATAAATGATTCCACTTATAAAAGTGAGAATAAAGTTGCTCAGTTGTGTCCGACTCTTTGCGACCCCATGGACTTTAGCCTACCAGGCTTCTCTGTCCATGGGATTTTCCAGACAAGAGTACTGGAGTGGGTTGCCATTTCCTTCTCCAGGGGATCGAACCTGAGTCTCCTGCACTGTAGGCAGATGCTTTACCCTCTGGACCATCAGGGAAGCCCTTTCCACTTATATGATATACCTAAATTAAGTTAATTCATAGTGAGTCTCCCGCATTGAGGGCAGACGCTTTACCCTCTGGACCATCAGGGAAGCCCTTTCCACTTATATGATATACCTACATTAAGTACATTCATAGTGAGTCTCCTGCACTGGAGGCAGATGCTTTACCCTCTGGACCATCAGGGAAGCCCTTTCCACTTATATGATATACCTAAATTAAGTAAATTCATAGTGAAAGCAGACCAGAGGTTATTTGTTGTTGTTCAGTCGCCCAGTCATGTCCGATTCTTTGTGACCCCATGGACTGCAGCACCTCAGGCCTCGCTGTCCCTCACCATCCCCCGAAGTTTGCCCAAGTTCATGTCCACTGCATCAGTGATGCTATCCAGCCATCTCATCCTCTTGACGCCCTCTTCTAGAACCTACTGCCCCCAATCTTTCCCAGCATCAGGGATTTTCCAATGAGTCAGCTGTTTGCATCAGATGATCAAAATACTGGAGCTTCAACTTCAGGATCAGTCCTTCCAACGAGTACTCAGGGTTGATTTCCCTTAAGATTGACTGGTTTGATTTCCATGGCATCCAAGGGACTCTCAGGAGTCTTCTCCAGCACCACGGTTCGAAGACCTCAATCTTCGGGCGCTCTGTCTTCTTTACTGTCCAGCTCTCACAACCATACGTGACCACTGGGAAGACCAAAGCCTTGACTATATGGACCTTTGTTGGCAGGGTAATGACTCTGCTTTTCAGCACATTGTCTAGTTTTGCCATAGCTTTCCTGCCAAGAAGCAAACGTCTTTTGATTTCATGGCTGCAGTCACCATCCACAGTGATTTTAGAGCCCAAGAAGAGGAAACCTGTCACTGCTTCCACCTTTTCCCCTCTTATTTTCCATGAAGTAATGAGGCCAGATACCATGATCTTAGTTTTTTTAGTATTTAGTTTTAAGCCAGCTCTTTCACTCTCCTCCTTCACCCTCATCAAGAGGCTCTTCAGTTCCTCTTAGCTTTCTGCCATTAGAGTGGTATCATCCGTGTATCTGAGGTTGTTGGTGTTTCTCCTGCCTATCTTGATTTCAGCTTGTAACTCATTCAGCCTGGTATTTCTCACCATGTGCTCTGCATATAGGTTAAACAAACAGGGTGACAAGCAGACAGCCCTGTCATCCTCCTTTCTCAATTTTGAACCAATCAGCTGTTTCATACAGGGTTCTAACTATTGCTTCTTGACCTGCATACAGCTTTCTCAGGAGACAGGTAAGATGGTTTGGTATTCAAATCTCTTTAAGAGCTTTCCACAATTTATTATGATCCACACAGTCAAAGGCTTTGGCAGAGTCAATGAAACAGAAGTAGATGTTTTCCTGAAATTCCCTAGCTTTCTCTATGATCCAGCCAATGTTTGGCAATTTAATCTCTGTTTCCTCTTCCTTTTCTAAACCCAGCTTGGACCTCTGGAAGTTCCTGGTTCACTTAATGCTGAAGCCTAGTATGCAAGATTTTAAGTATGAACTCACTAGCATGGGAGATGAGTGCAACTGCCTCATGGTTAGCATGTTCTTTACTACCCTTCTTGAGAACTGGCATGAGGATTGACCTTTTCTAGTCCTGTGGCCACTGCTGGGTCTTCCAGATTTGCTGACGTATTGAATGCAACACCTTGATGGCATCCTCCTTTAAGGTTTTGAATAGTTGTACTGGAATTCCATCACATCCACTAGCAGCAGTGCTTCCTAAGGCCCACTGACTTCATTCTCCAGAATGCCTGGCACTGAGTGACTGACCACACCACCGTAGTGATCTGGTTCATTAAAGTCTTTTTTGTACAGTTCTTCCGTGTATCCTTTCCATCTCTTCTTGATCTTTTCAGTGTCTACTAGGTCTCTACAGTTTCTGTCCTTTACTATGCCCGTATTTGGGCAAAATGTTCCCTTGATATCTCTAATTTTCCTGATGAGATCTCTAGTCTTTTCCCTTCTGTTGTTTTCTTCTAGTTTTATATACTGTTCATTGAAGAAGGCCTGGTCTCACCATGCTGTTCTTTGGAACTCTGTGTTTAGCTGGATAAACCTTTCCCTTCCTACCTTGCTTTTCACTTCTCTTCTTTAACTATTTGTAAGGCTTCCCCAGATAACCACTTCACCTTCTTGCTCCTCTTTTTCTTTGAGATGGCTTTATTCACGGCCTCCTGTACAGTATTACAGACCTTTGTCCATAGTTCTTCAGCCACAGTTTACTAGATCTAATCCCTTGCATCTATTTGTACCTCCACTGCATATTCATAGGGGATTAAAGTCGTACCTGACTGGCCTAGTGGTTTTCCCAGCTTTCTTTAGGTTAAGACTGAATTTTGCTATGAGAAGCTGATGACTGGAGCCACTGTCAGCTCCAGGTCTTGTTTTTGCTGACTATATACAGCTTCTCCACTGGCTACAAAGAATGTAATCATTTTGATTTTGGTATTGACCATTTGGTGATGTCCATGTGTAAAGTCATCTCTTGTGTTGTTGAAAAAGGGTATTTGCTGTGACAAATTCTCTTGGCAGAATTCAATTAACTTTTGCCCTGCTTCATTTTGTTCTTCAAGGCCAAACTTGCCTGTTACTCCAGGTATCTCTTGACTTCTTCTTTTGCATTCCAAATACCCCATGATGAATATAACAATTTTTTTTTTTGATGTTACTTCTAGGAGGTATTTTAAGTCTTCCCAGAACTGATCAACTTCGGCTTCTTTGGCATCGGCAGTAGGGGCATAGACTTGAATTATTGTGGTGCTGAATGGCTTGCCTTGGAAACAAACCGAGCTCGTTTTGTCATTTTTGAGGTTGCACCCAAGTACTGCATTTTGGAATCTTTTGTTGATCATGAGGGCTACTACATTTCTTCTATAGAATTCTTATCCACAATGTAGAAATAATGGTCATCTGAATTAAATTTGCCCATTCCCATCCATTTTAGTCCACTGATTCCTAAGACGTTGATGATTATTCTTACCATCTCCTGCGTGACCAGGTCCAATTTATCTTGATTCATGGACCTAACCTTCCAGGTTCCTATGCAATATTGTTCTTTGTAGCATCAGATTTTACTTTCGTCACCATTCTTAAAAGCAGAAGTTCTAAAGTATGCTACAAGATAGCTGAACTCTGTAGATGTTGCTAAGCAGAGCAACCCAGTCACAATAAATGATTCCACTTATATGATGTACCTAAGTAAATTTATAGTGAAAGTAGATTAGAGGTTATACCAGTGGCTGGAAGAAGGGAGGGAACAGGAAATTACTGTTTCACTGATACAAGTTTCATTCTGGAGTGATGAAGAAATTTTGGAAATAGACAGTGGTGATGGTTGCCCAACACTGCAAACATTCTTAATGCCACTGAACTGCACACTTCAAGTAGTCAAAATAACAAATTTTCTAATTACTTGTCTTATAATTTTTTAAAAAATGTAGTAATAATACCAATAACAACTTTAAATGGGTGAATTTGTATCTGAACTCACGGCTCAGTAAAGCCGTTTTTAAAAAATCTAACAAAGCTTCTTTTTAACTAAAAACAATCTAGGTGCAAAGAAGCTTTTCATCCTCCCCCTCCCAACACATGCTCAAAAAAATCTTGAAAAGATAAGAGACAATTTTGAAAATAGTGCAAAAAAGAAAACAATGACCAGTGTCTACCTGAATATTTCTTACAAGGAATGCTAAGATCGTACAATCTCCTGACGCCAGAAGACAGGATTTAAATTCTGTCACATGACAAAAACAGAAAACACATGGGCATAACCTGGGCAGACTCCTGGCTAGGTGGGCTCAGTGCCACCAGGTGTGCCACTAGGCTCTCTCCTGTTTAATAGTGTATCAGCAACTCAGATACCTAAATAACACGCGTATCCAAGATGACACCAATGCAAAGCCAGAGAGGGTCAGCCACTCTGCCTTATAATTCAAACAAGCTTATCAGGCTAATAAACCAATATGTAGAGACAACATACCACCACCTTCACATTTACACATACAAATATATACTTTATTAGAGATAAATGCAAAACCCAAAACTCAAAATCCAACTACTTAAGTGCCAGATGCTAAGGCTCTATACTGCTGAAAAGGTAAACAACATCTCAAACTGCATCATGAGAAATACAACTTTTAAGCCAAGGGAGTAAGGACCCCAGAGTACTATCTGATCCAACCACACCCTAACAACTCTACATGCAGTTACAGCATCATTAGGGTCTGCCCCAAAGTGTGGCGTACTGTGGTGACATACAATGGAAATTAGGTCTTGAAACAATTGGTGGAATAAGTTAAGAATATTTGGCCTAGAGAAGAAAACTATGAAGGAGCAGTGCATGACATTAACTGGACTTCAATAAAAGTTTCTAAATATTAATAAAGGATATGATGGGCACCTTCGAATATTTTAAGGCTGTTACACAAAATACAACATTCTGCTGAGATTAAGGAAAGAACTAGTACCAACAGACAAAAGTGTAGTTTCCGAACATCAAAACTTTCTAGTAGAGAACATTGGTGATTTTTATACGGGGTGGGAAGTTGGTCCCCTCAGTGCAGGGAGATACCACTGGCTCTTAATGCCTGTGGAACTAAGGTTTCCTACAATGAACAGGTAAACTCAGTTAACGAAAATACTGTGAAATGGTTATCTCCCACACTAAGTTTTAAGTTCCAGAACATGGACCCAAAGAACAGAGCATAATCGGGCTCCAAAGTAGATCAACACTTAAATATTCTTCATTTGACAAAAACTAGTACAACTGCAAATCCTGTTTTTCTCCCATACTTAGAATACTTGGGGAATGAAACAGTAGGTTCTAAATGCTATTAAATATTTGCATCCAAAAGCTAATTCTAATCCATTTTGAGTAAAGCAATATAAATTACACACACACAAATCCATTTACCTCTGCAGACCCAACAGGGATCATACACAAAATAATCAACTTGAGAGAAAAAAACAAATCTTTTGTTACTAGCATAGTATGAATTCCTAATTATATTACTAAGTCATTTTTAATGATTTAAAAAAAAACCTGCTCATTGTTTTTTAAGAGTCAAGTAATAAGAAAGGGTTTAATGTAACTAGTACATCTCCCCAATCCCATTGCCCAGGAGTAACCTGTTAACTCTGTGTACACTGCCAGCCATTTCTATGCCCATGTTACAAGTTTTGTTTTGTTTAAATTACAAATGAAATCACTTAACTACATTAACCCAATATATCCTGGACCTCTTTCTATTTTACCACACATACTGGTCTGCCCCAAGTGACGCTAGTGGTAAAGAACCTGCCTGCCAATGCACAAGACTTAAGGTACGCGGGTTCGACCCCCTGGGTCAGGAAGATCCCCTGGAGAAGGAAATGGCAACCCACTCCAGTATTCTTGCTGGAGCACCCCATGGACAGAGGTACGGTCCACAGGGTAGCAAAGAGTAGGACTCGACTAATATGAACACACACACACACACACACACACACACACACACACTGATCCGCTGACACACACACACTGATCCGGTGGCAAAGAGTAGGACTCGACTAATGTGAACACACACACACACACACACACACTGATCCGCTTGGGTCATTACACACACACACACACTGATCCACTTGAGTCATTATACACACACACTGATCCGCTTGGGTCATTACACACACACACAGATCCGCTTGGGTCATTCCCACCTTTTGCTATTATAAATGCTACTATTATATTTATACGATATCTTTACACAAATCTCTTTATATGTTTATGCAAGTACAAATACAAGATAAATCACAAATCTCTTTATATGTTTATGCAAGTACAAATACAAGATAAATTCCTGAATGTGAAACTGCTGGGTATATTTTTCATTCTGACAACTATCACTAAGTTGCTCTCCAAAGGAATTTTGTCAAATGAACTCCCAACATCTGTCAGGAGCTTCTATTTCCCCTGAAATCTAGCCAAGATTAAGCATAACCACATTTTGGAATCTTTGTCAGTTTGATGAGTGGAAAACATTATTTTAATTTGCATTTCTTCATTACTGAAGTTGGGGACCTTTTCACATATCTATTGGCCTTCTCCAGTGAAACACTTGTTCATATCCTTTGGCCACTTTCTCCTAAAAGTTACTGCCTATTTCTTATAGATTTAAAGAGCAATCTGCACAAAGTAAACTTTTGTCATTTGTTTCAGGTGTTTTTATCACTGGTTTACAGTGTATTTACTTTTTTTATTTCTTTTTAAAATTGTATATGATCTCTCTTTTGCACTATGGTTTTGATATTTTATCTCATGCTTAGTTTTTTATAAAAAGTCTTTCTTATTCCAGCTTTACTGTTTTATTTTTTGCCAAAAGTAAGCTAACAGCCCCAACACCATTTACTGAATAATACAGCTTCCCTCACTGCTCCCCAACCACTAAGTTATTCTCTGGAGAGAAGGGCAAAGAAAGTAAGAATAAAATATTACTAACTCAAACTTTTAAAGCCACTTTGTAATGTCAACTAGAATAAAATGATACCAAATGTTCAAAAAAATCTTATTATGTTTGCACCTATGAAAGAACATTATATCTTCAAAGTAAAGGACAATTCAGGGCAATGCCTATGACAATTCTAACTCTTTTTTACAGCAATGGACAAACTGATTCTAAAATTCACATGGGAATGCAAGGGGCTAAAGATAAACAAAAGAATCTCAAAAAAGAGGACCAGGACTTCCCTGGTAGTCCAGTGGTTAAGAATCTGCTGCCAATGTAAGGGACACTGGTTCCATCCCTGGTTCAGGAAGATTCCACATGCCACAAAACAACCAAGCCCATGCACCACACCTACTGAACCTGCACTCTGGAGCCCAGGAGCCAAAACTACTGAACCCCAAGCACCCTTGAGCACATGCTCCACAATCAGAGAGCAATTGCTAGCCACAACTAGAGAAAGCCTGTGCACAACCATGAAGATTCAGTGCAGCCAAAATATAAATAATAATAATAATTTTTTTAAAGTTGACAGATTCACAATCCCTTTCAAAACTTAGTACAAAAGCTACAAAAATCCAAACAGTGTGGTACAGGTATCAAAATAGACATATGGATCAATGCCACAGGACTGAGAATCTAGAAATAAATTCATACATTCATGGTCAAATGATTTTTAACAAGGGTACCAGGGCAATTCAAAGGAGAAAAAAATAGTCTTCAACAAACAGTGCTGGGTAACTGGATATTCCATGCAAAAGAATGAAGCAGGACCCTCACCTAACACACATATGAAAATTAACTCAAAACAGATCAAGACTGAAAGCTATAAGCTATAAAACTCCTAGAAGAAAACACAGATCTTTGTCACCTTGAAGCAGGCAGTGGTTTCTTAGATATAACATCTAAAGCACAAACAAAAAAAAAAACAGATAAACTAGACTTCATCAAAATTTTAAACGCTTGTGCTACAAAACACCAAAGACCCCAAAGAAAGTGAAAAGACAATCTAAAATGAGAGAAATATTTGAAAATCCTCTTAAAAGGGGCTTATAAATCCTGCAATAAACACTTTCATATAAACCTGTTTGTATGATTGTGCAATTTGAGGCATAGTACATATTGTTATGAAGGATCCAAAATACAGACAGAATCTTAAAACTCAACAATAAAAAACCAAAAAACAAAATCATGAGGCAAAAGATGTGAATAAACATGTCTCCAAAGGTATGCAAATAGTCAAAAAGCACATGAAAGGATGCTTGATATCACTAGTCATTAGGAAAATAGAAATCAAAACCAAACAATACCATTTCATAACCCACAAGATGGCAATTTTTTAAAAAAGAAAGAAAATAACAAGTGTTGGAGAGGAGGAGGAGAAATTAATAACTTTCTTGTATAAGAAAGTTCACAGCATTATTATTCATATTAGCAAAAAAAAAAAAATCAGAAACAACCCAAATGTCCCTCAGTTGATATATGGATAAACAAAACATGGCATATGCATACAACAACCAAAAAAAAAGAATGAAATGACATATTCTATAGCATGGCTGAATACTGGAAACATCCTAAAACGAAAAAAGTCAGACACAAAACGTCACATTTATCCATTTACATGCAATATTCAGAACAGGCAAACCCAGAGACAAAAAGTGGTCTAACAGCTGCCAGAGGGTGGGGAAAGGAGAGAACAGAAGTGATTACTAATGGGAAAGGAGTTTCTTTTGGAAGTGATGGAAATGTTCTGGAATTAAGATTAATGTATGACCTTGTGACTATGCTAAAAAACACTTAATTGTGTACTTTAAAATGGCAAATTCTATAGTATATGAATTATATCTCAAAAAAGAAAAAAAAAAGGACAGGATCTGCTAAATAATTTGTCATGATTTACCCCAGCAATAAGAGAGTTAGTATTCCGCTTCTAGGTGATTTTATGTTTAAAACTACACAACCTGAATAAAGATTAGTTGGGGGACTTACTTCAAGCATTTATAGTCATGGGACCATAGACAGTACAATTTCCCAAGTGTAGAAGATACAGAAATGAGAGTTGTAACTAAGAAACCAGATGAGCAAGCACAAGGTAATTATTTCCAGAGCACAGTTCCTTTCAAATAAACTGCTATGAGCCAAAGCACACTATAGCTGTACCTAACTTTAATCAAATCCAGTCCTTTTTATGAACGTATCTTCATTACAGATAAAGAGGGATAAAATCACCATTTACTTCAAAAGATTTTAAAAAATTAAAAATCAAACAAGATGTAAAAAGAAACTAAAAGAGAATACAAACAGTTAATAAACGAACTGAATTTTATGTGTAACACAACTGCACAAAAGTATGTAGGGAAGAAAAGAACTTGCCTAAGGAACTTTGGAAAACAGATTTAGACTGTGTACTGTAAACCTAAGAAAAACGCTATACTGTAGTTTAAAAATGTATTTCTCAGACATCAGAGTGAAATGCTACCTTTGCCTCTCCTCTTCAAACTACAACCACTAGACAGTTACACAATGCAACAAAAGGTGATTCCGCCCAACCCACCAACAAGCTACGAGAAAAATCAAAGCAGTTCAGTGACCTCAAGAATAAAATTAACGAACAGAAGGAACACTTTACCAAAGAGACTAAAACTCTAAACAGGAACCAAACAGAAATTCTGGAGCTGAAGAACAACTCAATAAACAAGATGAAGAATGAATTATAAAACACTGGAAATAGAGCAGACCATATGGAATTAGCAGACCATATGGAATTAACCAACTTGAAGACAGAAACCTAGAAATGATACAAGCAGAAGAAAGAGAAATAAGGTACTTTAAAAAAAGGAAATTCTGTAAGAGCTCTCAGAATCTTTTGGGAAGGGCAACATTAGGATAATAGGTATCCCACGAGAAGAGAAGGAGAAAGGGACAGAGCTTATTTAAAGAAATAATAGCTGAGAACTTCCCAAGCCTGGAGAAGGAACCAGATATATATAAGTCCATGAAACTAAAAGAACACCTAATTAACTCAATGCAAAAAGACCTTCTCCAAGACACTTTATATTAAAACTGCCAAAAGCCAGGAATAAAAGGATGCTAACCGACTCGATGGAGGTGGGTTTGAGTGAACTCTGGGAGTTGGTGATGGACAGGGAGGCCTGGCATGCTGTGATTCATGGGGTCGCAGAGAGTCGGACACGACTGAGCGACTGAACTGAACTGAACCTACTCAAAAAACCCCTAAGGCTTCCTGCAGATTTCTCAGCAGAAACAGGTCAGGAGGGAGTAGAATAACATTCTCAAAATACTGAAAGATAAAACCTGTCACTCAGGAGTATTCTAGCCAGCAAAGTTATCATTCACATATGAAGGAGAAATACTTCCCCAGACAAACAAAAGTTGAGGGAGTTCATCTACACTAGACCTGCATCTACCAGAAGAAAAAAAGGCATAAATACACAGAACTTTGAGTAAGGCCACAAACTCAGAAAACTGCAACTCTTCATGAGCATACGTTCTTAAAACACTTCATTATATCATAAAGGTTAAAGGGGAAAAAAAAGTAGAAAAAATAACTACAGAAACTTCAATTTGCTAACAAACGCAACACAGAGAAAATTTGAGACAACAAAAACACAAAAGAAAAAAAGGGATGAAAACTATATAGGTAATTATTTCATCTCACCAGGAAAAAAAAGATTTAATGTTTCTCACAGGGGAAAAGGTGAGCAATTCTGAAACTACTTTTGTGGGCGTGCACAAAGACTGAACAGAGAAGTAAACATACTGTGGATCAGAGTCAGGGTTCTTACCTTCGGAGAAGGACGTGAAAGGGGAAAAGCTGGCCAGGGGGTGGGGGAACTAAATGAGTCTTGAGGTATGGGGTGGGAAGTGGCAGCATCAGTAAGAACTCGTGATTTTTATTTACATATTGATGGATGAGGAAATAAAAATGTATGTTTATTACAAACATGTATTACTATACATATATGTGCTAGCTCTGTCTACTGAGAGGACCTAGAAACAGTAACATCCCAACAGTACTGAGCACACCTGGCACCCAGATCTTGGTTTCTAGATACCAATCTCCAATAAAATGAATCTGCCTTCTTTGAAAAAATGGTTTGATTCCATGGCTGTTACAAACAGGGAAAAACATGAGATGTACCGAGAACATACTGTGGTATCAGAAAGTGAATTAGTACTCACAAAATTATGGATGCACTGTAAAAAGGACACAGCAGGCAAATTTGTAACTGTTCTCAATAATCAAAGCTGGAATGATTTGAGCAACAAAGCATTATGTTTTAACTCATATGGTAAAAATAAATATCCACAGATCCATGTTAATAAATAATTGGGCAATGAGTAAATGGAGGGAAAAGATCAATTCTTCCTTAACACAGAACTGCAATTAACAAATATAGAAGGAATCAGAGTACAGGAGTTCAGAACAGGTCTCCCCAAGATATACCACTTTGGATGTGGGTTTTTTTGAGCTAAAGGCAAAAGAGATCCGGTATGCTCAAAGGAAACTACTGCTCACCCCTTGACAACCTACTACAGAATCTGAACTAGCGATTTTACCCAGAAAAAGAGTTACAACCAGAGATTAAGTAGCTCTATCAATACGGCAAAGCAAATATCTAATTACCAAACATGATCCTCTTGTCCTTGGAAGCCCCAGGCCCCTAACCCCATTCCTTAGCTCAGAATGGCATACTCATCTCATTTTACCTTCCAGTCTTTGAACCTCTCATATATATGCAGTCTCTGACTCTCATCAATGTGGGGTTCCTGTACATAAAAATTAAAATTTTATTTTCTCCTGTTAATCTGTCTCATGCCATTCTAATTCTTAGACCAGCCATAAAAACCTAGAAGGGCAAAGTTTTCTTCCTCTCTGACAAAAGAAACAGAAAATCATCATTAAGTAATCACCACAGTATTAACTGCTGCCAGCAAGAGCCTCCAACAAAGGCAAAAACTGGCCTGTGAAAAGTATGATGAGATGCAGCATGCTTGCAGTTTCAAAGTACCTCCTCACACGAGGAAGGTATGAATTACAATTGAATTATTATATTACGAAGAAAAGTTACATATTATTAAACATCCAACTACCGTTTTTTAAAGCCTTCAGCTAACAACAATTATTTTACCAGTAATAACAGAGTTTAAAAAAAGACTGTGGTCCTCTTTTGTTAAAGGAATCACTTTCCTTGAAATCTACAGATTAGCCATACAAACAACCATACAAATTCCTTGTAATCTACAGATTAGCCATACAAACAACCATACAAACAAATGGTAGATTCCTTCTCCTCCTTCCTCCTATGCCAATGACATTCATTTCACACAGTAGTTAATTGATAGACTTAATTTTACAGGCTATGGCAAACCAATCACTTATGAAATCAAAGACATGACTGTAGCCTTCTTCACACTCTGTATTTACCTGACTTAAATGGCTATAGGTACAGCAGGGAGCTGTAAAAGCCCTTACGGCAATTTGTGGTCAGATACAATAGCATCAAAAGCTACCAACTTTGAATCTTAAGATTTAAGCTGAATGAGAATTACTTTGCTACCACAAAGTCACCTTTACTTTATTAATCTCTTGTGACAGATGGGGAAATTAATGTACAGGAAAATAAAACTGTTTTTCTCTACAGAGATACCAGTAAAAGATTCCTCAAAAACGACAATGCCACACAACTATATTCATGTAAAGAAACATTAAACACAGTGAGAATATTAGAATGGCCCAATGCATCAGAACTGAAAATACATGTTTCCTGTCCCAAACATGTATGGACGAGCTGGTGGTAATGTCCACACTTAACAAAAGAGGATAAAAAGATACTTGACAAACAAATGAAAGTCACCTATCCAAACCTAAATAAGCAAATCTGAAAGAAATCATTGACTTCTAAGAGGAGGCTACTTGAAATTTTGTAACTGGATAAAAAGGAAAAAGACATCACGAACAGGAGGCCTGGAATTTTCTGAAACAAATAAATCACAACACTTCAATCTTAATTTCAAAGAACAGTAATACTGCTTTCAAACAGTAGAATTTCTGAAAGCTAGTGAAATAATTAATTTAACCTAGATGAATTTAAAACTTTTAATCCTGATTTTAACATTTTTGCCTACTAATAAAAACAAATCATGAAATACTCAAACCCCAAGCCAACAGAGTCAAAAACAACATAATTTGAAGAAACTATGAGAAAAGCACTAAGATAATAAAAGCTGCTATAGTTTGCTAGGCATCCCACTTATCTTACAGAAAAATATGTGAAGCCTTGAAATTAGAAGAAAGATCAATGCCAAAAGTAATGTCCTCAAATTTATTTACCAACCAGGTAAAGGAAATCTGTTTTTCTTGAGCAGCTTTTTCATGCCAGGGACTTACACATCTGGCCCTACTGGATCCCAACAAGCCTGAGGTAGAGTCATCATTCTCCCTTCACAAGTGAGGATATCAAAGCTTAGAGGAGTTAACTTCCTTGCCTTTGGCTAGAACAATGTTTCTCAATCTCAGCAGCACTGACATTTGGGGCCAGGTAATCATTTGTTCTTGTAGGGACAGGGGGACTGTCTTGTAAATCACAGGATGTGTACCAGAATCACTGGCTTCTATCCACTGCATGGCAAAAGCATCCTCCCAGTTGTGATCAATGAAAACCTCTCTAAATGCTGCCAAATGTCCCATGGAGGCCAAAACTGCCCCAGCTGAGCACTACTGAGTTAGAATACAGAAGCCAAAAAAAAAATAAATAAGTGCAGAAGCCAGTATTTTCATTCAATGGACAAGGGCTATATGCCAGACCCTGTTCAAAATGAATGAGGGACAGCTGAGGATCTTTGCCCTTAGGAGCTTGCTTTGAACGCTGGTCTTCTAGCCCAGTTCAGTTCAGTCACTCAGTCGTGTCCGACTCTTTGCGACCCCTTGAACCACAGCACACCAGGCCTCCCTGTCCATCACCAACTCCCAGAGTTTACTCAAACTCACGTCCCTCGAGTCAGCGATGCCATCCAGCCATCTCATCCTCTGTCGTCCCCTTCTCCTCCTGCCCTGAATCTTTCTCAGCATCAGGGTCTTTTCAAATGAGTCAACTCTTCACATGAGGTGGCCAAAGGATTGGAGTTTCAGCTTTAGCATCAGTCCTTCCAAAGAACACCCAGGACTGATCTCCTTTAGGATGGACCGGTTGGATCTCCTTACAGTCCAAGGGACTCTCAAGAATCTTCTCTAACACCACAGTTCAAAAGCATCAATTCTTCGGCGATCAGCTTCCTTCACAGTCCAACTCTCACATCCATACATGACCACTGGAAAAACCATAGCCTTGACTAGACGGACCTTTGTCGGCAAAGTAATGTCTCTGCTTTTTAATATACCATCTAGGTTGGTCATAACTTTCCTTCCAAGGAGTAAGCATCTTTTAATTTCATGGCTGCAATCAGCATCTGCAGTGATTTTGGAGCCCAAAAAAATAAAGTCTGACACTGTTTCCCCACCTATTTCCCATGAAGTGATGGGACCAGATGCCATGATCTTTGTTTTCTGAATGTTGAGCTTTAAGCCAACTTTTTCACTCTCCTCTTTCACTTTCATCAAGAGGCTCTTTAATTCCTCTTCACTTTCTGCCATAAGGGTGGTGTCATCTGCATATCTGAGGTTATTGATATTTCTCCCAGCAATCTTGATTCCAGCTTGTGCTTCTTCCAGCCCAGCGTTTCTCATGATGTACTCTGCATATAAGTTAAATAAGCAGGGTAACAATATACAACCTTACCTTTTCCTATTTGGAACCAGTCTGTTGTTCCATGTCCAGTTCTAACTGTTGCTTCCTGACCTGCATATAGGTTTCTCAAGAGGCAGATCAGTTGGTCTGGGATTCCCATCTCTTTCAGAATTTTCCACAGTTTATTGTGATCCACACAAAGCTTTGGCATAGTCAATACAGCAGAAATAGATGTTTTTCTGGAACTCTCTTGCTTTATCGATGACTTCTAGCCCAAGCGATGTTCAATTTTAAAACAAACTTCTCTCCACGTACAATGTGACCTTCAACACCGTCCCTCTGGCCAGCCCCCGCATCAGCCAACTCCTCCAGCCAGTCAGCAGCACCTCTACTCTCCCACTTGCACTGGGTCTACAGCTGTAATCACTTCTGACTCAACCCTCCCCAGCATTCCTATTATTGAGATACTCTCCAAGTTCTGCTAGTTTTCTGGAGGAGTAAAATGTCTCTCTCATCCATCCCTACCCCCTATTTCCATCATTCCAATGTAGATACACGGTTAATTCCCCTCCTTTCTACCACCGGTAGAAATCGGAAGAAACTCACCTCTTACTCCTTCAAATGAATTAAGGATACACATCAAGGTATCATAACAGACTACCAACCTCTAGGGTCGGGGGCTGGCAGATATTAAAGAGTGGTCAGCAAACACAATATCCTCTTTTTTTGGAGTGGGAAAGGTAACTGAAATTTAACATCCCATCACAGTAAACAGCAGCCCTGATAAGCATTAAGAAAAGGACACCGAGAGATTAGTTCACCTGCCATTAAAAAGCGGCTCGCATGCTATTCCTGGCACTTGTGCCATGAATCACTTTTGTCTGTTCCAAGCGAATGTAGAACTGACACTCAAGAGAGAAGTGAGGTAAGATTCCCAAAGAAAGCCTGAACCAACTAGCATTTCTGCCCCTCCCAATGTATATATGCAGAGGTAGGTGCAGCAAACATTCCACTAGGAAAACTCTAAAACAATCAATCAAACAAATCTAGTGAAATAACTGCATACATGGGTGGACTCCGGGAGCTGGTGATGGACAGGAAGGCCTGGCGTGCTGCAGTTCATGGGGTCACAAAGAGCCGGACACGACTGAGCGACTAAACTGAACTGAAGTGAATTCAATAAAGACATATATAACACATTCATAACATGATATACAGCACCAAAATGTTAATTTATTTATACTGCAAATGAAAGGCTCTGAGGTGATATAAAAATCCGGGATCTGTTTTAAAGTTGATCTCTATTCTATGCTGACAATAGAACTTGATTACATTAATGGTTCTTCAGTTCAGTTCAGTCGCTCAGTCGTGTCCGACTCTGCACGACCCCATGAATCAAAGCACACCAGGCCTCCCTGTCCACCACCAACTCCCGGAGTTCACTCAAACTCATGTCCACAGAGTCGGTGATGCCATCCAGCCATCTCATTCTCGGTCGTCCCCTTCTCCTCCCGCCCCCAACCTTTTCCAGCATCAGAGTCTTTTCCAGTGAGTCAACTCATCGCACGAGGTGGCCAAAGTATTGCAGTTTCAGCAGGAAATGCTTTACTTGTTGTGACTTTAAGACATCACAATCAAGATAACTTTAAATTCAGTACCTGAAATTCACAACCTAATCAAAAGTTTTAATTTATAATTCAGTTAAAAAAACAAAACAATGATCAAGAAAAGTATTATGGGTAACATCCTAAATACTTTTGCCTTATTATTCTGAGTTTTCCTGTAAACGGTTGAACATTAAACACCAGTACAAGGTAGCAAATATATTCAGTGTCAGGGTCCCACTGCTATTCCAACTTTATCAGATTATTTGTTTTATGTAAGTAAATAAACAAATCAAAATAATTTCTACAAGGATCCTTCAATGTCTCAGAGTTTTCTGAATGAATAAAGAAATGCATTGTGCTAAATTGCTATTATTTCCTCGTGAGGGATACAAGTTTAAGTCCGTGTCATCATGAAATGATCAAAAGCCAAGGCAAAAGATCTCCCTTAAGAAATTACCACTAACAGGAATATTAAAGACATAATCTTATTCAGACATTCTCTAATACCAGATACAGAAAGACTGAAGTTGCATTAGATGCCCAGTTAGGAACCATCTTAAAGTGACGCTTCGGACCCCTGCTGTTACCGTCTTCCTCTTTCCCTAACCTACTATATGTAGCCTTGTAACATTTCATTCCACTTTTCCCTAAATGTATCCAATAAGCCTAACCCAAACTAACCTAATTTGAGTAATTGCCTTGTACAGTCAACTCGCCTTATCCACAGGTTCTGTATGGCAGATTCAACCTCTGCAGATCAAAAAAAAAAACAAATTCCAGAAAGTTTCACAAAGCAAAACTTGAATTTGTTGCATGCTAGCAACTATTTGCATTGTTTCTACAGGTACTGACATAACATTTAGATTGCACTGGGTATTATAAGCAATCTAGAGATAAAGTGTAAGGCAGCATGTACACAGGCTATATGTAAATTATGACACCACTCTGGATCGTGGACTTGAGCATCCTCAGATTTTGATATCTGTTGGGTTCCTGGAACCAATCCCCAGATACTAAGAAAAGACTAGTTCTAAGATGTATACCTTTGTCAATATTAACTTAAAACCTTAAAGCTGGAAGACATATTAACCAATGCATATAAATACCAGCCATATAAATTCAAGAGAAAATTGCACTGAGGCTTTTTTTTTTTTTTTGAGAAATCTTTTCCTGCAGGAAACGATGGCATTAACCAAGAGTTCACCCAACAAGTTTTTACTTTACTATCTTTTACCAACACTTGTCTTCATGAAAACTGTAAAAATAATCTTGTCACAACTGATGTCTGAAATTACTGTAAAGAAAATCTTTTAACAAAGTAAAGATGGGAAGAACTTTTGAACGTATAAACAGATCCTTAAGATATTACATGTAACAATGGTGTAATTTAAAATTATCCCAGCTAATTTTACCATCAAGCTAAGGTGTTCTTAGAGCTTCCCGTGTAGCTCAGTTGGTAAAGAATCTGCCTGCAATGAAGGAGACCTGGGTTTAATTCCTGGGTTGGGAAGATCCTCTGGAGAAGGAAATGGCAACCCACTCCAGTATTCTTGCCTGGAAAATCCCATGGACAGAGGAGCCTGGCAGACCACAGTCCATGGGGTCACAAAGAGTCAAACACGACTTAGCGACTAAATCACCACCAAGGTGTTCCTTCCTACATTAAAACAAAATTTAAACTTAATTATGAAATTTAAACAGACTATGGTTAACCAAGATCACAAAAGAAAATCAGCCTTGAGGTTCAAGGGGGTTGTTCCCTAGACTATTTTGATTGATACTGCTTCAGTTAACAGAGTTGAATTCTGCTGACATTAAATGAATAATAAAAACATTAAGACAAATCATGTCTTTGGGCTGAATTGTCAGAAGACTACATTTTACCAATATTCTCTGCAGCATCCTAACTCTGGGTTAAATTACTACAGTTTATAAAATGCTACCACATAATCTCTTTTAGTTTCAACTCTTTTCTAGAAATACTAATTATTTTATTAACAAAACAACAAACATAATAAATTATTTTCCACAGCTAAAGATATAAAGTATTTTTACAACTTGATTTCCAATTATTTCCTGTTAAAAATACAATTAACATGGCTTCTCATCCGTTTTTCCTTACAGTTCCTCCAACTATCCTAACACAATCTTTTCTTAACACATTTCCAGTGATTAACAATTTGAAGTTGAAAAACAAACTATTTTAAAAAGTGCAAAGAAACATACTATCATTTTCAAATGCTATCCAAAAAAATCGAGTGAATTTATTCTAGGTGGACTAGCCCATCCTCTAACCTTAAATTAAGCATGTCCTAAAATCTTGAAGGTTATTAATCTCTATATTTAAGGTTACATTAAATATTTTCATGTGTATTAAATTTATAGTGGTTTTTCTATGGAAAAGATGAGATTTGGGAAGGATCTGCAAAATTATCCAGCTAGAAATAGCTTTTCTAATAAATCATCCTTTTAAACAGTCAAATGATAAATTTTTTAAAAATCAAAAAAAGAGCCATTTATTTCTGCATCTTCAATTCCTACATGCTATCTGCTTTGATCTAGGATGTGGATAAAATCCTAACCCACGAATGGAAGGGTAGGACCAGTCCCTGAAATTCCAGGAAACTAACACTTCAGATACTTCCAGTGACTGACTGGAGTATTCACCCTGGAGGATAAGGCTAAAAACTGGTCAAGGTTTGCCAATAAAGAGGGAGAAAGGTCCAAAAGAATCAAAACTGAAGTACAGAAAGAAATGAGCACCGTGGCTGAAAGGAGTCATACAGATGAAGTTGTAGACATGGCACACGCCCTAGGACCTCCAGGCTCCTGCTCGTGGGGCCACTGGCAATTCCATTCTGCGCACACCTCGAGGTAGGGGGAACTTACCTACACAGCAACCAGAGGAGTCTCCGTTTCTGGGAAACAGCAGCAAGCACTCACTCAGACACTCACCAGGCTACGTATCAGCCATCCTCCCGGGCACTTTACATACCAGGCTTCATTCTCTCCTTACACTCACCTTCCAAAAGAAGGCATTTAGCCCATTTACAGATGGAAAAACTTAGCAGCTAAGGAAGTTTTAGAAACTGAGTAACTTGTGAGACTTTTAGAAGAGGGAAAAAAAGTACCTGACAGAATTCAAATCAAGCCTGTCTCTTTTTACACTGTCCCCTGGTTTGTTGGCAGAGCTCCAATTTTTCTCTATGGGCTAAGGCCTTAACACTAAAGAAAATTCTGCCCTTAACTCTACCCATTCCGTAACTAACGATGACAACTTCATACAGAGCATTCCGACCACTACTGTACCCCCTTTCAATATTCAATGTTATAACAACATTACTATGTAAACACTAGGCAAGGCTACTTACAATTAACATTTACTGAGCACTGCTGTATGCCACCAGAGAAGGCAATGGCAAGCCACTCCAGTACTCTTGCCTAGGAAATCCCATGGATGGAGCAGCCTGGTAGGCTGCAGTCCATGGGGTCGCTAAGGGTCGGACACAACTGAGCGACTTCACTTTCACACATTGGGGAAGGAAATGGCAACCCACTCCAGTGTTCTTGCCTGGAGAATCCCAGGGATGGGGGAGCCTGGTGGGCTTCCGTCTATGGGGTCACAAAGAGTCGGACACGACTGAAGTGACTTAGCAGCAGCTATATGCCACATACTTTTTCTAAACACTAGCAACCTAAATGCTACTGACATGGCGTGTGTGTGTATGCTCATTTGCTTAGTCATGTTCGACTCTTTGAGACCCCATGAACTGTAGCCTACCAGGTTCCTCTGTCCATGGGATTTTCCAGGAAAGAACCCCAGAGTGGGTTGCCATTTCCTACTCCACAGCATCTACCCTACCAGGGATCACACCGGCGTCTCCTGCATCTTCTGCACTGGCAGGAGGATTCTTTACCTCTGCATCACCTGGGTAAACTCTATCAATATTTTTATTTCACAGATAAAGAAACTGAAACAAAACCAGCTTTATTAATGTGCACAAGGCCACATGATGGTAAGTGGGGATCCAGCATTCATATCAAGTTGTCTGGTTCCACAGTGCGTATCTTCAATGCTAGCCTTTCTCTCTCCCAAGAGAATTTATGCAGGGTTTCTCACTTAACTCTCCTAAATATGTAAGCTAAATATTATCAATCCCATTTATAGATCTTTCCAGAGGGGCTCAGAAAGATGAATTTACTTAAAAGTCACACAACTTTTAGTGGTTAAGGTATAATTCCAATCCATTTGGTTCACACCCATAAGATGCTAATATATCTTATCTGAAAGAGAACACTGTGTATAAAAAGGAAAGCGATTTATGTATTTCAAAACGGCCAATCGGTTTCGAAAATTTCTAGGCTACATACAAGTTCTTAAAAATGTTTAAGAAAAAGGAAAAAACAGTGTTATAGGAATGAAAAACTGACAAAAATGGCCTCGATTATTATGAGGCAGAAACCCCCACCAGTTTTTAAGAATTGAATAACCTTTTACTATGACGCCAAATCATTATTTAACCATAAAGTACTAAGACTCAGTCAGCCACAAGTGTACACCAAGCTTCCAACTCACAACCACTCCCTCCCACCTCATCCCATCTCACAACCACTCCCTCCCACCCCAACAGACAATGAGAATCAGCTTTATTAGTCATACTCCTTTTCATGAAAGAGCAAGAAACAGAAAAGCAACATGTAACAATCCACTGACTTTAGGCTACACTCTTAAATCTGGTAAGTTCTAAAAGCAGAAACTCAAATTTCACATATTATTTAAGATGCAACTACCAACAAACAGGTATACAAATGCATTTAATATTGTCTCTTGTGAGGAAAAGATCTGCCCCTTCCTTAAACCTATTAATACAGACAAGGCAGAAAAAAATTTAGAAAAGTGATTTTCCATACTACCAGCAAAAATCACTGCTTTCAAATGCTGTTTCTAAAGATCCAATTAGACAGTAAAAATCCTCTGCAGTTATTTACATTAGTATTTCAGAAAATGTCTTCCACCAATTATCCATCCAGAGTAAAATTAAGCAAAATAATCATGCCTTTTGTCATATTTCCCTCACATCCCAGGGGTCTCAGACAACAAAACAGATTATCACATATAAGAAACGTCTATTTTAAAATAACTAGTCCTACCTGTACAATCAACCTTCCGTTTTCAACAACGGAAAAACAAATTACAAAGCAGCCAGAAAGCCCAATTGCAGCTCCTCTGTACCGGGTGCAGATTTTAAAAACCAAAGATACATGAGGACAAAATGTGATCTGTAAACATCTTTCATAGCATCTTGCAGCCCCACTTTAAAAAAAAAAAAGGAATAAATTAAAAAAGATGATCACACACAAGTCAGTCCAAAGAATGGTGCGGTTCTTTCAAGAGGGAAAAAAAGACGACATTTGTTCAGATTAAAAAACAACAAAAAACAGTGCTGTGTATGAAAGCATTAAATATTTTATAAGGTCAAAGGAATCGAGTAACATGTAAATGACAATCCGGTGTATTTGCAGCGTCCAGTGGACGAACAGGTTCCGCTGTCAACCTCCTAAGCCATGTTTTGAAACGAGGAACTTTTAAGAAAGGAAATCACCTCATAATATTTAGCTAAAGTCAGAGTTGATTTTTGTGAACTGAAAAACACTGATTTTTTTCCCCCAAAACTGAACTTAGTAAAAAAATTGTTTTCTTTCTTATAAAGGAATCCAGTTAAATGAAATAAAGGCAAATACAGAGGGATGCAGTGCAGAGCCTTCCCTTCCCATCTCCACCTCCCCTGGAGTGATTCCTCTCTGAGAGCTATGGAAACAGCAGAGATGCCATCTGAAATGAAAACTTCCCTTCCAAACCCCAAGCTAAGCTAAAGAAAGCAGGTTCCTCCGGAAAGCATTATCAAGCTCAGTCACCCTACAGAACTCCCTATGTTACGAAAATACAAGCTAGATATCTCAGGAAAGCAATTCCTTGGACACTTCACAATCGAAGGAAAAAAATAAAATCAGAACCAAAAACGTGGAGAAAGACAACTTAAAAGCCAACCACCACACCCTCAACTCCGCGCTGCAACCCGCCTGCCGGGGGGCCTTTACCTTCATCTTCCATCGAAACTGCACTTGGGTTGATGGCTACAAAGTCTTTAGTGTCAGCCACGGCCACACTGGGAAGAAGGAGAGGAGGAGAACAAGAGAAGCCCCCGGAATCCCAGGCCGTCACCCCCGCTCCCGGCCACGCGGCCCGCGGCTGCGCCCACCACCCCTAGCAGCAGCATCTGCAAGAGAAACCGGAGAAGCCGCGCTGACGGGGGCGGGGAGGGACCGCCGCCCACCGCCCCAGGAGCTCCAGGCCCCGCGCCCGCGCCCTGGCCGCCCGCGCCCCCCAACTCACGCCGGCCGGGCAGCGCCCCGGAGGCGCCCCCAGCCGGGTACTCTGGACGCCCCGCCGGAGCTAGAAGTTTCTGGAAACGGGGGGACAGTGGGTGATCCGGGCGCCCCCCGCCCTCAAAGCCCCAGACCCCTCTCTGGGCTGCGGGGGACTCACCCGCAAGCTCGCGGCAGCGGCTCGCCAAGCGGCGGCGCCGTACGGGCGCCTCTCCCGGCGTGAGGGCGGTGACCGGGAGGGCGGGCGGGGCGGGCAGGGGAGCAGGTGAGGAGACCGGGCTCGAGCCGGCCCGGGCTCGCTGCGGCCGCGCTGGTCTGCTCCCGCCTCCGCCTCCTGGGCTCCGCCCTCCCCGCCGCCCGCCGGCCCGGCGCGCCCCGCACCCCGGGCCCGCCCCGCACTCCCGGGCGCCCGCGGACCGCGCTTTGTCGCCACCACTTCCGCCGCGAGGGGCGCTGGCGCAGGCGCGCTGGCACGCCGGGGCGGGGACGGCGGAAGTGAGCGGAGGCCGGGTTGCCGGTCCGGAGCGGGCTGCGGCCAGGGGCGCCCGGTCCGGTCCGGTCTGCCCTGCCGGCACACCTGCCCTACCCCGGAGACGCGCTCGGCCTTTCCACGCACCTGCCGGGCGCAAGTGCGGGAGAGCCGTCCGCTCCCCCGCGCCTGCCGCGCCTCCTCGGGAGGCAGCCGCGGGGTCGGCCCCAGCGGGCAGGCGCAGCCATGTTCGCGGCCCACGAGATGTTGGAGCGCCCGGACGGTGAGGCGGGGAGCCCCTCCCGCCGGGCGGCCGTCACAATCTGGGCGGGCGACGCGGGGACCCGCAGCCTCGCTTGCAGGCCTGTCGCGGCTGCTCTGCGCTGACAGTGAGGCAGGTCCCCGCGGGGCCACGTCTCAGAGTTCCATCCCGATGCGATGGAGTTCAGCCTCAGCGCACTCGGGCAGAAGAGCCGAGATCACGACGGTTCCACTGTGCAACCGGAGAGGCTAGAATAGCCAAGAGCCTCGCGCCCAGATGGAAGCTGAGGAACCGGCGTTACCTCCAGCCTCTTTTGGCATTGAAATTTCCCCTTGCTCAGCATCTAACCTAGACCCCCATTAAGTCAGTTTTGATGGACGGTTGAGTTTAATAATCCTTGTCAAGTCTGACATAGCAAAGGTTGAACCTAAATCCTCTCGCCCCGAAATCCACTAGAGGGCAGGTCTATACCTGCTGAGTTCCAGCGCATCCTGCAAAGAACTCAGGAGATGGCAAAAGAAATGTCTTTCCTTATATGCTTAGAGGTGTTTTTCTTCATCTACACTTGGGCCTGTTGAAAATTTTGCCCCTTACGCCTCAGGTCCTGTAACATATCGTAATGTGCTCTTACCACATGTTCAGCATCAAAATAAACAAAGGGACTGCTGCTGCTGCTGCTAAGTCGCTTCAGTCGTGTCCGACTCTGTGCGACCCCATAGACGGCAGCCCACCAGGCTCCGCCGTCCCTGGGATTCTCCAGGCAAGAACACGAGTGGGTTGCCATTTCCTTCTCCAATGTGTGAAAGTGAAAAGTGAAAGTGAAGTCGCTCAGTCGTGTCCGACTAGTAGCGACCCCATGGACTGCAACCTACCAGGCTCTTCTGTCCATGCGATTTTCTAGGCAAGAGTACTGGAGTGGCTTGCCATTGCCTTCTCCGAAACAAAGGGACAGGGTTACCTATTCTATTTGGCCCCAGGATAAGTGGAACTAGTCTAGGATCAAAAATCCTGAACAGCTTTATAGAGTGGAGAAACATCGCGATTTTATTCCGTGAGGTCACTTTAAAATTTAAAAAGTGAAACCCTAAAATCACACTATATATATAGCCATCTTTGGCTTGTCTGTTTAATGATTTTTGTTTGTTTAGGGCTGATAAATATAAGATTATGATTGCTACAACAATGAAAGTTCTATGTCTTGCTCAATGTTTTAATCAATTTGGAATGATTGTTTCTGTGGATCTTGACAGCACAGCATTACATTAAAAACAAAATATCTAAAGTAGGAAATGCACAGGTTTAGACCTTATTTGTTATTAACATATGATCTTACAAAATAGACGGTAATTCTCCATTAAATTGCTTTGATGAGCTGGAAAATTTTTTCTAAGGCAACTTTTCACAGTTACCTGTTGTAAACTGCAATACTCCTGCGTTGATACTGAATTCCTAGTTAATACCTCCCCCATAGATTTATCACTCCATGGTTTATATCTAAAGTAACTTGCAATGGAATTTTACTCTTTGGTTGCCTCAATTGTGAAAGTTATCATCCGTATTGCCAAGACAAAAAACCTGATTAACACCAGTGTTGTCCAGAAAAATTGTTACATACTTCATTCTTAACCCACTGGCAGTTATCTCACAAATTCCAGGGCATGGCAGTAGCAAAAACCTGTCAAGGGCAGCTTTCAACCGCTTAGATGATTCTTAAGCTTGATCAACATATCTCAACAGTCAGTCAGTTCAGCCGCTTAGTCATGTCCAGCTCTTTGCGACCTCATGAACCACAGCATGCCAGACCTCCCTGTCCATCACCAACTCTGGGAGTTTACCCAAACTCATGTCCATTGAGTTGGTGATGCCATCTAACCATCTCATCCTCTCTCGTCCCCTTTTCCTCCTGCCTTCAATCTTTCCCAACGTCAAGGTCTTTTCAAATGAGTCAGCTCTTTACATCAGGTGACCAAAATATTGGAGTTTCAGCTTCAACATCAGTCCTTCCGATCCTCTATTCTGTGCCCGTACACCACCTCCACCAAGCTGACCAATATTAGTAACACCAACTTTGACTTCCTGTGTATATGAAAAGTATCATTTGTTAACAATATTCAAGTAGGAGCAATGGGGAATGCTTTGGCTATAAGCTTCAGCAATCTCCCTTCTCTCAGCATCTCCTCTGATAAGTTAACCTGCATGAAACTTTGATGTAGCAGTCTCCACCTCCTCATCTCTGCGGGAAGGGGACTAAAATGTAGGAACACTGCATTACCTACATTTATGTGTGTATATATACACAACATGCATATATATTATGAGACTTTATATATAGATCTAGACATAATAACCACCCTTTTTTCCCTCAAAAGATCATTGTGATGATCTGATACAGATGAAGACAGGTTGTGAATTATAAGCTATGAAAGTTTATCATACAGAAAAACCAGCTAAAGTATGGACTATTATTAGGAGCTAAAATAAGATTGATGGCAACAAAAGGTATTATGTTCAAGTTTCCTCTTAATTCTTCTTTAGAAATAAATGCTCTAAAAATCTTTACCCTCATTTTGTTAAAATATTTAACCTATAAAATTAAATATGTCTAATGCAAAAGGTGGTCACACATGAGCAATAGAGGGGAAATTTGTCAGACATCTCTTCTTTGGGGAATATTACAAAGAGGGATTATTGAGGAAGGACAGACATGAAGTTCTAATTTTATTTACACTGTGCCTTATTACACAAAGGTTGTGAGGTATCCTGTTTTTAGTATCAAATTTGATAGCTGGCATTTTTCTAAACCTGGATTATAAAGATATATGTGGCCTTTAGGATTTAAAATTAACTTAGGAAAGGTTATTTTTAAATCTCTCCTCAATGTCTTGACTTTTAACTTGTTTAAACTACTCAAAGTTAGTAATTAAGAAATTTTACATAGCTGCTAGAAGAAAAAGCTGTCATATTTGAAATTGAATCTTTTAAAAGCATATAAAAACAATACTTTATTTTTATAAGTTGACCCACTCCAATAGAACAAGAGAAGTATTTTTCTTCTTACAGGATAAAGGACATGCTAAGGGTCACATTTGGGGAAATACAATCTTATTCCAAGAAATGTCCTATGAAATGAGTGTCGTAACAACAACCTCCTGGTATTGCTATAGATCTCCTCAGTCTATGTTTTAGCAGTAGTGGAAGTGTAAAGGCTGGAAGCAAGAATAAAAATCAAATGGGCTTAAAAATGAGCAGTAGAAACAAGGGAATTTAAAGTATATTCCTTTAATTTTTAAAGCAGTTTATTCCAAATACGACTCAGGTCCCCCGTTCAAGGGTTCTGAGCATGCCATGATATTTGGGATCTTTGGTACATAGTACTACCAATCGTCTGGGCAGGTCGGGGTGCAGATGAATGAGGAAAGAAAGAGAAGGAGGAAAATTGAGTGTGACTTCATGTCCAAGAACCAACTCTGCACTTGATTATTTCCATGGAAAATATCCATAGAATATTCCACATTACATATACAAAGTAAGATTTGAGATTCAAATGTACCCATTTAAAAGCCACTGTGTCCAGTTTTCAAGCTGGACATAATTCATCTCTAGTCCCATCTCTTCTCCCCGGAGAAGGCAATGGCAAGCTACTCCAGTACTCTTGCCTGGAAAATCCCATGAACGGAGGAGCCTGGTAGGCTGCAGTCCATGGGGTCGCTACGAGTCAGACATGACTGAGCGACTTCACTTTCACTTTTCACTTTCACACATTGGAGAAGGAAATGGCAACCCACTCCAGTGTTCTTGCCTGGAGAATCCCAGGGACGGGGGAGCCTGGTGGGCTGCCATCAGTGGGGTCACACAGAGTCGGACACGACTGAAGTGACTTAGCAGTCCCAAAATATATTGTCTATGGTAAATGTATAATAAAAGACCTATTGAATAAATGGGTAATCCGAAAAATTTTGTTGTTGTTCAGTCACTCAGGTATGTCCAACTCTTTGCAACCCCATGGACTGCAGCACCCCAGGCTTCCCTGTCCTTCACCATCTCCCTGAGCTTGCTCAAATTCACGCCCATTGAGTTGGTGATATCATCCAACCATCTCAATCTCTGTCATCCCCTTCTCCTCCTGCCTTCAGTCTTTCCCAACTTGAGGGTCTTTTCCAATGAGTCAGTTCTTTGCATCAGGTGGCCAAAGTATTGAAGCTTCAGCTACAGCATTAGTTCTTCCAATGAATATTCAGGGTTGATTTCATTTAGGACTGACTAGTTTGATCTCCTTGCAGTCCAGAGGACTCTCAAGAGCCTTCTCCAAAACCACAGTTCAAAAGCATCAGTTCTTTGGTGCTCAGCCTTTTTTACGGTCCAACTCTCACATCCATACATGACTACTGAAAAAACCATAGCTTTGACCAAATAGACCTTTGTCAGCAAAGTAATGTCTTTGCTCTTTAACATGCTATCTAGTTTTGTCATAGCTTTTCTTCCAAGGAACAAACGTCTTTTAATTTCATGGCTGCAGTCACCATCTGCAGTGATTTGGGAGCCCCGAAAAATAAAGTCAGTCACTGTTTCTATTGTTTCCCCATCTATTTGCCATGAAGTAGTGGGACCGGATCCCTTGATCTCAGTTTTTTGAATGTTGAGTTTTAGCTAACTTTTTCAGTCTCTCTCCTCTTTCACCTTCATCAAGAGGCTCTTTAGTTCCTCTTCACTTTCTGCCATAAGAGTGATGTCATCTGCATATCTCCCAGCAATCTTGTTTCCAGCTTGTGCTTCATTCAGCCTGGCATTTTGCATGATGTATCTTCATATAAGTTAAATAAGCAGGGTGACAATATACAGCCTTGATGTACTCCTTTCCCAATTTGGAACCAATCCGTTGTTCCACGTCCAATTCTAACTATTGCTTCTTGACGTGCATACAGGTTTCTCAGGAGACAGGTAAGGTGGTCTGGTATGCCCATCTGTTTAAGAATTTTCCACACTATGAACAAGGCTAGTGGAGGTGATGGAATTCCAGTTGAGCTATTTCAAATCCTAAAAGATGATGCTGTGAAAGTGCTGTGCTCAATATGCCAGCAAATTTGGAGAACTCAGCAGTGGCCGCAGGACTAGAAAAGGTCACTTTTCATTCCAATCCCAAAGAAGGGCAATGCCAAAGAATGTTCAAACTAATGCACAATTGCACTCATTTCACAAGCTAGCAAGGTAATGCTCAAAATTCTCCAAGTTAGGCCTCAACAGTACGTGAACCAAGAACTAGCAAATGTTAAAGCTGGATTTAGAAAAGGCAGAGGAACCAGAGATCAAATTGCCAATAACCACTGGATCATAGAAAAAGCAAGAGAATTCCAGAAAAACATCTACTTCTACTTCACTGACTATGCTAAAGCCTTTGATTGTGTGGAACGCAACAAACTGTGAATACCTGGAAAAGAGTCGTCATAAAAATTTTCATTGTTGAATGAATAAACATAATCCCACTGTTGCTTTGTTTCTTGTTTTCTATGAACAAACAAAAATATGAGTCTCTGCTTTCCTTTAAAGAAAAAAAAAAAAACATGCATTTTCAAAGGTTTAAAAATGAACTCACAACTCCAAACCACAAAAGGGTTAGCTAGGACAACTTGATCTGAATGAAATAGGTACTAATCATTGACATGGGTATTAAGTACTGAGTAAGGCCCAGAACAGATGAAATTTCACACTTGGGTTTTGAACTCAGGTAACGTGACTTAGCAGCAGCAGCAGCAACCATTTGAAATTTAAAACTATCAATGTTGAGGTGGCTTCTTCTGTGCAAGTAGGAAATTTCAGTTGAGCTTGTGCTTTGGATTTTAATGGCATGCATATCAGTGCCTGACAAAGCCAAAAACACTCTAATTCTCAGTACAGTCTTCAGTTAATTCCTTAGAGACATCTACTCTTCAGTTATTTCCTTAGATCCATGGCATCTACTCTTAATTCTTGGAAAAGATGACTCAGAGATGAGGTGTAAGCCATAGGACATAGAAAAACCAAGAAATTTAAATTGCTATTGGCCAATACCTCCTACTAACTTTGAATGCCTTGCTTATGAGTTGGATGTCATAAGTAGTTGAAATTTTGGACAGATTCCATAGTATGTCTCCCAGCCCCCTGCTGTGTTGGCAGTAATAGCCTAGGCCTCCCCCCTCCATTTAAAAGCTTTCTCAATTTCACTTCAGTAACACCTTGAATCTCTTTACTCTGTTGCACACTGGGATCTGAGAAAGCCTTGGGAAAGGCTGCATTTCTTAGGACCTCCAAAATGATTCATTTTACACATAAAGTTTTCTACCCAACCATTTTCTAGAAGTGAAATATTTTTGCAAAGCTTGCATCTTTGCCTGAACTTGTCCCCTGTCTTTCCAGGCCACCCACAGAAATTATTTCCCTCCCCTGTGCTTCCCATTGGGATAACAAATGAGAAAAAAGGCACCAATATGCCATTATGATAATAAATGAAAGCAAAATCTACAGCCCAGAAATTTCCCAAATCTTTATGAAGATGCTGAAGGTTAGCCCAGGACAATCAAGCAAACAGACCATGTTTCTGTTGAGCATCCTACATGCAATGGAGAACCCACACCAAAGGGATGGTGCAAGATAGGTGATCAGTCAGTTCAGTTCAGTTCAGTCGCACAGTCGTGTCCAACTCTTCGTGACCCCATGAATCACAGCACGCCAGGCCTCCCTGTCCATCACCAACTCCCAGAGTTCACTCAAACTCATGTCCACAGAGTCGGTGATGCCATCCAGCCACCTCATTCTCTGTCGTCCCCTTC
Organism: Moschus berezovskii; assembly: GCF_049115385.1. Taxonomy (NCBI): domain Eukaryota; kingdom Metazoa; phylum Chordata; class Mammalia; order Artiodactyla; family Moschidae; genus Moschus; species Moschus berezovskii. The sequence goes on from NC_142460.1 coordinate 162,499,473, forward strand.
TCCTCCTGCCCCCAACCTTTCCCAGCATCAGAGTCTTTTCCAGTGAATCAACTCATCGCATGAGGTGGCCAAAGTATTGCAGTTTCGAGGAGGATAATTGCCAACTGGCAGGAAGAAGCTTTAACAACACAAGCAAACTTTCAAAGTGTAAAAACTTCAGGTTAGAAAATCCATCACTACAAATAAAGACCAGGGACTTTCCTGGTAGTCCAATGGCTAAGAACCTTCATGGGTTAGATCCCTGGACGGGGAATGAAGATCCCATATGCCATGCTGCAACTACTTAGCCCACGTGCTCTGGAGCCTGGGCAATGCAACGAAATATCCGATATGAGGCAACCAAGATCCCGTGTGCCACAACTAATGCAGTAAAATTAATATTTAAATATTAAAAAAATAAAGATCAGATGGAAAATTAGATTAACAGCACTTACAGTATAAGCACAGACAACTTTATTTTTGCTTTTTTTCATTATAAAAGACAATGATCACGGAGCCTCTTTCAGAAGGTATTTAAAATAATTTAATATTGCCAAATTATCCCCCTTTATTTGGGGGATTAGGAAAATGTGGATTCTAGAAAGAAAAAGAGCCTTCTACGAGACAGGAACAAGTAAACTGAAGTGCAAAGTGGTGGCTTGAACCAATCCTACCAGTCCTCAGTTCAAAAAGTTGAGACCCAAACTATTTTCTGAGAAACATACTTCACAACTACTGGGAATACTAGGCAGTGGTCCACTCTACTAGGTTGGTGCAGAGTAATTGAGGTTTTTGCATTGTTGAACTTTGCCATTTGATATTGAAATACATTCTTGAATAAATGTGGCTTTGTTATACATCATTTTAATGCACATTTCTCACTTTGTGGGTTTTTTTTCTCATTTCCTCATTATTATTTGCTGTTTACTTTATATTTATTTTAGACTGGGGGAAAGGATGTTACACAAAAAGCAAATTTGAGTGATTTTCTTATTCAGGTTCAAAATGGGTCGTAAAGCAGCAGAGACAACTCACAACATCAACAGTGCCTTTGGCCCAGGAACTGCTAATGAACATACAGTGCAGTGGTGGTTTAACTTTTGCAAAGGAGACAAAAGCCTTGAAGATGACGAGTGCAGCAGTGGTGGGTGATTGGAAGTTGACAACAACCAACTGAGAGTATCATCGAAGCTGATCCCCTTACAGCTACACAAGAACCTGCCTAAGAACTCGATGTCAACCATTCTATGGTCATTCAGTATTTGAAGCAAATTAGAAAGGTGAAAAAGCTCAGTAAGTGGGTGCCTCATGAGCTGACTGCAAATCAAAAAAATCGTCTACACAACAACAATGAACCATTTCTCAATCAGATCTAGATGTGTGATGAAAAGTGGATTTTATACAGCAACTGGTTATGAACAGCTCAGTGGCTGACTAGAAGAAACTTCAAATCACTTCCCAAAGCCAAACATGCACCCAAAAAAGGTCATGGTCTCTCTTTACTGGTCTGCTGCCGGTCTGATCCACTACAGCTTTCTGAATCCTGGTGAAACCATTATATCTGAGACGTATGCTCAGCAAATCAATGGAAAGAAAAAGTTAGTCGCTCAGACATGTCCAACTCTGTGCGACCCCATGGACTGAAGCCCACCAGGCTCCTCTATCCATGGGGATTCTCCAAGAAAGACTACTGGAGTGGGTGGCCATTCCCTTCTCCAGGGATCTTCCCGACCCCAGGATCGAAACTGAGTCTCCTGTCTTTGCAGGCAGATTCTTTACCACCTGAGTCACCAGGGAAGCCAAGCAAATCAATGAGATGCACTGAAAACTGCAACACCTGCAGCTGGCATTTGTCAACAGAAAGTGCCCAATTCTCCATGACAAAGCCTGACTGCCTATTGCACAGCCAACGCTTCGAAAGTTGAAGGAATTGGGATATGAAGTTTGGCCTCATCTGCCATATTCACCAGACCTCTTGCCAACCGACTACCACTTCTTCAATCATCTTGACAACTTCTTGCAGCGAAGATTCTTCCAGAACCATCAGGAGGCAGAAAATGCTTTCCAAGAGTTTGTCAAATTCCAAAGCACAGTTTTTATGCTCTGGGAATAAACAAACTTATTTTGTCTGGCAGAAATTTGTGAATTATAATTATTCCTATTTTGACTAATAAAGATGCATTTGAGACTAGTTTAAATGATTTAAAATTCACAGTCTGAAACTCCAATTACGTTTGTACCAAACTAACAAAATATTTTACAGTGAGCTGACAAACTAGAAATGGCATCAGGCACTGTGAGGAGAGTAAAAAGAGCTGTGTTCTACTCCATATGATAAAGTACATCTTGTAATGAGTGATACAGTGATCCTCAAACATCCACCTACCGGCAGTTTCAGGATCACTTGTAGAACTATAAGAAATGCAGACTCTTAGGTCCTACCCAGACCTACTACTACTGCTGCTAAGTCACGTTAGTCGTGTTCAACTCTGTGCGACTCCATAGACAGCAGCCCAACAGGCTCCTCTGTCCCTGGGATTCTCCAGGCAAGAATACTGGAGTGGGTTGCCATTTCCTTCTCCAGTGCATGAAAGTGAAAAGTGAAAGAGAAGTCGCTCAGTCGTGTCCAACTCTTAGCGACCCCATGGACTGTAGCCTACCAGGCTCCTCCGCCTATGGGATTCTCCAGGCAAGAGTACTGAAGTGGGGTGCCATTGCCTTCTCCCCAGACCTACTAGTCATGCTCAAAATTCTCCAAGCCAGGCTTCAACAATACATGAAACATGAAATTCCAGATGTTCAAGCTAGATTTAGAAAAGGCAGAAGAACCAGAGATCAAATTGCCAACATCCATTGGATCTTTGAAGACTTTAGAGAGTTCCAGAAAAACATCTACTTCTGCTTTATCGACTATGTCAAAGCCTTTGACTGTGTGGATCACAACAAACTGTGGAAAATTCTTCAAGAGATGGGTATACCAGACCACCTGACCTGCCTCCTGAGAAATCTATATTCAGCTCAAGAAGTAACAGTTAAAACTGGACATGGAACAACAGATTGGTTCCAAATCGGGAAAGGAGTACATCAAGGCTGTATGTTGTCACCCTGCTTATTTAACTTATATGCAGAGTACATCATGAGAAATGCTGGGCTGGATGAAGCACGAGCTGGAATCAAGATTGCTGAGAGAAATACCAATAACCTCAGATATGCAGATGAAACCACCCTTATGGCAGAAAGTGAAGAAGAACTAAAGAGCCTCTTGGTGAAAGTGAAAGAAGAGAGTGAAAAAGTTAGCTTAAAACTCATCATTCAGAAAACTAAGATCATGGCATATGATCTCATCACTTCACGGGAGATAGATAGGGAAACAGTGGAAACAGCAACAGACTTTATATTTTTGGGCTCCAAAATCACTGCAGATGGTGACTGCAGCCATAAAATTAAAAGATGCTTGCTCCTGGGAAGAAAAGTTCTGACCAACCCAGACAGCATATTAAAAAGCAGAGACATTACTTTGCCAACAAAGGTCCATCAAGTCAAGGCTATGGTTTTTCCAGTGGTGAAGAAAAGCTGAACACCAAAGAATTTATGCTTTTCAACTGTGGTGTTGGAGAAGACTCTTGAGAGTCCCTTGGACTGCAAGGAGATCCACTCAGTCCACCCTACAGGAAATCAGTCCTAAATATTCATTGGAAGGACTGATGCTGAAGCTGAAACTCCAATCCTTTGGCCACCTGATGCTAAGAACTGACTCATTTGAAAAGACCCTGATGCTGGGAAAGATTGAAGGCAGGAGGAGAAGGGGAGGACAGAGGATGAGATGGTTGGATGGTATCACTGACTCAGTGGACGTGAGTTTGAGTAAACTCCAGGAGTTGATGATAAACAGGGAGGCCTGGTGTGCTGCAGTTCATGGGGTCGCAAAGAGTCGAACATGACTAAGCAACTGAACTGAGACCTACTGGATCAGAAATTCTGGGGGTTTGGCCCAGTAATAAATGACTTAACAAGCCTTCCTGTTTTCCCCATGATTCTGAATGCTTGGAAGTACTATAGCCTTCTTATTGCCACTCTTCTTCATGGAAAAACCAATACCAAGGAAGTCAAGACCTTTAATGCATAATCAAGCTATCAATCAACCAACCCTGGAGCCTGTCCTACCAAAAGACTTCCATTACTTCAAGATAATAAACATTTTCAACTACTTTCAGCTAGAAACATCCTAATTGATAGAATCTTAAATGAGAAAAAATAGTTTACCTCATAAGTTAAAAGATAGTCAGTTGATACTTGTGCAAGCTAAGTCACTTCAGTACTGTACAACTCTTTGCAATATTATGGACTGTAGCCAGCCAGGCTCCTCTATCCATGGGATTCTCCAAGCAAGAATACTGGAGTGGGTAGCCATGCCCTCCTCCAGAGGATCTTCCCAGACCAGGGATCAAACCCATGTCTCTTACATCTCCTGCTTTGCCAGGTGGATTCTTTACCACTAGCGCCACCTGGGAAGCTAAATGAGAAAACACACTTTAAATAAGTAGGTTAAAAGTTGGTTGATGCTTAGACTGCTCCTATACAAGTTTTTAAAAATTCAATATCATATGACATATTTAAATGATAAAATGTTAAATAAATTACTTAAAATGCTAAAGGCAATGTTAATTAATAGGAAGTTACAGAATAAGATATAAGTAAAAACCACTGAACAAGAGAGTGATATCTGTTTTTTGAACAGATTTCCATATTAGTATAGAAACTTTTAAAATAGCTATTGATTGCAGAAACTGCTTTGGGAAGTTTTTCTTATTACTGGTTAGGAGTATTTTAAAATTATGCAGCTACACATTATATTTGGAAACATTATATCTTCGAATTTTTATTTTTTTAATGTAGTCGTGTGTCCTATCATAGACTTTTTCCTGTTTAATTCTTCAACTAATGGCTACTAAGTGAGAGATTCTACTAGGAAATTCTTAAAAATTAAGTTTACACCTTCTTAAAGTATGACAATCATTTTTTTCACACACTTAAAAAAAATCTTGAAAAAGATATTTATTACTTTAAGGTTTGGACACCATTTTTTTTCCATTTTCTGACTCAAAGTATAAAATTAAAAGTTAAAAAGCTGTGACATTTTAAAAAATCTATTTTTATTTTTCTCTACTTTAAAAAGCCCTCTTCCAACAACACAAGAGAAGACTCTACACATGGACATCACCAGATGGTCTATACTGAAATCGGATTGATTATATATTCTTTGCAGCCAAGGATAGAGAAGCTCTATACAATTAGCAAAAACAAGACCAGAAGCTGACTGTGGCTCAGATCCTGAACTCCTTGTTGCAGAATTCAGACTTAAAGTTAAAAATGTAGGGAAAACCACTAGACCATTCAGGTATGACTTAAATCAAATCCCTTATGATTATCAAGTGGAAGTGACAAACAGATTCAAAGGATTAGATCTGATAATGCTTGAAGAACTATGGACAGAGCTTCGTGACATGGTAGAGGAGGCAGTGATCAAGACCATCCCCAAGAAAAAGAAATGCAAAATGGCAAAATGGTTGTCTGAGGAGGACTTACAAATAGCTGAGAAAAGAAGAGAAGCAACAGGCAAAGGAGAAATGGAAAGAAATACCCATTTGAATTCAGAGTCCCCAAGAATAGCAAGGAGACATAAGAAAGCCTTCCTCAGTGATCAATGCAAAGAAATACAGGAAAACAATAGAATGGGAAAGACTAGAGATTTCTTCAAGAAAATTAGAGATACCAAGGGAACATTTCATGCAAAGATGGGAACAATAAAGGACTGAAATGGTGTGTACCTAACAGAAGCAGAACATATTAATAAGTGTCAAGAATACACAGAAAAACTAACAAAAAAGTTCTTCATGACCCAGATAACCATGAGGGTGTGATCCTTCACCTAGAGCCAGACATCCTGGAATGCAAAGTCAAGTGGGCCTTAGGAAGCATCACTGTGAACAAAGCTAGTGGAGGTGATGGAATTCCGGTTGAGCTATTTCAAATCCTGAAAGATGATGCAGTGGAAGTGCTGCACTCAATATGCCAGCAAATTTGGAAAACTCAGCAGTGGACACAGGACTGGAAAAGATCAGGTTTCATTCCAATCCCAAAGAAAGGCAATGCCAAAGAATATTCAAACTACCACACAATGCACTCATTTCACACGCTAGCAAAGTAATGCTCAACATTCTACAAGTCCGGCTTCAACAATACGTGAACCATGAACTTCCAGATGTTCAAGCTGGATTTAGAAAAGGCAGAGGAACCAGAGATCAAATTGCCAACATCTACTAGATCATCAAAAAAGCAGGAGAGTTCCAGAAAAACATCTATTTCTGCTTTATTGACTATGCCAAAGCCTTTGACTGTGTGGATCACAACAAACTGTGGAAAATTCTGAAAGAGATGAGAATACCAGTCTACCTGACCTGCCTCTTGAGACATCTGTATGCAGGTCAGGAAGCAACAGTTAGAACTGGACATGGAACAACAGACAGGTTCCAAATAGGGAAAGGAGTACATCAAGGCTGTATATTGTCACCCTGTTTATTTAACTTACATGCAGAGTACATCATGAGAAATGCAGGGCTGGATGAAGCACAAGCTGGAATCAAGATTGCCGGGAGAAATACCAATAACCTCAAATATGCAGATGACACCACCCTTATGGCAGAAAGTGAAGAAGAACTAAAAAGTCTCTTGATGAAAGTAAAAGAGGAGAGTGAAAAAGTTGGCTTAAAACTCAACATTCAGAAAAATAAAATCATGGAATCTGGTCCCATAACTTCATGGTAAATAGATGGGGAAACAATGGAAATGGTGAGAGACTTTATTTTGGGGGGGCTCCAAAATCACTGCAGATGGTGACTGCAGCCATAAAATTAAAAGGAGCTTGCTCCTTGGAAGAAAAGCTATGACCAACATAGACAGCATATTAAAAAGCAGAGACATTACTTTGCCAACAAAGGTCTGTCTAGTCAAAGTGTAGGTTTTTCCAGTAGTCATGTATGGATGTGAGAGTTGGACTATAAAGAAAGCTGAACACCAAAGAATTGATGCTTTTGAACTGTGGTGTTGGAGAATACTCTTGAGAGTCCCTTGGACCACAAGGAGATCCAACCAGTCCATCCTAAAGGAGATCAGTCCTTGGTGTTCATTGGAAGGACTGATGCTGAAGCTGAAACTCCAATCCTTTGGCCACCTGATGCTAAGAACTGACTCATTTGAAAAGACCCTAACGCTGGGAAAGATTGAAGGTGTGAGAAGAAGGGGAGGACAGAGCATGAGATGGTTGGATGGCATCACTGACTCGATGGACCTGGGTTTGATTTAACTCTGGGAGTTGGTGGTGGACAGGGAAGCCTGGTGTGCTACAGTCCATGGGGTTGCAAAGAGTCAGATACTGCTGAGCAACTGAACTGAATTGAACTAATTTACATGATTAAACTGCTCATTTGAATCCTGGAAAAGCGCTGCCAAGGTAAAGATGCCAACATTGCACATTTGATTAGAGAATTGAAATTACTTTTAAGAAAATGAGAATTAATTTTCGCTGAACAGCCACCAAAACTACACATCTGTTTTGTGTTTTTTAGTCGACATAACACTTCCATGTACATAATTAAATTTAATCCTTACAACCCTACGATGTTAGCAGACTAGCTCTATTGTTTTTTATAGCTGACAAATCTGAGACTCATAGGTGAAGCTCCTTGTATAAAGAATTTCTCACTATTTGATGTCAAAGCCAGGAGCCAAATATCCATCTTGGCTTCAATTTCCTTAAAAATTCCACAGTGACCATTAGAAATACAAAAGAAGGTATCCTCTTTATTGAAAAATTAAATATATCTTTTATAGTTTATCATTTTATTTCATTAAATTATTGGCATCTTTCAAGCCCATTAATCCTGAGCCTAGAATATCTGCACCAGGGGCTTCCCTGGTGGCTCAGACAGTAAAGAATCTGCCTGCAATGCAGGAGACTCAGATTCGATCCCTAGGTTGGGAAGATCCTCTGAAGGGCATGGCAACCCACTCCAGTATTCTTGTTGGAGAATCCCCATGAACAGAGGAGCCTGGCAGAGTACAGTCCATGGGGTTGCAAAGAGTCGGACATGACTGAGCGGCTAACGCTTTCACTTTCATAGCTCATTTGGTGACATTCAAGAATGCATTAGTTAATAGGGACTTGATTCTAGAACACCGACTCAATGGACATGGGTTTGGGTGGACTCCAGCAGTTGGTGATAGATAGAGAGGCCTGGCATGCTATGTTTCATGGGGTCGCAAAGAGTTGGACACGACTGAGCAACTGAACTGAATTGAACTGATTCTAGAACATTCTTGGTCGTTGTCTACATTTATTCATTTGTTCTTATTTAACCTTCAGACACCATCAATGGGAAAATCATGCTCCAAGTAGAAGATGTTTTAGAATTCCTTGGATTTATCTTCTCAGAGTTGAAAATTACTATTAAAATGAGAATGTAATCTTATAAGTAAATAATCACAGACAGGCATTTTAGAGAGATTATTCAATAAGTAATTAAAGCATGTTCATTAACATACTTTATTGGAAAATCAACAGAATACATTTTAAGCCTGTGTTCTAAGGATCTAAACAAGAGGCACTAAATACTATTAGGAATACTAATTTCATCTTTCCAACTTGTAAAATGTTCCTTTGTCCTTAGTATTTATAATTATATTTACATATTTACCAGAGTAGGGGCAACGAAAAAACTGAGATGTATTTTTAAATGCTAAGACCTCATAATGGCTTTAGATAGCATGGAGGACATAACAACTATTACACCTTTTCAATATTCTGCAATTTAAACCAACGATTAAAGTTGTCAGTTGCTGTATCAGTTCAGTCAGTAAACAGCTACAAAAGAACTAAAGATAAAGTGTATTGTCAATTATATTCTTATAAGAATAAGACAAAGACACTGTTTGATGATTTCTTGCATTAAAGTATCATATCATACTAGTAGGGCTGGGACAACTGTAGCTGGAAATGTTCAACAGGAACCTGTGAAGCTCTCAGTCATAATCACTGTCCCCCTGGCTTTAGCAATGACTCTCCATCTTCTAAAGGGCACATGTGCTGTTCTTGAAAAAGTAGAGCAACCCCTGTCAACCTTGATTTTGGAAATACATGTCATCAAATGATCTAGATCAGTAGTTCTCAAACTATGGTCCTTGTCACCTTAGAACCTCTCAGAAATGCAGATTTGGGGCTCTGCCTCAGACCTGCAGAATTAGCAACTGTGCGGGTAGGGCCCTGCAGTCTGTATTACAGTACTTCAGGTTGAAGCACTGATATACAAGAAATATAAAACTTTTGTGTAAAAAAGTCCTCAATTCCAAAGAACAGCTGAGAAGGTATATCTGAATTTTAAACCTCCTCCAGCATTCTTTTTTTTTGGCCATGTGGCATGCAGGACCTTAGTACCCCAACCAGGGATCAAAACTGAGCCCCCTTCATTGGAAGCTCAGAATCTTAACCACTAGACCACCAGGGAAATCTGTAAACCTCCTCCAGCATTCTTAAATCATATATGGCTTTGAGCTTTGAGTAGTTATCTGTTGGCTTAAGACCAATTATTTTAAAAGACTAAGGAAAAGGGCACTAAGGCCATGCAGAGATTATTCTCCTCCCTCTTAAGTAGCGCTGAGCGTTGCATCTGGTAGCGATGGAACTTTCACATGGAAGAGAACAAAAGCGCAGCGCAGTGGCAGTGGAGCTATGGTTGTGTTCTCGGCTATGAAGTCAGCCTTTGTTCTCCTATTTCAGGTTTGAAGACCTCTGGAACAATGCTTCTTTGACCAGGTGTATCAGGCTTTAGCACCACCGGTTAAATGAAAGAAGTGGGGGAAGCTTCATAAATAAAAAATGCCATTACTCTTGAAATGGTGTGTTCATCAGAGAAATAGTTTCATCCCTCAAAAACAAAACAACAGCAACAAAAAACTATGTAGCATTTCACAGGTTATAAAAAAAATTTAAGTACATTACGCAGAAATTATATGGTGGGTACAGAGCAAAAGTGTAATTTTTCAGCTTTGGTGAAATAGGACTTTACGCTAATCAATCACTTTAAACAATTTGATTATAAACTATGTACTCGTTATATAAGACCAAAATACTTCAATAATACGATCTATTAATAATATTGTTCACAATGGATTACCAAAATCATTCTGATAAAAACAAAGATTATATTGGCAGTAAAAAAAAATTGATAATATACTTATTTTAAGGTGTACTTATAGGCCATACTCTAGTTTACTCTAGTTTAGTGGTAAATATTATAATAAGCTTAATGGTACAGGACACAATTATAAGAACAGTTACTCATTTAGAACAAAGGAAAAGGAGTTAAGATGAGTCAAGAGTTTCCACTAAAAGGAAAACATACCCAAGAAAGCTAGGTGTTCAAATACATTACCGGTGAGAACAATTCTGTAAAGAGACCCAACATAAAGGTGATTTTATCCAGACACAAATTAGAGTAATTATGTTATAACTGCATATAACAGTGAGTTTGCAAAAGCTTGATTACATCTCAATGAAATCTTAAAGTCTTTCTTTAGTGTTGCTATAATTTTTCTACTGTGTCATCTATTAACAGCAATAACATGTTCTTTCTCTATGTGTATTAACTGGACTGCTTGGAAGGATAGCAAATGGTGTATTTAATATTAATTATACCAATTTGGGAGTTTTGAAATCTATTGCATTTGCAAATAACCCCATTACAAATAATGTCTTTTGCAAATATAAATGGGGGTGGGGGTGAGGAAATCTTTGAGTTTGAGCAGTACCAGAACATCTTCATCTCCGTGGTACTATTTACTATAGTACAAAATACACTGAAAGAATATTCTTTGCCTCATTAATGGTTTTGGGAGCTCAGGCTATTCAGAACAGGACCTCATTCATTAATTTGGGAGCCACCCTATGGCATGTACTCTTGCATATTGTAGCAAACACTATTTTGTTTGTCTTTTGCCTGTTTGTTATGCCATCCTTCCAGAGCTGGATTTTCTTGGAAACCAAGAAAAAAAATAAGTTTGAGGGCCCCTCACTTGCAGATGTACCTTTTAAGGTCCTGAAAGATATGCTAGGTCTCATGGTTTGGTAAAATTTACTAAAGATATTTTAACTGCAAATGACTTCAGACCACTCGTTTTGCTGATTTTTCTTCCTTCACATGTCTCCTATCATATCACTGGAGCAGCCAAGGGCAAAACTCTGAATCTGGCTTAAAGGAAGTTGAGATGAGGAGACATTTAGATTGTATTTGGATTTCAGTTCAGTTCAGTTCAGTCGCTCAGTCGTGTCCGACTCTTTGCGACCCCATGAATAGCAGCACACCAGGCCTACCTGTCCATCACCAACTCCCGGAGTTCACTCAAACTCATGTCCATCGAGTCGGTGATGCCATCCAGCCATCTCATTCTCTATCGTCCCCTTCTCCTCCTGCCCCTAATCCCTCCCAGCATCAGGGTCTTTTCCAATGAGTCAAATCTTCGCATGAGGTGGCCAACGTATTGGAGTTTCAGCTTCAGCATCAGTCCTTCCAATGAACACCCAGGACTGATCTCCTTTAGGATGGACTGGTTGGACATCCTTGCAGTCCAAGGGACTCTCAAGAGTCTTCTCCAACACCACAGTTCAAAAGCATCAATTCTTTGGCGCTCAGCTTTCTTTATAGTCCAACTCTCACATCCATACATGACTACTGGAAAAACCATAGCCTTGACTAGACGGACCTTTGTTGGCAAAGTAATGTCTCTGCTTTTTAATATGCTGTCTAGGTTGGTCATAGCTTTTCTTCCAAGGAGCAAGCGTCTTTTAATTTCATGGCTGCAGTCACCATCTGCAGTGATTTTGGAGCCCCAAAAAATAAAGTCTGACACTGTTTCCACTGTTTCCCCATCTATTTGCCATGAAGTGATGGGACCACTTCATGGTATTTGGATTTAGTGCATACAAATGTGGTTTGTAGTCATGTCTCTGTATGGTTAAGTCATTACTAGCTGTCCTGGTAGGATGTCTAGGAATATTCCCACTACCTATAATCCTAAATCACAAGACCTGAAATCTTTGCCTAAGTGTTTCCAGTGGTGCCCAGCACCTGAAGTGTATAGGTGGTAAGGAGAAACAGAGCCAGAAACTAGTCACTAGAACTTTTCTAGACTCTAATAAAAAAGAAATATAAATTAACCGTGTTAAGAGTATCTGAATTATCTTTTGATGATCTCTTTAGAAAATATTAGAAAATCATTTTCACAAGAAGTGGTGATCAAAGACTCTGTAGTCCAAAGATGTAGTAACAAAACACCTTAGGATGCATCCATGAATTAGCAAAAATGCATATTTTTTTTAGATTTTGTGATGTTTCTTGTATTTGTCACCCAAATCTGTAATTCATTGAGGTTTCTTATTCCATTCTAAGTCTTCACTTTATATCCAATTTGATACTATAATTTTGTGGTTTTTTTTTAAAAGAAGTTTCCCCAAACTGACTAACCTTCAAACCTTTCAAAAACATAGATCTCTACCTAAAGGGATTTAATGTGTCTTTCCTACACAGTAGCTATGATGGTTGTATTTTTAACTCCTTTATTCTCAATTAATGAGAGAAAACACCAGGAGAAAAAGGACAAAAAGAAAGGAAGAGAGAAGGGACAGAAGGGGAGAAAGGGACCTTACTGATGGAGGTATCGCAGTATGAGACAGTGAACCAGACTGTGGAGTCAAACAGGCAAACCAGGAGCTGAAATCTTACTGCCATCATGTGTAAGCTATGTGCCAAGCTATATGCTAACACTAACCTCACCTCTTGAAACCTCAGTTTTCTCACTCATAAAGTGGGGATAATACCACCAATTTTATAAGGTTATTATGAAGATTAAATGACAACATATATAAAGTATATTGCTAAGTGCCTGGCACATAAGACATTTAGTAAAAAGTTTAAATTTCTTTTTTTTTTTTTAACTTTTTGGCTGTACCACAGGGAAAGCTGGATCTTAGTTCCCTGACCAGGCATGGAACCTGGACACCCTGCAGTGGAAACCTGGAATCTTAGCCACTGGACCACCAAGGACATCCCTAAATTCCTTATTCTTGAATGAATAATCCAAGTTGTATTTCTTGAAATAATCTTACTAATATGCTACCTTTAGGATGCACAGAAAAGAGATAATTTTAACATTTTTCCTGCTCTCTTCACAGTACACTATGAGCAGTACAACATACGTGGGAAACTCATTTCTTTTTCTGCTAAGGCATGAAACTATTTGTACAAGGTGAGAAAATATGTCATCTTCCATTCTGAACAAAAGTTAGCAAATAAAATGCTACAAACTGTCTGAGAAGTGGGATAGGATAGCAAATTTAAGAATCTGCATAAAAAAGCTACATTGTAGTTTAAAAAAGGGTTTCATATTTGAGTTAATGTGATTTTTTTCAAAAGCAAAGGATTTGGTGTTTATCCATTTCATCCTATGGTTCAAAGACATCTGAGCACAGTAGATTAGGAAAGTTTAGAAGCAGATAACAAGATTAGAAGTAGCTCAGAAGTTAACTCAGGGTCCAGGTGTCTCCCAGGCATGTCTAAAACTTCACAGCTATGGCAATATGGACAAGAAGAGGGAAACACCTTCCAAAGAGACCATAATAAGCAACTGATTGTCAGCACTAAATGCTAAAAAAAGAAGGTAAAAGAGGCTTGATATCAAGGTGGGAAAGTGGTTAAAATGTCACACAATAACCTAAAATCTTTCCATGTACCTATTCATCAATGACTGCAGAAATATACTTAGTTATTTATCATTATACTTAAGAGGTTATAAAACCTGTAAAGTTATGGGTGCAGGTAGTTCAGTGGTGGATCAGGTTCAGAAAAGCTAGTCACTGGTGCATAAACTTTTCACCTAAGGTGTTTTCTGGATGTAGCTGTATTTCCCTTCCTTAATGGAGGATTACAAGCTACATGAATCTCCAAAGATGTTGGATTCTGTTTTCTTCGGCTTTTGATTCCAGAGTGACATGCTCAGACTGTGGAGTATTTGCCACTGAATTAAACAAATGACTCTAGTTTGTGTACCTGCGTCTTCTTTGTTCCTTGCTGTTGTTCGGTAGCTCAGTCGTGTCCAACCCTTTGCAGCCCCATGGACTGCACCATGCCAGGCTTCCCTGTCCTCCACCATCTCCTGGAGTCTGCCGAAACTCATGTCCACTGAGTCAGTGATGCCATCCAACTATCTCATCCTCTATCGCCCTCTTCTCCTCCTGCCTTTTGTCTTTCCCAGCATCAGGTCTTTTCCAGTGAGTCGGCTCTTCATATCAGGTGGCCAAAGTATTGGAGCTTTAGCTTCAGCATCAGTCCTTCCAATGAATATTCAGGGTTGATTTCCTTTAGGATTGACTGGTTTGAGCTCCTTGCAGTCCAAGGGACTCTCTTGAGTCCAAGGGTCTTCTCCAAAACCACAGTTTGAAAGCATCAGTTCTTCAGTACTCAGTCTTCTTTATGAACCAACTCTCACATCCATACACAACTACTGGAAAAACCATACCTTGGACAATTTGGACCTTTGTTGGCAAAGGTCTCTGCTTTTTAATATGCTGTCTAGGTTTGTTACAGCTTTTCTTCCAAGGAGCAAGGGTTTTTTAATTTCATGGCTGCAGTCACCATCTGCAGTGATTTTGGAGCCCAAGAAAATAAAGTCTGTCACTGTTTCCATTTCTCCCATCTATTTCCCATGAAGTGATGGGACCAGATGCCATGATCTAGGTTTTTTAAATGTTGAGTTTTAGGCCAGCTTTTTCACTCTCCTCTTTTCACCTTCATCAAGAGATTCTTTAGTTCCTCTTCGCTTTCTGCCATTAGGGTGGTGTCATCTGCATATCTGAGGTTATTGATATTTCTCCCGGCAAAGCTGGATTCCAGCATTTTGCATGAGTCACCTTCATTCCTAAGGGGTCTGAATCATCTTTCTATTCACTGTATCAGAATATTGGGGCTGAAATGGGCCTCATGTATCATTCAATCTTCTCATTCATGATGCAGAAAGCATCACTACACCATCTCTCAAGGAGGGTCACACACCCTGCACTCCGCAAAAGGTGGCCCATTTTTTTTCCTCACTTTTTAGAAAGTTCATCCTTATTATTGTATCCCAACTCTCCCTACAGTTCTACTCATTAATTATGGTTATTTTCTCTGGGACCTCCCAAATACCACCTCCATTTTTCTCCACAAATTGACCCTATGTGTCTTGTGAAACACACAAGGAACAAGTAGATACACAAAACAATCACCCCTTAAATTTCTTCCTCACGGAGCCTGACATTCAGGATTCCTTCAAACACCTCAGAATAGCATTCATTATCTGCCTGGACCCCTCCCCACTGCCACCCTCACCACCCAATCCCTGAGAACCAATTCCACAAACGAGTTCTTACTGCCTTCCATGCAACAGACACTTTATTTGCCCTCCAGGACATACAGGGAAGCAAGTGGTCCCCAAAATAGGTGCTCAGTTGTTACTGGGATGAGCACAGCAACAGAGAGTTATAAGGTGCCTCCAAAGTAGTCCATGCTGAGCAGAGGGGACAAGGGAAGAGAGTCAGAAAAGGCTGCGTTCAGGGAGCTCATATTGAATTAACACCTGAAGAAAGAGTAGGTATTAACTGTGGGAGGACAGGGAGTGGCAGTTGGGACACAGGGCTAACCAGGACGTGACAGGGATGCAGAGAGAGGAGAAGGAGACTGGAGTTGGGGTGCAGAGGCCAAAGGAAGGCACACAGCAGGAAAGCACGTGGGGGCTGGCAGCATGGTGAGGCTGGGAGTATCGCGGTCAGCTTGTCTCTGGAAGACCCCAGTGAGAAGAACCCATTAGACAGGAGAGCAGTGGCTGGAGGGAGACCAATGAGACGGCTGTTGCAATATTTCAGATAAGAAGGGAGCAGGCCTCCTGGGCTAGAGTGGCAAGAGGGAGAAGTAGATTGAATAATTGGGGGCATACTTGGGGATAAAACTGAAAGGATTTGCTGATAAATTAGATATTGACTGAGGGAGCAGAAAGTGCTGGAGATGACTCCTAGGTCTCTGCCTGAGTAGCAGGATGGATGGTGGTACATTCTCTCAGAGAAGACAGGTTTGGGAAAGAGATAGAGTAAGAGAGTGTGTGCCATGACCAGAAGAACATTCATCTTCAAACAAGCCATCAGTTACAGTCCTTGGGTGTTTATAGGCTAGGAAGTGCTGCAGACACACTTGTTTGTGTCCCCCAAGTCTGTATGCTGAAATCCTAACCCCAATGTGATGGCATTAGGAGAGGGGCCTTTGGTAGGTGACAGGTAATGAGAAGAGAGCCCACATGAGTGGCATTAGTGACCTTATAAAAGAGAAGCTGGAAAGCTCCCTCCTCCCCTCCTGCTATGTGAGGACACAGCCTAGAAATCAGCATCTGAATGCGGGAAGTGGGTCTCACCAGATACCAGATTGACTGGCACCTGGATCTTGTACTTTCAGCCTCCAGAACTGTGAGAAATAAACTTCTGCTCTTTATAAGTGTATGATATTTTGTTACAGCAGCCCAAACAGACTGAGACATGAAGAAAACCATTGGAGACTTTTTATTTGGTGAATAAACAGCTCTTTTTAAATTTCTCCCTTCAGATAGAGACTGTTGAATTTGCCATGATAAACTAGTTCAACTTTTAATGTCATATTTAATAGTCCCAAATATTAAGGTTCAGCTTTATATTATCACAGCAATTTAACAGTCAATGTTGCTTACTTTAACTATCAGTGTTGCTTTGTGTACAATCATGCAAATTCCTCTAAAGAAATGGGGTAGAGTCTCTGCCCTCTACCTTAAATTCTACAAGGATCATCTTTTCTTCCTGCTTCTAAAGCATTAAAGCTTTTTCTCCACCCAAGCACAAGGACAAGGGGCAAATGGCTTTAGTTTTCCCCTGAGATGTCATTTGAAGTACCAATAGCATTTCATGAATTTTTTTTGGAGGCTTTTAAAAATGGATAACTTTGGTATACTGGGTTTCCCTCGTGGCTCAAAGGTTAAAGCTTTTGCCTGCAATGCAGGAGACCTGGGTTTGATCCCTGGGTTGGGAAGATTCCCTGGAGAAGGAAATGGCAACCCACTCCAGTATTCTTGCCTGGAGAATCTCATGGACTGAAGAGCCTCGTGGGCTACAGTCCACGGGGTCACAAAGAGTCAGACATTACTGAGCGACTTCACTTTCACTTTCTTTGGTATACTATCAAAATATAATAATACACTTACTTAAGGAGCTAAAAATTCTTAATATTTCTTAAACCAAGCTGTAGTAAAGTTTCTACCATTTTACCTAGAGAGGAAAGCCTGCCTCAGCAACCCAACACCCTATGCGGTGTTCCAAATCTCAACATAGCTTTTTGGGGGCATCTGGATTCATGGGGTCGCAAAGAGTCGGACACAACTGAGCGACTGAACTGAACTGAACTGAACTTGAGGGGACTCCTTAATTTTTATACTGTCATTCAGAGCAGACATAAGAGCCAAAATGAAGAACTAAGTTTCTACGGTTCAAATTAAATCCAAATATTTATTTAACAACCCACCACTGAGGTTGGTATTTACTAAGAAACAAAGCAAGAAATAAAACTTCAGTGATCCTGTTTAACTGGAAAACTTTCCTTAAGCCACTGAAGAGAAACTTTAGAACAGCCTTCAAAACAAAATCTGGTTCTAATCTGTAAGCACAGTATAGATATTGTGCATAACCCCTGACCCCTAGAGACCATTCTCCTCATTTTAAACAAACTAATCAGGGCAGGTCTTGAGCCACAAAATACTTGCTATGACAGCAATGTATGGTTTTTGCCTCATATTATAAACACTTGAGAACAGCTCTTTCTACTAATTAAGACTGTAAACATCACAGAGGGGGTATACTACACCTGATCCTCGTCACCTATTGTGCTCCACACACAATATATATGAAAAACTTGCCTAATCATCAAAGGAATTCCACAAAACAAGATGACAAAGCAGAGCTCTGTTAGCACAACGCTCAGTCCTTGCTAGGTCAGCATTTGTATTCATATTTATATATGAGGACATCATTGGTAACATGGTTGCTTTTTCAGATAAAAGAATATGGAGAGATAGCAAAAAAAATTATGTGTATTAATTTTATTGAAAGATGATATTACACTAGTTCAAGGGCCTAAATCCAAAAAGCATATTTATTTATAGCTATTGTACATGCCCTCTGGCCCCCAAGATCACTCACCTTCTCCTAAGCAAATTTACCATTAAATAGACAAGACATGTCAGGTCAGCTCTTAGATCTTATTTCTTGTTCAGAAAGAAGTCTTTCTGTTCAAGAGACAGGAAGACACCAGGTCATCCCCCAAGTTCTTGTCTATTAGTCATCCTGTATTTTCTGATCCCTCATCTGTAGGATACATGGAAGAAGAGATTTAAGTTGATGAAGTCACCTCAGGGCAGTATAAGCTGTGTTGCTGTCACTAGATCATTAAGAGATCAAGCATGGTAAAATGGATCCAGTTTAAAGCCAAGCGGACGCAAGTTCCAATTTGCCTTCAGCACTTGCTGGCTGGTGGCCTTGGGCAAGGCCTCTTACAGTCTGAAAGTCTGCCTTCCCTCACCTTTGTATTGAGGATCCATCCTATGGGAATATAAGGATTAGAGATAGCTAATGCAGGTCCTAAAACTATACAAATTAGCAACCTCCTTTCTAACTTTCCAGTGAGCTTTCCAAGGTTAGCCATGACTGACTTTGACCTCATTTCTCTAATTCTGTGAGACCTTATGCTGCAGAGCTGTTTATCGGTTTCAGAAAGGAACTGAATATGTTATTTTTCCTACTGTCTCCACTAGTTTACATAGTGAGTTAAGAAATCAGCACAGTGCTCGTCGCTATTCCAGGTCATCCCAAATGGTTGTCAACTGGGGAGGGGACCATCCACTCAGCCCAAGACAGAGGATCCTATTAAATTCTAATAGTCCTCTGAATGTCTTTTGTAGCATTTAAAAAATAAACTTAAAAAAATAAAATGTACAAGCAATATAGCCACATCTCTGAAAATTTACAAATACTGAGAAAAGGGAGGGGCAATTACCTAATCCACATTCCACAGTTCCAGCCCCATCCTTTTAGCCTCCTCTCCCTCCCCTCCACCCTTCATGAGGCCTGAAGAAGCCTGTGGGTGTGGACTTGGCCAATGTGGCCGACACAGAAACAGCACTTGTGTCTCTGGCTTTCCACTTAAAAAGCAAGCATATACTGCGACTTGGAAACCAAGAGATCTCCTTGTAATGCCAACACCTTGCCTAAATAAGAGATAATCTAGACCAGCCTAACCCCCTTAGTTAGCACAGTCTGAATTTCCAGCACTTGTAAAATCATTAAAGGAACTACAGAAGAGCAGTTTCCCCTCAAACAGTAATAATAATTCTTATTTTTCTGAATTATGCATCAACTTTTGGGGAAACCTGTCATTAGAGGATTTTCTGTCTGCTGACCTTAGCTTTCTTGTCTTGGAAGTGTTTTATTAAGTAGGGCATCTTGTTCAAATATAGGACACTGCTCCTGTCTCCCATGAGGTTTTGCAGTTCTAGTTACTTGCATGATACACACACAATTTATGACTTTCTTGGGTCTTCGATGTGGCTACACATTTGTCCTTTACCACTACCATACTTTTTCCTAAACTAGATTTAAGTGGATCAAACACAGCTATTTCTTCTTACAATTTGGTATGATTCCGAAAAATAGTTTTAGGAAATGCCTTTTCACAGATTATAAGGGATAGAATGATATAAATCTCAAAACAGTAAAATGAATGCATGGTTTTTAAAAAGAAATGATCAAACATTTTAGCAGTTGTTTTTTTTTGTTTGTTTGTTTAAACTCCCACATGCTAGAGTCTACTGCTAGAAGTACTTTCAATTGGCTAAAAAGACTAAAATCAGCAGTGCTCTGTCCCGTAACTTCCACCAAAAAAGTGACTAATTACTCTGAAAGATCCTCACAATTAGTGATCTGTTTAAGGCTATCATACTTACAGTCTATGAAATGTTTCTTTGTTTGGCAAATCCTGGTGATATTAACCTAGACATAAATATATACAAAAAGCCAAGTATATTTCTGGGGCCTGATATTATTGTCTGTCAAAATATTAACAGTTTTAAAATTTGTATTCGAGGCCCTTAGAAAATTATCAAGGAATCCACACAATTTAACTCAGAGTAGTTTCGTCTAGCTTTTCTGAAAAAAGAAAGCACAAGGTTTTATTACAGAACTTGAGCTTAATCTCGGGATCCAAATGTTCCAAGTTCAAATAAATCCCTCACATGCCTGTTTGCTCCTCTGCCAAGTCTGAACGGCTGAAAGCAAATGCCGACTTGTGCCTACAAACAGGTAAATCAGCAGAAACTAAACCACCAAGTGACATAAAAGCAACACCCAGAAGCAACCCCCATTAACCTTAAAGGAAAAATAAACAAAATGGTACCTGTTCTTCTTCTCTTTGGTTTCTCAGCATCGATAAGTATTTTCTAATTGCATGGAGAGGATATTTTTTGAAATAAGAGAATCTTGACTGAGGCAACAGATTATCCATGGTGAGGAGAGCACGAAGATCCTTATTTGCCCCTCCCTGTCAGCAACCACATGAAATCTAGAAGCTTCACAATTCCTCAGATGCCTAGAGATTTGCTTGTAGCTTGACCACTTTCCTGCAAACAAAGCAGATGTTCTTCTCCTTGCTGCTTCCTCTTTCAGGTAGAATTCATGGTGAAAGCAGACAGCCACGTCCTAAGGCCGCCTGAAAGCTTCCAGAAATGCAATACCCAGAGGGCAGCAGGAGCCAGGAGGAATCCAGGGGCTGGTCTGCCGGATGCAAATTGCTTAGTGGTAGTGATGTGACTGTCCTATTTCTAGCAACAGCATTCTGTTGCAAGCTATGTTAATATTAGGTAGCTGGTGACTTTCCACACCCACAGACTCTCATGAGGTTTAATCTTAATTCTTCTGACAGCTTTTCTAGCTCTTAAAGAGGACATGACATGGTTTTTTCCTGTTTCCTTCCAGAATTCTTATCAGCATGAGCAAACACACACACACACACCCCCCCTCAGCGGCATCTCCGTTCTAAAGTGTTGAATCACTCAGCCTTGAGAAGCATTGTTTCAGAAGATTTCTAAAAAAAAAATTAACAAATTACTTCAGTCTTCATCCTTATCAAGGAGTTCAGTGTTAGCACTTAAAACGGTTGGTTTACACTATCATGTATTATGCAACATGCCCAGTAACCAGATACTTTATATGTCAGATGAACAATAGCTGCAAACAGATTTTGTTTTGAGTTAAAAGACTTCTCTCCATGAATCCTTATCACATACTCACAGGCTGAATCCTGAACATTAAATTTCCCCAGACTTCATTCTGAGCTTAAGGAAGAAAAATGTTATACATTTACTTTCTAACTCTTATGAAAAGGATTCATGCTTAAAAAAGAGAACACAGTAAGAGCTCTGTGGTCATAAAGGACATGAAATCATAAAATTTGAAAGTTCAATATTTTCTTAATTTTCTATAGAAGTCACAGGGTTTCTGAACAAAGTTCCATAGTAGGCTTTGCTATTTTATTACCCTTTTTGACTTTGCAGTAGCTGGTTTATTTGATGAAACATTTGGCCACTTTTCTGAGGGGCTGTCATATATAGTCCAGGGTATACATCAGCCAGTGATTTGCTTTCAGGTGAAAGAGGAGAGCTGGTCTTTTCCCCTTCAGAGAGAGCGCTGAAGGCCGGAGTGCAGAGGTCAAGCAGAGCTTGGGGAACCCATTTTACAGCCTGCGCCTTTCCCCTGGATAGCCTCCCTGACATCCTGGTTAGGCTACATGCCTTCAGGGAACACACTCAATCAGCTAACGTGGGCTGTGCTGTGAGCTGCCCAGGCCATCTGTCAGGCTGGCGTCAGCCCACTTGCAAGGTGATCTTCTAATCTCGCCAGGGCCAGGCCGGCAATTCCAAGAGGTCCCTTGCATAATACTGCTAGGGCTGGCTCCTCGGAGGAGGCCCTGCCCTCATGAACCCCCTCCAGGTGCACTGCTACACACTCACGGAGGCTCTTGCAGCCCTCTTCCTCCACAGGCTGGGGGCAGCCCACTCTAATAGGAGTCGCAGAGAAGCACCATGCTTTTGAGCTGCCAGAATGCTAAGGGCATGTGTGTGGTGCCCTCCCAGCCTGCTCTGGCCCCGGGAAGAGGGGTGGCCCTCAGGGCACTGGGCACAGGCACAGGTCCATTTATACACATGCTCCAGGAAGCCACAAGCTGCCCTTTGGTTTCTCTTTTTGAAACTATCAAAAGCTTCACAGATGCCTCTAATGCGGGCAGGGCCACACCCCCACAGCACGGCTGGTGATCAAAGCCTCTTCCCAATGGAGCAGCGCAAAGCAGACCTCATTTCAAATGGTTGTTTCACGGTCATCTTTTCCTGGGTTGAGGAGAGTGATAAAAAGAGATGGAGAGGGAGGAAAAAACCTCCAAACCAAAAACTATCCTGACTAGATTGAGCATGAAAAGAAAAACTGGTGAAGCAAATGCAATTAAAATTCCCTTAGGTGTTTAGTTGGTAATAAATACAAATTGTGCCTAATATTTACTAGGCCTTTGGGCTAGGTACTGTGCTAGATTCCTTACATGTACCATCTCATATAATCCTATAGCCCTCTATGGGGTAACTGAAGTTCAGAGAGGGTAAACAACTTGCTGAGGTCACACAGCTACAAAGTAGAGAAGAGATTCCAATCAAATAGGCTGACCCCAGAATCTCAGTTCCCAATTAGTACAATGCACAGCCTCTCAGCCCTTTACAGAAATGGATTCTGAGGACCCCTCCAAGGATTAACTGAAAAAGGGAAGGTGTGGAGATGCCTTGTAAAAGGAAAACACAAATGCCGATGATGGGAATTTACAGACCAAGATGGCAAGGTTTGAGGCCAGGTGCACCTTCATGAAGAATCATACACCTTCCTACCCTGGAGTCTCTATAAATAAAAGAGAATTATTATTTACCTCTTCCAGACTTCTTTGTGAAATGATTCTAGTGATCTTAAAGAGTTTGTATCCATGGATACAGGTTTTCTGCTTTGCAAACGTTGAAAACTGCTATTATCTCAGTTTCTGTCTGACATAGGTTGCAGTGGTCCATTTCTCTGAATATTTAACACAAACATGTTATGGGATTTGACACACCCAGTTTCTCAGGTAAATGTTATCATCCCATTTTATTCACAGTGGCCACCCCTGGCATCTCAGCCTGGAGGGGTTCCATGTTGATCATGACCATGACTCAGCTGCCTTGGTGAAAGGCAGTCAGCCAGAGTGCTGGTGTCTGCAGTGTGTCTGCAAGGACCAGAAGAACTCTGTGTAGCTGCTTCAAGTGATTAGAGGTTTATTTCACTCCCTGCAAAGAACACACAAAGAGCAGAATGATGACCTGTTATTTGGACTCCCTCCCACCCCTTGTCCTCTATTCAACAGAAAAATAACCAGCAGAAATCACAAATCAGGAAAGGCATTGATGGAGGCTGCAGCCTCACTAGGAAAGGATATTCGTGTACTCTCTTTAATTTCTAAGAATTACCTGCTTTTTCACAAGTAGCTTAAAATATGGGGAATCTCAGTCTCTTCACTTGAAGAGCAATATAAAGAGGCAAAACCAAAGCCAGAAAAAATAGTGACAAGGTGGTGAAGAGAAAGATTTTAGTTTATTCCTTTTCAAAGGTTGGAGAAGATGAGATAAAAATGTGGGTTTGTGAAGCCAGCTAGCACCACACATTGCAAACAGTAGGTATTTCATTAATGCATGCCAATGTAATTTGTTAAAGGGGAAAGGCAAAGAGGAAAGAATGGGACCCAAGTGTTAAATTTTTGATGAGAAACAGGAAAGGAAAACAGAAAACATGTCTCCAGGATACCTTTAAGTGGGCAGAGTTTCCCAGTTGCATCAGGACAAAACTAAAACCGCATCAATTTCTTTCTCTTTTTCTTTTAAAACCATCAGAGTTGAGAGTTTCATTCTCTGGGAGCTACTCCAGCCCAGATACCAAGTGACGGGCAGGCAGTTTGGATGATGGAGAAGCAGCTAGCCCTAGAAACAGAAACCATTTTTCATAATGAATACCACTGAGAAATCACTCTTCCAACTAGGTCTGTGGAAACTGGCCCAGCCTCCTGATCCCCCAACAGTTTTAAATGAAATCAGGAGAGAGTGAAGGGAGGCATTCACCACTGGCCGTCAGGACAAGTTCACGCAGGACTAAAGTCTGCTTTTCTGTGCAATTAAAGCACTTGTGCCACTTCCTCTGGCATTTTCTCGGTGCCCCCACCAAGATCATGGCATCTGGTCCCATCACTTCATGGGAAATAGATAGAAAAACAGTGGAAACAGTGTCAGACTTTGTTTTTTTGGAGCTCCAAAATCACTGCAGATGCTGATTGCAGCCATGAAATTAAATGACGCTTACTCCTTGGAAGGAAAGTTATGACCAACCTTGATAGTATATTAAAAAGCAGAGACATTACTTTGCCAACCAAGGTCCGTCTAGTCAAGGCTATGGTTTTTCCCTTGGTCATGTATGGATGTGAGAGTTGGACTGTGAAGAAAGCTGATCGCCGAAGAATTGATGCTTTTGAACTGTGGTGTTGGACAAGACTCTTGAGAGTCCCTTGGACTGCAAGGAGATCCAACCAGTCCATTCTAAAGGAGATCAATCCTGGGTGTTCATTGGAAGGACTGATGCTAAAGCTGAAACTCCAATACTTTGGCCACCTCATGCGGTGAGTTGACTCACTGGAAAAGACTCTGATGCTGGGAAAGGTTGGGGGCAGGAGGAGAAGGGGACGACAGAGAATGAGATGGCTGGATGGCATCACAGACTCTGTGGACATGAGTTTGAGTGAACTCCGGGAGTTGGTGATGGACAGGGAGGCCTGGCGTGCTGTGATTCATGGGGTCGCGGAGAGTCGGACACAACTGAGCGACTGAACTGAACTGAACTGAATGATTCATCTGATGCAAAGAACTTACTCACTTGAAAAGATCCTGATGCTGGGAAAGATTGAAGGCAGGAGGAGAATGGGACGACAGAGGATGAGACGGTTGGATGGCATCACCAACTCAGTGGACATGAGCTTGAGTAAACTCTGGGAGTTTGTGACGGCCAGGGAGGC
Source organism: Moschus berezovskii (assembly GCF_049115385.1). Lineage (NCBI taxonomy): Eukaryota > Metazoa > Chordata > Mammalia > Artiodactyla > Moschidae > Moschus > Moschus berezovskii. Next base: position 162,524,780 of record NC_142460.1, read on the forward strand.
CTGAGGCACTGCAATCCATGGGGTCGCAAAGAGTTGGACATGACTGAGCGACTGAACTGAACTGAATGGTGCATTTGAGGGCTTCCCCAGTGGCTCAGCAGTAAAAAATCTGCCTGTAATGCAAGAGCTGCATGTCACACAGGTTCGATCTCTGGGTCGGGAAGATCCCCTGGAAGAAGGCATGGCAACTCCAGTATTCTTGCCTGGAGAATCCCATGGTTAGAGGAGCCTGAAAGGCTACAGTCCATAACAACTTAGCACACACGCCTGATGGTGAATTTTTACTTTCCCAGAATGCATGTTCAACTCCTACCCAAGTTCCTATTATAACCACAGTTCAACCAATGCAGAAGACCTGGGTTCAATACCTGGGTCCAGACGATCCCCTGGAGAAGGGTATGGCTACCCACTCCAGTATTCTTGCCTGGGGAATTCCATGGACAGAGGAGCCTGGCGGGTTACAGTCCACAGGGTTGCAAAAAGTCAGACGTGACTGAGCAAATAACACTTTCACATATGTACTTTTTTATAGGCGCTAATCTTTTATCAATATATCCTTTGTCAATTATTGCAAATATGTTCTCCTAGTTTGTGACTACCACTTCACTCTTGGCTTGATGTTTGTTTTTCAGAGGGAGATGGAGTTTTTTATTTGTTTGTTTTGATGAACAGAAGTTCTTAATTTTAATTTTGTTACGTACCAGTCTTTTCCTGTATGAATTACCTCAGGGTTTTGCGAACGAGGGTGCATGGTTCAAAGCAGACTTACTGCCTATTTTTGTAAATAAAGTTTTATCAGAATATAGATATGCCCATTCTTTCACGTGTTGTCTGTGCTCATTTTCCTGCTGCAGCAGCAGGGCTCAGAACTCCTAAAATATATACTCTCTGGTCCTTTACCCCAAGGTCATAAAGATCATCTACTTTTTCTATGAGAGTTGTTCCCTAATTTCTACCAAATGGAAATGGAGTGCTTTTTCTTTTTTTAGTATTTATTTTTATTTATTTAATTTTGGCTGTGCTGGGTCTAAGTTGTAGAACGTGGGGTCTTTGATCTTCATTGCAGCAAGCAGGATCTTTAGCTGCAGCATGTGGGATCTAGTTCTCTGACCTGGGATTGAACCCAGGTCCCCTGCACTGGGAGTTTGTAGTCTTAGCTAATGGACCACCTGGGAAGTCCCAGGAGCCTCTTCTTTGCAACTTTAATATTTCTCTCTCTGTTGGTAAACTTTCTCATGGGTTTCATTTTCCAGATTAGCAAAGAGTTGCAAACTAGCCATCACAGGCTAATTTTGTTTATAAAACAATTTGGTTGGTAACATTTTTAAAAAGTAAATGCAAGCATTGAAAGTCAGATTAGACATAAATATTTGAGTTTCTGATTTCTTTTGAAAAATTAAAAGTTTGAAGAGTCTTGGCCTGCCTTCCACGGTGGTGACACTCTCTTATGATAGAATAGTAGGTCTGCTGCCTCCTGCAGTTGGGCTGGCCTCCCTGATGACACTGATGCTGTTGGCCTGTGGACCTCATCTTGGCCAAACCTTGGTCAGCTCCTTTGAGTTTTCTCTTTAACTATGTCCCAAGATGGCCTGCTTAGTTTTGGCAAAAGTCCTTCTGGGTCAGTTTAGATTAAATCTTTCACCTTCATATCTGATCACCACGGCTTGTCTTCAGGAAGAATCCTGTTGAGTTGGTCTAGTAAGAATCTCCTAGCCTTGATCTTTCCTCTTGGTAATTTTCCATCCATTGACCCCCAACCCTGCTCTTTGGCTGTTATTGGGCTGCACCCTGAGGGCCTGCAAGCCTTCTCATTGCTCAGCCTTCAGATCAAAGAAAGAGCCCAGGGTCAGTGACAAAGATATCAATAGTTTATTGGATAGGGGATCTTATGAATCTGAAACAAAAGGTCCTGGGGCAACACCCCATCGTGTATGGTAGATGGGAGGCAAGACATGACAACAATCTTCATGATTGGGGTAGGAGGCTACCATTCTTAGGGGCAGTTGATGTTAGGTTAACTCATCAGTTACCAGGGAAATCAACAGACAGGGCAGGGGACAAGCACATAGGCAAATACCCTATAATTAAGAGGCTTTGGATAGTCATTTGAGTGGAGCAGGGCTTGGTCAAGCAGGGGATTACAGAGAGCAAGAGAATTGCCATCTTGTGTGACCTGACCATACTGCGGTCTCCGCTTGTCCTTGGTATTTTCAGAGTTGAGTGAAATCTCTCTCCCCCACTGTCAGGCCTCCCTTGCTGTAGTCCTCTTGAGTAAAGTCTCCTTTATCATCTTTAACAAGTCATGAATAATTTTTTTCTTTAACATAGTGTAGGTGAGAGGTACAAGAGAGTTGTAACACATGTTTGAGTTTATGTCTTCCAAACTTTTTACATGATTCTAGTGCAATGTTTTTCAATCTTTCATATGCATATGAACACTTGGTAGACCTGGCATGAGCACAAGATTCTACACTTCTAACAAGTTCCAGGGTGATTCCAATGTTCCATACCGCTCCATTCTGACTAGCAAGAGTCCAGCACCTGTGCTGGAATACACAACCAACACTATCTCAGAGCCTCCATTGGAAACTTCCATTCTGATGTCCTGTCAGGTGAGTTTCCCCCATTATGTTCATCACAATTTGCTATTTTTCTATTCGTTTCTTTTATTATTATCTCCTCCTTTGCAATGTAAGTTCCATGAGGATAAGAAACACACCCACATATCGGTCATTTCTAACACCCAGAACAAACAGCAACAAATTGGAAGCCAGAGCACAGAACAAGCGGCCTCTGACTTAAGAGAACAGAGGAGCTAAAGCCTGAGGCAAACACAGAAAACTGAGAAGAAATCCAACATGGTCTGCAGAATTCCCCAGAGGTTCAGGAACTGGCAGAGTGAGTAACTTTGGAAGTAGGAGTAGACACAGGAAGGTGAGTTGGAAAGCTTTAAGAAGCATTTGGGGGCTTCCCTGGTGGTCTAGTGGTTAAGAATCTGCCTGCCAATGCAGGGAACACAGGTTTGATCCCTGGTCCGGGGAGAACCAAGCCTGTGCAACACACTACTGAGCCAAAGCTCTGGAGCCCATGTTCAACCACGAGAAGTCTGCAACAAGAAACCCAAGAACTGCAACGAAGAGAAGCCCCACTCGCCACAACTAGAGAAAACCCTGCTTGCAGCAGCAAAAACCCAGCACAGCCATAAATAAATAAATAATAGATCTTTTAAAAGAAGAAGAGGCAGCATTTGGACCAGACCACGCTTCACTCCCTTAAGGAGGGGACTGAAATCTCCTTTCAGAAGATTGGTGTTTATCTACTCTCCAGTTCATGTGGTTCTTTGGGTTTGTGCCCCTCCACATTTTTTTTTTAAAGACATTGACTGTTATTTGGGAAGACACAAAGGTGAAGACCAATTCTCCCTGTGTGCAGCTGCCACCTTTTTCGTTCATTACGTCTCAGCTTAAATAACACCTCCCTAGAGAGGGTTTTCATTGGAGAAGGAAATGGCAACCCACTCCAGTATTCTGGCCTGGAGAATCCCAGGGAAGGGGGAGCCTGGTGGGCTGCCGTCTATGGGGTCGCACAGAGTCGGACACGACTGAAGTGACTTAGCAGCAGCAGAGAGGGTTTTCAAAGAGAATCTATATTCTATGGACTATCTAGACTAAGTTTCCCCTGACTTTTCTCACTAACTGAGTCCTTTCTGGTGTAACTGGTTCACTGAACACAGTGAACTCATCAGTTCAGTTCAGTTAAGTTCATTCGCTCAGTCGTGTCCGACTCTTTGCGACCCCATGACTCACAGCACGCCAGGCCTCCCTGTCCATCACCAACTCCCGGAGTTCACTCAAACTCATGTCCACAGAGTCGGTGATGCCATCCAGCCATCTCATTCTCTGTCGTCCCCTTCTCCGCCCTCCCCCAACCTTTCCCAGCATCAGTCTTTTCCAGTGAGTCAATTCGTCGCATGAGGTGGCCGAAGTATTGCAGTTTCAGCTTTAGCATCAGTCCTTCCAATGAACACCCAGGATTGATCTCCTTTAGAATGGACTGGTTGGATATCCTTGCAGTCCAAGGGACTCTCAAGAGTCTTCTCCAACACCACAGTTCAAAAGCATCAATTCTTCGGCGATCAGCTTTCTTCACAGTCCAACTCTCACATCCATACATGACCAAGGGAAAAACCATAGCCTTGACTAGACAGACCTTTGTTGGCAAAGTAATGTCTCTGCTTTTTAATATACTATCCAGGTTGGTCATAACTTTCCTTCCAAGGAGTAAGCGTCTTTTAATTTCATGGCTGCAATCAGCATCTGCAGTGATTTTGGAGCCCCCAAAAAATAAAGTCTGACACTGTTTCCACTGTTTTTCCATCTATTTCCCATGAAGTGATGAGACCAGATGCCATGATCTTTGTTTTCTGAATGTTGAGCTTCAAGCCAACCTTTTCACTCTCCTCTTTCACTTTCATCAAGAGGCTCTTTAGTTTTTCTTCACTTTCTGCCATAAGGGTGGTGTCATCTGCATATCTGAGGTTATTGATATTTCTCCCAGCAATCTTGATTCCAGCTTGTGCTTCTTCCAGCCCAGCATTCCTCATGATGTACTCTGCATATAAGTTAAATAAACCAGGTGACAATATACAGCCTTGACGTACTCCTTTTCCTATTTGGAACCAGTCTGTTGTTCCATGTATGGTTCTAACTGTTGCTTCTTGACCTGCATACAGGTTTCTCAAGAGGCAGGTCAGGTGGTCTGGTATTCCCATCTCTTTCAGAATTTTCCACAGTTTATTGTGATCCACACAGTCAAAGGCTTTGGCATAGTCAATGAAGCAGAAATAGATGTTTTTCTGGAACTCTCTTGCTTTCTGCATGATTCATCGGATGTTGACAATTTGATCTCTGGTGCCTCTGCCTTTTCTAAAACCTGCTTGAACATCTGGGAGTTCATGGTTCACATATTGCTCATAGGGTGACATAAAAAGAAACATTATTTAGATGCCTACTGTCTCTTTAAGTGTGCCCTGTGAGGAGTGTGTGTGTGTGTGTGCGTGCACAAGTGCCTCACCTTCCTCTATACAGGAGTAAACTTTTGGGCCCTCCCCAGGACGTTTTTAGGAACTGGAAAACCCTACAGTAACTTTAAGTCACAGTTCAGTTCAGTCGCTCAGTCGTGTCTGACTCTTTGCAACCCCATGAACCGCAGTACGCCAGGCCTCCCTGTCCATCACCAACTCCCGGAGTTTACCCACACCCATGTCCATTGAGTCGGTGATGCCATGCAACCATCTCATCTTCTGTCATCCCCTTCTCCTCCTGCCCTCAATCTTGCCCAGCATCAGGGTCTTTTCCAATGAGTCAGCTCTTTGCATCAGGTGGCCAAAGGACTGGAGTTTCAGCTTCAACATTAGTCCTTCCAGTGAACACCCAGGATTGATCTCCTTTAGGATGGACTGGTTGGATCTCCTTGCAGTACAAGGGACTCTCAAGAGTCTTCTCCAACACCACAGTTCAAAAGCATCAATTCTTTGGTGCTCAGCTTTCTTTATAGTCCAACTCTCACATCCATACATGACCACTGGAAAAACCATAGCCTTGATTAGACGGACGTTTGTTGGCAAAGTAATGTCTCTGCTTTTCAATGTGCTGTCTAGTTTGGTCAGAACTTTCCTTCCAAGGAGTAAGCATCTTTTAATTTCATGGGTGCAATCACCATCTGCAGTGATTTTGGAGCCCAGAAAAATAGTCAGCCACTGTTTCCACTGTTTCCCCATTTACTTGCCATGAAGTGATGGGACCGGATGCCACGATCTTAGTTTTCTAAATGTCGAGTTTCAAGCCAACTTTTTCACTCTCCTCTTTCACTTTCACCAAGAGGCTCTTTAGTTCTTCTTCACTTTCTGCCATAAGGGTGGTGTCATCTGCATATCTGAGGTTATTGATATTTCTCTTGATTCCAGCTTGTGCTTCTTCCAGCCCAGCGTTTCTCATGATATACTCTGCATATAAGTTAAACAAGCAGGGTGACAAGATACAGCTTTGACGTACTTCTTTTCCTATTTGGAACCAACCTATTGTTCCATGTCCATTTCTAACTGTTGCATCCTGGGCTGCATAAGCACAGTTTCAAGTTGATACTGCCTCATATCAGGAAAAAATTTTCAAACTGATTTACCTGTGAGTCTTCTCCCTTCCTTCCAGCTGAGACCTGCTAAGCACTGACTATTTGCAGTAGAAGAGAGAGGAGTGGTCCTCCTACTCTTGTTCCCAGTCTAGCATTTCTCCTCATCCCTCAGATTTTTGAGATTTGTGGATCTGCCAGTGCAAAGGCAGGGGATAGAAAGAGAAGTAATGTGGGTGGAAAGTTCTGTCTTGGCTGATGCTCCTGTAAGGTTTCCTCATCTCTCTGGGCCTGGCCGTTGTGTAGAGCTTAATCTTCCGCTGATGGTTTTTCACTCACTAAAGCCTTTAGCACCAGCTCAAGTTCTCCTCTCTACCCTAGGCCTGCCACCATCTTGTAACACATGTCAAGACTTACTGAATTGCTTAATAAGACTTCTCTGGCCCTTTTTAGATACATAAAAGTATTTCTATATCTTTTCTAATGTGCTTTAATTTTTACATTTAGATACTTAATACCTTTTAAATTTTATTTTGTACAGTCATCCCTTGGCATCTATGAGGGACTGGTTCCAGAAGCCCCCTCAGATACCAAAATTTGTGAATGCCCAATTCCCTTATATATTTACAATGGTATAGTACCATCAGCCCTACACATCCATGCACTCCTTATCTGCATTTTCAACCAACCATGGTTATGTTATTTTGTATATTACAATTTTATAAAATCTGCAGATTTTGGTGTCTTCAGGGACCCGGAAACAACCTCCTGTGGATCCTGAGGGACAGCTGTATTCAGTTCTAATTTATGCTGTTTATTAGTTTACTAGGTCTGCCACAATGAAGTACCACAGACCAGGTGCCTTAAACAACAGAAAAGTATTTTCTTACAGCTCTGGAGGCTAGAAGTTTGGGATCAAAGTGTCAGCAGGGGTGGTTTCTTTGAAGCCTTTCTCTTTGGCTTATAGATGGCCATCATCACTCTGTCCACATGGGGTTCCTTCTATACATGATCTGTGTCCAAATTTCCTCTTTTATAAAGACCCCAGTCATAGTATATTAGTACCCACCCTAATGATCTCATTGTAAACTAACTACCACTTACATGTACTTACCTCCAAATATAAACACATTCTGAGGGACAAGGGATTAGGACTCTAACAAATGAACTTGGGGAGGTCTGGGTGAGGGTGGAGGCATAATTCAGTCAGTAACAACTTGGATCTATTTTCAGATGCTCTATGTATCCATTTCTGTGTTATCACCGGTACAAACAACATACTACTAGAAATTAACTTTTCTTTTTTAAAAATTTATTTATTTTTTAATCAAACGATAATTGTTTTACAGAATTTTGTTGTTTTCTGTCAAACCTCAGCATGAATCAGCCATAGGTATACACATATCCCCTCCCTTTTGAACCTCCCTCCCATCTCCTTCCCACCCCACCACTCTAGGTTGATACAGAGCCCCTGTTTGTGTTTCCTGAGTCAGACAGCAAATTCCTGTTGACTATCTGTTTTACACAAAAAGTAAATTTACTTAATGGTTTAGTTGTTACAGCATTCCTAAAACTTTCTCCGATCTCTTTTTTCTCCTGCTAGAATCAAATATCTCCCACTGGATTTTATTTGAATACATGTGATAACAATACTCCCTTCATAAAGAGATGTGTCCACTTCTAGCTTCAAACTTGTGGGAAGAGAACAAATTAGCCAAGATGGCGTGTTCAGATTCTCTTGTCCCATGTAAATAATGACTATGTAATAACTGAGATTATTTTATAGCACTGAGCATGTGCGTCATGAAGTACTCATGACAGCTACCTGTGACGGCTATGATCATGGGCTACTTTGTGCTGCATGGATATATAAGCTTCCACCTAGAAAGCAGGGGCATTACTGCTGCGTCGTCTATGGCCACTGTGCCAGCCAGAAGAGAGGTTGTGCTGGGTTAGGTTATGCTATGGTTGCTGCTACGGCTGCTGCTTCAGCCAGGAGAGAATAAACATGTCTGCAGTTCCTGTGGCTCCTCAACTCTTCTTCCAGACTCTTAACTTGTGCCTTGCCTACCCTGGGTTGAGCCGACAGTGTGAACAGCAAGACAACTGGCATCACGAACGGGGTCAACAATACAAAATTCAACTGCAAACTCCTAGGGCTCAAATAGTTAACACCTAAAAATTGTCATTTGAAAATTCGTATATGACGTTATTAACAGTTTGTTAATGACTTACAATACTTCAAACACTGTGTTGTGAATTTTGTTTGCAACGTCTCATAAGTACCCTGTAGAGTAGGACACAATATCACAGTAATCCAAGTCTATGCCCAACCACTAATGCCAAAGAAGATGAAGTTGAATGGTTCTATGAAGACCTACAAGATCTTCTAGAACTATCATCAAAAAAAGATGTCCTTTTCATCATAGGGGACTGGAATGAAGAAGTAGAAAGTCAAGAGACACCTGGAGTAACAGGCAAGTTTGGCCCTGGAGTACAAAATAAAGCAGAGCAAAGGCTAATAGCATTTTGCCAAGAGAACGCACTGGTCATAGCAAACACCGTCTTCCAACAACACATGGGACGACTCTACACAAGACATCACCAGATGATCAACACCGAAATCAGATTGATTACATTCTTTGCAGCTGAAGATGAAGAAGCTCTATACAGTCTGCAAAAGCAAGACAGGGAGCTGACTGTGGCCCAGATCATGAACTCCTTATTGCAAATCAGACTTAAATTGAAGGAAGTAGGGAAAGCCACTAGACCATTCAGGTATGACCTAAATCAAATCCCTTATGATTATACAGTGAAGTGACATACAGATTCAAGGGATTAGATCTGACAGACAGAGTGCCTGATGAACTATGGATGGAGGTTTGTAACGTTGTAGAGGAGGCAGTGATCAAGACCATCCCAAAGAAAAAGAAATGCAAAAAGGCAAAATGGTTGTCTGAAGAGGCCTTATAAATAGCTGAGAAAAGAAGAGAATCTAAAACGGCAACGGAGAAGAAGAAAGATATACCCATTTGAATGTAGAGTTACAAAGAATAGCAAGGAGAGATAAGATAGCCTTCCTCAATGATCAATGCAAAAAAATAGAGGAAAGCAATAAATGGGAAAGACTAGAGATCTCTTCAAAAAAATTAGAGATACCAAGGGAACATTTCATGCAAAGATGGGCTCAATAAAGGACAGAAACTGTATGGACTTAAGAGAAACAGAAGATATTAAGAAGAGGTGGCAAGAATACACAGAAGTACTATACAAAAAAGATTTTCATGACCCAGATAACCATGATGGTATGATCACTCACCTAAAGCCAGACATCCTGGAATGCAAAGTCAACTGGGCTTTAGGAATCATCACTATGAACAAAGCTAGTGGAGGTGATGGAATTCCAGTTAAGCTATTTCAAACCCTAAAAGATGATGTTGTGAAAGTGCTGCACTCAATATGCCAGTAAATTTGGAAACTCAGCAGTGGCCACAGGACTGGAAAAGGTCGGTTTTCATTCCAATCCCAAAAAAAGACAATGCCAAAGAATGCTCAAACTACCACACAATTGCACTCATCTCACATGCTAGCAAAGTAATGCTCAAAATTCTCCAAGCCAGGCTTCATCTGTACACGAACAGAGAATTTCCAGATGTTCAAGCTGGATTTAGGAAAGGTAGAGGAACCAGAGCTCAAATGACCAACATCTGCTGGATCATAGGAAAAGCAAGAGAGTTCCAGAAAAGCACCTACTTCTGCTTTGTTGACTATGCCAAAGCCTTTGGCTGTGTGGATCACAACAAACTGTGGAAAATTCTGAAAGAGATGGGAATACCAGACCACCTGACCTGCCTCCTAAGAAATCTGTATGCAGGTCAAGAAGCAACAGTTAGAACTGGACATGGAACAACAGACTAGTTGCAAATTGGGAAAAGACTAATTCCAGGCTGTATATTGTCACCCTGTTTATTTAACTTATATGCAGAGGACATCATGTGAAATGCCTGGCTGGATGAAGCACAAGCTGGAATCAAGATTGCTGGAAAAAATATCAATAACCTCAGATATGCAGATGACACCACCTTTATGGCAGAAAGCAAAGAGGAACTGAAGAGCCTCTTGATGAAAGTGAAAGAGGAGAGTGAAAAAGCTGGCTTAAAACTCAACATTCAGAAAACTAAAATCATGGCATCCAGTCCCATCACTTCATGGCATCCAGTCCCATCTCTTCATGGCATCCAGTCCCATCACTTAATGGCCAATAGATGGGGAAAAAATGGAAACAGTTACAGACTTTATTTTCTTGGGCTCAAAAATCAGTGCAGATGCTGACTGCAGCCATGAAATTAAAAGACACTTGTTCTCTGGAAGAAAAGTTATGACCAACCTAGATAGCATATTAAAAAGCAGAGACATTACTTTGCCAACAAAGGTCCGTCTAACCAAAGCTATGCTTTTTGCAGTAGTCATGTATGGATGTGAGAGTTGAACTATAAGAAAGCTGAGCACTGAAGAATTGATGCTTTTGAACTTTGGTGTTGGAGAAGACTCTTGAGAGTCCCTGGACTGCAAGGAGATCCAACCAGTCCATCCTAAAGGAAATCAGTCCTGAATATTCATTGGAAACACTGATGCTGAAGCTGAAACTCCAATACTTTGGCCACCTAGTGCAAAGAACTGACTCATTTGAAAAGACCCTGATGTTGGGAAAGACTGAAGGTGGGAGGAGAAGGAGAGGACAGAGGATGAGATGGTTGGATGGCATCACCAACTTGATAGACATGGGTTTGAGCAAGCTCCAGGAGTTGGTAATGGACAGGGAAGTGTGACGTGCTGCAGTACATGGGGTCGCAAAGAGTCAGACACAACTGAGTGACTGAACTGAACTGAACTGAGAGTAGGAATAGAGCTCAAAGAAGTAAAGTTACTTGACTGAGGGAATATAGCATTTAAGTGACCAGTTGACAATTCCAGCCCAGTTCTATTTAACTCCAAATCCCGAACTCTTAACTATTATACAGTATTGCCTTCATAGCTATTTAGTATCCTCCTCCATCTGCAAGCAGAATGCCTGGTGCACAGAATGTGCTTATAGAATGAACTAAACTGAAGAGCACACCAATCAACATTTATGTTGTTGTCATCCATTCCATGTAAAGCCCTGTGACTAGTGAGCTGTTTCAGGTCTGGATTATGGTGGTTGAAGTAACAGATATGTGGTCAGAGATCTCTCCATTCCCATTACACATGGAGCCTGTACTTCCATATAAAGACAGTCACCTTTTCCAGCCTGTGTACTCCTGGTCTTTAACATAACTCTTGGCTCAAACCAAGCTCCATTATAGCTGTTCACTTATTGCTACCATTTCTTAGAACATCAAGCTCCTGCTATAAAACATTCTCACTGAAAGATCAAAAATAAAACAACTGTTGTGAAGATTATCACACAGGCAGTCAACAAATGATAATTTTCCATTATGACTAGAGAATTTATGCACTGGTTTATCTATGAGCTTCCCTGGAGGCTGTGATGGTAAAGAATCCACCTGCAATGCAGAAGACCCGGTTTGGGTTCAATCCCTGGATTTGTAAGATCCCCTAGAGGAGGGCACGGCAACCCACTCCAGTATTCCTCCCTAGAGAATTCCATGGACAGAGGAGCCTGGCAGGCTACAGTCCATGGGGTCATAAAGAGTCAGACACGACTGAGCGACTAACACTTTCACTTTACCTATGAGTAGTGTACTGCATAATGATGTATATGATTTGGTGGATATCTTAGTCAGCTTGGGCTGCTGTAACAAAATAACCACAGATTGGGTAGTTTAAACAACAGATCTTTGTATTCTCACAGATCTGCAGGCTGGGAGATCCAAGATCAAAGGGATAACAAATCTGGTTTCTGGTCAAAGTTCTCTCCCTGGCTTGCACACTGCCACCTTCTCACTAAGTCCTCACATGGTCCTTCCTTGGCTGGTGCACACAGAGACAGAAAGACACTGAGAGCACTCTGGGGTCTCTTCTTCAGTTCAGTTCAGTTCAGTCACTCAGTCGTGTCCGACTCTCCGCGACCCCATGAATCACAGCATGCCAGGCCTCCCTGTCCATCACCAACTCCCCGAGTTCACCCAAACTCATGTCCATCGAGTCGGTGATGCCATCCAGCCATCTCATTCTCTGTCGTCCCCGTCTCCTCCCGCCCCCAATCCCTCCCAGCATCAGAGTCTTTTCCAGTGAGTCAACTCGTCGCATGAGGTCTCTTCTTAGAAGAACACTAACCTTGTTGGATTTGGGCCCCACACTTTTGACCTCATCAAAACTTTAAGACCCCATCTTAAGGCTAGGCTTTCAACATTTTAATGTAGTCGGGACAGAGGAAATATTCAGCCCATAACGATGAGTCAAGTTGCCTCAGGATAGAAACAGGCCATTGAGGATCTCAGCACATTGTTGGGCACAGGATGTATGATCAGAGAACAATGCCTGTTGCTACCTAAACTGTTTCCTCTTTTCTACATGTGAGGACCTACAGCTCTACAAAGTTTGGAACAATATTGCCTACTCAGAGTTTATTTGCAATGCTTGAGTTTTCTGGATGAAAGATCTCTGTATTATTTAATGCTGTAAAAATGTAATCAAAATGGATAGTCTCCATTATTATTTTAGCATTAAAACAAAATTCTCATCCTCATTCACAGTTGCTTTATTTAAAATTGTTATTTTGGATTATTTCCTTGAACTATCCCAAACAATTGAAACAGACTGGGACCCGAACCCTTTGCTGAAGTGCTTGCACCTGGATAAATATTTCTTGAAGCAACAGAATACAAAAAAACTATAAGGGATTAAAAATAGCCATGTGCATGCATAACTGGGGCAGATTATGAACATCAAGATACAAAAAGCCCGACAGAAACAGGGTTTCAGGAGCAAAAACAGAGTACTGCACATGCCCCCTGCAAACAGCACCACCAAGGGGTGGGGAAACCACCTAAGCCACCCTTCCAGCCTGAACCCTGGACACGTCCCTATCCTCTCTCTATGTAAGGAACTAGCTCAGATCCCCTCAGGGGCAAGCAAGGGAAGCTGTTACTTGCTTTCATACTCCCTGCTGCAGCAGCAGCCCCAATAAAGCCTTGCCTACATTTCTTGTCTGGCTTCTTATCAATTTCTCTTGATTAAAGAGACCAAGAACCTTCCTTGGTAACACAATCTCATTCCTTCCTTAATATCAGTTTTCAGACACTTACATATAGCTCTATCTCCCCAGAAGCCTTTGTTTACAGTTATAAAATCTTTATTGCTACAGAATTCCTTTTGGCTCTTTATGATTTCTCTTGCTGAGGTCCTGTCTGGATCTGACATCCTACAATTCTGAGATGCTCCATGATGAAAGCAGTGTTTTAAACTCTAGACTTGTTGAGTGCAAAAAGAATATAAGGATGAAGCAATGAAGAGAGCAACAGAAGTGTTGTTATTGTTACTGTTCTGTAAAATTGTAAAAGTAGCTCAAAATGACAGCACAGTTGAGTCATCTTCCTTCACGTAGCTGTAAATTCAAAAACAAGTTGTTTCCCAAGAGCATGCTAAGGTTTTCTCCTACCCAAGAATTTTCCCCCAAGTGTTTTGGATGGCTTTCTACCTTGCATATCTTATCTGTAGAAAGTGACTCTCCAACCCCTTAACAGCAGGTGCTCAACTCTCCACCTCCGTCTGCACAGTTTCTTACACTTCTTTCCTTGTAGGAGTGTCTTTTCTGTTTTCCAGAGAGCTAAACTTGTAACAAGTGCCCTCACTCTACAGCTTGAGATCGCCAGAGCTACTGAGTCCCCAGAAGCTTGTGTCTGGGTTTCTTGCTATGGTGGAAGCAGATGCAATGCTGAAACTACCATTTGAAATTCAATATGCACTGGACTGGATATAACGTCTGCAAGAAGAATTTCATTCTGCTAATTTTAATCATTTAAGAGTTCAATAACGCAATTAAATTTTTTACTGGACAACATCCTTTCAGGATAGCTGAGGTCTTCTCTCCCTCTGTCTCCAGAAATATTCAGAGTTCACCTCATCCCTAGAAGAGGAGGAATCATTGTAACAGAGTCTACATTCTGCCTATTTTTCTGCAAGTTTTACCAAACCAAACCTACTTCACTTGCTTGTGCTCAGTAAAGTCAATCTATTAACACCAGGTTGTGGTGCAGGAAAGTGGAGCGTTTATCGCAGGTGCCAAGTAGGAGTCCAGGTAGTTAGTGCTTAAAAGGCCCGAACTCCCCAAAGACTTTCAAGGAAAGGTTTTTAGAGACAGAGTGAGAAAGAGGGGTGTTGTGGGACATGTGGTCAGCTCATGGACATTTTCCTGGTTATTTGATGGTGAGATAATCCGTAGTCAACATCATCAACCTTCTGGTTCCAAACTATCTGGGGTCTATGTGCTTGTGGGCAGCAGACACTTAACTTTTTCCACTTGGTAGGAGTTTCAGTCGGAGAAGGCAATGGCAACCCACTCCAGTACTCTTGCCTGGAAAATCCCATGGACGGAGGAGCCTGGTAGGCTGCAGTCCATGGGGTCGCTGAGAGTCAGACACAACTGAGTGACTTCCCTTTCACTTTTCACTTTCATGCATTGGAGAAGGAAATGGCAACCCACTCCAGTACTCTTGCCTGGAGAATCCCAGGGACGGCGGAGCCTGATCGGCTTCCGTCTATGAGGTCGCACAGAGTCGGACACCTCTGAAGTGACTTAGCAGCAGCAGCAGCAGGGGTTTCAGTATCTGCAAAACAACTCAAAGGACATGGCTCAGAACATGACCTAGGAGGAACTAGGGTCCTTGACTTTGTCTAATGGCTAAATTGTTATTATTTTAGCTTGCCTGACTTTTTTCCCATCTTTCTGCATTTTCTCACTTCTATGATTAAATCTACTGTTTGGAACTCAGGAAAAGCCTAGGAGGCTAAAGTTTTTCTACAGGCAAGAGGTAGGCAGAGGACATGGGGGTGGGGGTCTATTCCAGGAAGGTCCCATAGAGTCCTGCTCAGTCACAAAAGCACAACCAGCTCCATAATATCACTAGGCAAAAATTAAGACAACCATTCCTTGGAACCACAGTTTCTAACAGAGTCACAGGAAAAGAGCAATCAGACTCCCCCTCCCACCTAGGCAGAGTGTGTTAGTTATTATGTAATTGTCTCTCAACTCCAAACACATCATTCTGTACCCTCTTCAGTGATGCTTGGTTTCTACAAACCATTTACCACCTTGCCAGCTACTCCTTCTTTAGGCCCTTCAAGTAGAGGACGACTGCGAGGTTGAAGAAATGAAAAGGGACTTGCCCCTTTCCGTTTCAGTTTTGCTTCCTGTTCTTGAGAATCACACCAGGGATGCTCCCTCACCCTGGCAGCGGCATTTATTTCTATTATTTCTATGGTGGAGGTTGAATCCAGCTTGCAGATTTCCATCACTCTCAGAGCCAGCATTATTTGCCCTCTCAGTGGTACCAGCACATCCAGTCAGTGCCCTGTCCTCCAAGGTCGGAGTCCCAGCCCCCAGGACCTTCCTCTAAGCCCAAAGACAAGAGAACCAGCTGGCTGGGTTCCAGCCTCTTTCCTCACGTGGTACTAAGAATGTTTAGTGGGCCCAGACTCCTTGCATTTGCATGCATGGAATTGAAATTCAGGTCATTTTATTTGAATGTTAAGGGTAAAGGCACCACAAGAAGATTGGAGGATTTGGAACTTTCAGATTACTTGTTAATATCTCACAAAACTGTATCTGTAGGCCAGACATTTTCCTCAGGTTTAAGCGGAGAGCCCATACGTGCCTCAAACTCAGAATGTCTACAGTTAAATTATTGTCTTCTCCCTTAACTCGGTGAATGTTGTCAGCATCTACCACTTACCACCAAGAACTACTTTTTATTTTCTCAGTCTCCAAACACTGTCAATCTTGGGCTTCCCAGGCGGTGCTAGTGGTAAAGAACCCACCTGTCAATGAAGGAGATTTAAGAGATGCAGATTTGATCCCTGGGTTGGGAAGATCCCTTGGAGGAGGACATGGCAACCCACTCCAGTATTCTTGCCTGGAGAATCCCATGGACAGAGGAACCTGGTGGGCTAGGGTCCATAGCATCGCAAAGAGTCAGACATGACTGAAGTGACTTAGCATTTTATTTCCCAAAATGTTTTCTACTCTCCGTACGTACTTCATGACCCTGTTTCAGGTCCACTGATCTCATTGCGTTACTATAAAACCCTCCTATTGTCTCTTTGCTTCCAAGTCTTTACCTCTCAATACAATCTTTCTCGAGTGTATTTGGCCCTCTTAAAAAAGCTAAAAGGATAATTAAAACATGTCATTTTTAGGACATAATCCCAGATCTATCCAGCAATTCTGAAAGACTCTCCTACAACTCTTAATCATTTAAGATTTTTCTTTTTATCACTGGTTTTAATCAAGGCAAATTGGAAGCTGTCAAACAGGAGATGGCAAGACTGAATGTTAACATTTTAGGAATCAGTCAACTAAAATGGACTGGATTGGGTGAATTTAACTCAGATGAGCATTATATCTACTACTGTGGGCAAGAATCCCTTGGAAGAAATGGAGTAGCCATCATGTTCAACTAAAGAATCTGAAATGCAGTACTTGGATGCACTCTCAAAAATTACAAAATGATCTCGTTTCGTTTCCAAAGTAAACCATTCAATATCACAGTAATCCAAGTTTATGCCCCAAACAGTAATGCTGAAAAAGCTGAAATTGAATGGTTCTAGGAAGACCTCCACCTGACCTGCCTCTTGAGAAACCTGTATGCAGGTCAGGAAGCAACAGTTAGAACTGGACATGGAACAACAGACTGGTTCCAAATAGGAAAAGGAGTACGTCAAGTTTGTATATTGTCACCCTACTTATTTAACTTCTATGCAGAGTACATCATGAGGAACGCTGGGCTGCAAGAAGCACAAGCTGGAATCAAGATTGCGGGGAGAAATATCAATAACCTCAGATATGCAGATGACACCACCCTTATGGCAGAAAGTGAAGAGGAACTCAAAAGCCTCCTGTTGAAAGTGAAAGAGGAGAGTGAAAAGGTTGGCTTAAAGCTCAACATTCAGAAAACAAAGATCATGGCATCTGGTCCCATCACTTCATGGGAAATAGATGGAAAAACAGTGGAAACAGTGTCAGACTTTATTTTTTGGGCTCCAAAATCACTGCAGATGCTGATTGAGGCTATGAAATTAAAAGACGCTTACTCCTTGGAAGGAAAGTTATGACCAACCTTGATAGTATATTAAAAAGCAGAGACATTACTTTGCCAACCAAGGTCCGTCTAGTCAAGGCTATGGTTTTTCCCATGGTCATGTATGGATGTGAGAGTTGGACTGTGAAGAAAGCTGATCGCTGAAGAATTGATGCTTTTGAACTGTGGTGCTGGAAAAGACTCTTGAGAGTCCCTTGGACTGCAAGGAGATCCAACCAGTCCATTCTAAAGGAGATCAATCCTGGGTGTTCATTGGAAGGACTGATGCTAAAGCTGAAACTCCAATACTTTGGCCACCTCATGCGAAGAGTTGACTCACTGGAAAAGACTCTGATGCTGGGAGGGATTGGGGGTAGGAGGAGACGGGGACGACAGAGAATGAGATGGCTGGATGGCAATACCGACTGTATGTACGTGAGTTTGAGTGAACTCCGGGAGTTGGTGATGGACAGGGAGGCCTGGGGTGCTGTGATTCAGGGGGTCGCGGAGAGTCAGACACGACTGAGTGACTGAACTGACTGAACTGAGGAAGACCTACAAGACCTTTTAGAACTAACACTCAAAAAGAATGTCCTTTTCATTACAGGGGGCTGGAATGCAAAAGTAGGAAGTCAAGAAACACCTGGAGTAACAGGAAAATTTGGCCTTGGAGTACAGAATGAAGCAAGGCAAAGGCTAACAGAGTTTTGCCAAGAGAATGCACGGGTCGTAGCAAACACACTCTTCCAACAACACAAGAAAAGACTCTACATACGGACATCACCAAATGGTCAATACTGAAATCAGATAGATTATATTCTTTGCAGCCAAAGATGGAGAAACTCTATACAGTCAGCAAAAACAAGATCAGGAGCTGACTGTGGCTCAGATCATGAATACCTTATTGCCAAATTCAGACTTAAATTGAAGAAAGTAAGGAAAACCACCAGACTAAAAGGTATGACCTAAATCAAATCCCTAACGATTACACAGTGGAAGTGAGAAATAGATTTAAGGGACTAGATCTGATAGAGTGCCTGAAGAACTATGGACAGAGGTTCATGACATTGTACAGGAGACAGGGATCAAGACCATCCCCAAGAAAAAGAAATGCAAAAAAAGCAAAATGGCTGTCTGAGGAGGCCTTACAAATAGCTGTGAAAAGAAGAGATGCGAAAAGCAGAGGAGAAAAGGAAAGATATACCCATTTGAATGCAGAGTTCCAAAGAATAGCAAGGAGAGATAAGAAAGCCTTCCTCAGTGATCAGTGTAAAGAAATAGAGGAAAACAATAGGCAGACGCGGGAGACGCCCGGCTCCGGCGGCGCAGACGCGGGAGACGCCTGGCTCCGGCGCAACCGACCACGTGCAGAATCGTGGCTGAGATGAGCTACCCCGTGCCCAGGGTTGGGGCAGTGGCCGAGAGGAGCTGTACCACATCCAGGAGGCGGTGGCTGCTTGGGCACCGGAGGGCCGAGAGGAGCTGATCTACATTCAAAGCAGGAGGCGCGGCCTTGAGGAGATACCCCTCGTCCAAGGTAAGGTACAGCGGCTGCGCCTTGCTGGAGCAGCTGGGAAGAGATACTCCACGACCAAGTGGAATATAAGAATCCAGTGTTCTGGGGAGGAAGGAACAAGATGGCGGAGGGATAAGATGGCAAGACCACTTTCTCTCCCACAAATTCATCAAAAGAACATTTGAACGCGGAGTAAAGTCCACAAAACAACTTCTGAATACTGGCAGAGGACATCAGGCTCCCAGAAAAGCAGCCCATTGTCTTCTAAAGGAGAGAGAAGAAATCCAGCTCCACCCACCAGAACACCGACACATGCTTCCCTAACCAGGGAACCTTGACAAGTCACCCGTCCAACCCCACACACAGCGAAGAAACTACGTAATAAAGAGAACTCCACAAACTGCAAGAAGAGGGAAAGGCCACCCCAAGCAAAGCAATATAAGCAAGATGAAGAGGCAGAGAAATACCCAGCAAGTTAAGGAACAAGATAATTGCCCACCAACACAAACAAAAGAAGAAGATATAGGGAATTTACCTGATAAAGAATTTCAAATTTTGATGGTGAAAATGATTCAAAATCTTGAAAGCAAAATGGAGTTACAGATAAATAACCTGGAGAAAAGGATTGAGAAGATGGAAGAAAGATTTAATAAGGACTTAGAAGAAATAAAAAAGAGTCAATATACAATGAATAATGCAATAGATGAGATCAGAAACACTCTGGAGGGAACAACCAGTAGAATAACAGAGGCAGAAGACAGGATAAGCGAACTAGAAGATAGAATTGTAGAAATAAATGAAACAGAGAGGAAAAAAGAAAAACGAATTAAAAGAAATGAGGACAATATTAGAGACCTCTGGGACAATGTTAAACGCTCCAACACTCGAATCATAGGAGTCCCAGAAGAAGAAGACAAAAAGAAAGACCATGAGAGAATACTTGAGGAGATAATAGTTGAAAACTTCCCTAAAATAGGGAAAGAAATAATCACCCAAGTCCAAGAAACCCAGAGAGTCCCCAGCAGGATAAACCCAAGGCGAAATACTCCAAGACACATATTAATCAAATTAACAAAAATCAAACACAAAGAACAAATATTAAAAGCAGCAAGGGAAAAGCAGCAAATAACACATAAGGGGATTCCCATAAGGATAACAGCTGATCTTTCAACAGAAACTCTTCAGGCCAGAAGGGAGTGGCAAGACATACTTAAAGTGATGAAAGAAAATACCCTACAGCCCAGATTACTATACCCAGCAAGGATCTCATTCAAATATGAAGGAGAAATCAAAAGCTTTACAGACAAGCAAAAGCTGAGGGAATTCAGCATCACCAAACCAGCTCTCCAACAAATGCTAAAGGATCTTCTATAGACAGGATACACAGAAGAGTGTATAAACTTGAACCCAAAGCAATAAAGAAAATGGCTACGGGATCGTACTTATCAATAATTACCTTAAACGTAAATGGGTTGAAATTTTCAAAAAGGCTAGGAAACAATTCTCATAGCCATCAATAGTTCAGTGTTGAGTTCATGAATAGTTTTTAAGTTTGGGACAAACTGTAGTATTTGCTATTTGAAGTACTATTTGTAACTGGCATATTACGATGTAACATTGGTCTTCATTTCCATCTTAAAACGCCTAAAAATGCCTAACAGGTTTTTAGATTTGTGAATTTTAGTTGAAATGTATTTTACGATGTTACTAAACCTGCAGAAATATTGAAATATTTCAGAGAACTTAAAAAAAACAACAACAATAGAATGGGAAAGACTAGAGATCTCTTCAAGAAAATCAGAGATACCAAGCGAACATTTCATGCAAAGGTGGGCTCAAAAATGGACAGAAATGGTATGGACCTAACAGAAGCAGAAGATATTAAGAAGAGGTGACAAAAATACACAGAAGAACTATGAAGAAAAGATTTTCACGACCCAGATAATCACAACCGTGTGATCACTTACCTAGGGCCAGACATCCTTGAATGCGAAGTCAAGTGAGCCTTAGGAACCCTCACTATGAACAAAGCTAGTGGAGGTGATGGAATTCCAGTTATTTCAAACCCTAAAAAATGATGCTGTGAAAGTGCTGCACTCAACACACCAGCAAATTTGGAAGACTCAGCAGTGGCCACAGGACTGGAAAAGGTCAGTTTTCATTCCAATCCCAAAGAAAGGCAATGCCAAAGAGTGCTCAAACTACCACACAATTGCACTCATCTCACACGCTAGTAAAGTCATGCTCAAAATTCTCCAAGCCAGGCTTCAGCAATACGTGAACTGTGAACTTCCAGATATTCAAGCTGGTTTTAGAAAAGGCAGAGGAACCAGATCAAATTGCCAACATTTGCTGGATCATAAGAAAAGCAATAGAGTTCCAGAGAAACATCTACTTCAGCTTTATTGGCTATGCCAAAGCCTTTGACTGTGTGGATTACAATAAACTGTGGCAAATTCTTAAAGAGATGGATATACCAGACCACTTGACCTGCTGCTGCTGCTGCTGCTAAGTCACTTCAGTCGTGACCGACTCCTGGGAAATCTGTATGCAGGTCAGGAAGCAACAGTTAGAACTGGACATGGAACAACAGACCAGTTCCAAATAGGGAAAGGAGTACATCAAGGCTGTATATTGTCACTCTGCTTATTTAATTTACATGCAGAGTACATCATGAAAAATGCTGGGCTGGATGAATCAAAAGCTGGAATCAAGACTGCCAGGAGAAATATCAATAACCTCAGATATGCAGATGACACCACCTTTATGGCAGAAAGTGAAGAGGAGCTAAAAAACATCTTGATGAAAGTGAAAGAGGAGAGTGAAAAAGTTGGCTTAAAGCTCAACATTCAGAAAACTAAGATCATGGCATCTGGTCCCATCACTTCATAGCAAATAGATGGGGAAACAGTGGAAACAGTGGAAACAGTGGCTGACTTTATTTTCTTGAGCTCCAAAATCACTGTAGATGGTGACTGCAACCATGAAATTAAAAGATTCTTGCTCCTTGGAAGAAAGGTTCTGACCAAGCTAAACAGCATATTAGAAAGCAGAGACATTACTATGCCAACAAAAGTCCATCTAGTCAAGGCTATGGTTTGTCCAGTAGTCATGTATCGATGTGAGAGTTGGACTATAAAGAATGCTGAGTGCTGAAAAATTGATGCTTTTAAAGTTTGGTATTGGAGAAGACTCTTGAGAGATGCTTGGACTACAAGGAGATCCAACCAGTCCATCCTAAAGGAGATCAGTCCTGAGTGTTCATTTGAAGGACTAATGCTGAAGTTGAAACTCCAGTCCTTTGGCCACCTGATGGGAAGAATTGATTCATTTGAAATGACCCTGATTCTGGGAAAGATTGAAGGCAGGAGGACAAGGGGATGACAGAGGATGAGATGGCTGGATGGCATCACTGACTCAGTGGACATGAGTTTGAGTATGCTCCGGGAGTTGGTAATGGACAGGGAAGCCTGGTGTGCTGCAGTCCATGGGGTCGCAAACAGTCAGACATGACTGAACGACTGAACTGAACTGAACTGATGAGCAACTTGATGGTGTGTTTTGTGCTGTTTACCTCATGTTTCTTATGCCTATTGTTCACTTAGCTTGCATATATGGATTTATAGTTTTTTTAGTTTGGAAATTTGTGGGCCCACATTTCTTCTAATATATCTTCTGCATCTACTTTCAGGGACCCCAAGATATATTGGGGTGGTTGCTCAGAGGTTAAAGCGTCTGCCTCCAATGCGGGAGACGCGGGTTCGATCCCTGGGTCGGGAAGATCCCCTGGAGAAGGAAACGGTAACCCACTCCAGTATTCTTGCCTGGAGAATCCCATGGACGGAGAAGCCTGGTAGGCTACAGTCCACGGGGTCGCATAGAGTCGGACACGACTGAGTGACTGAACAGAACGGATATATATGAGACATCAAGCCACTTGTTGTCTCACGGCACACTGATTCACCATTTTTACATTCTCTTTCTCCCAGAGTTTCACTTTGTACACCTTCTAATGCTATTTTTTAAATATTTATTTATTTATTTGGTTTTGAGGAGTCTTTAGTTGCAACATGTGGGTTTAAACCAGGGATCCCTGACCAGGGATCAAAGTGGGCCTCCTGCATTGGGAGCATAGAGGCTGAGTCCCAATTGTTATGTTTTAAATTCAGTAGTCTTTCCTTTTGTCATATTTAATCGTTCGTTAATACTAAAATGTATTTTTCATCTCAGTCGTTATAGTTTTCTTCTCAAGAAGTTCTACTTTTATTATATTTTTAGATTTTCTATGTCTTTTAGATTTTGAGCATGTGGAATATAGTTAAAACAATTGTTTAAATGTCCTCATCTGGTAATTCTTGGGTCTATGTCAGTTCTGAGTCAGTTTCATTTAATTGATTATTTTCCGTATTATGGATCATGCTTTCCTACTTCTTTGCCTGGTGATCTTTGTTTGGATACAAGACACTGTAAAGTTTACCTTGTGGATGCTGAATATTTTTATATTCACAGTTATTCTTTTGACCCCCCAGCTCTGCCTTCTAATGAGGCAGAGTTTGTATCCCATCATAGAAACTAAAAGTGCCAGACACATTTTTTTCTAACATTCTTTCAGTGTGGAGGAAAGGCCATGACCTAGCCATGACGATGACCCATACCCCTACCTGTTCTATACTTTAAAGAAGAAGCAGGTTCAGTGAAGAACCACACTTCTCATACTTCTCATAGGGACAGGAAGCAGCAGCAGCAATGGGAGCAACTACAGGCAGTCTTCAGAGGTAGCATTCCTAGTGGTCATAGTAACAATGCAGTTGGCCATCTGGGACCCAGCAGCATAGCAGTGGGGTTTTCACTAAACCTGCTCTGTGGTGAGATTTTGGGCTCTTTTCCAACTGTGTAGTCTGCCAACCTGGTTGTCCAGTTTTTCTAAAGATGCTACATGCCATCCAACATTCTTTAACATTTTAAATCATTACATGGACAAGGAGTGAGCGAAAGTTGCTTAGTTGTGTCCGACTCTTTGTGACCCCATGAACTGTAGCCTACCAGGCTTCTCTGTCCATGGAATTCTTCAGGCCAGAATACGGGAGTAGGTTGCCATCTCCTTCTCCAGGGGATCTTCCCAACCCAGGGATCATGTGGACAAAGAATGTCTTTTGTGTAACATGTTTTAATTTCTCTCACTAACAATAATTTTTTGGTGTTCTGACTACCTGCTTTTTGTTTGCTTGTTTTGTTTTGTAAAAACTCATATGTAGACTGGCTCCTCTCTATCTCTTCAGAGCAGTCCCTCAGAGCAATCTGAGAGATTGCCTCCTGGGATTAAGTCCTTTGCAAGTCTACCAAATAAAACGTAATTCTCAACTTTTAGGTTATTCGTTTTATTTAGTTGACAGTTGAAGTATATGTGTGTGGTGTGCATTACATATTTGTGTTTATAAATATATGTGCGTATATATATCTCTCTCACATAAGTGATGATTTTTCACAAACTGAATTTTCATCAACCAAACACAAGTACCCAAGTCAAGAAACAGAATATTAGCAACATCCTACAAACTTCCTTCTCCACTGATCTCCAAGGCATACTGGGCACCTACCGACCTGGGGAATTCCTCATTCAGTATCCTATCATTTTGCCCTTTGATACTGTTCATGGGGTTCAAGAGAATTAGAGATTCCAAGGGAACACTTCATGCAAAGATGGGCTCGATAAAGGACAGAAATGGTATGGACCTAACAGAAGCAGAAGATATTAAGAAGAGGTGGCAAGAATACACAGAAGAACTGTACAAAAAAGATCTTCATGACCAAGATAATCACGATGGTGTGATCACTAACCTAGAGCCAGACATCTTGGAATGTGAAGTCAAGTGGGCCTTAGAAAGCATCACTATGAACAAAGCTAGTGGAGGTGATGGAATTCCAGTGCAGCTATTTCAAATCCTGAAAGATGATGCTGTGAAAGGGCTGCACTCAATATGCCAGCAAATTTGGAAAACTCAGCAGTGGCCACAGGACTGGAAAAGGTCAGTCTTCATTCCAATCCCAAAGAAAGGCAATGCCAAAGAATGCTCAAACTACCGCACAATTGCACTCATCTCACATGCCAGTAAAGTCATGCTCAAAATTCTCCAAGCCATGCTTCAGCAATATGTGAACCATGAACTCCCAGATGTTCAAGCAGGTCTTAGAAAAGGCAGAGGAACCAGAGATCAAATTGCCAACATCCACTGGATCATGGAGAAAGCAAGAGAGTTCCAGAAAAACATCTATTTCTGCTTCATTGACTATGCCAAAGCCTTTGACTGTGTGGATCACAATAAACTGTGGAATATTCTGAAAGAGATGGGAATAACAGATCACCTGACCTGCCTCTTGAGAAACCTGTATGCAGGTCAGGAAGCAACAGTCAGAACTGTACATGGAACAACAGCCTGGTTCCATATAAGAAAAGGAGTATGCCAAGGCTGTATATTGTCACTTTGCTTATTTAACTTATATGCAGAGTACATCATGAGGAACGCTGGGCTGCAAGAAGCACAAGCTGGAATCAAGACTGCCGGGAGAAATATCAATAACCTCAGATATGCAGATGACAGCACCCTTATGGCAGAAAGTGAAGAGGAACTCAAAAGCCTCTTGATGAAAGTGAAAGAGGAGAGTATAAGGTTAGCTTGAAGCTCAACATTCAGAAAACAAAGATCATGGCATCTGGCCTCATCACTTCATGGGAAATAGATGGAAAAACAGTGGAAACAGTGTCAGACTTTATTTTTGGGGGCTCCAAAATCACTGCAGATGCTGATTGCAGCCATGAAATTAAAAGACACTTACTCCTTGGAAGGAAAGTTATGACCAACCTAGATAGTATATTAAAAAGCAGAGACATTACTTTGCCAACAAAGGTCCGTCTAGTAAAGTCTATGGTTTTTCCAGTGGTCGTGTATGGATGTGAGAGTTGGACTGTGAAGAAAGCTGAGCACCGAAGAATTGATGCTTTTGAACTGTGGTGCTGGAAAAGACTCTTGAGAGTCCCTTGGACTGCAAGGAGATCCAACCAGTCCATTCTAAAGAGATCAATCCTGGGTGTTCATTGGAAGGACTGATGCTAAAGCTGAAACTCCAATACTTTGGCCACCTCATGCAAGGAGTTGACTCCCTGTGCCGGGAGCCAGCGAGGGAAATCCTACCCATGGCAAAGGTCAACTGGGGAAGAGGCCTGACGGGCAAAGGCTAATCAGGGCTCGAGGAACCCCCTGGACTTACCTGAGCATCTACCCCAAAGAAAACTGGAGTCTGACTGCTTTACTATCTTACGCCTCTTACCAAGTCCTCTAATACTTACGGGGGCTTCCCCCCAACCACCTTTCTCTGAAAACATTAATTCAGAGCTGTAGTTTAAAAGTTCTCTTCGGCTTAATAGGAGTGTTCCAATCCAAGCCCCTCTGATAGCTTTCTAACTTGCATGACAAGTTTGTCCGGGCTCTTACAACTATGAGTGTGACTGTTTATAGCCTCCCAGCCATGCAAGGACAGAAAGCCTAATATTCTAAAATACAGGAATCTGTTGAAGAATTAAAATCATTAGAGTAGTACTAAAAAAGATTTCATTGTTGAATCAATGCTTGCTGCAAAGTTTCCTCTATCTATTGTATCCTTGGAAATATATTAATCACATATAGAGAATATAAGTAGTAGCCTTTGATTTAACCACATCAGATCTTAAGTTAATAAATTCCTTTCTTGCAGCTCACTGCACCGGTGCCTTATAGGAATGTAACTTTGTTATGTGTCTAGCACCTGACTCTAGGAAAGTCACCTTAAAAGAATATAAGCCTTTTACTTGCTAACTAACCTATTGTTAGGAGAGAGGGCCATAAACTGTTAGCAGGCCCCCTGGCCAGAAGAGGATGTAAACCACCTAAAACTTTTATCACAAGACACACAAAAATAAGCCCTGATCCTGATAAGGGTCAAGACTGCTGACCCCACGTGATTTTGGCGTGACTCTATACCTCCCTTTCTCTGTTTCTTATGCGCATAACTTAGGGTATAAAAGCAGCACTGGAAAATAAAGTTTTGGGCCTTGCTCACTGAAGCTTGGTCTCCCCGTGTCGTTCTTTCTCTTTTTCCATCCTTTTCTCTATTCTCCTTTTTCTGGTTGAGATCCTTGGAGCGCTGGGCCCTCTGAGTTTACTTATCTGCCTGGGCTTCTAAGACCCACTCGAGGGGGTGCGCTGGTGGGGTGCCTCCAGTGATTCGAGAGGGCGCCTGAGGCCTACGTAAACAGAGCAAGCCCAGTGCTGGGGTTTTATTGGTTTCCAGCGTAAACCAAGGAATCATCAGCCCCTGTCTCTCTCTTCTTTCTCTCTCTCTCTCTCTGAAGCCGACGCCGTTCATCCCGAGGATACCCTGGGTCATATCGAGGCTGGTCCCCAATATCCCTGGAAAAGACTCTGATGCTGGGAAGGATTGGGGGTGGGAGAAGAAGGGGACGACAGAGTATGAGATGGCTGGATGGCATCACCGACTCTGTGGACATGAGTTTGAGTGAACTCCGGGAGTTGGTGATGGACAGGGAGGCCTGTCATGCTGTGATTCATGGGGTCGCAAAGAGTCAGACACGACTGAGTGACTGAACTGAACAAACTACCTTATTTCCCTGCCAGTCATTACCCTCTGCCATCCAAGGATAGCTATAATCATGACTCCTAACATCAAAGACTAGCTGTGCCAGTTTTTTTAACTTTGTAAAAATTGAAGCATACCACATATTCTTTTGTGTCAGTTCAGTCCAGTCACTCAGTCATGTCCAACTCTTTGAGACCAACTCCCAGAGTTTACCAAAACTCATGTCCATTGAGTCAGTGATGCCATCCAGCCATCTCATCCTCTGTCATCCCCTTCTCCTCCCACCTTCAATCTTTCCCAGCATCAGGGTCTTTACAAATGAGTCAGTTCTTCCCATCAGGTGGCCAAAGGACTGAAGTTTCAGAATCAGCATTAGTCTTTCCAATGAACACTCAGAACTGATCTCCTTTAGGATGAACTGGTTGGATCTCCTTGCTATCCAAAGGACTCTCAAGAGTCTTCTCCAACACCACATTTCAGTCCAGTTCAGTTCAGTTCAGTCGCTCAGTCGTGTCCGACTCTCCGGGACCCCATGAATCACAGCACGCCAGGCCTCCCTTTCCATCACCAACTCCCGGAGTCCACCCAAATCCATGTCCATCGAGTCAGTGATGCCATCCAACCATATTGTCCTCTGTCATCCCCTTCTCCTCCTGCCCTCAATCTTTTCCAGCATCAGGGTCTTTGCAAATGAGTCAGCTCTTCGCATCAGGTGGCCAAAGGATTAGAGTTCCAGCTTCAGCATCAGTCCTTCCAATGAACACCCAGGATCGATCTCCCTCAGAATGGACTGGTTGGATCTCCTTGTGGTACAACGGATTCTCGAGTCTTCTCCAACACCACAGTTCAAAAGCATCAATTCTTCGGTGCTCAGCTTTCTTCACAGTCCAACTCTCACATCCATACATGACCACGGGAAAAACCATAGCCTTGACTAGACGGACCTTGGTTGGCAAAGTAATGTCTCTGCTTTTTAATATACTATCTAGGTTGGTCATAACTTTCCTTCCAAGGAGTAAGCGTCTTTTAATTTCATGGCTGCAATCAGCATCTGCAGTGATTTTGGAGCCCCAAAAAATAAAATCTGACACTGTTTCCTCTGTTTTTCCATCTATTTCCCATGAAGTGATGAGGCCAGATGCCATGATCTTTGTTTTCTGAATGTTGAGCTTCAAGCCAACATTTTCACTCTCCTCTTTCACTTTCATCAAGAGGCTTTTGAGTTCCTCTTCACTTTCTGCCATAAGGGTAGTGTCATCAGCATATCTGAGATTATTGATACTTCTCCCAGCAATCTTGATTCCAGCTTGTGCTTCTTCCAGCCCAGCGGTCCTCATGATGTACTCTGCATATAAGTTAAATAAGCAAGGTGACAATATACAGCCTTGATGCACTCCTTTTCCTATTTGGAACCAGTCTGTTGTTCCATGTACAGTTCTGACTGTTGCTGTTACAGGTTTCTCAAGAGGCAGGTCAGGTGGTCTGGGATTCCCATCTCTTTCAGAATGTTCCACAGTTTATTGTGATCCACACAGTCAAAGGCTTTGGCATAGTCAATGAAGCAGAAATAGATGCTCTTCTGGAACTCTCTTGCTTTCTCCATGATCCAGTGGATGTTGGCAACACCACATTTAAAAAGCATCAATTCTTTGGCACTCAGCTTTCTTTATAGTCCAACTCTCACATCCATATATGACTACTGGAAAAACAATAGTCTTGACTGGACAGACCTGTGTTGCAAAGAAATGTCTCTGCTTTTTAATATCCTGTCTAGGTTGGTCCCACATGATGGACCTCAGCTATTCAGTCTCACTCTCACTCATGGGTCAAACTGATACCTCATGATCTAAAGACACAGGCATACAGAAGCAGGCATTCATATGAGTCATATTATTGACTTAAGCTAACTGGCATAGCCCATGGCTTTGGTAACACAAAGATACTCTTTTCTGGCAGAATATTCCATAGACTCAGAGATCGTCTCCTAGAATACAAGCCAAAGGCTAGTTCTGAGGACTTTGGGATTGTCCAGGGTTTGATTAGTCTAGGTTTACAGAATTAGTCCTTTCTGCATACTATCATACTGTTGATGGGCATTTAGGCAGTTTACTTTTTTTAAACATGAATAATGAGTGAAAAGGGTGGCTTGAAGCTCAACATTCAGAAAACAAAGATCATGGCATCTGGTCCCATCACTTCATGGGAAATAGATGGAAAAACAGTGGAAACAGTGTCAGACTTTATTTTTTTGGGCTCCAAAAATCACTGCAGATGCTGATTGCAGCCATGAAATTAAAAGACGCTTACTCCTTGGAAGGAAAGTTATGACCAACCTTGATAATATATTAAAAAGCAGAGACATTACTTTGCCAACCAAGGTCCGTCTAGTCAAGGCTATGGTTTTTCCAGTGGTCGTGTATGGATGTGAGAGTTGGACTGTGAAGAAAGCTGATCGCCGAACAATTGATGCTTTTGAACTGTGGTGTTGGAGAAGACTCTTGAGAGTCCCTTGTACCGCAAGGAGATCCAACCAGTCCATTCTAAGGGAGATCAATCCTGGGTGTTCATTGGAAGGACTGATGCTAAAGCTGAAACTCCAATACTTTGGCCACCTCATGTGAGTAGTTAACTTACTGGAAAAGTCTCTGATGCTGGGAAAGGCTGGGGGCAGGAGGAGAAGGGGACGACCAAGAATGAGATGGCTGGATGGCATCACCGACTCTGTGGACATGAGTTTGAGTGAACTCCAGAGTTGGTGATGGACAGGGAGGCCTGGCGTGCTGTGATTCATGGGGTCGCAGAGAGTCGGACACGACTGAGCAACTGAACTGAACTGACTGAATGCTGCTATGAACATTCTTGTACACATTTTTGGTGAAGATTTGGGTGCATTTATATTGGATGGCTCCTCAGTAGTGAAAATAAAGGTCATAGAATACATTTTCAGTTTCCATGTGAAGTGTAAAGTGAAAGTCACTCAGTCATGTCCCACTCTTTGTGACATCATGGAATTCTCCAGGCCGGAATTCTCCAGGCCAGAATCCTGGAGTGGATAGCCTTTCCCTTCTCCAGGGATCGAACCCAGGTCTCCTACATTGCAGGAAGATTCTTTACCAGCTGAGCCACAAGGGTTAGTCTTCATAGACACTGCCAAATCATTTTCCAAATTGATTATGTCAATTTAAACTCCCACCATAAGTGTATGAAAGTTTTCAATATCCTTTTTTCTGGGGGTGGGGTGGTGCCACTGCATGGTTTGTGGGATGTTAGTTTTCCAACCAAGGATTGAACCTGGGCCATGACAGTGAAACCAGAGTCATAACCACTGTACCATCAGGGAACTTCCACAATATCCTTTTTTCAGAAACAGTTTTAGTGAGGTACAACTGACATACAAGAAAATGAATACTAAAGTGAACAATTTGATAACTTTGACATATGTATACATCTGTAAAACCATCACCAAAAACAAGATAGTGAATCTATTCAGTTCAGTTCAGTTTGGTCGCTCAGTCGTGTCCAACTCTTTGCGACCCCATGAACCACAGCACGCCAGGCCTCCCTGTTCATCACCAACTCCCGGAGTTCACTCAAACACATGTCCATCGAGTTGGTGATGCCATCCAGTCATCTCATTCTCTGTCGTCCCCGTCTCCTCCTACCCCCAATCCCTCCCAACATCAGACTCTTTTCCAGTGCGTCACCCTCAAATGCTTCCTTGCAATTCTAAATTTCTCTTTTTTAGAAATCACTTAAATTTTGTTGTTGTTGAAATACAGTTGATTTACAATGTTATTTTATTAATAGATTCAGGTATCACCACCATTATCAATATGGTGCTGGTTAGTGGTCTAGTTGCTAAGTTGTATCTGACTATTGTGACCCCATGGACTGCAGCCCTCCAGGCTCCTCTGTCCATGGTATTTCCCAGGCAAGAATACGGGAGTGGGAAGAAATTTCCTTCTCCAGGGGATCTTCCCGACCCATGAATTGAATCCTGGTCTCCTGCATTGCAGACAGATTCTTTACTCACTGAGCCACTAGGGAAGCCCCAGTGATATACATATTCTTTAAGATTCTTTCCCATTATGGGTTATTACGAGATAGTGAGAATAGTTCCCTGTGTTATACAGTAAATCTTTGTTGGTTATTGATTTTATATATGGTAATACGCTAAGGGTCAGACACGACTGAGCGACTTCATTTTCACTTTTCACTTTCACACATTGGAGAAGGAAATGGCAACCCACTCCAGTGTTCTTGCCTGGAGAATCCCAGGGACGGGGGAGCCTGGTGGGCTTCTGTCTAAGGGGTCATCCAGAGTCGGACATGACTGAAGTGACTTAGCAGCAGCAGCAGCAATACATATACTTTAATCTCAAACTCCTAGTTTATCCCTCCCCAACCCTTTCCCCTCTGGTAACAAAATTGTTTTCTGTCTGTGAGTCTACTTCTATTTTGTAAATAAGTTCATTTATATCAGTTTTTTCCATTTCCTTATATAAGTGATAGCATATGATATTTGTCTTTCTCTGTCTGACTTACTTCACTTAGTATGATCATCTCTAGGTCCCAAATTCTCTTAATGAATCTGTTTTCTATTTAAATTAGCCAGAGTTAGTTTCTATTGTTTATGAATGAGACTTCCTAGTTGATATAATTCCATTTTACATTTTTTGTCTTTGTGTCCAGCTTGGTCTTTTGCATTTCTTTTTATTTTGATAGATGCTTGCTAGGTATCTACAGTGTGTGCTAGGAACGTAGACCCTGACCTTTGCCTGTGTGAGCCAGTTCAGCTCGACTCCAGGTCCTCTGATTGCAGCTTTGTCCTCAGAACTCTTGATAATTCCACATTTCCTTTTATCCCCTATTCTCTGAACACTCTTTTTCTTGAACTTCTATAGTTCTGGTCCTAGTCCTTCCTGATTGGTGGAACCGAACTCCCTGAGGCCCAATTCCAACAGAGGGCTTCCTAGTGTTAAGAGAAAGGGACTCTCCCTTAGATCTTAAGTTGCATAGACCACTATTATGGGTTGAATTGTGTCCTCTCCCCAAAAAAAATATGTTGGAGTCCTAACCTCTAGTTCCTTAGAATGTGAATATATTTGGAAATAGGGCCTTTATGGAGGTAATCAAGTTAAAATGTCATCCTTAAGAGCTGGCCCTAATCCAATAAAATTATGGCCTTATAAAAGGGGAGGACTTCCTTGGTGGTCCAGTGGTTGGGACTCTGGGCTCTTAACGCAGGGGGAGCGGGTACAATCCCTGGTCAGGGAACTAGGATCCCATATGCTGCGCAGTGCAACCATAAAGTAAAAAATAAAAGAGCAGATATTTTTTAAAAAGGGGCAGGGGAAATTTGGACTGCTGCTGCTGCTGCTAAGTCACTTCAGTCGTGTCCGACTCTGTGTGACCCCATAGACGGAAGCCCACCAGGTTCCCCATCCCTGGGATTCTCCAGGCAAGAACACCGGAACGGGCTGCCATTTCCTTCTCCGATGTGTGAAAGTGAAAGAGAAGTCTCTCAGTCGTGTCCGACCCTTAGCGACCCCACGGACTGCAGCCCACCAGGCTCCTCCATCCTCCATAGTTTGCGCTACTTTGTTAGGGCAGCCCTCACAAACTAACAACCAGGTGGGGTACATCAGCTTTTCAGACCACATGGAGTATGACAGCAGATCAGAGCATAGCGGCTGCCCTTTTGGAAACACTGCAGCAAAAACAGAGGTTGGGGAGAGAAGAACCGGAGAACAACAAACTGTCTCCAGATTATCTGGCCATTCGTGAGACCTTGAACAAGACCTGGCTACGCAGTGGAGTTCTACTCTCCTTGTTCTTTCTGTTTTCACAAATTGATAAGCCTGATCCACTTCTTAACAGCCATCTGTGGGAGCACATGAACTGCTTCACTTAGTGGCTATTAAGGTCTCTTCCACAGTCTTGGTGGGGGGCGGCATTTGGGAATGTTTTTCTCTCAGGCCCTTTTCTTGGGAACTTTTCCAAAACCAGAAGATTAATACAATTTTGACAGAGGTGGTACAGCATGTCTTGAAACCTCCCTGAAGTATACTCATCACCATTAATCGGATAACCCAGCAGGTAACCTTCAAAGAACCAACTTCAAGCTGAGTCCTTGTGAGAACTGCTTTTTGCTTTATTTGCAAAATGCTGTGAAGTTTCAGAACTCCTATTTGTCTTGATGGTCAAACTTTTGATTAAAGAGGGGAAAACAGGAAGAAAGAGAATGATATAAACAGAAAGTACATTGGGAATCTTAAATGGATTCAGAGCCCATGATTTATTGCTCTTCCAGCTGAACCTGGCAATAAAGAATATAGTAAATGTGTCCCATGAGGAACTTCTTTTCTATTTCAAGTCCCTCCTTTGGCTATTTTCATGCTTAAATTCTTCCCCCCAAGTTTTTGGACTTTTAAGTCTGGATTTGAATATATTTCAACAAATCTGCATTAATGATTAAGCGCTCAACCCACTTGGTTGAACCTCAGAAGTCAGATTCTGCCTGGAGGTGAACATAGTGACACTCCCTCAGGGACTTGCTCTGGTGACATTAAAAAGCATTTTGGCTTGCTGGTGGTCGAGAGACCCTTTTGCCTCTTTGGTTCACTTCCTTTTGCTTCCAGGGACTAGTGACACTGCTCTGACCACCTTTAAAAGAGGTTGCTCTTTTAAAATTGAAATGAAATTCACATAACTAAAAATTCATAATTTTAATGTTTTTACAGCATACTCTTCAGTGGGTTTTAACATGTTCACAATGTTGTGCAGTTATTATAACTAATTCCTGAACATTCCATCACTGTGAATGAAAACTTGTAACCATCATCTGTCACCTCCCAACTCCTCCATCTTCTCCAGGCCACTAGTGTGTTTTTGTCTGCGTGCATTTGCCTACTTTGCATTTGCCTATTCATGTAAATGGAATCATATAATAAATGAACAATGTGACTGGCTTTTTAACATGTTTTCAAAGTTCATTCGTGTTGTAGCATGTATCGGGATTCCATTCCTTTATCTAACTGAATATTACTGCATCATATGGATAGACCACATTTTGTTTACCCATTCATCAGTTAATGGACGTTTGGATTATTTCCATTTTTTTCTTTTATGAATAATACTGCTATGAATACTCATGTACAAGTTTTTGTTTGGATATGCTTTCAGTTCTCTTGGCTATATACCCAAGAGTAGAATTGCAGGATCATATGGTATCTCTATGTTTAACTTTTTAAGGAACTGCCAAATGTTTCCCAGAGTTTTTTCCAAGAGTAGGATGGTAAGATTGCTCTCAGACATACTGTTGTTGAGAGGCAGCTGAATCATCAGAGAGAAATGCCCACCATAAAGCTGAAGGTGCAGGAGGAGTGCCCAGACGAGATGCCAAAGTTAGATATTTCCACTTGGCCATCATCCAAATGCAGTGACTGTTAACGTTGCTGGGAGATGAGTTTCTGAGGGTGACAACAGATGGAAAGAAGGGAATACAAGAGGCATATCATAGGCCAAACACTGTCTAGAATTGTGTGTTAGCTATGCTGCCAATTTAATCACCACCACACAGTTGAGTGGTTGCCGTTAGCCCCATTTTGTAGATGGGGCTATTGAGGCCCACCAAGGTTAAGCATGTGAACTGGTTTGCATTGTTTGTGTATAACAGGGCCA
Source organism: Moschus berezovskii (assembly GCF_049115385.1). Lineage (NCBI taxonomy): Eukaryota > Metazoa > Chordata > Mammalia > Artiodactyla > Moschidae > Moschus > Moschus berezovskii. The sequence continues at coordinate 162,559,976 of NC_142460.1, forward strand.
GGACTTAATGCTGGCTTAAGACCACCTTAATACAACCTTAATACAAACTGAGAAAAATGTAAGTGATTAGAGGTAGATTTTAAAAAAGAGAGTACTATTAATTTTATCAGGATGGGATAGATAACACATAGTGTTCCAGAATAAGAGAGAGCTTTCTGTTTGTTCTTTGTTTTAGGAGGTTGTCAAATATGCCAACTGTCACAAAGGGGTCAATTAAATGCAAAGCATATGTGCATAAGAATATCCAATTATCTCATTTCTGATCCGTTACATTCCTCGGGATGTTTCCTATTCAGACTTTAATGTGGCCTGGGCTACATGCTGCTGGCCTGCATGCATTTCCCTCTGCAGAGGACCAAGGACACAACTGAATCTCTATTATAGACAAGTGCATTTCGGAAGGAGTAAGAAAACCCATTATTTATAGAGAAAACAATTTCACAAAAGCTGGAATTTCAAAGCAAAGTGAGACTTTCTCACATTAAGCCATGAATCAAAGTTCGAGTGCATAAGACTAAGTAACTCAGTACTAGAAGAGAAAAAAAATTACATTGTAGTGTTGAAATAAGACCATATTTTATTGCAAAGAGGCAGCACCTTAAACTTTCCTGAGTATTTTATATCTTTTGCATTATTTTTCTTCTTCAGATGGTGATGAGTGAACCTGAAATTAAAATACCATTATTTCAGAGCGCTGAAGCACAACCATGTAATGACGACTCCAGAATCTATGGCAGTTTCAGTCAGCAATCTCTTTTTTATTAACAATCTCGACATTGTTGGGGCTAGAATCTTTCCCGACTTTAGATTGTTGGTTTACTTGACACTTGAGAGTGTTTTCAAGGATAAAACAAGTTTGGAGCCAGGTCCATGTAAAGCCAGTCATGAAGCACTTCTGTGAAAAATTTCCATGGAAAAGTCAGGAGCAGTGCTTCTTTGAAGAAAAGGCAAAAACAAGGTGAAGTTGATGCCATAGTAAGTCTATATTACTCACAAATCAATGGATGAATTGATTCCAGTAGTTGTTTGTTTAGCTTTCTTCTCAGGTTAAAAACAACTTCCTTTTTTAAAGCATGGTTTTTTCCTTCGAAGTATGTTGACTTATAATGTTAATTTCTGCTGCACAGCAGAGTGATTCAGTTATGCATATACATTCATTCTTTTTTAAAATATTCTTTTCCATTATGGTTTATCACAGCATATTGACTATCATTCCCTGTACTATACAGCTGGATCTTGTTGTTTATCCACCCTATGTATAATCGTTTACATTTGCCTACCCGAAATTCCCAGTCCTTCCCTCCTCCACCCACTGTCTCCCTTGCCAACCACGGATCTATTCTCTATGTCTGTGGGTCTAAAATAGCTTAGCTTTTATGGATTCTGCTACTTACACACTTTCAAATACAGGGATAAAGGAAGCCTCTTTGGTCCTTCTCTGTAGTGACCTAGTATCTGCTAAGATGCCATCCAGAGGTTGATTTGTTTGCTACAGCTACTGTAATTGCAGGTACTGATGTCTAAGAAAGTGAATCCTTTCCAAGTTGAACTATAGAAATACAGATCACAAAGGTATTGGAGAAGAGCAGTCATTGCTTGGGGTTCATGCCATCAGATGACCCTACTTAACTCCTGAGAAGAATATACATCCTTTCAGAAGATCTCAATATTTAGTAGTTGAGTATTTACTGTGCAGACAGAGTCTAAGATGGCCCTCCATGATTTAGATCTCCTGACGTTCACAACCTTGTGTAATCTTCTCCCCTTGAGTGAAAACGAGACCGGGGATATGCTTCTAATCAATATGGTAATAGCAATGACATGTCACTCTCATGATTATGTTATGTTGGATAAGCCTCTGTTTTGCAAGCAGATTTGCTCTAGAGATGTTCCTTGCTGGCTTGATGAAGTAAATGGCCATATTGGGAAATCCACATGATAAAGATCTGCAGGTAACAGCCTCTAGGATTGAGAATGTCCTCCACTCAATAGCCAGCAAAAAACCAGGATCATCTTTCCTAACAATCACAAGTAGATGAATTCTGTCAATGTCTGATTGGAAAAGGATTCTTTCCCAGTTGAACCTCCAGATGAGAACACAGCCTTACCCAACACCTTGAGTGAAGCTTTGTAACATCCTGAACAGAGGACCTAGCTCAGCTATGCCAGGAATCCTGACCCACAGAAACTATAAGAAATGTGTGCCACAAGTCACTGATCTTGTGGCAATTTGTCACACAACAACAGAAAATTAATGTATTCACATATTCTACCTACTAATCCATAAGCTTAATTGTAAGTTTAACAGACAATTCTATTTTTAAATAACAGCACTGAATGAGACCCATAGTTGACTGCTTTGAGTAAGCACCATAACATTTCAGAATGAGCAGATTCTGTCAAAGTGGGTTTCTTCTTCCTATGATTTGTTCATGACCATGAAAAGGCTAAGGTAATGGGACATTGAAGTGAAGTGAAAGCTGCTCAGTCATGTCTGACTCTTTGCAACCCCATGGACTGTAGCCTGCCAGGCTCCTCTGTCCATGGAATTCTCCAGGCAAGAATACTGGAGTGGGTAGCTGTTCCCTTCTCCGGGGGAATCTTCCCAACCCAGAGATTGAACCCAGGTCTCCCGAATTGCAGATGGGTTCTTTACTGTCTGAGCCACCAGGGAAGTGCTCTATTGTATATAGGAAAGGGATTTCTTTAAATAAATTAAACTAAAGTGGATGCTGTAGGAAAGAGAACAAGTTCATTGAAGCCTTCCCGTTTGTTGCCACTTCCTAATGTTAATGGCACCCCTGTTGATTACTGCTTGTTGGTTATTCAAATTCATTCTTTCTATTTGGTTATCTATAGATGGATTCCAGCTCTTACCCAAAGGGATTTAGGGAAGAAAAAAGGTCTAGAACCAAGTTTATGTGAACAACAGTAAAAGCTCTTCATGCCCCAGTCAATAGGAAATTGGGCAGCAAAGTTCCTGATTAATACAAGAACTCTCAGAGAAAACTGTGTTCACTCTTCATTTCTTCTGCAGTCATCTTTTTCTTCAAAGATAATGTCTGTCTTCCTTGTCACTGGTGCTTTTTGGTCTGTGATATATTTAATCTCTTCTCTAAGGTTTCAGTTAATCCTAAAGGAAATCAGTCCTGAATATTCATTGGAAGGACTGATGCTGAAGCTGAAACTCCAATACTTTGGCCACCTGATGTGAAGAAATGACTCATTGGAAAATATTCTGATGCTGGGAAAGATTGAAGGCGGGAGGACAAGGGGACGACAGAGGATGAGATGGTCAGATAGCATCACCGACGTGATGGACATAAGATTGAGTAGGCTCCAGGTGTTGGTGATGGACAGGGAAGCCTGGCATCCTGCAGTCATGAGGTTGCAAAGAGTCGAACACGACTGAGCAACTGAACCAACTAAAGTTTCATTAGAGTTTAGACATTGACATTTGCTATTTTAAACATTTTGATATCTCTTCAACTTTTACATATTTGATTAGACAATTCTCTAGAATTACATAAGCATATACAGTTCTTTGAGTAATTATTGAGTAACTGCACATTCATATTAGTAGAATATTCTTATAAACACTACCTTAAGTTCAGAAGAGAAGACACATTTTGAAGTGTAGCTCACAGAAAGTTCAGAACTCATTTTTTAAAGATTAAGTAAAGGAATGTGCAGGAACTCATTTATTTCACATCTGTCACCCACCAGTGCCTACAGTTATTAATGACCTAGTATGATTTGCATTGCATTTGCATGCCTGTGCATGTATAGATCAGAATATAAAACTACTCCACCTTTGGGAGAAATCATGCCTGGATTTCAGAAAGAGAAGTGACCAGCCTAGGGAGATAGTCAACCATGTTTTTGAATCTTTATAAAAAATATTTACTGGGGGAGTTCCCTGGTGTTCAAGTGGCTAGGATTTGGTGCTTTCACAGCAGTGACCTGGTTTTAATCCCTGTTTGAAAACTGAAATCTTGCAAGCCACACAGCAATGCCAAAAAAAAAAGTTACTACCTGTAACCATAGGCAAACTGGTATGACCTAGGGCACCTAGACACACCTCTTACCATGAGAACTTCTTGGCGTTCAAGAAGACTCAAGATGGATATCTGCTCTCTTCTCCTTTAGAAGTGCTAATGAGGCCTCAGCTATGACTCAGAAAAGGGAAAAATCTTTATCATCAGTGGAAAAATCTATCTGTAATCATCCCTGAATTTTTCAGCTACTGGGACCACTATGACATCTCCCTGAAGCCCTTGCATCTAGTCCAGAATCTTGTTTGTACATCATAACAATGACATTGTTCCACTCTAAGTCCACAAATAAGTATGTTTTAGCCACAATTTTTCCAGTAGTCATGCATGGATGTGAGAGTTGGACCATAAAGAATGCTGAGCATTGAAGAATTGATGCTTTCAAATTGTGGTGCTGAAGAACACTCTTGAGAATCCTTTGGACATCAAGGAGATCAAACCAGTCAATCCTAAAGGAAATTAGTCCTGAATATTCATTGGAAGGACCGATGCTAAAGCTTCAATACTTTAGCCACCTGATGCAAAGAACTGACTCATTGGAAAAGCCCCTGATGCTGGGAAAGATTGAAGGCATGAAGAGAAGGGGATGACTGAGTCTGAGATGGTTGGATGGCATCACCCACACCAATTCAATGGACGATTCTGAGCAAACTTTGGGAGATAGTGAAAGACAGGGTATCCTGACTACTGCAGTCCATGGGGTCGCAAAGAGTTGAACACAACTTAGCGACTGAACAATAACAACTAGTCAGATTTTCCTGTATTAACCAGAGTGTCTCTGCTGTCCAAATTTATGTACCTTACCTCTGCAGGAGGATGGGACACCAACAACTTTAAGGATTGCTCACCCAACCTTGATTCCAAGTATTTTCCTTCCTAAATGCTTTTTGGGTAAAAGCTACTGCTGCTGCTAAGTCACTTCAGTTGTGTCCGACTCTGTGTGACCCCATAGACGGAAGCCCACCAGGCTCCCTCTTCCCTGGGATTCTCCAGGCAAGAACACTGGAGTGGGTTGCCATTTCCTTCTCCAGGGTAAAAGCTAGAAGCCAGCTGTTGTTTTGGTGCCTTTCATCTCCACAATCAACCAGTTCATTATTCCTTTTCCACCTCTACTCTTAGCCCTCCTTCAATTCCAAGCACTTTTCTCTCCTCTGAGAAATGGTCACCTTTGCCCTTCCATAATGACTCCCTTTACCAGAGGGAAATTTGACCTCAGAGCACATAGTGGCTAATGCTCCATCCTCCTACCTGTTTAGAATCAGGTGACAGCCAAATCCTTGCCTTTTACAACAAAGTGGGGAATGAGATTAGAGTTCAACACTCAGGCTGTTATTTCATAAAGAGTTCAGTGCTTCAGCACAATTATCTGATCTTTATTGTTACAATTCAATTTTCAGGATGCAGTGGAGAGAGAAAACATGTTCACGTTATCAGCCTTCTGGTACAGGAACGTCTAACAAGAGCCTCTTATTCTTCCTAATTCCCAGGAGAAAACGGCATCCCTGAAAGCTGCTGCACGCCATCAGAAACATGGAGATGAATCCCTTCAGTTTTGGGACTTGATGGCCTTGTGCTTTTTCAGTCACAGAGAGTTGGCCTGACTGCTTCTTCTGAAGGGCCTTGAAGAATAACTTTGGCTTTGATTACCCGGTGGTTTTCATCCCTTCTCATTTGCTTCTCATATCTTGTTTTTCTGGGGTTCATGGAGCTCCCTCTTACCCTGTTGCCTCAAAGCAGCTTGCCTTATCATCTTTCAGAAGTCCAAGATCCATTCTCTTTGATCCTTCTGATTCTCCTGAATATCCTTCCTCTTTCTTTTCCTTTCTTCCTAGCATCAGTGTTTTCATCATAGGGTCATTTTTTATGAACACAGACACTCTAATTCTAATACTAATTCTTTAATAGGGAAAGGAAATAGCATTCTCTGATTTGTCTAGTTAGGCATCTGCAATTGTTCTTGCAGACTACAGAGCTTTGTGGTGAGTCACTTCAATATTCCTGGTATGTCTGTAAAGTAGTGTGCCAACATTCATACATAGAGACACAGATTGAGTGCACACAGTTTATTTGCAGTCTTGGGAGATGTGGGCAGAAGAATGTGTGTATTAATAGTAATATAAGTAAGGGAATGCAGCCTGTAAGGGGTACACTATTAAGGGAGCTACCATAGTGTGCAACTAAACTGAAATCCTTTGAAGAAGGAGTGATTGAATAATGATTGATTGAAGAATGATTACATCATTTTGGGATATGATGTAAAATGCATACTCCATTATGAGCCTATTCAAGGGTCAAGGGAGCTGAAGTATTTTTACATTCAAACCCTATAAATTATTGGTTAAGGGATGGCTCTGTGGGTTAAAATTACTCAGGCACCTTGAGTTGGCCTTCCATGCAGGCAGGATGAGTTCCAGGCTGTCCCAAGGACAACCCTCTGACAAAGTTGTAGGTTCTGGCTGTTAGAAATCAGTCTGATATGCACAGGAGTGAGGCCATTGTGAAAACCGCCATAAGGGACCAAAGATGAGAGCTCAGAGGACTTAGTTCATCCCATCGACTACCTGATGAGCAACCACTTTGAAATTCACAGTAGTAGTAGCCCATGTTGTGATCCAAAAATTCCCCACAAACTAGTAACTGAGGTTAGTGGATGATCAGTATAGTGGACATTTGCCATTCTTCTGGTTGTCCATTCCCCCAAGTCTTTCTTATTTGGAGGGCCCTGTCATTAAGGGACTTGGTAAAGTGCTTTCATTCCAGAAGTCAAAATGTCTTGTCTCCTTCTAGCCAGGGTATTGGCAGAGATCAGCCATTCAGAGATTCCTGCCTGGGATTTCTTCTTAGTCAGTTTGGGGTTGCCATAATGAAGAACCATAGCCTGGGTGGCTTATCAACAATAAATTTTTATTTCTCATAATTCTGGACACTGAAACTCCAAGATCAGAGTGCCAGATGGCTGGGTTCTGGTTAGAATCCTCTTCTGAATGTCAGATTGTGGTCTTCCTCTTATATCCTCACATGGTGGGAAAAGTGGGGGAAGCTCTCAGGGTCCCTTTTATAAGGGCACTAATCCTATTCATTGAGGCTCCACTCTCATGATCTAATCACCCCAAAGACCTCAACTAATACCATCACATTTGGGGGTTAGAATTTCAACATATGAATTTGGGAGGACGTAAACATTCAGTTCATGACAGACTGCTAATCTTCTGGAGATGCAGAAACTGTGGGTAATTGTTCTTGATGGTGCAGTTCAGGAGCAGAGGAGTCCATGTACAGATGTAGCCTGGATCCCTGCCTTGCTCCAGCCTAACTCCCCTGGTTTGTACTTGTTTCTCCAACAAATGCATTTTCTTTCACTTAGCAAGTGCTGGTTCCTATTGTCTGCAACTAAGAACAATTGATCTTCACAGAATTACCAGAGTTTGAATGCAGACAATGCCCTGCTTTGTGCAGAGGACTTTTCTAGGATCTAGAGAGGAGGCTGAGAAAAACAAAGGAAGCAGATGACAAGCGTTCAGCCTTCAACAAACTCACAATCAAGTTGGACAGAGAAGAAGTAAACTCATGTGAAAATACCTTAAATAAACCCACTTACTTCACCTTGTTTACATATATTACATCTTTTACCCACTTATCTCTTATATAATTGCGATCTTTTATCCTCAATAACCCTGTATGGGAGGTACTATTCTGTAGGTTTTGCAGAAGAAGCTGCTGAGGCATGGAGAAAGTAAATCATATTTCCAGAATGATAAAATGGAGACTCAAGTGTCATTGTGTCCAACTCTGTCATGTGCCCTTGCTTTCAGAGTTCTGTTTAGGAATACCTCATTGCACATGGGCAAGAGCTGCAGCAGGAGTTGACAAATTATGGCTCAAGTCCAGTCAGCCAATTCTTTTTGTAGATAACATTTAATTGGATCACAGCCACATCTATTTGCATATGTATTGTCCTAGATAGCATATTAAAAAGCAGAGACATTACTTTGCCAACCAAGGTCTGTCTAGTCAAGGCTATGGTTTTTCCTGTGGTCATGTATGGATGTGAGAATTGTACTGTGAAGAAAGCTGAGCGCCGAAGAATTGATGCTTTTGAACTGTGGTGCTGGAGAAGACCCTTAAGAGTCCCTTGGATTGCAAGGAGATCCAACCAGTCCATTCTAGAGGAGATCAATCCTGGTTGTTCATTGAAAGGACTGATGCTAAAGCTGAAACTCCAATACTTTGGCCACCTCATGCGACGAGTTGACTCACTGGAAAAGAGTCTGATGCTGGGAGGGATTGGGGGCGGGAGGAGACGGGGATGACAGAGAATGAGATGGCTGGATGGCATCACCAACTCGATGGACATGAGTTTGAGTGAACTCTGGGAGCTGGTGATGGACAGGGAGGCCTGGTGTGCTGTGATTCATGGGGTCGCAAAGAGTTGGACACGACTGAGCGACTGAACTGAACTGAACTGATGGTTGTTTTTGAACTGTGACCATAGAGCTGAGTAGTTGTAACACAGACCATATGGTCTCTAAGCCTAAAATATTTACTATTTGGCCTTTTATAGAGAAAGTTTGTAAACCCCTGGGCTAGGGCATAGTTATAAAAAATTTCACTTCATGGAATCAAGCTTCTGAGAGGCCTCTATCTGGTGTCACTTGGTCTACACTGTCTTGGAACCATTAATGATTACACAGTAAACAAATCTAAGTACAAAGCAATAGTCATTTTAATGATAATTATAACAGCAACTGTCATTAATGAAGAATCTCTATATTCATGTGATGAATGCTTTACTTCTACTAGCCTGATGCCAAATTCAGAGAGGTTACATCAACCCATGTAGACACAGAGGACTGGTCATGATAGAGCTAGATTTATCCTGCACGCCATCTCTAGAGTCCAGGCTCTTATCCCCCACATGTCACAGCCTTCATATCTACCATGAAGAAGTCAGGCAAAAGATAAATTTTCCATGGCTCTGTGGAGACAGACAGATAACCAAGAACATCTCAAGAAGTTGGTGTTAATGAGACAGGAGATGTCGGCTCACCCAGAGCAGGAGGATCTGGTTGTGATGGGCACTTCTGTCTCTCAAGTTGTCAAGATTCCACTTGTAATTATGTGCTGCTTTCCATTTTTTCCATGAAATGTGTTGACAACTCTCAAGATTTATTGTAGACACCTCACGAAACTGCTAGTCCCATACCCACTAACATTTGATTTTCAAGAGTTTCTGGCTTTTTCTATTTTGTGATATTTTGAATGACCAACCTCTCAAGCCCTTACAACTCCAGTAGGGGCTCAGATGGTAAAGAATATGCCTGCTATATGGGAGACCTGGTTTCGATCCCTGGGTCAGGAAGACCACCTGCAGGAGGAAATGGCAACCCACTCCAGTATTCTTGCCTAGACAATTCCATGTAGCCTGACAGACTACAGTCCATGGGATTACAAACAGTCAGGCATGACTGAGTGAATAACACTTTCACTTTCAAATGAAGAGTACACCTGCTCTTTGCCCCAGAGCGCAGCAAAGAAGTAGGTGGTGAGTCCTCTTAAAGAGGGTTTAAAACACACCTGCCTTGTCTTGGAATATCATTTACACAGTTCCCGCCTTCGTTGGGAGATTCCAGCTGATAAGAAGTCCTACCAAGGTACCACCTGATCCCCTTGGCTTTATCCCTGACCTGCTCCTTCCAGGAAGGTCACTCATGTTCTACTAGGAAGCTCAGCCTTACGTATTCCAAGTGTCAGACAGCCAAGGGTGGAAGCAGCCTGAAAACCTCTGCTGCAACCCAAATATGCTGGAGCGTTGGTTGCCTGCAGATTTTGGCCTCCCAGCCCTGAGCACAGAACTGCAATGTTAGTCTTGGAATCTAACTTGTGTCCACCAGCCTGGGCCCTCTCCAGCAGGGGAGATCCTCCCCCTCCTCTCCGTGTGGTCTGTGCTTAGCACACTGCTGGGCATACAATAGGTGGTCAGAAAAAGATTTTGGAGACTGCCTCATCAGCCTTAAAGGGAGTTGAATCTGAAGGACAGCTGGCTGTATCTCCCTTAGCTCATCATGGTTTTCCCTGGGCACCTGAGGACTAGGACCCAGGGCAGACTTCACTTCCTGATACCCAGCCTGGTGCTCTGGGCCTCATTATTCTGCCCTGGTCTGGCCACAGCTCACCTAACTGCCTGTGGTCAGATTTTTCAGCATCACCCATTTGGAATTCTGTTCTGACTCTGTTTCATCCACCTGTCATGCCTCAGCCCTTGCCTTTCCAATCTTCAGCATTGCCCATTGGGTGTATTGCCCCCGTGCTTTGCCTCTTGCCCAACTTTTTCGATTGGCCCAGGAGTTGGGTCATTTCCACTAATGCCTATCCAGCTGTATGGTATGTCTAATAGGGTCATGTACCCCGAAAACAGAAAATTGGATTAAAGATTTACTGAACATGGCCCCGCCCATCAGAACAAGACCCAGTTTCCCCCACAGTCAGTCTCTCCTATCAGGAAGATTCCATAAGCCTCTTATCTTTCTCCATCAGAGGGTAGACAAACTGAAAACCACAATCACAGAAGACTAATCAATCTAATCACATGGACTACAGCCTTGTCTAACTCAATGAAATTATGAGCCATGCCGTGTAGGGCCACCCAAGACAGACGGGTCATTGTGGAGAGTTCTAACAAAACGTGGTGCACTGGAGAAGGGAATGCAAACCGCTTCAGTCTTCTTGCCTTGAGAACTCCATGAACAGTATGAAAAGGCAAAAAGATATGACACTGCAAGATGAACTCCCCCCTTGGTAGGTGCCCAATATGCTACAGGAGATCAGTGGAAAATAACTGTAGAAAGAATGAAGAGACAGAGCCAAAACAAAAACAACACCCAGCTGTGAATATGATTGATGATGGAAGTAAAGTCCGATGCTGTAAAGAGCAATATTACATAGGAACCTGAATGTTAGGTCCATGAATCAGGGCAAATTGAAAGTGGTCAAAGAAGGGATGACAAGAGTGAACATTGATATTTTAGGAATCAGCGAACTAAAATGGACTGGAATAGGTGTATTTACTTCAGATGACCATTATATCTACTACTGTGGGCAGGAATCCATTTGAAGAAATGGAGTTGCCCTATAGTCACCAAAACAGTCTGAAATGCAGTATTTGAATGCAATCTCAAAAATTACAAAATGATCTCTGTTCATTTATGAGGCAAACCATTCAAAATCACAGTAATCCAAGTCTAATTCCCAACCAGTAATGCTGAAGAAGCTGAGGTTGAGTGGTTCTATGAAGACTGACAAGACCTTCTAGAACTAACAACCAAAAAAGACGTCCTTTTCATTATAGGGTACTAGAATGCAAAAGTGGGAAGTCAAGAAACACCTGGGGTAACAGGTAATTTTGGCCTTGGAGTACAGAATGAAGCAGGGCAAAGGCTAACAAGAGTTCTGCCAAGAGAACTCACTGGCCATAGAAAACACGCTCTTCCAACAACCCAAGAGAAGACTCTACATATGGACATTACTAGATGGTCAATACTGAAATCAGATTGACTATATTCTTTGCAACCAAAGATGGAGAAGCTCTATACAGTCAGCAAAAAGAAGACCAGGAGCTGAGTGTGGCTTAGATCATGAACTCCTTATTGCCAAATTCAGGCTTAAAATGAAGAAAGTAGAGAAAACCACTAGACCATTCAGTATGAACAAAATCAAATCCCTTGTGATTATACAGTAGAAGTGAGAAATAGATTTAAGGGACTAGATCTGATAGAGTGCCTGAAGAACTATGGACAGAAGTTCATGACATTATACAGGAGACAGGGATCAAGACCATCCCCATGGAAAAGAAATGCAAAAAGGCAAAATGGCTGTCTGAGGAGGCCTTATAAATAGCTGTGAAGAGAAGAGAAGCAAAAGGCAAAGGAGAAAAGGAAAGATATTCCCATTTGAAACCAGAGTTCCAAAGAATAGCAAGGAGAGATAAGAAAACCTTCCTCAGCGATCAGTGCAAAGAAATAGAGGAAAACAATAGAATGGGAAAGACTAGAGATCTCTTCAAGAATATTAGGGATACCAAGGGAACATTTCATGCAAAGATGGGCTCGATAAAGGACAGAAATGGTATGGATCTAACAGAAGCAGAAGATACAAGAAGAGGTGGCAAGGATACACAGAAGAACTATAAAGGAAAGATCTTCATGACCCAGATAATCACGATGGTGTGATCACTCACCTAGAGCCAGACATCCTGGAATGTGACGTCAAGTGGGCCTTAGGAAGCATCACTATGAAGAAAGCTAGTGGAGGTGATGGAAATCCAGTTAAACTAGTTCAAATCCTAAAAGACGATACTGTGAAAGTGCTGCACTCAATATGCCAGAAAATTTGGAAAACTCAACAGTGGCCACAGGGCTGGAAAAGGTCAGTTTTCATTCCAATCCCAAAAAAAGGCAATGCCAATGAATGCTCAAACTACTGCACAATTGCACTCATTTCACATGCTAGCAAAGTAATGCTCAAAATTCTCCAAGCCAGGCTTCCTCAGTATGTGAACCGTGAACTTCCAGATGTTCAAACTGGGTTTAGAAAAGGCAGAGGAACCAGAGATCAAATTGCCAACATCCACTGGATCATCGAAAAAGAAAGAGAGTTCCGGAGAAACATCTACTTCTGCTTTATTGACTGTGCCAAAGCCTTTGACTGTGTGGATCACAATAAGCTGTGGAAAATTCTGAAAGAGATGGGAATTCCAGACCACCTGACCTGCCTCCGAGAAATCTGTATGCAGGTCAGGAAGTGACAGTTAGAACTGGACATGGAACAACAGACTGGTTCCAAATAGGAAAAGGAGTATGTCAAGGCTGTATATTGTCACTCTGCTTATTTAACTTACATACACAGTACATCATGAGAAATGCTGGGCTAGATGAAGCACAAATTGGAATCAAGTTTGCCAGGAGAAATATTAATAACCTCAGATATGCAGATGACACTACTCTTATGGCAGAAGGCAAAGAAGAACTAAAGAGCCTCTTGATGAAAGTGAAAGAGGAGAGTGAAAAAGTTGACTTAAAACTCAACATTGAGAAAACTAAAGATCATGGTATCTGGTCTCATTACTTCATGGGAAATAGATGGGGAAACAGTGGAAACAGTGACAGATTTTTTGGGGGGGACTCCAAAATCAGTGCAGATGGTGACTGCAGCCATGAAATTAAAAGATGCTTGCTCCTTGGAAGAAAAGCTATGACAAACCTAGACAATTTATTAAAAGGCAGAGACATCATTTTGCCAAAAAAGGTCCCTATAGTCAAAGCTATGGTTTTTCCAATAGTCATGTACAGATGTGAGAGTTGGACTATAAAGAAGGCTGAGCACCAAAGAACTGATGCTTTCCAGCTGTGGTCCTGGAGAAGACTCTTGAGAGTCCCTGGACTGCAAGGAGATCAAACCAGTCAATCTAAAGGAAATCAATCCTGAATATTCATTGGAAGAACTGATGCTGATGCTGAAGCTACAATACTTTGGCCACCTGAAAGATTGAAGGCAAAGGTAGAAGAGGGTGGCAGAGGATGAGATGGTTCTATAACATCAGTGATTCAATGGACATGTATTTGAGCAAACTCTGGGAGACAGTGAAGGACAGAGGAGTCTGGCGTGCTACAGTCCACGGGGTCACAAAGAGCCAAGCACGACTTAGCAACTGAACAAAAACGACAGCAGCAATCTTTCAGTTTCCAGTACAAACCATCTTGAAGCGTGTTTAAAGCAGACCTGCTTGTTTTGAAATGCCATTTACACAATATTCAGTCTTGTTGGGCGATTCTAGATGGTTTATGACAGTAAAAAACAAAAAAAGCCAGCAGAGCCGGCGGAGCAGACCTTGTATTAACTCAGTACAGTGGTACATGGTGCTGAATTCTGCTTCTCCTAAGGATAGCTTCTCTACATGCAAACAAAGATTTAACAAATATCCAAAGCAGAACAAAAAGATGTAATGCTGTTTTACAATTTTAATCAATTCAGAAATACTAAATCTGAATAGAACTTAAATTCCTTTCTTGGTGAAATGCAAAGGAGACAGATCAGATCTTCTGGGTGCATTAAGAAAATTGTCAACACATCAGACACTTTTCTGTCACAGTGTCACATCATCCTTTTATTTCTGAGGAAACAGGCCCTGTTATCAATCTCACAGAACAACTTCATCACAGAGGCAGCCATGTGTTCACGGCTGCACCTGATTTCTTGGTCCTCCTTTAATTCCAATTACCAATACAGTAGAGATCTGATATGGTGAGCAGATACCACAGAGTTTTGTCCACTCTTTTTCTGTTTGTGATGAATCACAACTCTGCAGAAACATAAAGTATGTTCTCCTCCTGAGTCTAAGATAGACTCTAAATGCAGGCAAATGCATTTTTAAAAAACTCAAGAAAGCAATAGCAACATAAGCCAGCTGTGTCAGAGTTGAATTGCTTTAGTAGACATACTGTGTTTTTTTTTTTTAAATCAGAGTAAATTATGCTTTCCAAATACATTTTTTAAAATATACCAGCACATTGCTGGGTGCTTCCATCAATCACAGCAGAATAATGTCACCATAAAGAAAGAGCTTGGAGGAAGCACGGACTTCAGCTGGACTGAATTTAGCAAAAGCTGTGGAAGCAGATATCAGCTGTGCATGCAAAGCTCTAGCCTCCAAAACACATGCATGCAAGAGAAGACAAGATATTTATATTTTGCCACCCAACTAAAAAATATATATATTCCATTGACAAAAATGTATTGCTTTTTTATTTTTATTTTTTGAACAGGGAAAATATTTAAACAGGTTAAACTAAGGAAATAAATGACAAAAGTATCTACAGTATTTTATAAAACTAGAAACTGGATTCAGTTCCATAAAGAAGGAAAATTAGTGACTGATGGTGGTGATGGTGGTGGTGAGGTTACCATCACAGTGACCTCAGGTCACATTGGGAAAATGTACTGTTATTTTGGAAAGTGGTTCCTGATTCTTACAGGGTTCTTTATTTTCTGAGCTCTGGAGGGCAGGGCTTGATTGCTCGAGGACAGTGAGATCAAGGGAATTCAGATGTAGAGAAACTTGCAATTGAGCAATGCGCTCTTGTGCCTGAGACAAGAAGGAAAGAGGCAGGGTGCAACCTTTAAAAGAATGACATAGCCATTGAGGATACGACATGAACTGGTTAGAATTGACTAGTCCCAAGATGGCAGAAGAATCAACTTCCAGGAGAACTTGAGCCTCATTATATGTTCACTGTAATACATCAGCTAAATGACATGTCCATAGGCTCCATGATAGTTCCAAGACTGATCATAAAAGAGCAGTTAGTTGGGCTGTAGCCCAATTCCTGGAAATCACCTCCCCTCTCCAAAATAGTTGGAATTATCTTCCCAGACACATAAGCCTATAAGATAACCTTGACCATAAAACTAATCACCTCATATTTTGAGATGGCCCACATTCTGTGCAGTGTGTTTCTCCCAAGGCCTTTCGCCCACTGAGACAGACTGCATTCTGTCTATGGAGTGTGTATTTTTTTCAGTAAACTTGCTATCCCACTTAGTTCTTGGGACAGAACTCCCTTGCTAGCCTGCTTGTATCCCTCACAAGTGTCCTATATTAATAAATTTACTTCTTGCTTATCATTTTGCCTCTTGCTGAATTCCTTCTGCACTGAGACATACAGGAACTGAGTTTCATTAAGTCCTGAGATCAGATGTCCATGCAACTTCAGCTGGGAGATTGTGGGTTTGAGTCCCCTTCTAGGCTAGAGATTGGGGTTCAAGTTCCATCTAATTGGGTGTAATTGGGTTTGAGTCTCAATCTGATGTCTGCAGTTTCATGTCCACAGTATAGAAAGTCCAACTCTTGACAGCAGGTGTTTGCGGCAAAGTGAGGGTTTGTTGTAGGAGGTTAAGCAAGAGAATGGGAGACAAGCCAGATCCACTCAGACTTAGTCTTTGAGTTTGCAGGTTTTTAAAGGGGAAGAACAAAGTAGCTGGGGTTAATCATCATCTTGTGACATTTCTTAATCTTGGTTTTGAGAATGAGGATGTCTCAGTTCAGGATTCTCTGGCCAGGTGGTCCATGGCTCTAGGGTCTGTTAGCTTGTCTGGCTTGGAGAAACAAGCTTTGAGTTTGAATTAAAATTGGATAATTACAACAGTACTTTTACTCATTAGACTGTAATTAGTGTTCAGTCAGCACAGGATTGAGATTAGAGAGGTCAAGAAAAGGAATAAAGTTTTGGATAGAGGAATCAATCTTAAACTCAATAAGGGAACTTGGTTTCAGACCCACTGCAGCTGGCTACCAGGTCAACTGGAGGTAAAACCATCATTATTTTCATCCCACCCCTTCCCTAGCCCAACACCAGGGAAAAGAAAGAAAGGAGGTGAAGTTGTTAATTACTTAATCCCTGAAGATACCTTCTTATCTAGTAGAAAGCTAAATTGAAGCAGTGAAATAATTGAAGCATCTGGGAACTTTCCTGATGGTCCAGTGGCTAAGACTCTGCACTTCCAATGCAGGGGGTCCAGGTTCAATCCCTCATCAGGAAATTAGATCCTGCATGCAACTAAGAGTTAGCATGCTGCAGTTAAATGATCCCACGTGCTGCAACTAAGAGCTAGCACAGCAAAATAAGTAAATACAAATAAATATTTTAAAAATATTAAAAAAAAATAATAAATATCTCATATAAGTGTAGAGGAAGGAGGTCAGGTTTCTTCTTGGCTTTCCCCTCCAGCTGCAAAATGGCACCTGCTACCCTGGGCATGGGGGAAGGGATACAGAGAAATGGTAACAGAGATGAGTCTCACATGACCAAGAGGAGCTGAAACACAGAGCAGAATTGGAAATGGAGTATTCCTTTTCAAGTGGAGGGAGTATGGATGAGACTCAAAGAGGAGGAGGGAAAAAGGAGGAGAGGAAGGGGGAGCAATGTACAGATTCTGGTGAAATGCTCTGATTTCTCTTTGGTAGACCATTGTTTACAGGAAGCAAAAGAGAAAACAATCACACGCAATTTCCTTCCAATTCAAAAATTTGGATTTATAGAAAACTTGGACATGGGCCAGCCTGGAGCCAGAATGAGCTGACAGGATTACAGTTAAGGTATGTCATCAGAGCAAGTAGTAAGAGCCAGAGTGAGCTGACAGGATTGTAGTTAAGGTATGTCATCAGAGCAAATAGTAAGAGCTACACAATGTCTCAACTCAAACAGCTTTAAAAAGTGAAAAGGATTTCACTCCCATTATCTAGGCTTTTAGTAGAACCAAAACTTCTGATTCACAAAGGCTCACAGTTTAATTTTAAATTGTGTTACTTGTCAGTTTCTCTTTCCACGACTTTTATTTTCTTATTCCTTGTTAGCGCACTGCCTATTTTTCAACATTTTTTTAAATTCTAATTTTAGACCTCAGTTCTTTTCCTGCCTAGTTTAGTAGTGATGCTGGTTCATTTTTCATGGAAAAAAAAATATTTCCATATAGGTGGTGCTAATGATAAAGAACCCCTCTGCCAGAGCAGGAGACATAAGAGATGCCAGTTTTATCCCTGGCTCGGGTAGATCCCCTGGAGGAGGGCATGGCAATCCACTCCAGTATTCTAGCGCCGAAGAATTGTTGCTTTCGAACTGTGGTGTTGGAGAAGACTCTTGAGAGTCCCTTAGACTGCAAGGAGATAAAACCAGTCAATCCTGAAGAAATCAGCCCTGAATATTCATTGGAAAAACTGATGCTGAAGCTCCAGTACTTTGGCCACCTGATATGAAGAGCCAACTCATTCGAAAAGACCCTGATTCTGGGAAGGATGGAAGGAAGGAGGAGAAGCAGGCAACAGAGGATGCGATGGTTGGATGGCGTCACTTACTCAATGGACATGAGTTTGACCAAACTCTGGGAGATGGTGAAGGACAGGGAAACCTCACATACTGCAGTCCCCAGAATCACAAAGACACAACTGAGCAACTGAACAAATTCTTGCCCGGAGAATCCCATGGACAAAGAAGCCTGGCAGGCTATAGTACATACGGTCACACAGAGTTGGACACAACTGAAGTGACTTGACTTAGCACACAGGCACTAAGTTGTTAGACCAAGCCCCAGGAACACTGACCATCATAGGAAAGAAAGTCTAGCATGCAGCTGTGGCCTTCATGCCTTTAAAATTTTCCGTATTTTCACATACAGGAACTGAGAAGCACAGGTGACAATAGATGAGCTATCAGAGGGAAAGAATAGGGTGATGAAAAAGCACAGACTTCAGACCCAGACTGCCTGGGTTTAGCTCCCAGTTTTACCAATTATTCCTTACTTGCCATTGGAAGCTATGAAATTACAGTGTCTCAGTTTCCTCATCAGAAAAGTAGGCATGATGTTATTAGATATCTCCTAGGGTAAAATTCTGAAAGAGATGGGAATACCAGACCACCTGACCTGCCTCTTGAGAAACCTATATACAGGTCAGGAAGCAACAGTTAGAACTGGACATGGAACAACAGACTGGTTCCAAATAGGAAAAGGAGTACGTCAAGGCTGTATATTGTCACTCTGCTTATTTAACTTATATGCAGAGTACATCATGAGGAATGCTGGGCTGGAAGAAGCACAAGCTGGAATCAAGACTGCCGCGAGAAATATCAACAACCTCAGATATGCAGATGACACCACCCTTATGGCAGAAAGTGAAGAGGAACTAAAGAGCCTCTTGATGAAAGTGAAAGAGAGTGAAAAAGTTGGCTTAAAGCTCAACATTCAGAAAACAAAGATCATGGCATCTGGTCCCATCACTTCATGGGAAATGGACAAACAGTGGAAACAGCGTCAGACTTTATTTTTTTGGGCTCCAAAATCACTGAGGATGCTGATTGCAGCCATGAAATTAAAAGACGCTTACTCCTTGGAAAGAAAGTTATGACCAACCTAGATAGCATGTTAAAAAGCAGAGACACTACTTTGCCAACAAAGGTCCATCTAGTCAAGGCTCTGGTTTTTCCCGTGTTCATGTATGGATGTGAGAGTTGGACTGTGAAGAAAGCTGATGGCCAAAGAATTGATGCTTTTGAACTGTGGTGTTGGAGAAGACTCTTGAGAGTCCCTTGGACTGCAAGGAGATCCAACCAGTCCATTCTAAAGGAGATCAATCCTGGGTGTTCATTGGAAGGACTGATGTTAAAGCTGAAACTCCAATACTTTGGCCACCTCATGCGACGAGTTGACTCACTGGAAAAGACTCTGATGCTGGGAGGGATTGGGGGCGGGAGGAGAAGGGGACGACAGAGAATGAGATTGCTGGATGGCATCACCGACTATATGGACATGAGTTTGAGTGAAGTCCAGGAGTTGGTGATGGACAGGGAGGCCTGGCGTGCTGTGATTCATGGGGTCGCAAAGAGTCGGACACGACTGAGGGACTGAACTGAATTAACTGAACTGAGGGTTATTGTGAGGATTAAATGAATTAATATTTCCAGAATCCAACTACTTACTATCTCCATTACTGTCTATCAACAATGCCTAAGTTCACCATCATCTTATCAGGGAAGAAAAAATGTTCCTTTACCCTTCTAGGTTCTTCTAGCTGCTCTATGAATTAAACTGGCACATATAATACATATCTATATTAACAAGAAAAAAATAAATAGAAGTTGAATAACATGTATACAAGGGAGAGACCCAGAAAAACTTTGTAGCTTGCCAAAACAGCCAAAGCCCTCACCTTAAATACCATCCTCAGCTAAAGACAGATGAGGATGTTGAGAGTGGGCATAGTCATTTAGGAGAGGTGACTAGGAAAAGCACAGTAAACAAGAGTAAAATTGTTATTCAGATTTAAGTCAATGCCTTCTCTATTAAGAGTTTCTAGAGATTTATCATCCTCCTCTTCCTGATACAGCAAGACAGACTCTTACAAATGGAGGTTTCCCTTACAAATGTGAGAGTTTCTCACAAAAAGGTAACTCCTATTTGGTTTCCAGAGTTTTCCCCATGTCTGTTGCTTCTTAGACAATAACCGGCTTAAAATAATAATGATAACCACCTTAAAATATGTCATTCCAAACAGATACATTTTGGAGTTGGCAAATTCTGCTCCCCTACAATCTCTTTATGGTTTACAGTCTCCCAACCAGACTCTGTCTCTCAGCTTTTGCCCTGCCAGGCCATGGTTTATTTCCCAGTACAGCATATGTTCTGAAACTGGGTTTCCTTCCTGATGGGTGTTGAGTCAAAAGAAATACCCGAGCCAAAGAGGGGGAGAAGGAATGGTTTATTTCTTGCAGCAAGTAAGGAGAACACCTGGGATTTTTCCCAAAGCAGTGTCTCCCTGAACAGCAAACTTGGGGAAGTTTTAGGCTAGGACTATATGCATATTCATGAAAGGGCTTGAGCAGAGGAGAATTCAGCATAGAATTTGGACAAAGGTGGACAGAAACCAAGTGTTAGTTCATTGAAGTCAGGGTCAGGAAAAAGAGAAACGGAATCAGGCACAGCTTTCTCGACATAAAAGAAGCCATTTTTGGCCTAAACCATTTTGGAATCTAAGCCTGGCCACGGTGCTAGCCCTTGAACAAGGCTCAGTAATTAACGATCCTAAAGGAACAAAACAAAGAAACGACTGTTATTAGGAAAGACAAGTAACAATAGCAAAGATACGAATCAACTGTAAAGACTCTCAGTTCTGTTTTAATGGTAAAGACTAGTCTGAAGCGCTTTCCTGAGCCATTTTGCAGAATTTAAACCCTCCTCCAGCAGCTCCACAACCAGCTATACTGGAACCTAAGGGATGATGCTGCTGACATTTTCTGAGCCTTGTGACTTCGATCAACTAAGGCTTGGACTCTTTTGACTTTTGTCCCAGTTTTATGCTGAATTCTCTTCAGCTCAAGCCCCTTCAAGAATATGTATATACCACCCAAGGCTTTTCATGAATATGCATATACCTTTAGCTTAAAACTTCCCCAATTTTGCTGCTGTGAGAAAGATCCCTGGTGTTTTCCTAACTTGCTGCAAATAATAAATCCTTCCTTTTCCTGCTCTTTGGCTTGGTTGTGTCTTTTGACTTGACACACACCCAGGCAAATTCGGTTTGAGAGTAGAAAATGTTCTTCCTTTAGATACCTGCCCTGTTCAATTCATCACCCCTTCTCTTTTTTTTTTTTTTGTAATTAATTTATTTTTTATTGGAGGCAAATTATTTTACAATATTATATTGGTTGGTTTTGCCATATATTGACATGAATTCGCCCCGGGTTTACATAAGTTCCCCCTCCTGAACCCCCCTCCCCCCTCCCTCCTCCCTCCTCCCTTTATCCTCCCTCTGGGTCATACAGTGTACATAAGTATTTGGAGAATGTCACCTGCCATGTCAGTAAATAAAGGATGTTACAGCTATCATGCCATCATCCATTGCACCCAAACCCAACTGTGCACCCTAAGGAGATTCAGGGTGTCAAAGAGTAGGATACTGTTAAGGTGCATATCAAAGGAATGATTTCAATGGACCCAGACTCTAGCATCTTCCCACATATAGAAAAGTGCTAAATCAATTAACTTGAGCTGTCTGGTTTTCTTTAATTAACAGTAATCTCTTATCTCTGCTGTTGATTTTTTTTTTGCAAAACCTCCTATATATCCTGGTTCCTCCTTTGTCTCTTCAGAGCAGTCCCTCAGAGTCTCTGAGAATCTGTCTTTTGGGCTCAAGTCCTCAGTATGTCCACCAAATAAAACAAAAATCTCAATATTTAGGTTGTGCATTATTTTTTCCAGTTGACAGTTTTGGAGACTGGGAAGGGGCATAGAGCAGTCTTCTCTTCTTTGCATATGAGGATCCAGAGTGTGGTACCAAAAGAGACCTCTTGTGTCCTTCTGCCTCTTCCGAGAGTCCAGACAAATTTCAGTGAGTCTTTCCTGGTTCTTGGATCTCCCATTACTGGCTGCTGATCCAAAGTTTTATGTGGTGATGTTAAACTTCTCTCTGGAGAAATAGGTTAACATTGAAACTTAGTTTCAGAAAGAGGTACCTGAGCCTCAATTGAAAGACACTAGGGAGATTTTGCTCATTTTTGACAGTGAGTAGGTTATCCTCAGTTAACTGGGAATTTAAGGAAATCTTGCCCTGAAAATGAGCCTAAGATGAGGCTCTTTTATTGCATATGCAGTTAAGTTAGAGAAACCTAGCTTGATTAAAACATCTTTTCAAAATTCTGACCTTAAAGAAACAAAAGCCCTTATAGGTGGGGATTCTCATTTCTCTCCCTGTGCCTTTGAGATATAAAAGTTCTGCCTGATTTTCATAGGTGTTGTGTGTGCGTGTGTTGACAACTTGATCTCTGTCATCTGGAAGATATATATATAGTATACACTTGGCAGTCAACTGATTCTGAGCAGGCTTTTGTCTCACTTGCCAACTCTCAAGAAAGATGATGGATCCTTTAAATTGGAAAACCATTTTATATATATATATATATATACATATATAATTGCTAATCTAAGAAGTCCTTTAGTTTAATACCAGTTACTATAGAGAACATATGGAGGTTACTTTAAAAACTAAAAATAGAGATACCATATGATCCAGCAATCCCACTCCTGCACATATATCTGAAGAAAAACACAATATGGAAGGATGAATGTACCCCAATGTTCACTGCAGCACTGTTTACAATAGCCAAGACACGGAAACAACCTAAATATCCATTGACAGAGGAATGGATAAAGATATGGTACATAGACACAACAGAATACTCCTCAGCCATGAAAAAAGAAATGAAATGATACTATTTGCAGTAATGTGAATGGACCTAGAGATTGTCATACTGAATGAAGTTAAGTCACACAGAGAAAAAGAAATATCATATGACATTCCTTATATGTGGAATCTAAAAAGAAATGATACAAATGAACTTAGAAAACAGAAAGAGAAACACAGACTTAGAGAATGAACTTATGGTTGCCAGGGGGAAAGGGTAGTTAGGGAGTTTGGGATGGACAGGTACACACAGCTATATTTAAAATGGATAACCAGCAAGGGCCTACTATACAGCACATGGAACTCTCCTCAATGTTATGTGGGAGCCTGCATGGGAGAGGAGTTTGGGGGAGAAAGGTTACATGTATATGTATGGCTGAGTCCTTTGCTGATCACTTGAAAATATCACAATGTTGTTTGTTAATCAGCTATACCCCAATACAAAATAAAAAGTTAAAAAATAAAGCAATCAAATTATATTTAGAAGGCTGAAAGAAATACCTGAACAACAATTACTTGAAGCAACAGGCCAATTATTCAAGTTAAAAGATTGACAGAAGGGTTTGAGTTCCTTGGCTCAACCCCTCAATGGGGCCCCCAGAGCCTTTGATACAACACAGATTCAATGATTGGGTGATAAAAAGTAAGGAAAGCTTCCAGGACTCCTTATAAGACCAAGACTTGTTGATTGGTTCTTAAGGGAAACTAGAGGTAAAGCTATAAACGTTGATAGAATTGAGATGAAAGTTTATAAAAATTTAAATAAGCTTTACACAAGATGGTTACAACTCTTTTGCTTACTTATATTATAGGATAGACGTGTTTCACTGGGGAATGCTTCACCTGCTTGGTGTTATAAAACAGGTCATTTGAATCTACCCCTCACGAAATTTAACTAAACATGCTAAAGAAAGCCAATAGAGTTACCCAAACCTGTGAAGTAAAACTGAGAGCTAACATTCAAGGGCTAATACAAAAATTAATAGAGAATTTACTCCGTGTCTAACCTGTGCACTCAGAAAGACGGCCTTTGTTGAATGGCCCTCTTATACAAGCCTTTGAAGGCATGATAAATTAAATCCTAAAATTCTAGAACATGGAACTTTTAATTTTCTATTTAGTTGGAAATATTCTCACCAATATAAAAAGCAAATTAAAGAAAGTAGAATTGAGCCAATCAATCTTTTAATATCATTTAGGTAGCAGACCAATCCTTTGGGGAATTAAAGGCAACTATCTGTCTTGCAAATCTCAACAAATTAGAAATGTAAATACAGCCCACTTTAATCTGTCAGAGCCTAATTAGGTGGATCAAATAAAACTTGAAATTCGGGGAGAAAAAAATGGGGAGTGTGGAAGAGGGAGGGGAGGGCAGATCTTTTTTAAACTCAAACCACTGGAAAGGCTCCCTCACCCAAACAAGGCTATCTCTTTCACTACCCACTGGGGCCAGGACTTTAGCAAAATTAATAATGGCTAAAAGTCTTGAGGCAGTTGATCATATAACTCTTAACATGTAATTCTTAACGTCTTCTGCATTGGCAGGTGGATTCTTTACTACTAGTGCCACCTGGGAAGCCCCCTAATTGTAATAGTGCAACCCTAAATATGGGAAAAAGCAACAAGGGAGAACATTTCCTAGATCATAATAAAATAGTAAGACAGGTGACCCAGAGAATTTTAGATTTCAAAAAGATCTGATTCAAAGAATTAGCACCTTGAGCATCCTATTAACAGAATCTTTACCTAATCTGGGAATGAACCTTCCTAGCAGAATGGGACAAAATGCCCAAATGCCCATAAACTGCCTCCCAAATGTTGGTCAAATGTATGACCAAGAGGAGGCACTGTGAACTAGGGGTGTCACCTGCCATATCAGTAACAATAGGTGTTGTAACCAAGTTATCAGCCACCATAACTATATCTCGTGATCTACTTTGAAGGAATTCATGATTTGGAAAAGTGGGTTACTGGCCTTGGAAAGTGCTAAATTCATTAACTTGAGATAGACGATTTTTTTTTTTTTTAATTTAACAGTAATGTTTGAATGTTCCAACTAACTTTTTCCTATTTGTTTGTTTGTTTTCTTTTGCAAAAGCTCCTATATATCCTGGATCCTCCCTTATCTCTTCACAGCAATCTTTGAGAGCTATCTGAGAGGTTGTGTTCTGGGCCTAAATCCTCAGTGTCTGCCAAATAAAACAGAATTCTCAGCTTTAACTTGTATAATTTTTCAGTTGACACATGCCATAAAATTTACCTGTTTTACACACTTCAGTGGCTTATAGCAGTGGTCCCCAACCTTTTAGGCACCAGGGACTGGTTTCATAGATGACAATTTTTCCATGAGCAGGGGTAAGGGGGAAGTGTTTTCAGGATGATTCAAATCCATTACATTTATTCAGCACTTTATTTCTATTATTATTTTATCAACTCCACTTCAGATCATCAGACATTAGATCCTGGAGACTGGGGGATCCCTGGCTTATAGTATATTTACAGAGTTGTGCAGCCATCACTCTGTCGGGACCCAGGGCCCCAAAATGTGCCTTAATGGTATGTGGATTATTTTAAGTAAAGTACTTAAGAAATGGCCAAGAGGGACACTCTAACCCTTCTTGCTGTCTCTGTGAAAGCAGGAAATAAATCTCTCATGTGAAAAGTGCCCTCCTGTTATTGAACCAGGTCCATTTACCCAATGCACAACAAGCCTAACGCTGAGACAACAAGGTTGCCATCGAGAAAGTGTTTGTTCCTGAGGCAGGCGAGAGATGAGACAGGGGAACAAGTCCGCCTCCCTGAAGGCAAGTGGGTTGGGATGGTTATAGGACAAACGTGGGGAAGGGTGAGGTAATCAGTGTTTTGTGTGCTACGTCTGCATTACATGCTTCTGCACATTCAGAAGTGGAGGCACTTAGCATGACCTGAGGGTGAAGGTTCCTGGCCCTCTGATTCAAAAGGCCATTGTTCAGACACCTATGCAGGTCCAGTTTGGGGGCTGGTAGTCCCAGTCAGTCTTACCTGGCTTGCCCTGGACAAGAGCTGAATCCAGTTCCTATAAACAACTGGGCAAGGTGAAGCTGGTAAGATACCCAGTTAAAGAGAGGGGAAAAAAGGAAGAAAGAGAAAATAACTACAGCAAGTTTTCATCAATAAGGCAGTTTACAAGCAGAGGGATTTTTTAAAAAAAGTATTTATTTGACTGCTTCGGGTCTTAGTTGCGGCACTTGAGATCTTCACTGCATCATGTGGAATCCTTTGCTGTGGCCCATAGATTCTGTAATCGTGGCCCTTGTGCTTGCTCCACAGCACGTGGAATCTTAGTTCCCTGAGTAGGGATTGACCAGGGATTGAACCAGTGTCCCCTGCATTTCAAGGCAGATTCTTAATTACTGGATGCATACCAAAAATCTGTGTCATTGTCCAGTCAATTCTTCACAAATGTATTGTTTCTTTGTCTAAAAAGTATAAAAGCTGCATGCTTTGGCCACTTCTGAGCTCCCTTTTCTATTAGACCTCCACACATGGAGTAAAAGTTGTTTCTTTTTCTCCTGTTAGCCTGTCTTGTATAAATTTTATTGTTAAGAACTCATGAGGAGAGGGGAAATTTCCCTTCCCTGCCAACTTTGATCCATTTTAAAATATATTCATCAACTCTAAAGGAACACTGTACATTTTAGAGATCATTCTTCTATTTCCTCATCCGTCCCATCCCCATACAATTTTTAATCCACTTTCTGCATATATATGTACATGTATAGAATGTATGTGTGTGTCTGTGTGTTTGTATATATATATATATATATATGCCTATTCTGGACATGTTATGTAAATGAAGTCATACAAAAATATGGCTTAGCATGTTTTCAGGGTTCATTTATGTTGTAGTATGTATCAGTACTTCATTCCTTTTCATTGCTAAACAATATTTCATTATATGGATATACCACAATTTATTCATTAATCAGTTCATTTGACTGTTATTGCTAATGCTATTATAGATTTTGTGCATATGTATGCACAGATATTTTCAGTTGTGCAGGGAATATAACTAGGGAAGGAACTGTTGGGTCACATGGTAGTTCTATATTTAACCTTTTGAGGAAGTGCCCCGTTATTAGGTTGGTGAAAAAGGAATTGCAGTTTTGGACTGTGAATTTTAACTCATTATAGCTAGACTCAAACACATCTTTATTAGACAAAATAAGAACCATTATAATCAACATATTTTGCCAATGAGAAATAATGTTTGTTCAATTCTGTAGCATATAAATCCATGCTTCAGAAATTGACGAATTCTTGGAAGGAATAATCTGTCTCCTGCTGGTTGTAGAAGCATTTTCTCTGCAAAAAGTTGTTGAGATGCCTGAAGAAGTGGTAGTCAGTTAGCGAGAGGTCAAGTGAATATGGCAGATGAGGCAAAACTTTGTAGCCCAATTCCTTCAGCTTTTGAAGCATTGATTGTGCCACTTTGAGCCAGGTGTTGTCATGCAGAAGAACTGGGCACTCTCTGTTGACCAATTCCAGCTGTGGTCATTGAAGTTTATAGTGCATCCCATGGATTTGCTGAGCATACTTCTCAGATGTAATGGTTTAGCTGGGATTCAGAAAGTTGTAGTGGATCAGAAGGGCAACAGACCACATTTTCTCGACCATGACCTTTTCTTGGTGCAAGTTTGGCTTTGGGAAGTGCTTTGGAGTTTCTCCTCGGTCCACCTACTAAGCTGGTCATCACTAGTTGTCATATAAAATCCACTTTTCATTGCATGTCACAATCCAATCAAGAAATGGTTTGTTCAGCTTATGAGGCACCCACGTATAGAGATTTTTCACATTTCCAATTTGTTTCAAATACCAAGCAACCATAGGATGGTCAATGTTGAGTTCTTCATCAACTTTTCGTGTAGTCATAAGAGGATCAGCTCCATTGATCCTCTCAATTTGTCATTGTCAACTTCCGATGGCCAACCACTCCACTCCTCATCTTCAAGGCTCTTGTCTCCTTTGCAAAACTTCTTAAACCACCACTGCACTGTACATTCTTAGCAGTTCCTGGGCCAAATGCATTGTTGATGTTGCAAGTTGTCTCTGCTGCTCTACGTCCCATTTTGAACTCAAGTAAGAAAATTGCTCAAATTTGCTTTTGTCTAACATCATTTCTCTAGTCTAAAATAAATATAAAATACACAGCAAGTAATGAGTCATTAGCAAAAAATAAAGCAAGAAATGCACATTAAAATGATGCATAACATTACCACATTTATTTAAGAATGTGTTCCAATATCAAACAGCAAAATTCACAATGCAAAACTGCAATTACTTTTGCACCAACCTAATATTACCCAACCAGTCCATTCCAGAGGAGATCAATCCTGGGTGTTCATGGAAGGACTGATACTAAAGCTGAAACTCCAATACTTTGGCCACCTCATGCGACGAGTTGACTCACTGGAAAAGAGTCTGATGCTAGGAGGGATTGGGGGTGGGAGGAGACGGGGATGGCAGAGAATGAAATGGCCTGATGGCATCACCAACACAATGGACATGAGTTTGAGTGAACTCCGGGAGTTGGTGATGGACAGGGAGGCCTGGCGTGCTGTGATTCATGGGGTCGCAAAGAGTCGGACACGACTGAGCGACTGAACTGAACTGAACTGAATATTACCCAGACTGGAGGCACCATTTACATTCCCAGCAGCAGAGTATGATGGTTCCAATTTCTCTACATTATCTCCAGCGTTTATTCTTGTCTGACTTTTTGATTCGAGTCATACTAGTGGGAAGTAGTCTCTTACTGTGGTTTTGAATTGCCTGTTTCTAATGACCTGTGACGTTAGACATCTTTTACACCTACGTGCTTGTTGGCTATTTGTGTTCCTTCTTGGGAGTAATGTCTATTCAGCTTGTTCAGTCTTCTCCAGCATCACAGCTCAAAAGCATCAATTCTTCGGTGCTCAGCTTTCTTTATGATCCAACTCTCACATCCACACATGACTACTGGAAAAACCATAGCTTTGACTAAACAGACCTTTGTTGCAAAGTAATATCTCTGCTTTTTAATATTCTGCCTAGGTTGGTCATAACTTTTCTTTCAAGGAGCAAGTGTCTTTTCATTTCATGGCTGCAGTCACCATCTGCAGTGATTTTGGAGCCTAAAAAAATAAAGTCTGTCACTGTTTCCACTGCTTCCCCATCTACTTGCCATGAAGTGATGAGACCAGATGCCATGATCTTAGTTTTCTCAATGTTGAGTTTTAAGCCAACTTTTTCATTCTTCTCTTTCACTTTTATCAGGAGGCTCTTTAGTTCTTCACTTTCTGCCATAATGTTGGTGCCACCTGCATATCTGAGGTTATTGATATTTCTCCCGGCAATCTTGATCCCAGCTTGTGCTTCATCAGTCCAGTATTTCCCATGATGTACTCTGCATAGAAGTTAAATAAGCAGGGTGACAATATACAGCCTTGACGTACTCCTTTCCCAGTTTGAAACCAATATGCTGTTCCATGTCCAGTTCTAATTGTCGCTTCCTGACCTGCATACAGATTTCTCAGGAGGCAGGTAAGGTGGTCTGGTATTCCCATCTCTTGAATAATTTCCCACAATTTATTGTGATCCACACAGTCAAAGGCTTTGGCATAGTCAATAAAGCAGAAATAGATATTTCTCTGGAACTCTTTTGCTTTTTCAATGATCCAGCAGATGTTGGTAATATGATCTCTGGTTCCTTTGCCTTTTCTAAATCTAGCTTGAACATCTGGAAGTTCATGGTTCACGTACTGGTGAAGCCTAGCTTGAAGAATTTTGAATGTTACTTTGCTAGCGTGTGAGATGAGTGCAATTGTGTGGTAGTTTGCGCATTCTTTGGCATTTATTTATATATGTATTAATAAATATCTGTGAATAAATGAAACTTGAACTTTTAAGGTAAAAGTGAGACATTTACCTTTAATGGGGAAATGGAGAAGAGCACAGCAAAAGTGATTGAATAGGAGTGTGGAGAAATGAGGGAAATGAGGGAAAAAGAGTGCTCTAGAAATCCAGACCAACTGCTTCAGAGAGCTGGAAGCTGGGTCCTGGGTCTTGGCACTGAGGTCATTCATGACCTTAACAAGAGCAGCATCGGGTAGTAGAGACCAGACTGTGGTGGACTGAAAAGTGAAAGTGGGGAGAGAAGAAAAGAAGAGAGAGAGGGAAGAAGGAAGGGAGGGAAGAAGGGAAGATGAAAGTGAGTGAGGGGGGAAGGAAAGATGAGTATGGTGTGTGTGCAAAGAAGTCATTTAGAAAGAAATATATAGGGACTTCCCTGGAGAGTCCCTTGGACTGCAAGAAGATCCAACCAGTCCATTCTAAAGGAGATCAGTCCTGGGTGTTCATTGGAAAGACTGATGCTAAAGCTGAAACTCCAATACTTTGGCCACCTCATGCGAAGAGTTGACTCACTGGAAAAGACTCTGATGCTGGGAAGGATTGGGGGCAGGAGGAGAAGGGGACGACAGAGGATGAGATGGCTGGATGGCATCACCGACTCGATGTTCATGAGTTTGAGTGAACTCCAGGAGTTGGTGATGGACAGGGAGGCCTGGCGTGCTGTAATTCATGGGGTTGCAAAGATTCAGACACGACTGAGTGACTGAACTGAACTGAACTGGTGGTCTGGGATTCTCAGGTGGCTCAGTGGCAGAGAATCTGCCTGCCAATGTCGGAGATGTGGGTTTGATCTCTGGTTCAGGAAGATACCCTGAAAGAGGGAACGGCAACCCTCTCCAGTGGCTCCAGAGGAGCCTGGCAGGCTATAGTCGATGGGGTTACAAAGAGTCAAACATGACTCAGTGACTGAGCATGCATGTCCCTGGTAGTCCAGTGGCTAAGATTCCACACTCCCAATGCAGGTGGCCTGGATTTGATCCCTGGTCAGGGAAACAGATTCTACATACTGCAACTAAGAGTTCGCATGCCACAACTAAAGATTTGCAAGCTGCAACTAAGCCCTGGTGCAGCCAAAGAAATAATAAAGAAATACATAGTGTTGAATGACAAGTTTCCCATCTAAAATGTCAATTAAGAACATAACAGTCACCTAACCACTACTTCATCTAGTAGTTGTGAATATCAATACTCTAATATACTATGAAATACTTATAATAGTATCTAAGGCATAGTAAACATTTAAAAATGAAATATCTTGAAATTAAATAGAAGCTTAATTATTATTCTTAGCATTATGTAACTATCGCAAATGCCTCACTCTTACTAGACAGGAAGTGAGCCTGGACTTGAAAAAGATTTTTTAAAAATCTCATTAGGTAACACACACACACACAAAAAGACATAGACAAAGATTAGAGGAGAGTCACAGGGGTGAGAATTTGTGTCTTTATTACACGTGGTTCTTTGTCATCCTAATTACCATCAATATTGTCTAACAGGTAGTCTGATTTCCTAGGGAATCAGGGTGACTGAGTTTCTGACCAGAAGTGAAATAAATGTTCACTCCTGGGAGGTGTTATTTCTTCCTGCTCCAAAAAGCCAGCTGGTGCTATGAAAACAGTTAATTGAATTTTTCCACCTCCCTCAGAAAAAGCTTCTAAAAGAGCCCATTTTCTTCTCAAATGGGAACATTTTATTCACAAAAATCTTAGTGACTATCCATCTAGTCAATTCATTAAGCAGAGTTTGGTATTCCACTTATTGGAGCCATTTTGATTGAAATGAATGCAAATGATTGAGTGATTTTTCTTTTTGAGAGAGAGGGGAAATGCTTTTGAGAAAGTCAATACGAATTTTTTTTTCTAAGAAGAAATAAATATTACTGATTGGTTATACTATAGACCTTATTCAGAAAAGCCATGGGTTATAAGGCCTCTGTCTACATCATGCTGTCCAACGAAATATGGCTAGTGCAAAAGGACTGCATTTTCTATTGTATTTAATAATCATTAATTTAAATTTAAAGAACTCTTAAGTAAGTTTAGAACAACTAGGGTAGGTAAATTTACTTTTTTTAACTGTAAGTTTAATCTGTAATATAAATACAGATCAAGAATTTTTTATGAAAATTAGCATCTGAATTAAGAGGTGTTGTAAGTATAAGATAAACAATGGGTTTTGAAGACTTGTTATGAAAAAAAGAATGTATAATATCTCATTAATGGTATTTCATACTCACTACATGTCAAAATGATAATCATTTGAATATATGGGGTTAAGTAATATATATTATTAAAATTAATTTCACCTATTTCTTTTTGGCTTTTTTAAGGCAGCTATCGGAAATATTTTAATTACACTTGTAGTGTGCATTATGTTTTTATATTTACATTGCAAGATTCATTGAAATCTATCAAAACTACTATGTAAAGCGATAAAAAAGCAAGACGGCTATTATTTTATGTCAAGATAGTGAAATTTAAAGTCATTATGCTAATTTTGAAGACATTTTGGCAGTGACTACCTGAATCAGACACATTTAAAATAAATTATAGTGGAACATTTGGGAATTTGTTGTAAGAAAATCTCAAAATACAGAAAGTTTTATGCTAGATGAAATTCATGGCAATTTAATTTATAATTAGGAAAACATTTAAAATAATTTGCATATAGAATAACAGAAAATGCTTGAAAAAGTGAAAGAATAGTCTTAATTGAATGTCACGATATTATTAAAAATACTAATGATGCTCACATAAAAATATGTAAACTGTTTGCCACCCAATATTAAATGAATAAAGCAGTATACAAAATGATGTTAATATACATTTAGAACAAATTTTAAATTATATATACATATAGAAATGAACTGAAAATGAACATAAAAAAAAGAAAAATAGTTTATTTGTTAAACTAGTGGAAATGTAAGTGTGTTTACTTAACAAAAGGGGGACATTATTTTGTGTAATTATTCTATAACGCTGCTAAGTCCCTTCAGTCGTGTCCGACTCCGTGCGACCCCATAGACGGCAGCCCACCAGGCTCCCCCGTCCCTGGGATTCTCCGGGCAAGAACACTGGAGTGGGTTGCCATTTCCTTCTCCAGTGCATGAAAGTGAAAAGTGAAAGTGAAGTGTGTCTGACTCTTAGCGACCCCATGGACTGCAGCCCACCAGGGTCCTCCATCCATGAGACTTTCCAGGCAAGAGTACTGGAGTGGGGTGCCATTGCCTTTTCTGATTCTATAATGAACAGTTATTATATTATGAGTATTATGATTTATTATGTTTGTATGATAAATAAATATACAGTGAACTGGAAAAGCATGTTAGAGTGAGTGGAAACATTTTAAAATTTCTTTTAGTGAATGAAAATGTTTTCAGTAAATTACAATACTTGGATTGAATTAACTGGGTATCCATGTAATATAGGATAAAACTTCTTTCCTTCTAAAATTGTACCAAGGCCAAGTGTTTTTCTTAGGGTCATATATCCTACTTACTCTATATTCTGCTGGTGGTTTTAGGAAAAAAGAGATCAGAAAGGCATTTGGAAATGAAATGAGTGCTCTGATTGTTGGAAGAAAGACCGGGTTAAGACTGTCAGAAACATTTGCAAATGTGTGAATGCATTGCACCCAAAGAGAAAAGAAAAAGTGTCACCAAGAGAATAATTTTGTGCTAATGTTGGGTGACAACACCGTGGCACTTCCCTCTTTTTTCCTGACCAGATTTTTCATTTTTCTTGTTACAGTTCATTCTGATAATGATGTGCAGCCTAATTACTTTTTTGAGCATGGCTTTAATTTGAGGCCCTTTGTGCTAAACTCAACCTTACATAATTGCTTGCATTTTTTCCCTTTTAACTCCTTCCAAGATTGCTTTAGTCAGTGAATTTCTACTCACTTTAAAACCAAAAGGTATTCATTTTTCTATATTTTGAAATCTACACAACCTTATCTGAGATTAGTTAATAAACAAGGTTTGAAGTGGAGTTATAAACATGTTATTAGAATATGCAAATCATTAACAATTTGTGTATTGTAATACATTTGACCTGTATCAGTTTTTAAACTTGGCTATAGAAGAAAACTAAGTGATTTGGGTGGAATATAAGCTGAATACTGAAGAAGGATAGTTTGTTGTCTTAATATGTTAACCTTGGAATAATTTTCAAGTGATAGACTCACTAGTGCTGGTGCTGACATTTATACTGACTTTATAGTTACATAATGTGTAGAATAACTTTTATTCACCAAATATACTCAGCATTGCTCAAGCTAGACTATTGGTGTTTTAGAGACTGTTTGACTTCATAAAAAGAAAGCAGGCCTTGCAATCATAGAATTTTGGGTTCTAATCCAGTCCCTGCTATGCCATGCTTTATAGTAAATTACTTAACCTCTTTGAACTCCAGTTTCCTAAACTTTAAAAGTAACATCACATATCCATATCTCATTGCATTGTTGTTATCAATTAGCTAAAGAATGAAAAGAATGAAAACTTAGCTGAAGAATTAGCTAATCAGCTAAAGAATGGAAAACACATATACCCTAAGTCAGTTCAGTCGCTCAGTCGTGTCCGAATCTTTGCAACCCCATGAACCGCAGCACACCAGACCTCCCTGTCCATCCCAACTCCTGGAGTTCACTCAAACTCATGTCCATTGAGTCGGTGATGCCATCCAGCCATCTCATCCTCTGTCGTCCCCTTCTCCTCCTGCCCCCAATCCTTCCCAGCATCAGAGTCTTTTCCAGTGAGTCAACTCTTTGCATGAGGTGGCCAAAGTATTGGAGTTTCAGCTTTAGCATCAGTCCTTCCAATGAACACCCAGGATTGATCTCCTTTAGAATGGACTGATTGGATCTCCTTGCAGTCCAAGGGACTCTCAAGAGTCTTATCCAACACCACATTTCAAAAGCATCAATTCTTCGGCGATCAGCTTTCTTTATAGTCCAACTGTCACATCCATACATGACCACTGGAAAAACCATAGTCTTGACTAGACGGACCTTGGTTGGCAAAGTAATGTCTCTGCTTTTTAATATGCTGTCTAGGTTGGTCATAACTTTCCTTCCAAGGAGTAAGTGTCTTTTAATTTCCTGGCTGCAATCAGCATCTGCAGTGATTTTGGAGCCCAATAAAATAAAGTCTGACACTGTTTCCATTGTTTTTCCATCTATTTCCCATGAAGTGATGGGACCAGATGCCATGATCTTTGTTTTCTGAATGCTGAGCTTTAAGTCAACTTTTTCACTCTCCTCTTTCACTTTCATCAAGAGGCTTTTGAGTTCCTCTTCACTTTCTGCCATAAGGGTAGTGTCATCTGCATATCTGAGGTTATTGATATTTCTCCCGGCAATCTTGATTCCAGCTTGTGCTTCTTCCAGCCCAGCATTCCTCATGATGTACTCTGCATATAAGTTAAATAAGCAGGGTGACAATATACACCTTGACGTACTCCTTTTCCTATTTGGAACCAGTCTGTTCCATGTCCAGTTCTAACTGTTGTTTGCTGACCTGCATACAGGTTTCTCAAGAGGCAGGTCAGGTGGTCTGGTATGCCCATCTGTTTCAGAATTTTCCACAGTTTATTGTGATCCACACAGTCAAAGGCTTTGGCATAGTCAATAAAGCAGAAATAGATGTTTTTCTGGAACTCTCTTGCTTTTTCAATGATCCATCGGATGTTGGCAATTTGTACTCTGGTTTCTCTGCCTCTTCTAAAACCAGCTTGAACATCTGGAAGTTCACAGTTCATGTATTTCTGAAGCCTACTGGCACATAATAGGCTCTTGCTTCTGCTTTAACAAGATATTCTGAAACACTGATGAGCATCCAGAGAACAGAAATAAAAATACTGAAGTAGAAAAATAGGTAATTCTCAAGCAGGTTTTAAGAAATAAGAGGAACTCAAATTATTTGAAAAGTGTGTGTGACAATTGCATTTTGTCATAGCCCTCTTCAGATACATGAGGGTGTCAAAGAAGGAAAAAAAGAAATTCGTGTCTTTACAGATAGATTTTTCAGAAAAATAAATTAGTTTAATTTCAACAAGTGATTTGGCATCAATAAAACGGTCAGTCTACCATCTTAACTGTGAAGTGTTAGAACTAATTTTTTAAAAAAATAAAAGTATAGTTGATTTACAATGTGCCAGTTTCAGGCGTACAGCAAATTAATTCAGTCATATATATATGCTGCTGCTACGTCACTTCAGTCATGTCCAACTCTGTGTGACCCCATAGACGGAAGCCCACCAGGCTCCCCCGTCCCTGGGATTCTCCAGGCAAGAACACTGGAGTGGGTTGCCATTTCCTTCTCCCATATATATATATATATATATATATATGTATATATATATATAACTTTTAGAATTCTTTTCCATTATAAGTTTTTTTTAATTAATTAATTAATTAATTTTTGGCCGCACTGGATCTTTCTTGCTACGCACAGGTTCTGTCTAGTTGCCGCAAGCAGGGGCTACTCTGTTGCATTGTGCGGGCTTCTCACTGTGGTGACTTCTCTTGTTCCTAGAATGTGGGCCCAGGTGCCCTGCAGCAAATGGGATCTTCCTGGACCAGGGACTGAACCCGTTTCCCCCGCATTGGCAGGTGGATTCTTAACACTGGGCCACCAAGGAAGTCCTTCCATTATAAGTTATCGTAAGATATTGAATGTAGTTGTCTGTGCTATACAGTAGATCCTTGTGTTAGAATCAGTTTTAAGAGAGGTTTCAGAATTTCCTGGGTGGATATGAGCAGTTGCCTACATGATGTCCACTTCCCCTCCCTGTTTCTTAACAGTGTCCAGGTTCTCTTCTGCTTTTCTAACTCTCCTTCATGCAACCTGAAAGTTTTGGGAAGAGAAGCTCCCTCTTCCCCATTTCTAAAGGTAGATTTGCAATTGTCTTCTGATAATGGACATATCTATCACCCAGGCAGTCATGGGAGTTAAGATGCCTAAAAGTGAAGTTTAGAACTCTACTTAAACTGCTGGGAAATAAATTCTTTCTTCAAGAATAGTCATTGCATACCCTACCATATAATAGATATATATATGCAATATATAAAACATATATATATATATATCACTGAATCACTATACTGTAATCCCAAAATTAATATGGCATTTTATATCAATAATACTTCAATAAAAATTATTTTAATAATTGCAATATATAGTGGAACTATATGTAACTTTGTTCTGTATTTTCTAAGTTTCCTGTAAATGTGTTATTTATACTTTCATATTTAAAAAAAATTTTTTTTAATTAACAGTCATTTTGACATTCAGATGAGAAGCCTGGAA
Organism: Moschus berezovskii; assembly: GCF_049115385.1. Classification (NCBI taxonomy): domain Eukaryota; kingdom Metazoa; phylum Chordata; class Mammalia; order Artiodactyla; family Moschidae; genus Moschus; species Moschus berezovskii. The sequence goes on from NC_142460.1 coordinate 162,597,051, forward strand.
CTGTGGCAACCATCTCAGGATTATGAGAGAGGACAGCCTAAGAGAGGAAGAGTGGGGAGAGGTTAGAAGAAATTAGGACCTTGATGACATTGCAGTGCTGACCAGCCAAATCAGTGGTAGCCCCAAAGACCTTCAGACTTGGCAGGTACATGACCCCAAATTCCCTTGACTACGCTAGTGGTTTTTGTCTTACAGCAGCACAGGATGTCCTAAAAGTGGCATGGTGGCATCCTTTCTGAAGGTTTATCTCATTCTCAAGTGTGTTTCTTCGTCTCCAAATGGGCTACAGGCATCCTCCAGAATAGCAATTATGAGTTATTTTGGATTTCCTATCATATCTAATATCCTGCCCTTTGTGCCATAGACCCTCTGGAAATGTTTGTTTACTGAGGATTGTGGCTGACTGGCCTATCTTCAGATCTTATTGTGTCCTACAAATCTCAGCAGGAGCACAGATTCGTTTTTAGCTTATCTTCAAACCCTCTTCCCACCTTGGGCTCTCAATGTCATTATCTTTCTGATGGGAAAATGGTTTCAGCAAATGAGTTTCGGCCTTGTTGAGCTCTCTGCTCCTCCAGTGTTAGCCAGAACTTGGACTGTCTGGAAAAAACAAAATTTTTTTAGGAGAATTCTACTAAAGCCATCACCACAGTCACAGCTCCTTTTCAGAATGTGCTAAATATCTATAGAAACGAAATTTACAATTCCCAGAACTCTTGGAAAATTAGTATTTTAATTCAACTTTATGCATGGCTTGCTATTGCCATATTATATATAAATAGGAAAGCTGAGCCATTAATTCTCCTTCAAATGGCTTGTGACATGAGCGTTTAAAATGTCTATGATAGAAGAAATTATGTGTGGCATATGTGTGATTAGCATAGTTTATCACATACCGTGGGCTCCAAAAAGCAGTATTGGTTGAATGTCAGATACTAATCCTATCTGGTTCCTATGTGTGTGCGTGCATGCTAAGATGTCCAACTCTTTGTGACCCCATGGACTGTAGCTTGCCAGGCTCCTCTGTCCTTGGGATTCTCCAGGCAAGAATACAGGAGTGGACTCCCATGCATAGCTCCAGGGATCTTCCCAACCCAGGGATCAAACCCACTTCTCTTATGTTTCCTGAATTGGAAGGTGGGTTCTTTACCTCTAGTGCCGCCTGGGAAGCCCAATGTGGTTCCTAAAATGTCCTGCTATTGCTGGATGTCCCATTCATGTAGAAGGCTTTCTTCTCTCCTTCCATGAAAGTTCATGACCAAAAGCTTTTGTAATTAATTCATGCACATATGTAATAATAATTTAGCTAACTCTTTTCATTTATCTAAAGCTACCTTGACATAGCAAAAACCGTCTCCATCATTTCCCCATGAAACTAACAAACACCACTGACACTGGGAGCACATTTCCATTCTTTCCCAAACGAGAGGCTTCTCTAGTTCCAGGCGGGAGCTTGTAGGACTCAGGACAGGTTATAGAAAATGTCCTGGTTTGCAGGACTCATGATATTAATAGGATTAAAGTTCTTTGTGTTTATGTAGAATAAAGAGCCAGGGCTGACAGAGTTCAGGCTCATGGCCACGTTTCTGATTTTTTTAAGACTTAAAAAGATGAGACCATGTTCTCAAACAGTGGAATCGAGGTCACAAAGAAGAATAAAACTATCAAATCTGACTGATTTTTCATCACAGTGTCCACAATACTCTTCTGAAGCCATCTAACAAACTTTGGTAAGATACCAGATTAATTCTGCGCTTAAGCATTTTTCCTAACTCCTCACTTGAAATAACTCACTTGATTTCCCGGCCATGTTGCCCCTCTCCCATGCTATTATGTTGGCCAAAAAGCTTGTTCATAAGATGCTACAGAAAAATCTGAATGAACTCTTTGGCCAACCCAATAGCTTCAGCCTCCACCCTAAATAACACTTACATAATCCTTACCATGGGCTTCCCCAGTGGCTCAGTGGTAAAGACCCTGCCTGCAATGCAGGAGATGCAGAAGACAGGTTAGACCCCTGGGCCAGAAAGACCCCCTAGAGGAAGGAGTGGCAAGCAATTTTCCAGTATTCTTGCCCGGAAAATCCCATGGACAGAGGAGCCTGGCTGGCTACAGTCCATAGGATTGTAAACAGTTGGACTAAGCAAATTCTATTATATATGAACCACTCTAGACACTTTGCATTTATTAATTCAATTCTCCTAATAAACCTGAGAAGTAAATACTACTTTACTAGCCTCAGTTCACAGATAGGGAAACTGTTGGGTTTGTCTGAGATCATACAGCTAGCAAGTGGTAGGATCAGGGTTTGAAGACTAGCTCTAGGAGTTTATACTTAAATCACCATGTTCCACTGTCTCACAGCTGACCTCAGATTTGAGACTCAAACTGACCAGCAAATAGGAACAATTCTAAGGCCAGATCAGCAATCTGTCAAGGCTGCAGTTTTGCCTTGGAGCTCAGTTTCTGTTATCAGGTCAGTACTTCAACATCATTGCTTTCTTTCCCAAGCCATGGTCTTTGCCCAATATTTCCAATCCTTTAGAAATAATGTTTGGGATAAAATCCCCAAGACTTGACATGGGAGCTGCCTGACCCTAGCCTGCTGAGCACTTTTTACCTCCTTACCACTGTCAACTACAAATTGGCACTTGCCATCCACCTCTGCAAGAACTAAATCATGTGCTGCTGCAGCTGCTGACATTCAACATCCCCTGAAAGGAGTTCAGGGTGAAGAGCAGGCATGAGGGACTCTGCTCTGGAAAAACTGGCAAAACAGGTCGTCAGTTAGTTAGATATTTTCAGGAGCTGATTTTATGAGCCCAATTTTTTTATCTCCTCATATCTAGAAAAACACTAAAATCCTTCATGGTGACATCTGTTCCTTGTGACTAGCAGAAACCTTCTGCAAAACAATATGTGCATGATTGCATGTACTCCCCCTTCCCCCAAATCACAAATAGTCTGGCTTTCCTCCCTGCCTCTTGGGAGCGGTTTCTCAGAGCTATCTGAGGTGCTGTCTCCCGCGTTGCATATTCACTTTGCCCCAGAAACAACGTGACTCACCTTGTGCCTTTTATAAGTTGACACCCCTTTGCCGACTCTTCTGCTTACTTCTGTCTGTGGCCCATCACCAGGCCTCTCTGTGCCTGCTTTGCCCAATTTGTTAGCATCCATCATTCTCAGGGATGGAAGATAACTCTCTGGGACTCTTTCAGGTTATGCTGGGAAATTCTTGATGACTCTCTGCCTAACTGTAAGCAGAAAGAGTAGAGAGTCTCCAGAAAAAGAGAACCATGAATGGCTTTATTGACAATAGAGAAGCCACTTTTGGCCTAAACCTTTTTGGGATCTAAACCTGGCCACAGTACTTGCCCTTGAACAGGTCTCAGTAAGCAATGAACTTAGGGAACAAGGAATGTGTAAACAAAGGACAAAATCAAGCCAGAGAAGTAATAATAGCAAAGATAACAGATCAAGTATAAAGGCTTCCAGTTCTATTTCAAAGAAAAAGATTTGTCTGAGCTCAACCATCCAGATCCACTGAAACCTAAGGGATGGTAATGATAATATTTTCTTAGCCTTGTAACTTCAATCAACCACAGCTTGGACTCTGTTGAAATTTGCCCTAATTCTAAACTGAATTCTGCTCTGCTCAAGCCCCCTCCTGAATATGCATATACCACCCAAACCCTCTCCTTCATGGATCATCACAGCCATGTCATGGTGAAGGGACTTGCATAACTCTAAGAAGCAAAGAGCCATGATGTGCAGGGACACCCAAGATGAAAGGGTCATAGTGGAGAGTTCTGGCAAAACGTGGTCCACTGCAGAAGGAAATGGCAAAACATTCCAGGATTCTTGCCACAAGAACCCCATTAACAGTATGAAAAGGCACAAAGATTTGACACTGAAAGATGAGTACCGCCCAGGTCAGAAGGTATCCAATATATTAATATAGAAGTTCAGTTCAGTCGCTCAGTCGTGTCCGACTCTCCGCAACCCCATGAATCACAGCACACCAGGCCTTCCTGTCCATCACCAACTCCCGGAGTTCACTCAAACTCATGTCCACAGAGTCGGTGATGCCATCCAGCCATCTCATTCTCCGTCGTCCCCTTCTCCTCCCGCCCCCAACCTTACTCAGCATCAGAGTCTTTTCCAGTGATTCAACTCCTCGCATGAGGTGGCCAAAGTATTTCAGTTTCAGCTTTAGCATCAGTCCTTCCAATGAACACCCAGGATCGATCTCCCTTAGAATGGACTGGTTAGATCTCCTTGCAGTACAAGGGACTCTCAAGAGTCTTCTCCAACACCACAGTTCAAAAGGATCAATTCTTCGGCGATCAGCTTTCTTCACAGTCCAACTCTCACATCCATACATGACCACGGGAAAAACCATAGCCTTGACTAGACGGACCTTTGTTGGCAAAGTAATGTCTCTGCTTTTTAATATATTATCAAGGTTGGTCATAACTTTCCTTCCAAGGAGTAAGCGTCTTTTAATTTCATGGCTGCAATCAGTATCTGCAGTGATTTTGGAGCCCAAAAGCATAGTCTGACACTGTTTCCACTGTTTTTCCATCTATTTCCCATGAAGTAATGGGACCAGATGCCATGATCTTTGTTTTCTGAATGTTGAGCTTCAAGCCAACCTTTTCACTCTCCTCTTTCACTTTCATCAAGAGGCTTTTGAGTTCCTCTTCACTTTCTGCCATAAGGGTGGTGTCATCTGCATATCTGAGATTATTGATATTTCTCCCAGCAATCTTGATTCCAGTTTGTGCTTCCTCCAGCCCAGCGTTCCTCATGATGTACTCTGTATATAAGTTAAATAAGCAAGGTGACAATATACAGCCTTGACGCACTCCTTTTCCTATTTGGAACCAGTCTGTTGCTTCCTGACCTGCATACAGGTTTCTCAAGAGGCAGGTCAGGTGCTCTGGTATTCCCATCTCTTTCAGAATGTTCCACAGTTTATTGTGATCCACACAGTCAAAGGCTTTGGCATAGTCAATGAAGCAGAAATAGATGTTTTTCTGGATCTCTCTTGCTTTCTCCATGATCCAGCAGATGTTGGCAATTTGATCTCTGGTGCCTCTGCCTTTTCTAAAACCTGCTTGAACATCTGGAAGTTCACGGTTCACGTATTGCTGAAGCCTGGCTGGGAGAATTTTGAGCATGACTTTACTAGCGTGTGAGATGAGTGCACTTGTGCGGTAGTTTGAGCATTCTTTGGCATTCCCTTTCTTTGGGATTGGAATGAAGACTGACCTTTTCCAGTCCTGTGGCCACTGCTGAGTGTTCCAAATTTGCTGGCATATTGAGTGCAACACTTTCACAGCATCATCTTTGAAGATTTGAAATAGCTCAACTGGAATTCCATCACCACCACTAGCTTTGTTCGTAGTGATGCTTTCTAAGGCCCACTTGACTTCACATTCCAAGATGTCTGGCTCTAGGTCAGTGATCACATTATCATGACTATCTTGGTCATAACAGCATAATAATAATAGCTCCCAGAAAGGAAGGAGACTGGGCCAAAGCAGAAATGACACTCAGTTGTGGATGTGACTGGTGGTGAAAATAAAAACTGATGCCATAAAAAACTATATTGCATAGGAAGTTGGAAAGTTAAATCCATGAATCAAGGTAAATTGGATGTGGTCAGGCAGGAGATGTCAAGAGTAAACACTAACATCTTAGGAATCAGTGACCTATAATGAACTGGAATAGGCGAACTTAATTCAGATGACCACTATGTCTATTACAGTGGGCAAGAACCTTTTAGAAGAAATGGAGTAACCCTGATAGTCAACAAAAGAGTCTGAAACACAGGACTTGGGTGCAAATCTCAAAAATGTCAGAATGATCTCAGATCGTTTCCAAGGCAAACCATTCGACATCACAGTAATCCAAGTCTATGCCCCAACCACTGAAACTGAAGAAGATGAAGCTGACCAGTTCTGTGAAGACCTACAAGTCCTTCTAGAACTAACACCAAAAAAAGATGTTCTTTTCATCGTAGGGTACTGGAATGCAAAAGGAGGAAGTCAAAAGATACCAAGTTTGGCCCTGGGGTACAAAATGAAGCAGGGCAAAGGCTAACAGGGTTTTGCCAAGAGAACATACTGGTCATAGCAAACACTCTCTCCCAGTAACACAAGAGGTGACTCTACACATGGACATCACCAGATGGTCAATACATAAATCAGATTGATTATATTCTTTGCAGGCAAAGATGGAGAAACTCTACAAAGTCAGTAAAAACAAGACTGTGAGCTGACTGTGGCTCAAATCATGAACTCCTTATTGCAAAATTCAGGCTTAAATTGAAGAAAGTAGAAGCGACTCAGCAGCAGCAGCAGCAGGGAAAACCACTAGGCCATTTAGGCAAGACCTAAATCAAATACCTTGTGATTATTTAGTAGAGGTGATGAGTAGATTCAAGGGATTAGATCTGGTAGACAGAGTCGGAGAAGGCAATGGCAAGCCACTCCAGTACTATTGTCTAGAAAATCCCATGGACGGAGGAGCCTGGTAGGCTGCAGTCAGTGGGGTCGCTAAGGGTCGGACACGACTGAGCGACTTCACTTTCACTTTTCACTTTCCACTTTCACACATTGGAGAAGGAAATGGCAACTCACTCCAGTGTTCTTGCCTGGAGAATCCCAGGGACGGGGGAGCCTGGTGGGCTTCCGTCTATGGGGTCACACAGAGTCGGACACGACTGAAGTGACTTAGCAGACAGAGTAGCTGAAGAACTACGGATGGAGGTCTGTAACATTGTACAGGAGGTGGTGACCAAAACCATCCCAAAAGAAAAATAAATGCAATAAGGCAAAGTGGTTGTCTGAAGAGCCTTGACAAAAAGCTGAGGAAGAAGAGAAGCAAAAGGTAAGGGAGAAAGGGAAAGATAAATCCAACTGAATGCAGATTTCCAGAGAATGGCAAACAGAGATAAGAAGGCCTTCTTACACGAACAGTGAAAAGAAACAGAGGAAAACAGTAGAATGAGAGAGAATAGAGAGCTATCAAGAAAATTAGAGATATCAAGGAAACATTGCATACAAGATTAAGCATGATAAAGGACAGAAATGATAAGGACCTAACAGAAGCAGAAGAGATTAATAAGAGGTGGCAAGAATGCACAGAACTATACAAAAAAGATCAGTTCATTTCAGTCTCTCAGTGTGTCCAACTCTTTGTGACCCCATGGACTGCAGCACACCAGGTTTCCCTGCCCGTCACCAACTCCCAGAGTCTGTTCAAACTCATGTCCATCACACCCGTGATGCCATCCAACCATCTCATCCTCCGTCCTCCCCTTCTCCTCCCGCCTTCAATCTTTCCCAGCATCAGGGTCTTTTCCAAGGAGTCAGTTCTTTGCATCAGATGGCCAAAGTATTGGAGTTTCAGCTTTAGCATCAGTCCTTCCAATGAACACCCAGGATTGATCTCCTTTAGGATGGACTGGTTGGATCTCCTTGTAGTGCAAGAGACTCTCAAGAGTCTTATCCAACACCACAGTTAAAAAGCATCAATCCTTCAGCACTCAGCTTTCTTTATGGTCCAACATTCACAACCATACATGACTACTAGAAAAACCATAGCCTTGACTATATGGCCCTTTGTCGGCAAAGTAATATCTCTGCTTTTTAATATGCTGTCCAGGTTGGTCATAGCTTTTCTTCCAAGGAGGAAGTGATTTTTAGTTTCACGGCTGCAGTCACCATCTGCAGTGATTTTGGAGCCCAAAAAAATAAAGAATGTCATGGTTTCCATTGTTTTGTCATCTATTTGCCATGAAGTGATGGGACTAGATGCGATGATCTTCATCTTTTGAAAGATGAGTTTTAAGCCAACTTTTTCACTGTGCTCTTTCACTTTCATCAAGAGGCTCTTTAGTTCCTCTTTGCTTTCTGCCATAAGGGTGGTGTCATCTGCATATCTGAGGTTATTGATACTTCTCCCAGCAATCTTGATTCCAGCTTGTGCTTCTTCCAGCCCAGCGTTCCTCATGATGTACTCTGCATATAAGTTAAATAAGCAGGGTGACAATATACAGCCTTGACGTACTCCTTTTCCTATTTGGAACCAGTCTGTTGTTCCATGTACAGTTCTAACTGGTGCTTCCTGACCTGCATACATGTTTCTCAAGAGGCAGGTCAGGTGGTCTGGTATTCCCATCTCTTTCAGAATGTTCCACAGTTTATTGTGATCCACACAGTCAAAGGCTTTGGCATAGTCAATGAAGCAGAAGTAGATGTTTTTCTGGAACTCTCTTGCTTTCTCCATGATCCAGCAGATGTTGGCAATTTGATCTCTGGTGCCTCTGCCTTTTCTAAAACCTGCTGGAAGTTCACAGTTCACATATTGCTGAAGCCTAGCTTGGAGAATTTTGAGCATGACTTTACTAGCGTGTGAGATGAGTGCAATTGTGCAGTAGTTTGAGCATTCTTTGGCATTGCCTTTCTTTGGGATTGGAATGAAACTGACCTTTTCCAGTCCTGTGGCCACTACTGAGTTTTCCAAATATACTGGCATATTGAGTGCAGCACTTTCACAGCATCATCTTTTAGGATTTGAAATGGCTCAACTGGAGTTCTTTCACCTCCACTAGCTTTGTTTGTAATGATGCTTCCTAAGGCCCACTTGACTCCACACTCCAGGATGTCTGGCTTTAGATGAGTGATCACACCATTGTGATTATCTGCATCATGAAGATCTTTTCTTTATGGTTCTTCTGTGCATTCTTGCCACCTCTTCTTAATATCCTCTCCTTCTGTTAGGTCCATACCATTTCTGTCCTTTATTGAGCCCATTTTTGCATGAAATTTTCCCTTGTTATCTCTAATTTTCTTGAAGAGGTCTCTAGTCTTTCCCATTCTATTGTTTTCCTCTGTTTGCACTGATCACCTTGGAAGACTTTCTCATGTCTCCTTGCTATTCTTTGGAACTCTGCTTTCAGATGGGTATATCTCTCCTTTTCTCCTCTGCTTTTTGCTTCTCTTCTTTTCCCAGCTTTTTGTAAGGGCTCATCAGACAACCATTTTACCTTTTTGAATTTCTTTTTCTTTGGAATGGTCTTGATCACTGCCTCCTGTACAATGTCATGAACCTCTGTCCATAGTTCTTCAGGCACTCTATCTATCAGATCTTATGTGCTCATCTTCTCCTGCGAGAACGCCAACGTTGCAACTCGCTGCTGAACAACCATCAACAAGAGAATGTTGGATCCTACCAAAAAAGGTACCTCACATCCAAGGGCAAAGGAGAAGCCCCAGCAAGCTGGTCAGAGGAACAAAATCATGTTTAGAATCAAACCCCATGCCTGCCAGAGACACTCGGAGGGCTCAAGCAAAACCTGGTCTGCACCAGGACCTAAACACCCCTCAGAGACTGAGCCAGACCTGCCTTTGAGTGTTTGAGTGTCTCCTGTGGAGGCACAGGTCAGCAGTGGCCTGTTGCAGGGGCAGGGGCTCTTGGTGCAGCAGACCTGGGTCACACAGTGTGTTGCATAAGCCCTCTTGGAGGAGATCACCATTACCATTAACCCCACCATAAAGCCACTGAGCAGGCGGCCCACAAACTGCAGAACAATTATACCAAATAAATTCTCTCACTGTTAAGAAAGTTTTAGGACCCACAACATATTTCCCAACTTAAATATCTGTTAAACCGGGGGGGTTTAATTACAGAATTTACACGGGACTGGGGAAACTCTTGGGGAGCACAAACAAAACCTTGTGCACACAAGGACCCAGGGAAAGGAGCAGTGACCCCACAAGGGACTGACCCAGACTTGCCTGTGAGTGTCCAGGAGTCTCTGGTGGAGGTGTGAGTCTACAGTGGCAAGGTCAGGGGCACTGAACACAATAGTGCAGGCACAAGACCTTTTGAAGGAGGTCGCCATTATCTTCATTACCCCCACCATAGTTTACTCTCAGGTCAAACAACAGGGAGGGAACACAGCCTCGCCCATCAACAAAAAATTGGATTAAAGATTTACTGAGCATGGCCCTGTGCATCAGAACAAGACCCAGTTTCCCCTCAGTCAGTCTTTCCCATCAGGAAGCTTCCATAAGCCTCTTATCCTTCTCCATCAGAGGACAGACAGAAGGAAAACCACCATCATCGAAAGCTAATCAAAAAGATCACATGGATCACAGCCTTGTCTAACTCAATGAAACTATGAGCATGCCATGTAGGGTCACCCAAGACGGACAGGTCATGGTGGACAGTTCTGACAAAACGTGGTCCTCTGGAGAAGAGAATGGCAACCCACTTCAGTATTCTTGCCTTGAGAACCCCATGAACAGTATGAAAAGGCAAAAAGATAGGACACTGAAAGATGAACTCCCCAGACAGGTAGGTGCCCAATATGCTACTGGAGAACAGTGGAGAAATAATTCCAGAAAGAATGAAGAAATGGAGCTAAAGCAACAACAACACCCAGTTATGGATGTGACTTTTGATGGAAGTAAAGTCCAATGCTGTAAAGAACAATATTGCATAGGAACCTGGAATGTTAGATCCATGATTCAAAGTAAATTGGAAGTGGTCAAACAGGAGATAGCAAGAGTGAACATCAACATTTTAGGAATCAGTGAACTAAAATGGACTGGAATGGGCAAATTTAATTCTCATGACCATTATATCTACGACTGTGGGCGAGAATTCCTTAGATGAAATGGAGTAGCCCTCATAGTCAACAAGAGTCTGAAATGCAGTACTTGGTTGCAATCTCAAAAATGACAAAATGATCGCTGTTCATTTCCAAGGCAAACCATTCAGTATCACAGTAATCCAAGTCTATGCCCCAACCGGTAATGCTGAAGAAGCTGAAGTTGAACAGTTCTATGAAGACTGACAAGACCTTTTAGAGCTAACGCACCAAAAATATGTCCATTTCATCATAGGGCACTAGAATGCAAAAGTAGAAGTCAAGAGATACCTGTAACAGACAAATTTGGCCTTGGAGTGGAAAATGAAGCAGGGTAAAGGCTAACAGAGTTTTGCCAAGAGAACACACTGGTCATAGCAAACACTCTCTTCCAGCAACACAAGAGATGACTCTACATATGGACGTTAATACAAAAATCTGATTGATTCAGATTTTTTGCAGCTGAAGATGGAGAAGCTCTATACAGTCAGCAAAAACAAGACTGGGACCTGACTGTGACTCAAATCCTGAACTCCTTATTGCTAAATTTAAGCTTAAATTGAAGAAATTAGGGAAAACCACTAGACCATTCAAGTATGACCTAAATCAAATTCCTTATGATTGTACAATGGAAGAAAAAAGATCTTAATGACCCAGGTAACCACAATGATGTGGTCACTACTCACCTAGAACCAGATATCCTGGAATGTGAAATCAAGTGGGACTAAGGGAGCATTACTATAAACATAGCTGGTGGAAGTGATGGATTTCCAGCTGAGTTATTTCAAATCCTAAAAGATGATGCTCTTAAAGTGCTGAACTCAAGACGTCAGCAAACTTGGAAAACTTATCAGTGGCCACAAAACTGGAAAAGGTCAGTTTTCATTCCAATCCAGAGAAGGGCAATGCCAGAGAATGTTCAAACTGCTGTACAATTGTGCACATTTCGCATGTTAGTAAATTTATGTTCAAAATTCTTCAAGCTGGACTTCAGCAGTATGTGAACTGAGAACTTCCAGATGAGCAAGCTGAGTTTAGAAAAGGCAGAGGAATTAGAGACCAGATTGCCAACATCCGTTGGATCAATAGAGAAAGCAAGAGAATTCCAGAGGAACATATACTTCTGTTTCACTGACTATACTACAGCTTTGACTGTGTGGATCACAACACACTGAAAAATTCTTCAAGAGATGGGAACACTAGACCACCTTACCTGTCTCCTGAGAAACCTGTATGTGGGTCAAAAAACAAGTTAGAACCAGACATGGAAAAATTGACTAGTTCAAAATTGGGAAAGGAGTACAACAAGGTTGTATATTGTCCCCCTGTTTATTTAACTTTTATGCAGAGTACGTCATGCAAAATGCCAACTGGATGAATCACAAGCTTGAATCAAGATTGTGGGGAGAAATACCAACAACCTCATATATGCAGATAATACCACTCAAATGGCAGAAAGTGAAGAGGATCTAAAGAGCTTTCTTGAAAAGTTGAAAGAGGAGGGTTAAATAGCTGGCTTAAAACTTAACATTCAAAAAATTAAGATCATGGCATCCAGTCCCATCACATCATGGCAAATAGAAGGGGAAAAAGTAGAAGCAGTGACAGATTTTCTTTCAGCCATGAAATATAAAGATCCTTGCACCTTGGAAGGAAAGCTATGACAAAACTAGACAATGTATTAAAAACCAGAGACATCACTTTCCCAGCAAATGTCCATATAGTCAAAACTATAGTTTTTCCAGTAGTCATATAAGGATGTGAGAGTTGGACCATAAAGAATGCCGAGGGCTGAAGAATCAATACTTTTCAATTGTGGTACTGGAGAAGACTCCTGAGAGTCCCTCAGACTGCAAGGATTTCAAACCAATCAATCCAAAATGAAATCAATCCTGAATATTCATTGGGAGGACTGATGCTGAAGCTGAAGCTCCAATACTTTGGCCACCTGATGCAAAGAGCTGGATTATTGGAAAAGACCTTTATTCTGGGAAAGATTGAAGGCAAAAAGAGAAGCGGGGGCACAAAGGATGAGATGGTTAGATAGCATCACTAACTCAATGGTCATGAATTTGAGCAAACTCTGGGGATAGTGAAGAAGAAGATGGTCAGATGTACTGCAGTCCATGGGATCACAAAGAGTTGGACATGACTTAGAACTAAATAACCAGGACCCAAGCTCCTTCATGAATATGCTTGTACCCTTAGCTTAACACTTCCCCAATTTCACTGTTCATATAGACACTGCTTTGGGAAAGATCTTAAGTGTAGTCTCCTTATTTGCTGAAAGTAATTAATCCTTCTTTCTTCTGTTCTTTGTCTTGGTTGTATCTTTTAGCTCAGTACCCAACAAAAGGCAAACCCAGTTTTCAGGTAACATAATGAGTCTGCTTTGATTATTGCCTTTTGTCATTCTCAAAACTAACCCACCAGGTATTTCCCTTGTGGTCCAGTGGCTCAGATTCTGTGCTCAACGCAGGGGGCCCAGGTTCCATCCCTGGTCAGGGAACTAGATCCCACATACTGCAACTAAGAGTTTGCATGCCACAACTAAAGATCACACACACCACAGTGAAGACTGAAGATCCCAAGTGCCACAACTCAGACCTAGCACAGCCAAATAAATAAATAAAATTTAAAGAAAAAAAGGACCCACAAGCCTTACTTCTGACCCTTCTCCTTGCTGAGTCTTTATCTCTCTCCACGAAATTTTCCTCTCTCCACTTTTCAATCTTTCTTTGAACCACATCATTTTCTGTCATTTTGCTTATTTTCCCAACTCTTCATGACTTCCACTAGTTTGGTTTCCCCTATAAAAATCCTATTTTCTCTTTGCATATACTTTTCTGACTTTCTCTATTTATCTCAATTTTTACACGCTTTTCTCCTGTTACTATCTGGTTTGGAATTACCAATTTTCTAAGATAAAAGAACTCTCTATACACTAGAAAAACATCCACATTTTAGAGTTATGTTTGATTTGGAACTTTCAGAATTTCGGTTTCCTCATCTGTGAAATAAGGACAGTAACAGTCATATAAGATTATGCATTGGTAAGTACTTTAAAGACTATCTGACACTAAACAAATGTTAGGCATTATTAGTACAGAGAACACTAGGGCGTCTTTAAAATATGGGAAGAATAAGTGAGTTCCACTGTGCATCATAAACCAGCCCAAGAATTAGCCACTTTGTTCCTGTTCTTTAATCTTTATAGCCAGTGTTGATATATAGAGCAGAAAGAAGCAAGAACATTAGGAAAACAGAGCATATAATAGCTGCAGGCATTATACACATAGGTCTCTGCACTTTTTCAGCATTTTTGTCAAAAGCCTTTGCACTCTCTTCAAGTCCCTGCTGTTTTTACTAGACTGGGAATAAAAGATTAAACCATAGATTGCAAACCAGTGGTTTACTGGCTAGCTCTGGTATTCTAATATATTTTGTTTGGCAGAAAAATGACCTTTTAAAAAATTGCATGTGAATGCATTTAGATAATATTGTAGGTTGGATTTTTCCAGAAGCAGTATCTTAGCCACAGATTTGGGTTATTGTCATTGTTTAGTTGGTATCATGTCCGACTCTTTTGTGACCCCATGGAATGTAGCCTACCAGGCTCCTCTTTCCATGGGATCTCCCAGGCAGGAATACTGGAGAGGGTTGCCATTTTCTTTTCCAGGGGATCTTCCTGACCCAGGGATCCAACCTGCGTCTCCTATACTGGCAGGTGGATTCTTTACCACTGAGCAACCTGGGAAGTCCCAAGGGTTTGGGTACAGGTAAATTATTAAGAACATGCTTCTAACAGAAACCAGTGGGGTCAGGAAGCAGAAGAAGGGAATAGAAGAAGTCAAGTTAGGTGTGATTTCAGGTGGCACCCCATGTTCAGCCTGACCCCACAGGGCACAGTAGAGCAGAACTGATGTTTTTCTCATCTAAAGTTTACACCTCCTAGAGGTAAAGGAGGTGGGCTTTTATATACTCACCCCATTGACTATGGATGACCAGAAAGAGGAGAGGCCATCACCTCTAGGCACTTCTATCCTTATCAGGGATTAACCTTAAGGCCCAAGAACAAATCTCTCAAGGTCACAGAGGTGAAACTCTAGTAGCAAATCATGTAGGAGCTGGGAGATGGGCACACAGAGCTGGTAAAAGTGATCTGGGGGTTCCTGTTACAGCGTCAGCAAGAGTCCATTACAAATAGGATACATGCTCTCCAGTTTGCCAAAGTCCAATACTTGTCCTTGGCTAGCTGCAGCACCAAGGTTTCTATAATAGAGAGGCTGGGTATGGAACTGTGTTTGGAAGTGGGGTGCTTGAGTCATGACCCCAACCTGAGGCTCTACTTGCTTAGCATGACAATACAAGTTATCAGTTCAGTTCAGTCGCTCAGTCGTGTCCGACACTTTGTGACCCCATGAATCACAACACGCCAGGCCTCCCTGTCCATCACCAACTCCCGGAGTTCACTCAAACTCATGTCCACAGAGTCGGTGATGCCATCCAGCCATCTCATTCTCGGTCGTCCCCGTCTCCTCCTACCCCCAACCTTTCCCAGCATCAGAGTCTTTTCCAGTGAGTCAACTCGTCGCATGAGGTGGCCAAAGTATTGCAGTTTCAGCTTTAGCATCAATCCTTCCAATGAACACCCAGGATTGATCTCCCTTAGAATGGACTGGTTAGATCTCCTTGCAGTCCACTCTCAAGAGTCTTCTCCAACACCACAGTTCAAAAGCATCAATTCTTCGGCGATCAGCTTTCTTCACAGTCCAACTCTCACATCCATACATGACCACGGGAAAAACCATCGCCTTGACTAGACAGACCTTTGTTGGCAAAGTAATGTCTCTGCTTTTTAATATACTATCAAGGTTGGTCATAACTTTCCTTCCAAGGAGTAAGCGTCTTTTAATTTCATGGCTGCGAACTGAATCAGTATCTGCAGTGATTTTGGAGCCCCAAAAAATAAAGTCTGACACTGTTTCCACTGTTTTTCCATCTATTTCCCATGAAGTGATGGGACCAGATGCCATGATCTTTGTTTTCTGAATGTTGAGCTTTAAGCCAACCTTTTCACTCTCCTCTTTCACTATCATCAAGAGGCTTTTGAGTTTCTCTTCACTTTCTGCCATAAGGGTAGTGTCATCTGCCTATCTGAGGTTATTGATACTTCTCCCAGCAATCTTGATTCCAGCTTGTGCTTCTTCCAGCCCAGCGTTCCTCATGATGTACTCTGCATATAAGTTAAATAAGCAAGGTGACAATATACAGTCTTGACATACTCCTTTTCCTATTTGGAACCAGTCTGTTGTTCCATGTACAGTTCTGACTGTTGCTTCCTGACCTGCATACAGGTTTCTCAAGAAGCAGGTCAGGTGGTCTGGTATTCCCATCTCTTTCAGAATGTTCCACAGTTTATTGTGATCCACACAGTCAAAGGCTTTGGCATAGTCAATGAAGCAGAAATAGATGTTTTTCTGGAACTCTCTTACTTTCTCCATGATCCAGCGAATCCCTTAGAAGAAATGGAGTAGCCATCATGGTCAACAAAAGAGTCCGAAATGCAGTACTTGGATACAGAATACAAGTTATGCAACATTACATTACAAGATGAAAAAAACATCAGCTGTTCATGTAATGGAGATCATGGGAGTTGGGATTAAAGTACTCTCTTCACAAGACTCTCCCTTCTCTTTACCATTTTGTTTGGCACTTCATTTATTTGGCCTGACCCCTACAGCCATTTCAGTTTGGCAACTTCATAATTGTATGATGGAAGATTAATGGCACCATGAAACGTCAGATCTAAAAAGATTTAAAAGAGTTTTGGCCCCGTCACTTAACTTCACAGATTTTGAAAGGATGTTCCAAGCAGTTAGGACTTTCTTAAGATCTCAGAGCTAGTCATGAAAGAGAGCAGGTAGCACCCAAGTCTCTTGTCTCTATGGGTTGCTTAGTCTGGGAAGCTGCTTCATCCAGCACCTCAACTTGTGGGTCAGTAGGCTGACTCCACAGGGAGACGAGAGGTGTGAACTTATTAAATTGCAGAGCACAATGTAAATGTTTAAGTGTGATTATGACCTCGAGAATTATCAGGTCCTGCTGAAACTGATGAGTTTTGAGGGGCAGAAGCTACAGATTATTACACAGAAAATGAAGGACATTAAACCTAATTCTCTCTATGATGCCTTCTAATCTCTCCTAAATGTGTTTTGTATTCTTCACATTTCCCACAAACTCATCTGTAAAGGCCTTGTTTGATTTTAGTCCACTAGAGATGATGACTGAGGTAGCTTAGGAAATTGGCTTATTCTTCACATTTAAAAAATGTAAGTAAGTCCCTTATGGTAAACATCTCAACTATTCCAAGCATTAGTTTTTGGAGAATTTGTGCTATGCCTGTGTACTAAATAGCTTCAGTCGTGTCCGATTCTTTGCAACCCTATGGACTGTAGCCTGCCAGGCTCCTGTCCATGGGATTTCCCAGGTAAGAACCCTGGAGTGGGTTGCCATGCCCCCTTCTAGGGCATCTTCCCAACTCAGAGATCAAACCCTTATCTCTTATGTCTCCTGCATTGACAGGCAGGTTCTTTACCACTAGCACCTCCTGGGAAACCCTCTATGATATCTACATTAGTAACATTTACCATATAATATAACCTAACCTAACCTAAGAAAGTTTATTACTCATTTGACACTACTTCCCTTGTAATTCAACATACCAAATGAAATGAATCTCAAAGTTAGCTAGAGATCAAAGGACTTTATTAAATTTTGATTTAGAAAGTTTTGTCAATAAATTTCAAAAGGGTTTAGAACACTCAGTCAAGCAGGATCATGTTGTTCAGTTGCTCAGTCATGTCCGACTCTTTTGAGACCCTATGGACTGCAGCACTCCAGTCTCCTCTTTCCTTGGATTTCCCAGGCAAGAATACTGTAGTGCATTGAGAATACATCCCTAGAAACATGGAAATGTCAATTCAATGAGATAATGCCCAAACCAACATTTAGTCCTGCACTTGGTGTAAAAGAAAGCAGCCAATAAAGTTTTTAAGCATTAGCAAAAACCATATAAACGATCATAGACTTCTGATTTAGGTTGGAGGTGCTGTTCATTTAAAATTTTTCCTGCTACATGGGAAGCAGGAAGCTTGATTTGGCTGCCGATTTAAGATAATTCTCAAGAGGAGATCCAAGGAGGTCAAGCTGACAGGTAGACATCTTGGAACGTGAACCCATGATAAAAGAGATGGTAATGCTCTAGAAGACATCTGTGAGCTGAAACATGAGGGTCCAGTTTGACTGAAGAGCTGAAGTTGGAGGTTGGATTGGCACAGCAGAAACCTGGGAAGACACTGCTGGGGACTAGAAAAAGAAGCAGATTCTTTACCATCTGAGATACCAACATGAATACTACTCAGCAATAAAAATGAGTAAATGACTTCTACATGGGAAAGAAGGCAGATGCAGAAGAGAATATATTGTATGATATGTTTAAGAGCATATTAAAAGTTCAAGAACAGGCACAACTAAGCTATAGAGAAAACTAGCCCCTCTGGGAGAGGAGCAGCTGATAGTCATAGTCTCATCTGGGAATGTTTCTTATAGGTTGTTGGAAACATCCTATGTCTGGATGGTGACTAGATGGAGATCCATTGGCTCCACACCTAAGGTTAGTATTCAGTTCAGTTCAGTATACTTTTTCATTTAATTTATATGTTTTAACGTCAATTTTAAAACATATGAACACATTCAAAGATAAAATATGCAGTATATACATGAAAACAGTTGTCCATGGTGCAGGTAAGAAAGGAATAGGAGTGAAGTAGGTGGATAGAAGGAAAACATGGAAACAATAAAAAGGCCTGTAAGAATCAAAGACAACAATTCATCCAGAACTACAGGAGCATAATGATCCACTCAACTGTCTCTTCTTGAGATCCAAAATTATATACTTTCAAAAGATAAATTTTAAGAAAAAGTAAAATTGTGAGGAAGAGGAGCAGATAAGGAAGAGGAGCAGAAAAAGAAAGAGGTTGACATGCAGCAGAATAAAGAACCAGTTCAGGATGACTCTGACCTGGATTATAAACACCGAGAGTCAGAGGCCCTGCTACAAAGAATCGGGGTCTGACTGGAGCCCTCTCTAGTCTGAATTGCTGTGTCTGTTTCCTTGAAATCACTGAACACTCCTAGTGAAGCTGGAAGACAAGATTCAGGAGAACTGGAACCATCAACAAGAAGCTATTTTAAAATATATGTGTGTGGACTCTGGTTCAAGATGGTGGAGATAGAAGGATGTGTGCTCATCTCCTGTGAAAGCATCAAAATTGTAACCAGCTGTGGAGCAACCATTGACAGGAGGACGCTGGAATCCACCAAAAAAAGATAGCCCAAGTCCAAAGACAAAAAAAGAAACTGCAGCAGAACGGAAGGAGGGGAGCAATCACGACAAAATCAAATCCCATACCTGCCAGGTGAGTGACCCACGAACTGGAGAACAATAATACCAAAGGCATTCTCCCATTGTTGTGAAGGTTCTGAACACCATGTCAGGCTTCCCAGCCTGGCAATCTGACAAAGAGACTGGGAATCCCCAGTGAATCTGACCTTGAAGGCCAGAGGGATTTGATTATAGGACTTCCACAGGGCTGGGGGAAAGAGAGACTCCAGTTTTGGAGGGCGCAAAGGAAATCTTGCCTGTACCAAGACCCAGAGGAAAGGAGCAGTGGACCCCACAGGAGACTGAACCAAAAATACCCACTAGTGTTGGAGGGTCTCCTGTGGAGGTGTGGGTGGGGGCTCACCACAGGGATGGGGGCACTGGTAGTAGCAGTCCAGGAAAGTCCCCCCTTGGGCTAATCCCTCTTGGAGGTCACTATTAACCCTACCATAGAGTCCTTAGACCCTAGGACTGGGTCACTTCAGGCCAAACAACTACCAGGAAGGGAGATAATCCCACCCATCAGCAGATAATTGGATTAATGCTTTACTGAGCAAGGCCCTGCCCACCAGAGCAAGACCCAGTTTTTCCCACTGCCAGTCCCTCCCATCAGGAAGCTTACACAAGCCTCTTAGCCTCTTCCATCAGAAGGCATGCAGAAGAAGCAAGAAGAACCCCAGTCCCACAGTGGCTAAAACAAAAGCCATTTTAGATAAAGTTAGAATGAAAAAGTAGAAAGTTATGTCCCAGATGAAGGGACAAGATAAAATCCCCGGAAAACAACTAAATGAAGTGCAGATAGGCAATCTTCCAGAAAAATAATTCAGAATAATGATAGTGAAAATGATCCAGGATCTCGGGAAAACAATGGAGAAGATGCAAGATATGCTTACCAAAGACCTGGAAGAACTAAAGAACAAGCAAACTGAGATGAATAATACACCAGAAGGAATCAATAGCAGAATAACTGAGGCAGAAGAATGGATAAATGATCTGGAGGACAGAATGGTGGGAATCTCTGCCACAGAACAGAATACAGAAAAAAGAATGAAAAGAAATAAAGACAGCCTAAGAAACCTCTTCAGTTCAGTTCAGTCGCTCAATCGTGTCTGACTCTCCGCGACCTCATGAATCACAGCACGCCAGGCCTCCCTGTCCATCACCAACTCCAGGAGTTCACTCAAACTCATGTCCATAGAGTCGGTGATGCCATCCAGCCATCTCATTCTCTGTCGTCCCCTTCTCCTCCCGCCCCCAACCTTTCCCAGCATCAGAGTCTTTTCCAGTGAGTCAACTCACCGCATGAGGTGGCCAAAGTATTGCAGTTTCAGCTTTAGCATCAGTCCTTCCAGTGAACACACAGGATCACTCTCCCTTAGAATGGACTGGTTGGATCTCCTGCAGTCCAAGGGACTCTCAAGAGTCTTCTCCAACACCACAGTTCAAAAGCATCAATTCTTCGGCGATCAGTTTCTTCACAGTCCAACTCTCACATCCATACATGACTACGGGAAAAACCATAGCCTTGACTAGACGGACCTTTGTTGGCAAAGTGATGTCTCTGCTTTTTAATATATTATCAAGGTTGGTCATAACTTTCCTTCGAAGGAGCAAGCGTCTTTTAATTTCATGGCTGCAATCAGCATCTGCAGTGATTTTGGAGCCCAAAAAAATAAAGTCTGACACTGTTTCCACTGTTTTTCCATCTATTTCCCATGAAGTGATGGGACTAGATGCCATGATCTTTGTTTTCTGAATGTTGAGCTTCAAGCCAACCTTTTCACTCTCCTCTTTCACTTTCATCAAGAGGCTTTTGAGTTCCTCTTCACTTTCTGCCATAAGGGTAGTGTCATCTGCATATCTGAGATTATTGATATTTCTCCCAGCAATCTTGATTCCAGCTTGTGGGACAACTTAAACACACCAACATTCTCATTACAGGGGTCCCAAAAGGAGAAGGAAGAGAGAAAGGACCTGAGAAAATATTTGAAGAGATAATAGCTGAAAACTTCACTAACATGGGAAAGGAGATATTCAACCAAATCCAGGAAGTACAGAGAGTCCAGGCAGGATAAACCCAAGGAGGAACACACAGAGACCCATAGTAATCAAACTGACAAAAATTAAAGACAGATATAAAATATTAAAAGCAACATAGGGAAAATGACAACATAAAAGAGAACTCCCATGGAGCTATCAACTGATTTCTCAACAGAAACTCTACAAGCCAGAAGGGAATGGCACCATATTTAAAATGATGAAAGGGAAGAACCTACAACCAAGAATACTCTACCTAGCAAGATTCTCCTTCAGATTTGATGGAGAAATCAAAAGCTTTCAGACAAGCAAAAATTCAGAGAATTCAGCACCATCAACCCAGCTTTACAACAAATGCTAAAGGAATTTCCTAGGCAGGAAATACAAGAGAAGAAAAAGACTTACAGAAAAGAAACCCAAAACAATTAAGAAAATGGTAATAGGATCATACATAGCAATAATTACCTTATAAATGGATTAAATGCGCCAACCAAAAACACAGACTGGCTAGGTGGATGAAAACATGTGCATGGATGCTCTTCCACTTACCACATCACTCTGCTTGACCACCCTCCAAAATTGTATGCAATTATTTTATATTGTTAGGTTACTTATGTTCCCATAATGGCTTGCAATTGTAATGATCTTTTATTTTTTGTCTGGCTATTGATTGTGAAAACTATTCTTTTTTTATTTTGATTGTGAAAACTATTCTTTTTTATTTTGATTGTGAAAACTGATAAACATATTTTACTATTGTGATTATGTAACTACTCACTTAATACCATTATATCATGATTGGTCACCAGAAAAGTAATAGAACTCTATATCACCAAAACTACGATTTAATAGAAAAACCTGCAATCATTTTCTAAAATTCAGAGGCATATCAGAATTATCTTGGAATTTTTTTGAAAAATACAAATGTCCAGGTATTGCTTTTTTTTACCTCCAGAGCAAGAATCCTGGAGTGGGTTGCCATTTCTTTCTCCAGGGTATCTTCCCAACCCAGGAATCAAACCCAGGTCTCCTGCATTGCAGCCAGATTCTTTACCGACTGAGTTATTAGGGAAGCCCATAATGGAAAATAATTAAAAAATAATATAAGTGTATATATGTAACTGAATCACCTTGCTGTATACCTGAAACATTGTAGGTCAACTATACGTCAACAAAATACATATATTGAGAAGAAATAAAAAGATAATGTAAAAAAAAAAGCCGTCAAGTACTACTTCATTGAGCTCATTAATGAGGTACCCGGTAAGAATTACAAGCAGTTTGAAGGTCAATTTAAAAAGTAGAGACCTATAGGGAATAAAGAACTCTGCAATGAATTTCCAAGTTAATACAATATAGTTCTATCCACAGAATGGGTGTATCTATTCATCTATGTAGTAATCAGTGCATTTCACTGGACACAATTATTTTGCCTTTCTCTAGACAAGAATCATTTATATTATAAGTTTTCTACTAACAATTATTTTTAAAACTAAACAAATATAGTGAAAGGATGAGTTAACCTGGATGGGTGAGCTACAGAAGACACCACTGTTTAACAAACTTTTTCTGAGTATACACACACACACACACACACACACACACACACACACATATTTATCTATAAAAAATACATACATACACACACATATAAACTTAACACTAGGAAGCCTGAATAAAACATAGATACAGTCCTGTTTTAGTCTATGAACCTTTAGTTTTCAAGTGCTGATTTAGAATAATTAAGGCACCTCAAAGATCATCTAGCTAAAAAATCTCTCAAGCTACAGGAATAGCACTTTCTTGTAGATTCTTGGCCACCACTCAGCAGGAATACATTTTTAAGAGACAGCCTGTTCTTCCAAATGTCCAGAAATCACCCCATCTCAGCCACCTCTCTTCCTACTGGTGCGGTTGGCCCTGATTCTGGAATCTGGTTTCATTGTATAATTTTTAAAAATCTCAAATGAGAGGTGCTAGTGTAACTTTCTGATAGAAGATTATCAGATGCCATTTTCATGGTCATTTGTTTTACTCGGTTTCTGTCTCAGGTGGTGAGAGAAGATGCAGCTCAATTCTTGATCGCAGGCCAGAAGAAAACGCAGAGTGCACTCAATTTCACAAAAGGAACAAAGCTCATTTACAGTACAGCCCTGCGCACAATAGAATTTCATGAGTCAGTCGATAAGGATAATTAAACAGTGTAGGTCAAGGACTAGACACAATCATTCAACTTCCTGCAAATCCATTAGGCAAAATCTTGAGAAACATTATTTAAAAGCTGCAATATTTAATCATTGGTACATTTTAAAACGTGCTATATTGCTGCTAAATAATGTTGAAAAAATAATAAAAGTCAAATCCTTAGCAACATTACTTTGTCAAAAAAATTAGCTTCAAAATATAGTGATGAGCTTTCTTTTTTCTCAATATGTGAATTCCCCACTCTTCTGCTTTGCTCCTGGGTTTCTTCTCCCTGAGCTGCCTTTTCTCCTCTCAAAATACTTGTTTCAGGAAACCCTCTCTGGAGATCAGAGCATGCCAACTCCATGCCTGCCACGCACTCCCACCGTCCCGCCTCCCCCTGCACCCACTGGCCTCATAAATCCTAAATCCTTTTAGCATTTTTAATACGTAGTTTCTGCTGGTACATTTAAAATATTGACTTCCCTGAACTATAATTCATGTATAATAAAAATGCACCCACACTGAATGTAAGCTTGGCGTGTTTGACAAATGTATCCATCACTACATCTACCATAGTAATTAAAGTAGAGAATATTTCCATCACCTCAGAAAGTCCCCTTATGATCTGTTTTCTGTCACTATAAATGAGTTTTCCCTTTTTCCAAGTTTCACATAAATGGAAGCATGTAGTACATACTTCCGTATCCAGTTCATGTGGCTTAGCATAATATTCCCGAGATTTATCTATGTCTTTGTGTGTGTAGGTATTTCGTTCCTTTTGATGGCTAAGTTGTATTCCATTGTACAAATATACACAATTAGTTGTTCCATTCACCTGTTGTTGGAGATTTGAGCTGGTACCATTTTTCTGCTATTGGAAATAAAGTTCACATGAACATTTGTGTGGATATATATTTTCATTTCTCTTTGGTATATACACATGTACACAGACACAAAAATATGATTGTATGGTAACCATATGTTCAATTTTGTAAGAAAACTGCTGAAAGAAGTGGTTGTACCATTTTCAGTTCCACCAGTTGTGGACAAGATATTCCTTTCACATCCTCAACACTTGGTTTTATCAGATATTTAAATTTTTGTTATCCTGTCCTGTGTTGTACTTAGTCGATCAGTCGTGTCTAACTCTTTGCGACCTCATGGACTAGGGATATTTTATTGTGGTCTTAATTTGATTTGCCTGAAAGCTAAGGTGGGCATGTTTTCATATGAATATACCTTCTTTTTCTAGCTCCAGCACTGTTTTGTTTTGCAGCTCAGGGCCTTTTTTCTATTTTTTAAACACTCCTGATTGGTTCCTCCTCACTCTCATTGCCTTGCAATGCATTTGCTTTGAAGTTCTTTCCCCAGATTGTCACAGACTGGCTCCTTCTCATCAGTGAGACCATGAATGTCACCTCCTCTGAGAAGCCATCAACTACTCTTCAGCATCTTACCCTGTCTGGCTGCCTTCATCACATTTATATAACTTCGGTCTGAAATTATTTTATTTACACATTTACCTATCATCTTCAAAAATATTTTATTATTCTTATTGTTATTTTATTTATTTTTATTTTCTGACAGTGTCATGCACCTTATGGGATATTAGTCTCTTGACCAGGGATTGAGCCCAGCCTCCCCTGCACTGGTATCATGGAGTCTTAACCACTGGACCACCAGGGAAGTCCCTGCTTATCTTCTTATCATTTGTTCATCTCTGTTGGGATATAGACTCTGAAGAGGTATCTTTTGTTTGTTTGGTTCATGGTCAATACAAACAATTTAACAGTAAAATCAAGGGCTAGACACAATCATTTGATCTCCTGAAAACCCATTAGTCAAAAACCTAGGAAATAATATTTAAAAGCTGCATATTAGATTATTGATACATATGTAAAAGAGCTTTGTTGCTACTACTAGTAAAGTGTGTGGAACACTGTAGGTTCTTAGTGGGTATTTGCTGAGCAAACAGCAGTATAGATTTTACAAAGTGCTCTCAAGGAGTTTCACTTCCGTCATTCACTTATTCAATGCACATTTACTAGAAACTATGAAAATATTCCAAGCTTTGTGAGGATATAAAGAAGAATAATTATTCCTACACTCAAGTTGTTTATGATCATCTCGAAATATGGACTTTTATCACAAAATTAATACATGTTAATGACAGAAAGTTAAACAGTAAAGAAGAGAAAGTCACTGCTTCTCCAAGACCAAGACTTCTTAGGAATAACTATTATTAGTAGCTTTTTTGTATCCTTCCAGAATTTAGACAGTCATACACACATACAAACACATACACACACACACACACAAATGACATCATAGAAAACATACACTTTTAAGTTGCTTATGGTCTCATGGTAGAGAGTAAGATTGCCAGGTTTAGTAAATAAAAATGCAGAGTCCAGTTAAATATGAATTTCAAATAAACAAGTAAAAGATTTTAGTGTAAATGTGCCCAAATATTGCATGAATATACTTCTAAACATTTATTTGCTTCTCTAGACGTCATATTTAACTGGGTACCCTGTGTGTTTTCTGCCAGCCCTGCGTGAAGGCAGACATTCAGAATGATGTGCTACAATCCTGTGCTGTGTCTGCAGTCATGGAAGCCAGGGCACAGGTCAAGGGACTACAGAGCAGAAACTGAGTTTACCAGGCAGGATCAGGAAAAGCTTACAAAGCAGACATCTGTACAGGGACTCAGTGTATGAATAGGAGTTTGACAGTTGGAATTAGAGAAAATGGCAGGAAAGGGGGTATACAAAGGATAGAATTGTGGAAAGATTTGGGTGGGTTTGGAAAATAGGATGACCTTTAGTGTCGTGGAGGCTTTGGTGCCCGAGAACTCTGTGGGGACACAATATCCGGAGCAGGAAGAAGTGAGACCACAGGCACTGCCAGACAAAGAAGGATCCTGCACACAGGCTGCCAAGAGGAGTTTTTACCCAGGAGACCAATATTTGCCAGTCTCTTCCTACCTCAGCGTTTTAAAAAGAAACTCTGGAATCCCTTTCACAGAAGTGTATAAACTTGCCAGTCTTTTTGGGATTCATTTTTAAAATCGTTTTTATGGTATAATGTAACTGAATGAGCAAAAACAAAAATATATAACTATTGTGTTATAAAGTTTATTTTAAATGCACCCCTTAACAACAGTAATATGCAAAGATGAATCTTGGCTGTCTCCCATGCTGTTTAATTTACTTCTAATTCTACAATAAGTGTGATTTATCACCTAATAAATTAGGATTTTGAGACAGGCTGGGATCTAGGACCTTTTGCTGTGGTGCTGCAATGCTTGTTTCAGGACAAACATCTTGAGCAGTAAAATTCAAAGAAACTACAAAGGACTAAAAGCAACTGGGTACACACACAGTTGGGGCAAATTCTGGACAAAAGAAACAAAAGACCAAAAAGCCTAACTGCAATTTCTGAAGAGCCTGGAGCAAAACAGAGTATCTGGAGCAAAAGGGTATGCAGTGCACAGACTTTATACTCAGTTCCACCAAATGGGTGTGCAAACATCTAATTCACCCCTCAGGCCAACCCCTGGACACACCCCTGCCCTAATACCATGTAAGGAAACAGCTCACACCCCCACTTAAGAAGAGAGCCAGCTAAGGAATCTTGCTTTTGCTCTCCCCTGCTGCAGTAGGGGCCCCAGTAAAGTCTTGCCTGAATTTCTTGTCTGGTCTCTGATCAGGTTCTATTGATTGGAGAAGGCCAAGAACCCTGGCTGGTACCAATATAACTTATTATACTGTGTTTGAGGACACTAAAATGTGGAAATGAAATTTTGTTCTATAGCATCAGAAAGACTTAAAATTCTTCTCATGATCTGATGTTTAGAATTCTTGCTTTTTTACAGTTTAAAATATCAACAGGTTTGTGTTTATCTTTTTACGTTTGACTTTTTAAATGATATAAGAGACAAGGTTTCAGATTTTTCTTAGTACATAACACATACGCATGCTGTTTATATCTAGCAAATTAAAAGCCAGATGGAATATAATTGCCACTATATTCCCACTTTTAATACTATTTTTGTAATTATTTGACATGATGTTAAATTTTTGATGAGAATCAGGCAATTTACAGACCTACTGAAGTTCCACTTGAGGGGAATTAGTAGCAGTTTTATTTTCCCCTCTTATCACCTTACTGTATTTCAAGACTTATGTTCTGTAGGCTTTCTGTCTTTAACCAGTGGTCATTGTAACTTGATGAATTATAATGGGGCAAGTATCTTTGAAACCACCATTTATGTCCGAAGACTTTCCAACATATGTCCTGTTCAACCTCAGCTCATGCTTAACTCAAGAGTAAGCACCTTCCCTGGTAGCTCAGTTGATAAAGAATCTACCTGCAAGGCAGGAAACCCAGGTTTGATCCCTGGGTTTGGAAGACCCCCTGGAGAAGGGAATGGCAACCCACTCCAGTAGTCTTGCCTGGAGAATTCCATGGACTGAGGGGCCTGGCAGGCTACAGTCCATGGGGTCACAAAGATTTGGGCACAACTGAATGACTAATACTTATACCAAGCACTATATCAAACTTATAACACATATACCAAACTTGTAGAACTTAAATCAAGCAAATATCTTGATCTTATGATATTTACTTAATTATTTTTTTTGGACAGTTTCATAGCCCATTGGTGCTGAAATAAACTCTTTGGTTTGGCCTACTTTTTTTTTTTTTTTAAGATTTGTCTTTGAGATTTTTTGTTAAGATTTGTGCTGTGTTAGAAATTCCAAGTCCAATGAAGTGAAAAATTCATGAGAATATTATCCATGCAACTATTTCCCTTGATCAACCACAATGCTAATTCTATGTTCTAATTCTCAGTTCTAACAATTCTATCTCGTTAATTTTTAGCTTTTTTTTTATTCTTATAAGTTCCTCTTGTACTAATTTCTTGAATGTCTATGTATAGTTGCTGAACTCAGCTGTGGATGACTACAGAACTGACCAGTAGATCCCTGAAACCAGTCTCTCAGTTCTAAAGGACAATTAACTGATCAGTGTGTGAGGTGAATCACTCATCACTACCATAAAATATCTTCTTTAATTTCCTTTAACAATACTTCCTTTAAGCACTCCTTCATGCATTTTTTAATTTCTTGCTCCAACTGTAAACTCCCCTTTCGGTATGGCTTCCTCGCCCCAAAAGATACCTGCGGTCCTGCAGAGGATTAGGATGCCCAGGTCACCTCGTCATCACAGATGCGAAATATACTGGGCACCCGAATTTAAGGACTCACAGAATACAGACATGGGAAAGACCCCGAAGGGCCACGAAAGCCATCCAAGACTTTCAGACTCTGGAACTGGGGCCCAGCAGTGAGGTGAGCTGCTGGGGTCAAAGCCAGCAACAGCCTCCAGTCCTGAGGGCTCTTCTCATTCCTCCGGCTGAACAGATGGCAGAGCCTCTCATTCCAGCAAAAGGGCGCCCAGACGGCCAGACATGTGTACAGTTCAAGTTCTCTTACACCCATACTCTTTAGAAATTCGTATGTGTTTAATTTTAGTAGTATATTTTAAGTGAACGTTTCCATTTTCTCTTGCTGTTTAATCACACAGTATTATGGCCTAAGAAAATAAATGCCATTTCAAAGCTAAAAAAAAAAGATTTGTCTTTGAGCCTCTTAATTTACAGATTTCCTCTTCAACTCTTTATCCCCTTCGTAAGTATTTATTGTAGAAACATGCTGACTTCTCCCATAGTTTCCACAGCCTGAATTTTCTGGATATATTTCCCTCCTAGCATGTTCCTCTGCCCTCTGTGTCCCTGTGCATAGGTGTTGGATCTTGAGGCTTAAATTCTGGTTAGATTGTGTTCACAGTGCTGCAGCCAGTGCAGCACGTAGGGATGGAAAGTGGTCGACAGCACAGTTTGGGAAAATGAAACTAGAGACAGAATTAAAGTTTTAAAGATGGGACCGGTGGACTCAAGATCTCTTGGATCAAGAGCCCTGTTCCTCGGAGCCATATCACTTTTATACAGTGTCTTTCTGCAAGCAGAGAGTATCTGTTGTGCTACAGTGAAGTCAGCCTCCTGTGTCTCCAGTTACATCTCCCATTTTATTGATTATTTTTTAAACTATCTTTGTTAATTTCTTGCACAAGGGGTATCACCTAGCTGGAGGCCATAGACCTGCATATGCCTTGGGAAAGCATCTTGGTGTGTGCACAAGCAGCATTCTGAACCTGCGCTGACCTGGCGTTCCAAGGTCCACACTATGTTTTTCCTTAGCTTAGCAGGGCATGACGACCCCAACTAATCAACCCGATGTACTTTTATTTGGGTTATGCTGTATTGCTATATTTTGCTTTTAGTCTTTTCCTGTGGTGATTTTCTCATGACTTAGCCAGAGCAATAGGTGGCTGACTATTATATTAACTCCTGCATATCCCCCTTTTGGTTTTTGTAGTAGAAGATATGTTGATCTAGCAACTTCTTTCTTCATTAGTTCTCAGAGGATTTTTCGTGTGCATCTGAGGACTAAACAGAAGATTATAGTGAAACAGCAAAACATAGCTAGTGTTCCAATGAGACTACCTCCGATGCCTTTGATCCACTCAGGAAGGCTCAATGAGTTAAGGCCCTCTGCTATTCCTTGAAGTTTATCTGTACCTGGTAATAGGCTAAGAGAAGCATGCTGCATGCCAATGATTTTTGCTTGTAGCTTTTTAGTATCTAGAGTAAGGTTGTTGGCTGTATGGCCCTGCAAGTGCCATCTAACTTTTTTCCAGGAGTGTTCAGTTTGGTCATATTCCTGGGGTCATAGTCACACAAAAAGTAGTAATGTTCCAGTCACACTTTAAATGTATTTGTCATTTAAGATTTTGTACTTCTTCTCCTAAGAGTAGCACTGCAGGATGTAGGTTCCTTTCTACATCCACCAACCTGCTGTTAATCTCCTCATCTATATGAGTTTGGGCTCCCCAAGTAGAACTGTCATTTTTATGCCACTTCTTCACAAATGTGGTGATTTGTGCCTCCTGATGGAGAGCTATTCCCGCCACTGCTGCTGTGGTGGTGACAGCAATTATGCCCATTATGGTGGCAATATGGAGCCCAATAAAACATTTGGATCTTTTCAAAATAGTATTTAGTACTGTGAGCAAAGTATGCACGTCAGGGGAGAATTCCCAAGGCCTGTTTTGAGTTTAGTTCAGTTCAGTTGCTCAGTCTTGTCCAACTCTTTGTGACTCCATGGACTTCCAGGGCCCCCTGTCCATCACCAACTCCTTGAGTTTACTCAAACTCATGTCCATTGAGTCGGGGATGCCATCCAAGCAACTCAGCCATTGTCCCCTTCTCCTCCTGCCTTCAATCTTTCCCAGCATCAGGGTCTTTTCCAAGGAATCAGTTCTTAGCATCAGATGGCCAAAGTATTGGAGTTTCAGCTTCAGCATTAGTCCTTCCAATGAATATTCAGAACTGATTTCCTTTTGGATGAACTGGTTGGATCTCACTGATGCCCAAGGGACTCTCGAGAGTCTTTTCCAACACCACAGTTCAAAAGCATCAATTCTTCAGCGCTCAGCTTTCTTTATAGTCCAACTCTGACATCCATACGTGACTACTAGAAAAACCATAGCTTTGACTAGACGGACTTTTGTTGGTACAGTAATGTCTCTGCTCTTCAATAAGCTATCTAGGTTAGTCATAGCTTTTCTTCCAAGGAGCAAACGTCTTTTAATTTCATGGCTGCAGTCACCATCTGCAGTGATTTTGGAGCCCCAAAAAATAAAGTTAGTCACTGTTTCCACTGTTTACCCATCTATTTGCCATGAAGTGATGGGACCAGATGCCATGATCTTAGTTTTCTGAATGTTGAGTTTTAAGCTAACTTTTTCACTCTCCTGAAAGAGGAGAAAGACTTTCATCAAGAGGCTCTTTAGTTCCTCTTCACTTTCTGCCATAAGGGTGGTGTTATCTGCATATGTGAGGTTATTCATATTTCTCCCAGCAATTTTGATTCCAACTTGTGCTTCATCCAGTCCAGCATTTCTCATGATTTACTCTGCACATAAGTTAAAAAAGCAAGGTGACAATATACAGCCTTGACGTTCTCCTTTCCCAATTTGGAACCAGTTCCATGTCCTGTTATAACTATTGCTTCCTGACCTGCATACAGATTTCTCAGGAGGCAGGTAAGGTGGTCTAGTATTCCCATCTCTTGAAGAATTTTCCACAGTTTATTGTGATCCACAGTCAAAGGCTTTGGTGTAGTCAATAAAGCAAAAATAGATGTTTTTCTGGAACACTTGTTTTATCGATGATACAGCGGATGTTGGCGATTTGATCTCTGTTTTCTCTGCCTTTTCTAAACCCAGCTTAAACATCTGGAAGTTCACAGTTCACGTATTGTTGAAGCCTTGCTTGGAGAATTTTGAGCACCACTTTGCTAGCATGTGAGATGAGTGAAATTGTGCGGTAGTTTGAACATCTTTTGGCATTGCCTTTCTTTGGGATTGGAATGAAAACTGGACCTTTTCAAGTCCTGTACTATAATCCAGTCATCTGTTCTCTAATCCCTAGTACAGAGTTTAAACTGAGTTGCTTGTTGTGTAATCATCAGTTCCGGGCTTAAAGAAAAAAACCATTTTATGTGACTAAGACTAAGGAATGTAAAGGAAAAAAAGGCATTTGTCCTTTCCTTCTCGGTAAAGCGTCTGCCTACAATGCGGGAGAACAGGGTTCAACCCCTGGGTCAGGAAGATCCCCTGGAGAAGAAAATGCAACCCACTCCAGTATTCTTGCCTGGAAAATCCCATGGATGGAGGTACCTGGTAGGCTACAGTCAGTCTGTGGGGTCGCAAAGAGTCAGACACAACTGAGCGACTTCACTTTCATTTTCACCTTCTCCTTGAGAGCCTCAGACCCTTTTCACCTTCTCAGGGGCCCCAGACTTCTTATCGACCTGCCTAAGAATTGACTCTCTCAATAGTTAGAGGTAAATAATGAACTGTTCAAGCAGGTATATAGTTTGCAATCCTGGCAGGTCAGGTTCCTTTCTGTTTGATTAATGGTTATAGTGCCAAACATAATCACATATGGATCCCTAACACAAGCTTGAATATAAAATGTCCAATCTGTTGATGTATTGAATGACAAAGGATAATTCGTGGAATGAGAATAATTTCCATCCCAAATTTGATATTTTTTCAGATTTATGGCCAACTTCCACATTTATGTTTGAGCCCTACCTGATTTGACCTGTGGCTGTGGCAGAGACACGCCTCTGCCGTGACAGATAATGAATGTGCCGTGACTGAATGTGCAGTAATATTAGCGTGATTGTATGCAGACACATGTCAATGCAACTTCTTATAAGGATTGCAGGATGAGTTATGGTGTGAGCAATTAGAGACTGCATATCCCTTAGGAGACCAGTCCCAGACAATTCCATAGGAACCATTAAGTAAGATCACCCCCTCAATCCTGCAACAATTATCCCAGTGTATTTGATCTTGTCGGTTGGCCCATATGGGTCTGCTGTCACACAAGGGTCTATCTGGCTTGGTTAGATTAATTTGATCAGTCTCTTGATATCCAGAGCTCAATCCAGAAAGCAAATGCAGCTGAGCCTTAGTGTGATTTCTGTTCAAAGAATTTACAGAAAGCCACGCCTGCACTGATAGATTAAGACAGTCCTGGTCAGCACTCAGGCAAACAGGCCAAGTGTCAAATCCAAAGTACTATTAAAGGGGGTCCCCTCTTCCTGGGCAAACACTTGTCTTCTGGATCAGGGATCCAGGAGGCGTCATTAACATAAACAGGGATAGATCCTTCACCCCAATTAACAGGCTTTAGCAACAGGGGATTAGGTACATAGTCCCAATAGGTATAATTCTTTGCTTCTGCCAAAGTCAGGGATATACTCACTGCAATGGTTATCAGCGCAAACATAGCCATGCTCAGGTTGCCTGGAGTCACTGGTTGTTTCTGCTCGGTTTTACTCTACAAGCTGGAATCCACACAGGTTTTAGACCTTCTCCTGGGGAGATACAAGCAAACCCTCTTCCCCATGTAATTAACTTCCCCGGTGACCAAGCATTTATTAGTGGGTCTTGCCACCAAATCACAGGCTTAGTTGTATTTGTGGATGTAGCCTGAAAATGTCGCTCAGCTGCAGTTTCCATAGTTTGTGCTGAAATATTCAAAAATTGAGAGTAAATAAAGCTTTATTCAATATTGTTTATTGTCCTATGGCATCTCCCCCTTTTTGTTTTTGTATCGTATGTTTAAGTGATTGATTAACCCTCTCCACTATGGCCTGTCCTTGTGGATTATAGCAAATGTCAGTAGAATATTTTATAGACCAAATATTAGGAAATTGTTGGAATGCTCTACTGGTATAAACAGGGCTGCTATCAGTATTTATAGTTTTTGGTAGTTTTATAACAGCAAAACAAGCATATAAATGCCTTTGTACATGTTTTGTAGGCTCACTGGAGTGAGCAGTGACCCACATAAATTGAGAGAATGTATCAATAGTCACATGTACATAAGAGAGCTTACCAAAGGAAGATATATGAGTTACATCCATTATAACTATGGGTTTCATATGGAACTGTATACCATCATTATATCAGTCACACATTTGATAATGTAAGGGACAACGTTTCTTGAAACAGGCAATATAGGAAACAATATAGTTTAGCAGTACTAGTAAAATCATAAGTAAAAACTTAAGTAAGAACTTTTTTATTATGTATAGCCCAGTGACATCTTTAAGTCATCTGACTTAGTTTGTTAAATGACTATAGCTTGTTGTTAATTTCCTGGTTGTAGATCCTGGAGCATCTGATCTTTATTTAGACAAGTTACTGAGATAAGCTTTAGAAACAAACTTAGAGAGTCTTTTTAATTTAATTTAATGAAACCTCTTATCAATGTAACATAAGCACAAGGAACTATCTTAGAATTGAGTCTTAGTAAATACAGACCTTAATTAAAAAAACTAGAACTTAATATTCAGTGAAACAAAATAGATACGATAGGCCTGACAACAGTTGGGTGGATATTTCTTTTAGAGCTCCCCAGTATACTCTGAGATTTGTGTATATGTCTGGAGACAGTCTTTTTTACCTTGATGAGGCTGTTCAGAACCCAAATGTCTCCAATTTCTTGAAGGATGAAGCAAAGAGAAAAGAAAGAGGTTTTAATTTTACCCACAGGTATAAATCACTAAATTGTTTTAAACCATCAGTGACTTGAGGAGAGGAGTTTTTTAATATCTGAAAACAAAGATTAAAAGCCAGTAATATGTCAGACAAAAAGTCATGAAAATTGTAGTCATATTTAGCAACCTGTTCAATCCCATGCAATAGATCCCTTTGTTTTGTGGTCCTTGCCTGTCGACTGAGGAGATCAGTAAAAACGATAGTCTCCAAGAAGTTTCTGAAGCTTTTTGCCAATATCTCTATGACCACTTGGGCAAAGTGGGTGCCCTGATCACTGGAGACTGTAGAAAACACATTTTAACCTTTTTTTTTTTTATTGTGAGATATTAACCCTACAGCCAGGAAAGGCTTTAGCCTTTCAAATAAAAGTGAGGGTTGTCAGGGAGCTGGGAAAAGCCAAGTGGCTGTCTTGGACTTCCCATAGCTCTGACTGTTTGGTTTAGAGCCATTATTTATCCATTTTAAATTTCCTGATGAGGGGTTAATTTTGTAGAAGCAGAATGAGTTTTGTCTATGTGTATCATAGTCTCCATAGATCATTGTGATAAACATTCATTTTATCAAAGTAACAAAAGATTTTAAAAGCAAATATGAATTACTTAAAGACAAAGAGATTTATACAGTCTGTTATCAAAAGCCATACTCCAAGAAGACTTTGTTTTTTTAACAGGAAGAGAAAACCAAATTCCAGATTGGTATCAGCTTATATTCATTGTGAAACAATTGTCATTTACTTAGTCAAAGTAACAATAAAACTTAAAAGGCAGTTTAATGTCTTAAGAAACTTGTATCATGTACAAAACTATTTTTTCATTTGTATCATGTACAAAACTATTTTTTCATTTGTCATAAATTGTTTTTTACATTTTCTGTAGTCATCACTTCATTTATCTATTTAGAGAAGAGCCTCCTGTAAGTTTAGATTTGATTTCCTTTTTCTTTTCTTAATAAACTGTAATTTAATTTTTTTATCTTTTTTATTAAAAACATAAATCTTATTTTCCTTAAGCAACCATGAATTGTCTTGTATATCAGCATTTTATAGATTGGTGAACATAAATACCAGTTTTAAGCTTTTAAAAAACATTTGCTTTTTCTTATTATTATAGAGAACATCTCAGGATGGCACCAAACATATTAATGGTCCAAAATCACTTTAGTTTTTCTGTAAAAGAAAGTTAGTGTTCAGTAACTAATGTTTCAAAATCTTATTTTATTTGGAAATTAGATAGCTATTTAATAAACATTTATCACTTAGTTTAGTACAACCCTAGAAATTTAAGTTACCCCAATCCTCAGAGATTACTTTAGATAGACATTTCCAAACTATAATTATTTTTAATAGAGTTTATCTAAAAGTTTTTGTCTCAAATATACTCATATATATAAAGAGTTACATTTTTTTGTTGACAAATTTAGTTTACATTAAATTTAGGCACAACAAAAGTATTACACAATGTTGATGACTTAATTAGATTAGCAAACATTAATTTTAGATATTTAATACTGAATATTTTTCAGTTTACGTGAACCTGAATTTAAATAGAGCTCATTTATAAATTAACCTCATATTATCCAAAAACTGAGACACAGATAAATTTAGACAGACAGACAGACACCTCATAGTTTTCCGCTCAAAATTTAAAATGTTTCTTTGCCCCTTCTTTCTTATTCTTGGTTTCAGTTCTACAAATTTGTTCATGGCTGGAGTCCCAGATAGAGGGGGCTGTGTATCCTAAGGACATGATAAGAGTTAACTTCAGGTTTTTTCCTGGGGTTGTTTTTGTTTCTCAGGCAGAATTGGAGCTCAAAAAGAGTATTTTAACAAGTCAACTTTTTCCTTTTGTACATGCAAGAAGAACCAGTTTTGCACTTTCAAAAGGATTTTATTTTAGCCAGTTTTCTCCAAAGTCTAAAGAATATCATGGCCATACAGTATCAAAAATGTCATCTCTCTTTTTAGTAGTCATAGTTTCATAGTTAAAAATTAAACCAGAGAATGTTCAAATTGGATCTGATGACAGGGGTAGCCTGACCGATGCGATGTTGTCCCAGCAGGGATTGTCTCTCTGGGGAGGTGAGGTCTTTTCTTAAAGTGAAAAAAAAGCCTGTCTTTTAACCTCTATTTTCTCTCAGGCTCTTAAGCAGTATCACCTCACCTGTTTTATAGCCTGATCTTTCATAAGCACTTGATCTTGAATTTTCCCCCAATTTCCACTGCCTATCAATTGATCTAACGAGATGGGGATTTGTCTGGCTAGGTTATGAGCCGCCATAAACAAATGGGGACTCTCAGCTATCCCTGCACTATTCCCAAGGTAAAAGGAGAATTTACTCCATAATTTTGAACAGCTTGCTTAAGTTCCTTTAGTATTTTGAAGGGAATCTGTTTGTGTACAGCCTCATACACCCCATTAGGATTATTAGGATCTGTCCCTGGAGCTATCCATTCATGTATTGTCACTGGAAATGTCATAGTCATAGCCTTCAAGTCACCCTCCCATCAAGCCTGCCAAATACCTTTCTGGAGTGACAGAATTGCCATCTGTTGTAAGAAAGGAAAAGTTTGAAATGCTCCAGCAGTTAAGACAGGAGAGGGAGGAAGACAAGTAGAGGAGACTTGACTTCCCTAAATAAAGGTGTAGAAGGAAGTGCAGCTTTAAGAGCCTCCAGCATTTTATGCTCTATCCCCTCAGTTCAGTTCAGTCTCTCAGTCGTGTCCGACTCTTTGCGACCCCATGGATGCCAGGTTTCCCCGCCCATCACCAACTCCTGGAGCCTACTCTAACTCATGTCCATCGGGTCCGTGATGCCATCCAACCATCTCATCCTCTGTCGTCCCCTTCTCCACCCACCTTCAATCTTTCCCAGCATCAGGGTCTTTTCCAATGAGTCAGTTCTTTGCATCAGGTGGCCAAAATATTGGAGTTTTGGCCTCAGCACCAGTTCTTCCAATGAATATTCAGGACTGATTTCCTTTAGGATGGACTGGTGGATCTCCTTGCAATCCAAGGAACTCTCGAGCGTCTTCTCCAACATCACAGTTCAAAAGCATCAATTCTTTGGCACTCAGCTTTCTTTTCAGTCCAACTCTGACATCCATACATGACTACTAGAAAAACCATAGCTTTGACTAGATGGACTTTTGTTGGTAAAACAATCTCTCTGCTTTTTAATATGCTGTCTAGGTTGGTCATAGCTTTTCTTCCAAGGAGCAAACGTCTTTTAATTTCATGGCTGCAGTCACCATGAATCTGCAGTGATTTTGGAGCCCCCAAAAATAAAGTCAGTCACTGTTTCCCCATCTATTTGCCGTGAAGTGATGGGACCAGATGCCATGATCTTAGTTTTCTGAATGTTGAGTTTTAAGCTAACTTTTCACACTCCTCTTTCACTTTCATCTAGAGGCTCTTTAGTTCTTTGCTTTCTGCCATAAGGGTGGTGTCATCTGCATATCTGAGGTTATTGATGTTTCTCCTGGCAGTCTTGATTCCAGCTTGTGCTTCATCCAGTCCAGCATTTCTCATGAGGAACTCTGCATATAAGTTAAATAAGCAGGGTGACAATATACAGCCTTGACGTACTCCTTTCCTGATTTGGAACCAGTCTATTGTTCCATGTCCAGTTCTAACTGTTGCTTCTTGACCTGCTTCTATCCCCTCGGGCTCTGCATATTCAGATTCTCCCTTTGATGGGGTTTCACATTCACCCTCACTCCATCCTGAGCTTTCTGGGGTCTGAAGAGGATCTAAAATGGATTTTATCAGTGCCCAAGTTGACCAGATAGACACAGGCAAAGGCACTCCATTGCAAAGAAGTTTCTCTAATTCAGTACCTACCTTCTCCCATGTTCCTAAATCTAAAGTACTGAGAGACGGGAACCACGAGCAAGGCTTCTCAATGGTTTGTAAAAGCTCCAATAACCGGCCCTCACTTGTTTTTGTTCCCCCTGCTTTCAAAGGCCGCCGTCCGAGGCATATATATGACCGGTGTTGTTCTGAGCTTTCTGAATTTCCCATGCTTCACACCGGGTTCAGTGCCTAAGAGAGTATCACTTACCACAAAGGGGGATTTTCAGAGGCCTCGCCCCACTCTTTTCCAGGACTGTGCGCCGATATTTCAGCTCCAGTTTCATTTGATATTTCAGTTTCAGTTTTGCTTGATATTTCAACTTCAGTTTGGCTCTTAGCGATCCTTCACTTTTGAGCCCCACGTTGGGCGCTGCTTGCTGCGGCCAGTGAAGCAGGTAGGGATGGAAAGTGGTCGACAGCACAGTTTGGGAAAAAGAAACTAGAGACAGAATTAAAGTTTTAAAGATGAGACTGGTGGACTCAAGATCTCTTGGATCAAGAGCCCTGTTCCTCGGAGCCATACCATTTTTATTTAGTGTCTTGGCAAGCAGAAAGTATCTGTTGTGCTACAGTGAAGTCAGCCTCCTGTGTCTCCTGTCACATCTCCCATTTTATTGATTATTTTTTAACTATCTTTTTTATTTTCTTGCACAAGGGGTATCACCTAGCTGGAGGCCATAGACCTGCATATGCCTTGGGATACATCTTGGTGTGTGCACAAGCAGCATTCTGAACCTGCGCTGACCTGGCGTTCCAAGGTCCACACTATTTTTTTCCTTAGCTTAGCAGGGCGTGACGACCCCAACTAATCAACCTGATGTACTTTTATTTGGGTTACGCTGTATTGATATATTTTGCTTTTATTCTTTCCCTATGGTGATTTTCTCATGACTTAGCCAGAGTAACAGGTGGCTGACTATTATATTAACCCCTGCAACGCAGGACTGTTTCACTTGCTTTCCTCAGGAAGCACATATGTCTGATTGTCCCTTTCTGGTGCCCTGAGAAGTTATGGATGTTTAATGCCTGGCTAATTCAATTCTTAGGGCTTGCAAAATGACAATATTCCTCTTCTCATTTTACTTCTCCATTTACTTGCTGTAAATCATTTATAAAGAGAAATTTTGCCATATCACACATAGCAAACACCCTTTTCCAACAGCACAAGAGACAACTCTACACATGGACCTCACCAAATGGCCAAAGAACTGATGCTTTCTAATTGTGGTGCTGGAAGAGAGTTGAGAGTCCCTTGGACTGCAAAGAGATCAAACTGGTCAGTCCTAAAGGAAATCAACCCTGAATATTCATTGGAAGGACGGATGCTGAAGCTGAAGCTCCAATAACTTTGGTCATCTGTTGCAAAGAGCTGACTCATTGGAAAAGACCCTTATGCTGGGAAAGTTTGAAGGCAAAAGAAGAGGGTGGCAGAGGATGAGATGGTTAAACAGCATCACTGACTCAATGAACATGAGTTTGAGCAAGCTCCAGAAGATGGTGAAGGATAGAGGAGCCTGACGTGCTGCAGTCCATGGTGTTACAAAGAGTCAGACAGGACTTAGTGACTGAACAACAAGTAGTTCACACAGGAAAAGCAGAATAACTAATTATTTCCTTTTATTTATCAATTTTCAAATGAATAGCATCTCCAACATGACCAACTAGCTGTGTGTGTGTGTGTGGTAATTAACTTATAGATTTAGACATATTTGATGTGTTTGGACTTCTGCCAGCTAAAGAATGTCCCTCACTATATGGGTCTACAAGGACTAAGTCATAAGCCATCGCAGTTGCCGACCTTTAACACACCCTGAAAGGAGTTCAGGGTGAGATAAGGAAGGAGACACTCTGTGCTCTGGGAAAAGTGGCAGAAAAGGCCTTCAGACAGTCAGATATTTTCAAAAGGAAATTTTATGAACCCCAAACCCTTGCATCTTCCCATACTTAGAAAAGCACTAAAACTATTAAGTAAGACATCTGTTCCTTATGACTAGCAGCAACCTTCTACTGAGATGTGTGCTTAGTTTTGCATGTACCCACTTCACCAAAATACAAATATTTGGCCTCCCCGCTTACCTCTTCTGAGCTGTTCCTCAGAGCTCTCTGGGAAGTTGTCGCCCAGGATACAGTCCCCACATAAAACTGAAATTCACAGCTCTCACATTGTGCATTTTTATTTTAGTTGACACCCCTTACAGATACTTGGGCTTCCCAGGTGGCGCTAGCTTCCTGGTAGGAAAAGAAACTGCCTACCATTGCAGGAGACATAAGAGAACTGGGTTCAATCCCTGGGTTAGGAAGATCCCCTGGTCAAGGGCATGGCAACCCACTCCGGTATTCTTGCTTGGAGAATCCCACAGAAGAGGAATCTGGTGGACTACAATCCATAGGGTCACAAAAAGTCGAATACAACCGAAGGCACTTAGCATGCACGTGCACAGATACTACCCTTATTCATATGAAAATTGTCTGATCTTTGGGACGACTCTTCCAGCTGGTTCCCAAGTCCTCAAAGATAAATTTTTATGTCATTTAACAGCAAGAATCTGGGTGTAAGAAAGGACCACAAGGAAAATAAGAATTTTGTATCAAAGATATTTGGTTTGGATCAGTTCAGGCAGATTTTGAAGTCTATGCCTACCATATTTTATTGGAAATTGAATATTCTTTAATGTTGTCAGTTTCATGCCTGTGTGGGTGGCAACATTTACTAAAGACGAGTGACATTAGAATGTGAGTTACAGAAACTCTACCTGACTTTAAGAGAAATCAGAAGGTTGTTTGACAGATCGTCACTATCTTTCTTGCTGGGAAATGACCATGGCTGGTCTGAGGAACTGCCATCTGCCCTAGGGGATTAACAGCCAGGCCTTGACAATAATTTGCAGTCTCTGGAGCATTGGAGCTGTCTGAGTCCATTTATGTTCAAATCTCTTTGCCCTTAATTGCAGCTTCTCTGACTCTGTGTGCATGCTAAATTGCTTCAGTGACTAGAC
The DNA here is from genome assembly GCF_049115385.1 of Moschus berezovskii. NCBI lineage: Eukaryota > Metazoa > Chordata > Mammalia > Artiodactyla > Moschidae > Moschus > Moschus berezovskii. The sequence continues at coordinate 162,638,442 of NC_142460.1, forward strand.
CCTGGATTTAACTGTTTTGAAGCTGTTTTTTGTAGGGAAATAGATTTTACTGAAATATTTTAAACATACAGAGAAAAAGAAAAGCTAACATTATAAACAATGGAACACTGGATCTCTAGACTTCACAAATTTTGTTATTTTGTTATATTTGCTTCAGAATATTTTTAAAAATTTATTTTATTGAAGTATAGTTGATTCATAATGTTGTGTTAATTTCTGCTGTACAGAAGAATATGTATACATATATATGTATTTATGTATGTGTATATATATGTGTGTATTTATACATATATATACATTTTTTTTCATATTCTTTTCCATCATGGTTTTCATCTTTTCCATCACAAGATGTTGAATATAGGTCCCTGTGCTGTACAATACATCATTGTTGTTTATCCATCCTATATGTAATAGTTTGCATCTGCTAATCCCAAACGCCCACTTCATCCCTCCCCTCCCCTCTCTCCCTTTTGGTAACCACAAGTCTGTTCTCTGAAAGTGAGTATATTTCTGTCTCATAGATAAGCTGTTTGCATCATATTTCAGATTTCACACATAAGCAATATCATATGGTATTTGGCTTTCTCTTTCTGATTTACTTTGCTTAATGTGATCATCTCTAGGTCCACACATGTTGTTGCAAATGGCATTATTTCATTCTTTTTTATGGTTGAGTGGTATTTCATTGCATATATGTACCACATCTTCATCATTCATCTGTCAATGAACATTTAGGTCGTTTCCATGGTTTCAGACCATTTTTTAAAAGAAACGGTCATTAAGCATGTGGTCACCTTTGTTCTCTACACTAATCCTGGTTTCCTCTCTCATTGTAGAGATGGATACTATACCAGTGTTGGTGGATATGTCTTATGCTTGTTGTTATGCTTATGTTTACATGTACACATCTATGAATAATGCTGAGAACTGTGTGTGTTTTCAAAGTTTATAGAAATGTTACTATACTGTTTGACACCTCCTCCACTAAGTAGCTTTCCTCAGTGAGCATTTTGTTTTGGGGCTCTATCTATGTTGATATATCACGTCTATTTATTTCTCTGCTACATTGTATTCTATCATCTGATTACATGTGAATTTACTCATTCTGTTATTAATGTACACTTATGTTTCTAATTTTTTTCTATTACAACACAATGCTTCAAATAACATCCTTGAATACGCATGTGACGGAGTTTCTCTAGGTATTTGTGTAGAGCAGAATTTCTGGGACACAGAGTATCATACATATTTAACTTCAATAGCTACTGCCAAATTACTCTCTGATGTGTTTTTCCCTGGTGGTTCAGATGGTAAAGAATCTTCCTGCAATGCAGAAGACCCAGGTTCAATTCCTGGGCCAGGAAGATCCCCTGGAGAAGGGAATGGCAACCCACTCCAGTATTCTTGCCTGGAGAATCCCATGGACAGTGGAACTTGGCAGGCTACAGCCCAAAGGGTCGCAAAGAGTCAGACACAACTGAGCGACTAATGTATACACACACTCTTTGATGTGGTTACATTAATTTACATGCCCACCAGCAGGAGCTGAAATCCCTTATTTCCCCCTATTTAGTGTTATCAGACTTAAAAAGTTTTGTCAGCCTACTAGTTATGAAATGGTACCTCATTGATGTTTTAATTTTTATTTCCCTAAGTACTGTTGAAGTTGAATTTTTTATTTATTGGCTGTTTTTTCTTCTAGAGGTTGTAGGGCAGGGGTCTTCAAATTGCTGGAGCGTGATGGCTGTGATGGGGTGTACCTAGACTTGGAGTCCTCATAGCTTCCTCTCTGACTTACATCTTTAAATCGCTTTGACTCTAAGTGTCTCTGCACTCTTCTGTACATTTCTTGTATCAGGGATCTGACAGAATAATAGAAGAGGAAAGATAAGAAAATAAATGCGTGGTTCCCAAAAGAAGAAAGATAATAGAGACAGTGAAGTCTATTTGGATGTAAGAATTATAAGGTTTTCTAACTCTCTGTTTTGTCCATTGGATTGAGTAGCCCACTAGTACAATATTTCACTAAAGAACTGGCAAGGGAATCAAAGAAGTTAGATTTTAAGCTTTGACCATATAGTCCAAAGTTTTGCTTTCTGGGGTCCCCACTTTCCTCTTTATCTTAATTGAAGGTACAGCTTCACTGCTTGTGTTTTTGGTAGAGGAACAGATTTTTCTCTGAGGTGTGCTGTGTAGTAGATAAGATGGGGCTCTGGAATCAGGTACTAGGTCCATTGCTGGTTCTCTCACTGACTAGCTTTGTCAACCTGGAAAAGTTTCTCAACCATCCTACATTTATTTTCTTCATGGTAACATTACTGCCTACTTCATAGCGTTATAGTAATGATTCATGGATATAATAAATGTAAATACTAAGCCTATGACACAGTAAGCCCTTAAGGTTAGTGATAATTAATCACCTAAATAAATAAGGCATGAGTGAAAATATACTATAGAAATTCAATATTCTTGTCTTAATGAAGAACCTGAACGTTTGTAAATTTCCTAGAAGTAGATGTGGTACTTTCTGTGATTGATAGACACACCAGTAACTTCAGGGTGATTTAAGTGGATTGATTCAATTGATAATAGAATTTCCACCTAGTGTTGGGGAAAAGATGAGCACATTATGAAAGCAATTATTCATTCACTCATTCATCAAGCATTTATTGAAGACTTGTGACGTGCCACGAACACTCTATACAAGACAATGGAGAAATTAAAAAGCTAAATGATACTTCAGTTCAGTTCAGTCACTCAGTCTTGTCTGACTCTTTGCCACCCCAGGGACTGCATCCTTGTCCATCTCCAACTCCCAGAGCTTGCTCAAACTCATGTCCATAGACTTGGTGATGCCGTCCAACAAAGGCATCATCTGTGTGCTCTTCTCCTTTTGGCTTCAATCTTCCCCAGCATCAGGGTCTTTTCCAAAGAGTCAGTTCTTTGCATGAAGTGGCCAAAGTATTGGAGCTTCAACTTCAGCATCAGTCCTTCCAAAGAATACTCAGGATTGATTTCCTTTAGGATTGCCTGGCTTGATCTCCTTGCAGTCAAGAGTCTTCCCCAACATCACAGTACAAATGCATCAATTCTTTGGTGCTCAGCTTTCTTTATGGTCTAACTCTCACATCCATACATGACTCCTGGAAAAACCATAGCTTTGACTATATGAGCCTTTGTTGGTAAAGTATGTGTCTGCTTTTTGTATGCTGTCTAGGTTTGTCATAGCTTTTCTTCCAAAGAGCAAGCATCTTTAAATTTCATGGCTGCAGTCATCATCTGCAGTGATTTTGAACCCCAAGAAGATAAAGTCTGTCACTGTTTCCATTGTTTCCCCATCTATTTGCCATGAAGTGAAGGGACTGGATGCCATGATCTTCATTTTTGAATGTTGATTTTAAGCCAGCTTTTTCTCTCTGCTCTTTCTCTTTCATCAAGAGGTACTTTAGTTTCTCTTTGCTTTATGCCATAAGGGTGGTGTCATCTGCATATCTGAGGTTATTGATATTTTTTCCTTCAAACTTGATTCCAGCTTGTGCTTCATCCAGCCTGGCATTTCACGTGATGTACTCGGCATATAAGTTAAATAAGCAGGGTGACAATATACAGCCTTGAAATGCTCCTTTGCAATTTGGAACCAGTCTGTTGTTCCAGTTTTAACTGTTGCTTCTTGACCTACATATAGATTTCTCAAGAGGCAAGTAAGATAGTCTGGTATTCCCATCTCTTGACAAATTTTCCACAGTTTGTGATCCACATAGTCAAAGGCTTTATAGTCAATGAAGCAGAAGTAGATGTTCTTCTAGAATTCTCTTGCTTTTTCTATGATCCAACAGATGTTGGCTATTTGATCTCTGGTTCCTCTGCCTTTTCTAAATCCAGCTTGAACATCTGGAAGTTCTCAGTTCACATACTGTTGAAGCCTCGCTTGTAGAATTTTGAGCACTATTTTGCTAGTGTGTGAGATGAGTTCAATCGTGTGGTAGTCTGAACATTCTTTCCCATTGCCCTTCTTTGAGATTGGAATGAAAACTCACCTTTTCCAGTCCTGTGGCCACTGCTGAGTTTTCCAAATTTACTGGCATATTGAGTGCAGCACTTTCACAGCATCATCTTTTAAGATTTTATATAGCTCACCTGGAATTCCATCACCTCAACTAGCTTTGTTCATAGTGATCCTTCCTAAGGCCCACTTGACTTCACATTCCAGGATGTCTGGCTCTAGATGAGTGATCACACCATTGTGGTTATCTGGGTCATTAAGATCTTTTCTGTATAGTTTGTCTGTATATTCTTGCCACCTCCTCTTAATATCTTCTGCTTCTATTAAGTCCATACTGTTTCTGTCCTTTATTGTGCCCATCTTTGCATGAAATGTTTTCTTGGTATCTCTAATTTTCTTGAAGAGGTCTCTAGTCTTTCCCGTTCTATTGTTTGCCTATATTCCTTTGCATTGATCACTGAGGAAGGCTTTCTTGTCTCTCCTTGCTATTCTTTGGAACTCTGCATTCAGATGGGTATATCTTTCCTTTTCTCCTTTGCCTTTCAATTCTCTTCTTTCTCAGCTACTGGTAAGGCCTCCTCAGACAACCATTTTGCCATTTTGAATTTCTTCTTCTTGGGGATGATTTTATTTACCGCCTCCTCTACAATGTTACAAACCTCTGTCCATAGATCTTCAGGCACTCTATCAGATCTAATCCCCTGAATCTATTTGTCACTTCCACTGTATAATCATAAGGGATTTGATGTAGGTCATATCTGAATGGTCTAGTGGTCTTCCCCACTTTCTTCAATTTAAGTCTGAATTTGGCAATAAGGAGTTCATGATCTGAGCCACAGTCAGCTCCTGGTCTTGCTTTTGCTGACTGTATAGAGCTTCTCCATCTTTGGCTACAAAGAATATAATCAATCTGATTTTGGTATTGACTATCTGGTGATTCCCATGTGTAGAGTCATCATTTGTGTTGTTGGAAGAAGGCATTTGCTATGACCAATGCATTCTTTTGGCAAAGCTCTGTTAGCCATTGCCTTACCTCTTTTTGTGCTCCAAAGCCAAACTTGCCTGTGACTCCAGGTATCCCTTGACTTCCTACTTTAGCATTCCAGTCCTGTATGATGAAAAGGACAGCTTTTATTAGTGTTATTTCTAGGAGGTCTTGTAGGTCTTCATAGAACCATTCAGTTTCAGCTTCTTTAGTATTACTGGTTGGGGCATAGATTTGGATTACTGTAATATTGAATGGTTTGCCTTGGAAACGAATAGAGATCATTTTATCATTTTTGAGACTGCATCCAAGTTCTGCATTTTGGACTTTTTTGTTGACTATGATGGCTACTCCATTTCTTCTAAGGGATTCTTGCCCACAGTTCAGTTCAGTTGCTCAGTCGTGTCCGACTTTTTGCAACCCTGTGAACTGCAGCACACCAGGCCTCCCTGTCCAACACCAGCTCCCAGAGTTTACCCAAACTCATGTCCATTGAGTCGGTGATGCCATCCAACCATCTCATCCTCTGTCGTCCTTTTCTCCTCCTGCCTTCAATCTTTCCCAACATCAGGGTCTTTTCAAATGAATCAGCTCTTTGCATCAGGTGGCCAAAATACTGGAGTTTCAGCTTCAACATCAGGCCTTCCAATGAACAACCAGGACTGATTTCCTTTAGGATGGACTGGTTGGATCTCCTTGCAGTCCAAGGACTCTCAAGAGTCTTCTCCAACACCACAGTTCAAAAGCATCAATTCTTCAGCGTTCAGCTTTCTTCATAGTCCAACTCTCACATCCATACATGACCACTGGAAAAACCATAGCCAAGACTAGACGGACTTTTGCGGACAAAGGGATGTCTCTGCTTTTTAACATGCTGTCTAGATTGGTCAGAACTTTCCTTCCAAGGAGTAAGCATATTTTAATTTCCTGGCTGCAATCAGCATCTGCAGTGATTTTTGAGCCCCCCAAAATAAAGTCAGCCACTGTTTCCCCATCTATTTGCCATGAAGTGATGGGACCAGATGCCATGATCTTTGTTTTCTGAATGTTGAGCTTCAAGCCAATCTTTTCACTCTCCTCCTTCACTTTCATCAAGACGTTCCTTAGTTCTTCTTCACTTTCTGTCATAGGGGTGGTGTCATCTGCATATCTGAGGTTACTGATATTTCTCCCTGCAATCTTGATGCCAGTTTGTACTTCATCCATCCCGACATTTCACATGATGTGCAGGGTGACAATATACAGCCTTGACATACTCCTTGTCTTATTTGGAACCAGTCTGTTGTTCCATGCCCAGTTCTAACTGTTGCTTCCTGACCTGCATACAGGTTTCTTGACCAGAGTAGTTGATATAATGGTCATGTGAATTAAATTCATCCATTCTAATCCATTTTAGTTCACTGATTCTTAAAATGTTGATGTTCACTCTTGTCTTCTCCTGTTTGACTACTTCCAGTTTACCTGGATTCACGGACCTTCCAGGTTCCTATGCAATATTGTTCTTTATAGCATCAGATTTTACTTCCATCACCAGTCATATCCACAACTGGGCATTGTTTTTACTTTGGCTCAGCCTCTTCATTCTTTCAGGAGCTATTTTTCTACTCTTTACCAGTAGCATATTGGGCGCTTACTTATCTGGGGAGTTCATCTCTCAGTGTCCTATCTTTTTGCCTTTTCATACTGTTCATGGGATTCTCAAGGCAAGAATACTGATATTTCATATTTGCCATTAAGAAATTGAATAGGGGAAATAGCCACAAAAGTAAATTAATGAATTCAACAAATTTTACAACAAAGGTCCTGTGTGACCACAAAGAGGGAGTTTTCAATTCTCTTTTAATGTGTTAGGAAAACATTCATAGAGAAGCATGTCATAAGGATGGAAATCTCCCTACCACCTTTCAACTTCCAAGAGGTGGATGCTGTTGGGCAGAGCCAGGGGAGAGCATCATGGTGAAGAGTAGCATTGGGAGGACAAGTCAAGCTATGAGGGTGCCTGAACCACACAATCCATGGGCTCATTGCCAGGCCAAAGATACAAGGTAGTGATTGCTGCTGCTGCTGCTGCTAAGTCACTTCAGTCGTGTCCGACTCCGTGTGACCCCACAGATGGAAGCCCACCAGGCTCCCCCATCCCTGGGATTCTCCAGGCAAGAACACTGGAGTGGGTTGCCATTTCCTTCTCCAATGTGTGAAAGTGAAAAGTGAAAGTGAATTCGCTCAGTCGTGTCCGACCCTTAGCGACCCCACGGACTGCAGCCCACCAGGCTCCTCCATCCATGGGATTCTCCAAGCAAGAGTACTGGAGTGGCTTGCCATTGCCTTCTCCCAAGATAGTGATTAAGAGGAATCAAAGTCACAGCCAGGAATGCAGAAGTATGGTCAAGTCAAAGACAGGGCCATGCCCTCTCTGGAAATGATAGTTGGAGGTCCAGTTTAGAGAAACAAGAGGAGGTTTGTGGTCCAGATGTAGATGCAGATTCAGGCTTGTTAATCAATGAGCCCCTTTGGCTGTGCCAAGCACAATCCTTGGAATGGTGTGAAATTATTTCAAGAAGCCATGCCAAGTTGAACAGATGCTGCCTAATTTGCCATCTCAGAAGTCTGGTTTTTTGGCTGTTATTCCTCTTTATTCTAGTTCATGTAGGTGCTATCATCCTAAGCATAATTTTTGCTAACAGGTCCTGAAATGTTAAAAATCCTGCTTTTAAAAGTCTCATTTCTATTGGGCCACATTCAGGTAGTAAAACACATGATTTATGTATATTCTGTGAAAGATGTCCAATAGAAATTGTGTTTAATGTGTTAGATATGAAATTACAGTATCCTATTTAAGGCTACATGAGAGATTCCAGGAGAAGAGGACCAAAATGTGATGATTCAGTGTGGAGAGTGGCCCCAAAGAAAGAGTTGCTTGATGTTCCAGCTACTGAATTCTGAAGCCAGATTTAAATGGTACAAACATGTCCAGTACTGATGCTGCTGCTGCTGCTGCTAAGTCACTTCAGTCGTGTCCGACTCTGTGTGACCCCATAGACGGAAGCCCACCAGGCTCCCCCATCCCTGGGATTCTCCAGGCAAGAACACTGAAGTGGGTTGCCATTTCCTTCTCCAATGTGTGAAAGTGGAAAGTGAAAATTGAAAGTGAAGTCGCTCAGTCGTGTCCGACCCTTAGCGACCCCACGGACTGCAGCCTACCAGGCTCCTCCATCCATGGGATTTTCTAGGCAATAGTACTGGAGTGGCTTGCCATTGCCTTCTCCGATACTTATTACCAAATGCATACCAGACGGTGGCCCACTTGGCAAATAACAGACATAGTGTGACTTTCCTTCCTTTTGTTGTTGTTTAGTCACTTGGTCATGTCTAACTCCTCACAGCCCCATGGCCTGCATCATGCCAGGCTTCCCTGTCTTTTACTATCTCCCAGAGTTTGCTAAACTTGTGTCCAGTGAGCCAATGATGCCATCCAACCATCTCATCCTCTGTTGCCCCCTTCTCCTCCAGCCCTCAATCTTTCCCAGCATCAGCGTTTTTCCAGTGAGTCGGCTTTTAGCATCAAGTGGCCAAATTATTGGAGCTTCAGCTTCAGCATCAGTCCTTCCAATGATTACTGAGAGTTGATCTCCTGTAGGATTGACTGGTTTCGTCTCCTTGCTATCGAAGGGACATTCAAGAGTCTTCTCCAGCATCACATTTCAAAAGCATCAATTCTTCGACTTGCCTTCCTCCTTGAGTTATTAACTTGCTCTTTTAGAACTGACACCCAAAAAAGATGTCCTTTTCATTATAGGGGACTGGAATGCAAAAGTAGGAAGTCAAGAAACACCTGGAGTAACAGGCAAATTTGGCCTTGGAGTACAGAATGAAGCAGGGCAAAGGCTAATAGAGTTTTGGCAAGAGGACACACTGGTCATAGCAAACACCCTCTTTCAACAACACAAGAGAAAACTCTACACATGGACATCACCAGATGGTCAACACTGAAATCAGATTGATTATATTCTTTGCACCCAAAGATGGAAAAGCTCTATACAGTCAGCAAAAACAAGACCAGGCGCTGACTGTGGTTCAGATGATGAATTCCTTATTGCCAAATTCAGACTTAAATTGAAGAAAGTAGGGAAGACCACTAGACCATTCAGATATGACCTACATCAAATCCCTTATGATTATACAGTGGAAGTGACAAATAGATTCAGGGGATTAGATCTGATAGACAGAGTGCCTGATGAACTATGGATGGAGGTTTGTGACATTGTACACGAGACAGGATCTTTTCCATCCTCATGGAAAAGAAATGCAAAAAAGCAAAATGGCTGTCTGGGAAGGCCTTACAAATAGCTGTGAAAAGAAGAGAAGTGAAAAACAAAGGAGAAAAGGGAAGATATAAGCATCTGAATGCAGAGTTCCAAAGAATAGCAAGGAGAGACAAGAAAGTCTTCCTCAGTGATCAATGCAAAGAAATAGAGGAAAACAATAGAATGGGAAAGACTAGAGACGTCTTCAAGAAAATTAGAGATACCAAGGGAACATTTCATGCAAAGATGGGCTCGATAAAGGACAAAAATGGTATGGACCTAACAGAAGCAGAAGATATTAAGAAGAGGTGGCAAGAATACACAGAAGAACTGTACAAAAAAGAGCTTCACGATCCAGATAATTACGATGGTGTGATCACTCACCTAGAGTCAGACATCCTGGAATGTTCACCTAGAGTCAGACATCCTGGAATGTGAAGTCAAATGGGCCTAGAAAGCATCACTATGAACAAAGCTAATGGAGGTGATGGAATTCCAGTTGAGCTATTTCAAATCCTGAAAGATAATGCTGTGAAAGTGCTGCACTCAGTATGCCAGCAAATTTGGAAAACTCAGCAGTGGCCACAGGACTGGAAAAGGTCAGTTTTCATTCCAATCCCAAAGAAAGGCAACACCAAAAAATGCTCAAACTACCACACAATTGCACTCATCTCACACTCTAGTAAAGAAATGCTCAAAATTCTCCAAGCCAGACTTCAGCAATTTGTGAACCGTGAATTTCCAGATGTTCAAGCTGGGTTTAGAAAAGGCAGAGGAACCAGAGATCAAATTGCCAACATCCACTGGATCATCAAAAAAGCAAGAGCATCATAAAGCACCTATTTCTGCTTTATTGACTATGCCAAAGCCTTTGACTGTGTGGATCACAATAAACTGTGGAAAATTCTTCAAGAGATGGGAATCCTAGACCACCTGACCTGCCTCTTGAGAAACCTGTATGCAGGTCAGGAAGCAACAGTTAGAACTGGACATGGAACAACAGACTGGTTCCGAATAAGAAAAGGAGTAGGTCAAGGCTGTATATTGTCACCCTGCTTATTTAACTTATATGTAGAGTACATCATGAGGAATGCTGGGCTGGAAGAAGCACAAGCTGGAATCAAGATTGCTGCGAGAAATATCAATAACCTCAGATATGCAGATGACATCACCCTTATGGCAGAAAGTGAAGAGGAACTAAAAAGTGAAAGAGGAGAGTGAAAAAGTTGGCTTAAAGTTCAACATTCAGAAAGCTAAGGTCATGGCATCTGGTCCCATCACTTCATGGGAAATAGATGGGGAAACAGTGGAAACAGTGTCAGACTTTATTTTTGGGGGGCTCCAAAATCACTGCAGATGGTGATTGCAGCCATGAAATTAAAAGACGCTTGCTCCTTGGAAGGAAAGTTATGACCAACCCAGATAGCATACTAAAAAGCAGAGACATTACTTTGCAGCAAACGTCCATCTAGTCAAGGCTATGGTTTTTCCAGTGGTCATGTGTGGATATGAGAGTTGGACTGTGAAGAAAGCTGGGCACCGAAGAATTGATGCTTTTGAACTGTGGTGTTGGAGAAGACTCTTGAGAGTCCCTTGGACTGCAAGGAGCTCAAACCAGTCCATTCTAAAGGAGATCAGTCCTGGGTGTTCATTGGAAGGACCGATGCTAAAGCTGAAACTCCAATACTTTGGCCACCTCATGTGAAGAGTTGACTCATTAGAAAGGACCCTGATGCTGGGAGGGATTGGGTGCAGGAGGAGAAGGGGACGACAGAGAATGAGATGGCTGGATGGCATCACCAACTCGATGGACATGAGTTTGAGTGAACTCCTGGAGTTGGTGATGGACAGGGAGGCCTGGTGTGCTGTGATTCATGGGCTCGCAAAAAGTCGGACATGACTGAGCGACTCAACTGAACTGAACTGATGGATGGTAGTCATGTCCATCTTGTTTAAATCTGTCCAACTTGTTTAAATCTATATGATCGCAAAGTTGATGGGAATTCTGGTCAGATCAAAAATGATTTATCAGTCTCTACAGGAATGGGCAGCTTGCTGGCAGGCCAGTAGCACTTCTGTCATTTTGCCAAAGTTCACAACTGGGGAGAAATTATTAAACCTAGGCATGAAGCTCAGAAGTGTTTGAAAGTTTCCTGTAACGTTACCTTCTGCTTCAGAATTTGAGGCTGAATTCAAAGGTCAGTCTCTGAAAACCCAAGAACCATCCAAATCAGCATATCACTTTAAAATAATGCTACTAATAAAAGCCCCACACAGCTTTCTTATCATTAATTCAAAGAACACCTGTCTCTCTTCATATCTTAATAAATTACTTTTGCCCCTGGACAAATATATCCTCTGTCACTTTGCCAAGTCCTCACTTACATGCTGAGTACACATTAGTAGAAGAACACAGATGATGTTAGTTGCCACCATAAGAGAGTTCAGCCTTCCTGAATATGAGAAAATTAGTTTTTTTCATGGTTTGGACCTTCCCAGAATCCAGTCAGACGTAGTACAGAGCTACACTGAATCTAAGGTATTAAACTGAACAAGAAGTACCTTGCTCAAATACTAAGCATAGTCTTAAAATTCTATGTTCTCAACTTCCTATTCATAGTGGAAAAGTTTAGGACAGTGAGGCCAGCCCAACTTGTTTAAATCTGTATGACCTGACAGACAAAAGCCAATGGGGTTGGTGTTGGGGGATCGATGGAAGGACAGGGTGGTATTCAAAATAATTGAATGAGAATCCCAAACCAAAGAGGAGGATCTAATGAAATACAAGCAGGTACGTGAGGGGACCTTACGGGGAAATCTTAGGATAGGCTGTGGGCACTCATGTGTTTCCCTTTACTCTCTGTGGGGCAATACATAGGTGAGTCAGGTCCACTGAAATGGCTGTGCGGGATGTGTTTCCTTTTTCTTTTTTTTTTTAAGTGCTGTGGAGCTGGTTGGGTTTTACTTCCCCAACCAAGGATTGAACTCCTGGCCCTTAGCAGTAAAAGCACAGAGTCCTAACTTCTGGACCACCAGGGAATTCCTGATGTATTTCCTTTGATTCTCTCTGTTCATGTGGCTTTACATGGTCTGTTGTATTCATTCCATTTCAAAGGTGAAAGGCAAAATTTTGTGATTTCTGGCACCTACTCCTTTCCTAGTTATCCAAGCACTGGATCAGGCTTTGATTTTCTTGGGAGCCCCCTGCATCTTCTCAGTCTTGATTCAGTGGGGCTTGGTACTGGGGTATGAAGTAGAAGTGTGGAATTTCTGTGGAGGCAAGTGGGAGGAGGATGCTGGGATACAGATGACAGGCAGACTACTCCTGTTACCCAGGAGCGTTCCTAGCAGAGGTCCTCTGGTCTTTGGCAGAGGTGAGGGAATAATTAGGAATGGGAGGAGAGTCAGATGGAAGCTTTGAGTTTCTCTATGCCTCTCAGGCATGCAGGCCTTCTTGAACTGTAAGTATCACAGCTTGGTAGAGACTGGCTCCTAATTACTGCGGCAAGTCATATTCTGGGTGGAAAATTGTATCCAAATGTCATGGTAACTCAATCAGCCTTTAACTCCAGGAGTGCTGTCTCAGCAGCTGTAGAAATGGAGGAACTCTGAGCCCAAATGTGTTCTATTAGGTAAATGGTTCAAAGAAGCTGGGAAGTTGGGAAGACGGATGAAAGTTTTCAGATTTTTGAGTAGCATCCTACAAAATAAAAAGGTTGCTAGAGTCAGCGATGGTGTGGTTGGCTCTTCCACGGAGAAGGACAATTTCCTTGCTGATCAAAGATGCAGTAGGTGGAATATGTGAAGAAGGAAGACAGTTTGGAGGAGGGGACAGAGTCATTCTTTTTGAAGATACAAGGAGGAATGTCTTTGTATGGGGATGGGAGCAGTCTTAAATGGAGTTTGTTGCCAGTGCATCCTCACTTAGATTTAGAACTGGTAAAGCAGATCCCAGATTCTAATACCACCTTGGCCTTTTCCTTTTATGATTTTTAAAAACTGAAGTGTAGTTGATTTACAAAGTTATGTTAGTTTCTGGTATACAACAAAGTGATTCAGTTATATATATGTGTGTATATATATATATATGGTTTATGCTTTGTCACAGGATATTGAACATGGTTCTCTTTGCTATACAGTAGGACCTTGTTGTTTACCCATTCTCTACGTAATAGTTTGCATCTGCAAATCCCAAACTCCCAGTCTCTCTCTCCTCCACTCCCCTCCCCCTTGGCAACCACAAGTCTGTTCTCTATGCTTGGGAGTCTGTTTCTGTTTCATAGATGTTCATTTGTATCATATTTTAGATTCCACATATAAATGAAAATGATATCCCAGGGTATTTGTCTTTCTCTCTCTGACTTACTTCACTTAGTTTGATAATCTCTAGGTCTATCCATGTTACTGCAAATGACATATTTCATTCTTTTTTAAGGCCGAGGAGTATTCCATTGTATCTATGTACCACATCTTTATCCATTTATCTGTCCATGGACATTTAGGTTGTTTCCATGAATTGATTATTGTGAATTGTGCTACTATGAACACAGAGGTACACGTATCCTTTTTAATTACACTTTTGTTTGGATATACAACTTGGCCTACTCCTAACTCCCCAAATCTTTGGCCATTATGTTAAGACTTTAAATGGAGTCATTCAGGGTAATTTCTGGGTGAGACACTTTCAGGCTGTGAAACAGAACTTCTCATCCTACTAGATTAGAGGCCTTTGAGGTCCTTGACCCCTGGGGCTCCTCTGCATAGTTCTGGAGCTCCAATAATAGCTACTGCATCTTCTTGGTCAGCTAAAACCTGGGGCTGGATGGTCAAAGATTTCTCACACCAACAATTTCCCAAGGCCTGCTGACATCCCGTTATAATCTTTTGTAGATAGAATTCTCTGCCTGGTGGGTCCAGAACTGGGCAAGGAAAAGCCAGGGGTTCCACTTCAGGCTCTCAGGCACCTATTTCCTGATCTGGCCCTACATGTGTTCTATTGTCAAAGAATACTCAGATCGGGGAGTTTTGTAATGCCAGGATTGATGAAGAACTGAAACTGCCTTCTATATACTATGGTACTCAAGCATAGAGAATCATCAGAATCACCTGAAGGAGTCCTTAAATGATAGAATCCCAAATTTCTAGAGCTCGTTTAATAGAAACAAAAACTAGCCTTCATCAAGGGGTTCTTTTTATTAGCCAGGTTTAGGAAACTGTATGCAATATCTTTTAGATTGAGAATATTGAACCGTCTTGTAATTCAGCAAATTGTTGTTCTTGCTTCTGTGGTCAAGACCACTGGTGTCCTGGGTGCCCAGCTTCAGGTCAGGACCACCAGAAGAGCAGAGATAAGAAGGTAATTAAGTTGAAGCTGCTGTCATGTTTTAATTACACTGTTTCTTTGTCTCCTTGATATCATGGAGGCCCTTGTTTTCTGGAGTGCACCCTGGTGCTGAGAACTTTCCTTGGGATCCATCACAGTACATTTGTGATAGCCAAATACGTTGGAGACCTCTTCAAATTCCTGGTCTGATGCTGTTCCCTAGTTGGCATTAGGAGCCTGATGTTCCAAGACTCCATCCTGGATATGGAGGTCATATCCTCAGTTTCATAAGAATGAAATCCTCAGTTTCATAAGAATATATCAAGGCTTTCCTGGGAGCTCAGTGGTAAAGAATCCTCCTGCCAATGCAGGAGACACAGGTTTGATCCCTGATCCAGGAAAATCTGACATGCTGCTGAGCATCTAAGCCCAATGCACCACAACTATTGAGCCTGTGCTCTAGAGCCCAGGAACCTCAACTATTAAGCCCATGTGACACAACTACTGAATCCTGCCTGCCTAGAGACTGTGCTCTGCAACAAGAGAAGCTACTGCAATGAGAAACTTGCACACCACAACCAGAAAAAAGCCCATGCAGCAACAAAGAGCCAGCATAGCCATAAATAAGTAAAATAAAGAATATATTGTAATTTAAACCTGAGATTAGAATACAACAATGTACAGGAAACCTCTACCCAATTTCCTTCCTTTCTAGTAACAAAACATACAAGGTCAATAAGTAGGGAGATTTTAAAAAGTGAATAATGAATCAGTCAAGGCAGAGGAAGTGATCATGATGATGGAGATGTTGGTGATGGTGCTGATGTTGGTGATGGGGAGATGGCAGTCATCTTGGTGACCCTGGTGATAGACATGATGTAGGAATAGTGGTTGCTGCTGCTGCTGCTGCTAACTCACTTCAGTCGTGTCCGACTCTGTGTGACCCCATAGACGGAAGCCCACCAGGCTCCCCTGTCCCTGGGATTCTCCAGGCAAGGAATAGTGCTTACAATCTAGTAAATGTCTGAGATGGCAACTGTTGCTTGGGGCTAACTTTTATTTGATCATTTTCATATGATAAGTGCTGGTGAGTCAGCTACTTTTAAAAGGCTAGGAACAGTGAACAATACATAAATCAAAGTTTAATAAATTAAATATTTCCAGTATGACTCATTATAAATTTCAGAAGCACTAAATCTTTATTTCTGAATGACCTTTCATTGTCAGTGATGGAATAGTTTAGCGTTTAGCCTTAAGTGACCCCGCCCTATTCACCTCCATAACATATAGTTACTTTGTAAAGAAACTGCTAAATGATTCTTGGAACTCATATTTGAAGAATCATTTTGTAATGAGTAGTTGGCATATGTATAATTTATTAAATATTTTTGTTTCCCATCAGATAAAAAATTTTACACTGAAAATTCTAAGAGAAATATGCTGTACCATCCCTAAGGCTACATAGCTCATGAGGAATAATATTAAAAAGACCTAAAAGACAAATTATCTGTGTATTCCATTTTCTTCCTTTTTGGGAGAGATGATTCAGTTAGGAATTTTTAAAAAATAGCAAAAATGTGATAATGATATTCCAGACATTAAAATGACTAAAATAACACTTTGTAGCAATATGAAAAATTTTTCTCTGACGTTTAAAAATGCTGAAGATAGGATATTAGAAAAAACAGAATGTTTATCTAAGAGAATTTCACTTAAAATAAAAATATATTTCACCACAAACTTTC
Organism: Moschus berezovskii; assembly: GCF_049115385.1. NCBI lineage: Eukaryota > Metazoa > Chordata > Mammalia > Artiodactyla > Moschidae > Moschus > Moschus berezovskii. Next base: position 162,654,802 of record NC_142460.1, read on the forward strand.
TAATATAAATCTCAATAAGATAAAGCAATTCAACTAACCTATGAACAACTTTAGTCCAATAACTAAAATTATTTTAATTTTCTTATGCTCCTTTTTAGTAGTTTTTGTCATTATCATCATCAACCTGCTATTTTTGTTGAGCAACATTGTATGCTTGACACCATGCTGGACATTTTACATATATGATCCCTTTGAACGCTCAAAGCAGTAGTAGGTGGTATCTGTGATTGTTTCCATTATCAGATGAGGAAACTGAGACTCAAGGACTTTTAAGCAACCTACCCAAAGACACATGGCTTGTAAGTGAAGACAGGAATGATTCTGAAAAAGGTCAAGATTAAGCTCTTAACTACTATGAGATGCTTATCCACAAGCATGCATAATTCTTATAGAGCATTTGAATTCAATTTTTTTTTCACTTAACATTATATCGCAAACATCTGCTCTATTTGCTGGTCTTATACCCCCAGGACTCATAGGCTGGGATCCTCTCTGGGGTGCACTGCCCTCTAATGGAATTCAGTTCACAGAGTACTGTTGTCCCCCTCCCCAGCCCCTGGGATAAAGAAGGGTTTTCTACTAAATTACTGTCTCTTGTTGCTGTTATTATCTCAAATATGGTGAAATGTTAAAAGGTCTTTTTTCTAGCTCCTTTAATGTAGAGAAAGATGATTATGTCCAGTTTTCTGGGTTGAGGGGTTGGAAAATAAAGTGAACCCCAAAGAAGTTCTGAAATGCCCTTCAGGGAATGAAGTAAATACTAGTTGTTCTTGGTGTTGAAAGCTATATGACTGCTCTGTTCCCTGAAGTAATCGGATATTTCAAGCATCTCCCTTCAAATTACATGGAAAGGCTTGAGAATGTGTCAAACTGTGTTAAGACCAGCACTGGAGGACAAAGTAAGACTTTACTGGGATCCAGTAAAATAAAAAAATTGGAAATATATTTAAAACACAGGAAATTCAAACAGGTCAGGAGTTGTTTTCCTCTGAGCTCACATAACTTTCTCAGTTTTCATATTTTTCTAAAGAATCTTTCAGTTTGATATTGCTAAAAATCCTCATTGGAATTAAATGAATAATTAGATGGCCTTGGTTTAATTAGAAAGGACTTGGGTTAATACCGCATTGTTTTGTAGACTCAGACACAAACTTGTGTGGTTGTCAAGGGGGAAGGTCAGTGGGGGATGGGTGGAATGGGAGTTTGAGATTAGCAGATGCAAACTGTTACATACAGAATGGATAAACAGCAAGGTCTTACTGTACAGCATTGGGAATCATAGTCAACATCCTATGACAAGCCATAATGGAAAAGAATATGAAAAATAATGCATGTATGTGTATAACTGAATCAATCTGCTAAACAGCAGAAATTAACACAACATTGTAAATCAACTATATGTTGATAAAAAAATATTGCGTTGTTTTGGCCAAAGTGACAGGAATGGGCTCTTATTTTTCTTTGTAGTGAATTAGGCCATTATTTCTGCTACTGTTCATCAAAAAAAAGAAGCCCTGAGCAAAATTGCTGATGCTATCACACGGAAAAGGGCTGACTGGTGAGTTGTAATTGCTTTGTGTGCAGTCTGTGGGGCACACTATAGAGAGGAGGGGGGAAACCTGCCAGTTTTATCTTTATTAGCAAGCTGGCTCTTAAATATTAGATGTCTTTTATGCTTAGTGAAGACCAATATGAAAAAGGAGAAGCAGCAAAGACAGGCTTAGAGGTATTTAATAAAAAAGAGTTTTCCAAGGATTCTTACGGAAATCATATTTCTTCATGGCCTCCACTAAAATTATTTCCTCTGAGCTTAGATTTCAGGACAGGTATTGTAAAAAACTTAATAAAAAACAATTTTAAAGACAAATACTTCTCCAACTAACATATAGATAAATTACACAAAGGGTAAAAAAATGTCCATGACAAAAACACTCTTTAAGGATAGAAATGTACATGAGAGGCATGGAATATGCATTTAGTAGATTCATTTTGTTCATTGAGAGTCTTCTTTCCCAGCTTTTTTTTTTAATTGAAGGATAATTGCTTTACAGAATTTTGTTGTTTTCTGTCAAACCTCAACATGAATCAGCCATCAGTTCAGTTCAGTTCAGTCGCTCAGTCGTGTCCGACTCTTTGCGACCCCATGAATCACAGCACACCAGGCCTCCCTGTCTATCACCAACTCCCGAAGTTCACTCAAACTCATGTGCATTGAGTCGGTGATGCCATCCAGCCATCTCATCCTCTGTCGTCCCCTTCTCCTCCCGCCCCCAATCCTTCCCAGCATCAGAGTCCTTTCCAGTGAGTCAACTCATTGCATGAGGTGGCCAAAGTATTGGAGTTTCAACTTTAGCATCAGTCCTTCCAATGAACACCCAGGACTGATCTCTTTTAGAATGGACTGGTTGGATCTCCTTGCAGTCCAAGGGACTCTCAAAAGTCTTCTCCAGCACCACAGTTCAAAAGCATCAATTCTTCAGCGATCAGCTTTCTTCACAGACCAACTCTCACATCCATACATGACCACTGGAAAAACCATAGCCTTGACTAGACGGACCTTGGTTGGCAAAGTAATGTCTCTGCTTTTTAATATGCTATCTAGGTTGGTCATAACTTTCCTTCCAAGGAGTAAGCGTCTTTTAATTTCATGGCTGCAATCAGCATCCGCAGTGATTTTGGAGCCCAGAAAAATAAAGTCTGACACTGTTTCCACTGTTTTCCCATCTATTTCCCATGAAGTGATGGGACCAGATGCCATGATCTTCGTTTTCTGAATGTTGAGCTTCAAGCCAACCTTTTCACTCTCCTCTTTCACTTTCATCAAGAGGCTTTTGAGTTCCTCTTCACTTTCTGCCATAAGGGTGGTGTCATCTGTATATCTGAGGTTATTGATATTTCTCCCAGCAATCTTGATTCCAGCTTGTGCTTCTTCCAGCCCAGCGTTCCTCATGATGTACTCTGCATATAAGTTAAATAAGCAAGGTGACAATATACAGCCTTGACGTACTCCTTTTCCTATTTGGAACCAGTCTATTGTTCCATGTCCAGTTCTAACTGTTGCTTCCTGACCTGCATACAGGTTTCTCAAGAGGCAGGTCAGGTGGTCTGGTATTCCCGTCTCTTTCAGAATTTTCCACAGTTTATTGTGATCCACACAGTCAAAGCTTTGGCATAGTCAATAAAGGAGAAATAGATGTTTTTCTGGAACTCTCTTGTTTTTTCCACGATCCAGCAGATGTTGGCAATTTGATATCTGCTTAATTGGTGTCTTTTGTGTTTCCATATGAATTGTGAAATTTTTTGTTCTAGTTCTATGAAAAATGCCATTGGTAATTTGATAGGGATAACATTGACTCTGTAGATTGTATTTGGTAGTATAGTAATTTTCATAATATTGGCTCTTCCCACCTAGGAACATTGAATATCTCTCCATCTTCGCTTATGTCATCTTTGATTTCTTTCATCAGTGTCTTATAATTTTCTGTGTATGGTTCTTTTGTCTCCTTAGGTAAGTTTATTCTTAGATATTTAATTCCTTTTGTTGCAGTGGTGAATGGGATTGATTCCTTAATTTCTCTTTCTGATTTTTCATTGTTAGTATATAGAAATGCAAGTGATGTCTGTGTATTGATTTTGTATCCTGCAACTTTGCTAAATTCACTGATTAGCTCTAGTAATTTTCTGATATCTTTATCTGTATCTTTAGGGTTTTCTATGTATAGTATCATGTCATCTGCAAACAGTGAGAGTTTTACTTCTTCTTTTCCAATCTGGATTCCTTTTCTTTCTTTTTCTTCTCTGATTGCTGTAACTAGGACTTCCAGAACTATGTTGAATAATTGTTGTGAAAGTGGACACCCTAATCTTGTTTCTGATCTTAGGGGGAATGCTTTCTGTTTCTCACCATTGAGAATAATGTTTGCTACAGGCGTATCATATATGCCCTTTTCTATGTTGAGATAGGTTCCTTCTATGCCCATTTTTTGAAGAGTTTTAATCATAAATGGGTGCTGAATTTTGTCAAAGGCTTTTTCTGCATCTATTGAGATTATCATATGGTTTTTATCTTTCAATTTGTTAATATGGTATATCACATTGATTGATTTGCATATATTAAAGAATCCTTGCATTCCTGGAATAAGCCCAACTTGATCATGGTGTATGAGCTTTCTGATGTGTTGCTGAATTCTGTTTGCTAAAATTTTGTTGAGGATTTCTGCATCTGTGTCCATCAGTGATATTGGCCTGTAGCTTTCTTTTTTTTGTTGTCTTTTTCTGGTTTTGGTATCAGAGTGATGGTGGCCTCATAGAATCAGTTTGGAAGTGTTCCTTCCACTGCAAATTTTTGAAAGAGTTTTAGAAGGATAGGCATTTGCTGTTGTCTAAATGTTTGCTAGAATTCTCCTGTGAAGCCATCTGATCCTGAGCTTTTGTTTTGGGGGAGATTTTTGATCACAGCTTCAATTTCAGTGCTTGTAATTGGGTTGTTCATAATTTCTATTTCTTCCTGGTTCAGTCTTGGAAGATTGAACTTTTCTAAGAAACTGTCCATTTCTTCCAGGTTATCCATTTTATTGCCATATAGTTGATCATAATAGTCATTTATAATCCTTTGTATTTCTGCATTGTCTATTGTAACCTCTCCTTTTTCATTTCTAACTTGGTTTATTTGATTCTTCTTTTTTTCTTGATGAGTGTGGCTAAAGGTTTGTCAATTTTGTTTATCTTCTCAAAGAATCAGCTTTAATTTTATTATTCTTTACTATTGTTTCTTTCATTTCTTTTTCATTTATTTCTGCTTGGATATTTATTATTTCTTTCCTTCTACTAATTTTGGAGTTTTTGGTTCTTCTTTTTCCAGTTGTTTCAGGTGTAAAGTTAGGTTGTCTATGCGATATTTTTCTTGTTTCTTGAGGTAGGATTGTATTACTATAAACTTCCCTCTTAGGACTGCTTTTGCTGCATCCAATAGGTTTTGCGTTGTCATGCTTTCATTGTCATTTGTTTCTAGAAAGTTTTTTATTTCTCTTTTGATTTCTTCAGTAACCTGATGGTTATTTAGAAATGTGTTGTTTAATCTCCACGTGTTTGTGTTTCTTACAGGTTTTTTTCGTGTAATTGATATCTAGTCTCATAGCATTGTTATCAGAGAATATGCTTGATATGATTTCAATTTTTTAAAATTTAATGAGGTTTGACTTGTGACCCAAGATGTGGCCTATCCTGCAGAATGTTCCATGAGAAGACGGCACTTGAGAAGAAGGTGTATTCTTCTGCATTTGGATGGAATGTCCTGAAGATATCAATGAGATCCATCTCATCTAATGTATCATTTAAGACTTATGTTTCCTTATTAATTTTCTATTTTGATGATCTGTCCTTTGGTGTGAGTGGGGTGTTAAAGTCTCCTACTATTATTGTGTTACTGTCCATTTCTCCTTTTATGTTTGTTAGTGTTTGTCTTATGTATTGAAGCCCTCTTACGTTGGGTGCATAGATATTTACAATTGTTATGTCTTCCTCTTGGACTGATCCCTTGATCATTATGTGGTGTCCTTCCTTATCTCTTGTAATCTTTAAGGTTTATTTTGTCTGATATGAGGATTGCTACTCCAGCTTTCTTTTGTTTCCCATTTGTTTGGAATATATTTTTCCATCCACTTACTTTCAGTCTATATGTGTCTTTAGGTCTAAAGTGGGTTTCTTGTAGACATCCTATATATGGGTTTTGTTTTTGCATCCATTCAGCCAGTCTGTGTCTTTTGGTTGGAGCATTGAATCCATTTACAATTAAAGTAATTACTGATACATATGTTCCTATTGCCATTTTGTTAATTGTTTGGTGTTGATTTTGTAAGATCTTTTTTATTCTCTTGTATTTTTGACTATTTAAATGCGTTTAACATTTGTTGTAAAGCTGGTTTGGTGGTACTGAATTCTCTTAACTTTTGGTTGTCTGGAAAGCTTTTTATTTCCCCATCAATTTTGAATGAGATCTTTGCCAAGTACAGTAATCTTGGCTGTAGATTTTTCCCTTTCAATACTTTACATATATCCTGCCATTCCCTGCTGGCCTGCGGAGTTTCTGCTGAAATATCAGCTGTTAAGCAATGGAGTTTCCCTTGTATGCCCTTGCTGCTTTTAATATTCTTTCTTTGTGTTTAGTCTTTGTTAGCTTGATTAGTACGTGTCTTGGTATTTTCTCCTTGGGTTTATCCTGTATGGGACTCTTTGTGCCTCTTGGACTTGATTGACTATTTTCTTTTCTTGGGGAACTTTTCAACTATAATCTCTTCAAAAAGTTTACCTCATACCCTTTATTTTTCTCTTCTTCTTCTGGGACTCCTATTATTCAAATGTTAGTGTGTTTGATATTACCCCAGAGGTCTTTGAGACTATATTCAGTTCTTTTCCTTCTTTTTACTTTATTCTGCTCTTCAGAAGTTATTTCCACCATTTTATCTTCCAGCTCACTGATTCATTCTTCTGCTTCAGATATTCTGCTATTGATTCCTTCTAGAGTATTTTTAATTTCAGTAATTGTGTTGTTTCTCTCTGCATGTTTATTTAATTCTTCTAGATCTTTGTTAATTGATTCTTGCATTTTCTCCATTTTGCTTTCAAGGTTTTTGATCATCTTTACTATCATTATTCTGAATTCTTTTTCAGGTAGTTTGCTTATTTCCTCTTCATTTATTTGGAGTTCTGTGTTTCTAGTTTACTCCTTCAATTGTGTACTATTTATCTGCCTTTTCATTATTTTTTTTAACTTACTGTGTTTGGGGTCTCCTTTTCCCAGGCTGCAAGGTTGAATTATTTCTTCCTTTTGGTTTCTGCCCTCTAATGTTGGTCCACTGGTTTATGTAAGCTTCTTAAAGGGTGAGATTTGTGCTGAGTTTTTGTTTGTTTTTCCTCTGATGGGCAAGGCTGACTGAGGGGGTAATCCTGTCTGCTGATGATTGGATTTGTATTTTTGTTTTGTTTGCTGTTTAGATGAGGCATCTTGCACAGGGTAATACTGATGGTTGGGTGATGCTGGGTCTTGTATTCTAGTGGTTTCCTTTGTGGGAGTTCTCATTATTTGATACTCACTAGGGTTAGTTCTCTGGTAATCTAGGGTCTTGGAGTCAGTTCTCCCAATCCAGGACTTGATCTCTGGTCAGGAACGAAGATTCCACAAGTGGTTTGTTATGGCATTAAGTGAGATTAAAACAAATATCCAAAAATGAGAAACCAAAGATGAACCCCAGACAAATGGCAGTTACAAAACCAGGCAAATAATAATTAAAATAATGGAATATACAAATATACATATACACCCATGAGCAAACTCAGAACAGTCCAACTAAAATAATGTACAATAGATTGACCTAGTGAACAAAGGAAATCAAAAATTACATTTACCAGTCAAGAACCAAACTAACTAAAGCACAAACTGGAAAACAAAACTAAAGCAAGGTGCCAAGTAGGGAATGCTGCTACTGCTGCTAAGTCACTTCAGTCATGTCTGACTCTGTGTGACCCCATAGATGGAAGCCCACCAGGCTCCCCCATCCCTGGGATTCGCCAGGCAAGAACACTGGAGTGGGTTGCCATTTCCTTCTCCAACGTGTGAAAGTGAAAAGTGAAAGTGAAGTCGCTCAGTCGTGTCCGACCCTTAGCGACCCCATGGACTGCAGCCTACCAGGCTCCTCCATCCATGGGATTTTCTAGGCAAGAGTACTGGAGTGGCAAAGCAATGAAAATAAAACTAACAAATATGTTAAGAGGAAAGAAAAGGAAGAATAGCTATGCAAAATTAAATAGAGGTAGATAAAGAAGATTTATATACACTGAAGATTAAGTGCAAGGGGAAAAGAACAGTAGGAAAGGCAAACAAAGGAATAAATGTAGAAAAAATATAATAGGTTTTAAAAAATTAAAAGTTAAAATTATAAAAAAGAGAAAAGATTTAAAAAAAAAAAAAAAAGAAGAAAGAAAAAAGGGGAAAAAAAGGAAAAATCCACAGAACTGCAAGTGCCCAATGTAGAAGCAGAGGTTTATAAAAACAATAAAAAGTGTGATGAATATGCACATATACATATATACCGATAAGCAAAATCAAAACAGACCAACAAAAATAAAGTACTATAGATTGACCTGGCAAACAAAAGGAACCAAAAATTATGTCTAAGTTCAGTTCAGTTGCCACCCTACGGATTGCAGCATGCCAGGCCTCCCTGTCCATCACCAACTCCTGGAGTTCACTCAAACTCATGTCCATCGAGTCGGTGATGCCATCCAGCCATCTCATTCTCTGTCGTCCCCTTCTCCTCCCGCCCCCAATCCTTCCCAGCATCAGAGTCTTTTCCAATGAGTCAACTCGTCACATGAGGTGGCCAAGTATTGGAGTTTCAGCTTTAGCATCAGTCCTTCCAATGAACACCCAGGATTGATCTCCTTTAGAATGGACTGGTTGGATCTCCTTGCAGTCCAAGGGACTCTCAAGAGTCTTATCCAACACCACAATTCAAAAGCATCAATTCTTCGGCGATCAGCTTTCTTCAGAGTCCAACTCTCACATCCATACATAACCATTGGAAAAACCATAGCCTTGACTAGACGGACCTTGGTTGGCAAAGTAATGTCTCTGCTTTTTAATATGCTATCTAGGTTGGTCATAACTTTCCTTCCAAGGAGTAAGCGTCTTTTAATTTCATGGCTGCAATCAGCATCCGCAGTGATTTTGGAGCCCAGAAAAATAAAGTCTGACACTGTTTCCACTGTTTTCCCATCTATTTCCCATGAAGTGATGGGACCAGATGCCATGATCTTCGTTTTCTGAATGTTGAGCTTCAAGCCAACCTTTTCACTCTCCTCTTTCACTTTCATCAAGAGGCTTTTGAGTTCCTCTTCACTTTCTGCCATAAGGGTGGTGTCATCTGCATATCTGAGGTTATTGATATTTCTCCCGGCAGTCTTGATTCCAGCTTGTGCTTCTTCCAGCCCAGCGTTCCTCATGATGTACTCTGCATATAAGTTAAATAAGCAGGGTGACAATATACAGCCTTGACGTACTCCTTTTCATATTTGGAACCAGTGTATTGTTCCATGTCCAGTTCTAACTGTTGCTTCCTGACCTGCATACAGGTTTCTCAAGAGGCAGGTCAGCTGGTCTGGTATTCCCATCTCTTTCAGAATGTTCCACAGTTTATAGTGATCCACACAGTCAAAGGTTTTGGAATAGTCAATGAAGCAGAAATAGATGTTTTTCTGGAACTCTCTTGTTTTCTCCATGATCCAGCGGATGTTGGCAATTTGATCTCTGGTGCCTTTTCTAAAACCAGCTTGAACATCTGGAAGTTCACAATTCACATATTGCTGAAGCCTAGTTTGGAGAATTTTGAGCATGACTTTACTAGCGTGTGAGATGAGTGCAACTGTGTGGTAGTTTGAGCATTCTTTGGCATTGCCTTTCTTTGGGATTGGAATGAAGACTGACCTTTTCCAGTCCTGTGGCCATTGCTGAGTTTTCCAAATTTGCTGGCATATTGAGTGCAGCACTTTCATAGCATCATCTTTCAGGATTTGAAATAGCTCAATTGGAATTCTATCACCTCCACTAGCTTTGTTCGTAGTGATGCTCTCTAAGGCCCACTTGACTTCACATTCCAAGATGTCTGGTTCCAGGTGAGTGATCACACCATCGTGGTTATCTTCGTCATGAAGATCTTTTTTGTACAGTTCTTCTGTGTATTCTTGCTACCTCTTCTTAATATCTTCTGCTTCTGTTAGGTCCATACCATTTCTGTCCTTTATCGAGCCCATCTTTGCATGTAATGTTCCCTTGATATCTTTAATTTTCTTGAAAAGATCTCTTGTTTTTCCTATTCTGTTGTTTTCCTCTATTTCTTTGCATTGATCACTGAGGAAGGCTTTCTTATCTCTCCTTGCTATTCTTTGGAACTTTGCATTCAGATGCTTATATCTTTCCTTTTCTCCTTTGCTTTTCACTTCTCTTCTTTTCACAGCTATTTGTAAGGCCTCCTCAGACAGCCATTTTGCTTTTTTGCATTTCTTTTCCATGGGGATGGTCTTGGTCCCTGTCTCCTGTACAATGTCACGAACCTCTGTCCAGAGTTCATCAGGTACTCTATCTATCAGATCTAGACCCTTAAATCTATTTCTTACTTCCACTGTATAATCATAGATTTCATATTGCCAATAAAATTGACAACTACAACAGAGGGGGAAAAATCCAATAGCATCTACAGGACAAGTCAAAACATAAGAATAATAAATGTTTTTCTTGAGTCACTGCTGTCAGAGTACTTTCCCTTGCTGGGAGTCACAGTCCACTTCACCTCCCTAGGATGCCATCTAATGCTGTGCTTATATCTGGACCTGCTGTGAGGGCAGCTCAGATTCTGATCTATTCCTTCTCCTCTGTGTTCTTATCTCCAATGTCCACAGCTATCAGAACTAGTGCATTTTCTTTTGTGGGGGCTGTCAATGACATTTTATATATTCCACAGACACAGAGTCTGCCTAGCTGATCGTGTGGATTTAATTTGCAACTTGTACAACTGGTGGGAGGGTTTTGGTCTTCTTCCTTAGTCACACTGCGCCTGGGTTTCAATTGTGGTTTTATTTCCACCTCTGGATATGGGCACTTAAAGGGGCACCCTGGGTGGGGTCATACTCTGTAGTTCAGTGCATTAGGTGTTTGATGGGCCAGCCTCTCTATTGTTTAGCTGCCAGAGGCTGGTGTGTAGGGGAAGAGAGGCTATGGGGATGGCTCCACCCCCACACGTGACTCAGCAGTATCGCCTTGCTTCCGTGGATGCCCAGCTTTCCTCCACAGGCATTTCCCACCATAATCTCCTCCCTCATAGCCCATCGATCTGTCTCTGCAGTCAACAACAGCCCTCGCCCTGTGATTGCTCCACAATCCCTAAACTCCAGCTCCCAGCCATTGTGCCATCTAGGGTACATATGGCTGCAGCAAGGATTGTCTGATCTCATTCCATTTAGGCTGCCACAGATCAGCTGTTTCCCTCTCAGCCTTAAATGTTTCTCCTTTGACTTAGATGCCCCAATGTGGGGATTGGACCCCTGCTTCAGTTCCCCCAACCCGTCGAAGACAGGTCCAGTCCTACTAACCCTCTAGTTTTCTCCCTAGTTCCTTCATCCTACCGAGTTTTGTGTGGGTCTTTATATTCCTTTCTGCTGGTGAGGTACTCCTGTCCACTCTCAACTGGTGTTCTCCATGCACTTCTGTGTCTGAAGGTGTATTCTTGATGTATCGTAGAGAAAGATGTATTCCACATCCACCTACTCCTCTGCCATCTCGTTCCTCTTCTTTCCCAGCTTTATTGAGACGTACCTGTCACATAACATTGTATAAGATGCACAACATGTTGATTTGCTGCACACATATTGCAAAATGGTTACTTCCACAGTGCTAGCTAATTCTTCCACCACCTTACATAAATTACAATTTCTTTATTTGGTACTTTAATGGTGGGAACATTTAAGATCTACTCTCTTAGCAATTTTCAGGTATATAATACAATATCACTAACTATAATCACCATACTATACATTAGGCCCCCTAAATATACTCATAACCAGAATTTTGTATACTTGATCAACACTTCCCTGTTGTCCCTGCATTTGAGATCCTGGTAACCACCACTCTATTCCCTTTCTTTTTTTTCGTAAGTTTGACTTTTCTGATTCATGTATAAGTGATATCATGCAGTATTTATCTTTCTCCGTCTGATACAGCACTATGTTCTCAAGGCCCATCAGTGTTATCACAAATGGTCGGATTTCCTTCTTCTTGTGACTGAACAATATTCCATTGTATATTTCTACCACATCATCTTTATCCATTCATCCCTTGATGGAAACTTGGGTTGTTTTTATATCTTGGCTGTTGTGAATAATGTTGCCATGAATTTGGGAGAGTAGATGTCTTTTTGAGATCCTAATTTCATTTCCTTTGGATATATACACATAAGTGGGATTGCTGGATCATATGGTAGTTTTTTGTTGTTGTTTTTGAGGAACCCCTATACTCCCTATACATAGAGAACACTGTGAAATGGAAAATCTCCTGCCATCTCAATAAAAAAAGATGTCACAGCTATCCGAGATTGCAGCCCTTTAATATGAATTTCTGAGCCATGCCAGCAAGCAGCAGCCATGAATTCCTGAGCCAGGCTGACAAGCAACGCCACTCCCTGCTCAAGGAACTTAAGGATGTCACAGTCATCAGCAATTAACAGCCCTCAGATGTGAGCCAGAAGGCCCTAAGGGAACTCAAAAAAGAGAAAAATTTATCTGTAAATATACTAGATGCTGGCCCCAGATAGCTGAGATGCATATGAAGGGAATGACTAAATAATCCCAGACTCTTGCATCTTCCCATACAAAGAAAAACACTAAATTTAACTTGATAACTGGTTTTCCTTACTTAACAACAATCTTTGATGTTCAGACTGCCTGCCTGCTTTGTTGAAGATTTGTGTATTGTTTGATTCCCCCTCCTGTCTCCTTGGAGCAGTCTCTCAGGGTAACTGAGATGCTCCCTCACAGGCTTGGAGTCCTAAACGTTCCCACCAAATAAAATAAGTCTAGACTTTCAGGTTGTGACTATATTTTTAGTCAACAACCCATATACATATTTCATACTACTTGCTCTTCTTATGGGCTTCCCTGGTGGCTCAGATGGTAAAGACTCTGCCTGTAATTCAGGAGACCCCTGAATATGATCCCTGGATCGGGAAGATCCCTAGAGGAGAGCATAGCAACCCACTCCAGTATTCTTGCATTGAGGATTCCATGGACAGAGGAGCCTGGTGGACTACAGGCATGGAGTCACAAAGAGTTGGACACCACTGAGCTCTTTTTATAATGGGAGCTCGACCTGCCTCCATTGAGAGGTGTATAGGCAAAGAAGGGAGGAGGTGTACGTCCCTTTCTCTTGAATCTAAGTGGACCTTTATAATTGTCTCACTCAACATAAGGTAGAAGATGTGACACTGTGTCACTCTGAGGATAGACTATAAAAGGCAATGCAGCTTCCCTCTGACTCTCTCCCTCTCTGGATGCCCACTCTGGGAACATATCCCCCATGTTATAAGGAAACCCAGGTCACATGCAGAGACTCTGTGAGGATTTGCAGGTGACAACCCCAGCTAGGCCTCCTCCATGGACAGCAACAACCTCCAGACATGTGAGTAAAAGAACCTTCAGATGATTTCAACCCCCAGAATTTAAGTCTTCAGCTGAGGCCCCAGACTGTAGAGCTGAGACAAGCTGTCCCCACCTGGATTCCAGATCCACAGAAACCATGAGAGACAGTAAATTCTTTTTATTTTAAACCACTATGTTCTGAGGTAATTTCTTACATAGCAATAGAAAACTAAAACAGGTTAAATTAGATCACTTCCATATATACACAAGGGTCTCATTCAAGAGAAAGGAGTCTCAATCTTTCTGAATTCTATTAAATACAAAGAAAACAAAACAACCACACCTATCCAATAACTACCAGATCCTTCCCTATACCAACATTTTTATTAATAGTTCACAAAAACATCATGGTATTGGTTTTACTATGTGGCAAGTACTGTCAAACTGAATCAATTAACATTTCTGGAAAAAAAAAAAACATTTCTGGGAAATTTTCATTTCTACAAGCAAACCACATTCAGCTGCTAGAAACACATGAACTAAAGGTCATGGGTTTACTTTTATTTTTCAAGCCACATGGGAATCCCCACCTGCTACAAGCGAGATCTATAAAGATCAGATTGTAATATAAAAGTCACCTCCATCATAATTGAAAACCTGAACAGTGATGTCCCCTGGAATTAAGTGACTTTAAAAGTTCTAGAGCAAGAAAATATATTCACTTTTTACAGTAATTTATCAGTTAAGGGAGCTATTTTGTCAAAAGAGCAGAAAATCCAACCAACATCGGCTTAAACAAATGTCTTTTTTTCTCATCTAATGAGAAATTTGGAGATTGGGGCTGTTGACATTGATTCAGAGGCTTGAGCATTATTAGGGCCAGAATTTCTGTGATTCTGTTTTTTTTTTTTTTTTTCTTCTTATGGTCTAAAGTTATGGTCACATTATAGCTGCTGGAGCTCTAGACAATCTGTGGATGGGGTCTGGAAGAAGGTCAAAGGAGAAAAGGTGGTGCCAGCAAATTTTTCCTTGCATGTCAGTGGGCGAAACACACCGAAGTCACTCCAAGTGTAAGGGAAACTGGATAAAAACAGTATTCAGCTTTCATATCCTCTATAGTAGAGGCACCAAGGGAAATAGCTAGAAGTTGAATGAACATGCAGTGTCTGAAATTAATATTGAAAATGGCACTTTTTTTTGGTAAAATATTCATGAAAACATTGACCAATAGAATGTATAGATATATCAGGCCTTCTTTTCACTCATGAATTCATCCTTCTGATTACAACCTATATGCATATACATCTCAGGTTCCAAAACTGCATGAATTTTTAATCAATTAGTGTGCACAATGTAGTCCTATTTTTGTGAAAAATAAACATGAACAAATAGGCATTCAAAATAATGTAGAAGATTTGTTGTTGTTGAGTCCCTAAGTTATGTCCAACTCTTTGTGACCCCATGAGCACACCAGGCTCCTCTGTCCATGGGGTTCTTCAGGCCATTTCCCTTTCCAAATACAGGAGAAGAGACACACACTAAAATATTGAGAGAATTATGCATCTTTCCCCTTTTATGCCACCTGAAGTGAAGAGCCAACTCATTGAAAAAGACCCTGATGCTGGGAAAGATTGAAGGCAGGAGGAGAAGGTGATGACAGAGAACTAGATGGTTGGATGACATCACTGACTCAATGGACATGAGTTTGAGCAAGCTCCGGGAGATGGTAAAGAACAGGGAAGCCTAGGGTGCTGCAGTCTATGGGGTTACAGAGTTGGACGTGATCGAGGAACAATAACCCCTTTTATACTGCTTCACTTTTTGTTTTACAATAAAACATATTAACTATGGAAACCCACTCCACTATTCTTGCTTGTATAATCCTCATGGACAGAGGAGCCAGGTGGGCTACAGTCCATAGGGTTGCAAAGAATTGAATATGGTGCTGGAGAAGGCTCTGAAGAGTCCCTTGGACTGCAAGGAGATCCAACCAGTCCATTCTAAAGGAGATCAATCCTGGGTGTTCATTGGAAGGACTGATGCTAAAGCTGAAACTCCAATACTTTGGCCACCTCATGCGAAAAGTTGACTTACTGGAAAAGACTCTGATGCTGGGAGGGATTGGGGGCAGGAGGAGAAGGGGATGACAGAGAATGAGGTGGCTGGATGGCATCACCGACTCGGTGGACATGAGTCTGAGTGAACTCCAGGAGTTGGTGATGGACAGGGAGGCCTGGCGTGCTGTGATTCGTGGGGTCGCAAAGAGTCGGACAAGACTGAGCAACTGAACTGAACTGAACTGAAGTGACTGAGCATGCACACAAGAAAAAAAAAATAATATATGTAGAAAATTAGCATTGAAAATGTCAACTTCTATGAAAAAGGATATATATATGTATAACTGAATTACTACTTTTCTGTACACCTGAAACTAACATAACTTTGTAAATTATATTTCAATTTAAAAAAGAAAATGAAAAAAAGTTAACTTTTAAAAATATAAACCAGTGAGAAATAATCTCTGTTAACATTGGTATCAGTTCAGTTTGGTTGCTCAGTGGTGTCCAACTCTTTGCGACCCCATGGACTGCAGCACGCCAGGCTCCCCTGTCCATCATCAACTCCCAGAGTTTACTCAAACTCATGTCCATTGAGTCAGTGATGCCACCCAACCATCTCATCCTCTGTCGTCCCCTTCTCCTCCTGCCCTCAATCTTTCCCAGCATCAGGGTCTTTTCCATGAGTCAGTTCTTCTCATCAGGTGGACAAAGTATTGGAGTTTCAGCTTCAGTATCAGTCCTTCCAAGGAACACCCAGGACTGACTTCCTTTAGGATGGACTGGTTGGATCTCCTTGCAGTCCAAGGGACTCTCAAGAGTCTTCTCCAGCACCACAGTTCAGAAACATCAATTCTTTGGCACTCAGCTTTCTTTATAGTCCAACTCTCACATCCATACATGACCTACTTGAAAAACCATAGCTTTGACTAAACATTGGTATAGAGCCTTTCAAATGGATACACACACACACTCACACATTTAACATATACTATATGTCAAAATCCTAATATATGTTAGTGTTATCTCATGTAATCCAAACAATTATGTGATAAAGTTACTATAGAGAACCTTCATTTCCCATATATTTATTATCTAATCCCAAAATTAACAATGAACATAAAAATAATGGTCATTAAAAAATCACTAATGAACACATCACCAATAAACCCACTGCCTACTTGGATATTGTCCTCCACTCAAAAACTAGCATGTTTTTGTCCAGCACATCAATATCTTAGTGTTTATTTACTACTTTTGACTTACTAAGAATGTGATCTTAAGTAAGTTACTAACTCTCTGTGCCTTCGTTTTATCATTTGATAGTTGCGGATGTAGCGGTATCTGCTTCATGGAATATAAATTTAAATGGACAAATATCGGGCACATATTAAGCCCTGTCCAAGGGATAGCTTTAAAAATTATGACATGCTTGAATGTAATAAGGTTAAATAGACATTGGATACATGAACTCGGGCTAGGTAAGTGTTTGAGAGGGAAAAAAAATAGGATTGTCAGCATACTGATGATGTTTAAAGTCACAGAACTGAAGAGAGGGAGCTTCTTTTTTTTCTTTTCCATTATGGTTTATTACAGAATATTGAATATAGTTTCCTGTGCTATACAGTAGGACCTTGCTATTTATCCATTCTATGTATAATAGTTTGCATCTGCTAATCCCAAACTCCCAATCTATCTCTCCTCCATTCCCCTCCTCCTTTGCAACCACAATTCTGTTCCCTCTGTCTGTGAGTCTGTTTCTGTTTCATAGATAAGTTCATTTGTGTCATATTTTAGATTCCACATATAAGTTATAAGGCGTTTTTCTTTCTTTGTTTAGTATGATAGTGTCTAGGTCCATCGATGTTGCTGCAAATGACATTATTTCATTCTTTTTTATTACTGAATAGTATTCCATTGTATACATGTATCACATTTTCTTTATTCATTCATCTCTGGATGGACATTTGTTTCCATGTCTTGGTTACTGTAAATAGTGCTGCTGTGAGCACTGGGATGCATGTACCATTTTTAATTATAGTTTTGTCTGGATATGTACCCAGGTGTGGGATTGCTGGATCATATAGCAACTCTACTTTTAGTTTCTTAAGGAATCTCCATATTGTTTTCCATAGTGGCTGCTCTGGTTGATTGATATTTTTTCCACCAACAGTGTAAGAGAGTTCCCCTTTCTCAATACCCTCTCTAACATTTGTTATTTGTAGATATTTTAATGTTGCCCATTCTGACTGATATATGATATGTTGGATCATAGAAAAAGCAAGGGAATTCCAGAAAAATATGCTTCTGACTACACTAAAGTCCTTGACTGTGTGGATCACAACAAACTGTGAAAAACTCTTAAAGAGGTGGGAATACCAGACTACCTTACCTGTCTCCTGAGAAACCTGTATGCAGGTCAAGAAGCAACAGTTAAAACCGGACATAGAACAACAGACTGGTTCCAAATTGGAAAGGAGTACGATAAAGCTGTATATTGTGACTCTAAATATTTAACTTCTATGCATGGTACATCATGGGAAATGCTGGACTGGATGAATCACAAACTGGAATCAAGATTGACAGGAGAAATATCACCAACCTCAGATATGGAGATGATCCCGATGAGAAACCTAGACAGCATGTTAAAAAGCAAAGATATCTCTTTGCTGACAAAGGTGCATGGTTTTTCAAAAATCATGTGCAGATGTGAGAGCTGGACCATAAACAATGCTGAGCACCAAATAATTGATGCTTTCAAGCTGTGGTGCTGGAGAAGACTCTTGAGAGTCCCTTGGACTGCAAGGAGATCCAACCAGTCAATCCTAAAGGAGATCAACCCTGAATATTCACTGGAGGGACTGATACTGACCTGAAGCTCCAATAATTTGGCCACCTGATGCGAAGAGCCAACTCACTAGGAAAAACTCTGATGCTGAGAAAGACTGAGGGCAGGAGAAGAAGGAGACAACAGGATGAAATGGTTGGATGGCACCACTGATTCAATGGACATGAGTTTGATAAAACTGCAGGAGATGGTGAAGGACAGGGAATCCTGGTGTGCTGCAGTCCATGGGATTATAAAGAGTCAGACGTCTATGACTGAGCAACTGAACAACATTGTGACCGGTGTAAGGTGGTATCTCATTGTAGTTTTGATTTGCATTTCAAGAGGAAGTTTAGATGGAGATCAAGTGCCTAGAAAGACAGAAGATTCTTTAAGCATATTGGTCCCAAGTGGTAAGCACCGTATTTACTGAAACACTTAGTTAACTCTGTAGAACATCTTTGCTCCTGATGTTTACTTAACATGTTAACTCATATCTTTTCTATAAAGATTCAAGGGGAAAAAATCCCACCTTGAAGCTGTTCTAGGGAAAAGTTTCCTTTCCCTATGCATGAATTTATTTCCCTTTCCTGGACAATGGCAACTCTGTAAACCACAAATTTGGTTTTAGGGATAAGTTCCCACAGTTTCAAAGCTCAACTGAAAATTCATCTGCAGTTCAATTCACTGATTCTAAGTACTAATAGTTCTTTACTCTTTTTAATGAATATTTATTGTTTCTGTTTTCACTGTCTGATTTGATTTTGTAAGGTCACTCCAGATCCTTTGTGGCAAAGCGTTGGTGGAGGAACAGAAGTGGAAGAGCATTGCTGGAGTAGAAGGATGGCACTGATGAGTGATGCCCACCCCCCTCACTGCAGCTGGCTTCACTCACTGTCCTTCCCCACCCCCTACACTGGCCTTCTCCTGTGTCTTCAGTTCAAAATTCTCACACCATCAGGCTCCTGGGTCATAATTTGAAGAACCACCAAATGGGTGGGGAGTTTACCTTTTTTTTTCCCCACCAGAGGCCTGAACTCAGTTCAGTTCAGTTCAGCCGTTCAGTCTTGTCTGACCCTTTGTGACCCCATGGACTGCAGCAAGCCAAGCTTCCTTGTCCATTGCCAACTCCTGGATATTACTCAAACTCATGTCCATCGAGTCAGTGATGTCATCCAGCCATCTCATCCTCTGTCGTCCCCTTGTCCTCCTGCCTTCAATCTTTCCCCGCATCAGGGTCTTTTCCAAGGAGTCAGTTTTTCGCATCAGGTGACCAAAGGATTGGAGTTTCAGCCTCAGCATCAGTCCTTCCAGTGGACACCCAGGATTGATCTCCTTTAGAATGGACTGGTTGGATCTCCTTGCAGTCCAAGGAACTCTCAAGAGTCTTCTCCAACACCACAGTTCAAAAGCATCAATTCTTTGGCGCCCAGCTTTCTTTATAATCCAACTCTCACATCCAAGCATGACTACTGGAAAAACCATAGCCTTGACTAGATGGACCTTTGTTGGCAAAGTAATGTCTCTGCTTTTTAGTATGCTATCTAGGTTAGTCATAGCTTTTATTCCAAGGAGCAAGTGTCTTTTAATTTCATGGCTGCAGTCACCATCTGCAGTGATTTGGGAGCCAAAAAAATTAAGTCTGTCATTGTTTCCATTGTTTCCCCATCTATTCGCCATGAAGTGATGGGACAGGATGCCATGATCTTAGTTTTCTGAATGTTGAGTTCTAGCCAGCCTTTTCGCTCTCTCTTTCATTTTTATCAGAGGCTCTTTAGTTCCTCTTTGCTTTCTGCCATAAGGGTGGTGTCATCTGCATATCTGAGGTTATTCATATTTCTCCTGGAAATCTTGATTCCAGCTTGTGCTTCATCCAGACCGACATTTCACATGATGTACTCTGCATATAAGTTAAATAAGCAGGGTGAGAATATACAGCCTTGACGTACTCCTTTCCCAATTTGGAACCAGTCTGTTGTTCCATGTCCAGTTTTAACTGTTGCTTCTTGAACTGCATACAGATTTCTCAGGAGGCAGGTCAGGTGGTCTGGTATTCCCATCTCTGAAGAATTTTCCACAGTTTTTTGTGATCCACACAGTCAAAGGCTTTGGCCTAGTCAATAAAGCAGAAGTAGATGTTTTTCTGGAACTCTTGCTTTTTCGATGATCCAACAGATGTTTGCAATTTGATCTCTGGTTCCTCTGCCTTTTCTAAATCCAGCTTGAACATCTGGAACTTCACAGTTCACGTACTATTAGAGCCTGACTTGGAGAATTTTGAGCATTACTTTGCTAGTGTGTGAAATGAGTGTAATTGTGTAGTAGTATGAACATTCTTTGGTATTGCCTTTCTTTGGGATTGGAATGAAAACTGACCTTTTCCAGTCCTGTGTCCACTGGTGAGCTTTCCAAATTTGCTGGTATATTGAGTATAGCACTTTTACAGCATCATCTTTTAGGATTTGAAATAGCTCAGCTGGAATTCCATCACCTCCACTAGCTTAACTCAACTAGCTCCCAAACCAAGGGGGTCATGAGTGTGAACAGGAAGCCCTCCAGGATTGGGGGATGGGGCTTTCCTAAGGCTTTGATTGCAAGAGAAAGCTCTGTGAGCTTTTTAAAATTAATATTGTAAAGAAGGCTAAGTGCCAAAGAGTTGATGCTTTCAAACTGTGGTGCCAGAGAAGACTTTTGAGAATCTTGTGGACCGCAAGGAGATCAAACCAGTTAATCCTGAAGGAGATCAACACTGAGTATTCATGGGAACCACTGGTGCTGAAGCTGAGCTCCAATACTTCGGCCACCTATTGGGAAAGGCCAATTCATTGGAAAAGACCCTGATGCTGGGAAAGATTAAGGGCAGGAGGAGAAGGGGGCAACAGACGATGAGATGGTTGGATGGCATCACCAACTTGATGCACGTGAGTTTGAGCAAGCTCTGGGAGATGGTAAAGGACAGGGAGACCTGGCATGCTGCAGTCCATAAGGTCACAAAAAGTCAGACAAAACTTAGTGACTGAACAATAACAAGAGCAAAATAATTGCTTTTTTGACTTCCCTGGTGGCTCAGTGGTAGAGAACCCACCTGCCAGTGCAGTAGATGCAGGTTCGATCCCTAGGTCGGGAAGATCCCTTGGAGAAGGAAATGGCCCACCCACTCCAGTAGTCTTGCCTGGGAAATCCCACGGAGAGAGGGGCCCGGCCAGCTACAGTCCATGGGGTCACAAAGAGTTGGCTGTGACTTAGCAACTAAACAACAACAACATAACCGTTTCACAATGCTGTGTTAATTTCTGTGGTACAGTGCAGTGAATCAGCTGTACACATACATATATCCCCTCCCTCTTGAGCCTCCTTCCCCTGCACACCCCCATCCCACCCTTCTGGGTCATCACAGAGCACTGGGCTGAGCTCCCTGCATACACAGCAGCTTCCTACTATCTATCTATTTTATGGTAATGTATATATAACAGTCTCCCAGTTTCTCCCATCCTTCCCTTCCCACCATGTCCACTTGTGTATTCTCGACATCTGGTCTCTATTTCTGCCCTGCAAATAGGCTCATCTGTACCATTTTTTTCTAGATTCCACACATATCCATTAATATACGATAACTGTTTTTCTCTTTCTGACTTCACTCTGCATGACAAACTCTAGGCCCATCCATATCTCTACAAATGACCCAGTTTTGTTCCTTTTTGTGGTTGGGCAATATTTCATTGTATACATGTACATCTTCTTTATCCATGCTTCTGTCGAGGGACATTTCGGTTGCTTCCATATCCTGGTTATTGTGAACAGTGCTGCCATGAATACTGGAGTGCATGTGTCTTTTTGAATTATGGTTTTCTCTCTGTATGTTCACAGGAGTGGGATGCTGGCTCATATGGTAGTTCTAGTTTTAGGTTTTTAAGGAATCTCCATACTGTTCTCCATAGTGGCGGTACCAAACATTCCCACCAATGGTGTAGGAGGGTTCCCTTTCCTCTACACCCCTCCAGCATATATTGTTTGTAAGTTTTTAGTTTTTAGTCTCTAAATCATGTCTGACTCTTTTGAGACCCCGTGGACTATAGCCCTCCAGGCTCCTCTGTCCATGGGATTTCCCAGGCAAGAATACTGGAGTGGATTGCCATCTCCTTCTTTAGGGGATCTTCCCGACCCAAGGATCAAACCTGTGTCTCCTGCATTGCTGTGGCTGCTGCTGCTAAGTTGCTTCAGTTGTGTCCAACTCTGTGCGACCCCATAGACGGCAGCACACCAGACTCCCCCGTCCCTGGGATTCTCCGGGCAAGAACACTGGAGTGGGTTGCCATTTCTTTCTCCAATGCATGAAAATGAAAAGTGAAAGTGAAGTCACTCAGTAGTGTCCAACTCTTAGTGACCCCATGGACTGCGGGATTTTCCAGGCAAGAGTACTGCAGTGGGTTGCCATTACCTTCTCCCTCCTGCATTGCAGGCAGATTCTTTACCACTGAGTCACCAGGGAAGCCCTGTTTTTAAGTTTTTTGATGATGGCCATTCTGACCAGCTTATAGGCTAGTCCCCAAGCAATTCTGTGTCCATGATAGTGAAGGAGGCACAGGAGCCTAACACTCAGGATGGTAACCGGAAAACCATGCCTGCCTGGGAGCTTTGCCAAGGCTGTTCTACCTGCCTGTGTGCCCTTCCCTGGTGTGCCAATGGCTCCCCCCAACTCGCCTGAGCAAATGCACTAAACTGGAGAGGACTTCCCCTTGCCTAAAACCAAAACCACTTCCCTACTCCCACCTGTCCACCTGGAGACTCTCAATTCTGGACGGACTGAGTACCTGGGAGCTTTCACATCCCCAAATCTGGGTGTTGATTCAGCTGATCCCCAGTGGGACCCTGGATGTTTCTGAAGGTCCACAGGGCATGGGAGGTCTAATCTATACTCAGGTGGCAAACCACAGGTCTACCCCCTCACCCCTCACCCCTGAGCACTTACCAATAGATTCCACATCTTAAAATTGCTTGTTTGTTCATCATCTGTCCTCCCTGCCCAAATAAGAGCTCCTTGGAGACAATAAGCCATGGCCATCTGGTTCCCCTCTATAGTCCCAGGGCTGGAAGGGGTCTGGGACCCAGCATGCACTTTAATAAACTGGTGTTCAATGAATAAATACAGGGATTGTTGGAGGTCTTAATATGTATTCATTGCTTTGATGATTAAAAGTTATTCTAAAGTAAAGTCTTTAATCTCAAGCTAGGAAAAATAATTAAATCCAATATTATGGGGTCTTTGGGAGGCAAACACATTTCTCCATTCTGATAGTGCTACACATGTAACCTGGTGTCCAGCAAAGTGGCAATGGGTAATGAGAATTACAAAAGCATTCATCCCTTTGCTAGAAAAGCAATGAAATAATGACTTATTTTTTTTTTTTTGGCTGCACCTCCCAGCATGTGGGATCTCAGTTCCCCAACCAGAAATCTAACACAAGGCCACTGCTTTTGGAACTCAGAGTATTAACTGTTGGATCACCAGAAGTCCCAAATGATATGACTCTTTTTTTTAACAATGAAGTAATGAATAACCAAATTAACTGCAGAGAGGTTATACAAAAATGCTACATCAGGGGATTTATAAGGCAGTGAAGCTATTCTGTATAATACTGAAATGGTCAATACATGTCACTGTACATTTGTTAAGATCTACAGGAAAAATGGACCAGAAGACCTAAATAGACATTTCTCCAGAGCAGACATACACATGGCCAATAGGCATAAGAAAAGATGCTCATCATCATTAATTATTAGAGAAATGCAAGTCAAAACTACAATGAGGTACACCTCACACAAGTCAGAATGGCCATCATTAAAAAGTCTAGAAATAATAAATGCTGGAGAGGTGTGAGGAAAGGGAATCCTCTTACACCATTGGTGGTGGTAATGTAAATTGGTGTAGCCACTATGGAGGTTCCTCAAAAAACTAAAACTAGAATTGCCATATTGATCCTGCAGTCCCCCTCCTGGGTATACACCTGGACAAAATCAGAACTCAAAAATATACATGCACCCCGGTGTTCACAGTAGCATGTTCACAATAGCAAAGACATGGAAACAACCTAAGTTCCCATCAACAGATAAATAAATAAAGAAGATGTGGTATATATATTCAATGGAATATTAGTCATTAAGAAGAATGAAATACTGGCATTTGCAACAACATGGCTGGATCTGGAGATAATTAAACTAAACAAAGTAAATCAAAAAGAGAAATACTATAAAATATCACATACACGTGGAATCTAAAATATCACATAAATGAACATATCAATGAAACAGAAACAGACTCACAGACATAGAGAAGGGACATGTGGTTGCCTAGGGGGCAGGAGCTGGGGTGGAGGAGGGAAGTATTGGCAGTTTGGGATTAGCAGATGAAAACTGTTATTAATATACACGGAATGAATAAACAACAAGGTCCTACTATATAGCACAGGGAACTATATTCAATATTCTGTGATAAACCATAAGGGAAAAGAATATGAAAAAGAATATATATATAAATGTATAACTGAGTCACTATATATGTGTGTATAACTGAATCACTTTGCTATACAACATAAATTATCACAACACTGTAAATCAACTATATGTCAATAAAATTTTAAACCTATAGAAAGTGAACCCCGATGAAAACTATGGACTTTACTTAATAATAAAGTGTCAATATTGGCTCATCAATTGTAGCAAATTAGCACCTGCATGCATGGTGATAACAGAAGGAACTATCAGTTCAGTTCAGTTCAGTTCAGTCGCTCAGTCGTGTCCGACTCTCCGCGACCCCATGAACCACAGCACGCCAGGCCTCCCTGTCCATCACCAACTCCTGGAGTTCACTCAAACTCATGTCCACAGAGTTGGTGATGCCATCCAGCCACCTCATTCTCTGTCATCCCCGTCTCCTCCCACCCCCAATCCCTCCTAGCATTAGACTCTTTTCCAGTGAGTCAACTCGTCGCATGAGATGGCCAAAGTATTGCAGTTTCAGCTTCAGCATCAGTCCTTCCAATGAACACTCAGGATCGATCTCCTTTAGAATGGACTGGTTGGATCTCCTTGCAGTCCAAGGGACTCTCAAGAGTCTTCTCCAGCACCACAGTTCAAAAGCATAAGTTCTTCAGCGATCAGCTTTCTTCACAGTCCAACTCTCACATCCATACATGACCACGGGAAAAACCATAGCCTTGACTAGGCAGACCTTGGTTGGCAAAGTAATGTCTCTGCTTTTTAATATGCTATCTAGGTTGGTCATAACTTTCCTTCCAAGGAGTAAGCGTCTTTTAATTTCATGGCTGCAGTCAGCATCTGCAGTGATTTTGGAGCCCAGAAAAATAAAGTCTGACACTGTTTCCACTGTTTCCCCATCTATTTCCCATGAAGTGAAGGGACCAAATGCCATGATCTTCGTTTTCTGAATGTTGAGCTTCAAGCCAAACTTTTCACTCTCCTGTTTCACTTTCATCAAGAGGCCTTTGAGTTCCTCTTCACTTTCTGCCATAAGGGTGGTGTCATCTGCATATCTGAGGTTATTGATATTTCTCCCGGCAATCTTGATTCCAGCTTGTGCTTCTTCCAGCCCAGCATTCCTCATGGAGAGGGAATAAAGCGGTATATGGAAACCTTGAAGTTTCTGCTCACTTTTCTGGAAACCTAAAATTACACTTAAGAAGTCAATTAGTAATAAATAAAAACTTTAAGCTACAGCACAGTTTTTAAGCATGACCAGCTGGAAACAACTTGAGAACCTAGTGATACAGAAATGATGAGGGAACTACTAAGATGGAGCCACAGTGTGAGCTTTTCGGGATACACAACAGTTTGTTTTTTTTAATCTCACGCACATTGATTTTATTTTAGACTCCATAGCCCTAAAGAAGGTAGGGTTATCATCCATCACTCCCAAAAGAGACAGCAGGGTCAGGTGGAGAGATGGGAGGGCCACCTGCTAGTCCCTGAAGCCTCAGGGGGCTTGGACCTGGTATCCTGACTCTAAGTCCACGATCCTTTCCACCCAATTCTATCACACACAGAAAAGGGACACCAAAGAGGATTGTCCCACTGAAAGGAAAGCAAGACAGTCTTGAACTTGATATATGAGAAGTGCATAAAGCAGGACTCAAGGAGAAAATCTAAACTAACGCTGGAACAGATTTTGAAGTTAAAGAGTGGTTAATACAGTTCATGGTAAATAGATGGAGGGGGGCGAGTGGAAACTGTGACAGATTTTCTTTCCCTGGGCTCCAAAATCACTGTGGACAGTGACTGCAGCCACAAAATTAAAAGAGGCTTGCTCCTTGAAAAAAAAGCCATGACAAAGCTAGAAAGTATATTCAAAAGCAGAAATATTACTTTGCTGACAAAGGTCTGTCCTATGGTTTTTCCAGTAGTCATGTATGGATATGAGAGCTGGATCATAAAAGAAGGCTGAACATGAAGAATTGATGGTTTCAAACTGTGGTGCTGGAGAAGACTTTCGAGAGTTCCTTGAACTGCAAGAAGATCAAACCAGATATTCACTGAAAGGACTGATGCTGAAACTGAGGCTCCAGTACTTCGGCCACCTGATGTGAAAAGCCGACTTCACATCAGGAAAAGACCCTGATGCTGAGAAAGATTCAGAGCAGGAGAAGGGGTCAACAGAGGATGAGATGGTTGGATGGCATCACCGACTCAATGGACATGAGTTTGAGCAAACTCGGGGAGATGTTGAAGGACAGGAAAGCCTGGTGTGCTGCAGTCCATGGAGTCAGAAAGAGTCAGACACGACTTAGCAACTGAACAAATACAGTTGAATGTTTGTCACCTGGTTGTTCAGGTTTTATGAACTTGGCCAAGTTTATAATGATCATGTTTTAAAGAGACCCAAGCAACAGTTAGAACTGGACATGGAACAACAGACTGGTCAAGGCTGTATATTGTCACCCTGCTTATTTAACTTATATGCACAGTACATCATGAGGAACGCTGGGCTGGAAGAAGCACAAGCTGGAATCAAGATTGCCGGGAGAAATATCAATAACCTCAGATATGCAGATGACACCACCCTTATGGCAGAAAGTGAAGAGAAGCTAAAAAGCCTGAAAATGAAAGAGGAGAGTGAAAAAGTTGGCCTAAAGCTCAACATTCAGAAAACTAAGATCATGGCATCTGGTCCCATCACTTCATGGCAAATAGATGGAGAAAGAGTGGAAACAGTTTAAACAGACTTTATTTTGGGGGGCTCCAAAATCACTGCAGATGCTGATTGCAGCCATGAAATTAAAAGACGTTTGCTCCTTGGAAGGAAAGTTTTAACCAACCTAGATAGCATATTAAAAAGCAAAAGACATTACTTTGCCAACAAAGGTCGGTCTGGTCAAGGCTATGGTTTTTCCCGTGGTCATGTATGGATGTGAGGGTTGGACTGTGAGGAAAGCTGATCGCCAAAGAATTGATGCTTTTGAACTGTGGTGTTGGAGAAGACTCTTGAGAGTCCCTTATACTGCAAGGAGATCCAACCAGTCCATTCTAAAGGAGATCAATCCTGGGTGCTCACTGGAAGGACTGATGCTAAAGCTGAAACTCCAATACTTTGGCCACCTCATGCAAAGAGTTGACTCATTGGAAAAGACCCTGATGCTGGGAGGGATTGGGGGCAGGAGGAGAAGGGGACAACAGAGGATGAGATGGCTGGATGGTGTCACCAACTCAATGGACATGAGTTTGGGTGGACTCTGGGAGTTGGTGATGGACAGGGGGGCCTGGTGTGCTGCAATTCATGGGGTTGCAAAGAGTCGGACATGACTGAGCGACTGAACTGAACTGAACTGAAAACTCAGGGTCCCAGAAGGCACTTTTTTTTTAATTGGAGGAAAGTTGCTTTACCGTGTTGTGGTGGTTTCTGCCGTACAATGCCAATCAACCATACCAGAAGGCACTCTTGCTGATGCTGAGACACCCTGACTGCCCCCGAACTTCTCTGCCCTCTCGTCTTCCTGATGAGCACACCCTGTGGGCCTGGCCCTCAGGCATAGTCAGGATGCTAACTGGGGGATTCCTCCACAGCACCACCCCTCCCTCAGCCTGTGTGCCTCCCCCCACCCCCAGGCTGGCGCTGCTGTACCTGCAGACTCAGGTGAATCTCCAATGATGGCAGCAGTCTGCCAGTCATAAGGGCTTGTGAAGGATGATGACTCAGTACCAGCTGCAGAAGTGGCCTCATGATTCAGGTGGGCCTGGCTCCTTGCACAGTCATCAGAGGGGGGTCAGTGTTGTTGGGGATCCCCAGGTGATCTGGGAGAAAGAAGCTGAGGGTGGGTGGCTCCTGGCAGCGGCCATGTCACTGTTTCCTGCCACCCACTGCTACTCACTAGAGGGACAGGGAAGGAGCATTATGAAGGGGTGGCCACAATGACATCAAGGGTCACCACCACCACCATTTTAAAGAAGAGACTCAAGGGACTTTCCTGGTGGTCCAAAATTTATTTACAGGGCAGCAATGGAGAAACAGACATAGAGAAGAGACTTATGGACATGGGGAGAGGGGAGGAGAGGGTGAGATGTATGGAGAGAGTCACATGGAAACTTACATTACCATATGCAAAATAAATAGCCAACGGGAATTTGCTGTATGGCTCAGGAATCTCAAACAGGGGCTCTGTATCAACCTAGTGGGTGGGATGGGGAGGGAGGTGGGAGGGAGGTTCAAAAGGGAGGGGATACCGTCTAGTCAAGGCAATGGTTTTTCCCGTGGTCATGTATGGATGTGAGAGTTGGACTGTGAAGAAGGCTGATCGCCGAAGAATTGATGCTTTTGAACTGTAGTGTTGGAGAAGACTCTTGAGAGTCCCTTATACTGCAAGGAGATCCAACCAGTCCATTCTAAGGGAGATCAATCCTGGATGTTCATTGGAGGGACTGATGCTAAAGCTGAAACTGCAATACTTTGGCCACCTCATGCGACGAGTTGACTCACTGGAAAAGACTCTGATGCTGGGAAAGGTTGGGGGCGGGAGGAGAAGGGGACGATGGAGAATGAGATGGCTGGATGGCATCACCAACTCTGTGGACATGAGTTTGAGTGTACTCCGGGAGTTGGTGATGGACAGGGAGGCCTGGCGTGCTGTGATTCATGGGGTCACGGAGAGTCGGACACGACTGAGCGACTGAACTGAACTGAACTGATGGCTGATTCATGTTGAGGTTGGACAGAAAACAACAAAATTCTGTAAAACAATTATCCTTCAATAAAAAAAACTAATTAATTTAAAAAAAAGTCCACCTCCCAATGCAGGGGATGCCAAGTTCTATCCCTGGTCAGGGAATTAAGATCCCACAGTCCTCGGAGCAACTAAGCCCATGCACCTCAACTTGAGAAGCCCCAACAAAGCCCCAGTGCAGTCAAAAAAATAATTTAATTTTTAAAAATAAATTAAAGAAATAAAGAAAACATGCCTGAGACTTCCCTGGTGATCCAATGGTTAAGAATCCACCTTCCAATGCAGGGTACACAGGTTCCGTTCTTGGTCAGGGAACTAAGAGCCCACATTGCTTGGGGCATCTAAGCATACAAGCCACAACTAGCGAGAAGCCCCAACCTAGACCCAGCACAGTCAAAAAATTAATTCAATTTAAAAATAAAGAAATAAAGAAGAGGTGCAGGGCAGTTCAGTGAGTCACTATGGAGCAGAGGCTCTCAGATCCCAGACCCCCCTCAGCTCTGCGGCCTGAGATGACCACCCTCCCCTAGAAGCAGTTCACCCCTTGCTTTGATGCCAGTCCTGGGTTTGAGGGACTTGTGAGACCCAACCCCCAGATTCCTTAGAGCCAATACCACACTCAAAAGGTCATCATCAGAAGTCGTCAGTCTTGCTGGAGGAGGTCTGGGGTGCTGCCCGGGCAAGCAGGGGGTCTCACTGTGGATGAGAGGAGACAACCATCTTCAAAGACGCTCACCTATTTCATTTTAAGAAAACACAACAAACTTGTTCCTGGCAAATTGAGCACACGTGGACATTTTTCCACGAACTCCAGTCGGCCAGTCTGCCAAAGTTAAAGACATCAGAGGGAGGGTGGGATGTATGGAGAGAGTAACCTGGAAACATACATTGCCATACGTAAAATGGATAGCCAATGGGAATTTGCTGTATGACTCAGGGAACTCAAACCTGGGCTTGGTGACAACCTAGAGTAGTGAGATGGGGTGGGAGGTGGGAGGGATGTTCAAGTGGGAAATGACATGGGTAAACCCATGGCTGATTCATGGTGATGTTTGGTAGAAACCAATGCAATACTGTAAAGCAATTATCCTTCAATTAAAATAAATAAATTTAAATATATATACAACTTCAACTCAAAAAAAAAAAAGATGTCAGAGAAACTGAAGATTCGCCCACACTCACAGCCAAAGATGTCATAAACCTAGGAGAAACACAGGGAGGGTTCGACCAGCATGGGTCAGCCTCTGGTCAAGAACCGAGGGGGTTTCTTTCCCACGCTAAGTGGTAATGACTGCTTTGCCCTGTATTGTCCCTCCAGAAAGGTATCAGACTTCTCAAATCTGCACACACACACACACGCACATGCACACACACCGGTCTGTGTTCCAGGGGAGTGTGTCCAGCAAGAGGCGGCCACGCCCACACAGCTGTGAGTCCAGACCCAGGCTGGTGGGGGCTGCATGCTTGGGTCCCGCACCTGCCCTGCTGGGAGCAGGCAGAGGCAGGGAAAAGACTAAACTGGGGATTCTAATTAAAGAAAGCTGATCTTCTGTTCCTCAAAGCATGACACTTTTCCTGAATGTATTTATGGCATTTTTCCATTTGAAAAAGCATCCGCAAAAACAAAAAAGGAAACAATGCTGAGAAACATTGTCGCCATTTTCAAGGGGTGGAGAATCGCTGTGGAGGGTGGGGGTGGGGGTTGCCCAAATCTGTAAATAGCCAACCTTGGAAGGAACTGCAAAGGAAACCACGTTTGTGTCTCGGCGGGGAGGGGGGAAGGACCTTCCAGAACTTCCCCATCCCTTGTGATGGCAGGAAGCCCTCTATAAGATGAAGGCTGCAGACCCCACAGGGACCCAGCTAGAAGGAGCTGCTCCCGTGGTCCAGGTAAGTGCCCTTCCACCACTACCGTGCACTTGTGGGCGCACACACACACACACACACACACACATTATATATGTGTTTCACTGTGCTTATTTCCACTGCAGAAAAGGGAGGCGCAGAGGCTTTACCCTATGTCTTTGTGTTTGTTGAGTTTGGAACTTGAGAGTGTGTGTGTGTGTGTGTGTGTGTGTGTGTGTGTGTGTGTGTGTGTCTGAGACCTCCCGAGAGAGAGAGAGACAGAGAGAGACAGAGAGAGAAAGTGTGAGACCTCCCGATTAACTGTTGTCTCCTAAGAGATTCTGGCATCACTCCCTAATCTTCAGCAACAACCCACTCTCCTTCTGGGATGCAGCACGCCGTCCCCTCCCCGCCACCCCGACACACACTCCACACACAGCATACACATCACCCTCACACCACGCACCACACGTGCGCATCACACACCCCTGGCCCTTAGGACACCTCCTGCAACATCTGGTGCCGGGCGGGGCTCAGCTTGCAAAGCAGGTTGAAGTCAGGTCACGATGCGCCCCCTGACGGACGGGACTGGAAGGGCCCTGCCGTGGAAACCCCAGGATGCAGCGCCACCTAGAGGCTGCTCGGTGACACTGTTTCCCAACTCGGGTAGAACAGAACACCAGGCGCATGGCATCTTGAAGAGTGTGGGAGAGCCTGGGATGAGCTAGGAAGGCACCGTTTCTTGGGAGGATTGGGGAGCTGGAGCTGCCCCTTCGAGGTGCTGGCTGGGCCACCACGGAAGCCGGACATGCTCCACACCCTGCGATTTTGTTACTCCCTCTTTTGTATATTTATAATTCCTTCAGAGCACATAAGAATTGATGCCTTCCAACTATGGTGCTTGAGAAGACTCCTGAGATTCCCTTGGATAGCAAGGAGATCAAACCAGTCACTCCTAAAGGAAATCAACCCTGAATACTCACTGGAAGGATGGATGCTGAAGCTCCAGTATTTTGGCCATCTGATGTGAAGAGCTGATTCATTGGAAAAGTCCCTGATGCTGGGAAAGATTGAGAGCAGAAGAAGAGGGCATCAGAGGATGAGATGGCTGGATGGCGTCACCAAAGCAGCAGACATGAACTTGAGCAAACTCCAGGAGATGGTGAAGGACCAAGAACCCCGGTGTGCTGCAGTCCTGGGGTTGCAGAGAGACACAACTGGGCGACTGACCAACAACAAAAACTCCTTTTCCACATGTATACACATATTTAATTTTTTCTAATTATAAAGTACAGTTCTTGGAAAGATGCCAGATGTCTTTAGTCATCAGAAAGTGCAACCTGTGCCAGGGGGAGGATGGGAGGAGGGATAGTTAGGGAGTTTGGGATGGACATGTACACACTGCTATATTTCAAATAGATAACCAAGGACCTACTCTCTAAGAGCCAACTCCTTAGAAAAGACTCTGATGCTGGGAAAGATTGAAGGCAAAAGGAGAAGAGGGCGGCAGAGGATGAGAGGGTTAGATGGCATCACTGACTCAATGGACATGAATTTGAGCAAACTTGAGGACATAGCGAAGGACGGGAAAGTCTGGCATGCTACAGTCCGTGGGATCACAGAGTCCGACACAACCTAGCAACTGAACAACAACAAACCAGCTAGGACCTATTGTATAGCACAGGGAACGCTGCTCAGTGTTATGTGGCAGCCTGGATGGGAGGGGAGCTTAGGGGAGAATGGATACATGTATATGTATGGCTGAGTCCCTTTGCTGTCCACCTGAAATTATCACAACATTGTTAATCAGGCCTACCCCAATACAAAATAAAAAGTTTAATTAAAAAAAATAAATAATGCAAACTAAAATCATATGCAGCCTCCTGAATGCTCATATGGGGAACACCAAGTATTGGTGAGACTGTGAAGCAGCTGGACTCTTGTACCCCACACATGGGGGCATAAACCCAGTAGCGGGGGGAAACTGTGTAGGGCTTATCTGTGGAAGTCCAGCCCAGGCAGCCCTGGGCACCGTGGTCGCACTCATGCTATACACCCAACACACACGTGGGCACACAGACCCACTGCTCCCCCTCCAGGTGCATAAAATGAGGACTGGAGGACCTCAGCTCCCTCGCTGGGCCCTTCACTCCTGCAGTGGAAGATCCCCCCAGGCGCAGTGGCATCACAGGTGTGGCTGGCCCTTTCCTCATGCCCTCTCTCCCCCTCTCTCAAGGCAGCAGGGACAGTTTGGCCCCAGGAGACTCTGGGCATCTGGAGACATTTCTGGTTGGCAGCACCGGGGAGGCGGGGTGCTGTGGCATCCAGTAGGTGGAAGCCGAAGGTACTGCTCAACATCTTCAAGGGCATAGCACAGCCCCTGCCAGAGCAGGGCCATCTGGCCAAAAATGCCAATAGCAGGTTGAGAAACAACCTTAAACACCCAACTTTGGAGAAGTGGTGTGTAAATTATTACTGATTTTAAATAAATGGATGTTTTTTATCTAAAATTTTAGAATAAAAAATTCTAAATATAATTTAGCAGATGAGATGGTTAGACAGCATCACTGACTCGATGGACAAGAATTTGAGCAAACTCCAGGGGACAGCGAAGGAAAGAGGAGCCTGGCATGCTGCAAAGAGTTGGACATGACTTGGAGACTGAACAACAAAAGAATCAAGCAGAACATGGTTATGAGTGCATCCAGCCTGTGTTGAAAGGGACAAAACTTCAGAAGGAAAAAGGGAATTAGAGCACTTGTTTCCCAGGGTGGATGTACAGATTTTAATACTTTTTATCAACAGTGGGGTCACTTTGTTCTCCAGCTAACATTTTGTTTTCTTACTTAACAACTGTTACGACTTTGGACTTGGGAGGGCACTCACATCCACGTGCTCCTATATGGAACCATTCAAGAAATACATTTCTGCACACTTTTCTCCCTAAGGGGAGTGTCTTGTGCAGCATTCCTTTTGCCTAATCGGATAATTTGACTAATTTAATTATGTTACCTATGAGATTGATGATTCAAAGGTCCACATAGTCAAAGTAATTAGCCTCCAATTAAAATAAATTAAAAATAAAAATAAATAAATAAAATGACGTTCACATTGAAAAAAAATGAAACAGTCATATGATCTATTATCATCGGCATTAGCCGTGAAAATTGTTTCCACTCACCATGGATTTATTAGGCTTTTAACTTAATATTGCATAGAATTTACTGGATGCCATGGGAGGCACCCAAAAAAATAGCAGACACGGTCTCTACAAATGAGGAATTCTGTGTGTTCGATTTTTGCCAAATATTTTCTAGATTGTGGCTCTATCTGGTGTTTTAGAGACACTGAGGTCTCTTTCAGTACTTTTATTTGTTGATCTACATCATTTAGATACAATCCAACGAAGTTTCAAAATTTATTCTGGCTGTTCTGCTTTTGAAGAATTAAGTATTTTTCTTTGGAAAACAGTTTTGTAGAAGAAACAAAAACCCCAACAGCTCAAAGCATCTCAGCAGAAACCAACACAAGGAATCAATATAATCTTCAAGGGCTGGTCCCAGGGTAATTTAAGGAATCAATGTAGGAGAAAGTCCAATCTACTCATTACTAACTTGTTATAAATTTTAGAAGTCAAACATGCACATCATAAATTAAAATTCCAAACAGCATCATAAAGTATACAGAGAAAAAGTAGGTATCCACTTCATATGATTTCCCAGACTCCTTATTTGTCAGTTTTTTTGTGTGTGTGTTCTTTCATAAATTCTTCAGGCCTCCCTGGTGGCTCAGATGGTAACAGATCCACCTGCAATGCAGGAGACCAGGGGTCAATCACTGAGTCAGGAAGATCCCCTGGAAGAAGGAATGGCAACCCACTCCAGTATTCTTGCCTGGAAAATTCCATGGTCAGAGGAGCCTGGCGGGCTACTGTCCATGGGGTCACAAAGAATCAGACATGACTGAGCAACTATACTTTCACTTTCTTTATGCATACAACAAGCAAGAATACATACTTTTATAAATGGGGGTTGTGCTACATACTCAATGAAACAATGAGCCATGCCATGTAGGGCCACCCAATATCGACGGGTCATGGTGGAGAGATCTGACAAAACATGGTCCACGGAGAAGAGAACGGCAAACCACTTCAGTATCCTTGTCTTGAGAACCCCATGAGGAGTATGAAAAACATATGACACTGAAAGATGAACTCCCCAGGTAGGTAGGTGTCCATATCCTACTGGAGATCAGTGGAGAAATAACTCCAGAAAGAATGAAGAGGTGGAGCCAAGAAAAAACAACACCCAGTTGTGGATGTGACTGGTGATGGAAGTAAAGTCCGATGCTGTAAAGAGCAAAATTGCATAGGAATCTGGAATGTTAGGTCTATGAATCAAGGCAAATTGGAAGTGGTCAAACAGGAGATGGCAAGAGTGTACACCGACATTTTAGGACTCAGTGAACTAAAATGGACTGGAATGTGTGGATTTAACTCAGATGACCATTATATCTACAATTGTGGGCAAGAATCCCTTAGAAGAAATGGAGTAGCCCACATAATCAACAAAAATGTCTGAAATGCAGTACTTGGATGCAGTCTCAAAAATGACAAAATGATCTCTGTTCATTTTCAAGGCAAACCATTCACTATCACAGTAATCCAAGTCTATGCCCCAACCAGTAATGCTGAAGAAGCTGAAGTTGAATGGTTCTATGAAGACCTACAAGACCTTCTAGAACTAACACCAGAAAAAAATTCCTTTTCATTATAGGGGACTAGAATGCAAAAGTAGGAAGTCAAGAGATTCCTGCAGTATCTTCAAATTTGGCCTCAAAGTAGAAAATGAAGCAGGGCAAGGCTAACAGAGTTTTACCAAGAGAACGCACTGGTCATAGCAGACACTCTCTTCCAACAACACAAGAGACAGCTCTACACATGACATCACCAGATGGTCAACACCAAAATCAGATTGATTATATTATTTGTAGCCGAAGATGGAGAAGCTCTATACAGTTAGCAAAAACAAGACTGGGAGCTGCTTGTGGCTCAGATCATAAACTCCTTATTGCAAAATTCAGGGTTAAATTGAAGAAAGTAGGGAAAACCACCAGACCATTCAGGTATGACCTAAATCATATCCCTTACGATTATGCGGTGGTAGTGACAAATAGATTCAATGGATTAGATCTGATAGAGTGCCTGAAGAACTATGGATGAAGGTTTGTGACATTGTACTTGAGGCAATGATCAAGACCATCCCCAAGAAAAAGAAATGCAAAAAGGCAAAATGGTTGTCTGAGGAGGCCTTACAAATAGCTGAGAAAAGAAAACATATACCCATCTGAAAGCAGAGTTCCAAAGAATAGCAAGGAGAGATAAGAAAGCCTTCCCCGATCAATGCAAAGAAATAGACGGAAATAACAGAGTGGGAAAGACTAGAGATCTCTTCAAGAAAATTAGAGATACCAAGGGAATATTTCATGCAAAAATTGGCACAATAAATGACAGAAACGGTATGGACCTAACAGAAGCAGAAGATAATAAGTGGCAAGAATACACAGAAGAATTATACAAAAAAGATCTTAATGACTCAGATAACCACGATGGTGTGATCCCTCACCTAAAGCCAGACATCCTGGAGTGTGAAGTTAAGTGGTCCTTAGGAAGCATCACTATGAACAAAGCTGGTGGAGGTGATGGAATTCCAGCTGAGCTATTTCAAATCCTAAAAGATGATACTGCTAAAGTGCTGCATCAATGTGCCAGCAAATTTGGAAAACTCAGCAGTGGCCACAGGACTGGAAAATGTCAGTTTTCATTCCAATCCCAAAGAAAGGCAATGCCAAAGAATGTTCAAACCAGCATATAATTACACTAATCTCACACGCTAGCAAAGTAATGCTCAAAATTCTCCAAGCCAGTCTTCAACAGTATGTGGACCATGAACTTTCAGATGTTCAAGCAGGTTTTAGAAAAGGCAGAGGCACCAGAGATCAAATTGCCAACATCCGCTGGATCATGGAGAAAGCAAGAGAGTTCCAGAAAAACATCTACTTCTGCTTTACTGACTAGGCCAAAGCCTTTGAATGTGTGTATCACAACTAACTGTGGAAAATTCTTCAAGAGATAGGAATACCAGACCACCTGAGCTGCCTCCTGAGAAATCTGTATGCAGTTCAAGAAGCAACAGTTAGAAGTGGACATGGAACAACAGATTGGTTGCAAATTGGGAAGGGAGTACATCAAGACTATATATTCTCACCCTGCTTATTAAACTTATATACAGAATACATCATGCAAAATGCCAGGCTGGATGAAGCACAATCTGGAATTAAGATTTCCAGGAGAAACATGAATAATCTCAGATAAGCAGATGATACCACCCTTATGGCAGAAAGCGAAGAGGAACTAAAGAGCCTCTTGATGAAAGTGGAAAAGTATAGTGAAAAAGTTGGCTTAAAACTCAGCATTCAGTAAACTAAGATCATGGCATCTGGTCCCATCACTTCATGGCAAATAGATGGGGAAACAATGGAAACAGTGACAGACTTTACTTTGGGGGGCTCCAAAATCCCTGCAGATGGTGACTGAAGCCATGAAATTAAAAGATACTTGCTCCTTGGAAGAAAAGCTATGACCAACATAGACATCATATTAAAAAACAGAGACATTACTTTGCTAGCAAAGGTCCGTCTGGTCAAGGCTATGGTTTTTCCAGTGGTCATGTATGGATGTGAGAGATGGACTCAAAAGAAAGCTGAGCGCCGAAGAATTGATGCTTTGTTTTTAATTTATATTTTTTATTGGAGGCTAATTATTTTACAATATTATATTGGTTGGTTTTGCCGTACATTGACATGAATCCGCCCCAGGTGTACATGAGTTCCCCCTCCTGAACCCCCCTCCCACTTCCCTCCTCCCTTTATCCTCCCTCTGGGTCATCCCCGCACACCAGCCCCGAGCATCCTGTATCATGCATCAACCCTGAACTGGTGATTCGTTTCACATATGACAACATACATGTTTCAATGCCATTCTCCCAAATCATCCCACCCTCACCCTCTCCCACAGAGTCCCAAAGACTGTTCTATACATCTGTGTCTCTTTTGCTGTCTCATATACAGGGTTATCATTTGCATCTTTCTAAATTCCATATATATGCGTTAGTATACTGTATTGGTGTTTTTCTTTCTGGCTTACTTCACTCTGTATAATAGGCTCCAGTTTCATCCACTTCATTAGAACTGATTCAAATGCATTCTTTTAATGGCTGAATAATACTCCATTGTGTATATGTACCAAAGATTTTTTATCCATTCATCTGCAGATGGACATCTAGGTTGCTTCCATGTCCTGGCTATTATAAACAGTGCTGCGATGAACTTTGGAGTACATGTGTCTCTTTCAATTCTGGTTTCCTCGGTGTGTATGCCCAGGAGTGCGATTGCAGGATCATATGGCAGTTCTATTTCCAGTTTTTTGAGGAATCTCCACACTGTTCTCCATAGTGGCTATACTAGTTTGCATTCCCACCAACAGTGTAAGAGGGTTCCCTTTTCTCCACACCCTCTCCAGCATTTATTGCATGTAGACTTTTGGATAGCAGCCATTCTGACTGGTGTGAAATGGTATCTCATTGTGGTTTTGATTTGCATTTCTCGGATTATGAAGGATGTTTTTTAGCCATCTTTATGTCTTCTTTGGAGAAATGTCTGTTTAGTTCTTTGGCCCATTTTTTGATTGGGTCACTTATTTTTCTGGAATTGAGCTGCAGGAGCTGCTTGTACATTTTGG
This sequence comes from Moschus berezovskii, assembly GCF_049115385.1. Lineage (NCBI taxonomy): Eukaryota > Metazoa > Chordata > Mammalia > Artiodactyla > Moschidae > Moschus > Moschus berezovskii. The sequence continues at coordinate 162,693,739 of NC_142460.1, forward strand.
AGATTAATCCTTTATCAGTTGCTTCATTTGCTATTATTTTCTCCCATTCTGAAGGCTGTGTTTTCACATTGCTTGGAGTTTCCTTTGCTGTGCAGAAGCTTTTGATTTTAATTAGGTCCCATTTGTTTATTTTTGCTTTTATGTGGGTCTTGGAGGATCCTGCTGTGATTTAGGTCAGAGAGTGTTTTGCCTACATTCTCCTCTAGGAGTTTTATAGAATCTGGTCTTACATTTAGCTCTCTAATCCATTTTGAGTTGATTTTGGTGTATGGTGTTAGGAAGTGTTCTAGTTTCATTCTTTTACAAGTGGCTGACCAGTTTTCCCAGCACCACTTGTTAAAGAGACTGTCTTTTCTCCATTTTATATTCTTGCCTCCTTTGTCAAAGATAAGGTGTCCATAGGTGCGTGGATTTATCTCTGGGCTTTCTATTTTGTTCCATTGATCTATATTTCTGTCTTTATGCCAGTACCATACTGTCTTGATGACTGTGGCTTTGTAGTAGAACCTGAAGTCTGGGAGGTTAATTCCCCCAGTTCCATTCTTCTTCCTCAAGATTGCTTTGGCTATTCGAGGTTTTTTGTATTTCCATACAAATTGTGAGATTATTTGTTCTAGTTCTGTGAAAAATATCGTTGGTTGCTTGATAGGGATTGCATTGAATGTATAAATTACTTTGGGTAGTATACTCATTTTTACAATATTTATTCTTCCAATCCACAAACACGGTATATTTCTCCATCTATTAGTGTCCTCTCTGATTAGTTTCACTAGTGTTTTATAGTTTTCTATGTACAAGTCTTTTGTCTCCTTAGGTAGATATATTCCTAAGTATTTAATTCTTTTCGTTGCAACAGTGAATGGAATAGTTTCCTTAATTTCTCTATTTTCTCATTATTAGTGTATAGGAATGCAAGGGATTTCTGTGTGTTGATTTTATATCTTGCAACTTTACTGTAATCATTGATTAGCTCTAGTAGTTTTCTGGTAGAGTCTTTAGGGTTTTCTGTGTAGAGGATCATGTCATCAGCGAACAGTAAAAGTTTTACTTCTTTTTTTCAAATTCGTATTCCTTTTATGTCTTTTTCTGCTCTGATTGCTATAGCCAAAACTTCCAGAACTATGTTGAATAGTAGTGGTGAGAGTGGGCACCCTTGTCTTGTTCCTGACTTTAGGGGAAATGCTTTCAGTTTTTCACCATTGAGGATAATGTTTGCTGTGGGTTTGTCATATATAGCTTTTATTATGTTGAGGTATGTCCCTTCTATTCCCACTTTCTGGAGGGTTTTTATCATAAATGGATGTTGAATTTTGTCAAATGCTTTCTCTGCATCTATAGAGATAATCATATGATTTTTATTTTTCAGTTTGTTAATGTGGTGTATTACGTTGATTGATTTGTGGATATTGAAGAATCCTTGCATTCCTGGGATAAAGCCCACTTGGTCATGATGTATGATCTTCTTAATGTGTTGTTGGATTCTGATTGCTAGAATTTTGTTAAGGATTTTTGCATCTATGTTCATCAGTGATATTGGCCTGTAGTTTTCTTTTTTTGTGGGGTCTTTACCAGGTTTTGGGATTAGGGTCATGGTGGCCTCATAGAATGAGTTTGGAAGTTTCCCTTCCTCAGCAATTTTCTGGAAGAGTTTGAGTAGAATAGGTGTTAGCTCTTCTCTAAATTTTTGGTAGAATTCAGCTGTGAAGCCGTCTGGACCTGGGCTTTTGTTTGCTGGAAGATTTCTGATTACAGCCTCTAGTTCTGTGCTTGTGATGCGTCTGTTCAGATTTTCTATTTCTTCCTGGTTCAGTTTTGGAAAGTTGTACTTTTCTAGGAATTTGTCCATTTCTTCCAGGTTATTCATTTTATTGCCATATAATTGTTGATAGTATTCTCTAATCATCCTTTGTATTTCTGTGTTGTCAGTTGTGATCTCTCCATTTTCATTTCTAATTTTATTGATTTGGTTCTTCTCCCTTTGTTTCTTGATGAGTCTGGCTAGTGGTTTGTCAATTTTATTTACCTTCTCAAAGAACCAGCTTTTGGCTTTGTTGATTTTTGCTATGGTCTCTTTTTTTTCTTTTGCATTTATCTCTGCCCTAATTTTTACGATTTCTTTCCTTCTACTGACCCTGGGGTTCTTCATTTCTTCCTTTTCTAGTTGCTTTAGATGTAGAGTTAGGTTATTTAGTTGACTTTTTTCTTGTTTCTTGAGGTGTGCCTGTATTGCTATGAACTTCCCCCTTAGCACTGCTTTTACAGTGTCCCGGAGGTTTTGGGTTGTTGTGTTTTCATTTTCATTCATTTCTATGCATATTTTGATTTCTCTTTTGATTTCTTCTATGACTTCTTCATTATTCAGCAGTGTGTTGTTCAGCCTCTATATGTTGGCATTTTTAATAGTTTTTCTCCCGTAATTGAGATCTAATCTTACTGCATTGTCGTCAGAAAAGATGCTTGGAATTATTTCAATTTTTTTGAATTTACCAAGGCTAGATTTATGGCCCAGGATGTGATCTTTCCTGGAAAAGGTTCCGTGTGCACTTGAGAAAAAGGTGAAATTCATTGCTTTGGGGTGAAATGTCCTATAGATATCTATTAGGTCTAACTGGTCTATTGTATCATTTAAAGTTTGTGTTTCCTTGTTAATTTTCTGTTTAGTTGATCTATCCATAGATGTAAGTGGGGTATTAAAATCTCCTACTATTATTGCATTGTTGTTACTTTCCCCTTTCATACTTGTTAGTAATTGTCTTACATATTGCGGTGCTCCTATGTTGGGTGCATAAATATTTGTAATTGTTATATCTTCTTCTTGGATTGATCCTTTGATCATTATGTAGTTTCCTTCTTTGTCTCTTTTCACAGCCTTTGTTTTAAAGTCTATTTTATCTGATATGAGTATTGCTACTCCTGCTTTCTTTTGGTCTCTATTTGCATGGAATATCTTTTTCCAGCCCTTCACTTTCAGTCTGTATGTGTCCCTCATTTTGAGGTGGGTCTCTTGTAGACAACATATATGGGGGTCTTGTTTTTGTATCCATTCAGCCAGCCTTTGTCTCTTGGTTGGGGCATTCAACCCATTTACGTTTAAGGTAATTATTGATAAGTATGATCCCGTAGCCATTTTCTTTATTGCTTTGGGTTCGAGTTTATACACCCTTTCTGTGTTTCCTGTCTAGAGAAGATCCTTTAGCATTTGTTGGAGAGCTGGTTTGGTGATGCTGAATTCCCTCAGCTTTTGCTTGTCTGTAAAGCTTTTGATTTCTCCTTCATATTTGAATGAGATCCTTGCTGGGTACAGTAATCTGGGCTGTAGGTTATTTTCTTTCATCACTTTAAGTATGTCTTGCCATTCCCTCCTGGCCTGAAGAGATTCTGTTGAAAGATCAGCTGTTTTCCTTATGGGAATCCCCTTGTGTGTTATTTGTTGCTTTTCCCTTGCTGCTTTTAATATTTGTTCTTTGTGTTTGATCTTTGTTAATTTGATTAATATGTGTCTTGGAGTATTTCACCTTGGGTTTATCCTTTTGGGGACTCTCTGGGTTTCTTGGACTTGGGTGATTATTTCTTTCCCCATTTTAGGGAAGTTTTCAACTATTATCTCCTCAAGTATTCTCTCATGGTCTTTCTTTTTGTCTTCTTCTTCTGGGACTCCTATGATTCGAATGTTGGAGCATTTAACATTGTCCCAGAGGTCTCTAATATTGTCCTCATTTCTTTTAATAATTTTTCTTTTTTTCCTCTCTGTTTCATTTATTTCTACAATTCTATCTTCTAGCTCGCTTATCCTGTCTTCTGCCTCTGTTATTCTACTGTTTGTTCTCTCCAGAGTGCTTTTGATCTCATCTATTGCATTATTCATTGTATATTGACTCTTTTTTATTTTCTCTAAGTCCTTATTAAACCTTTCTTCCATCTTCTCAATCCTTTTCTCCAGGTTATTTATCTGTAACTCCATTTTGCTTTCAAGATTTTGAATCATTTTCACCACCAAAATTTGAAATTTTTTATCAGGTAGATTCCCTATATCTTCCTCTTTTGTTTGTGTTGGTGGGCATTTATCTTGTTCCTTTCCTTGCTGGGTATTTCTCTGCCTCTTCATCTTGCTTATATTGCTTTGCTTGGGCTGGCTTTTCCCTCTTCTGGCAGTTTGTGGAGTTCTCTTTATTACATAGTTTCCTCCCTGTGTGGGGTTGGACGGGTGACTTGTCAAGGTTCCCTGGTTAGGGAAGCTTGTGTCGGTGTTCTGGTGGGTGGAGCTGGATTTCTTTTCTCTGGAGTGCAATGAAGTGTCCAGTAATGAGTTATGCAATGTCAGTGGGTTTGGAGTGACTTTGGGCAGCCTGTATATTGAAGCTCAGGGCTATTTTCCTGTGTTGCTGGAGAATTTGCATGGTATGTCTTGCTCTGGAACTTGTTGACCCTTGGGTGGTGCTTGGTTTTAGTGTAGGTATAGAGACGTTTGATGAGCCCCTATCGATTAATGTTCCCTGGAGTCAGGAGTTCTCTGGTGTTCTCAGGATTCAGCCTTAAGCCTCTTGCCTCTGGTTTTTGGTCTTATTGTTGGAGTAGCCTCTAGACTATCTGTCATTTCCAAGGTGGTTCCCTCTGTTTTAGCTTCTGTTTGCTGGTCTCTTCAGTGTCTAATTTCCATCCTGATATTAGGAGGCGGGTGGACACTTTTTAAAGGCTCACTTTTAAAGGACACTTATTTCAGTCCTGTTCTGGGAAGGGAGGAACACTGCAGACAAATATCTCTGGCGTCTGTGGGGAGTGCTCGCAGCGTCTTGGCCACACTGGGTTTGCCCCCACTCACAGCGCGTGTGCTGTCCCAGTCTACACTGCACAGGCTCTGGGTTGCTCTGCCGGGAACTGTCTGAGGTCGGCGCTGGGTTGTATGCACTTCCCAGGTCTGAGTGGCTCAAGTTCAGGTTCTCGGGTACTCCACAAAGGCACAGACTTGGTTGGGCCTGCGTTTTGTGCCTTCCCCGTTCCGAGCAGCTCAGGTGACCAGGTGTTTGGCGAGCGCAGTCACTGCGACTTATCGCCTCTCCAGTCCCTGCCACTCGGTTTTCTGGGTGTACAACCAGCACACCTTCTTAGGCAGCTATTGACCCGCCCAAGCCCAAGAAGTCTTGATTAGCAATGAAGCCTGCCCGCAGTTTGGTATCAGATGCCTTTCTGGGGCTGCGGTTGCCCCCTCGGGCTCTGGCTGCCCTCCCTGCCTGTCTCGGTGGGGGATGGGGGATGGGCCACCCGCAGCCGGCTCGCTTTGCTCAGTCCTTTGTTCTGTGAGCTGGGCTGGCGGAGTCTTAGGTTAGAGCTTTCCGCCTTTTCATGGGGAAGCTATCCTAGTCTGCTTTGCTATCCCCTGTTAGATCTCAGATTATTCTTGCAGCATTCAAGCCCATTCCTCTCTCTAAGCAGTTCAGCCGGCTCCTCCCTGCCCTGCCCCCGCTTACTAATGGCGTATGCAGGCGTCTGAGCTGCTTCTCCACTGGGAATTACTGTTTGGCGGGTGATCTGTGGGTTTTAAAAAAATCTTAAAAAAAAAAAAGAGGGTTATGTGGCCCTCTGAGGTTCCAAGGCTCGCCACAGATTCACCAGTGAGAGTGTTTCCTGGTGTTTGGAAACCTCTCTTTTTAAAGCCTCCCTTCCCGGGACGGAGCTCCGTCCTTACCTCTTTTGTCTCTCTTTTTATCTTTTATGTTTTTTCCTGCCTCCTTTCGAAGACAATGGGCTGCTTTTCTGGGTGCCTGATGTCCTCTGCCAGCATTCAGAAGTTGTTTTGTGGACTTTACTCCGTGTTCAAATGTTCTTTTGATGAATTTGTGGGGGAGAGTGGTCTCGCCGTCCTATTCCTCCACCATCTTGTTCCTTCCGAGAATTGATACTTTTGAACTGTGGAGATGGAGAAGACTCTTGAGAGTTCCTTGGACTGTAAGGAGTTCAAACTAGTCCATCCTGAAGGAAATCAGTCCTGAATATTCATTGGAAGGACTGATGCTGAAGCTGAAACTCCAATCCTTTGGTCACCTGATGCAAAGAACTGACTCCTTGGAAAAGACCCTGATGCTGGGAAAGATTGAAGGCGTGAGAACAGGGGACAACAGAGGATGAGATGGTTGGATGGCATCACGGACTTGACGGACATGAGTTTGAGCAAGCTCTGGTTGTTGGTGATGGACAGGGAGGCCTGGCGTGCTGCACTCCCCGGGGTCGTAAAGAGTCGGACACAACTGAGCGACTGAATTGAACTGAACTGAACTGTGCTACATACGCATTGTTTTTGCAAGTTGCTCTTTTTTTCAATTTTTATTGTGGTGAAATACACATAAAATTTACCATCTTGGACTTCGCTGGTAGTCCATTCATTAAGAATCCACCTGTCAATGCAGGGTACACATGTTCCGTCCCTCTTCCAGGAAGATTCCACATGTTGAGGAGCAACCAAACCCTTGCACCTAAACCCATGCTCCACAACGAGAGACCCCTCCACAGTGAGAAGTCCTTGCACTGCAACTAGAGAGTAGCCCTTGCTCTCTGCAACTAGAGAAAGCCCAAGCACAGTAACAAAGGTACAGCATGGCCAAAAATAAATAAACGAAGTAATTATTTTTTAAAAAAGAAAAAAATTTACCATCTTAACCATTTTTAAGTATACAGTTCAGTGGCTTTAAGTACTTTCATATTGTGCAGCTATCACCACCATTTATTTCCAGAACTCTTTCATCCTGTGAAACTGAAACCGTCCCCATTAAACAACTATTTCTCATTCCTCCCCTGGCAAGCACCATTCTACTCTACACTGTCTGTCTCTATGAATTTAACTACTTTAGGTGCCTCATATAAGTGGAATCATACACTATTTGTCTTCTTTGTGACTGGCTTGATTCCCTTCACATAATGTCATCGAGGTTGTAGCATGTGTCGAAATTTCCTTCCTTCCCTTTTAAAGCTGAGTAACATTTCCTTGTATGCATACACCATAATTTGTTTATCCATTCATCTGTCATTGGATACTTGGGTTGATTCCACGCTGTAGCTATTGTGAATAACACTGCTATGAACATGAATGTACAAATCTCTCTTCAAGACCCTGCCTTCGATTCTTTCAGGTTTATACTTAGAAATGGAATTGTTGGATAATACGGTTGTTATTTAGTCCCTAGGTCGTGTCTGACTCTTTTGTGACCCCACGGACTGTGGCCCGCCAGGCTTCTCTGTCCATGGGATTTCCCAGGCAAGAATACTAGAGTGGGTTGCCATTTCCTTTTCCTTCTCCAGGGGATCTTCCCAACCCAGGGAAGATAAGTGTACAAATTTCTCTTCAAGACTCTGCCTTCACTTCTTTCAGGTATATATTCAGAATTGCTGGATCGTAGTTGGTGATGGACAGGGAGGCCTGGCATGCTGTGATTCATGGGGTCGCGGAGAGTCAGACAAGACTGAGCGACTGAACTGAACTGATGGTAACTCTGTCTTTAATTTTTGGAGGAGCTGCAAACTGCTTTTCGTAGAGGCTATACCACTTTACGTTCTCACCAGCATTATACAAGGGTTCCAGTTTCTCCATATCCTTGCTAACACTGATTTCTTTTTTTTTCTTTGTAACAGACATCCTAACGGGTACAAGGTGGTTTCTCATTGTGATTTTAGTTTGCATTTCCCTGATGCCCTAAGGATTCATGATGTTTGGCATCTTTTCATGGGCTTGTTGGCCATCTGCATACACTCTGTTCACTTTCTATGGTTAGAACTGAGTCATAAGCAACAGGTAACTACAAGGAAGCCTGAGAGATGCAGTCTAGTTGGGCTATGCATTAGCTATCTGTTATGCCTAATAACGTTACCACTAATCTACTATCTTAAAACTAAACATTTCTTATGTCACAGTTCCTGTAGTCAGAAGCCTGGGCACAGCTCAGCTGGGTGCTTTGCAAGGCTGCAATTAAGGTGTTGGCTAGGCCTGCAGTCTTCTCTGAGTCTCAACTGAGGAAGGATCTGCTTTTGGTTGTTGGCAGAATTCGGTTCCTTGCTGCTGTAGGACTGAAGACTTCAGTTTCTTGCTAACTACCCATCAGAAGCTTCCCTCAACTCCTTGGAGCCACCTTCAGTTCCTTGTCATACGGGATTTCCTCCAAGCCAAGGAAAGAGAGAGAGACCCCAGTAAGATGGGTGCTGCAATCTTACACACACACACAAGTCTGTGTCCTACGACCATATTCTATGGTTCAAACAAGTCTCAGGCTCTGCACACTCAAGGGCACAGATACCAGGGATTGTGGGCAGCACCCAAGAGTCCTACAGAGGCCCGCCTAGGATTCCAGGACAATGGAGGAAAGAATACAGATTTCAGAGGACAACCGGCTTTCAGCCTCCACCACATTATGCTGCAGTGGAAAATTGCTATGTGGAAGATTGACTTTACATTTTAATTTGATGGTTACTTTATGGTTGAGATTTTATTTTAAAAAAAATGTTTATTTATCTATTTTATTTGGCTGTACCAAGTCTTAATTGCAGCACCTGAGATCTTTTTTCTTCCCAGTTGCAGCAGCTCAGACAATAAAGAATTTGCCTGCAATGCAGGAGAGATGAATTTTATCCCTGAGTTGAGAAAATCCCCTGGAGAAGGAAACGGCAACCCACTCCAGTATTCTTGCCTGGGAAATCCCATGGACAGTACAGTACATGGGGTCACAAAGAATCGGAGACAACTGCCTCTTTCTTTCATGCAGAATCTTTAGTTGCAGCATGTGAGACCTAGTTCCCCAACTAGGGATCGAACCCAGGCCCCCTGGACTGGGAGTGTGGAGTCTTAGGCACTGGATCACCAGGACAATCCCTTGACTGATATTTTAAATACTCATGACATAGAGCAGCTTTACAATTAGATGAAGTCAAATTCATCAATATTTTCCTTCAAATACCTTCTGAATTTTGCCATGATATATGTCATGTCATATAAGATCTAACCCCCAAAAGTTACATAAAATCTTGTCCATTTTGTCTCCTAAAACAACTCATTATTATAGCCAAGCATCTCATTTGGGGGAAATTTTTCTTCACTGGCAGAGTAATTTGTTTATATAAACTATTTTGCTGCTGACTTGCTTAAAAAGCAATTTGTTCAAAATTTTGCTAATCAGTGACTTTTTAAGGGGACAAAGTGGTATTTCAGCAAATTATTTTCACCCTTTAATATACAATTCTTAGTATGGTTCTAAGATAAGCAATAAAATTTCATGGAAAGCTCTTTTTGGGTGCAAAATCATCATTAGTTCCATACAGTCCCTGGTACTGTTTATTTCATTTCTGAATTCTTAGCCTTTCTTGAGCAGGGCACAACTTCATGTTTCTAAGTGTTTACTTCCAACAGAAAATTATGATTGTGCCAATGGTATTCATCCACTTAAAGTCACCTGCCTCTCAAACAGAGGTTGAATCATTTAGTAAATCATAAACAGACACAGTTTCCTTCTTTGAGCAAATATTTAGTGCACCCCCTACTCTGGGCAAAGGAACCCATTTGAAATGGGTAGCTGCTAGCAAAAAAAAAAATTTTTTTTGAAAAATTGTCACCAACTTAGGAACCCCATAATTTAATTCTACAGATTCTACACTTTTGGTAATAGTATAACACTCCAGCATTCTTCATATGTCCAAGTAGCACGAGACCTTCAAGCATGGCCACCTGTGGTCCTGGTGGCTCGCATAGGGATAAAAGAATAAAAGAGCAGACCAGTGTGTCATGAGTCTGTATCTGTGACCGTTTTTGCATCTGCGTACTCATTATTCTGCCAGGCCCAGAGCTGGTGTCCATAGCGTCTTGTGTGGTAGATACAGGTCTCTGCTGGCAAGTACGGGTGTAACCCTGTTCATTTCTCCGTGCTGCTGCTCAGTCACATTCCACTCTTTGCATCCCCAAGGACTGTAGCCCACGAGGCTCCTCCGTCCATGGGATTTCCCTGGCAAGAATACTAGAGCAGGTTTCTGTTTCCTCCTCCCGGGGATCTTCTCTTCTCAGGGATCAAATCCATATGTCCTACATTGGCAAGCGATTCCTTACCACTGAACCACTAGAGAAGCTTGAAAATATTCTACATGATTGTATGACGGTGGATACATGTCACTATACATCGGTCCAAACCCATGGAACACACAGCGCCCAGAGTGAACCCTAACATAAACTATGGACTCTGGGCAACGATGCGGTACTGGTTCATGGATTGTAACCTGTGACCCTCTGGTAGGGTTGGTGGTAGTGGGGGAGGCCTGCGTGTGTGGGATCAGAGGGTAGATGGAGATCTCTCTGCTGCTGCTGCTAAGTCACTTCAGTCGTTTCCGACTCTGTGTGACCCCATAGACGGAAGCCCATCAGGCTCCCCCGTCCCTGGGATTCTCCAGGCAAGAACACTGGAGTGGGTTGCCATTTCCTTCTCCAATGTGTGAAAGTGAAAGTGAAGTCGCTTAGTCATGTCCGACCCTTAGCGACCCCACGGACTGCAGCCTACCAGGCTCCTCCATCCATGGGATTTTCTAGGCAAGAGTACTGGAGTGGCTTGCCATTGCCTTCTCCAGGAGATCTCTCTACCTGCTGCTAAATTTTGCTGTGAACCTAAATTTCCTCAAAAGAATAAACTCTATTCATTTCAGATTAATGTATGTGATTATTCATCCTTGTTTGCGTCCACCTCTGCTGACTGATGTTCTGATACAAGCAGCCAAGTGAGCTTCCATCAGATACAAGCTGCAGTCTGCCTTCTCTCCACGCTAAACTCACAGAACCTGCTGGTCCCCTCCCCTCTCCAGGCAGAAGGGATGGGAACCAACCCACCTGAGTCCACCAGCACCTCCCACCCACTTGGAGGCCAGGTGGCCGGGGATGTCCCTGGGTTTCGTGGACAAAAGCTGGGATCCAGGCTGAAGCAGACCCAAGAAACTAGACAGCTCTCTGACCGGTGCTTCCCCAGGTCTCATGGCCACGAGAGTCCAAGGTGACCAGAACTCCCTTTGTAGGGAATCTGAACTCTCCAGTTGCTCCATGCTGGTCTTAGTTCTGGGATGGGACAGATCAGCCCACTGGGCTACAGGTTCCAGGAGGGTGAACGAGACACCTGCGGGTCCCCAGGGCTGCACTGGGCATCATGTCATTCGTGCTCTGTGCCAAGTCGCTTCAGTCGTGTCCAGTTCTTTGTGACCCCATGGACTGTAACCCACCAGGCTCCTCTGCCCATGGGATTCTCCAGGCAAGAACACTGGAGTGGGTTGCCATTTCCTCCTCCAGGGGATCTTCCTGACCCAGGGATCGAGCCCGGGTCTCCTATGTCTCCTGCACTGGCAGGCGGGTTCTTTACCACTAGCACCACGCCAGTGTCCATTAAACAATATTAAGCTCCCATTGAAATCCTGCCGTGGCCTCAGGCAAGGATAAGAGGTCCCGGCAGGCTGAATGGCAGCCACCAGAGAGAACACGGCCAGTGTCACCTTTCATGTCACCTTGGATCCAGCCTCTTGAGTCAGCAGAGGCTCCAAAGAAAACCCCCTTTGAAGACTTGAAATCAGGGCCCTCCCTGGGGCCACAGAGCTGCCTGGAAGGAAGCCCAGCAGACAATTTATGGTTCCCGAGGGGGTATCCAGGGGCCAGCTCTTCAGAGGTGGCTGTGCGAGCACGTGGGGTCACATATAGAAACCGTCTCGGAAAGGAAGGGCGGGCATCTGGAGCGGGGACCAGGCAGGGCTGCACAGTTAACCAAAGCAGGAAGCCTTGTTAACAGGCCTGCAAAGCTGCACACGAAGCCCTAGGGCTCCTGGAAGGAGGAGAATGCTCACATTCCAGCAACTTCTAGGTCAGATGCCTCAGAAAGCGACAGTACAGAAATCCATGAACTTTAATAAATGTCACTGTCTAATAGTGTGTGCTATGTCGCTTAGTCGTGTCTAGCTCTTTGTGACCCCAGGGACTGTAACCCATCAGGCTCCTCTGTCCATGGGATTTCCCAGGCAAGAAGACTGAAGTGGGCTGCCATTTCCTACTCCAGGGGATCCTCCCAACTTGGGGGTTGAACCCGCATCTCTTCTGTCTCCTGCACTGGCAAGTGGGAGCCACTTTTATTTGAGCCACCAAGAAAGTCCCACCATCTAACAGACCCTTGCAAGAGTGGTGTGACAGGGCTTAATTTGGAGCAGGCGACAGTAGAAGAAGACACTGTGACCTGGGAGACCCCTCGACTGTCCCTTTCACGAGGAACCCTCTCCCCTCATAAGAAACTGAGGCAGCAACTGGAGCATTCAAAGTAACACAATCTTGCATTCCTCAACCAATAGGCTTCCCCAGCGGTCACTTTCTCCTTGGGAACAAAAACTCCTGAATCTTAAGAATATCAGTGTCTCCAGGACCGGATGTTCCAGCTCTGCTGACACAGGACAGCATCTTCCAGGAGAGGATCGCTTTTTCATCCTTGGTAATAATGAAAATTTCACGGGAAAAAAAATCCTTAAAATATATTTAACAGTCAATGGACACTTTTAAAGGTCCGATGCGTACATATTTGGGGGGCATGTTTTAAACTGCTTCTGGGTCCTTGAAAAAAGAACAAAGGGTATTATTGAATAGTGAAAGTGAAGTCGTTCAGTCATGTCCGACTCTTTGTGACCCCGTGGACTGTAGCCTACCAGGTTCCTCCGTCCATGGGATTCTCCAGGCAAGAGTACTGGAGTGGGTTGCCATTTCCTTCTCCAGGGGAGTCTTCCCAACCCAGGGATCGAACCTGGGTCTCCCGCATTGAAGGTAGACACTTTAACCTCTGAGCCACAACGTAGGAGACTATTATTGAATAGACGTATCTAGAAAGAGAAGATTACCAGCTCCAGGTTCAGCAACCTAAATGAAGACACTGTGGGGCAATACTGCCCCCTGGTGACCAACTTTTACTTTATTTCAGGACCATCCATCTAGAAACCAATGCCGCTAACTTGCATCAATATAATCTGCAGAACAAGACATGAAACAACGGACTGGTTCCAAATTGAGAAAGGATTACATCAAGGCTATATATTGTCATCCTGCTTATTTAACTTATATGCAGAGTACATCATGCAAAATGCCAGGCTGAATGAAGCAAAGCTGTGATTTTTCCCATAGTCATATACAGATGTGAGACTGTAAAGAAGGACCATAAAGACCATATGTTGGACCATAAGTAAGGTTGAGTGCCAAAGAATTGATGCTTTAAAACTGTGGTGCTGGAGAAGACTCTTGAAAGTCCCTTGGACAGCAAGGAGATCAAATGTTCTCACTACCAAAAAAAAAAAAAATGTGTCAGGACTTCCCTGGTGGTCCAGTGGCCAAGACTTCATGCTCCCACTTCAGAGGGCCGAGGTTCCATCCATGGACAGAGAACTAGATGCCACATGCCACAGCTAAGACTTGGCACAGTCAGATAGACAATTTTTTAAAAAGTTTTTTAAGTGTAAGGGGGTCTTCCCTGGTGGTCCAGGGGTTAGTGATCTACCTTCTAGTGTAGGGGAAGCGGGTTCAGTCCCTAATCGGGGACCTAAGATCCCACATGACTCAAGGCCAAAAAACCAAAACATAAAACAGAAGCGATGTAACAAATTCAATAAAGACTTTAAAAATGGTCCACGTCAAAAAAAAAATCTTTTAAAAATCGTGTAAGGGAAAAGAGGGACCCTTTTATAAAAAGGTATAATAAGTGAGGGGATAGATGGGTTAGCTAACCACTTTTGTGTTGATCATTTATAATATCTACATGTATAAATCACATTGCAACCTTGAACTTACACATGTTGTATGTCAATGATACCTCAGTAAAGCTGAAGGAAAATAAAAGTAGTGGAAGAAAGCTTAAAAGAATATTAAATAAAACATAATTTTAGTCCAAGGCATTTTTAAAGTCAGATAAGATTGCTAGGGGGCCTCTTGGGGCAGCATTCACGGTTTGACTGAGGTGTTCACGAGAACGTGTCCACTTGGGGCTGTAGGTTTAGGGTTTGTGTACTTTCTTTTTTATTATTATTTTTTATCGGAGGCTAATTATTTTACAATGTTATATTGGTTGGTTTTGCCATACATTGACATGAATCCGCCCCAGGTGTACATGAGTTCCCCTTCCTGAACCCCCCTCCCACCTCCCTCCTCCCCTTATTCTCCCTCTGGGTCATCCCCATTCACCAGCCCCGAGCATCCTGTATCATGCGTCGAACCTGGACTGGTGATTCGTTTCACATATGATAATATACATGTTTCAATGCCATTCTCCCAAATCATCCCACCCTCGTCCTCTCCCACAGAGTCCAAAAGACTGTTCTATACACCTGTGTCTCTTTTGCTGTCTCGTATACAGGGTTATCATTACCATCTTTCTAAATTCCATATATATGCGTTAGTATACTGTATTGGTGTTTTTCTTTCTGGCTTACTTCTGTACAGAGGAAGTGGGGGCTGCTCTGGCCACTCAGGCTTCAAGTCTCATTCCTTCCCCCCAGTGGTAGAAAAAGGAGTTTAACTTCAGACTTGGTGAAAAGGCAGCGTCAGTTCTGTCTAAGGCCTGAGGTTTTGGATCCATGACTCTCCCCCTGTGTGTCCCTGATATGCCTTCATTATGACTTCTCTGGTGGATCAGATGGTAATGAATTTGCCTGCAATGCAGGAGACCAGGGTTTGATCCCCTGGGAAAGTGAATGGCTATCCACCCCAGTATTCTTGCCTGGAGAATTCCATGGACAGAAGAAACTGGCAAGCTACAGTCCACGGGGTCGCAAAGAGTTGGACTCGACTAAGGGACTTATACACACACCACTTGTCTGGCTTTGCTTAATTAAAACTTCTCTCTAATTAAACAGCTGGATTTGTGTGCCAGCTGCATGTGACAATTAAGGACAAACCCCTCCCCCAGGAAAAAAAAAAAAACACTAAAAGTGAAAAATGGAAGGGAAATTCGCTCAGTCGTGTCCAACTCTTTGTGACCCCATAGATTATACGGTCCATGGAATTTTCCAGGCCAGACTACTGGAGTGGGTAGCCTTTCCCTTCTCCAGGAGATCTTCCCAACCCAGGAATCGAACCGGAGTCTTCTGCATTGCAGAGTGGATTCTTTACCAACTGACATCTCAGGGAAGTCCAAAAGTGAAAAATAGACTTTTCTAATAATGTCAGACTTTAAATCCCTATCTATACAAAAATCTTTTTAATGAGATATACATACAAAAAAAAAAAAAACATTCTAACCCATTGACTTTGTAAAGTGATTGAAAAGTACATAATTTGTGGATTGGGCAGCTGTGTGCCTTGGTTCTCCTCTCATTTCATGAGCAGGAAAAATGAGGTTAGGAAATCCAGAGCCTGAACTCTACCTGGGAAGGCCTCAGCATCACAGGTGAGCCCCTGGCTGGCTGTCGGCCTACTGGCTTCCTCTGTCATCAGCCAGTAGGAAAAAGACCTGCTTTAATTGTCTACAATGAGCCGAGCTCCTAGTACTCCATGTATTGAATGCTCGTAACAATTCTCTAAGGTGAGTGTTATGCTTACCTTTGCGATGCCCAGCTCCCAGCATCTAAGAGTAGTACTGAAGGTGCCCCAGGGAGAATGGTCCTCCCTCTGTAGAAACTACATTATCAACACATTTTATTAACACCAGCATCAATTGTGCTGTAGGTGACTGTCTCCAGGTACCTGTCTGAAGATACAGGAAAATGCCCAGACAACATGACAAGTATCCTCAGGGAAACAACATGGATGCTTCAGAGCCTGCTGGTTTCAACTAGCTAGGAGGGAGACCTGGATGGAGGTGGTGGAGCCCAGAGAGAGAGCACAAGCACCCTCTTTGTCCTCTGTGTCCTGCCGGAGCCCAGGTTTCCGAAAAAGCAGAAAGATACCCAGAAAAAGGCTTTTGCACAGGACTAACTAATATTTTGGACGCCATGGACCACCAGGCTCCTCTGTTTCTGGGATTTCCCAGGCAGGAATACTGGAGTGGTTGCCATTTTCTTCTCCAGATCTTCCTGACTCAGGAATTGAACCCACGTGTCTTGCGTCTCCTGCATTCGCAGGTGGAGTCTTTACCACTGAGCAACCAGGGAAGCTCAACTAAACCCAAGTGTAGATCCTGACTCTGGCACATGCTAGTTGATGATAGACAGCTTACTTCTCTGATCTTCACTTTTCTCAATCATAAAAATGAGGAAACGCTTACCTTATGAGCATTCAATACATCTGGAATACCAGGAGCTCAGCTCATTGTAGACAGTTAAAGCAGGTCTTTCTCCTACTGGATTCCTACAGAGGAAGCCAAAAGACAGACAGACAACCAACCAGCTTTCCTGAGGGTCCCAACACCCCCGTGGGGATTTTTCCAGTCTGGAGACCGCTCCCCTCCAAAGCCAGTCCGTGTCCCCAGAGCGATTCCTGCCCGCCTGCCTGCTTTCTGAAATCCTGGAAATGTTCTGTATTTCCACCGTGCAAAAACCACGTGGAGCCACTGAGCCCAGGGGATGTGACCAGAGCGATGGAGGGACTGAACTCTCCATTCCCTTCATTTCACAGTGAAGAGCCACATATGACCAGTGGCTTCTGTGCAGAACGCTGAGTCTTTACAAGCTCCAAGAGACCCACTTAGTTGCTGGAATGGTCAGATGAACTCCAAGGAAGGACACCCCAGCATTGATTAAGCAGCTCTTCCATCTGACGTCTGCATGAATTGCTGTATTCCAGGACTGGGATTACAAACATCAGATAAATATTTATTTTTGCACTTTCATAAAGCAAGCCATCCTGATTGGACATAAAACCCAAGCCCTAGTGGAGCCGTTTTGATTCATTGGGTAATTATGTCTAAAATATGTTTTGTTTCTCTCTTCATTGTTCCATACCCGACATGTCCACCACACATTTGCACACATGTGCATGCAAAACCTCACACACTTAGCACTTTGATATCCCAGCCTCCTTCTCCTTCTGTTGTTCAGCTGGTGGCCAAGGCTGTTGAAAGGGCAGGGAGCTGGTGTCCTGAAAGCTCCAACTGGGCTCCCCAAGAAAAGTTGGGGAGGGTGTGTTTGCTCTGCCTCCTGCTTCAACCCCAGCACCTGCACCACCTTCCAAGACTGGCCTGGGGCAGAAGGTGCTTCCTGGGAATCAGAATAACTACAATAAATAGATTTCTAACTTATTTCCATTGTCATCAAAGAAAATGCTATTGTTTAGTTGCTAAGTTGTGTCTTTGTGACCCCATGGACTGTAGCCCACCAGAATTCTCTGTCCGTGGTATTTCCCAGGCATGACTGCTGGAGTGGGTTGGTATTTCCTTCTCCAGGCAATCTTCCTGACCCAGTTATCAAACCTACATCTCCTGCTTGACAGGTTTTACCACTGAGTCATCTGGGAAGCCCATGATAGTAATCATTTATTTTGTAAACATCCCCTGTACATTTGAAAACAAAGAGTATTCTGCTGTTGTTGGACGAAGGGTTCTACAGATATCAATTAGGTCAAGTTTTTTGAGAGTTGTTCACGTTTTCTATTCCTGCTGATTTTACGCCTACTTGTTCTATTACTGAGAGAAGAGTATTAAAATTTTCAACTCTACTTATTGGTATTTCTATTTCTCATTTCAATTCTGTCAGTTGTTACTTTATGTATTTTGGAGCTCTCTTAGGTACAAATAGATTAATAATATTTCATTTATTCCTGCTGCATGACACTTTCATCATTATGAAATAGTCCTTTTTGTCTCTAGTAATACACATTTTCTTAGACTCTTTTATCTGGCATTAATAAAAATCACTCATCTTCCTTATGATTATTGTTTATACGTTTGCGTCAAATATATTTTGTTATCCTCTTACTTCAACCTTTTGGTGTCTGTGAACTTAAAGTGATCTCTTGCAGACAGCATATCTCTCTTTTTCCCAGTTTGACAATTTCTGTCTTTTGCCTGGAATTTTTAGTTCATTCCCATGGTTATGTTTGCCTTTTGCTATTTTTCTTTTCCCCTATTTGTCTCATCTTTCTCTCTCTCTCTCCTTTATTTATTTATTTGGCTGTGCTAGGTTTTAGTTGAGGCTCGTGGGATCTTTGATCCTTGTTTCACCGTGCAGGTTCTTTAGTTTCGGCATGTGGGCTCCAGTTCTCCAACCAGGGATCAAACTTGGGTTCCCTGCATTGGGAGCATGGAGCCTCCGCCACTGGGGAAGTCACTTCTCTCATTTTAATGCCTGTTACTGTTGCACTACTAAGTTAAACAAGTATGTGTCAGTATTTTGTTTTACTTCTTATACTGACTTTTTTAGCTGTATTTCTTTGCATTGTTTTGTATTTTATGTAACTTTTACGGTATACCTTTTTTATTATCACAATCTATTTCAAGTTAATACTGACTTACTTCAAATACCATACATATAGAAACTACATTTTTGTAGCCCCGTTCCTTTTGTGATGTTTCTGTGCTACAGAGTGTATATGTGTGTGTGTCTTTATATGTTAAAGCCCAACAAAGTGGAATTAGAGTTTTTGCTTCAGATATTTCTTAAAGTGAGAGGGAAAAAAGGAACATTTTACATATACATATATTCTCCACATTTACATTTTGAGTATTCTGTCCTTCTCGTTTCTAAGTTACTATCCAGGTTACCATCTGATATCTCCCTTTAGCAGTTATTTTGGCACAGGTCTGCTAACAACAAATTCTCTCAGTTTTAATTTTAAAGTTTTTTTCTCTCTCTCTTAATCTATAAATGACTTTATTTTTTGTCTTCAGTCTTGAAAGATAGTTTTGTTGGTTAGAGCTTTTTATTTTCTTTTAGCACTTTGAAAATGCCATTAAATGGAATAGGAAACCATTGAAAAGACTAGGGAGCCACTGTTCTTTCACAGAAAATGCAGTAAGTCCACAAAGTATCTTAGGCTTTCAGTATCTTCTGGCTTTTATTATTTCTATGAAAAGTCAACAATAAATCATATTGTTGTTCCCCATGTATAATGTAAACTTTTCTTTTCCTCTCTTAAAAATTACTTTTTTACTTCTGGCTTTTGGCAGTTTGATCATGAAGTGTTTTCTTTTGTTATTTGGATCAAATCATTTCTATCATTCTATCAAATTCAGGGATTCTTTCTTCTCACATTTCAAATAAACTCATGCCATGAATTTTTCATTTCAATTTAGGGGCTTCCCAGGTGGCACTAGTGGTAAAGAACCTGTGTGCCAAAGCAGAAGACACAAGAGATGAGGGTTCAATCCCTAGGTCAGGAAGATTCCTTGGAAGTGGGCATGGCAGCCCACTGCAGTATTCGTGCCTGGAGAATCCGATGGACAGAGGAACCTGGCAGACTACAGTTCATCGGGTCACAAAGAGTTAGACTTGACCAAAGCAACTTAGCACAGCGCACAGTGAATTTTTAAGTTCTAGAATTTGCATTTTCTTCTTTTTTCCATTTCTCTGTTGAGATTCCTCATTTGTTTATCCATTGTTAGCACAGTTGAATGTATTTTTAATATGTTGAATATATTTTTAATAGCTTCCTTGAACACTTTATCTGCTAGACGTACTGTCCAAGCTGACTCCAAGTCAGTTTCGATTAAATTATTTCCCTCCTTCCTTCTCTTTCTGGGGATGCAAACAATTTTACTGTTTCTATGCACATCAAGTGCATCTTTATTTAAGACCAGATGTCACAGGCAATATGTCACAGCAATTCTGGATTCTGTTTCGCTCCTCTGAGGACTCATGGTTTTAGTTGACAAGCAACTTGCCTGGATTCAACCTGCAAGTCTATCTCACTTTCAATGGACAGCCACTGATATCTCTGCTCATTTCTCTTTTTGAAGGGAGGCAGGCTCTGATTCTTAGGGGTTTCCCTTTCCCCTGCATAATTTTGTAGCCAGGCAATGATTTAGTCAGAGATTATGCGCAAACACCTCAAGCCAATAAGTCACCTCCTCTGATACCTAAGCTGTGTGTGGACTGAGGGATGTTCTCAAAAGTGCAGTAAATTCACACATCTCTCAGGCTTTCAATTTTTGCCAGACCCCCTGAATTTCCTGAGTGCCTGCGTAGTTGAGCAGTCAACCAGGGATCTGCAGAAAGATTTCTATCTGCTCTTCCTTGGCTCTCTCACTCCCAAATCTCACCCTTTAATTTTTAGCTGCTCTGTCAACTTCCTGAATCAAATCTGCCAAACCTAGCTGACAAAAGTTGCAAGTTTTCACCACCCAAGTTGGGTGAGATGGGAAAGCCTCCAGAAAAGAAGGCCACAGACTTACCATTCTTACCCAGTGCTGTAGCAATTTTCATGGGTAAATTCTGCTTAACTTATTGCCTATCGGAGATCAATCCTGGGTGTTCATTGGAAGGACTGATGCTAAAGCTGAAACTCCAATACTTTGGCCACCTCATGCAACGAGCTGACTTACTGGAAAAGATTCTAATGCTGGGAAGGATTGGGGGCAGGAGAAGAAGGGGACGACAGAGAATGAGATGGCTGGATGGCATCACTGACTCGATGGACATGAGTTTGAGTGAACTCCGGGATTTGGTGATGGACAGGGAGGCCTGGCGTGCTGTGATTCATGGGGTCGCAAAGAGTCGGACACGACTGAGAGGCTGAACTGAACTGAACTGAATCAATTTCCAGTGACCTGAAATGATTGTCTTTAATAATCTTGCCAGTTTTGTATTTATTTTCTACAGAGGAAAGTCACTTGATTTTCTTTCACCATCATTACCAGAAATAGCCCCGAGATTTTATCTTAAACGGAACAGAAAGTTACTAAAAGGACTCAAGCTATAAAACAACAGAAATCAGCTTTGGATTCTTAAGTGCACATTCTGACTCTTGTATGGGAAATTCGCTGATGGAAGCGAGTTCCAATTAGAATATATTTAGGGACAAGTCACAAGAAACACAACACATTCAGCTAAAACAGTGAAAGTAATTTTGTTGTTATTGTTCAGTCGCTAAGTTGTATCGAACTCTTTGCGACCCCATGGGCTGTAGCAAGTCAGCTTTCCTGTCCTTCACCATATCCTGGATTTAGCTCAAATTCATGTCCATTGAGTCGGTGATGCCATCCAGATATCTCATCCTCTCACCTCCTCCTCCTGCTTTCATCTTTCCCAACATCAGGGTGTGTTCCAGTGCGTCATCTCTTCGCATCAGGTGGCCAAAGTATTGGAGCTTCAGCATCAGTCCTTTCAATGAATATTCAGCGTTGATTTTTCTTTAGGATTGACTGGTTTGGTCTCCTTGCAGTCCAAGGGACTCTCAAGAGTCTTCTCCAGCACCACCGTTCAGAAGCATCAGTTGTTCGACACTCAGCCTTCGTTATGGTCCAGCTCTCACATCCGTACATGACTACTGGCAAAACCACAGCTTTGACTACACAGAACTTTGTTGGCAACAAAGTGATTTGTTGGCACATAACCAGAAGTAGGACAATGCAGTTGGAGTCAGATATTCACGATGTCTTTAGAATGGTAGTTCTGTTTCTCTGGGATGCCCCCCTGGTCTGTCTCAAGCAGTCACGGTAGTGAGGTGTGTGTCAGGAGCCTCCAGGTTCACGTTTCTCCATTTTTATTCAAGAAGAAGAATCTCTTTCCTTGGTCATTGAGCCAGAGCACTGGGCTTTTCTCTGGTTGGGTCCATATGCTCACTGCTTGACTAATGACCGTGACCAAAGAATTCAATGTGCACATGGCTCTGACTGATCAGGATTGATCCCACCCAGACCACAAACCTGGGAATTTCTGGATCTTACTAGAAAGAGGGGAGGGTTAAGTGGAGGCTGAGGAGGCTCCAGGGTACCAGAGGGGAGAAGCCCTGACCCTGCTCTTCATTACCAGTGTACCAGTCAGTGTTGTACCAGTGTTGCTGTTGTTCAGTCACAGTTATGCAGAGTCTGACTGTTTGCGACCCCATGGACCATAGCCCACCAGGCTCCTCTGTCCATGAGATTATCTTGACAGGAATACTGGAGTGGGTTGCCACTTCCTTCTCCAGGGGATCTTCCTGACCCAGAGATCAAACTCCAATTACAAAATCCTGCACTACAGGCAGATTCTTTACCACTGAACCACCAAGGAAGCCCCATTAGTCAGCTTGGGCAGTTATAACAAAATACCACAGACTGGGAGAGTTAATAAAAAGTTTATTTTCTCACACCTCTGGAGACCAGAAGTCCAAGACCAGGGCTTCAGCAGGGTGGGTTTCTGTGTGATGAGTCTCCTCAGCTTGTAGACGGCCACCTTCTTCCTGTGTTTGTACACAGCATTTTTCTGGGCTTCCATGGTGGCTCAGATGGTAAAGCATCTGCCTGCAATACGGGAGACCCAAGTTCAATCCCTGGGTTCGGAAGATCCCCTGGAGAAGGAAATGGCAACCCACTCCAGTACTCTTGCCTAAAAAATTCCATGGACAGAGGAACTGGTGGGCTACAGTCCATGGGGTCACGAAGAGTCAGACGTGACTGAGTGACTTCACACTCACACTCACTCATTTGGAAAAAAAGAGAGACCTCTAGTGTCTCTTCTTCTCCCAAGGATACCAGTCTTTGTGGGTTAGAGCCCACCTCCATGACGTCATTTAACCTTAATTATCTTCAGAAACTCAGTCTTCAGATACAGTCACATTGAGGGTTAGGGCTTGTGGGGCGGGCGGGGACACAATTCAGTTGATAACATCAGACCAGGAGCAAGGCTTTGGGCCCCCACTGCTCTCCTCTGTTCTGGCCAGTATCACTGCAGAAGATTCCACACGCCATGGGGCAACTGCTGAAGCCACGGAGTCACAAAGAAGGGATATAATAGCGCTTGCATCCGCTCTCTCTGCCATACAAGGATTCAAGGAGCAGATGGCCATCTCAAGCCAGAAAAAGAGTCTCACCAAAAACCGAGTCAACCAGCAACACGACCTCAGACTTCCCAGACTCCAGAACTTTAAGAAACAAATGTGTGGGTTTTGCTACCATATGACCTAGCAATATCACCTCTAGGCATACACCATGAGGAAACCAAAACTAAAAAAGACTCATGAACCCAAAAATTCATTCCAGCACTATTTACAACATCTATGACAGGGAAGCAACCTAGATGTTCATCAACAGATGAATGGATAAAGAAGCTGTGATACATATATACTACTCAGCCATAAAAATGCATTTGAGTCAGCTCATTAGATGAACCCAGAGCCTGGTGTACAGAGTGAAGTCAGAAAGAGAAAAGCAAACATCACGTATTAAAGCATATATATGGGATGGAGAGAGATGGTGCTGACGGACCTGTCTGCAGGGCAGCAGTGGAGATACAGACCTAGACAGCAGATGTGTGGACAAGGAGGGTCGGGGTCGGGAGGGAGGAGGGGTGAGATGAACGGAGAGAGTAGCCTGGATGCATGTACAGCAACACATGTAAATAGAGAGCCAGTGGAGATTTGCTGTGTCACTTGGGGAACTCAGACTGGGGCTCTGTAAGATTTCCAGGAGAAATATCAATAACCTCAGATATGCAGATGACACCACCCTTATGACAGAAAGCGAAGAAGAGCTAAAGAGCCACTTGATGAAAGTGAAAGAGGAGAGTGAAAAAGTTGGCTTAAAGCTCAACATTAAGAAAACTAAGATCATGGCATCTGGTCACATCACTTCATGGCAAATGGATGGGGAGACAGTGGCAACAGTGACAGATTTTATTTTCTTGAGTCAGATGGTGACTGCAGCCATGAAATTAAAAGATGCTTGCTCCTTGGAAGAAAGGCTATGAAGAACATAGACAGCATATTAAAAAGCAGAGACATTACTTTGTCAACAAAGGTCCATCTAGTCAAAGCTATGGTCTTTCCAGTAGTCATGTATGGATGTGAGAACTGAGCCATAAAGAAGGCTGAACGCTGAAGAATTGATGCTTTTGAACTGTGGTGTTGGAGAAGACTCTTGAGAGTCCCTTGGATTTCAAGGAGATCAAACCAGTCCATCCTAAAGGAAATCAATCCTGAATATTCTTTGGAAGGAGTGATGCTGAAGCTAAAACTCCAACACTTTGGCCACCTGATACAAAGAAATGACTCGTTGGAAAAGACCCTAATGCTGGGAAAGATTGAAGGCAGGGGAGAAGGGAACAGAGAACTAGATGGTTGGATGGCATCACTGAGTTTGAGCAAGCTCTGGGAGATGGTAAAGGACAGGGAAGCCAGGCGTGCTGCAGTCCACGGGGTCACAAAGAGTCGGACATGACTGAGGGACTGAACAACAACAAGCTATATAAATAGATAAATATTCTTTAAAAAACATCTAAGCAGGGACTTCCTTGGTGGTTCAGTGGCATCTCCCAAAGGTGGAGGCATCCTGGGACCCCCTCCACCTCTCCATGGACAAGCCCAGAAGCCAGCCTGGCTGGGCAGCCCTGAAGGCAGGCTTGGTCTTGGCTGGCCAGCTGGCACACAGCACTAGCGGTCAGGTCTACGGCCTGGCCTAGTGGGTGATGCTGTCTGGATCAGAAGTCGAGGCAGCAGGTGAACGAGCTCTGTGACAGTCCCCATGGCACTTCAGCAGTACCTGGCTGGGCCCCACCAGACTTGTTGGAGGAACTGAGTGCCCACCAGACAGACTTCCAAATCCTGCGTTGCCGTCCACAGCCCAGTTCAACTGCCAGGTCTCTGGCTGGCCATGAAGCTTATAGTTTGCCCTTCACTAAACACCTGCAGACATCCTCAGCATGACTGTCTCTGAGCCATGGCCCACATGGCCTCTAATTCCCTTTCCTCCAGTACTTGAGTCTCGGACCCTTGCTCTGTCAGCCCAGCTGCCAATCCATGGTTTCCAAACCTGCCCAGCAGGAAGCGGGTGCCTACAGAGACTGCCAAGTTCAGATCTTGGAGGAGCATCAGGGGAACCAGGTCCAGAGCTAAGAGGCATGGCACATGACAGCCTGTGATGGAAGCCCGGGGGCAGAGCTAAGAGAGACCAGGACTCAACAGCCTGGCCCCAGGTCACCCTGGCCTGGCCAAAGCCTGCCACTCCGTGTCCAGGTGCCCCAGCTGTGGCCAAGATAGAGCCGTTGAGGCCAGGAACTTGATTCTTCTGGACCGTTTCCCTCCCAACGAGGCTGAATCCACTCTCCAGTGGGCGCAAGTTTCCCTGTTTGCTGGTGGTTCCAGCCGTGAGGCCCAGAACCTTGTATCCTCAGTCCCGGGCAGGGCAGGATGGGCAGGACTAAATCTGCTCCTTAGCAGAGGAAAGTTCTACTCAACTCATCTGTATTGTAAAACAGGCTCTCCCTAGGCCTGCTTCAAGAATATGAAATCAGGGAGGGATGAATTACAGGTTTGATTAACATATGCTCTTGTTGTTCAGTCGCTAAGTCCTGTCTGACTCTTTGTAACTCTAAGGACTGCAGCGCGCCAGGGTCCCCTGTCCTTAACCATCTCCCGGAGCTTGCTCAAACTCACGTCCATTGAGTTGAAAATGACATCCAGCCATTTCATCCTCTGTTGCCCCTTCTGCCCTCAATCTTTCCCAGCATCAGAGTCTTCTCCAATGAGTCAGCTCCTTCAGGTGGCCAAAATATTGGAGTTTCCCCTTCAGCATCAGTCCTTCCAATGAGTATTCAGGGTTGATTTCCCTTAGGATGGACTGGTTTGATCTCCTTGCAGTCCAAGGGACTCTCAAGAGTCTTCTCCAGTACCACACTTAAAAAGCATCAATTCTTCAGGGCTTAGCCTTCTTTATGTAGACACTACTATCTATAAAATAGACAACCAACAAGACCTTCCTGTATAGCACAGGGAACCAACTCAATATAATAACATATATTGGAAAAGAACCTGGAAAAGAAAGGATATATGTATACATGTAATTGAATCACTCTGCTGTACACCTGAAACTAACACAACAGTTGTAAATCAGCTATATTTCAATTTAAAAAATAAAACAAAGCAGGGACTTCCCTGGTGGTCCAGGGGTTAAGAATCCACCTTCCAATGCAGGGGCCTGGGTTCGATCGCTGGTAGGGGAACTAAGGTCCCCTACGCTGTGGGCTGTGTCCAAAAATTTAAAAATAAAAAGGAGACACACATAAAACAAAAGGGACATGAAATGACAAATATGACCCTGTCTGGGCAGTGTCATGTGCACTATGAGGATTCAAGAAGCATTTGTCCCTGCTCCTCTGGTTAATCACAGGAGCTTCTTTTTAGGGTGGAATTCAGGTGAAAGGAGAGTGAACACATTTCCAACGGCCCTGAGGATGGAGAAAGGAGAGGGAGGTTTTAGTTCATTTTGTTTTCTTTTTCCTAAATAAGCAAGTCTGACATTCCTGGCTGGAAGTTATCTTTTCCCGGAAGAAACAACCCTGACCTGGCTTCTTCAGAACCCGTCCCTTCCCTCCCTCTCTCTCGGCTCTGCTGGTGTGAAAGCCAGGAGGACTCAGATCAACCGGCAGAGATGTGTTAACAGTAGTCAGTCAGCTTGCCTTTCATCTCCCTTCCTTTGCTTTTCAGAGGCACTAGTGAAGAGCGACATTACCATGGGGTTTCACGAATTATAAAGTGTCACTTGCAGATTATGCTGAAACAAGGCTTCTATTTGCGGTCATACCGGAGATTATTTAAGCAGCGTCAGATAGTGCTTTATTAAATAGGTCACCAGTTAGGGGCTGGAGATGGTTTTCATGTTCCAAAATCGTGGCGGCTGTATTTAACCGGAGGGGTTGGACCACAGACCGGATCACCAGCAACGAGACAGACTGACGTCAGATGATTATTTCAAAGAACTGCACAGACGTGAGTGACGTGTGTGTGTGTGTGTGTGTGTGTGTGTGTGTGTGTGTGTGTCTGCACAAGCGTGCTCATCATGTCTCTTTCCAATTCTGCAGACTGTAGCCTGCCAGGCTCCTCTGTCCTTGGGATTTCCCAGGCAAGAATACTGGAGGGTTGACATTTCCTTCTCCAGGGGATCTTCCTGACCCAGGGATTGAACCCGAGTCTCCTACATCTCTTGCATTAGCAGGCAGATTCTTTACCACTGAGCCACATGAGTGGCAAATGAGTTCCTTCTCTCATCGGAGGCTCTCGGCCAAACTGAATTCAATCTGAGTTTTTCTTGAATTCTGATTTATCTGGAGAGTCCCAAGGGGAATCCAAGCTGCATCATGCATCCCACTTCCCTAAAAAAACAGGAATACCAGGCTGCTCTGGAGGCAGTCAGTACCCCTCTCTATTTTCATCTTTCTCACACTTTCTCCTCTCTGCCCCCTCCAAGGCCCAAATGAAGCTCATGAGATTTGACTGTAATTCTGAGAAAGGTTTCCATTGCATTGGAAAAAGAGAAATCAGAAGGAGAAGTCATCTGTGTGCATTATGCTATTTACTTTTCTCCAAAAACCACCACCATACACATTCGTGATCCACTGGCATGAATAAAATCACAAATCCTAAACCTTGAAATAATTACTGATCTGTTGTGTGCATGCTTTAATTGCTTCAGTCATGTCTGACTCTTTGGACCCTATAGACTCTAGCCTGCCAGGCTCTTCTGTCCATGGGGATTCTCCAGACAAGAATACTGGAGTGGGTTGCCATGCCCTCCTCCAGGGGATCCTCCTGACCCAGGGATTGAACCTTCGTTTCTTATGTCTCTTGCATGGCAGGTGGCGTCTTTACCACTAGCGCCAACTGGGAAGTCCCACTGATCAGTTACTTTTTATTAATCTCTGTGCAAAGTGAAGGAATTCAACCAACCACCACACTGAGAAATCCAACCTCGTTTTCCTTGACATGTCAGCAGCATGAAACTCAAATAATCCTTCCTGCTTCAAGCACCTTCTTGGCAGGTTTGCAGGAAACCATGGTCTCCCAGCTCCTTCCTACTTTACTGGGGGCCCTTCTGGGTCTCCTGGGGTTTCCCTGACTGGAGATATTGCAGGGCCCCAGGGATTGTCCCTTGGTCCCTCGTAACTCATTGCTTGGTGATCTCACCCCACCCCAAAGCACTAAAATGGTCTCTTTGCAGACAATTCCCACCTTTAGCTGCCAGCCAGGACCTGTCTTCCAAGCCCCAGACTGTGTGTCCAATTAAACATCTCCACCTGAGCATCTAGTTAACACCTCAGACTGACACCCAGAACCACCCTGGACTTCTCTCCTTAACCTACAGGCTCTCCGCCTTGACTGACATCCCTCTGTTTAACTGTTCACAACACAGACCTGTGGTGCATCCTGGCTTCTATAGCCAAGCTGTTAGCAAATACTATTGGTCAGATTGCTCAGTGGCTGGTGGGGCAGTGTAGATACAAGGAGTGAATTTTACTGGGAGAGAAGTGTCACATTTCTCCACTTGTTAAGAGCAGAGACACTAATTCAAGGCTGTTTGTGGGGCAAATGATCTTGGAAAATGGAGATTGGGTCTCCTGGAGCAAAGTAAAAATCTGCTTCTTGTCCACTGAAATAACATTTCCTACAGAGAAAAGGCAGGGCTTCCCCAGTGGCTCCGAGGGTAAAGAATATGTCTGTAATGCAGGAGATACAGGAGACGTGGGTTCCGTCCCTGGATTGGGAAGATCCCCTGGAGGAGGAAATGGCAACACACTCCAATATTCTTGCCTGAAAAATACCATGGCCTGAGAAGCCTGGTGGGCTACAGCCCAAAGTGTCGCAAAGAGTCGAACACGGCTGAGCGACAAAGCATGCACAGGGAGAAAAGGTAGGTTTGCTTATCATTTGTCATGAAAGTTCCAGGTTCCTTAAATCCAAGGGTCTCCAGCTGTGATGCAGACCCACTGCAAGCAAGTATCTACCTGGATAGTTCTGCCTCAGCCTATTGGGACTTGGGGGACGGAGGGCAGGTGAAACCAACACAAACATGAAGCGCAGGCTCCTTGCTGTGCTGCAATGAAGTTCTTTGTCTCTAGCCTGAAGTCTCATGTCTATACCAGGCCTAGGGAGATAGTGGCAGACTTACCTGTAAATTTGCAAGTCAGCAAAATTCCTGACCCTTCACTGTTCTTGACACTGTGATGTTTCACAGAGTGGGCTATGATTAGATATATAGAAAGAACACAATGTTTTTAAGGGTGTTGTATTTCAGGCCATCATCTTTCTACTAATCAGAAAGCTACAAAGTTGCTAACAAAGGTCATTTCTTTGAGAGTATGCAAGGAAGCAATGAGAAAGAATGCCTTAGGAAAGGACGGTGAATGAGGTGGGAGAAGTTCTGCCAGAGAAGAGAAACGGCCTTGTCATGGAACCCTTCCCTTGAGTAGGGGGCGGACGCTAATTGCAGGCACTAATCTCAGGACTGGTACAACCAGTATCTACTGTCTGTTCAGTTTCCCAGTGGCACCAGTGGTAAAGAACCCACCTGCCAATGCAGGCGACACAAGAGACACAGGTTTGAGATCAAATCTCCTGGAGGAGAGCACGGCAACCACTGCAGTATTCTTGCCTGGAGAATCCCATGGACAGAGGAGCCTAGCAAGCTGCAGCCCACAGGGTTGCACAGAGTAGGACACAACGCATTATCTGTGTTCTTGTCTTTGTGTTTTCAAATAGAAGCCTTTCTTGTATATGGGCTGTCCCTGTCTCACCCTTGTGCAGCAGGTGTGCTGAGAACAGACAACTCGTCTTTTTAGTTTGTTGGTGTCTGTAGAAGGTGCATCTTGACCTGATCTAGGTCACAAGATTCTGGACTTTGAGCCCGATACAGTAACGGGACGAAACAGTGGGTGTCCAAGGACTGGGAAGAACGTGTGTCGCACGTGGGAGAGGCACGAGTGAGTGATCACAGGGCTGACCCAGGCACATAGACTCTATTGATGACCCGTTTTTCACACTCCCCTGGCCCTGCCCCATCTACACCTCTTGGTGGCCTCCCCTCCCACATACTATCTCTGGATGTGACCAGGGGGATTACAGCAAACTTGATACAGTGACTTGAAAAAGCCCTTGCTAGTTTCTGTCCCCTCTCTTGCTCCTCCGTCATCAGTGAGAAATGCTGAGGTAGGTCTCAGCACATATCCTGGCTCCTACTGAGAGTCAGTTCCTAGGCAGGTTGATAAGAAGTCCAGGGTCCCTGAGGAGAATGGGGTCTGGGGCCCTCAAGGAAGAGATATGGGTCTGGAATTCTCAAGGAGGAAAGGACAAACATGTTTTTTTCTACATTCCTTAGGAAGGATTATATAATAATATATCCTGCTTGAGGACGTTTCTTCTTCCTGAAAACCTTCTGACTAATCATTATCTTAAAATGTATATTATGGGAATAGGTCTAATAAGATCTTTACAACCTTGAGACATTCTTCTGATTTATTGTAATAACCAATTAAAAAGTATATAATTCCCTTGCTAAGAATAGGTACTGGGGCACTCTCCACCCCCATCTGATGTCTGTATCACCTTTCTCTGTCCCTTTTTATACTTTAATAAAACTCTGCTACACAAAAGCTCTTGAGTGATCAAGACTGGTCCTTGGTCCCGAGGCTAAATCTTCTTCGGAGATCATGAACTGGACACCATTCACCGTAAGCTATCACTATGCTGGGGGATCAGGAGTGATGGGTGGAAGAAAGCTAAACCACACCAATCGAGGCCGTCGCAGGATTAGCCAGGCCCCGGCACATACCCGACTATGGATGTTGTGGCCGAGACCAGCCGGTCAGGGACACTCGCCCAACCTGCGGACTTGAGATTGACAGAGAATGCATTAGGTCTCCAAGTTCAAGTGTGGGTATTAGGCTGTAGTATTATAGCTAGTAAACAGGGTAAGTTACCATTTTGTTCTCAACTGCATGGCATTTCAGCTTAAAATTCAATAATCTAGCTTTTTATGTCTTCATTCTTAGCATTGATGGGGCTTTTTCAATTTACAGGAAGTCTTTCAAAGTCTGTCTTCATACTGGAAGAAACTGTTGTCATTAATTACTGTCTCTGGTCTGGTCCCTTCTCCATGAACAGGCTGTCTTGCATCATCTTTCCACTCCTGTCCATCTGCATCTAAGGACACCATCTCAGCTTAATTCCCAACGTAACAGCTTTGTTTGATTAAATACTGTAATATACATGCAATAAATAGTATATGTACTTACGTGACATACTGCCTACTACTGCCACACAATCCCGACTTTAATTCTAAGGGTAAATTTTGGTTTCTTTCCACATCTGTTACACAGTTCTTAAATTTTCCTTTCAGCTAACTTCTTTAGCTCATACATTCTCAATCTCTCAGAAAAATCCAAAGTCCCTGAATTTAAAAACAGCCTGACAGGCATGGTTCTGTCAACTCCACCATTAAAAAATTTTTCTTTGTGGATGCAGGTTACAGTTTAATGAGGGGTTCTGTGCAGCAGTGCCAGTGTGGCTCCTTGGAGCTCATCACCTCCTTACATTCTAATGAGAACACTCTCCCGCAGCCAAGTACAATGGCAACATTGCAACATTAGCAACAATAGCAACATTGCAAATAGCCCAGAAAGTCTGGGTAAAGAAGATACCATAAGAGATTACTGAAAGTCATGAAATACAAATATTCTGGTTTCATTCTGAGCAAGTATTTAACTTTGTTTTTTATCCATAAAACAAAAAAACTGAAGAATTCACAATATAGATCCTTTCCACATATTAAGACTCACCAATACCAGATCATCAGCTTTCAGGTATCACATAGAATTTTTGCACCAAAGTATATATTTTGCCATATTAGTTAACACTTGTTCAGTTCAGTTGCTCAGTCATGTCCGACTCTTTGCTCTCATTCTCTGTCGTCCCCTTCTCCTCCTGCCCCCAATCCCTCCCAGCATCAGAGTCTTTTCCAGTGAGTCAACTCGTCGCATGAGTGGCCAAAGTATTGCAGCTTCAGCTTTAGCATCAGTCCTTCCAATGAACATCCAGGACTGATCTCCTTTAGAATGGACTGGTTGGATCTCCTTGCAGTCCAAGGGACTCTCAAGAGTCTTCTCCAGCACCACAGTTCAAAAGCATTAATTCTTCGGCGATCAGCTTTCTTCACAGTCCAGCTCTCACATCCATACATGACCACTGGAAAAACCATAGCCTTGACTAGACCAACCTTTGTTGGCAAAGTAATGTCTCTGCTTTTTAATATGCTATCTAGGTTGGTCATAACTTTCCTTCCAAGGAGTAAGCGTCTTTTAATTTCATGGCTGCAATCAGCATCCACAGTGATTTTGGAGCCCAAAAAAATAAAGTCTGACACTGTTTCGGATAGTCAAATAAGACAAAACCCCCACCTTGTGGATAAAGAGAACCATCTGGCTTATTTCAGGTGTGAATAGAACCACCATAAACAAGAAACGAAACTACAATGAATGCAAAATAAGTTTATTCTGTTAACACCCTCATAATACCCCTGTGGAAAAAAGTAACTACAAAACAGTTACGCTGCTGCCCTTGAAGGAATGGATGGGTGATACACTGTACAAAACGATCTTGGGAATCACGTGTAAATGTTACTCTGAATCTCATTTGCTGTCATCAATTTCTTCAGTATCTCTGTGCTCTGGGGAATATTCTGGAGGGAGAGAAGAAGTTGTTAACACAGTGAGAATTCAGTCAGACAAGGCACACGTGCCCAGCCCTACTGCTGACACAGAAGCAGAGAGAACACTGAAAAGGACAGGCCCCGCCTCTCACCTCCTCAACCAATGGACGGGACACCTGAGTGGGTCCTCTTCAACCCTGCCCCAAGCTCTCTGACAGGACCCCAGGCCTCCAGAGGAGTCTCGAGCCCTTGGACGGACAGGACACTCTCCTCGGTCACCTCCCCGTGTGCTCAGTCCTCTCTGCACCCCGACCAACGGTCCTCCCAGTCTCCTCAAACGCACCTGAGCCTGCCCACTTCATACCACACTGCCTCCCTGGGCATGTCCCCTCCGCCAGGACCCGCCTATCCCTTGGGTCCAGCTGAAGGGCCCCTTGCCGTGGAGCCTCTCCCTGGTTGACCTCACCCCCCACCCACCCTGGCTGATGGCTGGCACCTGGCACAGCAACCACCTGTGCCACCTGAAGGCCATGGACCACCCAGCACATGGGGTCCACACAGCAGGGACACAAGAGAATTCCATCTTGTTCCCAACTTGAACTCCATCTTGTTGACCAAATACCACTTCAAGAAGCACAGGAGCTCTGACCTAAGCCAGGACGACTATTCGGTCACCAAGGGGCTTCAAAAAGCCCCTTCACCTTCCCACAAGTCACCACGTTTACAGCAGGACATGAAAAGGTAAAGAGAAGTTAACTACAATTCCCCTACAAAGGATGGTTTTAGACACTAAAAACTGACATAAACTCTACATGACAAACGGTTTACAAGTCTCAGAACAAGTACAGAATATTCTGGGTCTCTGGTGCCCTGAGCACTGACCAAACCATCAACAGAGCCCGTGAAGCCCTTTCATGGAAGCATCCGGACGGCTCTGCTTCCGGCCCATCACCACTCTCACCGCAGAGCTGACGGCTGAGAGGCAATGTGCTATAAAAGATGAAATAACTGGCTGGCAGTCTGGACTTTGCTGCCGATGAAGGATTCTCATTTCTTTGTCACTTAAGTCTCAGCCCTCACAATGGTATGCATGGTGACAAGGAGACCTGGTGTCTTAAAACAGGGGACTAGACAACTACGGACACCAATAATAGAAAACACAGTGACAAAACTCAGGGGACCAAATGTAAAACAGACAGCCAACAGGAATTTGCTGTATGGCTCAGGAAACTCACACAGGGGCTCTGTATCAACCTATAGGGGTGGGATGTGAAGGAAAATGGGAGGCAGATTCAAAAAGGAGGAGATATATATATGTATACCTACGGCTGATCCATGTTGAGGTTTGACAGAAAACAAAATTCTATAAAGCAATTATCCTTCAATAAAAAATAATAATTAATTAAAAAAAAAAACCCAGGGGAAGTGTGAAACATGGGAGCATGAAGCCAGACTGCGTGCTATAAGGAAAAGAGCACATCAGTACAAAGCCTTCGGTGATCTGCAGGTGCAGAGTCGGGTCCACGTTCCCCACAGACTTTAGAATGCCCACCAACGGACATGTGAGAATGGGCCAAGAACAGACAGCGCAGAACAGGCTTCACAAGGTAATAGCAGGCTCAGGTCACACATCCACATCCCAGGCTTGGAAACTGACACCTGTCTTAATAAAGGGAGAAATTCTGGTGAAAACAACAAGGTGTGATGCTGAAAAGGGAGAAACATCAATAAGCCTATATGTCTATACATACCTACACACACGTATGTTCACGTGGACCTACAACCGAGCAGACTAGTGCTTAAGTACAACCCACAGTACCTGTTCTTTGCACAGCACTGCCAGGATGTATATACATTTTAAATGGATTCAAATATTTTGTGCTTCACAATAAAATCTAAGTTTGTTATTCATTTCTCGTTTCACTATGTCCTTTTTAATGTCCCTCTTTTATTTTTTCATTATTTTATCTCTCATGGCAAAACTGCCTCTCAGACAATTAGCTACGTGGTGACAACGTCTGCAGTGAAAGAGCTCATGGCCATGATGTCTGTGGTGAAGATGCTCAGGTGGCAGTGCTCAGAGTGAAGACAGCGGCCACAGCCCCTGCTCTTGAGGAGGTGGGAAGAGTCGATCAGGTAATCACAGACACAGGCAATGCTACTAGTTACCACATCCTCAGAAAGGGATGCTAGATACAAAACAACTTGCCTGAGAGGTTATCCATGACTGCAGGTAAGCTGAAAGATATACTTGAATTATACCACGTTAGGACTTCACTCTTACTAATTCAGTAAATGCCTGAGGGCCTTTGACATATCAGACTCATGACGTTCTGGGGCTACCACAACAGAAAACACTCCCACGTAGGTGACAGCCTAATTTACGAAACTTATGAAATTAGCTGATGCCAACAGAAATTACAAGGAAAGGTGCCCTACTACTAATGGCCATCCTAGAATAAAACAAGGCTTCCAACCTGGAACAATACTGTTATAATCTCATCCCCTTTAAAGAAGAAGTTCTTCAACCAGGAGTCCATACTGTCAGCGAATCTCTTAGGGAGAAGAGGGGAGTCCCTCAACTACCTGAAATCACTGGCAAAGCCTTTCTGTACATGCTCTGATATGTATTTTTCTGGGAAAATAGCCGACAGGTACATCCAGACTGAGAACAGGCAACAGATTTAGCCCATCTAGTCCCAATGCAAAATAAAGTCAATAAACATTATGATAATTTGACCCATACTATGTTCAAAAATGCCTTCTCAAAAACTGTACTTTCTAGGAACTTCCCTGGTGGCACAGTGGATAAAAATCTACCTGTTAACACATGGGACACGAGTTCAATTCCTGGTCGGGGAAGACCCAACACGCCACAGAGCAAGGAAGCCTGTGCACCACAGCCATGGAGCCTGCACTCTGGAGCCCCTGCTCCACGACAAGAGAAGCCTCCGCAGTGAGAAGGCCAGGCACTGGAGCAAATCGCAGTCCCCAGTAGCCGCAAGCAGACAAAGCCCACGAACAGCAACAAAGACTCAGTGCAGCCGAAAACTAATTAATTCATGTAAAAAATTACACCTCCAAATTAACGAGTTACAGAAGCTTCTTGAAGAGTGAAACCATCTTCCCACACAGACATCTGGGATTTAAAGCACTGGCCTATCCTGACAAACATGAGCAAAATATTCTCCGAGTTTCAGAAGTGTATCTAGAAGAACATGTGACAATCATATGGAAACTGCCAGACCAGCAGCTTTCTCTTTACTTGGGGTGAAAAGGACTTCTATTTGCTACTTAGGTTTCACATTCAATACCACATGTTTATGTTCGCTGCCAAGTTCATTATTAAGTCAATAAAATAAAGCCTTACCTTAACCAAACACTTTAAGCTTCTGGAAGAAAGTACAGGCTTAAAAGCTTCGACTGTGATCAGGTCTAATTTCATCACATCAGTGTAACACAAGTATAGAACTGCAGGGATTCTCCATACTTGACAGTAACTCAGAACTATGAATAGACAAGAACAAAATCACTTAGGTTTTCTGTTATACAATTTTAAAGTGCAACACCTCTACCTCATAAAGGCTGTTTTTAAAAATAGTCATCTCTGTTGCCTCTTTTAATCATTTACAGCCATTTTGAATCAATTATAATGCATATTTTCTTTCAAAGACAATTTACTTTCCTAAGTTATCTTTTTTTTGCTTTACATATAAGACACAAGATTATAATTTTGTTGACTGCACTGAAGTAAATTAAATGCAAATAATAAATATGTAATGCATGGTATAAAACATTTAGCCATTTGTTCTAAAACTTAACATTTAAAGTTTAAAAAAAACTTTTATTTATGAACAAATAGGTGAATTATATAACATATTAATCACTAAAAAGTGAGAATCAAAATTTGATATGTTAGGGTATAATTGGTAATATGAATAAACTATTAAAGTAACTACCAAAATTCAGTATCTGAAACTTCTATTCTGACAATTAAAACACACTTTGCCAACTTTTCAAGCATGAACAAATGACATCTAACACTGGCTTGCATGATAAGTTATCAATGCTAGAAAGAAATGGCAGCTCTGAGCTAAGAGCTAAGAACTCTGAGTTGCTCTCATACAATGAATGTGTGTCTGCAAAGTTTAAACACTCAGATCAAATATAACATGCATGCATGCTCAGCTGCTCAGTCATATCCGACTCTTTGTGACCCCATAAGCAGTCCGCCAGGGTCCTGTGTCCATGGGGATTCTAAATGCAAGAATACTGGAGTGGGCTGCGATGCCCTCCTCCAGAGGATCTTCCCCACCCAGGGATCAAACCCACTTCTCCTGCATTGGCAGGCAGGTTCTTTACTGCTGAGCCATCAGGGAAGCTACAAAATATAACACACCATCAACTACGGGTACTGAGGACTAACACCAACACACTGGTATCAATCACCATTGACAAACACCTCAAAAAGATCTCTACTTGTCCCTGCAACAACTGTGAAAAAAGTAGTAACAAGAATAGTCAATGTCATGAATCATAATACTACCTGCTGCAGGAAGGTCGTGGACAATATTTGGTTGTTCTAGCAGTGAACAGAAAGGAGGCTCTTTGAAATTCTGAGTTTTTAGAGCTTTCAGGAAAGGAGTATGAAGGCTGCTGGTAGACTCTGAAGTTTTATAGTCAGTAACATGGCGACATGTGAGAATAGTGACTTGCATATTCTTCCTTGGACAAGAGCCAAAAACCTAACACAAAATTGATTTCAAATTAAAATAGATACATATTTTGTGACAGAATAGAAACATCCCTCAAGCTATTTACCTAACACCATTCATATAATAGTGTATACATATGCTCTGAAGGTCTGGACGTGTCAATGGAAAACAGAGCCACCGTTCTGCTGTCCCCTCACTGGGGTGGGACTGATCTTAATTCTGTCACTTTCTAGCCAGGTGACCTTCTCCAAGTCACTTCCCCGACCTGTGAACTAAGGACAGAGGGAGGTGTGATCTGAAGTCAGAGAAGTCAGGAACGAAGGAGGCAGAGCAGCTGCTGTAACAGCCAGGGACACCATCACAGGTAAGGGAGTCACTCAACTACAAGCACCTGTTCATTTACTCCCTCCCCACCATCTGTCGTTGATGCCTGTAGGTGATTCTTTTTACTTTGTTCCAGCGTTTGTTCAGTTTCTAAGAGCACTACTTGCCAGCAGTGTTGAGAACGGTGTTACAATGAATGGAAGTGACGCCCGTTCTTTACTGGAGAAAGTGGCATAATTAAGATCCTACCTCTAAGAACGCTCCATTGAGACTAGTGTTGTATTAGCAACAGGAAGTGGTCCTCTCCTTAATGCATTGAGTGATGGGTTCAAGAGCACTGTACTGAGGATGCTTCTAAGAACATCACTTGCAAGTTGCACTCATAACAGTGTTACATTAGTGCCAATGACTCTTAAATTCACTTTTAAGTGTATTTCCTCTATAAATCAAGTTTCAACTGCTCAAGGCCTCAATGTCCAAATAAGTTGGTATTTCATGGATTTCTAAGGACTCTTCCAGCTTTTAAAATCTTTGATGACATAATAAAAAGGAAGAAGCTATCTTCAAGGAAAAATAAAGAGTAGACTTTAGATCTCTGCACCTCTTCTGAAAATATTTTATGAAGAAAAGAAAGAAAATGGCTATTTCAAATAGCAAGAGAACTGAAGATTTTAGATTATGTGCTGTAAGTGATTTGTAAGACTATTGTAATTACAGCATAGCTTTATAAATAAACACAGAACTTAACATCATATACATTTATAAGCAATGTTCCATTTAAGAGATATAACATTATTCACAAGACCTGATTTATCAACCTCCCTGAAAACTTATGTTTTGGAATACTTTGTTTTGGAAATGCATAACTTTACATTTTCTCAAGTCAGAGAGAGAAAAGCTATTCCACAGCACAAAACATCATACATAAATTAATAATACAAATTAATATAGCAGTTTTTTATTCTTCTGAGATCTATTCGAAGTTATGGACTCTCTCCCTACAAAATACACATAGGGACATAAAGCAAAATCACATATACAGCCATCAGAACATTCATAGACCTTATCAGAGAATCCCTCCTTTAATCAAAACAGCTACCAAAAATTATAAAGTGCATTTTAAGTATGCCAATCTGGTTTAAAACAGGTGTGCACGAAACTTATTTCTAATGAACTTAATTATATCTGTATTTAACTGACATTAAATATATGTAAGTTAATTACAGAAATATATATATATATATATATTTAGCCTAACATTTAAACTGAAACATTATAAGATGTATTGAAAAGGTTTATTTCATTAAAAAATAATACACAACTAAGAAAATTATGATTATTCCCCAAAATTGTTCAGCTCAGTTCAGTCGCTCAGTTGTGTCTGACTCTTTGCAACGCCATGGACTGCAGCACGCCAGGCCTCCCTGTCCATCACCAACTCCCGGAGTTTATTCAAACTCACGTCCATTGAGTCAGTGACGCCATCCAACCATCCCATCCTCTGTCAGCCCCTTCTCCTTCTGCCTTCAATCTTTCCCAGCATCAGGGTCTTTTCCAATGAGTCAGTTTTTTGCATCAGGTGGCCAAAGTATTGGAGTTTCAGCTTCAGCATCAGTCCTTCCAATGAACACTCAAGACTAATTTCCTTTAGGATGGACTGGTTGGATCTTCTGGTTAAATTCTTCACTGAAAAATTTTTTACTGGGCACATACAATTGCTCTATTCTCCTGCAAAATGAAGATTCAATCGATCCGTCCTAATGCTGAGAAACATGGCTGCAGCTCTGGTGTGAGTGGCAGCTTTGCGCCAACCCCTGAACCCAGGCTGTGAGACTAGGTCACAGAGGCTTCCCACCTCACAGCCCCGCATTTCCAGGCAGCCTGGGCACCATGGCCGGTTCCCACCCGCGGCTGTGCCCAGATCTGCCTCACGTGGGTCACTTGTTCGAAAACGTGCTAGATTTTCATGACCCACGATCTTCAACACATGCTGGTTACATTTGCCCGTGTTCTTTTATTCTTTATGTTCTAAAACTCCTATAATATTTCTAAGGGAAAAAGCAAATACTTGCCCTACGTCAACATCTGACTACGCAGGCTTACGTGTAAAGACGCTGAACCCTGATATGGCAGCAACCCCAGATGAGACTCTCTCACCTTTTCCAGCCACTGATACTGCTGATCTTCAGCCACGTAGCAACTGCACTGGCAAAGCATGACCTGAAATCAAATTCCGTGTTTCCAGTCAGGTCAAGCAAGTGTTACACAACCCCCACGCTGTCATCACATACGTATCATGTGAATCTCAACACAACCCTTGGATAACATTTGGTTTGCTTAATCTGCTACTGGCTTATTCATTTTTCTTTCAAGTTTACAATTTTGACAGTCAAGCCACTACTGGCAAGTAGTATCAGAACAAAGTGCACGCTGACAGCACAACCATGAGGGCTGGCATAGGAGATGCCAAAGATGCTGTCAGTAAACACTACCAGAGTCCTCTCTACAAAACAGGGGTTAACACCATGCCCGCTGCCCTTCTCAGGGTCACACGCTGTGAGGACCAAACTCAAAAAAAAAATATCACAAAAACATCAAGTGCTATGAGAGTCAAGGGCAACCGTCCAGCCATGTCTCAGGCCAGCAGTACCCAAGGATGGGGTTGATGTCTGGAAGGTGGTGGTAGTCTAGAAGCCACGTGCTCAAACTGAAAACCTGCCACACAGAGGTGTCGGAGGGTAAGATGCCTGATCATCAATGCTCGTGGGATGACAGTATACATAAAAATCACATGTCCAAATATCGCCAGAAACATTAACACCCAACGATGCAAGTGGGAAAACATGAAGCACAGGGACTTTCCCAGCAGCCCAGTGGTTAACACCCTGCAGTTCGACTGCAGGGGCCATGGGTTCGATCCCTGGCTGGGGAACTGAGATCCCACATGTAGCATGACACAGCCAAAAAAAAAAAATTAAGCACAAGAGGAAAAAAAGGGACCCAGGGTTAGGGAGAAGAACAAGACTAGATATATAATTAGTTACACACACAGGGTCTGAATAGTCAAGACATCCAACAAACCAATGGTAAACCTCAACACAGTAACAGAAAGTTCTCCTGCCTGACCTCCCAGACGTATTCTACAGCGAAAACTTTCCACTAAGGAAAAGAACATGCTTAGCTCCCTTACTATTTATCCCCCATAAATAGTGGGTGCTTACAAAAATCTTTATGTAAATTTTAATAATGTTGGATTACATGTTATAGAAACAAACTGTAAATATTATAAAATCAAATTTTATCATTTTCAAGGCTAACCTTACAGTATTATGGAGTTATTGATGTCTTCCACTATCTGAGCCCCTGCCCCTGGCCTCTGTTCAAGCGTCCAGCAGCAGTGGAAGAGCACTCTTGTCAACAAGCAGGTGGGCAGACAGGCATCACCTGCGGGGCTGCCTCACCAGCTTAACGTGTCTCCCCAACTGTGCTGCTTTCTGTGAATGGTCCCAAGGACAGAAGATGTGCTCAGCTGCTCAGTCATGTCCGACTCTCCGCAATCCTATGAACTGCAGCCCGCCAGGCTCCTCTATCCATGGGATTTCCCAAACAAGAAGAGACTGGTAGCCATTTCCTCCTCCAGGGCATCTTCCTGACTCAGGGGTCAAACCTGCATCTCCTGCCTTGTTTACTATGGAGCCATCTGGGAAGCCCAGGATCCAAGAACAGGGCTAGGACAAATGCGATCCAATGGAATCACTAGGCGTCAGTTGCAGAGCATGTTTTACAGCTTAACGAATCAGGATGAATTAGGAATTCCCTAAGGGTCCAGCAGTCAAGACTTCACACTTCCACTGCAGGGGGACCAGGTTCCATCCCTGGTCAGGGGGAACCAAGATCTCTCAGGCCATGCAGCAGCACAGCCAAAAAAAATCAGGATGAATTAGGTAAGGATGAAAGCTCAGTGTCAACAGAATTGCATTCAGAGTGCATAAAGCACTCATCTGCTCAGTCAGTGTTAAACTGAGTGTCCAGTCTACAGGAATGGGTTTAGAGCTGAATGCCAGGTGGGTTTAGGGCAACAAAGCAGAACCCCTGCTTCCACACAATGTACACATTTTCCCACATTTAGATCTGCCAGCTTAAATCATTTTCTGAATGAGGGCAAGGTTTAAGTATCTAATGTTATGGTTTGCTTCTAAAAAAATTACTTCAGAATTTCTTCAGAAGTTTACCAACACACCATATTTGCTACATTGATATTATATAAGCAGAAAAATGATTACTACCACTGCCAACAGGCAGAATCCCTCAGCCCAAAAGTAGATATAAAGGAGGGTGGAATTCAAATCGACACTACATAAATGATGCCTAAACAACTCCCACTTATACACACAAGCCAGGCCCCACATACCGAGGGATTTGATTTCAGGTGATAAAACACACAAAAAGCCTCTGCGGGGGACAGGTGTGCAGTGTCCGTAGTCCTACACCATTCATTCCAGAGTTTAGCACAACCGACTTCTTCCCAAGCTCCTGAATTCATGACAAATGATGACAAAAATGCTGTGAAAAACAAGGCATATCAGTTAGTGTTGGGCTCCACAGGTTGTATTTTCTACTCAATAAAAAACAAATTCAGTATCTACAGCTGATTTACATTGTTGTTTGGCAGAAAACAGCACAACACTGTAAAGCATTTATCCTCCAATGTAAAATAAACGAATTTTTAAAAATCATAAAAAATACATTCAAGTTGAGAATCCTAGTGCTAAAAGCGCCATTGAGAGCATCAACCTTACACACATCATCACTGTGCAGAAAAAGAAACTGAGGCCTCAAGAAGTTAGAGGCCATGCCCTGAGTTTAGACGATACTGGAGCCAGGAATCAGGAAGACAGGTTTACTGACAGATCTCACCAAACTCTCACACTGTAATAACCTGGAAAATTTTAGGCCAGGAAAACTGTAAATAAATGAGTCAGCAATTATTCACCATGTACTGTTCTACAGGCACTAGGGGTACCTTACAGGGCACGGAATCTTCAGTGGAATTCCCCAAGGTTCTCTTCTGAGCCTGTGAACTCCCTAAAATAATATAGGTTTGTGTACTTTTGTGTGTGTTGTTCCAGTGGAACTCTGTCCTGTTCTGACTTTATCAAATGAACTCATATATGTATAAAAACCTACTAGAAACGGTGTTTCCTTGACTTCATAAGATCCCGAAGCCAAGAATATTTCCCCTAAATCTTATTTTTCAACTTTCTCAAAAAGCGCCACATGAGCAGGGACAGATTTCATTCAGACACAGTTATTCTGCTATGACTTCTTCGAAAAAATTAATACACATCTGAAATCTGTTATGATGCAAAGAAGTAACTTCAGCTTCTGCTCTTTCAACAAAGCATGTAATCTAATGCACTTCCTCTTACCTACTGCATTATTTCCTATTGCGATTATAAACTTGGAGCAAGGATGTTTTTCCAGCAGAGAAACTTCCAACGTTGTTTTTGTCTGTCTTCGAAAGAGCCGCACCTCCCTAATAAGAGAAACAAAAAAATGAAAGAAAAGCAATTTAAATGTTGTTGTTCAGTCGCTCAGTTGAGTCTGACTCTTTGTGACCCTATGAACTGTAGCACCCCAGGCTTTCCTGTACTCCACACAATTTAAATGTAATTAGTACCATACTGTGACAAAAAGGTTACCACAGGTATGATTTTGTATTAAGTAGAATGCAAACTTTATTTCTATAAAGAACATAAATATCATTTAAGGAAGCAACGGATTCAGGCAACAATAATTCATAGGTAAAACCATTTGTTGCCCAGTTCATGGAGAACTGTATGAGAGAGATCAGGCTGTCCAGTTGATCCACAGATCAATCTATCTGAGCAACCCAAACAGTGGACAACTAGGCATAGTGTGCGGTGAGAAATGGCAAGCACCACCTCTGAGGCTTTCTTGCAGCACAACACTGACCAAGCCTCTCAGAAGGAACTTCCCTTTACAGGAAACGCATGTGACAGACACACACCTGAATAAAGGACATCAAAAGGAAGCAATCAGGCCAGTCCAGAGGGTGGGACATCCTACAGGACAGTCGGTCTCTCAAAGGGCGTGAGAAAGTTGGGGGGCGGGGG
Organism: Moschus berezovskii; assembly: GCF_049115385.1. Taxonomy (NCBI): domain Eukaryota; kingdom Metazoa; phylum Chordata; class Mammalia; order Artiodactyla; family Moschidae; genus Moschus; species Moschus berezovskii. The sequence goes on from NC_142460.1 coordinate 162,737,416, forward strand.
AACTGCTCTAAATGCATGGAAGTTCAAAAGATAAAACGTCTAAATCTAAGGTGTGTGCCTTGCCAGGGTTCTGACTTCCTCAAACCCACGTAAAATGTCGTGTCTGAGACAACTGGATAAATGTGACCATGGACTAGCTATATTACACAGGATCCAAAAAGTAGTATCAATTGCTAATACGTAAGAAAATATCTGTATCGTCTAATACGCATTCTGAAAGCTGTAGAGGTGAAAGGCCACGGAGACTGGGACCCACCGAAGGGCGGACAGAGATAAAATGTAGCAAAATCTTCCTAACTGTTGAATTTATGTGACTAGAGGGGCTTAACGTGCCATTTTACTGTTTTCTCTAATGTCTGTGTGTTTAGAAATAACACTTTTTAAAAAATGGACATAGCCATCCGCTGCTGACACACGATGGTAACCAATAAGTGCGGCGGAGAATACAGTTTTAAAGAGTTGTCTTACATCCATGAACCAAACGCACCACAAACTTGCGGGAGGAAGACAGCCCCGCAGCGCTGGAAAACGGATCACGCCCGCCCGCAGGAAACCACCGGCACCAACGCTGAAGGAAGACTTTAAAGACTGCAGGAGCCGACGCCCCACCAAGCCGTCAGCAGGGCCCGCGGGCCGCCTCCACCCGGCACCCCCTCAGCCGTCTTGCTCCCCAAGGCCGGAGGCCCGGAGAAGGGCGGAGTAGCCCCAACCACAGGGCCGGCGCGTCCGCTCCGACGCCGCAGGACCTCACCTCTTCCGCGCCAGCTGTCGCCGGACCTCCTTGTCCTCGGGCGTCTCCCTCCTCCCCTCCTCTTGCTCCTCCTCGTCCTCCGTACCGGCTCGGCACGGCGTCCTCACCACCTCCCCGAAGAACGTGGCCGCCATGCCGTCCGTCACACTCGCCCAGCCTAACTGCGGTGCCACTGAACCGCGCACGCGCCCGCGAGCGCCGCCACCACGCCCCACAGTGCCGCCACGCATGCGCCCCGAGTCCTTGCTGCTGCTGCTGCTGCTAAGTCGCTTCAGTCGTGTCCGACTCTGTGCGACCCCACAGACCTTGCAGCGGTGCAAACCCAGGTCGCAGCCCGAGCCCGGTGGGACCGCCGAAAGATCGGGCGACTGCGGGCTAGAGAAACGAGGCGAGCCGGGGGGCGGGGCCTCCCGTCCCCGCAGGTAACGGACCGGGCCGACAAGGGGCTCAACCGCCCCCGGCCCAGTCCGTACAGCTCCGGGAAGAGGCCAGCCCGGTTACCTTTCCTTCCTTAACTCCGTTTCCGTTTTCTTCTCCGTTAGGAGTGACAGGGTGAGCTTTGGTTTATTAAGCACCCGGCTTCAAACCGCGACCGCCCCAGGTAGGTGCCGGCCCGGCCCGGCGCGTCCTCGGGACAGTGGACAGAGGGCGGATGGACGGGCAGGAAAAAATACAGTGCTTCGCGGTGTTGTAAAAATGAGCCTTTACTCTGGCAATAGGAATTCACATTTCAAAAGCTGATGATCTGAAAGAGTTCATGAGAATGCAAAAATATAGTTGCTTCTTTTTTAAAACTTGGCCATCTCTGGTACAAAATTTCGTTTTAAATAGCCTTTCGTTAATAAGAAACGTATGTAATTATTTTTGAATTGGTTCTCTTCTTTCATTATTTAACAGAGCACTAATCCATGCAGGAGAAAAAAGTGACACTATACCATAGCTTAAGTGAAAATATACAATATTGCAACGGAAAAAAAATCCATTTACCTACATTCAGTTGTGCTGAAACTAGAGGGCATTTGCTTACATTCTGGAACCCTATCAATAAATAGTCACATAGTTAAGTACTAATATGGGATCGGGGGAGCCTCTTAAGATTAGAAAAAATCGCAAATCTGTTGTTAAAAACATCTTGCTTTCAGATGTGGAGAAACTGTCAACAAAAGCATTTCCATAAGATCAGTTATTTAGCAATTTTACACATTTCTGCAAAATAATATATTGGGTTTTGAAGCAAAATATGAACATTATAAACAATAAGACTAGCTATCTAGTTCACGCTTAGGAAACTCTGGCTATCGTTAGCAAGCTAGAATAGACAACATTACCAGTGTAATATTTTAAAATTGCATTAACACTCCTGGGCTACAGTTTGGGCACCACTTTGTCTTAGTCCTTTTGTTGAATAAAACAACATCACTTTTACCAGTAAGATCTTCAGTTTGATTTGTTACACTATAAAGCAGTCACTTGTGGAAAGCTGATTAAAAATCATAAATAGGGTGATAGTACATTTAGTCATGATTAAAATTCTGCATACATTTCAAGAGAGATTTTTACAAGAATATTAAATTTTAAACAAATGCTTATTTCATGCAGTTACAATAAATTTAGGTCAAGCACTTAAAGGCAAGTATATGTTCAAATCAAATACTCAACCAGAAAAGGGATTCCATTATGAAAGAAGGCTGATGGTACAATCTCAAGTGCTAACAGAAATTAACCCCACCACAGAAATAACTTCAAAATGAAATGTTCACGACACTAAAACGGTCAAAAAACTGCATAAAATACTCTTAACTGAGATTTTCAACATTTTCATTGTATGGCATTTGTTGAGGACATAGCATATCCCAGTAAGAAATTTCTGTGAAATTAAGTGCAAATATGGGACTGGAAATAGGTTTAAACATTTCATTAAAGATCAAAAATCAGACCCCATGCATCTAAAAATATTTGCAGTTTATTAGGAATTCTTCCCTTTCTCACCTGTACTAGTAACAAGTAACTGGTATCAGTATTTCAAATGAAAATATACTACAAACAGAGCAAATACAGACTCTGGCTTATGCTAAGAAAAACAAAGTGACAACAAAAAGCCTTTTTTTAAAGCAGACATGCAACCACAAGTAAATTTCTCAGTAAGACACTTAAGTTGATCTGTGTAACCAAAAAAAAAAAATGCATTGCATTGTCTTTTAATGAAAAACAGAAACCCTTAGATTGCTGTCTTTTGTTTAGATTTACACATGCAAATCATATATTAATATTCACAGATACTTTTAAATGGGAAAACAACTTGCTTGTAACAGTTCATTTTTGCAATAGCATGTTACTATGTTAAAAAGATTTGACAGTGCGTTCATTTTATCTGATTTTAATTTCAACAAATACCTACTCACAAACCTCATTGCAAATAAATTCTTTATAGTATCAAGACCAGATTTTCTAATCCTTATGAAGGATTGATACAGCCCAGATATGCTGCCTTGAAAGTCTGTTGTGACGAGACTCTAATAAATTTGCTCAAAATATTCATAAAGTTCTAACTTTTAAGGTGCTATAAAGAAACATAAGATGTGACAGTATCATCTAAAAATATGACTTTCAATCTTTATACTTTTTATTTTCTAACTCATTAAGACTAAGACCTGCCTCATAGTGAGGCACATTTTTGGTATTTCTATAAATGCTGCTACATGAAAGTAAAAATGAGAAAAAGTTGTGATAGTCACATTCATTTCTTTCATATAAAAATATATATTCCCTGAATTCATCATATCAAGTGGTCATCATTCTGTATGAATTGCAGTATTATAAACAATAACATTAATGGACTTTTTCTATTCCAACACTATTTCAGAACTCATTTATCAACATTCCCGTCATGGAATCCCCAGGCCCAAAAGTTTATGACTTTTGGGGTTGTGAATTATAGGGCGTGTATCTTAGTAAAGTATTTGCTTCACTCAAATGTCAAATAGGCTCAGTGGCACTCCCTCTTGAAATGTGCCTGTTTTTTCCCTTATTTCAGTAATGACAATACTCTTAACATAGAACCCTGAAAATTAGCATCGGGTTTGAGATTTTGAAATGTTTTCAGTCTTAAGCTTTTGCTACCGACCCTGTACACTTCCCATTTTCTTCCTCTAAAGAATCAAGAAATTTCCAAGGCCCTTCCTTTCAGAAAAGGAATAAATCTCATGACAGGGCCATTTGTCTTTTCTTTTCACCTCTCCAACTACAGGCTCCACAATCTATTTCCTCCTCAGAATTCTCTTGTCATATGCATCTGTACAAGGGCTGACTAGGCGGAAGCCCTCCTCCCACTTTGCCCCACTGGGTTATGGCTTTTAGAAAATCCCTCAGAAGGTGCCAACAAGGGATTAACAACATTAGAGCTAGGAGCGGAATGCAACTGCCAGTTTACTTGTGACCCCTGGTTTTCATTTCCACTTCTACATTTTCATAGTCACTACTGTGCTTTTTCTTTCCAGGATCTGAACCGCCTTAAAAGGGGCATTTTTCTATTAATATCTTCTAGCTCCTTTTCACTTTCAGAATTTATGGTTGTATCATCCTCTTTATAAACATTGAGTAATTTTTTCTTAGCCGCAGCAGAAGCATTTCGATGGGGCAGTTTTCTGCTGCTCTTCCTAATCCACACATTTTCTGGTCCTGAAATGGTTTCCTTTAGATTACTCATTATCTTTATTTTATTTGCAGCAACAGTAGCACATCTGCGGGGAACTTTCTCAGGTACCATTTTTGCTTTCAGAGTCTCACTAGGCATTGGCACTGCATCCTTCTGATTATGCACACATGTTCTCATTTTTGTATTGGGTTCTCTGTCTCTAGGAACAGATTCTGAAAAATGAAAGTTCATGTAAATGCAAAAATCTTGTACCACAAGATTTTACTACTACTTACATTCCTCAACAATACATTCCTCAAGTGTTACAACTACTCACATTGCTAAATGAAAAGCCAATGATCATCATCAATGACACCACACGTTTTCGACGTTGATATAACCTTCCACTTGTCTACAAATCAAAGTCTTGGACAGAAGTTACAGCCCCTTGCACACTTCACTGTCTCTAAGGATAACTGTCCCTTAAAGCAGCAGACTTTGTAAGAATAGGGTTAACTACTCTCAGGGTCATGAAGTGAAGTCACTCAGTCGTGTCCAACTCTTTGCGACCCCCCTGGACTATAGCCTGACAGGCTCCTCCGTCATAAAGCCACTCACCAAAAAGCACTTTGTAAAAATCTTAATTTTTACAGTAGAACTTTGTCAGTTTTAAATTTTTGGTGTCATTTCTAATACTCTATGTTGAATCACTTTAAAATATTCAACAGGATTTTTGAAATAATTTTCCTAGAACCTGAACAAGGAAATGCCATCATGACTATGACGACACAGCATCAGCCCTACTTCAAGATCCTTAAGGTTTTAGTTCCAACAGATATTTCCTTTAGTCAAAAAAAGTTACATGGGTAACTAATAGATAAAAAGGAACCGTATATTGGTTTTATACAACCGAAATGTGGTTTTAATCCTAGATTTGTCTTTCTCAATTTCAGGATTTTATATAACTGAAATGATTAAATCCTAGTTTCACTGCTATTCAGATAGTTTCTGAGCTGGTGTGTGTGGGGCACAAAGAGGATCAGGCTAAAACTTCTGAAAGAAACGAACTCTACACACACAAGCGTAGTTGCTGTAAGGAACTAAGGAAGTAGCGCAGGCTGCTGTCAGAACTTGTTCAAGAAACTGAACCTCCTAAGAGGCAAAGGAGAACTTCTTTCAAGGAAGTGTTATTGTAGCTGAGAACCAGAAACGGGGACAGAATCCAGCAGCGAAAAGGTAGGACAGAAAGTACTATGCAGAGGCTAGTCCTTCATTCGGTCTGAGTCAGCCAAGGCAGTTTCGATGGAGCATAATGGGGTCGTGCAGAGCTGTCACATGGTGCTTGCTTCCATTCCGTTCAGTCGCTCAGTCGTGTCCGACTCTTTGCGACCCCGTGGACTGTAGCCTACCAGGCTTCTCCGTCCATGGGATTCTCCAGGCAAGAATACTGGAGTGGGTTACCATTTCCTTCTCCAGGGGATCTTCCCGACCCAGGGATCGAACCCGGGTCTCCCGCATTGGAGGCAGACGCTTTAACCTCTGAGCCACCAGGGTGCTTGCTTAGATGGGCTCAAATCATTTTCATTTTTGCCAACATCTGAAAGCCAGATTTTCAAATTTCAAATACAAACTTAACTAGCACTGTTCTCGGGCATTTCTTGATAAAAATGCACCTGAAGTTCATCAGCCCCTGAATGTCAGGCCTTATCTGTTGGCAATCTAGTCTTGCTGCCATTAAGAGCCAATCTAAGACTGTCTTCAAGGTGCAGCACAAGTCTTGCTGGGGGTGAGCATGTAGGATGCTGCCTCAGGTTTCCAGACACTCAGCATTTGCTAAGGACAGTCTACAGCCACTGAAATAACCACACATCATCTGGGACTCACTTCCTTTTCACTGCTAAGGACAGAAATAAGGGTTTTCCCAGCCGTCAGCACAGTTACTCTGTAGCAGTGAAACTACAAACTACCAGCCTTCTTCGTTTTTCCTTTTGTGAAGGGAGACATCTACCTGTGATCAAGGGCAAATGAGTACAGGTGAAAATTACTTCTGTGGATTGACAAGTTTGTTAACAGAGAGGGTGATGAGCAAAGCCTTAAAAACTCAAAATTAACTCTTCAGAGTTTACCTTAAATCTATGACACGCATTTCAAAGATGTGCTTGTGTTTTCTCCAAGACCCACGCAAGTTCTCCCATAGTTGGCTAGGAACTACTTTGCTAAAAGCAATTCCCCACAAATGCTTCAGTCCTTTACCAAAATTACATGATTCACTTATTTTTCCAGTGAAAATTCCATTTCTAAAGACGTTTTGCTCAGTGTAAGTCAAAAGGCATTGCAAAAATGGCATTTTAGCGGGCTTAGCTGCTCAGCAGGGCCCTCCATCAGGTGCCCCCAACCTTGCCTTGGTTGGGCTCTGGAGTTGCTGCACAGGAAGTTGGGGAGTGAACAGAGGAGAGGCTTAAAAGTGGTGTTATTACCATTTCAAAAAATGTTTTCTTAGGAATTTTTAAATTATAAACTACCGTCTGCAAATCAATCCTAGATTCAGAGTGCATCTTCAGCACATTAAATCAGTGTTAAGCAAATGCTAAAATATAAATATGCAACAACAGACGAATAGTTTTTAAAAATACATGGTAAAATTGAGGTGAAATTTGTACTGTACGGTAAATGAAGATATGCTATTATCAGTCAACAAACTGCATTCATTTGCATGTTGGAAAAATATTAAAATATACAATTGGTTCATTCCCAACATATCCAATGGATTTGTATATATAAAATACTACTACACTAAATTTCTGTGAGACAAAATGACTGAAGTTGCAGCAACTAAATCCTTTTCAGTGTTGTGATGAAAGTACTTATACTGACACCTTAGAAACCTAGAAAAGATTCTACAGAAGAAACTGTAACTAGTCTTTTTAAAATGCTTTAAGGAAATATGAACTATTTAGAGGGGAGAGGATACAGGATTAAGTTATACTGTATAAGGTATCTCCAACTTGATTAAGCTGAATCGCTAAAGGGTTAAACCATAACATGGGAATATCATCAAGATAAAAACAATCTGAGGAACACAGAATGACAGTGTGGGGAATTTTTAAAACTGTAAAACATTTAAGTCAGTGTCACTTTTATTACTGAGAACTTGGTAAATTATCAAGTGCTTTATTCTGAGAAAACTAGTTTTTAGAAATATTATACACAGACTAATTCAGGGTTAGAAGTTCAATACATATATTAGGGTATAAGCTTAAAATTTTTGAAGGATCCTGCTCTAACAGTAATTTATCAGAGTGCCATTTAATACTAACTAACCAGCACAACCCCACAAGTCCTACTATCCCAGGTGGTCTTTGGTCAGCCATGGGTGTTGGAATGGTCACTGAGTGCTTGAGGCATTGCTGCTTTTCATTAAATGACTCCTTATCTGGGTATAATAAAAACTTCATTAGTAGAGTGACAATTTACATCTGATGACCACTTTAAAATATAACTCACAGATCACTATGTATTCTAATATGGTCTGTAGTGAATAGAAATCTGGATGTAGACATTCTAGTTTTGATTCAAAGCAACAATCTCTAGTTTCTGAAGGATTATTCATATTCCAATTATGATACTTCGTAACACAAAACTGTATTCCTAAATCTGAAGTAAACATCACATCATTGCTATAGAAGCACAAATAATTGTATTCGTATCAGCATTTAAACTGAGAGAATTAGAAACAAGTTTGAGAATGGAAAAATATAAGAAAATGTCTGAGTCAAAGTAAAAATAATATACTGGCCTATTTCATATACTTTAAGTACAGACAACTATTGGTCACTATGATTGCGGGTAAATCAAACTCCTATAAAGGGAAAACATTTTAGTTGCAAATCGTAACCTCTCTCCAGCAAGCCTCTTATCAAAGCAGAGTTTGAGATGGCCTTTCTTTTCTTCATCGTCTGACATTCACTGATAGGCGTTGGGCAAAACTCTGGAAGCAAATAGCATTTACTGATATTCCCAAATATCCCACACTACCTGAAAGTCTCACTAGAGATGGGCTGTAGAAGAGGGTTTTCTGTAACTCGCAGGGCTTAACATTTTTCTCAGGGGAGCTGGTAACACAGAAGTCAATGGTATGGCAGTGTCAGGTCAAGAGACTGTTAAATAATCCTGTAACCTAGGGTTGTTCTCCCGTAGTTTGATCACTTTACTGAGAAGTCAATGGTATGGCAGTGTCAAGTCAAGAGACTGTTAAATAATCCTGTAACCTAGGGTTGTTCTCCTGTAGTTTGATCACTTCTGTGGTTGAATAAATGGCCTTAAGTCTTCAATTCACTCAGTGATGGGTACACAGAACCTTCATGTGTTTTGCATCTACAGTTAATCTAGCTCCCTATAATTTTATCTCTAGAAACAAGTAATCGATAACAATCATTTTTAATGATTCTCACAAGAGTTGTGATGGATAGTGCAACTTTTTCTAAAACTCTAATTTAAAAAAAACTATGAAGTATGAATTCAGGGATCTTAATCTGCTTAACAAATTTGTTAGGAGATGGATCATTTCCGACTAATGCAGGCAGGATAAGATGATATCATCAGAAGTAAATACTGAGTTTTTCAATCTGCTTTATTAGTTTACAGATGAAAAGCAATAGGGCCACCGACAGCTGGAAGGCAGCCCCCTTTCAAGCACGTCTCTCTCCAGGCTCTGACTCACACCAAATGTGGGAGTCCTGCATTCTGCCTGCAGGAGAAGAGATCACAGATGGACACAGGGTGGAGAGCTGCTTAAATCCAGAGATGAAAGAGTTGCAGGGGGAACTGGATGGTACAGACCTCACAGAATCAACCAGCTAGAAGGCTTGTAGTAGTTTAAAAAAAAAAAAAAAAGCCTTTACTTGTAATTATAATGACTATTAAATTTGTTATATTTTACTACTTCAGTTAGTTGAATAAAAAACTGGTTCCTAGTTGACAATGCAGATTCTGACATGGTAATGAGCTAAGTTAAAAAGTTAAAAGTACAGATCTCATATGGAATTAGAAAACTAAAGATTTGCCTTTTTGACAAGCTCCAGTTAAATGGTTAGAATTTTACAGGTGAAACAAACAAGTATGGATCAAAACTTAGAAAATAATCTATTAAAAATTAAAGATTTCTTTAACATGTAATCACTAATCGAAAAAGGTTAACAATTTCTAAATAATTTCCCTTGTGGAACCAAGGGTAGGCTGGCTGCTGCAGTCCACATAGTCTGTGCCATCTCATTTCAATTGTCAGACTGCCTCTTTCTCTTTACAGTCTGAATTTCCATTGAAGATTTTAATAAACAATAAAACTTACCTTAAAATTAACTTAAAAAACTAAAGTATGACCAGACAATATGCTGTAGCACTGATAACTCAATTCAGTGAAACCATCAGTCTTTACAAACAGTCTGAAGTTACTTACATGCTGCCAGAGACAGAGCCTGCAGTCTGCAGGACTCCAACGCCGAGCACCCCTGCCCGCCTCCCTCCATCAAATCCACACACGCAATCCTTGAACAGACACCAAGTAAGAGCCTTGATATTTTTTTTAACCAAATTAGCAGTGTATTAGAAACCAGTTTGGCTTATGAGTGATTGGTAAAAATTTCTCTTAAATTTGAGAATTCCCATGTATCCTTAGGCAACATCTATAATTTTTTAAAAGTTATAAGATTTTCCTTAAACTGTGAGAAAAGACAACACAGCCCTCATCATTATACTTTTTACATTTCAATCCTTTCTATTAAATTCACAATTTGATAATACTACTATAAGTAGTACTTACTAATCTAGTTGGACTAGATTTTTCCACAATGCTTCATTTTCTCCCTAGCTTTGACAAATATATTTGACCTGGTCTGTATGTTCCCAAATACTAGAATAAGAGACAGTCTTATTCTGTTAGGTTGCAATTTTCTTAGGGTTTCTGCTTTATTATTCCCTGATACCCACAGCAGAAGTTGAGAGATATAACTTAAATAATTAACAGACAAAAAGTTCTTCTACAATGAAGGTGCTTTGTTACACTCCATCATACTAGAATAATTGAACTGTAATTTCCATACAATGTATGAACTAAAGAATTTGGTAACAACTATAAGATACCTGATTAAGTATACTGACTTAATACCAATGAGAAGAATGGAGATGGCATTTCAGCTATAAAAAGGCAAGGCAAAAAGACCTTTTCTAGCCATTTAAATATTACTCAGAAAACAAATACAATTGAGTAGAAAGGAAAACCAAAAATACTGTATGTACCTTTAACAATGTTCTTGCAATCTGATATACAAAACCTCTCATTTTTGCCCCCCAGGTAACACAAATTAAATTTGTACTGACAGAAGAGATTAATAAAGTCCTTCCATTTCAGTTCTTAATACCATACAGTGAACTTAATAAATTCTGTGTTCTGATTATTCTAAAGAAAAAAGGCTAGAAGAGGGACAAGGGAACATAGTATGGACCCAGCATTACGCTAAACAAGAATTTTACTTAAGAGATCATCAGCCAATGGAGAGTGAAGGATTTAGTGATGTATTTTATTCTTATTTTTGGACAGTAGTACCTTCAGGTGGTTAGGTTTATTGGTTTATGTCTCCTTTTTCCATTTACCTAAAACATAAGTTCTTTCACCCCATTTCTTATTATAAAACTTATTTTCTTTTTAGGTACAACTCTTAACTATTCTTGGAAGAAACTTTTATGTTGTAACATAGAGGTTGTGAGTAAATAAATGCTTTGTCATTCTTTTGAGGATTACTAAACTGACAAAGGATCCAATCCCCTAAAATTAAAAAAAAAAGGGGGGGGGGCAAAAGAGAATGATTACCCTAGGAATTATCTGAAAAAGGGATCAAATTTTCCTTTTATTCAGAAGTTACTATACATTGTCAATATACCCTTTTTAAATAAGGAGGAAATGGGTGGCGGAAGCTTTTTAAACTTCACCTATTTTTATGTTAGAAATCTTTTTTGTCTTAATATGCTTGGCAAAATTAGTCTTATTTAAAAGGAATCAAAACTCCAATCTAAATAACCTCAAACCTTTTTTTAAACCATAAATGAATAAAATCATAGGACTCTGGACATGCACAACCACAGTAGTCTTTTCTTCTTCATACACATCATTCAGTTACTTCAAGTGCAATGGAAAGCTCTAGCACTTACTTCTGGATCAGTTCACATTCCACTTTTAACCTTTTGTCTTTTTTCACAGGAAAAATACAAACTGATCCCAAACTTATTAAAGTACATCTGTGCATTAAATCCCTGCTCATTTTGCATAAAGAGAAATAGAAAAAAAAGTCAAACATGTTCTAGTGCTCAATGTAAACATTTTGAACTATTAATTATTTATTAATTTTCCTTAAGGGTACTTAGAAATGTGTGTCACATATTCAAAGTTAACCTTAGGAATAGCACCGTGACCAAAAAAATCCATAAAAATGATTCTGTCTATAATCCCTTAGTTTTACTTCAGAACTTGAGAAGCTACCATTGTCAACCATGTTTTCAAAGTCACCAGGCCAATTCTTACTTGTGTTTTTGTTTCAGATGAAACCAAAATACTGCTTCTACACACAAGGGTCTAACCATTTTGGACAAAATGAAAAATTAGGAACTGGCTGACCCGCCAATCAATTCAGTCCAAAAATTAAGAACAGTTTTACTGATGAAGCCTAGATGGTTTAAGTATCGTTTTTCCAAAAGAACTGATATATTTATGAATATATTCCGTATTTGTTTATGGATTTTTTCGGTACCTTTTTGCAGATGATGGTAAACATGGAGTTATAACCCTGAGAATAGATATAAAACAGAGAAGTTTAAGAAGAGTTAAAATAAATTAATGGATATGACATCTATCACCATTTCTCAAAATCAAGGAAGTAAAGAGCATTCCATTAATTTTTTTCGGGTCACTAGTCAAGGACAATTATCCTAACTCAATCTGTCAACAACACAGTTAACACGAACTTTGAGAAGGAAAGCATCATAGTTTTGAAGTGGTGATAGCTCTCTCAACAACCAAAGGAGAGGCAGGCAGACCACCTATCTCACTTGGTAATGTCTAAGAATATCCTTCCCCTTACACCAGAGTAGAAAGAGAAAGAACCTTCTACCATGTCAACTGGAATAGAGAACCAAGAAATACCAACACCTGAGAACATTCTAACACTGATATCAGAGTCTGATGCTTTTCCATGTCTGCCACCTTAAGGATACACAGGAGAAAAGGGTTAATTTTGTCTGAAACCAAACACAATTAGGGCCAATAAATAACAAAGGGTGGGGGTACTATAACACACCCTTTAGCTACAAAATATGTAAACCACTTGAGTCAAGTCCATCTTCAGGCACAAACAAGCTAGGAATGGCCACCTACACTGTTTGGAGTAGCACAGCCTATCAAGTAAAAATATTTGGCTCGAAAATAAGTGTACTATGGTATCTGAAGATGTGGCAAAAGTCACGCTTTAAGTGAATTTCAAAATTATTTTCCCACAACAGTTTCTGAGATTTATACTAGAGGTCACTAATAAAGATACTTAGTTGCACCAGCAAAGAATGCTTGGGATTGCACATGGCAGCAGTAGACTAAAAAGAGATGGAGAATGACAACTATTTTTCTATATAAATGAGATTTGCAATTGCACTCTTATCAAAACTCAACTCTACAATTTAAGAGATGGGGGAAAACTACATATAATTTAAATACTCTTTTAGCCCTGTACACTCTATTAAAGAACACACTTTATCTAAATCTAAGGCACACAAACTCTATTTCACAGAGTAAGACTATGGAAGACCAAGATTTTGGTTAAATTCCATAAATGGAAAACAGGAGATCTTGGAAAGACAAATTATATAATATTTTGTTAGTGCACAATTTAAAAGAAAATGCTAGCTATGGTCTGGCCTTAGAGGTTTAAAATATACAATCAAACATTAAAAAAAAAAAATTTACCAGCACTTTATGAATTCAAGTTTATAAAATAAAGTGGATGATATTCTCCTTAAAAATAAAGAGAAAAAGAAGACCCAACAGGACTTGGAAAGAAAAATTTGAAACCATTTCAATGAAAATGATAAAATCTGGTAAAATGTAATCTACTCAAGTAGCGAGGGAAAGAAAAAAAGTGGCAGGTACCTTGCCTACTAATCATGGTTACCGCCCCCTCCCCAATTGTTACCTCAGTATGAACATAATATTTACGAAGAATCTGTAAACAAAGGTCATGTGAAATTTATACTACAATAAGACTGGAATTAGAAACTACCACTTCTTGACGAATTCTGAAAATAACTGTATGACACTTGCTACCATAAAAGTAATGCTTATTGGTTCTGATAACCAGAATGTCTAGTGTTTAACATATTTCAAACTCTTGCTATGTGTAGTTAAATACTGTCAAAAGTAGATTAGATCTGCCCCCAAAATGAAGCATATTTTGGCACCTGTGCTGAATGCTGCTACAAAGGCAAGCAAGTGCAAATAAAAATAACAGTCATGATTTAGTCACATTCATAACTTTTCATAGAAAAATATAAATATATTCCCTGAATTGTAGGACAAAAAATAATTTCAACAGCCAGCTTTCACTATAAATTCCAGTCCATTCCCTCTTTAAGTGAACTGGTTTTCCCTCAAGGTCATAAGGTGCAATCATCAAAATCTAACACATTTTCTAAACTCCTATCATCATCCCCATCATGGTATCTCACGGTCCTTCTACCCTGATTTCTCGTCTTTATTTTTGAACGTCGAAGAACTCTTTTAGATTTTGCATAGTCCACATCCTCCCAGTCATTATCATCCACATTTAACCTAGGACGTTTGCTCTGTCTTGGTCGTCTCATGGTTTTAGATACATTAGCTGTAAAAGTTTTACCTTTTCTAACTACTTTTGCTTTCCCTTTCGTTTTCCTCTTTTTGGTTTTTGAATCATCCGTACAGTCAGCATCTGATTCAGAGGCAGATCCCAAATCTGAGTCAGATTTGGGGCTAATGTCTGGTCCACACTTTGATCTCCCTGTTGTTTCAGAAGCTTTCACATTTTCCAATTCAGTTTGCAGTCTCTTCCTTTTTACTTCTGTCTCGGCAGCTTCCTGCGAATCCCGCACCACTTTTGTCTTACTGAAAGGAGCCTTCCCATAGGTCCGGAGCCTCCTGCCGTTCCACCTACGTAACCCATAGTTCAGTTCCTCTTCAAAGTTATTCTCTGCAGTAGCTTTGTGCACCAAAGTTGACTCAGAAGAACATTTTCTACCTATCTCACCCCCTGGAATATGGCTTTTTGAATCTTCCTCCAAAGACCCAATCAAGGCATTCCTTGTTTTAGAAGGTGCAACACTGGTTTTGAGACTCCTGGTACGCCTGTTCTTGTGTCCTGAATTCAACACGCCTTCAGAGTCTGAATCTTCATTTAAAGACTGACTGATACTTTTTGTACTACCTTCTGAGTCGGCTTCAGGTGGCTGCCCTTCACAGCCTCTCTGGTCGTTCGGCACTTCACAGTTTGCATCCCCCTCAAACTCGCTGTCTGTCTTCTGGGCTGTGGCACGTGCAGCATGGAGGGGCTTTTTCCTCACATTTCTGCTCCCAGTGCACACGTGGTCTACCCGGCCATCTTCCGCGTCACTCATCAGCTTGATCCGACTGGCAGCAGTGGTGGCACACCTCCGAGGCACTCTCAGAAGGCCTGGTCTGGCTCTGGATGCTTTCTTAACCACCTTCGAATTGCTGTCTGAGTCACTGGAACAGACCCTTTTCCTGGCAGCTTTCCTGCTCTGTCCATGATTTTGTGATGCGGAATCTAAAAATCAAGCATACTCTTTTAATCTTTACTAGAAGAGTTAAGTCTAAAGGAATTAAATGTTCAACGTTTTAAACAACTTAAGTCTGGGATTTCTTCTAACTTCAAAGGAGGATGGCAGTGAATGGGTTCGGCTTTTACTACTTTTGAAGTGACTTTTTCAGCCTCAGCACCATTCACAAGTTAACATACGCCCATCAATAACACCCCATGCCTATCTCTATACACAAGACACTCAACACTACAGTATTTTATTTACCTGAATACAAACTAAAGTCTCTTCACCACTGTACTAAGGTACACAAACTAACCACTCTCAGCCTCTTTGAAACTTAACAAGTTCCATCACACACTACGTTTAATCTTAGTTTTACATGGCTCCCGATCTAGTATTTTTCTCCATTTACCAGGATAATCTCAGTTCAGTGATTTATCTTAACTCTTCATACTCCAGAGTTATTATCAATAAAATGGACCTAATAATAATAGTTCTTATCTCATGAAAGATATGAAGACTAAACTGGTTCATAAATAAATGTAAAGCATTTAGAAAAAAATCCTGATGACAAATAGTTTGGGAACTGTTCTGTGAGCTGCTATTATTATTACTACCTACCACATTCCTTTCAATCACCCTTTTCTTTCCTCTTCTTAAACTATTATCACCAACAGCTTATAAATGCTGGTCTCTGCTTTTCTTGAACCCATAGCCAATACAATATCCCCATTATCAATATAAGAAGTGAAATCTCTATTAAAAATAGCTATGGTCAAGGCTGCCTGTCACATGAGCAAAACTAAATGTACTCAACAACCAGTAACAGTATTCACAGAGAAAAGATGAGTGGAGAATGCACGGCATGGAAAGAAAGCAGGTAGCAAAGTAAAATTTCATGGGGAAAAAAAATGCTATAAAAAAAAAGACAGCAGTGAACCAAGGTTAAATGTTTTGAATTACCTTTTATAAAACTATTTGGTTTTTCTTTTGCTTTCTTGTCATTATCTGAATCCAAATCAGTTTCAGATACATGATCTGAAAAACACTGGGATCTGGCAATAGGTTCACACTTCACGTTCCCTGAACTCGGGTTCATTTCCATCTTATGACATCGGTCTTGTTCATCTTCTTTGTCAGACTCAGAGTCCTCTGAATCACTGAAGAGCTTTGCTTTTTTAAGGAAAGGAGCATTCTTGCGACCTGTGCTGTATTTCCTTGTTTCAGAATTTGCTTTTTCCTCTTCCTCTGAGAGGCTTTCTGCCTTAAGTTTCAGCAAAGATGTTGATGGGCCAGCAGTTCTGTTATGTCCATTATCTGAATCATGACTTTTAGAGTCTTCCTCAGAAGACGCTATTTTAAGGAATTTTGTTTTAGAAGTTGCTGGAATTTGAGACTTGTAACCATTAGCATGCCAATTTTTCCGGGCTACCCGTAAATCACTTTCTGACTCTGAATCTCCATTTTCAGTATTCTGGGCAGCAAGAGAGTTGGACAATGGTGATAGTTGATCTTTTAGCTCCTCTTCTTCAACTTCTGACTTCAAGCTCTGGTCATCCTCAGAATTATGTAATAATTTTTTCCTAGCTACAGCAGAAGCATTGCGGTGGGGCAGCTTACGACCAGAACAGACACTTTCAGAAGTAGAATTCTCCTCTACGTCACTCATTAACTTGATTTTATTGGCAGCCACAGCAGCACACTTTCGTAGCACTTTCCGGTTATTTCCAGGTCTCGCTTTTACACTTCCACCAGTCGCCAAAGAATTGTTATCTGAGTCACTTAAATAGACTCTCTTTCTAGTGGCTTTTCTGCCACATCCATTTTCTAGAGAAACTGGACCTAAAAATAAAGTGACAGTAAGATTAGGAAGGTCTTCCTTATTCCAACATTTTTAAATGACTTCATTATTTTAGTACTTATGTTCCTTATTCTTTTAATGTCAAAACAGATTACACCTTTCTAAATTTAAAAAGTTTAAAGGGTAGAACAGAACAGAGAAGCCAGAAATAACCCAAGCACAGATGGTCAATTAATTTATGACAAAGGAGCCAAGAATATAAAATGGAAAAGGACAATCTTCTCAATAAGTAGTGTTGGGAAACTAGACAGTCACATGCAAAAGAATGAACTAGACTATCTTATACTGTAAGATATACTATATCTTATTTTATATCTTATAATACACAAAATTAACTCAAAGTGGATTGAAGTATATAAGACCTGAAACCACAAAACTAGAAGAAAATATAGGCAGAAAGATTCTTGACACTGGTCTTGGCAATGATTTTTTAGATCTGACTCCAAAACCAAAAGCAATGAAAACAAAAATAAACAAGCAGGACTACATCAAACTAAAGAGCTTCTGCACAATAAAGAAAATCATCAACAAAATGAAATGGCAACCCACTGAAAAGGAGAAAATATTTGCAAAAAGATATATCTGATCGGGGTTAATATCCAGAATATATAGAGAACTCATTCAACTCAACACCCCCCAAAAAAAAATCAATTTAAAAAGGGGCAGAGAATCTGAATAGGCATTTTTCCATAGAAGACATACAGATGGCCAACAGGTACATGAAAAGACACTCAACATCACTGATCATCAGGAAAATCCAAGCCAAAACCAGAATGAGGTACCACTTCACATCTGTTAGAACAGCTCTTATCAGAAAGACAAGAAATAACAAGTGTTGGTGAATATTTGAAAGAAAAAACCCTTATGCACTGTTGTTGGGAAAACTGGTGTAGCCACTATAGAAAACAGTATGGTTGGTCCTCAAAAAATTATATGATTCAACAATTCCAATTCTGGCTGTTTACCCAAAGAAAACAAAAACATGAATTTGAAAAGATATTGAGCATGCAACTCCCATGCTCACTGCAGCATTATTTACAACAGCCAAAACATGGAAGCAACACTTAGGCTGTTAAAGTTAGGTTGTTGAATGGATAAAGAAGATAACAAACCCACATCTACACAAACAGGAATACTATTCAGACACAAAAAAGAATGGATTCTTGCCATTTGCGACAACATAGACAGACCTTGAGGGCACTATGCAAAGTGAAATAAGTGAGACAGAAAAACAAATACCCTATGTTTAAGTGGAATCTATACTTATATGTGGAATCTACAAAAACAAAACAAAACATGCTCCACCAGAAAACAGACTGGTGGTTGCCAGGGGAGGGCAGATAGGGAGTGGGTAAAATGGGTGAATGGAGTCTAAAGGTACAAACTTCCAGTTATGAAATAATCGTGGCAACACAATGTACAACATGGCAAGCAGAGTTAATATGGCACTGCATATTTGAAAGTTGCTAAGAGTATATCTTAAAAAGTCTTCATCACAAGAAAAAAGAAAATTTTCTGACTATGTATGGTGACACATGGTAACTAAACATACTGTGGTAATCATTCTGTCAAGTACACAAATGTACAAGTTACACTGTACACCAGAAATTAATATATTTTATGTCAATTATGTCTCAAGGGGAAAAAAGCACAAAGGACATGTAGTCATGTGCAGATGCGTCAGGTGAATAAGGCATTCACTGTTTATTTAGGTTTGGGTTCTCCTGACACACATTTCGCCCAGTACATTGAGCCTCTTCTCACCAGTTTTTCTCTGTGCAGCTCTGGTCCTGGTCACCCTGAAGTTGCTGCTCCTGGCTAGCCCACTACGGGAGGAGGAGTCTCGAGCTCTTGGACTCTCCTTGCTTTCCTCAGAACTATTTGAAGCTGAAGATGATGAAGAGGTACCTAAAGAATCTTCCATTTCACTTTCTAAAAAAAATAAAGCATCAACAGTTCATTACATATACACTCCTATCTTTACACAGTAAGCAGTTATTTTATAACAACAGACTGAAGGCAGATTCTTAAAATACTTTTAGAAGCTAGTATATTTTTAAAAACTGTTTCGAAGAATAGCTGATAATACTAAAAGGTACATAATCAGCATTTGAAATCAAGTTTGTTCATTTCTGAAAGTAACATATTAATACTGATTTAGATTCAGAAAATAAGAGTTTATATACTGATATTTTATAAACAAGCTTTCATTAAAATTTTAACAAGCCCCGCTTCTTCCTGCTTCTGTTTTGAAACAAGTACTTCCTATAGAAAAAACAGTCACTTCAAGTCCAACATTTTAGCAGGCTTTCAGGTCTCTCTCTAGCAATTGTTCCTAACAGCATCTTTGTACCACACATGTTTTCAAGCTCAAGAAAGAGCATTTCAACATGCGACACACACACACGTAGAAAATGTGTGAGATGAGTAAGATAGGAAACCAAATTTCCTGTTCCTTCACCCAAGTATGTCTATCACAAAAGGAATATTCCATCAAAATGAGTGGGAACATATTATTGAAGGACAAAATCGTGCTCCATAATACAACCTAATTATATGTCAAAGAAGTGGCTGATAGAGGAATGTGTATGTGCCAACTCCTGCATTCCATGTCCCATCATGCTGTGTTTCCAGATTCTTCTCCTTTCCCATGTATCACTGTCAAACTGATTCATCCTCCTGAGACAGAATTCATCATGTGATTCCATCAAAACAAGGGACCCCTATTAAGTAATCCAAACTTCTCTGTAAGGCTTGCCAGTCTCTAAACTGAGGCTGCATTCTACCTGTCTGATCCTACTGTTTTAAATCACAACAGTAATCACTATACTATCATGACAAGTCACCAAAATCACTCAGAACAAACTCAAGTATGTACATAACACAACCTCATTCAAAGGATGTTCACAGTCTGTGTAAGCTAGTTATACTACCAAATGGTAATAAAATAAACAGTATTTTTTAATTTTCCAGGTCATCAAGCCTTAAACTTATATGATTTAAAGAAATTTGTCCATGTCAAATTTTGCACACAAAGTGTGATATTTATACCACATTATTTAAAACCTGAAGGATTCAAATTTGCTTAAAATGTGGCTACACCATTTGCAAAGAACAGCATTTATCAAATATAATTAATTATTCCATGTGTTACTTATGTCTCTTCTGTTAAATTTTACGTTCCTTGAAATATCAAGACCGTATCTTCTTTATTCTTTCCTCAAAATCCATAGTAACTATCAGTGTCATAAACTTCAGTGTTCAACAGGTGAACACACGACATTCCATTTCTCACCAGATAATGTAGAACCATTTGTCAGAGTGACAGGTCTATTTCTTCTCGTTCTTTCTGATGATGCTGCTGAATCTGAAGAGTCACCAGAAGTAACACCTGAAGAGACGCTAGCAGTTGTCTTGCGGCTTGCAGAATAAGTTGCCCTACTTGAGGTAGGCTGGATAGGAGAACCTACAAACTCAGAAATTACTTTTGTCTGAGATTTTAAACGCTTCTGCTTGGTATTTCTGGTCAAAGATAGGAAAAATAAAACAACATTGAGCAAAACAGAGGATGTCTAAAGAACAGTGTATTATTAAAGAATAATTTTATGATCGAGACCCTGAAATATTCATTATTAACATCTTACTCTAGCTTGGGTTACTACTCTTTTACTTTAAATTTGACATTGTTTTATTCCAAATTTGAGTAATAAACATGATCTAAGTAACAGTATTATAGAAAATCATACTGAATATCCTAGTTTCTTTGGATTAAATGCTAAGAGCCAACATTTATGTAATACAGGCATTCATTCATATTATAAATTTTTTAAAGTTGTATGTGTAATGAAATTTGTGATTTTTTATTTATTATTTTTGGCCACATCACTGCCTGTGGGATCTCAGTGTCCTTACTAGTGACTGAACCCAGACCATGGCAGTGAAAGCCTGGAGTCCTAACCACCTGGCCACCAGGGAATCCCCTATATTAAGAATGAGATTCTGAATATGACAATATTCCCTCTAGGCTCATTTTTTAATGTTCCTAAAGACAGTATAGACTTCCCTGTAGCTCAACAGTAAAGAATCTGCCTATGATGCAGGAGACCAGGGTTTGATCCCTGGGTTGGGAAGTTTCTCTGGAGAAGGGAATGGCAATCCACTCCAGTACTCTTGCCTGGAGAATTCCATGGGCAGAGAAGCCTGGCAGGCTACAGTCCATGGGGTCACAAAGAGTTGGAGACGACTGAGTGACTAACACACACACAAAGACAGTATCAAATCAGGAGAAATCAACAAAACCTGAACAGAAAGAACAGAGAGGCAAAAAACAGATCAAGCTAGTTTTTTTCTGAGACCAATATGTTTACATCTAAATGCCAATTCACCATATGATTCCTGAGCCATGTATTATGGTGAAAAAAAGATGAAAGTTTAAGACAATCTGAGTTTAAATTACAGATCTGACTAATATTCATGTTTTTTAAAGATAATCCTTTAAAACAAAAGGATTTGGTTTTGTTTTCCCTTAAAACAAAAAGATAAAGGTGCTTTTACTTTTAGGAGTATCTAATATCAATAACCTCAGATATGCAGATGACACTACCCTTATGGCAGAAAGTGAAGAGGAACTCAAAAGCCTCTTGGTGAAAGTGAAAGAGGAGAGTGAACAGGTTGGCTTGAAGCTCAACATTCAGAAAACAAAGATCATGGCATCATGGGAAATAGATGGGGAAACAGTGGAAACAGTGTCAGACTCTATTTTTTTGGGCTCCAAAATCACTGCAGATGCTGATTGCAGCCATGAAATTAAAAGACGCTTACTCCTTGGAAGGAAAGTTATGACCAACCTAGACAACATATTAAAAAGCAGAGACATTACTTTGCCAACAAAGGTCCGTCTAGTCAAGGCTTTGGTTTTTCCCGTGGTCATGTATGGATGTGAGAGTTGGACTGTGAAGAAAGCTAATCGCCGAAGAATTGATGCTTTTGAACTGTGGTGTTGGAGAAGACTCTTGAGAGTCCCTTGGACTGTGAGGAGATCCAACCAGTCCATTCTAAAGGAGATCAATCCTGGGTGTTCATCGGAAGGACTGATGCTAAAGCTGAAACTCCAATACTTTGGCCACCTCGTGTGACGAGTTGACTCACTGGAAAAGACTCTGATGCTGGGAAGGGTTGGGGGCGGGAGGAGAAGGGGACGACAGAGAATGAGATGGCCAGATGGCCTCACCGACTCTGTGGACATGAGTTTGAGTGAACTCCGGGAGTTGGTGATGGACAGGGAGGCCTGGCGTGCTGTGATTCATGGGGTCGCGGAGAGTCGGACACGACTGAGCGACTGAACTGAAGGCATCTGAGCTTATAGATAACCACACTCAACTATACTTCAATTTTTTGAAGAAAAAGAAACCCCAATAATTCTTTTAAGCAGTAACTATCATAATCAAGTAAATTCAAGTTTTCAAATGGAAACAGACCATTTTTAAAGGCAAGCAGTTTTCCAGTTTCCATGTGTTAAATGCAATCTGTCAGTTACAAATGGGAGAAGGACAGATGGCTGCAAAATGTAGTATCTTTATTTCCTTCATTAAAAAAACAAAAGGATTTAAAAAGAAAACTCAAGTTCATTATGTCAAAAATTTAACTTCCATTAATATCAACCATGGGCTTCCCCAGAGGCTCAATGGTAAACAGTCTGTCTACCAATGCAGGATGCATGGGTTAGATTCCTGGGTTGGAAAGATCCCCTGGAGAAGGAAATGGCAACCCACTCCAGTATTTTTGCCTGGGAAATCCCAGTGATAGAAGAGCCTGGCAGGCTACAATCCAAGGGGTTGCAAAGAGTCAGACACGACTGAATAACTAAACAAAAATATCAACTAGAGATTAATATAAGAAGAAATATTTACATGCTTATACCTATCATAAATGACTTTTAATAGGAGACAAGGTGTAGTAGCTCAAGAATGAACACATTCTCTTTGTATCCTATCCTTTATGAATAAAAAATGAAGGAAGCCATAGAAACCACTGGGAGACCATTAAACACACCAGCCTATGTATAATGGAAGCCCCAAAGGGCTTCCCTTGTGGTTCAGTTGGTAAAGAATCCACCTACAATGCAGGAGGACCTGGGTTTGATCCCTGGATTGGGAAGATTCCCTGGAGAAGGGAAAGGCTACCCACTCCAGTATTCTGGCCTGGAGAATTCCACGGACTATATAGTCCATGGGGTCATCAAAAGTCGGACACGACTGAGCAACTTTCACCTTCACAGGAGACAAAAGGAGCAGAACAAAAATATTTGAAAATATAATGGCTGAAAACCACCCAAATCTGATGAAAACAGTACACATCCACAAAGTTGTACAAATTTCAAGAAGGATAAATTCAAATCCACACCTACAGTCAGCTGCAAGATGAAGGGAAAAAAAAAGTCTTGAAAGCAGCAAGAGAAAAACTGCCTGTGTACAATGGAAGGAACCTCAATAAGATTAATAGCTGACTTCTCATCAGAAACACTGGAAGTCAGCAGGCAGTAAGATGACATAGTCAAACTGCTAAAAGAGAAACACTGCCAACTGAGAATTCTATATATAGCAAAACTAGTTTTGATAAAAGTGAAATTAAGACATTCCCAGATAAACAAAGATTAAGGGAATTCACTGCTAGCATGTCTGCCTTACAAGAAATAGGAAAGGACTTCATAGACTTCCCTGGTGGTCTGGTGGTTAAGAATCTGCCTGCCAATGCAGGGGACATGGGTTCAATCCCTAGTCCCAGGGAAGATCCCAACATGCCTCAGAGCAGCTAAGTCCACGTACCACAACTACTGAGCCCACATGCTGCCCATACGCTGCAACTACTGAAGCCCACATGCTCAAGGGCCTATGCTGCACAACACGAAGCCACGGCTGTGAGAGGCCGTGAACCTCACACGGCCCATGAGCTGTGAGAAGCCCGTGAACCAGAAAAGAGTAGCCACCCCTTGCTGCAACTAGAGGAAGCCCACATGCAACAGTGAAGACACAGCACAGCTCAAAAAATAAACAGGGAAGCCCCTGCTGATCCAGTGGCTAAGACTCCATGATCCCTGGTCAGAGAACTAGATCCCAAGTGCCTCAATTAGAACCCAAACTAGCACAGCCAAATAAAGAAACATAAATAAGTAATTTTTAAAAGAAATATTAAAAGATTTTAGTTTGAAAAGAAATAAAACCAGAGGGTAATTCAACTCCACAAAAAGAAATAAACGACCACTGGGAAAGGTAATTATATAGGTAATATATTGGGTTGACCAAAAAGTTTGTTCTGGTTTATCCATTAAGATGTTACAGAAAATCCTGAATGCATCTTTTGGCCAACCCAATAGAACAGTACAAATAATTTGTTTATTTTCTTAACTGATTTAAAAGACAACTGCATAAAACAACATATAAAAGTATAAATTGTGTGAGAGTTAAGGGCACAAATAAGAAAGGGAAAAGGGCTAAACAAAATTCTTAAATCTGTGGGAATGAAATAGTATTAACCTGAAGTAGACGGTTTTCAATTTAGATGCATGATGTAATCCCAAAAACAACCAAGAGGAAATCCATCAAGGTTAACAGTGCACATTCTAAATGTACATGAAAACAACTAAACACTGAAAAACTCAATTTCCACATTTCAACACTTTAAAATATCTATAAATTTGATATTAATGCAAGCTATAGTCATAAATGACAGAATAATTTACTATAAAGAGAGTAACTCCTGCATTTTATATTTCTTCTCTACAAATAATCTCCAGTGAAAACATATACATTACATCAAACTGGCACTTTCCCTTACAATGCACAATAGCATATCGAGTAATCATTTTACTCTCTGCATTAAAAAAAATTCTTATGCGAAAGATAAATAATATTTTGAATAATTCTTAATAAGACTTAATTGATATTTCATTAAACAACTACAAATTTATGTAATTAAAAGTCACCGCAATAGCTCTATATTCAGAGAATGCTTTCAACCTATAAAAAGTGACTATTCTGTTCTCTAAAATGATTACACATTTCTAGCATAATAAAAATCAAGTATCACAACCTGATTTAAAAACTGTATACAGAGACTACAATAACCAATTCACCTGATACTTCTGTTAGCCTGATTGACACGGTTACAATTTTGCCGTCTCTTAAACCTCTGGCTTCTTCGAAGTTTTTCATTGAATTTTTGACCAATTTTAAAATCAGAGGAGATTTTCTTCATTTTTTCTTCAAATAAGGCAGACAATCTCAATGTCATACTGTAAATCTGCAAGGACATGAAAGCAAAACTAGAACTATAAAATCTTATACTTTTACAAATAAATTTGTAATAATCATTGAGGTACTTATAATCTATTATATCACTGTTCTAGATAATGGCTGGTTCTTAGTTTATCTATTTCCCATTCCTTCCCTTCAAGGACACTGAAGTACCAAATACACACCTCTCTGATAAAAAGAAAGTAATTTTAAATCAATCAACCCTCTAGAATCTTGGGTTTAGATCTGTATGTCAGTGGTTCTCAGTTGATTTTTCCCACATCTACATGTACAAACCTCCAAAATGCCTCCTTCTCCTAAAGTTATATAGGAAGTTGATTGGTTTTAAGGTTGCTATTTAGGCAGCAAAAGGGCAGTGTCTCCTTGGGACAAGGCAACAAAAGCACTACCACACCAGTCTCTACTTGAAATATGAATGCCTCTTATGCCACTTAAGGTCTAAATTATTGTTAGAAAAAGAGATGGCTTGTATCCAGAAGAAGATATTATGCCCTATAACCTTAATTATATAAGAAAGATTATGTTATAATAACTTTTATAATTAAAAACATCAAATTTTTAAAAGGACAACACTGCTACTATAAATAACTTTTGGCACAGCTACTATTTACAGGAAGTACTATGCATTCATTTACAATCATTCCTGAAAATAAAATGTAAAAATATTTAACAAAGTTAAATATTAATCACCCTGGTCCATGGTGGAGGAAAATGGAAGAGACTAACACTGGAGAACCTTTAAAAAGTATGTGAAACATGTGACTTTCTCATATTTATATACACACACATATACAGGTATCCCCCACTTTTAAGAAAGGTTTACTTTCTGCCACTTCATTTTTATAAAAGACCTACTTTATTAGTGCCTGTTTTCACTAACTTAAAGAAATCCAAAGATTTTCCCTTTTATGAAAAAAGCTGAAAAGGAGAGTTCAGCATCTGTTTGCAACATGTCACCACAGAGGCACAGGGAACCACAAACAGCAACAGCAGTGCCACCAAGCTTCTTCCCCAGCAACTACTCTCACCATCTCAGTAATGTGTCACCACAGTTGTGATTTTAGTTTTTAAAGTGACATCCCAAACCAGAGAGATACATTTATTGTGGTTGCTGAGCCTGCACTGACACATCATCACCCATAGTCCATTGACAACATTAGGGTTCATTCTTGGTGCTAAATATTCTATGGACTTTGACAAATTTTCCCTTTCAACAGCCTTCTAGTTGGCAAAGTTTTGGCAGGCAGATCAGCTGACAGCCCTTTATGGGGGATCTCTCACTTATGAGTCTGTCTCTCTCTTGCTGTCTTTAAAATGCTCTCTCTATGCTTGCCTTTCACCATTTCAACTGTGCTGTGTCTTGGTGTGCATCTATTTGTTTGTGATTCATTCTGTTTAGGCAAGTCGCCACAGTTCTGAACCGTGTCTGTGGGCATCTGAGTTTTTATCTTGGTGTATTCTGTGCATCTGTCATTAAGATGTGTCCTAAGGTAATTGGTTCTTCACCTCACACCATTTCACCTTAAAAAAGATTTCATAGGAATGTTCTACCTTTAAATACAGGAGGAAACCTATACACACACACACATAATGAGTATGTGTGAAATCTGTAATCCCTCTTATCTTTGAAATGATCTTTAACAGTTATTTCTAGTATTTTGTATATATATTCAATTTATTCTTTTCCTTCAAACCTGAACTCTAGAGTAAGTCACCAATTTTAACAAAAGTGATTTTGTTCCTCAATCGTATTGTTTGAAACCTCTGAGAATCTTGAGTATCAATTTTTCATATATCTGAAAAATTCAGTAATACATTTTTAATATAAAATAAAATCATCTAACAAAACAAGTGCTAAAATTATCAGTTCAACATGAATATGGGTATGTCTCGAAAACCCCCAGTTATCACTATGCACAGTGGTAAATAATAAAAGACTTGTCAGGAATGTACAAGGAGTGGTTTCAGCACTGCTACTCAACATTGTATTTTAAATTTTACCAGAGCAATTAGAAAAGAAATAAAAATAACTCAGGTTGGAAAGGTAGAAGTAAAACTATATCTATTTGCAGAAGAAGTAATCCTATGTATAGAAACAATGCAAGATTCTACAAGAAAGCTATCAGGGCTAATAAATTAATCCAACAAAATTACAAGGTATGAGAACAACACACAAGAATCTGCCACCAATAATGAACAAGTACAAAAGGAAATTAAGAAAGCAACTGCATTTCAAATAGCATCTAAAACAATAAAATATCTGGGAATACATTTCACCAAGGATTGGGAAGACGCTCCACTGAAAATTACAAAACCGTGCTGGAAGAAATTAGACCTAAATAAATGGAAAGGCATCTGGCATTAAGAGACAGAAAGACTTAATTGTAGTGTAGTGTCAAGACACCAATACAGTTCAAAGCCATCTACACACTGAATGCAATCCCTATCAAAAATTCAACTTTTTTAAACAGAAATGGAAAAAGTCAATCCTCACATTAATAATGAATTGCACCCATGAATTGCCAAAATGATCCTGAAAGAGATCAAAGTAAGAGGACCAAAATTTCCTTTGTTCCAAAACACACTACTAAAGGTACAGTAAACAAAACATTTTAGTACTGACATACAAGACAGAGATAAGAGACAGAAACTCATACGTACAAACCAATGAACAGTACGGAGCTCAGATACAAACCAATCTATCTAGCAAACTGATTTTCAAAAAGGGTACTAGGTCATTTAATAGGGAAAGAACAGTCTCTTCAACAGATTGTGCTGTAATACCCAGATTTCTACACACAGAATAAACTGAACCTCAGACACAAACAGTAACTCAAAATGGATCAACAGCTTAAATATAAGAACTAAACCATAAGAATACATGAGGTCAATCTTTATGACACTCAACTTGGCAATGCATTTATTTTTTTAACTATTTTGACCACTATTTCCAAACATTTACCTCTATAAATTACTCCTTAATATACATGTATTCTGCAAGTATTCTTTTCCAGTTAATTCTGCCTATAAAAAATAATTAAAATTGGAATTAATGAGTCAAATGACACTTATTTTTCAAACTGCTCCATAACAGTGTCACATACCTACAGGCTGTGTGACCCTAAGCAGCAATGGATTCTTAAATATGAAACCAAAAGCACAGAAATCGAAGGGAAAAAAAAGTTGATTAATAATTTTATCAAAATTAAAAACTTCTGTGCATCAAAGGACATTATCAACAAGTAAAAAGACAACCTACAGAATGAGAGAAAATAACTGGAAAACACTGATAAGGACTTAATATCCAAAATGTATTTTAAAATTCTCACAACAAAAAATAAATAAAATTCTTACAACAACAAAAAGACAAAATTCAAATTAAAAACTGGGAAAAGCACTTGGAATATATATTTTGCCAAAGAAGATAAACAACTGGTCAATACGCACATGAAAAGATCGTCAACATCGTCAGTGTAGTGACTATACTTTGTTTTCCGTATTCTTGATGCTCTGGCATTTGAAGCCTTGATCCTGGAGAGACTGCCCCTCCCAGGGATAACTGATAGCAAACGACTCTTTCACAGACAGGTACACCTCTGATACAGAAATCAATCAATCGAGAGCTCACATACCTAACTATCTTCTTTATAAAATTCTCATACACCAAGCGAATAATATTCCCCCTACCCAAATCACCCCAGACCGAGTCAGACATCTAGAGACCACACCTACAAACCAAAGCTCCAATTATTGGTATCAGCCAGTACTAGACTGTTTGCTCTGTTCTGTCTTGCCTTCCTGTGAAAATCCCAACGTAGGCTCTGTCATGCTCTTCCCAACCCTTCCCTCTCTGCCAACTCTGCCTACTGATCAACTTTGGTCCATCCCCACGTGGCCTGAATGTTCTATCACACTTCTGTTCCTAGGGATCTGTGAGCATAAACTTCTTTCTTCATGACAATTCATATCTGATAAAAATAAATTCCAGGTACAATTTTTAATAAGTCATAAGAAATACAAATCAAAACTACAATGAGATAATACTTCACTCTCACTATGATCCTTTAATTTTTTTAACAAACACAGAAAATAACAAATTTTGGCAAGTACGTGGAGAAACTGGAATCCTTGTACATTGCCAGTGGGAATACAAAATGGTCTAGTCATTATGGAATACAGTTTGGTGGTTCCTGAAAAACATACAATTACCCTGTGAACCAGAAATTCCACTCTCAGATATATACCTAAGAAAATTGAGGACAAGAACTCTTACAGATTCTTATATTCCCATATTCACTGCAGAATCAGTTACAACCACCAAAAAGTAGAAAACAATTCAAGTGTCCAACAACAGATTAATGAGCCAAATGTCATACACCCATATGGTGGCATATTATTCACCCCACAAAATGGAACAAAGTTCCAAAACAGGAAACAATATGGATGAACCTTTAAGATGATATGCTAAGTGGAATAAGCCAGACACCAAAGACAAATTCTGTATGTTCAGTTTGTATGTAATATCTAGAAAAGGCAAGTTCATAGAGATACAAAATGAATGAGAAGCTATCAAGGGCTGAGGAAAGGGAAGAATGTGGAGTTGGTTGCTTACTGGTTACAGAGTTTCTGTTTGGGGTTATGAAAGAGTTTTGAAAATAACAATGATGGCTGATCAACATTAATTTATGTCACTGAATTGTATACTTAAAAGTGGTTAAAATTATAAATTTAATGTTATGTATATGTAACCATAATTTTGAAAATCTGGTCACATAATACACCAAAACTCATTAATTGTGCACTTTAAATGGGTGAGCTATATGATGAATCCTCAAACATGTATTTTAAACAAAAGGGAAAAAAAGACATGAATGAAATTTATTTTCTTTCTGGAAGGAAATCTTGCAAATGGTGAATATTGATAAAAACACAAACTGAGAAAAATGTTAAGACTTGAATGTCAAATTGATTCAATAAGCAACCTGGATATTGAATGTGAAGGTTCTTAAGAATCAATAATATGGGTGGAGTTTGATACCAAGTAATGAAGGGGAAGTGAAATTAAAACAATTAATTAGCAGTAACAGTCACTGATGACGGAGCTATAGCATCAAGCAAGTACTTTAATTTTAAAATCTTACTCTCAAATTATTGCTGTTTTTTTTTAATGATCCAGCACACTGACTACAAGGGTCTATGAACATTCACTGAGAATATATATACAACTTTGTATATTTATTATGCTTCAACAAGTTTTGAAAAACTATCCAACATGTAACCTTTTAACAAAAATTTAGGAGTGTCCACAATGCTGTTCTTAACTAATAAGACGCTCACATGTTTCTTCTTCAGATCCAAATTATTAGCATGCATCAGTAGTCCCATCCCCACCTCAGATTTTCCTTTTCTTACTTGTAATATTCGTCCAACCTCTATAAGTTCCCAAAGTTCCCAATCCACTTTTCAAGATTCCTGTATGTAAGAGAACAGACGTTTCTCACTACACATCCAATACAAATCTGTTCATTTTTCACAGGTCTCCTCACTGGTACCAATCTTCTTTTGCTTATAAAACTTTAGGAAAGATAAACACTGTCACCAGGAAACAATGTTTCCACAGCAGATACTTGGGCTGCGGTGAAAGCTCTATTTTTAAGAGCAGTCTTACTATACTCACTGTTCTTTCAGGTTTCCACCTCTACCAAACAATAGAAAATCATCATCTATACAGATCACACATACTTTTTTTATATAAACCACTTTTAAAATTACCTTTGATCTTTTGTTTGGTGTATATGCTTTTGCATTGCTAAATATCAAACGGATGTCTTTGCAAAATTCCAAAGGGCTGTCATAGTTTCCAGCTTCTAAAGTTTCCCTTACTGTTCCAAAATCCATTGGAGTATCTATAATGTCTCGGTAATCCTAGATTTTAAAAACAATAGTTAGTTCAAAGATTCAATTCCTGTTTTTAGAAATGTGAAAGTGCATCAAATCTCGAAAACATTCAAAATGACAGAAGAGAAAAAGGTTAAAAGATCTTAAAAATCATTAATTAATAACTTTTAAAAAGACATTCAAACATACAGACAAGAAATGTAACAAATTATATATTTGGAATCAGGATATGAAATTGTTTTTATTTCCTTCTGTATACTCCACTATATTATTTCTAAGCTTCCTACAGCAAATTTGTGATTTCCATCTTTTAAAAAGGTCATTTTTTTATTTCCTTGTTAGAAAGTGGAGAGTAACATTAAAAAAAAAAAAAAAATCTTTATTTGGCTGAGCCAGGTCTTAGTTGCAGCATGCTGGATCTAGTTCCCTGACCCCCAGGGATTGAACCCAGACCTGGGAACAGGGAGTATTAGCCACTGCACCACCAGGGAGGTCCCAAAGAGAGACTTTCAACCAATTCATAGTTTTCCCAGGGTTGGGCCTACTACCCCTCTGATAATGAGAGATAACATTGGTAACTAAGTCTTACCCAAGGTACAAGGCACAATTTCTTGAATTCTATTAATTCAAGAAACTGTAAAACAACTCTTCCACCGCTGACTTAGTGGTAAGAGACAAAGTTAACATGAAGCCTAGACATCTCACTTTTTGGTTGCTGGGTTGCAACGGGTGAAAGCGGGGGGAGGTGGGAGTGGGGGTGCTGCCGGTTGTTTACTTCTTCTTTGTTTGTGGCTATGCCTTGAGGCTTGTGAGATCTCTCTCAGTATCCCAACCAGGGACTAACCTGGGCCACAGCAGTGAAAGCCTGGAATTCTAAGCATTAGGCCACCAGGGAATTCTAGACATCTTACTTTTTCATTTAAACCTCTCTACCCTATATCTCAATCCTGGGTGTTCATTGGAAGGACTGATGCTAAAGCTGAAACGCCAATACTTTGGCCACCTCATGCGACGAGTTGACTCACTGGAAAAGACTCTGATGCTGGGAAGGATTGGGGGCGGGAGAAGAAGGGGATGACAGAGAATGAGATGGCTGGATGGCATCACCGACTCGATGGACATGAGTTTGAGTGAACTCCAGGAGTTGGTGATGGACAGGGAGGCCTGGCGTGCTGTGTGATTCATGGGGTCGCAAAGAGTCAGACATGACTGAGCGACTGAACTGAACTGAACCCTATATCTCTACACCAATAAGAAAAGCACCAAACATTCAAATGATGACAACTTACTGGATATTCAACCAAATCAACAGGTTGTCTAAATGGTTCAGAATCTTCACATTGAAAAATTAAGTTCACTAGTTCCTTACACTGTTTCTTCCAGTTGTTTTCAATATAATTGGTTGTTTTGATGCTCCTTTTTTTCCAATCATGAACCTAAAAATACATTTACAATATTAAAAGTTTTCTCAGCCTTGGAAAAGCTGCACTATGGTATGGTATGGTATAGTAATGGTAAAAATCTAACTGAACTGTTGTCTTCTGTATTATGTCAAAATATGTCATTATATGATTTTCTATCTACTTAGGAGAAAGTCCACTTCAAAAAAAACAAACCAATAATGTCATTTCTGTTATTCCAAAAGCACATTTTCATTCTACCACTTATCTCCTAAGTTTAAGAAATGTTTTCACAGAATATGAAGTACCCACACTGGATAACATAGTAGGCAGAATGATATCTACATACTGTGGCCAAAGGAACTCCACAGATATGATTAAAAGAGTAGATTTTGAGATAGGGAGGTGGTCCTGGATTATCAGGGTGGGCCCAGTGTAATCACAAGGATCCTCATACAAGGGAGGCAGAATGGTGGAAGGCACACTGGGAGACACTATTCTGCTGACTTGGAAGATTAAAGAAGGGGTCCATGAGACTCCAGAAGCTGGAAAATGCAAGGAAATTACTTCTACCCTAGTTTTCAGAAAGGAACACAGCTATGCTGACACCCTGACTTCAGTCCAGTGAGACCCATGCCAAACTTTTAATCTACAAAACTATAAGCTACTTTTATTGCTTAAGCCACTAGATTTGTAATTTGCTATAGCAATCATAACAAACACTAAACAGGTTAACTAAATCCTTAAGTCTGTTTAAAAGTGAAATTATATGAAAACGACAATAATTCAAGTCTTAACTTTTCAATGTTATTTGAAGCAATAGATTATGAAAACTGATGTGGCAGAAAGCTTAAATTTAAGCAGTGTTCGAATGAAATTTAAAATAAGTTAACATTATTAAGCATTTTCAATTAATAACCTTTACTTTTAATTATCATGTTACATTAGAACTTTTTAAGAACTCTGATGACACAATTTTAACTTATCCAAAACTTATTTCTCACTTTATTCTCCCCTATCCCTTCAATAAAGTCTCATTTTTTAAAAGTCACCAAATCCTAGTTTTTCCATTAAAAAGTTTCATCTTCTTCCCTTCCCCTCTGTTCCTGGCCAGCACTATCCTTTTTTTTCAAATGGCCACACAGCACGGTGGCTTCTGGCATCTTGGTTCTCTAACCACTGATTGAATCTGAGCCCTCAGCAGTGAAAGCAGAGTCCTAACCACTGGACCACCAAAACCAGCCAGAACTACTCCTGACTAGGTTTCCCAACTTTTACTTAAGGTTCTTGCAATGAACTCCTAACTTTAATATATTTAGTACCTATTCTCTTATCCTTCAAAATCTACCGTTTTGGCTATGAAAGTGACTCTACTATAAATTTAAATGAAATCCTTGGTTTTTAATATCATCATAATCTGCTCCCAACATAAAGGCTAGATAAAACCACTTGGCTTGCTCCAAAATTCAACCCCTACAGCAGCCAGGCCAGTGTCTTCAGTACCCACTGACATGCCATAATTTCCTACTTTCTTAAACCCTATACTAATTGAATTTCCTCTTCTTACTCTCTCATTCTGAGAACACAGTGCAAATCCCAACTCTTCCACTAACCTTATCTAGCCATCCACCTTCCAGTGATTTCTCCCATTTCTCTTATAATATTCAGTATCAATGTACTTTTTCAAAGACAACACCTAAAATCTTACATTGATATTAAATCAGAGAATAAGTCAATAACTAAGGTTAATCACACAGATTAACTTACTCTCCTTCTTCCAGAAGATGTTTTAGGAAGATCACTATCATCCTAGGAATAAAAATCAGAGCACTTTAAGTGGTAAGATTGTCATTAGACATGCAATAATCTTAACATAAAGGAAATCAAAGACTTTTAAGTCCTACAAGGGTTATAACTTGATAACAGAATCTCAAAAGACAGACGATCACATGATCTTCATGGCACTCAATTCAAGAAACCGACTCTTATTCTTAACAATCCTTTACATTCCCTAATATAAATATGAACTAATTCCAAAATATAGCTATAACAAGTTGCTCTGTGCACGTCCACAGAGGACATGCACAGGATAAAACTTAGAAACACAGTCTCCCACAGATGCTCACATTATGTAAGCTACACGTTTTACCGCCTAAATCATGTATTAGCACACTCATTTATATTCCAATATTAAATTAGCATGAAAATCAGTGAATCATGATAATAGTTTGTGTGGAAACTGACACCACAGAGAATCCTTCCTTCAACTACATACAATAACCTGATTTTGTATGAAGTGAAATTACACAATACCATGGATATCTGCTTTGTACTTACACTTCAACACCATCCTAAGTGAAGGACTTTAGGGTACTTAAAACATAGTAATGTTTATTTATTTTTAATTACTATTAAATCCAACTCTCATATACTTTCTTTTTTGGCTGCATTATGTGGTTTGCAGGATCTGAACCCAACCAGGGACTGAACCCAGGCCACGGCAGTAGAAGTGCACAGCCCAACCACTGGACGGCCAGTAAATTTGCTGAAATACTGACTTTACCAAAAATATTTCCAAGGTACTTCTTATACTACATCTTTCTCTACCAAAACGTTGGAAAGAGAACATGTTCCAAACCTAAATTACTTCCCTAGACATTACCTATTTATTTAGTATCAATTATTGTCTATTACCTCATTGACCATCTAGATAATTTTAAACTGTAGTTTTATCAAGTGCCCTATTTTCATAGTTCACTGAACTATAGGAAGAAATCATACAGGTAACAAATGTTTTCTACTTCACTCTTCATTCTAAGTAGTCATTTGAAATAAACAGAAGACATTATAAAATTCACAAACTTCATACCAAATCCTCGGCATTTTGCTCATCATTTTCAGAAGTGTTAGAAAGTTCTGAGATATTTATACAGTCTTGATTCCTAAAAGACAATTTTTTACTTTAATAGTATGCAAATATAGTTCTTCTTTCTGAATATTTAAACTACTTTAAGATGCAGATCCCCAACTATGCACACCCAATTAAAAGCAGCAGAATATCAGGTTTTCACTCTATCCTCTGTGGAAACAATCATACTAGAATATTGAAAGTAATTTTTTTCAATTAAGTATGTATGAAAATTAAGCTGGTAATCCAGAAGTACTGTAAGTATGGCCTCAACTGGATGAATACACAGATGAGTTTTTCTAAGTTTTCACCACTGGTAATATTTGTACAGTGAGTATCAGAAAAATGGCTGATTTGAGATAAAAGAGAATAGAAACAAAAAGGAAGTAGAAACTGAAGCAAATTACGTCTTGACCTCACAGTAATCACAGCAGAAGAAAGAATGTTAAAATACGGAATTCTAGACATGACAGGGATGAAAATGGGCATGTGGTCTCCCTGAGTAGAAACGAATTTGAGGGAAAAGGCAACAAGCTTGAGTCCTCCAGACAATGGACAGATTCAGCCCAGGAGGGTGAAACAGACGGGAATCATTTATTCACCAGTTTGGAGCCAGATGTTTAAAATAATGTCAAAATTCAAAAATTATCTTCTCTAATATATAATTCTTTCAAAGAATTTTTATAACTGTGGGGGAAAGGCATATAAGATCATACAGCAAAATCATATGACATTTTAAAGGAAAGAGGCTGCGTAATGTATCCAAAGTCATCCAGAAAGTTGACTAGAACAGACTAGGTTGGGACTAGGATCTCAATTTGAGGGTCAGTTTTAATCCTACTATTTGAAACTGATTTCCAAATGCCAGAGAGTGTTGACTATTCATACATACACACTTTCACAGGATACAATCCAAAACAGATTGCAACTCAATCTAATCATGAGAAAATATCAGACAACCCAAATTAAACTACATGCTACACCTGACCTGCCTCTTGAGAAACCTGTATGCAGGCCAGCAAACAACAGTTAGAACTGGACATGGAACAACAGACTGGTTCCAAGTAGGAAAAGGAGTACGTCAAGGCAGTGTATTGTCACCCTGCTTATTTAACTTATATGCAGAGTCCATCATGAGGAATGCTGGGCTGGAGGAAGCATAAGTTGGAATCAAGATTGCCGGGAGAAATATCAATAACCTCAGATATGCAGATGACACCACCCTTATGGCAGAAAGTGAAGAAGAACTAAAGAGCCTCTTGATGAAAGTGAAAGAGGAGAGTGAAAAAGTTGGCTTAAAGCTCAACATTCAGAAAACTAATCATGGCATCTGGTCCCATCACTTCATGGGAAATAGATGGGGAAACAGTGGAAACAGTGGCTGACTTTATTTTTCTGGACTCTAAAATCACTGCAGATGGTGATTGCAGTCATGAAATTAAAATACACTTAATCCTTGGAAGGAAAGTTATGACCAAACTAGACAGCATATTAAAAAGCAGAGACATTACATTGCCAACAAAGGTCTGTCTAGTCAAGGCTATGGTTTTTCCAGTGGACATGTATGGATGTGACAGTTGGACTATAAAGAAAGCTGAGCGCCAAAGAACTGCTGCTTTTGAACTGTGGTGTTGGATAAGACTCTTGAGAGTCCCTTGGACTGCAAGGAGATCCAACCAGTCCATCCTAAAAGAGATTAGTCCTGGGTGTTCATTGGAAGGACTGATGTTGAAACTCCAATACTTTGGCCACCTGATGCTAAGAGCTGACTCACTGGAAAAGACCCTGATGCTGGGAAAGATTGAGGGCAGGAGAAGGGGACGACAGAGGATAAGATGGTTGGGATGGCATCACCGACTCGATGGACATGGGTTTGGGTAGACTCCAGGAGTTGGTGATGGACAGGGAAGCCTGGCGTGCTG
Organism: Moschus berezovskii; assembly: GCF_049115385.1. Classification (NCBI taxonomy): domain Eukaryota; kingdom Metazoa; phylum Chordata; class Mammalia; order Artiodactyla; family Moschidae; genus Moschus; species Moschus berezovskii. The sequence goes on from NC_142460.1 coordinate 162,774,950, forward strand.
CGGTTCATGGGGTCGCAAAGTGTCGGACATGACTGAGCGACTGAACTGAACTAAATAAGTGTACAACATTCATTAAAAAATGATGAGGTAATTAAAGAAAGAAAAGACTAGATTAAAGGAGACTATGAAAAAAAGAGCGAATGCAGTGGGAATTCTGGATTGGATCCCGCACCAGAAAAAGATGTAAAAACTGATGAAATCTAGATAAATTCTGTACTTTAGTCAATAGTATTGTACCAAGGATAATTTCTTAACACTTCATAAGGACACCACAGCTGTGTAAGAGGTCAACCTAAGGGGAAAACAGGGCAACTCTCTGTAGTATAAAATTATTTCAAAATTTTAAAGAAACAGAAAAACTTTGGCTGTTCAACTTTTTATTCCTTTACCTAAATTATAACCACAGAAAGAGAAATTTAAAGAAATGCCCTTTAATGTAACACATTAAAATGCAACAAATTAAAAACTCAATATGCAAAGTAACTTTTCCACAACATCTATAACATGAGGTCACTTACTTGATAAATTTTAAAAGCTGGTCTGTTATCTTCTTAGCTGATCTTGCAATTACACTCTCAGGTTCATTAAATGTTCTGGCATTGTGTTCTATATATCTGACTTCCCAAACTAATGCAGATAGCCTCCTTCAAAGTAAAAAACAAGGAAGTTAGGGTTTAAAAAATGAAAATACATAAACAAAGTTAAAAAATCCTGCATGTTAAGCCAGTATGATACAGTAAAATGATGCTGTCAACTTCATCACAGTCATAGCAATTATATTAGAAGCTGAACTGCAGAGAATAGATTTAAGGACTGAAAGTCTTAACAGATCACTTAATCACATCCAGGAAACCAAAAAAGCAACTTTCCCTTTTCACACTGCCTTTAGGCATGTTTGAAGCTATAGACTCAATGAACAAAATGTGTTAAATACCACCAATCCTAAGAAATTCAATCTGACTACAGACTGACAAATTAGTTTCTGACTAAACCCACGTTTGCAACACTACAAAGGTAAATTAACAATATGAACTCAAGAAGTCAATATTTTGTGAAGATAATTTCTCAAAGTTGCTGAACTGTACAGAAAATACCATAACCTGCTTTAAAAAAATGAGAATGGGAAATTTTATAGTTTTCAACACTCTAAAAGCCAGAGACAAAAAGTTGATGATTCCAGGAAATTAATTTTCAAAGGTCAAAGTCCAATTATTAACTCAGTTCACTTGCTCAGTCGTGTCTGACTCTGTGACCCCCATGGACTGTAGCATGCCAGGCTTTCCTGTCCATCACCAACTCCCAGAGCTTGCGCAAACTCATGTCCATCGAGTCGGCAATGCCATCCAACCATCTCACCCTCTGTCGTCCCCTTCTCCTCCTATCTTCAATCTTTCCCAGCAGCAGGGTCTTTTCCAAGGAGTCAGTTCTTCACATCAGGTGGCCAAAGAATTGGAGTTTCAGCTTCAACATCAGTCCTTCCAATGAATGTTCAGGACTGATTTCCTTTAGGATTGACTGGTTTGATCTCCTTGCATTCAAAGGAACTCTCAAGAGTGTTCTCCAACAACACAGTTCAAAAGCAACAATTCTTTGACGCTCAGCTTTCTTTATGGTCCAATTCTCACATCCATACATGATTACTGGAAAAACCATACTTTTGACTGGTATGGTTTGCCAACAAAGTAATGAATGTCTCTGCTTTTCAATATGCTGTCAAGGTTGGTCACAGCTTTTCTTCCAAGGAGCAAGCGTTCTTTAATTTCATGGCTGAAGTCACTATCTGCAGTGATTTTGGAGCCCAAGAAAAATTATTAACTGAATTTTATATTTAAATGGAGCAGCTTTTCTAAGAAAAACAGAATACTAAAGACTAAGGAATGAAATGTGTTACTTTTCCTTGTCCAGGTTCTCTCCATGCCTACCCATAGGCATCTAACCCTATCTTACACACAAGGCCAAGAAATGACTATAATGAAAGAAGAGAATGAAATGGAAAATAATGTTAATCAGCCCCCACTCCAGCACTGTCACTGTCAGCCACTACTACCTCTTTTCACTCTAACTGGTATGGCCCAAATTATCTTTAAAGTAGGTTTCTACTCACCTGTAAAATCGATTCACAAGTCTCATTCGAATGGTGTACAGATCAGTTGGGTAAGCCACTACAGTACAGTACTTCGGGTATGTACACAGATCAACAGGACCTGCAAAAGCTGCTGCGATATCTGTAACAGCAAAAGGAAGAACCTTCATCTAAGTTCACGACCTCTATGGGATATTTCTTGACAAATCAATCATAAAACAGACCTACAATCAACACTGCAGGCTTACCCCAAAAGTAACAAATGGAAATTCTAATAAAAGAACACAATCACATTACTGTTCCAAAATACCTCTGTGGAAAAGAAATCATGAAAATCAAACCTTTCACCATAAAAACTTACCAAGATTCAAAAGTTGATCTATACCACTAATAATTCGTTCACATTCTTCATCTCTTGATTTCTGACCCCATTCACCATCTTGGGGTTTGTAGAGCAATTTCTCTAGCTCATCTGAAGTGACAGAAATACTAGCGCCTAATTCTTCAGGTGGATCAACTATGATTTCATCAAAAAAAAAAAGAAAAGAAAAAAATCAAACCAGAAATCAAATATACACTATATTTTAAATTCAGTTGCCCAAGTTCATAAACAGGATACTAACCAAGGGAAAAAGAAGCTACTTTGTAGCAGACAAACCTGGCCAACTCCACCTAAATCAAATGATTAAAGTTAACATTCCCAGTAATAGGACAAAATGCTATCAGATGCCTCCTATAGGATGTACTGGGAAAGTCACAACATCACTTCTCTGACACTCCTGCCAAACATGCAAACTCCAGGATTAATCATGGGGGATATCAGACAAATCCAAACTGAGGGAGATTCTACAAAGTGGCCGGTGCTCTTCAAAGGTATCATGACTGTGAAAGATAATGGGAAAATTCAGGGATCGCAGATGAAAGGAAATGGAGAAGACATGGCGATGAAACCCAAGCTGTGAAACAACATTAGGACTATGGTAAAAACCTGGAAAAGGCCGGGAGGATTAGAACCGTTATAAGGGTATTTCCTGATTTTGATGACTGCACTGCACTTACGGAAGATGCTAACATTTAAGAAACATTAAGAAATTCTCTTTACTTTCCATTGTCAATTTTTACTGTACTTTTTAAACATTTCATTTTGAAATAATTTCAGGTTCAAGAATATTACAAAATATTCTTTTAAAAGTGTGCGCATTTTAAAAAAGAACAAGAGGCAATGTAAATATTCAGAGAATAGTTTCTTAAAAATTATTTAAAAAAGAGAAAAATGTCAACAAGCCTGGAAGACAAATGTATCACTCTAACAATCTGATAGGTAAAACAACACTTTATTATTACTTAATGCACGTTTCCAAGACTGATAATGCAAATGAGCCTTTCTTCATACACTTCCAAATTTATCTTTCTGCCTATTCATGTTGTTTGACAACTCTTCCAAAGGCTTCTTGGCCTCATGAACACGTAAAATCTTTCTATGTGAGTGCTTTCACTAATCTGGCACTGTTTACAAAGAAGTATCTACAACTGGTTGTTAAAAACACGGGCTGATGCCAACAGCTTAGAATCCTAACTCCTATCCTTTACAGAGCTGTGCAACTCAGAACCAGTTACTGGAGACTCTCTTGAGTGTGCATTCCTTCACCTGTGAAACTAATAACAGAGCATCACCTCAGAGAAAGATTAAATGAAATGATACACATGAAGTTCTTAGCAACAGAGTAAGACCTCAAAAAAGTGTTGATTTTCACTTATCTATATATGCATTATACAGTGAAAAATTTCATTTCACATTGCTAAGTATTATTTGTTTTTTTCTTCTTCTTTTTTTTTTTTATTGGAGGCTAATTATTTTACAATATTATATTGGTTGGTTTTGCCATACATTGCCCCGGGTGTACATGAGTTCCCCTTATATTATTTGTTAAGATACTAAGCTCAAAAGAAAATTTAATGAAGAAGTCACTGGTGACTTTCAAGACTAGTAGTTATTTTTTCAAATTTTTCTGGAAAAACTCCTAATTTCCAAAGAAAAGCAAGACAACAGTTGATGGAGATATGTCAGTGAATAAAACACGAAGGAAAAGGGCTTGACCCCTAAGGCGAACATAAGAACAACACAGAGCAAAAGTTTCTCGTGTCAACAAGTGGAGGTAGAAAGACAAAAGTTTTTGCATGTCTTTATGTTCAATCAACACCAATATAAAAGAAAAGCCTGATAGAGGAGAGATGGAGACAAGAGATAAACAGGGCACCCCTTCAAAAAGTTTAATAGGAGTGAAGTTATTTCAGTAGCTAAAATGTTCAAGAAAATGTAATGAGAGCTGTTTTAAGGTACAAGACACAAATTCAAACTCAAATGGAGACAGGAAAGTTTCACCGTTGGGGGCAATGAACTCAGTGTCAATACCGGGTCTGAGAAGAGCTCAAAGCAGGGGACAGCAGGCACTGCAGAAGAGGCTGCTGTTGGAACAGACACTTACAGGAAACGAACAGACAAACCTTAGTAAGACAGGCAAGCTGACATAACGCAATTTAAACAGGGTACTAAAATAAGGATGAGGAAAAGGAAATGGAGGGTTCATGAATCCTCGGGTCTAGAAGAGAGAAATACATAGTTACATGAGAACTGAAAGCTGGTGACTAAGATACAGTCAGAAACAGGCTGGAAACAGGGTAAGAAATAAGGAGCCAGGATACACATAATTCTGTTCACTTTACTAAAGCTCACAGTTACCATAATAATTTTAATGCTTCTCAAAGACCACAAATGCACTCTATGTACATGAATAAGATAAAAATACTGAAAACATATTTTCATCATTTAAAAACTACATACCATTGTCAGGTATTGGTTCCATATCCCATGGGCTAAGTTTTTCAATTTCAGTATTGTCCCACCTGTTAAGACCAAAAAAGTTTGGTTAGCCTTTCAAAGACAATTTCTGGCTAATAACTAGATATCCACTATTAGAATAAACAAAAGATAGAAAATGCAAAAATTAACCTCACTGTAGCAATGAAAGTTTAAGTGTTAACAGTGAGTGTTTTTCAGGATACAGTATAACGCATGCATGCATGCTAAGTCGCTTCAGTTGTGTCTGACTCTATGCGACCCTATGGACAGCAGCCCACCAGGCTCCTCCATCCACAGGATTCTCCAAGCAAGAATACTGGAGCGGGCTGCCATTTCATTCTCCATATAAAGACGTATAAAAATGTATGGCAGGTTCAAAAACAGAACCAAAAATCCTGTGTGGCCTGTACCCAGGATAAGTGAAGAAACACAGTGTGAAAGCCTTGAATGCCATGCTTCAGAATGTGGACTTTGTTTCCACAGCCAACAGAAAGACAGCAAAGACTTTTACTGAACAAGGGAAATGGAGCAGTATGTGCTCCTGAACAGTGAAATGGTCCTGCAACACTGAGCTGAGGAAATAACTGCTCAGTCACTCAGTCATGTCCGACTCTTTGCAATCCCATGGACTGTAGTCTGCCAGGCTCCTCTATCCACAGGGATTCTCCAGGCAACAATACTAGAGTGGACTGCCATGACCTTTTCCAGGGGATCTTCCCAACCTAGGGATCAAACCCACATCTATGTCTCCTGCACTGGCAGGTGGATTTTTTTACACTGAGTCAGAGCTACACAAAAGGCCCCTGGGAAGCAAGGAGAACCTGTACCGATGAAGGCACTAGCAACAGAGGCATGCTAGAAAGACTCTACAAATGTGAGACTGACATAACAAATTCGATGGTGTTATTTTTATTAACCTGAAACACATCAGTGATTTATATCACAACTTGTCACAGTGAACAAATGTTGGCAGAGGATATTTTCATTGGCACACAGACCTCACAATATAACACTGGAAATGACTATCAGGATACTGTGGCTGATATGGCTCTTGACGTAGCACCGTTCCAAACCACCAAGCATCATCAATGATAGAACGGAACCTGTCACCTGTAAGAGACAACCAAATCTGAGATATCAATTTGCTAGTAACATTAACAATTTTAATTTATACAACATCTATGACACAGATAAATCAAATAATATTCTTATCTCAAAATTAATCATTCTTCTTGTAGAGAATCAAGGTTAAAATTTTTTTTTTAATGGGCATGTTATTGAAACAGAATGAGAACTTATAATTTACACATTACAGGGGTTGAAAAACAGGAATAGCTAGGAAACTATCAAATTCTTTGGGACTTGGCTGTACAATGTTAACTTCCATGTATTCTAGTTGTCTGGTTTTTGGCTTTTGGTGGCTAGATGTTCAAGAAAACTTTCATCTCCTCAGTCCCCAGTCCCCAATAACCCTGACTACCTGAGTGGACGTTACCATTAAACTAGTCTACCAAAAGAAGTCATATTCTCTGATAAGATTTCATTTCAAATAGGGACTCAGGGAATTTTTCTAAAATTTACCTATTTGTATTGCCTGTAGAAAAAGGTAACGAAATTAGAAAAATTAATGAGGTCTTAGCATCATTTATGAATGTGTACATGAGCTGACACAGTGGAGGTAGAACAGAGCATTTCACTAAAACTGATAAATGGAGAATGAGCTGTTCTAGATGCCTGAAGTCAACTTAATACATGAGTTCACAGATAGCATTGCATACTGAACAGCAATACATGCAAAACTGTGAAACAGCTATGACATGTGCTGGCCTAATGACAGTCATCAATTACATCCTAAGGAGATTAATAACCACATAAGTCTAAGCAAGCAAGCCCACTGGCCTGCTTTAAATGGTCACCACAAAAGCAACATTCAAACCACATTCAAATACCCGCATTAAAGGTTAGTGCCTACATTTAAGTGATTTTTTCTGTCCACCTATATAATTCATGGTTATAAAATATCAATTTTATACAAATTTTTATTTTAAAGGAATAGTTTTCTCAAGTCAATCTATTTAAGTCTAGGTTGATATAGTATCAAAGGCAAGATATTCTGGTATACCAGAACACTATTAGTGTAACATCTGCATCACTTTTCAACTTTCTGATTGTTTTATATCAGAGGTAATTTTATGGATTATACCAGTGTCACATAATAGATGGAGATAATGCAGTGTAGACCAGTCTGAAAGGAAATAAAAGTTCTACTCTAGCCTATAATCAAGGAGTAAGAAATCATTCTTCCAAAATGTCACATATCATACTAAGCCCTAAGCAAAATATACTTAGCAGTCACTTATATTTCTTTCCAGAATTCACATGTTTCCATCCTCCTTAATAAGCAGCACCACAACCAAAAAATTCATATCAGTGAGAGATTAATTTCTCAGGGTATACATAAAATCCAATAAGAATAGACTTACAAGACTGCCAAATCCTCTGTCTTGCTTCATCATAAAACTGACGCAAGACAAGAAAGTCAATAACATCTGGCATGTCATGGTATCTAAACAAAAATAAAAGACTGTTAACTTTCCTTCATAGCAGGTTATAGTCCAGAACAACAATGTCCAAAGAAAATACAACGGGGCCCATATACGTAGCTTTTAATTTTCGACTAGCCTTATTAAAGTAAAAAGAAACCAGTGAAATTAATTTTAAATGTATTTTATTTAACCCAATATATCCTAAATATTGTTTTACCAAATAATTAATACAAAATAATGAAATATTTTACATTCTCCAAGCCTTCAAAATCCAGTGTGTAAACTTACATCACACTCAATTCAAATTAGCAACAGTTCAAGTTCCCAGCAGTTACATCTGGCTGACAGCTACCATATTGGACAGCACAGGTTTAGAAAATTATTCTAACATTTTCTGAAAAACAAATGTCGATGCCATCTCCACTATAGGCCAGAATTCTCTACACATTTAAGTGGAATGGAAAATGCAATCGACACACTCCCTCCTAGTTGCCACTGCAGACCCAGGATTTTTACTTCTATGGTTCCCCTCTATCAGAACTGCAGCTCACACCTGTGCTGTCCACAGTGCTCTACTATTTACCCTGCAGCTGAATGGAAAGGACATACTAGCCAGGCAGGAGGGAAAATCTAAATTTAAGTAACTCCATTTTAAAAATGTAACACGTACCTAATAGAGAAAGATTTGTCCATAAGTTTTCCAGTTGCAGGATCTATAAATGCTAGTTTGAGGCAACAAAGTGTAGGGGGTCCAACCTCATATCGTATTCCAACTATTTTGACCAATTCTTGATCCTGTAACAGATATTTTAAAAAGGATATATGGTTAAAATAAAGTAATTCCTCAAGATGATAATTCTTCACATATTCCCAAATTAAGTCAGCTCATAATTCAGGATTTCAAACCAGACGAGGGATTTATCATTCAGTTCAGTCGCTCAGTCATGTCCGACTCTCTGCAACCCCATGAATCACAGCACGCCAGGCCTCCCTGTCCATCACCAACTCCCGGAGTTCACTCAAACTCATGTCCATCGAGTCGGTGATGCCATCCAGTCATTTAATTACAGTCATTTTTGGCTAAATCTTCACATCTTTTTGAAAGTGTAGTTAAACATTTTTTAATGTAAGCAATATGCTAACTTTAGTAAACAACACAACAAAAGTATAAGGAGAAGGACACAGCTCAGTATCTAAAGATAACCACTGTATACAATCAGAACTTCCTTCTGACTTTCTTCTCTTTCTAGAGACACATTTTCATTTATATCATTTTATATTATGCAAATGAAAATATATAAGCATTTGGCTTACTATTCTTCAAAAATTTGATATTAAATTTCAACCTGATACACTGTCATAAATACTTGTTTATATGAAGATCTACTGTGTGTTGTGACCTGCTCCAGGCAGTTGGGGTAAGACAGGCAACAGGAGAGGTTCCTGAGAGAGGATCCTACTCATTAATGAGCCTTCTCCCAATATCTGGTTCCTTAATGTTAACAGTATGAGATCATTCATCCACTTATTCACTGCACAAAATGTTATAATATGCCAAACAAAGTGCTAAAAGTATAGTTGATTCTCATTATCTGCCACATTCTTATTATTCTACAGGGAATCAGTGAGTTCACAGTGAACACTGAACCACTGCTCCTGAAGGAAAAACAAGCTCAGGTTGATGGAAGTCACAACATTTCAGTCACCTAATTAATATAGGATCTTGTGTAATGTGAATCTCAGTGTTAAAAAACCTCCTTTAATATATGTGCTGAGTCACTGACTCACGGCCAACAGCACTATGCCTCATGTCTCAGTGAAGCTAATCTAACACAGACCTTCTACATAAGGTACATCATCACTTTCTTGTGCTTAGTAACACAAGACAGTACTTGAGCACTATGTTTGGGGACCATTTTAAACAGCAAGTCACCAACAAAAAAGTACAAAAACGTGAAAAAAATTTAATGTGGCAATGAATAAAATGAAAAGAACACTTATTTACAACATGAGAACTCAAAAGCAGCTCATCTAGTTCAACCTCAGCCAAGAAACACGTTAGGTGGGCAAATAAAATTTTTTGCCAAGCTATGAATGTCTGCAAATGACTAGAAAGCATCTTGAATATTGATTCTGGTGTTACAAATAGTATACAGTGAATAGGCAAGTTGCAAATAAAAAATGAGAATCAACTATCCTCAGGTACACAGTAATAAGTAAAACAGACATACATCTCAATGTATCTAAAGCCAACTGCACAGAAGCGGAGTTTGTTTACCTTCCACAGTTAGTCAAAGTATGCAAAAATACAAAGTATAAAAAATAGAAATTACCTATAATACTATTCTACATTTAATCACCACTGACATTTGTATTCATTTTGGTTGACCCCATGTCTGTAAAAATTTTTTGTAACTAAAACTGTAATTTCACATCCCATTTTTCCTCTTACTGGTACATTATGAAAATGTAACATTCATTTAACAAATACCTTACAACTTTCAGTTACATGGTGGACTCTACATAGTAGCCAAATATAGAAACATACCGTGATTTGGTTCATTCAGTATTGTGGGATATTTGGATTTTTTACTAATTTTTGGCTTTTATAAACAGTGATACGCAATTACCTTGCTCATAAATTTGTATGCACTTTTGGTTTCCTAAATTACCAAAAGTAAAATCACTGATTTTAAAGGTGTAAATATTTTCAGTTTTAATTCTAATTACCAAGATACCTTCTAGGGAGCCTGGACTTGTTTCTCGCACCTTTATCACCAAGTTGAATAACTATTAATAAACAAAAACCTTTGCTGCTACTTGTTAGAACATGGTATTTTTCTTTAAATGTTAAAAATATGTATATAAAGTACAGGGAAGCTGAAGTTTTTCCTGTACTTTATTATGCATGCCATTGAAACTTTTTTACCAATTTTTTTGTTTGTTTGCTTTTTGGAGACTTGCATTTCTTTTAAAAATCTGTCCTGGGTACAAGCATTTTAAGATTAATGGTAATATAGTCAAGATGTATACAGCAGTATACAGAGTGTCCACCAATAAGCATGTCTTCTGACTAGACCTTAATGCTTAGCAGGTTAACAGCAAAAATGTTTTTAAGGTGGAAATTAATGGAAAGATAGTAATATGGTATGCCTCCAGAGTGTTTCTTAAATGGACTTACAAGTAACTACATATGTATGTGCTAAATGTTTAAGACTTCATAATGCCATCATCTTACCCTAAGATCCATTTTTCTCCATGGTTCCTTGTTAGGGTTCAGTTCATAAATGTTATTTCTTCTGACAGCCTCAATATAAGCTTCATGACCCTGTCGAAAATATATTACCTACAAAAGCGAAATAGACATTTAAAAATAAAAAACTAAGAGTAATATTAATTTTATGATCCATATTCATATTTTTGAACTCTAACTCTCACCTCATCACCCATTTGAGGAACAAAAGGAGATTTTCGAAGTGTGGTGTCAGTTATCCAAACTGGAGGATGAAATTCATATAAATGTTCCACATCTGCAAGCTCTGCCTGAGTCATCCTCTGCAAATTCTGCCAAGGGGAAGAGTATAAAGTTTAATAGGATAGAAACTGGCAGCATGCACTGTTTAATTGAAAACAAAAGACTCTGGCTGTTTTATAAGCATGCCACCTAAATATTAGTTCCTAACAGCATACATATTTTGTTCATACATACACAGTAACATTATCAGTTGTATAAGCATTGTAGATCTATCGAGTACTTTCTCCTGAATTTCTAACAGATTCTTCACACCACTCACATTACATCCCATGAAATGGGGCTAATTTCCAACTAGGCCCTCTTCAACACACTAAGCCTGTTTTGCCAAGACTCCACAGTGAATTTTACCACAGACTCACTATCTCAGGCAGTCTCCTCTAGATTTGAGGTTTTGAGACTGGTAATTTTACACATGATTTCACTTACATGTGGAATTTAAAAGATGACACAAATGCACTTTTATAAAACAGAAAGATTCACAGGCAGATAACAGACTTGTAGCTGTCAAGGAGAAGAGAGGTGGTAGAGGGATGGGTTGGGAGTCTGGAGTTAGTAGAGGCAAGCTATTATGTATACGATGGATAAACAACAGGTCTACTGTATAGCACAGAGGAAGGACTATATTCAATATTCTGTGATAAACCATAATGGAAGAAAAGTTTTTTAAAAAAGGGACTGGTAATTTTAAAACAGAACCACAAATTCTGATACTCTTCCTTTCCTCTTTAACAAGTGGAGCCCAAGTCTCCTCCACTGGAATGTGGGCTCCAACTCCTTTTAACAAAGGGAAAAAAGCATAAGTAACAATGGGCAACTTCTAAGCCTAGGTCATAAAAGGTTTAGCCCTGTTTAATTTTTGTTCCACTTGCTTTGGGGACAATCTGCTACCAAGTTAAGAAGATACTGAAGCAGCCCTATGGAGAGACCCATGTGGTGAGGAACTGAGGCCACCGGCCAACTACTCCATGAACAAGCTTCAAAGATCCACCTCTAGTCAAAACTTAACAACACTGTGACCCACGCCAATTCAATGACTGCAACCTCATGAGTCAAAAATCAGCTAATCAGTTTCCAAATTCCTGATTCATTAAAACATGAAATAATACAGGCTTGTTGTTTTTAAGGTAAGTTCCAACATAATCTGTTATACAGCAAGAGATAACTAATACAAAGACATAGCATCTTTAAATATTCAACAGGAGCACGTGCACTATATGTATAACAAGGTACAGGGATGTTACAATTAGGAAAAAAGTACTAAGACGGAACACGTCAAATGAAAACGGAAAACATGACAATAGCAGACAAAACAAGAAGGCCCTAAAAATGCCTTGAAGTATATTTCTGGTGTTGAAATTGACAGGAGGAAATAAGAGTTATGGTGGGGTTCTGAGCAAAATAGATTTTTCCCTCTGAAGTTATAAATTCAAAAAGGTGATAAGTGCCAAGTTCAATTCAGAGCAGATTAGAGAGTTTTAATAATAAAGCAGCTTTTCCAAAAGTAAGTTTGTTTGTATTTTACATTTGACTCCTGATGATACAACGTTATCAATCAAAATAATAATAATGAAGCCTCCAAATTCCCAAAGATATCCAATTTCTAAATATGGACAGAAACTATGAAAGTGTAGATAGATGTTATTTTTAAGGGTATACTTTTCGTACCTCTTTTTTAGGCTTATTTTCTTTCTTTCTCTTTCGTCTCCTTTTTGGAGGAGATAAATTCTCAGCAGACATCTCATCCTCTGAACTGCTGCAAAATCGAGTAATTCGTCGACGAGATGATGTTCGTAAAGGAGGCTGCAGGTGGATGCCTGCGTCAGCTGTCCAATCAGAATACCTAGAGGAAGAGTCACTGGAAAAGGAAAAGTTGTTAAGTTGTATGGAATCAGAATCTAAGCCTGAATAGCAAATTAATCCTACAACCTTAAGAAAGATGGAGACAACAAGGAGGAAAGAAAAGATCCTAGGAAGATTCAACCACCCTCACTATCAACAAAAACTGACATGACCAAAGATCATGAGAAGAGAAAAATTCTTCACTGACGCTGGAAATTAGAAAAGGATGTAAGCCTGAGTAAATGTTAAGTAAAATTTGGATGAGACCTCACGGAAGACAACATCAAAAGCCAACTAATAATTCCCCCTTTCAAAAATGAAGTGTAGTTATGACAACAGTTGAGACCCCGCAGAAGAGCAGCACTTCCCCTAAACTGCAGAAAGCTCAGAAATGGACTAGAAATGCTAACTGGAATGACAGACCCGTCAGTGAGTATACTGAGAAGAACAAGGAAAGCAGAGCCACACCAAATAGAAAGCTATAGGTGGCCACAGCTTCTTGCCAAGAAGGGGATTCTCCCTGATATGAGAAAAGATCCCAGAGAGGGACTAGTCTCGGCCTACTCTGGAGCAAAAGCAGAGTCAAATAGGAAACTCAATCTAGAAAACTAGCCCCTGCCATACTGCCAGCTTTAGCAAACACAGAAGAAGATAAAGACCTCCTACTGGGGCCATCATTACCCAACCACATACCTCCCAGGCTCCATAAAACCCATATCCAAAAGCTATTTACTATAAATGTTATTTCTGCATTATCTTTTATGCTATAAAAAGAGCTGTTTTAAAAATCTTAAAAGCATGTGCTTTGTATAATAAAATTCAAGATAAGTTGAATTCAAACATAATGAATACAGAGACAGAAAGGCAAGGGTGGTGGTTGCCAGGGTAGGTGGGGTGGAGTGATTAATTGCTGTTCAGTGGGTATGTCTCAGTATTGCAAAATGAAATGAGCTCTGGAGACTGGGTGCACAACACTGTGAATGTACTTAACACTACTGAACTGTACAGTTAAAAACAGTTACGATGATCAATTTCATGTTCTGTATATTTCCAATTAAAATTAAACAAAAAAGACTGAGCACCAAAAATAATTGATGCCTCCAAACTGTGGTGCTAGAGAAGACTCTTTTGAGAGTCCCTTGGACAGCAAGGAGATCAAACCAGTCAATCCTAAAGGAAATCAACCCTGAATACTGACTGGAAGGACTGATTCCAATACGTCGGCCACCTGATGTGAAGAGCTGACTCACTGGAGAAGAGCCTGATGCTGGGAAAGATTGAAGGCAGCAGAAGAAGCGGGTGACAGAGGATGAGATGGCTGGATGGCATCACTGACTCGATGGACATGAGTTTGAGCAAACTCCGGGATGTCCTTCACTATCGAAGGACAGGGAAGCTTGGGGTACTACAGTCCATGTGGTCACAAAAAGTTGGACACAACTGAGCGACTAAAACAAACAAAACTGAACAAGTATTCTAGAAATCCCTCCAGCTCCTAAGCATAATGGAATAAAAGAAGACAAGAAAAGAAGCCAGGAGTATGATATAATAGTCTGTAAAGCAAAGTATCAATGGAAATTAAAATACTGAGTTGTATTTATGAGAGAAAATTTTCCAGACGTGATAAAATAATTACAAAGAGAGAATGACGTCTGGGTTTCTGGTTTGAGCATCTGCCAAGAAAGTTGACATTTATCAAGATGAGGAACAGATACTAACACCTTAAGTCCCATGAATTTGGATACCAAAACTAAACAAAAGCTAGTATGTATGATAAAATAATGTTTATATTTTAAGACAGGACAAGGAAAATTCAACATAAATTTATCTCTGGGTGTCCATTTGGGCCTCGCTCCCTAATGAGCACAGGGCATCAGCATTATATGTTAGCCAGAGCTGCTCAAAGACGGGAGTGCCTGCTCAATAGTAACGATCATTTTTTCTCCTTTCTTCTGACATTAGCAATTTAATTTATTTAAAGAATAACCTGCTTTCCCAGCTCTGGAGAGGGTCACAGTACTTAGTGCTCACTTTGTACAAGTTGACCTAGACTATGTATCCTTGGTGAGATTTACATAAAAGAGCAGAATGTCATCCTGATGTACCATCTGTTATCCTGAAAACGCACATGATTGTGCGTTCAGCTTCCAACAGTTCTCAGAGCTTCCTTCGAATCTGCCTCCTGGTTATAATCCTTAGTTTGGCTTGATTGATTCAGTTCAGTTCAGTCACTCAGTCGTGTCCGACTCTTTGCGACCTCGTGAATCACAACACTCCAGGCCTCCCTGTTAATCACCAACTCCCAGAGTTCACTCAAACTCATGTCCATCGAGTCAGTGATGCCATCCAGCCATCTCATTCTCTGTCGTCCCCTTCTCCTCCCTCCCCCAAACCCCCCCAGCATCAGTCTTTTCCAGTGAGTCAACTCGTCGCATGAGGTGGCCAAAGTATTGGAGTTTCAGCTTTAGCATCAGTCCTTCCAGTGAACACCCAGGATTGATCTCCTTTAGAATGGACTGGGTGGATCTCCTTGCAGTCCAAGGGACTCTCAAGAGTCTTCTCCAGCACCACAGTTCAAAAGCATCAATCCTTGATTGATCAGAATTCCCTTTTTCTTCTTCTTGATAAATTAACTGAATTTCCATCAGCATATTAAAAAGCAGAGACATTACTTTGCCAACCAAGGTCTGTCTAGTCAAGGCTATGGTTTTTCCCGTGGTCATGTATGGATGTGAGAGTTGGACTGTGAAGAAAGCTGATGGCCGAAGAATTGATGCTTTTGAACTGTGGTGTTGGAGAAGACTCGAGAGTCCCTTGGACTGCAAGGAGATCCAATCAGTCCATTCTACAGGAGATCAATCCTGGGTGTTCACTGGAAGGACTGATGCTAAAGCTGAAACTCCAATACTTTGGCCACCTCATGCGACGAGTTGACTCATTGGAAAAGAGTCTAATGCTGGGAGGCATTGGGGGCGGGAGGAGACGGGGACGACAGAGAATGAAATGGCTGGATGGCATCACCAACTCGATGGACATGAGTTTGAGTGAACTCTAGGAGTTGGTGATGGACAGGGAGGCCTGGCGTGCTGTGATTCACGGGGTCGCAGAGAGTCGGACACGACTGAGCGACTGAACTGAACTGATGCAATAACTAATAATAAATTTAACTGATTTTACCATACAGACTTTGGATATTCCTCTTTATGAATGTAGCCCAAGGTTAAATTGATATTCTGAGTACACATATTTACACTTTAGCTCACTTTTTTTTTTCTACTTTACAATATTGTATTGGTTTTGCCGTACATTGACATGAATCTGCCCCGGGTGTACATGTGTTCCCCATCTTGAACCCCCCTCCCATCTCCCTCCCCATATCATCCCTCTGGGTCATCCCAGTGCACCAACCCCGAGCATCCTGTATCATGCATCGAACCTGGACTGGCGATTCGTTTCACATATGATAATATACATGATTCAATGTCATTCTCCCAAATGATCCCACCCTCGCCCTCTCCCACAGAGTCCAAAAGACTGTTCAATACATCTGTGCCTCTTTTGCTGTCTCGCATACGGGATTATCGTTACCATCTTTCTAAATTCCCTATACATGCGCTAGTATACTGTATTGGTGTTTTTCTTTCTGGCTGACTTCACTCTGTATAATAGGCTCCAGTTTCATCCACCTCATTAGAACTGATTCAAACGTATTCTTTTTAATGGCTGACATGATTTATAGTTAAATAAAATACCCAAAATATTTTCTATAGAAACAGCTGTTAATCCAGGTTTTTTCTCCTTTTAAATGTATTAAAAACCTGATAGATGGAAGCTCTTACATCTTGAATGTCACTCAAGTATGATTCCATTCAAGGTTATGACTAAAACGCTTAAAAGTTTAAAACAAGTGAAAACAGGTACCTTGAACTTTCACTGTCACTTTCACTTCTTCTATCACTTTTCCATTCTTCTTCTTCAGAAGAACAAGAACCTTCACTTTGATCACAAGAAGTCTCCTGATTTGTGGAAGGGAGAAAAATAAAAATCTTGATCTCAGATTTTAAATAACACAAGTCAAGAGAAACCACACAGTCCTTCTAACCAGGTAATAAAATATAATTAGGTAAACTTAAAAAGCAAGTGTCTTTACTACATCCCTTTTCTTATCAAATAACTAAGCAAGAGAAAATATCTGTGAGACTTAACACTACTGCTATTAACAAATAAAAACCTGATATAAGAGACCATTCTCTGAGCAAAGTTAATAAGAAGATAATGTAAACGTTATCAGTGTTTCGGGCTCAAGCCAGTGTTAAGACGTGGGCAGTAGAATCTCGTGCACTTTCAGTTCTCTAATGACATATGATGCTGAGCACCTTTTAGAATGCTTATGTGCTATCTGTATATCTTCTTTAACAAAGTGCCTGTGAGATCTTTTGTTGATTCTTAAATTCGATTATCTTTTTATTGAATTTTAAGAATGCAAGTCCTTCATCAGGTATGAGTTTTACAAACATCTTCTCCCAGTCTGTGGCTTGTCTTTTCATTCTCCTAACAGTATTTTTCATGCTTTTCTATTGTCAGGTTTTTCTTTCATGGATCACGGCACTGGAACTGTATCTAAAATTCATCACACCCAAGGTCATCTAGATTTTTATTATATGTTATCTTTTAGAAATTTTATAATTTTGTATTACATTTACATTAAGTTTATGATAGTTTGGAGTTAATTTTGGTGAAACTGTGTCTAGATTTTTTTTTTCTTTTCCATGTGGCTATCCAGTTGTTCCATACCACTTGTTGAAAAGACTATGCTTTGTCCATTGAGTGGTCTTTGCTCCTCTGTCAAATGCTAATTGAGTCTATTTGTAATTGAGTCTATTTGTACTGGTCTATTTCTGGGTTTTTTATTCTGTTCCATTGATCTATTTGTCTATTCTTTTCACCAGTACCATGCAGTCTTAAAAACTGTAGATTATTTATACTAAGTCTTAAAGTCAGGTAGTAGCTATCCATCCTGTCCTTTTGTCGCTCTTCAGTATTCTGTTAGTTATTCTAGGTCTTTTTTCTTCCCTCCAAACAAACTTCAGAATCTCTTTGCCAATATCCATAAAATTAACTTGCTGGGACTTTGACTGGGACTGTGTTCATCTATAGATGAAGTTGGGAAGAAATAATATCTTAACAAAGATGTAGAGCACAGGAACTTTCATTCACTGGTGATCAGAATATAAAATGTAACACAGCCACTATGGGTGACAGTTTGGCAATTTCTTACAGAGCTAAGAAGAAACTGACCATAGAGGAAAATTAAACTCACATTACTAAAAATGGGTCAATGTGAAAAGGCCACATACTTTTTGATCCAACTATATAACATTTTAGAAAAGTCAAAACTATGGAAATGGTAAAAAGATCAATGGTGCCCATGGCTCAAGAAGACAGAGAAAGTGATGATTAATTATAGCAGAGCAGGGTTTAAGCCAACGGAACTATTCTATATCTTATGGTAGATACCAAACATTATGAATCTGTCACACCCCATATAGCACAGTGATCCCTAATGTAAACTACAGAATTTAGTTAATGACAATGTATAAAACTGGTTCATCAGTTGTAGCAAGTGTACTTACTATACTAAATCAAGATGTCATTAACAGGAAAGAGACACCATATATGGGAACTATGTAATTTTTTTAAAACCTGAAACTACTCTAACATATAGTCTTTAAAGGAAGAGAGGGGAACAACTGACTAATTTCCACAACCCTAATAGCTGCAGTCTACTTTAACTGCTGGTCTTTGCTACTAAGCAGGTATTTTTTGTTTTGTTTTGTGTTGAGCTGCACTGGGTCTTTGTTGCAAGGGCTGCAAGCGGGCTTTCTCTAGTTGTGGCGAGCAGAGGCTACTCTCCAGTCGCAGCATACAGGTTTTTCATTGTGGTGGCTTCTCTTGTTGCAGACCATGGGATATCGGCACTCACGCTTCAGCAGTTATAGTTCATAGGCTTAGCTGCCCCAAGGCATGTGGGATCTTAGTTCCCAGACCAGGGATCAAACCCATGTCCCCTGCACTAGGTAGTCATGTTCTTCATCACTGGACTACCAGGGAAGTCCCCTGAAGCAGGTACTTTTAAACTGAGACACAACATTTTCCTGTAACAGCCATTAACTGCATCATAACAGATAATGAAAATGCCAAGGAGAAACAAAACTAAAAGAAAATATCTACTTTGTTCACTTCATTTGAAAATGCAAAGTAAACATATTCTAAAAAAAAAAAAAGCTTCTCAAAATGGGAGCCCAATGCCATTCAAGGAGTACAGATTCCTAGGCCTATCAATCTAGATCAACTGAACAGAAGTCTGCTTTTTAGGTTCAAAACAAACTTCTAAAAAAAAAATCACAGTAATAATAAGCTATTAAAATCTACTACCTGGAAACCACACAATGTGTGAAAAAATTTTACATGTTTTATCTCAGTTAATTCTCAAAACACTTCTGTAAACAAAGGCAGGGTTAAGACAAAGCTAATGAAACCCAAGTTTCAGAGGCTTTCAATTTAACTTGCCTATCAAGGCCTTGTGTCTACTTGTAACTCCCAAGTTCTTTTTCTAAAAGATGTCCCTAAATTAAACAAGGTTCAAACCCCAAAAATCCTGGACCTATCCTGCCTGTGAGTTTTATACTGTCAAGTCACTACCTGCTCACTAACTAAATAACAACTGTGGACAAGACATGAAGAAACTGGAAACTGCATACATCACTGACTGGGCATATAAAATGCAGCCACTTTGGAAAACAGTCTGGCATTCCTCAAAAGGTTAACTACAAAGTTACTATATGATCCAGCAAATTGACTACTAGATATACACAAAAACGTAAATTTATGTCCTAACAAAACCCTGTACCTAAATGTTGATAAGCAGCAATATTTACCACAGTCAAAAAGTAGAAGCAGAACTTCCCTGGTGGTCCAGTGGTTAAGTATTTGAAGGGGATACCAGTTCAATCCCTGGTGCAGGAAGATTGCACATGCCATGGGGCAACTAAGACATGCACCTAGAGCTTGTGCTCCATAACAAGAGAAGCCACCGCAACGAGAATCCCTCACACCACAATGAGAGAAGACCTGTGCACAGCAGCAAAGAACCAGTGCAGCCAAAACTTAATTTGTTTTTTAAAGTATAAATAACACAAATGCCCACTAGCTGATGAGTGGGTAAACAAACTGCAGTCTATTCCTATAATAGAATATAGGGCAATGAAAAAGAAGGAAGTTCTAATCCTGCTATACATGGAATCAGCCCTGAAAGCATTAAGTGAAAAAAACCCATTTCAAGATCATACTGTATGTGTCTATTAAATGAAATGTCCAGAATACAAAAATTAACAGGAATAGAAAGATTAGTGGCTGCCAGGGGCAGCCATCCATGGAAGTACTTGGAAATGGGTATAAGGTTTCTTCTTAGGTGATTAAAATATTTTGAAATTAAACAGTGGTGGTGACAGTTGCTGCTGCTGCCAAGTCACTTCAGTCGTGTCCAACTCTGTGCGACCCCATAGACGGCAGCCCACCAGGCTCCCCTGTCCCTGGGATTCTCCAGGCAAGAACACTGGAGTGGGGTGCCATTTCCTTCTCCAATGCAGGAAAGTGAAAAGTGAAAGTGAAGTCGCTCAGTCATGTCCAACTCTTAGCGACCCCAGGGACTGCAGTCTAGCAGGCTCCTCTGTCCATGGGATTTTCCAGGCAAGAGTACTGCAGTGGGGTGCCACTGCCTTCTCCAGTGGTGACAGCACAATTTTGTTAATATTCTAAAACCAATGGACACTGTACATGGTATGGTACAAAGCTGCTCAAAATTGTTAGAGAAATTCAAATGTGAAATTTCATCTTAATCTCTAAAGAATACTATTGTTGTTAGTTTAGTCGCTAAGTCAAGTCAGACTTTTTGCGACCCCATGAACTGTAGTCATTTCCCAGACAAGAATACTGAACTCCACGGGATCTGCCTGAACCAGGGCTCAAACCCACAAGAAATAAAAAAAATAAAAAATAGAATACTGTATTTTTACATAATTTCAAGGTAGATTCAAAGGGAAGAATTAAGACAAATTATTCTTCAATATAATTTTGTATGTTTTAAAGTTATGAAACTCACATGTCTTATGGAGCTTGAAGATTCATTTCCAGAAGATAACTCAAGCCGTCCAAGATTTCTTCTACCATAATTTGGATATTTACGCCTACATGTCCTCTGTCTAGGCTGTGACATCAAAGTCACCGCATCAGACTGAAATACAAAAGTGCAGATGAGAATAAACACTTAAATAAGGACAACCTTCAATAAAATATCAATCATCCTATCAAGTCTCTAAAGGACTGAAGGCAAAAATAGTAACAGTAAGTTCAAAAAATAAAATATTCTTGAATGGGTATTTTTGCCACATATTGTTAATCAAGATTGGTTGTTTTTTGCTTTTTTGTTTTTCTTTTTAACTTTTAACATATTTAGATGACACAGCTAAATTTAATAAGCACATTAGATCAGCATCTTCCAAACTGCATCATATTAATGGGTTTACCATAAAATAACTATAATCCAAAAAAGAAATCACTTTAAAATATTTATCTTAGAAGTGAAAGTATATATTCCTATATTATGATGCAGTAACCAATCTTAAGAAACCAATCTTAAGGAATACATCACTGTGTGAATATACAGAGAGAAATATCTGAAATGATCCTTAAATAACAATACAACTTATTTTCAGGTTTTAACTTTTTGGATGATTTGTTGTCAGTACTTTTCAGCTGTGCTTGAATTTTTTTAAATACTTTTTAATTAACAAAATAATTAAATAATCTTTTAAAATCAGCCAAATAAAATAGCTAGATTGAAAGGGCAGCAGTGAGGGGTGACACGGAGAGGAGCATGCTATTCCTTAAACACCAAAGTCACGTATGTGAAAGTACTCCATGAAAGTATATATTCCCAGAACTAATACACAAATCAATTTTCATGTTAGTGCCATCTGTTTATAACCATGAGGGTGTTTTATCAACATATCCTGGCTGATTTTAAAACAACTCCTTTCCTTAATCTCCCAGTACTTTTTTTTGGTTAAAGCAACAATTTAATTCTGTTAATGAATTTCATGACTAATACGTAAATCAGATGGACCAAAAAACTACCACTAAGAACAAGAAAGTCTGTCAAAATACAATTTTTAAAAAAAGTTTGAGGGCACTATATACCTAACAAGTCTATGAAGATTTACAAGACTAATACACACAAAAAAGTTATCAGCAATGTAAAAGAACCCTAGATTTTCACTCTGGAAGAGGAAGCTGAAAGATTTAGCAGGCAAGCAAAAAACTAACAGACTAAATTCTTGAGTTAAGCTAACAAAAATTGCAATCCAGAGTCTCCTATATATAGGTGAGCACCTCAAGCTTCGGCTGTCAGCCCAAAGGACTACAATCTATACTATAAGTAAACTACAGATCAACAGTAATCCCAAGGAACTAAAAATCCATCCTTGTCTGGGTTAAAGTGATACAAGCTTGCAAGTGGCCCAAGTAGCCTACGAGAAGCAAATCATACGTGCTCTGGGGAGTAAAAACCATCCAAGGCTTCAAATCATCTCTAACCTCTAACATTCAATGAAAAAACACAGGGAACAGGATTTCCCTGGTGGTCCAGAGTTTAAGAAACCCCCTGCCAATGAAGGGGACACAGGTTCAATCATTGGTCCAGGAAGATTCCACATACTGCAGGGCAACTAAGGCCGTGCACCAGCTACTTGGAGCGCACACGAGAGCCTGAGCTCTGCCACAAGGGGAACAAGCACACTGAGAAGCCTGCACCGCAGCCAAAGAGCAGCTCCCACTCACCGCAACCAGAGAAAGCCCAGTGCAGCAGTGAGGACCCAGAGCGGTCATAAACAAACAAACAAAACACAGGCAACAGAGAAAACACAACTGTGAAAAATGAGAAAAAAATCAATACCGGATGGAAATGCATCAACAGGGGAGGAAGATACTGAAATAATCAAACAGGTTTTTTAAATAACCAGGGCTGATTTTCAAGGAAATAAATGAGAACTTCAGAAAATGGAAAATTCTGAACTGAAAAAAATACTATAACTAAAACTAAGAACACAAATTTAATAGCAGATTACACACAGCTGCAGAGAACTAACTAAATGGAATATATTCAGTCAGAAAAAAAATTCAGAACAGCAAGAAACAGCCTAGAAACAAAACAGATAGTAACAGCAAGTAAAGGATAAAAACATACTATGCAAACACTAGCTAAAAGAAGGCTAGCACAGCTACATTCCTATAAAAGAATCTGAAGAATAAAGCACTGCTACAGATAAATTCATAATGGTAAAAGGTTCAATTCAGTAGGAAAAAGGAAAATTCTAAATATGTACACACCATATGACATAGCTTCAAACTACATAAAAAACAAGCAGAATCAAAGACATCTACAAACACAGTGATATTTTAACACACATCTCTCCTTATAGTGGTATTTTAACACACATCTCACCCTCCTTATAGAAGAGTTCAATCATCAAACCACAAGTAGCATTAACTACTACAGCTGAATAAACGTGTATTATATGCTCCAATAATTTTGCTCCAGTACATATACTCAAAAGAAATACATACACGGATACCAAGAAATATGTACAAAATGTTCAGAGCAGTATTCCTAAGTTATTATTCGTAATATGAAAACAACCCAAATGTCCTTTAAGAACAAATTAAACAGCAACATGCTCATTGTGTGAATACTATCCAGTAATGAAAACAACTGAACTGCAACTACTCACAACAAAGATAAATCTCACAAGGTCAAATGCAAGCCAGATAAAAAATATTACATATACATACTGCGTGATTCCATTTAGATCAGTGTTTCTTATCCTTTTTCACATTATCATGACCCTATAAGAAACTTGACTTTCTCATTTTCCCCCTCAAAATTGTTATTACCACAGTTACTACATAAGTATTTATGTACTATATATGTATCCATGATTTGTATATAGATAGATTAAGGTTTAAAGTGTTAGCCTTCTTATCCAATACAGGGTTTAAAATAGCTAGAAACAAAAACTTAATTGAAAACTTTAAAGCTCTCTGCATTTAACTTTGTAACTGTTTCTTGAATAAATTTTTGATGTAATTTAATAAGACTGTAAAATATCAAAACACATACCCAAATTAGAAAATTATGAACATATATGCTATGCTTGGTCATTCAGTTGTGTCTGACTCTTTGCGACCCCATGAACTGTAGCCTGCCAGGCTCCTCAGTCCATGGGGATTCTCCAGGCAAGAATACTGGAGTGGGTTGACATGACCTCCTCCCAGGGGATTTTCTCAACCTAGGGATCAAACTCATGTATCCCGCATTGCAGGTGGATTCTTTACCATCTGAGCCAGCAGGGAAGCCCAAGAATACTGGAGTGGATAGCTTATTCCTTCTCCAGGGGATCCTCCCGACCCAGGAATCGCACCAGGGTCTCCTGGATTACAGGCAGATTCTTTAACAGCTGAGCTACCAGGGAAGTTCTCTATGAATATATAATAGCACTGTAATCAAATTTTTAAAAATATTTTATAACTTATTTCTTCAGCAAAAACAACCGAAAAAAATTGATTTCTTAAAAACTGTAGTTAAATTTAACTTTAAAGTTTTTTCAAGAGGAAATACCCTAACTAAAGCTGAAGATATACTCATTCAGATAGTCAACATTTTCTTCTTTTCAGTACTTTACATAGTAATGACTTGAATTACTTTTAAATAATAAGATAGAAACGGTTTTTATTGAATTCTCAAAGCCCAAGTCATAAACA
Organism: Moschus berezovskii; assembly: GCF_049115385.1. Classification (NCBI taxonomy): domain Eukaryota; kingdom Metazoa; phylum Chordata; class Mammalia; order Artiodactyla; family Moschidae; genus Moschus; species Moschus berezovskii. The sequence continues at coordinate 162,799,690 of NC_142460.1, forward strand.
AAGGCACCATTTATGTGGCATCAAGACAGTGAATGTGGCAGCCAGGCACGCAGAGGCCATTTCTCATGATACAAGACTAAATGATCAACTGAAAGAGAATATCTTGCAAACACAACCATTTTTCAACACCGTTTTGTAGCACTTATCTTGCATATATTTTGTATAAATTCCACTAATTTGCTAAGGCTTCATATATGATAGTTACAAAAATCTAAAATGAGCAATTGAACACTAAGGAATAAGATTTTTCTCAAATGGGTTTGGGCTTTGCATGGTCACATACCTAAGAATTTTTATAGGTGTGACATCTAAGATTTTTAATAAATGCATGATCTGGAAAACATCAGAAACAAACAAAGCTAACCAGCATCTTTAGAAGTCAAATAGTTGATTACCTTCAGAAGAAAGGAGAAGTGATTGAGAATGGAAACAAAATGCTTTTGATGGGGTCATAATGTTCTAGTGATTATTAAAAGCATCATCATTTTTTCTTTTTTCTTCTTAGGCCACACCATGAGGCATGCAGGATCTTAGTTCCCCGACCAAGGATTGAACCCAGGCCTCCCAGGTCCTCCACATTGGGAATGGGGAATCTTAACCACTTAACTACCAGGGAAGTCCTGAAAATAATTTTTTAGAATCCTTCAGCACTCTCAGGCATTAGGCTACTTCCTGCAAGTTTCAAGCCACTTTTCCTAACAGCTGTACAACTTTATGTCTACCATTTAAAATCCCAAACAGAAGACTAATATTACTAATATTCACATTGATCAAAAAGAAAACTGTGAATTTCAGTTCAATTTCTAATTTGTTTATTCCTAAGAAAATGGAATTTAGGTTACCTTTTGTGAAAACTGGAGAGTCTTCCTCTTTCTTCCAATTATATAAAGATTTCTTTCTTGTTCACCTTTCTCTATTCTGAAGTCTTCCAACTTCCTACAAATTTAAGCACCCAGTTATATTAGTTACAGATAAATAAAGGATATATAGAGAAAAAAAAATCATTACGATTCTAGGAATCATAAATTATTTTTAATTAATAAGAAATAGTTTTCAAGGAACTTAATATAAACAATATCTTACAGGCAACTAGGAGGTCCTATTTTTTGTATCTAACACAGAAATATTCATTTATGTTCTGCTTGGCCCTATGAGGACCAATTTGAACAGGATCTCTCACATTAGCTACTCAAAATGTACCTATGATTTTTCAAAATTGCAATTCTAGTCTCTAAAGAAAAAATAAGAGCAGAATCCTTCTCCAAACTTAACATTTCTCATTTTATAATTTCTGGAAACCAGAACAGCAATGTTGCTGGTTCTTCTAATCACCCTATTTCACTCACATGACACAAAAGAAAATTTATAATGTTGCTGTGACCAATTTCAGAGCAAGGGGTCTTTGGCAATGAATATCATTTTCCTTCTTCACAACTAGAGAGTTCAAGTAACTAAATGTCTTTTTTCTCAAATACGAACGTTGTTGAAAACATGGCTTTGTGCTTTGTGTGCTCACTTTAAAATTCCACTAGAAAAGTTTCAAAACTGACTTTTTACCCACGCTTTAAGATATAAGTGAACACTGAAATGAGTATAAGCATAAATGATATAAAGACAAAGACTGATTTCCAAGCAAACCACTTTTTTCTCAAGATACATCTGCAGCCCACACTCACAGGACAGCCAAACATCATCCACAGGGGAGTTCTAAATCAGACTCCCCTTCACAAGTAATCAATTTCACCAGCAGTATATGTATTTAAGGAACTACCATGAGGTTTTTCGCTTGTAGCCAAATGAAACTTCTACCCTATACCTGTACATCTCCCTTTGTTTTGACAGTGAACCACTACACACAATTTATTTTCAAGCAATAATAAAGCAAAGGAACATTCTAGATCTTCAAAAGTACCATGTTCAACTGTGCATGATTCCACACCTATGTGAGGTGGTCAGCTAAGAAAAATAACATTATGAAAGATCACAATATATATATGTGATTCACTCACTCATTTAGAATGAACATAATTTCTATTTATTGGATTAAGACAAACTATACACCTGAACTTTAGCCCCAAACAGAACCATGCCATGCCATGCTAAGTCACTACAGTCATGTCCGACTCTTTGTGACCCCATAGACTGTAGCCCGCCAGGCTCCTCTGTCCATGGGATTCTCCAGCCAAGAATACTGGAGTGGGTTGCCATGCCCTCCTTCAGGGGATCTTTCCAACCCAGAGACTTCCCTGGTGGCACAATGGATAGGAATCTGCCTGCCAGTGCAGGGGCCAATGCAGGATTCAACCTCTGGTCCAGGAGGATCCCACCTCTGGTCCAGGAGGATCCCACATGCCTTGGAGCAACTAAGCCCATGCACCAAAACTATGGAGCCTGTGCCCTAGAGCCTGTGGTCTGCAATAAGAGGAGCCACTGCAATGAGAAGCCTGCACACCACAACAAGTAGCCCCAACGTGCCCCAGCTAGAGAAAGCCTGCACACAGCAAGGAAGATACAGCACCACCAAAAAAAAAAAGAAATGCTTGTTTAAGGAACTACTCTTCAGGACTTTCATTTCTGATAACTGTTTGCTTCCCATGATTTTGACAACAAAAAGTAAAGCAAAATGACACTTTCAGTTCCAATGATCATGCCAGTCAAGACAAATTTTAAGGCTTAATTATAGCATACTACATACATGGTGGTGATTTTCTGTATTTCTTATCCCAATTTCAAATTTTGCTTTTCACCAGTTTATTGTATATTTATAAACGTTCTTAAATTCACTGCATAAAACAGAAGTATCATAAAATACTAATCACTGACTATTCTGGCTAAACACATGAAAACTTACACAAAATTATCTTCACTGTATTAGCTATTACGAGACACAAACGTGACAGAATGCTGAAAGGTTTTAGACATCAACAAAAGCAGTACTTGCTGCCTCCATTTTGGTAACCTGAAAACCAGCACGGGACAGTTCAGTACAAGGAAAATTCCACCATCATCCACAGTACACTTAGGAGGCATCATTTCTCCCTAAAGCACAATAGGGCTACTTAAGAGGAAAGACAGATCCTAGGTCCAGGTAAAGCAATTTACAAAATGAACCTGTAACCTTGTCATGCTGGACATCAAAGACGACATGCAAGGCTACTATGTCATTTCAAAAGGACTCCAGGGCCAACGTGCAGAAGCTCCTCCTGGCCAGAGATGGAAAAACTTAAACATTAATAAGGACATTAAAAATACCTATATCACAGCAGTGTGATTAATACAGTGAAAACACAAAACACACACAAACTGGCCACTCTAGGATCAGTTCAGTTCAGTCGCTCAGTCGTGTCAGACTCTCCGCGACCCCATGAATCACAGCACGCCAGGCCTCCCTGTCCATCACCAACTCCCGAAGTTCACTCAAACTCGTGTCCACAGAGTCGGTGATGCCATCCAGCCATCTCATTCTCCGTCGTCCTCTTCTCCTCCCGCCCCCAACCTTTCCCAGCATCAGAGTCTTTTCCAGTGAGTCAACTCGTCGCATGAGGTGGCCAAAGTATTGCAGTTTCAGCTTTAGCATCAGTCCCTCCAATGAATACCCAGGAAAGGAATAAATTTTTATTTTGACGGTAAATAAAGCAAAATCAGCAAGCATCTATCCTGTTTTTTGTATACAAACCTTACTACTGGATGATCAAATACTAGAAGTGGGTAAATTTTTGTTTAGAAGTATCCAAGATAATAATAAACAACTCAGAGCTAAAATATCACTCTTTTATAATCTCTAAAGAATTAATGCATCTAGGGTAGTCAGCATCAACACCTGCTACCACCACAAAAAAAAAAAAAAAAAGGAAATTATGTGCCTTCTGATGGAATTTTACCACTTAAGAAATAATCTCACAAAAACTAAAAATACAACATTTGGAACAACTGGAAATTTGAACACTGGCTATTTGGTCCTATTGAGGAGTTGTTTGCTTGCTTTTAAGATATGACAATGACACTATGGTTTTAAGATAAGGAAGTATCTTTATAAATTACATACTGATAAACTTTTGGACAAAATGGTAAGTTCGAAACACCCTTCAAAATAATACTGAAGGAAGAAAAGGCAGGTGTTTATGTAGATGAAACAAGATGAGTTATGAAAAAATTTACCACAGTAAAAAGTTAGAGAACAATTTTGACATTTTTCTACCACAATTAAAATACATCCCAACGCATTATTAAAATATATGTATATGATTATTTATACCACTAAAAGTTTAACTCTGTGTAAATAACCATATAGATACATTTTCATAGATATAAACAATATTAATAGATATCCTAAAACAAACCTAAATATGCCTAGTGGTACCTCTGGGACAACCACTCTTCGCTTCCAAGCCTGCAGGTCACGCTCCGTAGCCATCTGACTGCGCGGAGCATTCTGGTGCATCTGACGGACACCTTCCACTTGTCCACTACGACGCAGACCAATATTTGGAGGAGACTGGATGTCTAAGCTTAGTCTTCTAAAACCTAGGAAAAAATTGTAAAGAATGACTGCAAAACAAACTTCAATCTAATATGCATACACATTCCTCCTAATATGATACAAACCAAAATAAAAGATCTACTGAAAAAACTCTGGAAAAAAGAATTTTTAATGTGACTGAGATCAAAATGTAGAATACAGAACATGACTATTAACGTCATTTTCCATTTTTACTAGACTTTCTGAATTTTATGTTATAAGCATTTTCTATAATAATGTTATACTTGCAGTCCTAAAAACCTTGTCTTCCTCAAAACTGCAAGCTAAAACATTTATCTTTCTGGAAAAATCAGCAATGCAAATAGATGTCTCAAACTGCACTGGCTTGATAATAAGAGATCTAGTAACAAACATTATTTATGACCTAAAGAGATAATCTAAGCCACTCAGGCAGGCAGCCTGCCAGAGACCATTACTAAAAATTCACAAAAATGTGAAGTGGGGAAATGCTGGCAGCACCTGAAGTGGAGCTAGGGGAGTGGGTAACAGGGCAATGCAGACAACACTGAGCCCTGAGCCTGGGCAGGCAGACACAGGCAGGGTAACCTCCCGGGAGCTGGAAGTCACAAAGGATGGAGACTACCCTGAGGAGTTGTGGGGGGAAGCCCAGGCAAGTACTTGTTTCCTTAAAATACAGGGTAATCACAGGGAATTCTACTCAATGCTCTGTGGTGACCTACATGGAAAGAAATTCCAAAGAAGAGGGGATATATCTATATGTACAGCTAATATTCATTTTGCTGCACAGGAGAAATTAACACAACGTTGTATAGCAACTATATACTCAAATAAAAAAAAATTTTTTTAAGAAAGTTAAAACAAGAGTGAAGAGGACCCTGCTACTAACTGGGGGCTATATACTTTTTGGCCACCTGTAAAAAAGAGACATTACTTTGCCAACAAAGGTCCGTCTAGGTAAGGCTATGGGTTTTCCAGTGGTCACGTATGGATGTGAGAGTTGGACTGTGAAGAAAGCTGATCGCCGAAGAATTGATGCTTTTGAACTGTGGTGTTGGAGAAGACTCTTGAGAGTCCCTCGGACTGCAGGGAGATCCAACCAGTCCATCCTAAAGGAGATCAGTCCTGGGTGTTCATTGGAAGGACTGATGCTGAAACTCCAATCCTTTGGCCACCTGATGCAAAGAGCTGACTCACTGGAAAAGACCCTGATGCTGGGAAAGATTGAGGGCAGGAGGAGAAAGGGACGACAGAGGATGAGATGGTTGGATGGCATCATCGGCTCAATAAGACATGGGTTTGGGTGGACTCTGGGAGTCGGTGATGGACAGGGAGGCCTGGCGAGCTGAGGTTCATGGAGTCGCAAAGAGTCGGACATAACTGAGCGACTGAACTGAACTGATGCGAAGAGCTGACTCATTTAGACCCTGATGCTGGGAAAGATTGAAGGCAGGAGGAGGATAAAGTGAGGAGGGAGGTGAGAGGGGGGTTCAGGAGGGGGAACTCATGTACACCTGGGGCGAATTCACGTCAATGTATGGCAGAACCAACCAATATAATATTGTTAAATTAAAAAAAAAAAATTAAAAATAAATAAACTAAAAAATAAAAATAAAAAAAAAAAGAAGGCAGGAGGAGAAGGGGATGACAGAGGATGAAGTGGTTGGATGGCATCACCGACACCATGGAGATGAGTTTGAGTAAACTCCAGGAGTTGGTGATGGACAGGCAGGCCTGGCGTGCTGTGGTCCATGGGGTTGCAAAGAGTCGGACACGACTGAGCAACTGAACTGAACTGAAGGAAATACAAATTTACTTCAAATAAACCAGCTCTCCCTGCCTGGGATAAAATTCAAATATGAGTGAATGCAACTTCTGCACTCTTCTACATACAACATTCTGTTTACCAATCAAATGTGAACCAGTTTGTACTGCACAACATACTATACTTCATCTATTAAAAATGACATTAAGTGAGCCTGCTATTAATCCAAAATTTATATTAAAACACACTGACGTTTAAGAAACACTTCTTGCATTTAGAACTAAAAATAAATTCTAAATTTAACTGCCCAAGTCACAGCATTATTCTCCAACAATTTGAAGAAAACATATGAATAGGTTACTTATCTCAGGTTACTTTTCATACTTGCTGTTCAAAGTATGAAAAGTAACATGAGTGACCATAAACAGATTAATTACAAAGAATGGCTATTCCACACAGTGGAATACTATGAAGCTATAAAAAGGAATGAAGAGTTCTATGAATGGATAGGAGTAATTTCTAGAATATACTGTAAAAGAAAAAAGCAAGGTATGCAGAGAAATGCATACATATCTTGGGTCACTTGCTCTGATGCACTGAGATAAACACAGCAGCAACTATGCAGTGTGTGTGTGTGTTAATTGTGTACTCGTGTCAGACTCTTTGCAACCCCATAGACTTTAGCCCACCAGGACCCTCTGCCCATGGAATTCTCAAGGCGATAACATTGGAGTGGGTTGCCATTTCCTTCTCCAAAAGCCACTATAGAAAGAAAGAAAGTGAAGTAGCTCAGTTGTGTCTGACTCTTTGTGACCCCATGGACTGTAGCCTACCAGGCTCCTCCATCCATGGAGTTTTCCAGGCAAGAGTACTGGAGTGGGTTGCTATTTCCTTCTCCAGTATTCTTGCCTAAAATGTTGAACCTGAATCCAATTATGAGATAATGAGACACATTCAGGGAATTGAGGGAAAATTGAGGGAAAATCTGTGAAAAAACAGGCCTGAACTCTCCTAAGTACCAGCGCCATGAGAGAACTGTTCTAAATTAGAAGAAGTAATGATTAAGCACAATAACCAAGGCTTGATTAAATCCTAAAATTTTAAAAAGCCCTGAAGGACAATTTTGGAACAAGTGAGCAAACAGGAAGATTGTACATTAGGTAGCAGTATTTTATAGTTTGTATACTGTATAGTATTATAAAGTTGGCTGACCTATGATCACTATGTTATGAACATGTAAAAATGTTTCCGGTTCTTAGAAGATACAGAATCATGTCTGAAGGGACAAAGTTCACAGTATCTCCAACTTGCTCTAAAATTTAGGAAAAAAATACCAGAGATAGAAATTATTTCAGGTGTATATGAGAACCATACAAGACTGTTAATATCATTTCTGTTTGAGATTAGCAAACTCTCAAAAGTACCCAAAAATCCATCAAGAGAATGAATGAATAAAATCAGATATAGGCATACAATAGAGTACATAACCGGAGAAGGCAATGGCAAGCCACTCCAGTACTCTTGCCTGGAGAATCCCATGGATGGAGAAGCCTGGTAGGCTGCAGTCCGTAGGGTCACTAAGGGTCGGACACGACTGAGCGACTTCACTTTCACACATTGGAGAAGGAAATGGCAACCCACTCCAGTGTTCTTGCCTGGAGAATCCCAGGGATGGGGGAGCCTGGTGGGCTTCCGTCTATGGGGTCACACACAGTCGGACACGACTGAAGTGACTTAGCAGCAGCAGTAGCAGAGTACATAACAGTCAAAATTAACCCAATGCAATAACTGATCAATCTTAAAAATATAGTATTCTAATGGCAGAAAGTGAAGAGGAACTAAAGAGCCTCTTGATGAGGGTGAAAGAGGAGAGTGAAAAAGCTGGCTTAAAACTCAACATTCAAAAAACTAAGATCATGGCATCCAGTCCCATCACTTCATGGCAAATAGATAGGAAAATAGTGGAAGCAGTGACAGATTTTTTTTACTTGGGCTCCAAAATCACTACAGAATGTGACTGCAGCCATGAGATTAAAAGATGCTTCCTCCCTGGAAGAAAAGCCTGACAAACCAATATAGCATATTAAAAAGCAGAGACATCAGTTTGCTAACAAAGGTCCATCTAGTCAAAGCATATAGTTTTTCCAGTAGTCAGGTATGAATATGGTTTTTCCAAAGCATATGGTTTTTCCAGTAGTCAGGTATGAATGTGAGAGTTGGATCACAGAGGCGGAGCGCCAAAGAATTGATGCTTTCAAATTGTGGTCCTGGAGAAGATTCTTGAGAGTCCCTTGGACAGCAAGGAGATCAAACCAGTCAATCCTAAAGGAAATCAATATCAATGAATATTCATTGGAAGGACTGTTCCTGAAGCTGAAGTCCCAATACTTTGGCTACCTGATGCAAAGAGCCAACTCACTGGAAAAGACCCTGATGCTGGGAAAGATTGAGGGCAGGTGGAGAAGGTGACAACAGAGAATGAGATGGTTGGATGGCATCACCAACTCAATGGACATGAATCTGAGCAAACTCTGGCAGACAGAGGAGGATAGAGAAGCCTGGAGTGCTGCAGTCCCTGGGGTCACAAAGAATCAGACACAAAGTTCCCTTTATAAACCTTTTTATAAAGTTTAAAAACAAAAGCTTTTTATTAATACATTCAAGAATGTCAAGTCTATTTTTAGAATGCAAAGGAAGGATCAACAGAATTGTCATCTTGGGAGAGGGAAATAGGGCAGGACCACATAAAGGTATGTATTATTATCATGATTTAAAAAAAAATAAAAAGAAGAGCATCTGTGAACCAAAGTTAAGACTATGTCAATAACAAAATTTGAGAGTTTTGTTGCTGTTGTTAAGTACTTACTTATTTACTTGGCTATAACTGGTCTTAGCTGATCCTGCATGCAGGATCTAATTCCCTGACCAGGGCTCAAACTCAGGCACCCTGCACTAACAGCATGGAGTCTCAGTCACTCAACTACCAGGGGTTCCAAGAACAAAGTTTTGACAGACCCGATTCTGTGCTGCTAGAAACCAAAACAACTAAATATATAAAAGAAGTAAAACTTAAAGTATAACGCACTAATTTTAAAGAGAATTAATGAAACTTCTAGACCTAACAGTCATTTCAAATAAAAATCTAAAGCTCTCCAAGTTTCCTGGAGTCCAGTGGTTACAACTCTGTGCTTTCACTGCCAAGGACCTGGGTTTGATTCCTGGCCAGGACTAGATCCCATCTGTCACGTGGCCAAAATAAAAAAAAATAATAAAAAATCTAAAGTCTAGACAAACTAGATGAAAGACAGCAAGAGTGAAAGGGCAGAAAGAGCTGAAGAAACTGTTCAGAACAGAGCACGGAGCAATAGAGAGGAAATTCTACAGCATTTTATGGACTCAAAAAGTTCTTATCTTCCACAAGGTTTTAACTTTCCCAGAGTTCAGTTGCATAATAATCACATACCTCTTCTAGATTATTTCCATTAGTATAATTATTACCACATTCCAGTATTAAGTACTCTGCCCTGAAATTCACTGCAAGCTTTCTAAGATTATATAAAAAAGAAACCTAATGTTTCTTTAGAAAACACTTTGTTCTCTACTCTTTATAACTCAATTTAATTTTGTAAATACTCTTATTTTAGAGCAAAAAGACTTCAACAGCCTTTCAAAGTACCTGAAATTCAAACACTCATTTGTTAGTCTATCAACCTTATATGTCATAAAGCTATCCTCCAGACTTCTGCTCAAAGTTGTAAACATACACTGCTTAGTACACTGCTTTTATACTGAAAAGTTTTTCACACTGCATGCAGGGGACAATGACTTCATTTATTCTTCAATTTCAATCTAGCCATGTTAAGGCAAAATACCTCTGCCATATTTCTTACCTCTTCGGGGTGTTTCTTCCCCATTTGAAAGTCCACTTGGAACAGCCTCCTGACCTGCTCCCATTCTCTGATCTTGCTGCTGCTGCAACTGTCTTATCATTCCATCCAGGACACTGCGCTCTGGGCTTCGTTCACCATTATCATTGGTTTGAAGGCTTATAATTTGTTCTATTACCTCTCCATCACCTGAAAATTCATTGAATGAATATCACATCATAATATATACAAAGACAGAACAAAAATTTTCAACAAGTTACAATTAAAATTACGTTAGCAATTGTAAGACTTGTTTTTCAAAAATAATTATTAAAGGTAGCCTTTATTTTCACAACTAATTAAGTTAGAGAAAAGATTCAAAACAAACTTTACAGTACTAAGTTCCACAAAAACCTCAACAGAGCTTCTGAAATCCGTCGAAGTAAGTAGAAGAAAACACATTTCAGCGAAAATCTTGTTTTTCTGTTTCAGATCAATGCTTCTTATTTATACAATATTTCCCAAGATCTCTGACTATAATAGAGCAACAAAGAATCAACTGGACTTCACTGTATACCTCTGAGTTTTCTATGCAACTCAGTCTCTTGATGTAGAGAAAAGCACTGGCATTTCTTTAGTCTTAAATAAAAAAGAGTGAATAAAACCTTTTTGGCCTTCAGCAAATGACCAATCCGAACTCCAGCTATAATTCTTCAGGTATAAAATCAGATTTTTTTAAAGTGTCTTTGCTTCTTTATTTTTTAAATAATATATTTTCAGAGATATTTAATACAGTCATACTTAGTGTAAATGGAGAAAAAGTGCTGGACAGTTGTGGGGTCTTGAAATGTACTTAAGACACTAACATTTTCATACAAAAACAATTCCTTACTTGTCCTCCCACCATAAAATACATCTTCTTTGAACACAGAACATAGACCTTACAACCTACACATTGGATTGTGGTGGTGGCTTATATGACTGTCTTAACATTTCTTAACTCATTTGAATTGCACACTTAAAAGTTGTGAATTTTGTTGTACGTAAAGTATACTTCAATCAAACTAATAAAAAGAATTTGGAAGAGTAAACATACGGTGATTTAGAGTAATCTTTAACCTTAAAGTTTTAGCAAATCAATTCTCATCCAAAGTATCTTTTTTAAATTTATTTTTAATTGGAGGATAATTGCTTTACAATGTTGTGTTGTTTTCTGCCATACATCAACATGAATCAAGTCACAGGTATACATGCCCCCTCCCTCTTGTACCCCACTACCACCTCCCAGATGTATCTTTTTTTCTTTGCTTAGTACAAGAAACAAGAATATTAGAGAAAAACACTACACTGCTATGAACAAAAACAAACAAAACAAAGCAAAACACCTCTGCCCTTGGCTGGGACAGGCAAAGGACAAGATGGAACTGGAACCTCCTCTGCCAGAAAGTTAAGAGTGTTCAAGGAACGATGGGGACTTGGGAAAGGACACAATACTCAGCCTAAAGGGTTTTCACAGCCAAGTCCAAGGATAACATGAGCAACTAAGTAACGACAGTACTGGATTTTAACTCACTATATAACAACCTGGAAGTCCAGACTAAAAATAAATGAGAGAGTAGCAGATGGTCAGCTAATGATAAAATGAAAAAGCAATGATAAAAGAGTTGGAAAACCACTTCACAACCTTCAGAACAACAATTGATTCAGGCAAGAATTACCAATGGATCCTCAAACTTACAGGTAAAGTTAGAAAAGGAACAGGTTATTTACACAAGTTACTAAATAATTACAAAGAGGAAATAATCTTCAGAGTGGAGAACTTCAGCAGATACCCAGTGTTCAAAGTCAACACCACCAATAATTGGATGAAACACAACCACAGGCATCCTGACATGATCCTCCAAGAAGACTACATCATTTATGTTGTGCTCTTCAAAATTGCACGACCTGAACTTAATGACTGCTAGATTTAATGTTCAGTCCCAAATTAAAATCTACACCAGGGAGGGAAAACAAGATGGTACAGGCATTATTAGAATAACAAAATTTGATTACAGGCTATAATAGTATAAATGTTAAATGTTCTATTTTTGATAACTGTACATGATTATATAAGAAAACATATTTTTCTTAGAAAATACATACTTAAGTATTTAGGGGTAAATGGACATGAGGCCCAGAACTTAAGTCTCAAGTGGTTCACAACAATAAGTATCTAGAGATAGAATAACAAAACAAACGTTGCAAAATATTAAGGACTGCTAAATCTGAAAGTACAGGAGTTCTCTGTATTATTACTTACATTTTTCAAATAAAAAAAAATTTTTTTAAAAGGTTTAGCACTTACTTGTTGCCACATAGCCTAGTTGTGGAACCAAATGTTCATCTGCAGAATTTTCTCGGCCAGGCACTAATCGCTGATACTTAGTTGGATGAGGGTTTCCATCTACATCTACCAAGAATGGTGGAGGCATAAGGTGAGGGGCCTGCTGAGTCTGCTCATCTAAGACGTAATTATTAGAATCCCTAATCAGTGGTCGATAGTCAGTATGGAAGAACATCTGGTCAGGAATCTAGAAATGGAAAGTTTACAGACTGAAATTTTCAGGATTAAACGTGTTAAAGAACATAAATATTAACCAGTTAATTTTATTTGAAAGGATAAAAAAAACAAATCAATACATCTAACCTATTTTAAAAACATCCTTCTTAACTATTTACATGCTCTAAGAAAGTATGTAAAATGACCTTTTCATATGGCTTGCTGCATCCAAAACCAAATATCAGAAGGTGACCGTGAGAATCTGTACAGGCAAAATGCTGTCCATCCTGTGAAAACTTACAATCAAAGACAGCTCCATGTCCTTGTCCTTCAATCTAAGAAACAAAGATGGAAAATTTTATAACCATTTCTATGTAACACCTTTAGTTATATAAACGTCTGAAAAAAATATTTTAAAATGAATTTTTCATTAAGCATATCAATATTTTCAAAAAGTAAAATTCACTTTAGATATCACTGGCCTAGAAAAAACCTTGATGGATCTTCTGAAAATTAGTTCTCAAAATGATCAAATGAAGGATCACAAACCAACCCAAACTGAAGGCTTTATTTATGTCTTACAAGAGAATGAAACCTCCATAAACTTTCTAATATGTAACAAAAATCTATTGATTAATAACTTACAAGGGAAATGATTAAACATTAATAAAGTTTGTTATTCATGAAATAAAATCAATACTTTTATGGAGTTTAAGCTTTCCACTTAGACGACTAACCACCATGCAAAATTTGTAATGCTGCAAGTGTCTCAAGGGTGTATATGTAAATTCTTACACTGAGCGACTGAACTGAACTGAACTGAACAACTACCTTACTTCAGACTGCCACAAATTTCTAAGTGCGTCATCAATGTTGGGGTTCCCTCACAGCTCAGTTGGTAGAGAATCCACCTGCAACGCAGGAGACCTTGGTTCAATTCCTGGGTCAGGAAGGTCCCCTGTAAGAGGGAAAGGCTACCCACTCCAGTATTCTGGCCTGGAGAATTCCATGGACTATATATAGTCCATGGGATGGCAGAGTCAGACATGACTGAACAACTTTCACTTTCATGAATGTTGCCTTAAATAACTTCTAAACTGCTTTATTCTTGGTTATTTTAACTCTAAATTCGATTACTTTAGTATTAAAAATTTATAGTTAAATGAGATGTTTCATTAACTCATTAGTACATAGCTATGCATACTTGTCTCAGCCTACAAATAATAATTAAAATTTAGGACAAGTTAACCTAAATCAGTACTGGAAAAAAGAATCCTCCACCCACACAAAACAGAAGTATTTATTTTCGTTGCCAGAACAAACTCTCATACATACCTAAATACCCACTTGAAAAACAATTCACTTCTGCTATACCACACATTAAAGAGTGCCTTTAACAAAATGGGGGTGAAAAATTAAGGTATTAGGATACTTAGGGACCTGTTGAATAAGATAATGCCCCCCTGACCTGAGACTCTCAGTCCAAGTAAAACAGAGGCAGGTGGGGAGGCAAGAGCCCTGGGCTGGTCAGGCAAAGTGGGTGGCAGTTACTTTGCTACCACACATGTGCAACTAACCTCACCAAAAGCTCTGCTAAGGGTACCTACTGAGAAGGAAGTTTCCCAAGTGGGCAAACCTACCTAAGCAGAGCAAGACACACGCTGCTTTTTATCTGCTGTCTGAAGAGTCCTACACAATCATTCCTGATAAAACAAAAATAACCTGCAACTGTGTCCAGAGAACACTTCAATGTCACACTATGTTCACTACTTTTTTAATGAAATACTGTCTCATTAGTAGCTTAAAACCCAAAAATTAGGAGACTCTCAAGTGATCAGTAAAGGTAAGAATTATTCAGCCTACAAGGCCAATTTCTGGTGTCTGACTAGAAATAAAATCATCATTGTCCATTTGAGACTTTTCAGGTTACTTTGGCTTAGTGGTTATTTTAGATTATATTCTGTTTAAAGCCTGAATTAATGTAGTCTTCTGTTTTAACAGATTAAATTTAGGATGTTCCTATTGAGTTTTAAAGGACAATTAAGAAAATGAATGTACCTATGAATTTTAAGGCCACAGAAAAACTAAAGAAGGCTTATTTATTTTCCAAGGATTCCGAACAGAAATGCAATATTCAGAGATGCCTAACGATGTACTTTATGCTATTTGAATTTAGTGCATTTAATGTTAGTAAATAAAACACTTTATTTTAGATAGTTAAACTGTCCATTGTATGCATACTGAAATTAAATTTAAAGGTCCAAAAAAAAAAAAAACAGCAATAAAATGGAACATATGGACGAAGATAGTTTTCAATCAAAAGGTCTAAGAAACACTTATCTGTAGGATGCTACTGTACTGCCTCGAAAATTAATGAGCCTTTGAACTGGGTCTCAATATAAAGAATAATTTTAGAAAACCTATCATGTCTGTGTCTCAAAAGTCTTAACAATGTATAAGCCCTTTTATATATTCCCCTCAGAATTTATCCCAAGGAAATAATCAGAGATCTACATAAATAGACATGTATATTCAAACTGTTGCTGCTGTGCATGTTTTAGAAACGACTTAAATACTCAACAACAGCAAATTAACTACATAAGTAACATTCTTCTAAGAAAGGCTGAATTTACCATCAAACATACATTTACAAATTCTTAAAAAATATTTAAGGACTTGAAAAGCATTCTTTACATAAAATGAGAAGGGATTACAAAACTGTGTGCAAAAGAGTAAAAACAAACAAAAAACTACATGTAAGAATGCCAACTAATAATTCCATAAAGAATAATGCCATCAGAAAATCTTCAGTGGATATTGATACCTGTGAAAGTTTAATAAGGAACCAGACATTTACACAGTCTCTGGAAAAAAATCAGTTTAAAAATTACAAAGAAAAGAAAACATTTAAAAACTTAGTGTGAATAACTTGGCAGATGTCACCTTAACTAAATACTTATAATTATTACCATATTAACAGTGGAACATATGAACATCCTTAGCCTCCTAATATAATGCATGGAGGGCACATTATCATTTATTTTTTTTAATCAAAAAATATATAATAGTATTACATCATGAGGAAATATCAGACAAAACAAATATCCTATAATATTACTTGTTTGTAAAAAGGCAAGATATGCAGGGTGAAGGATTTTTACAAAAGTGGGAATACATAAGTACTTAATATGATGCATGATCCTGAATTAGGCCAAGAGGTAAAACTATAAAGGCATTATTAGGACAATTGACAAATTTTGAATGTAAACCAGATTAGGTAATGCTACCTTATCAATGTTAAATTTGCTGATTTTGGGTGACTATAGTGCAGCTATGTATAAGAAATTCTAAAAATATGCAATAAGATCATAATCTGGTTTTCAAACATTTGTGTGCAAGAAGAAAAAAGCTGAGGAAACAAAAAAATGATGTTTGACTCCTGAGAGGACTTTACTGAGTATTATTTTTTATTACCAGGTATTTTAATAAATTTAAATACTGAAAAAGTGTGAATTACCATAATTTTGCCAATTTAAACACAGACAGGGACTTGCCTGGAGAATCCCAGGGACGGGGAAGCCTGGTGGGCTTCTGTCTATGGGGTCGCACAGAGTCGGTCACGACTGAAGCGACTCAGCAGCAGCAGCAGGGACACATTCACAGATACAAAGCTAAATAAATAAATTCTGAAAACCTTCCCCTCATGTGAATTAGTTATACAGATTTCACTTACATATGTACGTTTGTACGTATGACTATCAGATATTTATCAGCCTTAAAGTAGCACCCTGATCTCTAGAAATACAAACTGCCAAAAACATGCAGATTGGTTTCAGCTACATCTCCTTATCCAAACATCTGAAACAAGTGCAAACAGGCATAGACACACACACTCCCCCCACTTACCATATTGAAATAATGTTTCATCTTGGTGCCTTTTGTTATATCCCATATGAATATGCTGCCGTCATGTCCTGCAGATAACATAATTCTGGAATCAAAGGGATGTGTCTCCAAAACAAATACTTCATCAGCATGTCCCTTTATTCAACAAAGTCATATAGTTAAGGAGGGTCTGCAAGTTATAAGTTTAAAATTAAAAGCCCATGTTGTCACAGTATCTAAGGGCTTTTAAAAATGCATTAATGACAGTAATTTATAATTAGTATATATACAAATTTCTATTCATTTGATAACATAAATGAAACAGTATTTTTTTAATTTGTTAAAAAAAAAAATTTGTTGTATGTTATAAAACTACCTACCAACAGGTTATGAAGCAGCTGTCCAGTATAAGAATTCCACACTTTGAGGACATGATCATTCACAGCTGTGACAACAATGCTATCGTTCTGATTCCAAGCTATCATTGTTACTTTGGGTTTCATAAACCTTTCCTCTTCCAAAGATAAATCTCTAAGAAAAAAAATACAACATGTGCAGTGCTATATGTGTAGAAGGTTACACAATCTCTCATAGATACAAAAATAGTAAATAATCTAGCTCATGTCCACACTTTATCCACTTCACAGAGTTTATCACATCTGACCCACAAGAGGTTATCTACAAACAGATGAGGACAAGATCCCAAAGGGGAAGGGATGATCCAGAAACAGTTTAGAGGCTGAACATAGGCAGATTCCAGAACACCACCATTATTCATAAAAGCAAAGCTTTTCTCTACACGTAGGATTCCTTTCTCTTGACTGCAAGGCCTATCAGTAATATTTTCAACTACTTGGAAGACAGAAAGAAGGTAATTCACCTTCATGCCCCCAATGTCTAGAAAAGTGCCCAACAGATTTTCAGTGTGCTGAACTACCTCTTTACACTTCCCTACAGACTGTTCCTATGTCTCCCTTGGCAAGAAGGGTCTTATACACACATGTCTGCAATGTTTTTCTGCCTTCATGAAAGCAGTATGCAGTTTCTGTGTAAAATACAGCAGTCAATAATATGGGCGGGGGGGCGCGGAGAACCGAGCTGCTTCTCAAGTCATAGAGCACATTCTAAGAAATTATAAACATAAAATAAACATGTATTTTAAAGAAAACAGCTACAAGAAGGAGTGCTATGTAACATCTACCTGTATAAGCACAACGGAACACAAATGACTGAATAATTCTAACTAGAATGGTCAGAGGAAGTGTAACAAAAGAGACAAAATGGAATGCAAGCTAAGATGCCACGCTTCACCTGAATTTACTAACAGACGTGTTGCATTTCATCAAACTGATCAGCCAAGATCAGAACACTAGAACAAATATATCCATCAATTCATACACACAGAAAACACTGCTTTTCAAGATTCGAAAGAGGTAAAACTTTAAATGAGAAAAGAATATTTCTACCAGGAGGGGAAATACAGGGAAAGTTCTCTCCATGAAGAGAGTATAGCAACAAGAAAACTAAACAGTTCTCAATCTCATTTAAACAAATTCTGGACCTTCCTGGTGACCCAGTGATAAGGAATTCTCCTGTCAGTTGTAGGACTTGGGTTCAATCCGAGTCCAGGAAGATTCCACATGGCAAAAGGTAGCTAAGGCCTGAAGCAGCCAAATAAAATATTTAAAAAATTTTATTCAAGTTTTCACAATGATGTTCCTATTTTGCCGAATAAAGTAACTGTGCATAACACAAATACGGTTTCAAATTTTCTTCACTGTTATTCATTCATTCATTATCATTCACTTTCACACTAAAATGCTGAATATCCAGATGTAACATTTTTAATTGTAAAAATTTGTTTGTGAATAGGGATTATCAGATTTCTAGTATGTATTCTTTCCATTCTCTACCGCAGGTCATTCCACAAAAATATTAATATCAAATTTATTTTGAAATCCAATACAACTGTTTGAGTCACAGTGGAAAATGAGTTATTTCTCCTAATATTACTAAAAATAAAGCAGACATGAAGATTTCTAAACAACAGAATGTGTAACATTTCTCAGAAAAAACGATAAAAGCAGTGATATGCCTACTCTACACCAAGTAGACTGGGCTTCCCTCGCAGCTCACTCAGTAAAGAATCTGCCTGCAATGCTAGAGACCCAGGTTTAACTCCTCGGTCGGGAAGATCCCCTGGAGAAAGAAATGGCAACCCACTCCAGTATTCTTGCTTGGGAGATCCCAAGGACAGAGGAGCCTAGCAGGCTAGTCCATGGGGTCACAAGAGTCAGACACAACTTAGCAATTATACCACCACCACCACCACACCAAGTTCTGCTAGAAATCTGAGTATGATTTTCAATTGTCAATAGTACTTAAAGGCTGGTAGTTTCATCTTCCAGATGATGAAACAGATTGTGATGGTCTCAAAATGATATAGCTATAAAAAGTGTAAGTGGTATTTGAGCAAAGTTCTGACTCCAAAATACATATTCTTCTCACCACCTATACAGTCTTCCAGTATGTACAAATCCAAAAACATAATGTATTTGAAATTTATAATAGCTATCTTGGGAAATATTGAAATTATCTCAAAGCTGTTCAAAATATATTTGAGACTCTGGAGTGTTGGGGGAGGGGCACAGTAAGACGAATTTGCCTTCAATACCATTTTACAAACCAAAATTTTACCATGTAAAACAAAAATATCACTCCCAACGGAGACCAGTTTTTAAAAACTGAAACAATAACATGCATTTGCTTACTTTTTTTTTTAAAACCAGATATAGCTTTTTAAAATATAACTTTTTAAAGATTCATGTCAGTGTGTAGCAAAACCACAATATTCTAATTAGCCTCCAATTAAAATAAATAAATTTTAAAAATTAAAAAAATTAGAAATTCTAGATCTTTACATAATTAAAAAAAATTTTTTTAAATAGAAATTCCAAAAATCGTATCTTCATTTTTATTTTCCCGGCTTGTAGGATCTTAGTTCCCTGATCAGGGATTGAACCGACGGCCCCTGCAGTGGAAACCTGGGAGTCTTAAAACACTGGACTGCCAGGGAGGTCCCATCCTATCTTCAGAAAAATAGAACTTTCTGAAAATCTCCACGTTTGACATACTTGAGTTATTTATACATTTAAAACAGTAGGTGGTTTTACATGCAACACCTCAGAGGAAGTCAATGCTTTGAACAATGGAATAAATACAGTGTTCTTTTCTACATAAATCTAAGATTGTAACATATTTAAGTATCAGTCAGAAATGCAGGAGGGAGCCATTCACTTAGATCGGAGGTGGCTCTAGTTCCTGAACAAAGCAAAAAACCAACCAGAGAGACAGACCAAGTACTCAGAATGCACCTACTTAGAAACAAACCATCTCAACTTACCCTGAGATTCTAGTGGACATATCTAGTAAGATGCTTCTCCATTCTAACTGTTCAAATCTCCAAATTCGTGCTGTTCCATCTCTGCTACCACTTAAGAACCTTAAAATAAAAGAAATACACCTACTTACATACATGCTACCAAAGGCTACAGTTAAAACCACAAGCAAAAAAATTTTTCAAGTAGCTATCTTGACTGCAGGTAAATCTACAGGTGTTAATTCCAAAAAGACATGGATTTAGGGCCTACCTAAAAGGAGAAAATCTGGTTGGCTCTGATTAGACTGGCCCTACTGTAAAGCACATTTCAAACCCAATAACTACCTAGTCAAATAGTTTTGGAAAGAAATGTACATAAGTAACAGGGGGCAGGGAAGGACAATTAAAGATGAATGGAAGAATTAGTAAGAGCAAAAGTGCCATTATAAGCATTTAAACTCTAAACTCAATTTCACGCAGTAACTATGTATAAATAAACCCATCACTTAGTTAAGTGTTAAAAAGAAGAGGTAGAGGTACCAGAAAAGACACTGGGGACCACAGAAAAGGATATAATTTAAGGGATAATTTTGTTGCAGATTACATCACAGTAATTGATTAGAAAAGATTTAACTATTCAAATGGGCATCCCTGGTGGCTCAGTTGGTAAAGAATCTGCCTGCAATGTGGGAGACCTGGGTTCGATCCCTGGGTTGAGAAGACGCCCTGGAGAAGCTAACAGCTACCCATTACAGAATTCTGGTCTGGAGAATTCCGTGGACTGTACAGCCCATGGGGTTGCAAAGAGTCAGACACAACTGAGCGACTTTCACCTTCACACAACTACTCAAACATAAGAAATTTCATTATCCTTACACATAATTTTCCTATAAATCAGCCAGCAGTGAGCTAAAGAACTACTTCTGATACAGGAGGTTGCAGAAACTACAATTCTAAAAGCTTAATTTAAATGTTTCCTCCCTGTCACAGACACTTTTCCTTCAATTACTACAGTTACTAACAAGGGCCTGCCATATGATATATACCTGAAAAGTGACATACAAGCTACACTAATAGGAAGCATAACACATTTACCTAAAAACACATTCACCAATACAAACTCACACTTACTTACCGATCACCATTGTTACAAAATTGGATACTATCAACTTTATCCTAAAGAGAGGAAAAAACCAAACAAAAGTAATCATCTACATAGTTTATAAACGAAGAAAGAGCCCACCCAGTTTTAGTTAGAAGCACATTTGGTTTAAAGCAAGAGATCTACACTTTTGCTGCTTAATCCTGCCATTCAAACATATAGTGTATGTTTAAGAGCAAAGAACCTAACTACGTATCAAACCAGACTAAGACACAGCTTTTATCTCAGAGATAGACACGTAGGGTTTAGAAAGAAAAAACAGCCCGCTTCTAAAATTAAACCTGTATTTACAATTAATTACATCTACAAAATTAATATGGATAGAAAGTGATAAAAGTTTAAGTAGCTGAAAACAAGTCACATTCACTTTGATGATTATGTGTGAAACAAACAAAAATTTCCTTTAAAGGGATTCTGGTTTTTATCAAATAACTTCACAGAACTTCCTTAAGGAGAAAAAAATGACCTGACCGCTGACCAGTACTCCAGAACACTGAGAGTCATCTATCTTATAGTGCACGTTAATAAAACAGCATTCTAATTCCATGAGCTTGGTTAAGATAAACAGGACCAATTCGAACCTAATCCACCTCAATCAATTGTCATAATCAAATGGACCTGAAGCAGAAATACCATTGTAAAGCATTTGCACAGTAAGGTGCTGAGCTTGTCAGTATCATCTTTCATCTTTAAATGCAATTCCTCCTCCATTTAAGTTGAAAGTAAAATCAATAACAATCTCTAAAATCAATAACAATCTCTGTTATTGAGACTATATACCAACAGGAATATCATAAGTAAATCTTAATTTTAACACATGAAGACTTACAGTGTGACTTTCAAGTTCTGCGATTTTTTCAGGTGCTTCAAAACCCAAAAAATACATTCTGATTACATGATCAGTACTACCTGTGGCTAGAAACATACCACCTGAAACAAAAATTTTAAGTTTTAAAAATTCAATTTGTAACAAATGTCTTAACCAAAGTTCTATATTAAGTAAGCCAAAAGTAAATTCATCTCAATAGATCCATTTCATTATATAAAGAACTTTTAAAAATTAACATAATATATTGTGATATGATTTTTAGGAAGAAATCTGTATTTGGTCTTCATCCCTGTTTCTGGCTGAACTCCTAAAAACCCTTAGAAATTCCTAAGTAAAATGATGCTGGTGTCTTGATTTTCATATAACAAACCCATTTCAATCACACCAGAGTTTATGTTAATGAGGTAACTTTTGGAAAGCATCTATGGAAGAGGAACCAACCATGTGATAGAGGTTGGGAGAGGGCTGGGAGAGAGCTGAATCCATCCTTATGACCAATGAGCTAATCAACTATGCCTGTGTGATGAAGACTCATAAAAAACCCAAAGGGCAAGACTCGGAGAGGTTCCAGGTGGATGAACAGGAGATTAGAGAAGAATAGCAGGACTGGAGAGTCCTCCTTTCCAAAGACTTTATCCTAAGCCTCTCCTCCATCTAGCTATTCCTGAATTATGTTCTTTCATAATAAACCAAAAATCCACTGAGTAAAAGGACTTCTGTCAGCTGCTCCAGCAAATTAACTAAATCCAAGGAAGAAGTTGTGGGAGCCTCTGACCTACAGCCCGTCAGCAAAAGCAAGGTGACAACTGGGTCTGAGGCTGGGGGTGGGCCAGGACTCTTGTAGGACTGAGCCCTTAACCTGGGCAGTCTCACACTATTCTCTAGGTAGGCAGTGTCAGAACGGAGTTGAATTGTAAGATGCCAAGCTAGTATCAGAGAACTGTTTGGTGGTATTATAGCGGGGTGGGGGGGTACACATCAGATGAGGCTCAATTTTAACAAGTTAATTCAATCTGGAAATGTTCACTATCTCCCTCTGTCATACTGGTTGTGACAAGGACTAAGATGCTGCCACTCCAAAAATGCATGAAAACAGGTTCTGCTTTCTAAATACCTTTACACTCCTAGGGGGTTCCTGGTGACTTGGATGGTAAAGAATCTGCCTGCAATATGGGAGACCTGGGGTCAATCCCTGGGTCCTCTGGAGAAGGAAATGGCAACCCATTCCAGTACTCTTGCTTGGAAAATCCAATGGACAGAAGACCCTGGTGGGCTACAGTCCACGGGATCACAGAGAGCCAGACACAACTAAGTGACTAACACTTATACACCTAAACAAAGCTATGGTATATGAAGTTCACTTGTTCACATGTTCAGACTTCTATGGAGGAAAATCTTTGACCTCCCCCCAAAACAAAATTACCACACAAGTCCACTGTACCAAAAAAGAAAAAGAGGAATAATTTCACAAGTTGTGTGCAAAACAAACTTAAACTACCAAAAACCAGCCATTCAAAGAAAATCACAATCTTGGCTTATCATACACATGGGGCATATGGCACAGGAATTGCTCATTTGGACACCTTAAGCATCCTTTTTGCAGTTCTCTTATATCCCTGGCTCTGATTACTATGAAAAATCCAAGAAAGTCAGAATGGGGAAGATAAGAAAAAGGCTAATTAACATCACAGGTTAAATCTAATGAAATGAATGTAAGACGTTCACCATCTACCTGATAAAGGCCATTAGCTATGTGGTTGCTGAAAAAAACTAAAACAAAACTAAGAAAAAAACACTAAAGGTATCTTACCAACACTAAATGAAGAACACAGCATTTGAACACCTGGTCTAGGCTTTTCAGTGAACTTCAGAGGACGTGGACTAGAAAAGAAGAACATGTTGTTTTAAAATACACGTTAACATAGTTTAACATACTGGAAGTTTCCATAATAAGCCTCTTATCCTTATTTCATTAGAAGGCAGACAGAATGAAAACCACAATCACAGAAAATCAACCAAACTATCACATGGACCACAGCCTTGTCTAGTTCAATGAAACTATTAGCCATGCCATGTAGGGCCACCCAAGACGGACAGGTCATGGTGGACAGTTCTAACAAAATGTGATCCACTGGAGAAGGGAATGGCAAACCACTTCAGTATTCTTGCCTTGAGAATGCCAAGAACAGTAAGAAAAGGCAAAAAGATGAGACACTGAAAGATGAAGGCCCCAGGTCGGTAGGTGCCCAATATGCTGCTGGAAAAGAGTGGAGAAATAACTACAAAAAGAATGAAGACACAGAGTCAAAGCAAAAACAACACGCAGTTGTGGATGTGACTGGTGATGGACATAAAGTCCAATGCTGTAAAGAACAATATTGCATAGGAACCTGAAATGTTGGGTCCATGAATCAAGGTAAACTGCTGCTGCTGCTGCTAAGTCGCTTCAGTCATGTCTGACTCTGTGCGACCCCATAGATGGCAGCCCACTAGGCTCACCCATCCCTGGGATTCTCCAGGCAAGAACACTGGAGTGGGGTGCCGTTTCCTTCTCCAATGTGTGAAAGTGAAAAGTGAAGTCACTCAGTCGTGCCTGACTCTTAGTGACCCCATGGACTGCAGCCTACCAGGCTCCTCTGTCCATGGGATTGTCTAGGCAAGAGTACTGGAGTGGCTTGCCATTGCCTTCTCCCAAGGTAAACTAGAAGTGGTCAAATAGGAGATGGCAAGAGTAAACATCAACATTTTAGCAATCAGTTAACTAAAATGGACTGGAATGGGCAAATTTAATTCAGATGACCATTTTTATCTACTACTGTGTGCAAGAATCCCTTAGAAGAAATGGAGTAGCACTCACAGTCACAACTGAAATGTCTGAAATGTAGTACCTAGTTGCAATCTCAAAAATAACAGAATGATCTCTGTTTCCAAGGCAAACCATTCAATATCACAGTAATCCAAGTCTATGTCCCAATCATTAATGTTGAAGAAGCTGAAATTGAATGATTCTACGACGACTTACAAGATCTTCTAAAACTAACACCAAAAGAAGTCCTTTTCATTATAGGGGACTGGAATGCAAAAGTAGGAAGTCAAGAGATACCTGCAGTAATAGGCAAATTTGGTCTAGGAGTACAAAATGAAGCAGGGCAAAGCAAATATCCTTTTCCAACAACACAAGAGACAACTCTACACATGGACATCACCAGATGGTTAATACCGAAATTAGACTGATTATATTCTTTGCAGCCAAAGATGGAGAAGCTCTATCGCTTCTCAGTCTTTTGACTAAGATCAAGTGCAAAGATGGAGAAACTTTATCCAGTCAGCAAAAACCAGACCGGGAGCTGACAGTGGCTCAGATAATGAACTCCTTATCGCAAAATTCAGACTGAAATTGAAGAACAGAAAACCACCAGACCATTCAGGTATGACCTAAATCAAATCCCTTACAATTATGCAATGTGATAAGTGACGAATTGATTCAAGGGATTAGATCTGATAGACAGAGCACCAAGTACTATGGATGGAGGTTCGTGACACTGTACAGGAGGAAGGGATCAAAACGACCTCCAAGAAAAAGAAATGCAAAAAAGGCAAAATGGTTGTCTGAGGAGGCCTTACAACTTGCTGAGAGAAGAAGAAAAGCTAAAGGCAAAGGAGCAAAGGAAAGATACACCCATTTGAATGCAAAGTTCCAAGAACAGCAAGGAGAGAGAAGAAAACCTTCCCCAGTGATCAATGCAAAGAAATAGAGGAAAACTACAGAATGGGAAAGACTAGAGATCTCAAGAAAATTAGAGATACCAAGGGAACATTTCATGCAAAGATGGACACAATAAAGGACAGAAATGGTATGGACCTAACAAAAGCAGAAGATATTAAGAAGTGACAAGAATACACAGAAGAACTATATGAAAAAGATCTTAATGATCCCAATAACCACAATGGTGTGATCACTCACCTAGAGCCAGACATCCTGGAGTCCAAAGTCAAGTGGGCCTTAGGAAGCATCACTATCAACAAAGCTAATGGAGATGATAGAATTCCAGCTGAGCTATTTCAAGTCCTAAAAGATGATGCTGTGAAAGTGCTGTACTCAATATGCCAGCAAATTTGGAAAACTCAGCAGTGGCCACAGGACTGGAAAAGGTCAGTTTTCATTCCAATCTCAAAGAAGGGCAATGCCAAAGAATGCTCAAACTACCGCGCAACTGCACTCATCTCACACACTAGCAAAGTAATGCTCAAAATTCTCCAAACGAGGCTTCAACAGTAAGTGAACCAAGAACTTCCAGGTGTTCAAACTGTTTTTAGTAAAGGCAGAGGAACTAGTAATCAAATTGCCAACATCCACTGGATCACAGAAAAAGCAAGAGTTCCAGAAAAACATCTACTTCTGCTTTACTGACTATGCCAAAGCCTTTAACTCTTTGGATCACAACATATGAGTCTGTGGATCACAACAAACTCTGGAAAATTCTTAAAGAGACTGGAATACCAGACCACCTTTCCTGCCTCCTGAGAAATCTGTATGTAGGTCAAGAAACAACAGTTAGAACTGGGCGTGAAACAACAGAGTGGTTCCAAACTGGGAAAGGAGTATGTCAAGGCTGTATATTGTCACTCTGCTTACTTAACTTCCAAGGAGAGGACATCACACGAAATGGCGGGCTGGATGAAGCACAAGCGAGAATCAGGATTGCCGGGAGAAACATCAATAATCTCAGATATGCACAGGCCACCACCCTTAGGGCAGAAAGTGAAGAACTAAAGAGCCTCTTGATGAAAGTCAAAGAGGAGAGTGAAAAAGTTGACTTAAAACTCAACATTCAGAAAACAAAGATCATGGCATCCTGTCCCATCACTTCATGGCAAACAGATGGGGAGACAATGGAAACAGTGACAGACTTTATTTTCTCGGGCTCCAAAATCACTAAGGATGGTGACTGCAGCCATGAAATTAAAAGACGCTTGCTCCTTGGAAGAAAAGCTATGACCACCCTAGACAGCATTATAAAAAGTAGAGACATTACTTTGCCAACAAAGGTCCACCTAGTCAAAGCTATGGTTGCTCCCATAGTCATGTATGGATGGGAGAGTTGGATCACAAAGAAAGCTGAGTGCCGAAGAATTGATGCTTTTAAACTGTGGTGTTGGAGAAGACTCTTGAGAGTCCCTTTGACTGCAAGGAGATCCAACCAGTCCATTCTAAAGATCAGTCCTGGGTGTTCACTGGAAGGACTGATGCTAAAGCTGAAACTCTAATACTTTGGCCACCTCACGTGAGAGTTGACTCACCGGAGAAGACTCTTGATGCTGGGAGAGATTGCGGGCAAGACGAGAAGGGGACAACAGAGAATGAGATGGCTGGATGGCATCACCGACTCGATGGACGTGAGTTTGAGTGAACTCTGGGAGTTGATCATAGACAGGGAGGCCTGGCGTGCTGTGATTCATGGGGTCGCAAAGAGTAGGACACGACTGAGTGACTGAACTGAACTGAAATGAGGCTGAAAAAATCAGTACTGTGAAAATTACTGTACTATCAAATGCAATGTATAGATTCAGTGCAATCCCTATCACGTTATCAAAGGCATCTGTCACAGAATTAGGACAAAAGATTTCACAATTCGTATGAAAAGACAAAAGACCCCAAATAGCCAAAGCAATCTTGAGAAAGAACAATGGAGATGGATATATCAATCTTCCTGACTTCAGACTATACTACAAAGCTACAGTCATCTGGACAGTATGATAAAAAACAGAAATATAGGCCAATGGAACAAGATAGAAAGCCCAGAGATCAACCCGCGCACCTATGGGCACCTTTTGACAAAGGAAGCAAGAATATACAGTGGGGCAAAGATAGTCTCTTCAATAAGTGGTGCTGGGAGAAATGGAGAATGAAGAATTGAAAAATGAAATTAAAACACTTCTTAACACCATACACAAAGAAACTCAAAATGGATTAAAGACCTAAATGTAACATCAGAAACCATAAAACTCTTAGAGGAAAACATAGGCAGAACACTGTATGACATAAATCACAGCAAGATCCTCTATGACTCACCTCCTACAGTAATGGAAATAAAAACAAAAATAAGTGGGACCTAGTTAAAAGCTTCTGCACAGCAAAGAAAACTATTAACAAGGTGAAAAAGACAACCCTCAAAATGGGAGAAAATAATAGCAAATGAAACAACTGACAAGGGATTAATTTCCAAAACACAAAAGCAGCTCATTCAACTCAATATCAGATAAAACAATCCAATCACAAAGTGGGAAAAAGACCTAAACAAACGTTTCTCCAAAGACGACATGAAAAGCACATGAAAAGATGCTCAACTTCACTCTTAAATTATTAGAGAAATCCAAATCAAAACTACAATGAGATATCACCTCACACCAGTCAGAATGGCCACCACCAAAAAATCCATAAACAATAAATGCTGGAGAGGGTGTGGAGCAAAGGGAACCCTCTGATGTTGTTGGTGGGAATGTCAATTGATACAGCCACTGCGGAAGACAATATGGAGATTCCTTAAAAAAAAAAAAAAAAACCAGGAATAAAACTACCATATTGTCCCAGCAATTCCACTACTAGGCATATACCCTGAGGAAACCAAAATTGAAAAAGACACATGTACCCCAATGTTCACTGCAGCACCATTTACAATAGCTAGGTCATGGAAGTTACAACATAGACTGTCCATCAACAGATGAATGGATAAAGCAGCTGTGCTACATACATACAATGGAGTATTACTCAGCCATAAAAAGAAACGCATTTGAATGAGTTCTAACAAGGCAGATGAACCTAGATCCTATTATACATGAGTGAAGTATGTCAGAAAGAGAAAAACAAATATCGCATATTAATGCATGTAATATGCAATCTAAAAAGATGGTGCTGATGAACCTATATGCAGGGCAGCAATGGAGACACAGACACATAGAACAGAATTATTGACACAGACTGGGGAGGGGGTAAGAAGAAGAGGGTGGGATGAATGGAGAGAGTAGCATGGAAACATATACACTACCATATGTAAAACAGATAGTCAATGGGAATTTGCTGCATGACTCAGGGAACTCAAACCAGGGCTCTGTAAAACCCAGAGGGGTGAGAAGGGATGGGAGGTAGTAGGGCGGTTCAAGAGGGAGGGGACACATATATATCTAGGGAAGGCTGATTCATGCTGATATATGGCAGAAAGTTAAAACAATATTATAAAGCAATTATTCTTCAATTAAGAATAAATTTTTTAAAAAGATAACAGCTTTAATCTAGCATACATAAATGTTGCCATCTTACTTCTATAGTACCTCTTCGTACACCAAATATTTCCACAAACGATAGGTGGGTGGATGTAAGAGTACTGTCTAACCCCCAAACTTACACAGATCCTAGTACACAGAAGGAGCAAGCCCACTAACCACTGTTCTGTAACGGAGGTGATTAAAGTTCAGAGAATGTAAGAGAACCCATTACAAAGGCCGCAGAACAGGCTGTAAAACCACCAGATGATAGCATGCTTCAACAGAAAGAGAATGCAAGCTGCATATCTAACATTAAATTTTTAGTAGCCACACCATAAGTAAAAAGATAAAATTAGTTCTAATCCATTTGATACAATATATCCAAAATACCACAACAATGTTAATAATATTTTAATGAGAACTTTAATTGCTTTCATAGTATATCCTTTAACTCTTCATAGCATATTGGACACTTATAATACATCTCAATTTGAAAAATTTTCATCAAAAATACTTGATCTTTACTGAGATTTCATGAAACTTCTAATTGAAAAACTAATTCACATACTCAAGTTGTTTAAAATATGCTTAAAAGTTCTATAATTATTGAATCATATCTGTTAAAAATTTAATCATTCGATTATTCAATTGCACCAGCCACAACCAAAGTGCTCAATATAGACATGTGGCTGGGGGCACCATGTTGGGCAGTGCAGGGCTATAATCCAGGTCTGATTCTTAAATAATTCCTGCCTAAATTTCTACCTATGCATATAATTGTATCTATTTCTAACATTTTTCAAAATGTTTCACATACTATCACTTTTTCAAAAACATGTGACCACTAAGAGAGAACAGCTCTGCCCCTTTAACATACCCAAATATCTAAATGGTACAATGTAAACAGCAGTCAGTATGGCACATGCACTGCATGTATCAAAAATTAAGTTCAAAAGTAAAAAGGCATCACAGTACATAATTTTTCTTTATAATCAGATTTCATTTTCAGACTAAACTGTAACATCATGAAAAAAGAAAAAAACTACACAATTAAAGTCACTTACCTGAATTTCAGGGATTCTAAATCCCACTGCCAAAAACAAACAGTCCCATCAGCACCAGTGGAGACCATGTATCTTTGCGAGCCTTTGGCCATAGGGCTAAACTAAAAAGGAATAAAAACATTTACACATCAGTTTCCTGAGCTGCCACTAATGTTACAGTTTAAGTTTTTCAAAGTTAATTTCAATTGACACTTTGAGTAACGAAATCCAAAATACAGGTGATACTACAGTGAGAACTCATAACCAATAAAATAAAACAAAAACGAAAGTCTATCTCTAATTTATAAATGTAATGTGATCTCAATAAAAGTTTATTTTGGAAACTAATAAGATCGGTCAGAAAAACTTTCATTAAGAGAAAGTAAAGATCTAGTCCTGTTGATGTGAGACCTACCACAAAGCCTCAATAATTAAAACTATGGGGCACAGTACGTACATTATGACAGAAAGACCAATGGCAAACTGTGAAGTCCAAACTGGACCCTAATACACAAGACATACAACAAAGAAGTCATCTCAGTCAGATGGGGAAACAATGGACCATAAATGCATAAATGGTAACGGGACAACTATGCAACAATCTGGGGAAAAATGGATCCATTCTTCAGACTATAAAGCAGGATAAATTCCAAGTGATCAACATTTTAAATATTTAAATAAAAAAACCATAAAATATTATAACAAAACAATTATATTGTAACTTCAGAATAGGGTTAACACTTGTGTTTAAT
Organism: Moschus berezovskii; assembly: GCF_049115385.1. Classification (NCBI taxonomy): domain Eukaryota; kingdom Metazoa; phylum Chordata; class Mammalia; order Artiodactyla; family Moschidae; genus Moschus; species Moschus berezovskii. Next base: position 162,830,674 of record NC_142460.1, read on the forward strand.
AAAGTACCAACTGTGCTACACAAACAAGCTAGAGAAAGGAAGATCCACTTGGTCCAGAAACATCCAAGGCAGCTTAAAAAACAGAGAGGGAATTATAAGGAAAACAAGAAAAACACACTCAGCAAAGGAGTAAGATGAACAAAACTACCAAAGTGAGAGGGAATGTGGTATGTGATAGTAACAGAAAAATCTATACTGATACTGAAGTTATTTCTGAAAACATTAGCTCTTATTACTGTCAGTTTAATTCTATATATAATCTAAAACCCTAAGAAATTATATTTGTTGCAGGTAGTCAATGTTTATTTCCATTTACCCATACACATTTTAATTCTTCATTCCTTCTTATTACTCCAAGCCTGGGATCACATTCCTTCTCTGCCTAAAGAGTACTATTTCAAATTCCCCTCAGTGCTGTCCCTTCACCAAGAAAACTCTGCGTCTGTCTGAAAACATGTTTATTGCACTTCAGTGGATTTTCAGTAGGTTCAGAATTCTTGACCTGCAGGCATCTCCTATCAGCACTCTCAGAAAAGCACTCCTTTGTCTATGAACCTCCACAGGTTCTACTGAGAAGCTGGCCATCAGTCTTGCTCCCTCTGATTACTTTACAATTTCTCTTTGTCTTTGGTTTTAAAACAAAATGTCATGTTCGACAGTTGCAATTTTCTGTGCATTTACTGTATATTTACTCTGTTCAGGAACCTTAGTGTTTCTTCAATCTGTGGCTTTATTTCTTTAGTGTTTTTGCAAACTTCTCAGCTATTATCACTACAAACACAGCTTTTGATTCATTCTCTCCTTCAGGAATTCCAGTTACACATATGGTACGTATGTGTATATGTATGTATACACATGTGGAATCTTTTCAGCATTTCCTCTTATTAACCTCTTTTGGTACACTCTAAACTCTTCACTCTGTGCTTCCATTTGTTTATTTTCTCTGGCCTCACTGCCAACTCATTAATTCTCTCTTTGATTTCCTTAGTAGAATCTAGTCTGCTGTTAAAACCATCTACTGAAATACTAAATTCAGTTGTACACTTCAGTTCTCAAATTTCCTTTCTGCTAATTCTAATTACTAATTAAAATTTCATCAATAGCTGAATTTACTATGCACGGATATTTCCAAGATATATATCCTCCCCAACCCTACAAATATGTCAAAATTTCTGCTAAGCTTCTCAGTCACCTATGAAACTGCTAAATGCCTTCAAATTCAAGGTTCCTCACTCTGGGCTTTCCATATCTTGGCTACATAATTTCTCACTATGTTAGTACTTTGTGAAATAGAAAGGAAATGGAAACAGTGACAGACTTTACTTTCTTGGGCTCCAAAATCACTGCAGATGGTGACTGCAGTCATGAAATTAAAAGACGCTTGCTCCCTGGAAGAAAAGCTATGACCACCCTAGACAACATATTAAAAAGCAGAGACATTACTTTGCCAACAAAGGTCCATCTAGTCAAAGCTATGGTTTTTCCCATAGTCATGTATGGATGTGCAAGTTGGACCACAAAGAAAGCTGAGCGCCGAAGAATTGATGCTTTTGAACTGTGGTGGTAAAGAAGACTCTTGAGAGTCCCTTGGACTGCAAGGAGATCACACCAGTCAATCCTAAAGCAAATCAGTCCTGAATATTCACTGGAAGGACTGATGCTGAAGCTGAAACTCCAATCCTTTGGCCACCTGAGGCGAAGAACTGACTCCTTAGAAAAGATTCTGATGCTGGGAAAGATTGAAGGCAGGAGGAGAAGGGGACGACAGAGGATGAGATGGTTGGACGGCATCACCGACTTGACGAACATGACTTTAAGCAAACTCTGGGATTTGGTGATGGACAGAGAAGCATGGCGTGCTGCAGTCCATGAGGTCGCAAGGAGTCGGACACAACTGAGCGACTGAACTGATTAGTACTCTGGATACTTTTTCACCTTCATCCAACTTCTCTATTAATAATTTCCATCTATGCATTGTCTCTTACTCCTCAAGAATGTTACTTGCTGCTGCTGCTAAGTCGCGTCAGTTGTGCCCGACTCTGTGCGACACCATAGAAGCAGCCCACCAGGCTCCTCCATCCCTGGGATTCTCCAGGCAAGAACACTGGAGTGGGTTGCCATTTCCTCCTCCAATTGTTACTTGATAATCTTAGACAAAAGGTTCTAACTGTAACCCAATTAGTCTAATACTAACACTACTGAGAATGTAAATTATAACTGATATTGTATACTGCTACCTATGAGAAAGGTTATGTACTGAAATACTGACAGTGATTATTCTAAATGGAAGTTTTAAATATTATTTGCTATTAGCTACTGTCAAATTTTTTTGGCAAACAATATTACTTATCTTTTTTTAATAAAAAAAGAAGGCCGTTACTACAATTAGGATGGTTTATATGTGCCAGTTAACAACAGGGCAAAGAACATGAAAAAGATTAATATATCATGCATTTGCTTGTGTTTGAACTTCAAAGTAACCACTAGCAAGCACAGATAAGCCTTCTGATGTATAAAAACTTACTACCACACAAGTAAATTTTCTGATGTATTTGGTAGGTGATAAATACAGGTGGGCCCCTATTATCAAAACAATGAGGCTTTCATTGAAGACCAGAGCTTCACTCTCACACTGAACAATTCCGTAACGGTTTTAAAATAGATACGCTCACAAACTACTTACTATAAATGTTGCTGTGATACTGTCTATAAATTCATAACAAACTTTAAAATTTTAAAATCTGTGGAACACAGCTGGGATTTGAATTAATTTTTAACCTATAAAGTCCTCTAGAGAACAATATACTCACTGTCAAAAAGTAAATAAGCAAACCAAAGATTTTCCTCCAATATTCAAAGTAAAACTCAATCCCAATTTTAGCTGTCATCCTTAAAAAATAAGCTTGCAGTCTCTGTTCTTTTAAGAATATTGACCACAGGAGTTGAGAAAAGTCACTTTTATCACAGAACTTCACACCAAATCTATTTATAGACCACTCAACATATAGCCTGAAGTGACGCAGCAGCAGCAGCAGCAACATATAGCCTGGGTAAATTCACATATGAAAATGAAACCACTCTCCTTGTTTTACTCAAACTCAAATCAGAGGCACCAACATGCCTTAAAAGGCCTTATAAATCATTACCTACTAACAAAATGTAATTTCTAAAAAGTGACTGAATATCACCATTCTTGAAACTAATGGATCTAAGGCAACTACACAGAGACCACCTGAAAGAGCATATACATTAAGGTAACCAAGCCTCTTTTAATTTCAATCAATGATCCTCACCTACCTCCAATATTCTGAATCAAACAAAATCTTAAGCAGTGGGGCCTAGCAATCTGTGTTTTAAACAAAGCCTCCATGTGACTCTCATATGCATTAAATAAAACTACTACCCGGATCCAACAACCAACTTAAAAGAAACACAAAGAAACATGTTAATCTACTCTACAAGGAAGCAAATGGTACCCAAACTGTGGGAACTCTATAAACCCAATTTCCTCAAAGAAACTGCAAAAAAACTGGACAAGATGGTGCAACTTGTTGTAAAATTCTTTTAATGTATAGCAACCAATTGTAAGGTATTGACTTTGGTTCCTAATTCAAACAAACTAAATAAAATAATGTTATTTATGAAAGAGTCATGTCTGACTCTTTGCAATGCCACAGACTATATAGTCCATGGAATTCTCCAGGCCAGAATACCCTAGTGGGTAACCTTTCCCTTCTCTGGGGATCCTCCCAACCCAGGGATTGAACCCAGGTCTCCCACACCGCAGGCAGATTCTTTACCAGCTGAGCCACCAGGGAAGTCCATTTATGAAACTATTTGAAATTTGAACATCAACAAACAAGTGTTTGGTTTTGTTTTTAATAAAACACAGTAGACATACTGAAGACATTTACAGATGAAATGATACGAAATCTAGCATTTGCTTTAGGTACAAGGTGAAATAGATGGAGAAGAACTTGCCAGGGATGATGGACACATAAACGCTCATCGTACTATTTTGTCTACCATTTATACAGTTCAAAAAATTAATGTCCACAATAAAAAAAAATATATAGTTCAGCCAATTTAATCAACTTATCAAAATCCACAAATTTTAAAGGAGAAAAATTATTAACCTGTCTCCATCAGTGTATAATTGCCACTCACTCAGTTCAACTGTAAATCTAAAGGAAATAGTAAGTCATCCCAGTAAACTACATTAGGTATCTATTACATCACCCTTCCAAGATTCATGGAACTATGATTGACTATATTTTTCCTGATTACTAAATTTAAAATAGATCATGTAATTACTAAACATCTTACTATTTCTCATCTCCAAAGATAATGACCATTTAAATGAAAAGGAGACAGTACACAAATGTGCACACTAAAGGGGGTTTTACCTGTAACGATGTAATTGACCCCGTGTGTCCTTGGAGCACAGCAACTGGAGCGCAGGTTCTCAAGCACCACACTCTAATTATTTTATCACAGCTCCCTGCAGCAATCATTGTATTCTCATAGTTTACTGCCATATCTGAAATTTCTGCAGAATGACCTCTTAATGTGGACAATAGGCGGCCATTGTGTGTTGACCAAATCTTCACCAAACAATCATCAGAACCCTAAGAAAAAATATACCCCAAGATAAAATGTTAATACAGCAAGTCTTAGATTTCATTTAAAAATATACCATTCACTTGTCACAGAAATTAAATGTCTGTATCTCCTCCTCTCTTTCCAACTGTAGAATACTCTGTAAATTATGAATCTGATGGCCAAGAACACTTACAATGTTTTTTTTTCTTCAAATCAAATAATAAAAAAGATACATTCTTCAAGTTTTCATTTCTGTGGCTTAGACCTATTATAAATACTATTTTCTCCAAATTCTCTGCCATGTAATAAGTCCAACTAAAAGTCCAAGGCTCACCCATTTCAGTTAACAAAGTTAAATGTTTCTTTAGTTCACATTAAGCTAAATAACTTGGTTAAATATTAGTTAGGACAGTTCTGTTTCACAAGTTGAGTAAGTGGTAATTCCGAAAATAAAAAATGAGACTAAAGCCCTCATTTAAAATAACTAAGCAATAGAGTCTCAAATTTACAGTACCATCCAGTATCCACCATCCAGAAAATATCTGAATATCAACTGTAAATCTCAACAACAGAAAAATGAAATCTAAACTTCTTATCCATCCTAACTTTCCCTTAAAACACTGAAATGGTAAGTTAAATTCCAAAAATTTACATGTAGTTTTACAATAATTATAAAATAATCTTTCAGTGTTAATCAATTTCCCCAGATCAGGAGTAATCAATGTGAATATGAATCAACTGTAGACATTTGGATTTTGAGGGGAGAGGGTCTTTCTGATTAATGTAGGGGGATTTTTTGGATTGTTTTTGGTTAATACACACTAGAACCTAATTCAGTAAGTCTGGAGGTGATCCACAAACACCATACAAGGACGGATCCCACACCAAACCAAGTCAAAATTTCTGAGAAAGGGAAAAGACATATTTAATTAAGCTTTCCTAGATAATCGTGAGGCACACTAAAGTGCTCCAGATGATACCAAATTGACTTTAAAATGGTAACTCACTGTAAAGATTCTATGTCCTGTCCTATCAAATGCTACACAGTAAACAGCAGACAGATGTCCGAGAATCCTCCTGTGCATTTTTATGTGCTGATACATAGCTCCTGGAAATGCTGTGCTAAAAGTGGAACACCCTGTGAGCTGTTTTCCTCGATGGATCTCCACTAGGAAATAAAAACATGAAAATGGTTAAGGGGAAGCCGGTATGTGAAAAACTAAGAAAAACTCCAAAACAATTTCTAGAGGGCCACAAAAATTAACATTTGAGAAATCCTAACGATGAAGTTTCTTCCCAATCCTGTTCTACTATAAGCACTAGTACAGATTTATTAAGTAAGATTGTTTTTCATTACCTTTCATTACTTTTAGTAATAATTTTAGGAAAGCAATTATCCAAAACATTACCAGCACCTCCTTTAAAGTTTTAATACAGCAGTTACAAAGTTGGTCAAGAAATTAAAAAATTATTTTGGACAACTGAAAAGTCAACCTCACTTACCAAGATTTGGTGGGGAACCATAATTCACCGGCATTTCAGGAGGTCTTCCTCTATGAAGAGCAGCAAAGGCAGAGCCCTTCCAAACTGTGTGCCTGCAGTCTTTAAAATGAATTTTAGATACACATAAAATCTTGAAAGTTAACCCCAAGAAAGATTTTATAGAATACTTACGTATATTGTAATAAACTGTTTATTAAAAGGTTTACCAACTAATATACTTTAACAGAAAAGCCCTAGAGGTTTATTAGACTATTTCTGAAGGAAAAAAAAATTTTAAGACATCTCAGATACAACAACAACAACTAACATTTGTGTAGCACTTTACAATTTACAAAGTGCTTTCCACATACATTATCTCATTGAATCCTCACAACAACCCTGTGAGGTAGGTATTATCGCCAATTACAAGTGAGGTAACTGAGGCTCAAAGGTTCCAGGACCTTTAAAGAGATCCACTGCAAATGACTTGTCAAGATGGACCCTAAAACCAGATCTTTTGACTCCAAGTCCTACTCAATGCCAAATGGATTTTTATTTTTCATCACAGAATTACACCATACAATCATTAGTGACAAAGGTCTTAATCGCAACTGATCCAATTTTCCCAAAATGGACATTTTTTTTTAATTTTATTTTTTTAATTTATATGAAAATCCTTGACTTAATTATTTAAATGTTACTGAGTTTAAAATTAATGCTGGCCAGTATTACCATGACTTTAATCTCCTTAGTACTGACAAATGGCTTTCCTCTTGTTTTAGGATCAAAGACAATCCTTTACACAAGAGAACATGTAGGACCTGTGAGTCTGAACACTTAATTCTGAAGTCCTATCCCTCTTAGCAAATATACAAAGAAAACTGTCTAACCCCCCTCTAGAGGAGACAGCAGCAGAGCAGAGTATGCTGTGCTAGAAATTAGCTTCTGCGGAACTAAAGGAGGAAGGGAAGAAACACATTATATAAACCTCCACTGAGCCTCGGGTGCCCCAAACTAACAGGCATATCATGTTTTACAGGAATGAATTCATTACCACTATCATTATCAGTTACAAGGCATCCTCTCGTGTCACTAGTACAAACAAACAGAGAAATATAATCCCTACCCTAGAACAGCTTGATGAAGAGCTTCTTCTACAGTCTGCCAGTTCTAAAGCAGTGCTCATCACAAAACAACATTGAGCTTGACACAAGTAAAGAAAACAGAAGAAAACAGGCTACCCAAGCAACTACTATATAACAACCTAAAATAGAATAATTACAAGGTGAGTAGAACACAGAAAAAGGAGGAATATGAACAGTTTCCTGATTCGAGCCATAGTGTGGCGTGACTACAGAGCACTGAAAAACAACTAAAGCTGACAAACCAGTCTGGCATGGAACCAAGAGGAAGGGTTGTTCTTTCTCAGTCAAACTTTATACTGGTGGAGCATCTAAGAGGCAGCATCACAACAGCAACAGATCTTAAAAAGAATCGTGAGGGATGAACGTGACGGATACTCAGGATCAGCATTCTTGCCCATTAGCAGTTAAGCCACGTTGTATACATAGATCGTATCACATACATATACTCAGTCTAAGTGATTTATACCAAGCTAACAGAAAAACAGCAATTCCAAACATTTTGCTACCACACAATTTTGCAAAAAATTAAATTGGTGGAAAAAGAACCATGCAATTGTACATTTTTGGTGCTCATTTTCAAAATGCTACCAAATTTAGAAAATCACTTCCCCTTATAACAAAGGGCTTGCAGAATCTAAATATCAAATGAAATACTTCTAGCATTTAAAGAGTTTATTAGACACATACAATTACATTCAATGAAGTTATAAGTGAGCTACAAAAATGGAAAATTAAGAACTCACATTGATAAAACCTCAAACATATCTCAGAATAAATTCAAGCTTTTGAGCTTAACATCTATACCTTTATCATTTTTTAAATGCAGAAGGACCCATTAAACACTGACGTAATAGAATTCATTGCCTAGGCTAAATGCAGAGAATTTTATAGTCCACAGCATGGATATTAGTTACATATCACCTTTCTTCCACAATGCTTACATTACTTCACAATTATAGTAATTATTAAGCTAGTAATACAAAGCAGAACACTTCTTCAAATTAAGGTACCTTTTGCTGTACGTAGCAAAGACTGCCTTCCTGCCCCAAGTAAAGAAGTGACTCTTGAAATGCTGGGTGGGATCTCTTTATCCAGCATGGGACCGATGCGTTGGCAGATTTGCAACAGATGGTCAGGAGCCACATGCTTATTGGACAAGACCTGATTGGAGAGCAAGTTTTGAAAACAACATTTTTTATAGGAGTTTCAAAAAACAAATACTTAGGGACAAGTTTGACAAAACGTGAGAAACCTATACAAAGAAAATTACAAAATGCTGCTGAGAGAAATTAAAAAACAAAATAAGCAGTAAATTAATCTACAGATTCAAAGCCATCCCAACCAAAATCCCAGCAGGCTTTTTTCGTTGTTAGGAATTGAAAATTTTATTCTAAAATGTATATGCAAACAGCTTAGAAAAGCCAAAGCAGCTTTGAAAAAGAGCAAAGTTGAGAACTAACCACCTGATTTTGGGACCTGTTATATAAGAACTGATTTTTAGCAAAGGTGCAAAAAAGAAAAATCTTTTCAAAATTGGTGTCAAAACAAGGGAATATCCATTTGTCAAAATAATTATATTAATCAAAGTGTTAGTTGCTCAGTCATGTCCAACTCTTTCCTACCCCACAGTTTGTAGCCCACCATGCTCCACTGTTCATGGAATTCTCCAAGCAAGAATACTATGGGTAGCCATTCCTTTCTCCAGGGGATCTTCCCAAACCAGGGATCAAACCTGGATCTTCACATTGGAGGCAGATTCTTTATCATCTGAGCCATGAGGTAACTAACTTTAATATGTACATGACACCATAAACAAAAATTATCTCAAGATACATCATAGATCTAAATGTATCATCTAAAACTTTAAGATCTATAAAAGAGAACTTTAGAGAAAAATCTTTGTGACCTGACATTAGGCAAAGATTTCAAAAATGACACCAAAAACAAAATCCACAAAAGAATAGATCAATGAAGTATACTACACCAAAACAACTTCTGGTTTTTCAATAGGTATTATTAAGAGGATGAAAAGACAACCACAGGCTGAAAGAAAATATTGGCAAAGTATGTACCTGATAAAGGACTCATATCCAGAATACATAAAGAACTATCAAGACAATAAATTTTAAGAATGATTTGACTAGATACCTCACCAAAGAAGACATACAGATGGCAAACACACACATGAAAAAATGCTCAACATCACTGGTAACAGATGAAATACAAATTAAAACCATAATGAGATATCACTACACATCTACTAAAAAAGCTAAAATTTAAAAAACTGACCAGACCAAGATCACAAGGATGTAGAGAAACTGCTGGTGGAAAGGGAGAACAGTACAATCACCTTGGAAAACAGTGAGGTAGTGTCTTTAATAGTAGCACATACATAACCATTTTATCCAGCTATAATACTTGTAGCTGTTTACACAAGAAAAAAGGAAGCGTATGTTCACATAAAGGTTTACACATGAATGTTCTTGAACAGCTTTCTTCTCAAGAGCCCTGAAATGAACACAATTCAAATGTCCATTAACAGGTGAATGACTAGACACATTACTGTGTCTGTACAATGGAATACTAAGCAATAAGGAAATTTAGTAACACAAATTAATGGGTGAATCTCAAAATAACTGTGGAAAGAAGCCAGAAAAAGAGCACATGCTATATGATTCCATTTATATAAAACTCCAGAAAATGCAAAATAACTTATAGTTACAGGAAACAGGTCACAGGTTACTGGGGGCTGGGAGAGAAGCAGGAGTTATTATGAAGAAGAAACCTTTGAGTGTAAGAGGTATGTTCACCAGCTTCACTGTGGTGATAGGCTCATGGTATAACACATCTAAATGTATCACTCAAATGTTTTATATGCAGTTTACTGTCAATTATATCTACAAAAAAAAAAAAAACACCTAATTTTACCAGAAGGCAATGGCAACCCACTCCAGTACTCTTGCCTGGAAAATCCCATGGATGGAGGAGCCTGGTAGGCTGCAGTCCATGGGGTAGCTAAGAGTCGGACATGACTGAGCGACTTCACTTTCACTTTTCACTTTCATGCATTGGAGAAGGAAATGGCACCCCACTCCAGTGTTCTTGCCTGGAGAATCCCAGGGACAGGAGAGCCTGGTGGGCTTCCGTCTATGGGGTCGCACAGAGTCAGACACGACTGAAGCGACATAGCAGCAGCAGCAGTAGCAATGTTACCTGATATGATTTGGCATAAAATTTAACACTTCATCCCAAGGGTTCCTCAATCACATTGAGGAAGTTCTGACAAAACATCACTGTCAGGACTGTCCCCACATTCAAGACACACAGTATCTCTGCTCCCTTCCATTAATGCCAAAAATATTCCCCATGCCATTCTGATACCAACAATGCTCCACATTATTTCCAAATTCCTTGAGAAACACCATTCCAAAAAAATCTGAAACCAAATTCTATTAATAAATCTCTTTTGGCTCTGAATCATGAGTTCAAATGTAAAATAAATTTGGATTCAATATAAAGTTTTTGTTCATAAACCCTGGAGACATCTTTCATTTTCCAACCTGACTTAACGTTTCCCACAGTGATAGATAGTCCAAGGCAAAACTCAAAAGATATTATCAGAGCTCAGACAGACCTCAAAAAAGCATTCGATATCACTTAGTAGTCTGCTGTGAAGTGTCAGTATAAAAGTTCAAGAACTGTTGCAGATAACTAGCTCATCATAAGAGTGGAGAGGAAGACAGGAGGAACTAGAAGGTAATTCCAACAGGATCAAGAAAATCAAAGATCTAAGACCTTGTCAGTAAAGAAAACCTGAAAACAAAAACCCTATTAAAGCAATTGTACTGAGTGACCTGAACAACGTAAGGATTAAATATCCTATGGATTAAATATCCAAGATAAAATGACTATGGGAAATGGCAACACGACTTCCTTAACGTGGAAAATCACACTTCTCTCACTTCTTGAGTTTTCCACTATTTAGGTGGATGTGTGTGTTAGTCTCTCAGGTCCATCCAGCTACTTGTGACCCTATGGTCTGCAGACCGTCAGGCTCCTCTGTCCATGGGATTTTCCAGGCAAGAATACTGGAGTGGGTTGCCATTTCCTTCCCCAGGGAATCTTCCTGACCTAAGAATCAAACCCAGTCTTCTGCATTGCAAGCAGATTCTTTACCTTCTGAGCCACCAGGGTAGCCCATTAGGTGCACAGAGAACTCTTAACTATATATACACAACCAACTCTGTCTGAGTTGAATGGAGACTTGTTTTTGAAGATCAGTTATAAAAGCTATGGATAAAAAAAAAAATTCTCCAGAGAGAAAAGGTATGGAGAGAAAATTTAAAACAGATTGTTTCCCAGTGGTAGAATCTTATTTTCTCTCAAGTGATATGGAAAGCTTTACAAACATGCAGTAAAAGACTGCCTGTATTAAAGAAGCAATAAAACTGATCATTAAAATAATAGGAATCTTCAACACAGGCAAGTGGATCTAGATAAAGTCCTTATAAGAATATGGACTCCATATGGCAGCTAATAATTCCCATGAAGAGAATTACAGATTCTCTGCACTTTTTCTGAGGATTCTAACGTAACCAAATCTAAATAATAATAATAATAAAAATCAGAGATCTGGGATGGGGGGGGACATCCTATTCTTGTACAAAATAATCGGAAAAACAATACGTCCTAGTCCCAATATAGACAAAAAAAGAAAAAGAAAACCACTCCTGAATTTTAAAAACTATCATACTGACAAAAATTAATATAATAAGCAATAGCTAATTTTCCTTTAATATTTTCAAGTCTTAGATAGGAGCGTTAGTAACAGTTTCCAACAAGAGCTTCAATCAGTAAATCAGTTATACAAGGTTCTCAGGAGTCAGACCAGAAACTAAGTCCCTCCAATGGTCAAACAGCCAATCCCTCTACCATCTTGTTCACTGTAGCCATATTCAGTTTCAGGAAATTTATCAGCCACAACCCTAGAAATACTGTGTTATTATCATCAAGTTCTGGTCATAGTGATCATGAGCCCCTTCAAGCCCTGGGTAGCAGTTACAGAAAGTCGGAATAGAGTCTAGATAACCTAATTGGAAAATTATGGGGGAAAGTAGCTTGTTCTATAAAGTTTGGGATGCTGTAATCTAACCAGGATCTAAAATGAATATTTAATATCTCAAAGATATATCTGTCTGACCTTCACCTTTCCTTCAAAGTATCTTAAGCTACATCCAGAAATTCTGCAATGGAAAATGTGTAAGTAAACTACCATAACTCCTGTAACAATGAAAATTACAGTACAACAATGAAACACAAGAAGTGACAGAAAGCACTGCCTTTTACACAAAATACAAAATTTGGTGTCTTCCTTGCTTAAGAAATTCTCCTCAGCTTCTGATGACAGACGTTCTTTATTTAAAGTGCAAACTTAGTATCAATGGCAGAATATTCCCACAGAAATGAGAGGAAGAGTTTAACTACTAGACAAAAGGACCCCCACAGAGAAATGTTCTAGTGCTGATGTGAGATCTTCATGTAAAAGCACTTTAATGTATTTTAATTACAGAAAGTTAACTAGCTCTAGCTTCTCAGAGCAGTGACTGCTTGCTTACCCAACAGCCATCACCTCTCCACTTCAGCATTACCTCACTTTTCCAGATTCTTTCATAACCAAACCAAGAGAGCACATGATCTAGTTCTGGCCAATGCAACTGAGAAGAAATCTCCTGAGGCAAGGAACATTCCTGGAAAAATTCTCTCCTCCTTAATAAAATAGTCACAGGAAGAAAGAATTCTTCCCTCCCAGCATTTCTAGGGTATGATGGCAAGAACTGAAAAAAACCATCCAGCAACATAAAAACTAAGAATCTGAGGTAAAAAGACCAAAATGGCAAGGTTGCCAAAGAAGAAAGGCAAAGACTGACTCTAGTGATGCCACTAGACCCCTGCATCAATTCTATTTATAGACATGTAAGAAACCATTAAAGACCTTATTGTTACTAAGCCACTGCTTCTCAGCAAATGCATTCGATAAGTCTATTGTGCCACATGGATCTCACCAATCCTAACAGCATGTTTACCAATCTGAGTATCTGTAACAAAGTAACCTGCCAACCATCTCAATCAAGCCAGGCTTGCCTGCTGCTGCTGCTGCTAAGTCACTTCAGTCGTGTCCGACTCTGTGTGACCCCATAGACGGAAGCCCACCAGGCTCCCCCATCCCTGGGATTCTCCAGGCAAGAACACTGGAGTGGGTTGCCATTTCCTTCTCCAATGTGTGAAAGTAAAAAGTGAAAGTGAAGTCGCTCAGTTGTGTCCGACCCTTAGCGACCTCATAGACTGCAGCCTACCAAGGCTCCTCCATCCATAAATGCTATTAATGCTGACTGCTATGTTAAACAGAGATACAGCCTTAGCTAGCATTTCTATGCAATTCTATTAAAACCATTTTCATCCTCCCTTAGCAAAACAATGACCCCTCTTTAGACCATTTCAGCTTTTCCAAATTACAAACTATTCAGGAAAAAAAAAAATCTAACATTTCTGATACTGTCTGCTTGTTTGGGATCGAACCCTGGCCCTGGCAGTGAAAGTCCAACCACTGGACCACCAGGGAATTTCCATTAAGATTTCTGATTTTCTTGATAAGAGAGCTCTCGTGCTGTTTCTAGACCTATCATCAGATCATCTGACAAGAGTAAAATACAGAAAGCAAAATTCTCAGGGACTTTATCCATAAATCGGCTGACTTCTGAAGCATCCTGAGATTTGTGTGCATCAGTCTTCTCTGACTCTGTGCGACCCCATGAACTGTAGCCTGCCAGGCCCCTCTGTCCACGGGATTCTCCAGGCAAGAATACTGGAGCGAGTAGCCATGCCCTCCTCCCGGAGATCTTCCCAACCCAGGGACTGAACTAGCGTCTCTTAAGTCTCCTGCATTAGCAAGTGGGTTCTTTTAACACTAGTGTCAGCACCGTCTGGGAAGCCCCATCTTGAGATTTCTGCTGTATCAAATCAACAGAATTTTCCAAGCTGAGTCTGAATCCTATATGGAACTTAATGAAGAGATAAACATTTGCACCCCCCAAAAAAACTTCATTTTTAAAAAATGTTTAACAAGATGTATCATTGGGTTGGCCAAAAAGTTCACTCGTCTTCCCAGTTACGATGGCTCTAGTAGCACTTAGTTGTCCTAATTTCATTAGAAGTAATTTTGTTAGATTGTCTTGTGACAGTTGTCATATCAGCATGCATTAAAAAAAAAAAACTTACTGAAATTGGTGAATTTTTGTGTAGCCACTTTAAAACTGAAGATAGGGAGAAAAAAGCAACATTTTCAGCATATTATGTTTTATTATTTCAAGAAAAGTAAAAACCCAACACAAAAGACTTGTGCAGTGTATGGAGAAGGTGCTGTGCCTGATCCCAAACATGTCAAAAGTGGTTTGTGAAGTTTTGTGCTGGAGGTTTCTAACTGGATGATGCCCCATGGTCAGACAGACCAGCTGAAGTTGATAGTGATCAAAGTGAGACACTGAGAATAATTATACCATTAGGGAGTCAGCCAACATACTCAAAATAACCAAATCAAGACTTCCCCGGTAGCACAGTGGATAAGAATCTGCCTGCCAATGCAGGGGACATGGCTTTGATCCCTGGTCCAGGAAGATTTCACATGCTGTGGAGCAAGTAAACCCATGAGTGACAACTTCTGAGCCTGCGCTCTAGAGCCTCAACTACTGAGCCTGGGTGCCACAACTACTGAAGCCCAAGCACCTAGATCCTGTGCTTTGCAACAATAAAAAGCCTGCATACCACAGTGAAGAACAGCCCCCACTCACCACAACTAGAGAAAGTCCTCGAGTAGCAATGAAGACCCAGTACAACCAAAATTAAATAAATAAAAATTTTAAATATCCAAATCAAGTGCTGAAAATCATTTGCACCCAGTTGGTCACATTCATTGCTTTGACATTTGGGTGCCACATAAACTAAGCAAAGAAAACCTTCTTGACTGCATTTGAATCTCTACTTAAACATAATGAAAACACTTGTTTTTTAAAGCAAATTGTAACAAGCGATGAAAAGTGGATATTTTGCAATCACGTGAAATGGAAGATTATGGGGCAAGCAAAATGAACCACCACCAACCATATCAAAGGCTGCTCTTCATCCAAAGAAGGTGATGCTGTGTACATGGTGAGACTGGAAGGGAATCCTCTATTATGAGCTGCATTCAGAAAACCTAATGATTAGTTCTGATTAGACCAACTGAAAGCAGTATTCAATGAAAAGCGTCTGGAATTATACAACAAAAAAATGCATAATCTTCCATCACGATTAACACAAGACCCATGTTTCTTTGATGACCAGACAAAAACTGTTACAGCTTGGCTGGGAAGCTCTGATTCATCTGCTATATTCAGACACTGCACCTTTGGATGGTCTTTTCAAAATTCTCTTAATGAAAAAAATATTCAATTCCCTGGAGGACTATAAAAGGCCCCTGGAATAGTTCTTTTCTCAAAAAGATTAAAGAAAAAAAAAATCAAGGAAGATGGAATTATGAAGTTGCCTGAAAAAAGGCAGAAGGTAGTGGAACAAAATGGTGACAATGCTCAATAAATTTCCCAGTGAAAATGAAAAACCGTGTCTTATTTTCCTTAAAAACCAAAGGAAATTTTTGGCCAAACCAATAAAACAGAAGACATCAGCACACCTTTTTTTTTTTTGGCCATACAGCTTGTGGAACCTTAGTCCCCCAACCAGAGATCCAACCTGTGACCCTTGCAGTGGAAGTGCAGAGTCCTAATCACTGGACAACCAGGGAATTCCCAATACAGGTGCACTTTTAAACGCATGAATTTTACAAAAGCTACAGCCTACAGAAGATATGAAATAATAAAAAGTTCTTGGTCAAATAATTTCAGTCACATGTACACAGTAAAGACCATAGATTTCGACATTAAGGCAAAACATCTCCTAATCAGTCTGAGCTCATTATTTCACCCAGAAGTCTGTACCTATTTCAAATGATCAAAAGAAATAAAACATATTCATATTAGCTATATCTTTAAAACAAATTCATAGAATACAATACAAACATA
This sequence comes from Moschus berezovskii, assembly GCF_049115385.1. Lineage (NCBI taxonomy): Eukaryota > Metazoa > Chordata > Mammalia > Artiodactyla > Moschidae > Moschus > Moschus berezovskii. The sequence goes on from NC_142460.1 coordinate 162,847,013, forward strand.
AATCAAGAGTTTACAGAATCATATAAAAGAAATGTAGTTGATGGAAATTCAAAGGTTCAGCTGCTAAGCCCAGAAATGTCTCAAATACTAGGTAAATGCAATTAGACACTCAAAACAGAAATATTTATTTCCAAATAAAAAGCCAGAAAGGACCCATGGCTTCACAGCTATCGGTTAAGTTACAGTTCAGAGCCAACTCCCTAGTATGTAATGATCACCTTCATTAAAACAGTACAGAATGTCACAGGAACACAAAGTGGTCATGGAGGAAAGTTAGAAAGAACTTAGAAAATGATGATGACTGTTCTCAGAGAAAGAGGACTCAGGTGGTACTCGTTAACTGTCACACTGGAAAAGGCAAGACTCAAATATATCATATTAACCAAATGCTAAAATACATTCTACAGAAAGACATTAAAAAGAAATTATAAATGGCATAGGAAAAAATATAAATGGATAGATATACAATATTGCCTTTACAATTTTATTGTACAGAAAGGCTTTAAGGACAACCAGATGCAAAATATTAAAAATCTTGAACCACCAAAAAAAAAAAAGAAAAACCCCCAAAGAAAACTAAAAAGCAACCTGCAAACTGGAAAAAGGAATTCAGAACAAGTGACAGACTGAAGAATAACATACATATATATATATATATATATATATGGAGAATACTTACAAAACAGTAAGACAGTAGTAGAAAAGCAGATAAAAGATATAAAAAGGCAATTCAAAAAAGATGATTACCAACAGCCAATAAACTCACTTCCTTTAAAAAAATCCTAGACATTTAACTACTGGGTCAGAGGTTATGCAGGTTTTTAAGGCTGATGGTGACCATACTTTCTTCTGATCTTCACATAGCTGCCTCCTTTTCATCCTTCAGGTCAAATGTTATCCCATCAAAAAAAGCTTTCCCTCACCATTCCTTAAATATCAGGTATCTCCTTTCACCCCCCCTTCCCAATCCCCATCACCAGTCTGAATTTGTATTACAGTAACTGGTCTGCTGCTCCTGGTCAGTTACACCCCAAGGGGCCAGCTCCATGAACGTAGGAGCCTTGCCCATCTCCTCCAGACTGGCACCCCTGGAACTCTGAACATGGCAGATACTTATTTATTGCATAAATGCACCACGCATTACTGAATGAATAGTCAACATACAAAGTGCGGCACACAACCCAGATAAACATGTAAGGTAATAAGGTTGCTGAGAAAACTAAAAAAGAAAATACAAAGGTTAAAGCTCTTCAGCGCAGTACTTGGCAAAAAATGCCTCAAACCTTAGCCATGAATACTATTTTATCCATCAAATTAACAGAGATTAAAAAGGCTATGTGGGTATGAAACCAGTGTATTATTGCATACAGTAGTCGTAAGTTTAAACAGGAAGAAACCTAAGGAGAACAAATCAAACATTATAAAATGTAAACCCTTTTGTGAAGTGAAAGTCACTCAGTCATATCTGACTCCTTGTGATCCCATGGACTATACAGTCCATGGAATTCTCCAGGCCAGAATACTGGAGTGGGTTGCTGTACCCTTCTCCAGGGGATCTTCCCAACCCAGGGATCAAACCCAGGTTTCCCATATTGCAGGCGGACTCTATCAGCTGAGCCACCAGGGAAGTCAGTAAACCATTTTACTCAATGATTAAATTTCTAGAAATTCATTACAAGGGACAATTATGTACAGAGATAAATAAATACATAGATACATAGATCTCATTTTGATATTCACAGAATCACTAATAGAAAAACCTGGAAACTAACCAAACGTCCAAGAAGCAAATAGTTGGGTAAAATTTTCCAAAGAAATGGCAAGGAATTAATTTTTTTACCCCAGTTTTGTTAGATTATATGCATAAAGAAAAATAAACACTTCTCATTTTAGTGATTTTTTTCATTTTCTCTTTGCTTTTGAATTTTCTAAATATTCTACAATGAACGAAAGCAAGCTTTAACATTAGGCCAATTTTTAATCACAGTTCACACGGAAAAGCTAATGAACTAATTACATACCAGTTTTTAAATACCTACAGAAAGGTCACTACCAATATCTTCAAATATTTACATAAAAATAAGGGCAAATGTTAAGGCTTTAAATTGAGGTTCTACCACAATGTCTTTCTCAGGCAAAGGTCTCTCCATCTAGAACCCGGCCTCAAGTAAACCAATGAAAATTTAACTAACAGATACCAGAAAAAAGGGGGTCAGGGACTCCAGATCCACAGGAATTACGGTTAACAGTTCTAACTCTACATCTAACTAGTTATGGGAAAGCTGGACAAAGTACTCACTAGGACTTCAGATTCCACATTAACAAAAATAACAAGAGATAATAATGTATATTTACAATGTACATGTCTAAGTATTTAAAGGTTTTGACTAATTCATTACATGAATAATAGCTAATACTTACATAGTGATTATTATCTGACACTGTTTAAGAACTTTGTATACACTAGCTTACTACACCTCCCAACTAAGTCTCACCTTAAAAATGAGAATACGCTGGGACTTCCCTGGTGGTCCAGAGTTTAAGAATCCGCCTACCAATGCAGGGGACATGGGTTTGATCCCTGGTCTGGGAATATTCCACATGCTTCCAAACAATGAAGCCTGTGCACAACAACTACTGAGCCTGCATGCCTAGAACTCATGTCCTGCAACAAGAGAAGCCACCTCAATGAGAAGCCCAAGAACCACACTAAAGCCCTCATTCAGCAACGAAGACCCAGTGCAACCAAAAATAATTTTTTTTGAGCGAGAACAAGCTGGATTATCTTTAAAATAACTTTTATCAGTACCTCCCCTTCACAAAGCTAAGGAAACAAATCTAAGTTAACTACACCCCAGAAACTGATAAGCCCTTCTGTGAACAGAAAACAAAACTTCAGCTGTTTTCATCCCAAGCAGACAGGCAGGAAGAACTGACAGACGAGAAAAAGAAAAAATCTGCCAAACCTTTAAACAGCCGCCTGCAGACTCGCACAAGTGATGAGAATGCTAAGGAACTTCCTCAAGAGTAAGTGGCGCCCACTCCCATTCCCTTCCATAGGCCTTCACGAACTACACAGGGCCAAAAACTGGATGCAGAGCAGCTGGGAGAGACACCTCCTAAGGGTAGGGATAGTTCAAGGTAGAAAGCCAGTGGTTGGACTGGAGAGCAAAGGGAACTCTTCATCAAACAAAAAGGAGGCAGCTGGACTACACAACAGTACACAATCTTACAAAGTCTGTCTGGAAAGCTGGCAACTGGGCCATAAAGTATGACCTCCCAAGAATCTCACAAGGGCCCAAATTTCAAAATCGGCTGAAAAAGAAAGTCTTAATCCCACCCTCAAAACACACAAGCCAGTTATTAAATGAATGCAGTTAAAGTCACACAAAAACGTCAGAGATGATCAGATATAAATTAGATTGACCCAACCCCACACTAATAGTTTGGGGCCAGCGAGGGGGGGCGGGTGGGTGACAGGTACATCTTTTTTTTTTTTTTTGACCGCATCTGAAAGCATGTGGGATCTTAGTTCCCCAACCAGGGATCAAACTCTTGCCCTATGCAATGGAAACACAGACTCTTTTAATCACTGGACCACCAGGAAAGTCCAAGTACCTTCTTTATGGAGACTGACTTAACTACTCTTTTAATGTAAAAAGGGCCAGTATACTTCAAAAGATGATGAAAAACACAACAAAACAAAACAAGAGACCCAGGGTCAAGAGAGGGAGTGGCCAACAGCAGCAGACCTAGAGCTGACCAAGATGTTGGAAAATGTTCAGCCATTATCTCCTCAAAATAGTTATTCTGCCCCATGCTTCCATCCTTTCTACATGGGACTTTTAAGTTACTCATTGAACTACTTGATATCCTACAGGTTTAAGACGCTTCACTGAACCTTAAAGTGCCAAAAAAAATCCACCTAGGCACATGTGGTAGGCAGTTTCTAAAATGGACTCCAATATCTCCACCTTCTGGTACTCACAGACTTCTGAGTCCCCTCTCCCCATGAGTAGCTTATTTTTAACCAACAGAGCACTAACACTGGGTAATATCCATTACTGGGTTACAAAAGAGTGTGACTTCTGTCTTGCCTTCAGGCTACCGCCTTGTCAGCTTTCATCCTTGGACAATACAAGTTGCTAGGTTGGAGATTAAGTTAGTAGGGAGCTGAGGGCAGCCAAGAGCCAACCAGGAATCGAGTCAAGGCTCTCAGCCCAACAGTCCACTCCAGGGACTGAAGGCAGCCAAAAACCATGTGAATGTGGAAGCAGCTCCTTCTAGTCAAGCTTTCAGTGGAAATGCCAGCTCTGGCCAACACTTTGAGTGCAACCTTGAGAGACTGAGACAGAGGATTCAGCTCAGCTGTGCCTGGACTTCTGACAAACTGCAGACAGTAAATCTGTGGGAATTCCCTGGTAGTCCAATGGTTAAGACTCAGTGCTTCCAATGCAGGGGGCACAGGTTCCTTCCCTGGTCAGGCAAATAAGATCCCACATTCTGTGTGGCATGGCCAAATAGAAATAAATAAACAGATAAATAAATTTGTGCTGTTTTAATTCACTAAATTTCAGATAATTTGTTATACAGTGATAATGACTACAGTATATCACATAAACCTTCTGAAAATTAAAGGCAAAATGAGTATCTTGAAAATCAATCAGAGGGAAAAACATCATATTGGGACTTCCCTGGTGGTCCGGTGGTTTAAGAATTCACCTTACAATGCAGGGGACACCTGCTCAAATGCCTCAAAGCAACTAAGCCCAGGTGTCACAACTAAGACTTAACACAGCCAAATTAATTAAACACACACACATCTTTAAAAAAGAAATAGACTGTTGGCTTTTCAATACTAATGTGCTGAAAGAAAAAAAAAACAGAACCTACCAACCAGAATTTCACAGCTTAAAAAAAAAATGTATTTAATAAAATCAAAACAAGTTGTGGAGACCAAAGAAAAAAGTTGCACAGCCTAGGCTAAGTGGCTCAGACAGCAACACCACTACCATAATTCGGCACTATGCTAGAGAGACTGCCATTCTCCATCCTACTTTGTGGTCATCCACAAGGGTAAAAACCAGGGATCATGCGCCCACGTATTAGAGCTCACATAGACTGTATTTTGTTATTTCACCAGACACTACAAATATAAATTAGATGAAGGGGAAGTCTATCTACTCATTATGACTTAACTGTCCTATCAATGTTATCACTCATAAATACTACTGATTACTACTGTGTGCCCAGCACAGCAAAATCATTTTTTTCAGTATGTTTACAACACTTTTTATTGTTATACAGATCAAAGAACTAAGGCAGAGATTAAATAATTTGCCTGAGATTACATGTGTCAAAGCTATATTTTCCCAGTAGTCGCGTATGGATGTGAAAGTTGGACCTTAAAGAAAGCTGAGCACCAAAGAATTAATGCTTTCGAACTGTGGTGCTAAAGAAGACTCTTGAGAGTCCCTTGGACTGCAAGGAGACCAAGCCAGTCAATCCTAAAGAAAATCAACCCTGAACATTCATTGGAAGGACCGGTGCTGAAGCTGAAACTCCAATACTTTGGCCACCTGATGCAAAGAGCCTACTCATTGGAAAAGATCATGATGCTGGCAAAGACTGAGGGCAGGAGAAAAAGCAGGCAACAGAGGATGAGATGGTTGGATAGCATCATTCACTCAGTGGACAAGAACTTGAGCAAACTCCAGGAGACACTGGAGGACAGGGAAGCCTGGCATGTTGCAGTTCATGGGGTCACAAAGAGTCAGACACAACTTAGCAAATGAACAAGAAAATGTAGTAAGCAACTAGAAAGGCAGGATTACAGCCCAAATTTCTAACTTAACACTGTCCTATTGCTAGACTGCGGCTTATCACACTATTATGATCATTAAGAGTTCCCAAGTGGTATCAATGAAACGTCTACAGAAGGACAGATCTCTACAGTCAAGTACAAAGAAAATGCAGAATCCATAAGAGGGGGAAAAAAAAAAGGCTGTACTCAGGATAAAGGGTCTTTAGAATCTACAATGAACAAAAAAAAATGGTAACGTGACTAGCTGCAATACAGATTTGGAATACATAGTTGTATCATTTTATTCATTTTTTGGCTGTTTGGCACAGCATACAGGATCTCAGTTCCCTGACCAGGGATGGAACCCCTAACCCCTGCAGTGGAAGCACAGAGTCTTAACCACTGCCAAGGAAGTCCTGGGAGTTTTGTTTCAAAGGAGTAAATAGCCTTGCTATAAAAAAAAGGAAAAAAGTTTCAACTTTTTTTCAGCTCTGTTCAACAGAGTCTATCTGGCAGTGCACCTGAATTTCATATCTTGGGTTAGAATTTTCTAACATAACCGGAGTCCTCAATCCAGTAAGAAGCTCAAGATGGTTATACCACTCTCCCCTTGAAGAGTGAATTCGTAAACTGAGGAAGGTTGACAAATAAGTAGAAGTGAAGAAAAGCAGCAGAGATATACCTGTACAAGTCAGTTATTCTGATATACTAACAAACGTTGTACTTACCGAACTATTTTTAACGTTTGAAAGGGTAAAACATAATAATCTACTATGATAAATTTAAAATATATTTACAACACTTAAATTATTAGAAAGATTATGCTTAGATCTAAATGTGCCATATAGAGGCTTCTACAGATTAAAACCATCATTGTAAATATGGTGTGGAAACCCCTAAAGAAATTTAATTAAGTGGTATTAGTATTTTTTAAGTGGTGTTACATATTTTAAGATTAATTTCTCATGACAAATCAAACACTAATCAAAATGTAAAAATAAATATACTGGTTTCTACATGTTACTAGATTTATAAGATTTGTAAACGAACTTAAAGGTTTAAGAAAAATGACTACTTACAATTCTAATAAACCAAACACTGATTTCAATACAAATAACTCTGAAGTGTTCTCCTTACACAAAAGGTCTACTCAAACATGACCAAATAAAAAAAAGTTAATGACAATAAACCCCCTAATGATAGTCTACAATTTAAGAATCTTTTTTTTCTCTGCTTAAGGAAGAGACTGGCCTACAAAAATTGATCTATCATATCACTCAATTACAAAGTATACCAAATCTCTCTCCCCTTTTCAAATACACCCCTCCTTTACAAACCTGTCCAATTCTCATGCCCCGTTCTATACTTCTATTTGATTCTTCCCCTTTCTTTACCACCTATAACTCATAAAAATTACATAAAAATTCACAGGCTCAACTGCTAATGCAGAGTTGGTATTGAGAGATAACTAGTTTCAATTTTTCTAAGAAAATACCAAAAATATTCTTGCTTCCAAAGCACAAGCTGGACTAATAGCAGTCACAAGTCGAAGAAAAACTGCAGCTGTGCAGACTGTGATACTGGAATCATTTGAAAGGCTTTAAAATAATAGTGATGTTCAGTCCCACCACAAAGATTCTGATTTAAGTGGTCTGGGGCACAGCCTGGGCAGATTTATAAAGCCTTCCAGATGGTTCTGATCCAAGAATCCGAACTACTGAGAAAAAGGAATAAACAACATACAGAAACAAACAACATTATAAGAAATCAGACAAAACCAAAATGTGAAATATTCTACAGAATAACTCAACTATATTCAGTAAATCTACAGCACAGGGGGAAAGAAAAAAAAGTATGCACAATAGAAAGATTTAAGATCATTTTGGTGTGATGCATGAACCTTGTCTGAAGCCCAATTCAGGGCAAATATTGAAAAATATAGCAAACGGGTAACGAATTTATGATATGGAGACCCTTTACATTGTTCTCATTTGTGTACATTTGAATGTGTCCCTGCCAAGTCGCTTCAGTCATGTCTGACTCTTTCCGAACCATAAGGACCGTAGCCTGGCAGGCTCCTCTGTCTGTGGGATTCTCCAGGCAAGAACACTGGAGCGGGTCGCCATGCCCTCCTCCAGGGGATCTTCCTGACCCCAGGGTTCAAACCCACATTGGCAAGAGTGTTCTTCACCACTAGTGTCACCTGGAATACTTTTTAAAAAATATTTTTAAAGAGAAAAAGAGTTTTGAGAACTAGAAGTTACTCACATACCCCTGACAAAAGAATAATTCTTTACACAGAAAGTTCACTGTCTACCATTTAGTGCTGGGAAAAGAGGCTGGAGGAAGGTAAAGGAGGCAGAGGATCCTCACCAGACAAATCATCCAGGCAATGAGAAAACATATGTCATAGCCACATCACAGGGATACATCACAGAGCAAGATCCCGAATAATTTAAAGCAGAATTTTAATTATTTTTTTGGCCACACTGTGCAGCATATGAAGGATCTCAGTTGAAGCACAGAGTTTTAACCACTGGACCACCAGGGAAGTCCTTAAAGCAGAATTTTAAGTTTTAAGCAGTACTAACGGGAAAAGCCAAAAAATATATTAATCTATTTTTAGTGTAACTTTCCCAGTAATTATAGCATCATGCTTATTTCAAAATGTAAACAACTTTATCCTCAGTAACATAGCTGCACATCTGATCAATAATGCTTTGCTGGGGAGAGGCGGTGGGAGAGGGTTAGATTGGAAGTTTGGGGTTAGCAGATGCAAACTGGTACATATAGAATGGATAAACAAGGTCCTACTGTATAGCACAGGGAACTATCTATATTCTGCAATAAGCCATAACGGAAAAGAACATGAAAACGAACGTATATATGTGTGTAAACGAGTCACTTTGCTGTACAGCAGTAATTAACACATTGTAATTCAACTATACTTCAATAAAAAAAATATTTTCAAAAATTATGCTTTTCTGCTTCACGGACACACTGTCTGCACCTAGTAACAGGAGTAAAACATCCTTTAAATATTCCCTTAAGGTTCAAAATGTCAAACTCAAGAAAACATTAAAAACTCTGCCATGATGAAGAATTGTGACAATTCCCTTTCTTAAAAAGGTTTGCTTCAAAAAACTCTAGGAAGGGAAATATTAAAACTGGCAAGAGACTGCAAAAGAGACACAGGCATTTAGAACAGTCTTTGGGACTCTGTGGGAGAGGGTGAAGGTGGAATGACTGGAGAGAATGGAATTGTAGCATGTATATTATCATAAGTGACCAGTCCAGGTTCGACGCATAAATTTTCCTCTGTTCAAAAAATAAAAAAAATAAAACTGGCAATTAAAATAGAATCTTTTGTTACATTCACCCAGCTTTAAGTGTCAACACTTAACTGCTCAGTATCTACCAAGCATGCTGCTGCTGCTGCTGCTAAGTCACTTCAGTCGTGTCCGACTCTGTGTGACCCCATAGACGGAAGCCCACCAGGCTCCCCCGTCCCTGGGATTCAGGCAAGAACACTGGAGTGGGTTCTACCAAGCATAAAGACTCACAAACACGGAGAACAGGCTTACGGTTGCAAAGAGGAGGAGGGAGTGGGGGAAGGACAGACAGGGAATTCGGGATTCACAGACGCAAACTGTTATATCTAGGATGGACAAACAACAAGGCACTTCTGTACAGCATAAGGAACTGTAATTAATATCCTGTGACAAATCGTAATGGAAAAGAATAAGTATGTACGTTATGTGTAACAATCACTTTGCCGTACAGCAGAAATTATCACAACACAGTAAATTATGTCATAAATTAACTATACTTCAACAAAGGTTTAAAAAAACTTTTCATGTATAGATAACAAATCCTTCTATTTTTCTTTTATATAATTTAAGAATGGTGATGTTATTCTATATTAACACCTATTTCTACTTGCAGTTGTTAGAACTGCGGTAAAAGATCACTCAGCTCTTTTTCTCTCAGCTGTTTTGCACGTACAAGACGCTGAATATGCAACTAAAGAAAATCCTTTGTCCTAATACACAAGTCGGAAAAAAATTTTCCTGAAAAATGTTTTATTTCACTAAAGACTAACAAGTGGCTCAAATCAAATCACATACTGTGAGAGCAACTAAAAAAGATGACAAAGTGCAACGAAAAGAGAACTGTAATCCATGTTACTGGTGCTCCAGCAAGAAAAACTGCATCGTTACGGCCTACATTCAGTTGTATATAGCAAAGAGCAATATTAAAAATTCATCAAAATAAGTTTCCCAAGGCACTCAACAAGTGTAGCACAGTTTAGAGCGGCAAAAGTACTGGAGGAGTGGCAGAGTCTCACAGCAGCAAGATTTGTATTACTTTGCTGAGAGAAAAAGAAAAATGTTCCGAGAGAGGAACATCCCTCCACCTTTCCAGACAGGGATGCTTCTATTCCTAGGAACAAGTGGTTGGAGGATCTGGGAGGCAAATGGAGGAAGGCCAATCAGAGATCGAGTTACAAGTCGGGATCCGAACAAACACAGATGAGAGCAGCTCGCGGATTGGCTGGCGCGTCCCCGGCTCTCACCAGACGCACCGCACCTGGGGACCCACCCGGCCACAAACCGCGGCACAGGGTCGCCCCCACCTACCCCCGCCGCCCCCGGGGCCGTTTCCTGTCCAAACAAACCAGCCACCCCAAAACAAAACAAAACCGACGAGGGGAAGTCCCGCCGTCCCCGTGCCTCCCCGCGCGCCTGCCCGCCCCCTCCGGGCGCCGCTCCGTCACTTCGTCCCTCCAGCGGGAGCCCCGAAAAGGGGGCAGGGGGGACGGAGGCGGGGCGGGCGCTGGGAAACATCAGGATGGAAATGTCAAAAGTCTCACCAATTCCTCGTAGCTCCTGTTGTGCTCGTTGCCCTCCCAGTCCAACCTCTTCGGCAGCAACTGCAAAGACCCGAGACGCACAAGACTGACCACCGCGCGGGGCAGGAGGGGTGTGGGGGCGGGGGGCGGCGGGGCAGGGGCGGGGGAGCCGGGCGAGCGGCCCCCGGGCAGGGCCGGCGGGGGACTCGCAGGACGCCGCCAAGCACAGACCTGATACTGCTCCAGCTCCTGCACCAACACCTGCAGCCGAAGAAACGCGCAGTTAGGGGGCGGGGGCCGCACCCCGGTCCACCCGGCGCCCTCCTCCCGCGACCCCGGGCGGCGGCGGGGCCGGGGCTCCCGGAGCGCGGCCACCGCCCGCGGGCCCGCACTCACCTGGGCGGCTCTCCGACATGGGCCGGCCGATAGGTACCGGGCGATGAGGAAGTACAGCTCTGCGGAGAAACGGGGAGACAAGTCAGGAGACGGGGAGACCGCGGCGGCTGCGGGGAGGGGGCCGGGGCCCGGGCGGGGGCGCCGGGGGAGGGCGCGGGCGCCGCACGTCTTACCCGACTCGATGAGAGGCACCGGGCGTCGGGCGGGCGAGGGCTCCGCCATGGCCGGGCGGGGGCCGGGGCGGGAGCGGGCGAGCAAAGCGTGTAGGCCGCGCCGAGGCCTGACCGGGCCGGCGTCCCTCTACCTCAGGCGCGCCGCCGCCGCTGCCACCGCCATGCCGAGCGCTCCGCCCGCGCTGATGCCTCCGCGAAGTAGTCCCCCCGCGGGAGAAAAAGTAGTTCCTCCATGGGAGCCGCCTGCGACAGAGGACGAACGACGTTTGGGCCCCTCCCGGAAGAGTGAGCCTCGTCTCCTTCTCTGCCTCAGGGGACGCAGAGAGGAGGCTGTATGCGCCAGGAGTCGGGCCCTGGGGAGGCGGCGGGTGGGGGAGGGGAGCGCGCGTGGCTGGGATCCCTGCGCGCGGTGAAGCGGCGGCCGGCCATTGTGAGGCGGCGTCCGGGCTGCGCGGCTGGGCTGGCGCCGGGGGCGGAGGTCGGGCGGGGGCAGCGGCGGGGGCTAGGGTGGGGGTGGGGACAGGGTCCCGCTTTTCCAGCCAGAAGCGAGACGCGGGGCCGCAGGGGCCCAGGAGGCGCGGCGGAGTCTCCGGCTTCGGGCTGTCAGAAGAACATCATAGACGGTCGACTGGGGCTAGTGCGTTTGCCCCCCACGAAAGAACGCTGGCTCTGAGGACACGAAACCCTTAAAACTGAAAATCGTGCCAGCTGCAGAGTAGAACGCCGGCCCGAGAAGCTTTGCCCGGAGACGGGAGGAGGAATGCGGGGAAGTCACAGGATGGGAGAACCGGGGGCGGCCTCGGACACTAACCCTCTGCGGTTCGGAGGGTACTGCAAACGTTACGGGGAGTCCACGTTGCTCAGTGCAGTAGGAAGATAGAATCGTGAGACCCCCGCCGCAGTCCTGGGGAAACCCAGAAGGGCGAAAGAAAACGCACTGCATGGCAGAGGAGGTCGACCTGGCTAGTTGGGGGAGGCAGTCCAGGCCGGCGATGACTTAGCCGGATAGGAAGGGGGGTGGGAGGAAGCGGGCCGTAGATACGCAGCAGCCCACTCCCTTAGACGACACCTGGGGGAGGGGGAGGATCCGGAAATTTTCCTTCAGGCTGTGCTAGGCTGCGGATTCATTCACTCCGCCTAGCCAAGGCCCTGTTCTGAATCCTAAAGAAGAACAGCGGGAAGCAAAACACTGCCCTCAACGAGTTGTTTATTCTGCAGTCGCTCAGTCGTGTCCGACTCTGCGACCCTATGGACTGCAGCAAACCAGACTCCCCTGTCCTATGCTGTCTCCTGGAGTTTGCTCAAATTCATACCCATTGAGTCCGTGTTGCTATCTAACCATCAAAGAGCGGACACTGAAAATTCCAGTTCCTGCGCAGTAGAGTGACCTTCACAGCATGGAGAAGTTAGGGTAGTGGTTTAGATCAGACCCTGGAGTGGGACTAACTCTGGTCCTTGCCGGGCTATTCAGTTTGTGACTTTAAGTAGATCACAACCTCTGAGGCCAGTTTTCTTCACAAGTAAACTGCAGGTATTTGTCCCTACTTTATAGGGTTGTGAGGATAAAATGGGTTAACCTGTGTTCTTAGCACGTTCAGTTCAGTTCAGTTGCTCAGTCGTGTCCGACTCTTTGCGACCCCATGAATCACAGCACGCTAGGCCTCTCTGTCCACCAACTCCCGGAGTTCACTCAAACTCATGTAGCAGGCTCCACATAGGTGCCAGCTTTTATTCACACCACGTGGCAAAAGTTTTTATACATGTTTGTCAGGGAATAGTCCAAACGTGTTTTAGCAGGTGGGTCTTGTATCTGTTGTTTCAGCAAACACTATCAAGTGATGGGGATAAAGATGAATAAGCTACAGATTTGCCATCCCAGATTTCAGTGTCTGTCAGGAGAAAGGGTGCAAACAATGACTGAGATTTAGGGCAGGGATAGAAGGGAGGTTAACCCACCTGTGGGAGGGGAAGGAAAGTGAAACTGTTAGTCACTCAATCGTGTCCGACTCTTTGTGATCCCACGGACTGTAACCCAGTAGGCTCCTCTGCCCTTGGAATTCTCCAGGCAAGAATACTGGGGTGGGTTGCCATTCCAATCTGCACAGGATCCTCCCAACCCAGGGACTGATCCCAGGTCTCCTGCATTGTTACCCAGATTCTTTACCCTCTGAGCCACCAAGAGGGGGAGATTTTGGAAGAGTCTTAAGTGTGTGACGGGCCAAGATGTGAATAACATTCCAAGTTTAGGAACTTAAGTTTAGTAAGACTTTAGTAAGGGTGAGTTTGGAGGTGGGATGGGACTCATTAAATCAAAGTTAAAATTAGGGCATGGGGAGTTGAAACTGGGAGCAAGTGAAGGGTTCTAAAGGAGATAGGATTCTTTTTCATCTAGAATAGATTTGAGATTGTTAACACAGGAAACCACTTAGACCCCTAAAATAGGAAACAGTTGAAGTGCAGTTATTATAAGGATAGAGAGAAAGAGATGGCTTCAGAAATACCTAAGAGGTTCAGTCATAAGATGAGATTGAAGGGGAATGAGAGGAAACATCATAAAAATCTCAAGTTTGAGGCTTAGTAGGGTCAAGGTTGTGCCACCAACTGAGATAGGACACCCAGGTGGTAGCTGTTGTTAAGATGGATAACTACTTGGAACAGTGTGATTATTTGAAGTTACAGTGCATATATCCCTGTAGGACAGTATGCTCTGATGCGCCAAGATAACCAAAGTTAGCAAATAACAAAAACATGAAGAATCTCACCTTTCAGAGATGGGCAGGCAGTTGCATATTTTATTTTGTAGCAGTCTCATAAAAGTAAAAGATAGCCCCCAAAACGTGTTACAAGTATTTATATCCCGAACACTGGTCACTGTCCAAAACTGCAATTCTGGTGTGGGCAACTTGGTAACCGTTATAAGAGGTCAGAAGAGATGGCAGGAGTTGGCCTTTGCACAAGCCCTACTGGTTCCTTTACAATTCACTCTGAGTCTGTGACAAACACCATTCCTAGATTTGAAGTAGAAACGCAAGATTGCTGACAGAAGGCAGAATATCTTCCCCCGCTCCAGCTCTCAAGTGACAGAGACCCAGATTTGACTCCCACTTATGCCAGAGAAGTGGAGGAAAGGGGGAAATACTGTCCATCAGCAACTCCATAGTAGCGACTTGCTGGAAATGGTCTCCAAACGAGGCACGAATCATGTCTGTCTCTCACACAACTGAATCCACACCAATCCAAATGTACACACTAAGGTTTGCTTTGGGTTAAATGGAAAGAACTTCTGAATGTCAAAGTAGTCTAAGGAAAGCAATTATTGAAGAAGGGCTTGGTAAGCAAGGGTTGGAAGATCTCAATGGCTGGTAACATCAGCTGTAACGCTGTCACCCGTCTCCACTAAAAGGAAACTACTACAACGTTTCAGTCCTTGGATGTTATCCTCCTGAATAAGCATCACTGATCTTCACAAAGGTCAGGTGCTACTAGTACTCTCACTTCACAGTGACCTTAGCTGAGAAAACTGCGGCCCAGAGACACTGAGGAGGGCCCAAGGGCCCATAGCTGCGAGCCTGGTGGGACAGTACTACCTTAGACAGCGTAGAGGCCCCTGCAAGATGCTTTCTACCCTGGCCTCATTGCATGAAGGAGGAAGCCAGGGCCAGAGAGCTTGGACAAAAGCACACAGCTAGTAGGTAAGAGCTGAAACTTGAAAATGCATAATACATGCCTGATCTCACCACAGACAAGTCTGAGCCAAACTCTTATTATTCTCATTTTAAGGATGAGGAAACCGAGGCTTAGAAACTTTAAGGATTTGCCTAAAGGGTCTTCCCTAGTGATCCAGTAGTTAAGACCCCGGGCCACCAATGCAGGGGGTGTGGGTTTGATCATTAATTGGGGGAAGAGGAGTACTAAGATCCCAGATGCCATGAGGTGTGGCCAAAAGATTAAAAGGACTTTTAAAAAGAAAGAACTAATTTGTCTTAAAAAATAAAATGTGATGGGGCCTTCCAAGTCACTGCTTAGGAGCCACAAAGGCATGAAGTATGAAAAGCACATCTGGAATATGGTGAGCAAAGCAGCCTGTTTCCAACATCTCCCATAGGAGAGTGGTCCAAAATGAGCGTCAGAGTAGGTTTCAGTCACTTTTAAAAGAGTAAAAAGGAGGTCAGTCTGTGAGCAGTGGAGATTATACAAAGAAAATTATTTACATTCTAATTTTAATTTCAATGTGTTAATGCAAATATCTGCGGTTAACTGAATTTAGTTTCAGCTTGTTGTTTGTCGCTCAGTTGTGTCCGACTTTTTGCAATCCCATGGACTGTAGTCCGCCAGGCTCCTCTGTCCATGGGATTTCCCAGGCAAGAACACTGGAGTGGGTTGGCATTTGCTTCTCCAGGGGGTCTTTCTGACCCAGGGATTGAACTGTCATCTGCCTGAACATTGGCAGGCAGATTCTTTAACACTGAGCCACCTGGGAAACCCTTTGTTTCAACTAGCAGGAACCAATACTGCAGGCACTGTGTCAGCATAGTTCTGAGGGATGTAAAGAGAGCAGAGAACACTGGACCTATGGAAGAACAATACCACAAAAGTCCATCAGTACATGGAAGTAAATTCAAGTGCACACAAAACCCGGCATCATTTCATTCATTCGACAAAAATCGAATTTCCCTACGGGAGGCCACATAGGGTGAACACTGGCTTCTGGGTTTCTAAAAGATAACTTCCCCAGAAGTAGAAGGGTTATCATCGTGATAGATTTCCAGGGACCTTTGAAAGAAAAAAAAAAAACGAGTAACTTTGGGATCAGGCCCTGGTCACTAGCAGACCTTGCATCTAATTCCCAAGGCCCCTCCTCCACCTCAGGGCAGTGTCGCCTTTCTCTCAGGACCTCTTCTTCCCTCTTAGTCTAGCCCAGTCAGCTGTCCCCTGAATGCAACCAGTCCCTGCCTCCCTCAGCAAATTGTTTCCACATATATCTCTTCCCTTTCAGTTCTGCCTCTCCCTCGTCGTTGGCTTCTGCCCCTCATGTTCCCACACTGCAGGCACTGGCCCGTGTCCATCTACAAGATGTACCAGTTCTTCCTTTGAAGTGTCTCTCAGGGCACTGCGGAAAACAGTGAGGTTGGGCATGACCTTGGGAACGTGAGCCAGCATCAGAATGTCCCTGTGGTTGAACATGGCTTATGCGTTGAGCAGCCTCTCTGTGGCCCAGCATTTGTTTTTTATTTTTAAATCATCTTTATAATGGGGGTGCCAGCTAATAGATCACACCTGTTGAATGTTTCTGTCTCCTGGGCGCTGTGGTAAACCATTGACTGTAATGTTTACACTCACGTGTTAATTGACGCTACTTATGAGCACTGCCTGATACCCGCGGAGCTCTTTGAGCAATGCCTCTCTCTCAATGTGATGCTATCACATAAAAATGAGTATTCTCTGCTCCATTCCCTCTATCACCAAAGAGGCTCTTCCTTGACTCCCCCACCCAATTTCCCAAAGCACAACTCTGCATATTCTCTATTCAAGCCTTTCTTGATCCCTATCACCTAAAGTTAAACTCGTGGCATGTTCTGAAAGCTGGGTGGGTTACCTGGCGCTCTACCCTCTCCCTCCCCACACCCCCACCCCCTGCATCCTCAGGCCAGCTGACTACACTAACAGTAAAGGGCTCTCTTGCCCTCAGGCTTCATCCAGTAGGAGGCCCCCGAGGAAGGTGGGTGAGGTGGGTTTCTATTTTCCCAGCTACCTTCCTGTCAGGCCATAGGTTGGTGGTGGCTGCTGTTCCTCAACTGGAGGCCACAGTTCTTGAGGAATAGCCCTGTGTCCACACAGCAGCTGTCCTGGGGTTTTGATAACCCTGGCCCTTTAGGACTTGGGCTTGTCTTCCCATTAAGACAGAAGTCCCTGAAGGTGCTTCACCATCCCTTGTGCTAAGTCGCTTCATTCATGTCTGACTCTTCGCAACCACATGGACCATAGCCTGCTAGGCTCCTCTGTCCATAGGATTCTCTAGGCAAGAATACTGGAGTGGATTGCCATGTCCTCCTCCAGGGGATCTTCCTATCCCAATGTGTTATGCGTTCTGTATTCTTCCAGAACTCTGATAGGTGCTTATTCTCTCCACCATGACTGCTACCCTCAACTGTATCCCCTGGGACTGTCCAGAGCACCCCCTGTCCAGCTCTCTCTCCCCTCTGCTCCCAGATTTCTTACTTGTCTGTACACATCTGTCCTCTAGCCTGAAATTATCCACCTAGACCCCTAAACCAGAGAAGGCAATGGCAAGCCACTCCAGTACTATTGCCTAGAAAATCCCATAGATGGAGGAGCCTGGTAGGCTGCAGTCCGTGGCTTCGCTAAGGGTCGGACACGACTGAGCGACTTCACTTTCACTTTTCACTTTCACACATTGGAGAAGGAAATGGCATCCCACTCCAGTGTTCTTGCCTGGAGAATCCCAGGGACGGGGGAGCCTGATGGGCTTCTGTCTATGGGTCACACAGAATCGGACACGACTGAAGTAACTTAGCAGCAGCAGCAGCAGACCCCTAAACTCCTTCCTTCCAAAACGTTTCTTAAGTCATTCTGGTTCTGGTTAATCTCTTTTCAGAAATCTTAGAATCATCTGTCTTTTCTACCTCACGTGCTCATCAGTAAGCCCTGACGAGCCAACCTTCAGGGTAGATCTCTAATCTGAGCACTTCTTGCCCAAATGAGCACAGCAATCTCCTAAATGTCTTCCTCCTTCTGTCTTCGTCCTGTTACTGCCCATTCTCAACAAGCCACTGACAGATCCTTAAAACCGGTCAGATGTGTCCTCTAAAAATGCTTCAGTGGTTCCCATCTGACTCAAAGGAAAAGGCCAAG
This sequence comes from Moschus berezovskii, assembly GCF_049115385.1. Classification (NCBI taxonomy): domain Eukaryota; kingdom Metazoa; phylum Chordata; class Mammalia; order Artiodactyla; family Moschidae; genus Moschus; species Moschus berezovskii. The sequence continues at coordinate 162,865,110 of NC_142460.1, forward strand.
GCCCAAGGGCCCAGAGGAGCTGATCTCCCCGGTCTTTTTCTGACCTCTTGGCCCACTGTGCTCCCCTCCTTTCACTCTGCTCTGACCACAGTGGCCACCTTGTCATGCCAGGCATGCTGCTGCCCCAGGGCGTTTGAACATGCTGTTCCTTCTGCCAAGAACCCTTTTCCCTTAGAAAACCTCATGGCTCCCTTCCTACCCTCCTTTAAGTTTTGGCTTTAGTGTGCGTGCTAAGTTGCTTCAGTCATGTACGACTCTACGACACTATGGACTGTAGCCCGCCAGGCTCCTCTCCAGGCAAGAATACTGGAGTGGGTTGCCGGGCCCTCCTCCAGGGGATCTTCCCTACCTAGGGATCAAACCCACATCTCTTACATCTCCTGCATTGGCAAACGAGTGCCACCTGTTAGTTTTTCTTTAAATCCATTGATTAAGTCTTGGCTCAGATGTTACCTTTTCAATGAGACCTTCCCTGACTGCCCTACAAAAAAAAGTAAAACCTACCCTCACTCTGCATGTCCATTTCCCTTTCTTTCCTCCCTGCATTCTTTTTTTTTCTTAGTACTTTTGACCTTCTAACCTACTGTGAAATTTGCTCATCTCTTTTGTTTATTGCCTGTCTCTTCTCACTCTGAGGGCAGGCAGAGATATATGCTGTCTTGCTCTCTGAAATCTCTCTAGAGCTACAACAAAGCCTAACACACGGTAAGCACACAATAAATAGCTGTTGGATGTTTAATGAAAAATTCCTTGAGCAGACAGTTCCTAAAATATGAGATAGTTATGCTCTCAACACTCACTCATAAAGCTTCTGGACGGTGTGGTAGTTAGACCTGGCGACAGCCCACAACAACCTGTTAGCCCTTAACAGACCTGGAGACCTGCCCCCGACTGCCGCCTCCCCGCCCCCCCGCCTCGCCTGACCACAGTGCTGCCGCAAAGACAAGGCCAGCAGAAGTCAAGGCTGGGCGTGCCCTGTCCCTCTCCAGAACTACCCCCCACAGTGAGCCCACAGGAGAAGGACTTCCTGGCTTCTCTCAAAGGCAGGAGGGAAGCCTTTTTGAGAGACCAAGGTGAGTGGAAAGAACATTATCGAGAGCAGGAACAGAGGCTGCTTTAGGGAGAGGATCAGAGCGCTCTGTGGGTGGAGGTTCTGTCCTGCCTTTCTCATGGGCATGGTGTGGCCTCAGCCTCCTCCCTGGTCGCACAGTGCGCTGCACCCACCGTACCGCCCGGAGACCAGCTGGCTTCACCACAGCTGGTCCACAGCCTCTGGCCTGAGCGCTGACAGCGGGATGCCCACCCACAGGACCCTCCCCAGCCCCTCCCCCAAGCAGGCACTGCCTTCTGGGGTTTCCTCCAGGTTTCACTCTGGCAAAGAGGAGGAGAGAAAGGAAACTGGCCTCAGGGCTTGCCCAAGGTGTGAGCCACCAGAGCTGCCCTGAGGGAGGGGAGGGAGGGGGAGCCCAGCAGGCTCAAGAGGAAGTTTGTACAGAGGAAAGGACAAAGGGTGGAGTCACGGGAAGAAAGGAGAGCAAGGTCCCTGGGTCGCCTGGCTGGGGAACCCTCCCCTCCCAACTAGGGCTGTTGGTTGGTGTTCAGTCGCTAAGTCGATTCGACTCTTTGCGACCCCATCAACTGCAGCCCACCAGACTGCATGGCATTCTCCAGGCAAGAATACTGGAGTGGATTGCCATGCCCTCCTCCAGGGGGTCTTCCCGACCCAGGGATTGAACCCCTGCTATCTCCTGGATTTTGCTCAAATTCATGTCCTTTGAGTCGGTGATGCCATCTAACCATCTCATCTTCATCTGCCCCCTTCTCCTTTTGCCTTCAGTCTTTACCAGCATCAGAATCTCTTCCCAAAAGTTGGCTCTTTGCATTCAATGACCAAAGTATTAGAATTTCAGCTTCAACAGGAGTCCTTCCAATGAATATTCAGTGTTGATTTTCTTTAGAATTGACTGGTTTGATCTCCTAGCAGGCAATGGCATGTGTAAGCTAGGTGCCCCGGGCAAGACTGCAGATTTTCTGTGATGAGGTTTGACACCTAATTGCAGTGATAACATTCCTGTTTACAACCTGGAGGAAGTTTCCTGGTCCCCCCTTTTCACTTATGAGTAAGTCTGGCCTAGAGAAGGGTCCAGAAGCCCAGAGTCTAACACAAAATAATCTTAATTTTTAGTATATGTGCTGCCGAAGTGAGCACAAAGTAATCTTAATTTTTAAAAATTACCTGAAAAAAAAAAGGAAAAAAAAATTAAAATTACCTGGAGAGGGAAATGGCAACCTACTCCAGTATTCTTGCCTGGAGAATTCCATGGACAGAGGAGCCTTGGGGGTGGGCTACAGTCCATGGGGTTGCAAACAGTCGGACTTGACTGAGCACATATGCAGAGACTGTACATATATAATTAATAAGAACCTGCTGTATAACACAGGGAACTCTACTCAATACTCTGTAATGGCCTATGTGGGAAAAGAATCTTTAAAAAAGTGGATATATGTACGTGCATAACTGATTCACTTTGCCATACACCTGAAACTAACACAGCATTGTAAATCAACTACTCTCCAATAAAAATTTTTAAAAAGAAAATAATAATTAAAGCCACCAAAGGTTTAAGACAGGAATGTTGGCAGTGAGATGAGGGGAATTCCCAGGTGGAGCTAGTGGTAAAGAACCCATCTACCAATGCAGGAGACCTAAGAGACACAGGTTTGATCCCTAGGTCGGGAAGATCCCCTGAAGGAGGTCATGGCGACCCACCCCAGTATTCTTGCCTAGAGAACCCCATGGACAGAGGAGCCTGGTGGGCTGCACTCCATAGGGTCACAAAGAGTCAGACACAACTGAAGTGACTTAGCACACACGCAGTGAGATGAGGTGAAGAAAATGTTTGAGTTAAGAATCCAGAACCTCAAATCTTGTCCTTCAGCCACTTCCTTCCTCAAAGTCTCCAGGGAAAGTCCATGCATGATGGACACTGCTGCAGGGGTTGCTTTATGAACCCTGAGCCCACCACCTGGTGATCTAGGCTAGATGGCACATAGAATTATTTGTTCAGGCCAAGCAGTCTCAGGAGACTAAGACAGAGCAGCCCCAAAGGGCCCGAGTAGGCACAGTGGTTCCCCATAATCGGAGTCTGCAGGTGCACCTCGCCTCGAGAGGCCCATCCCCCCAATACTAGGACTTGTGGGCGTGGCTCCTGCACCTCCCCCTAGGCAGATCCTTCTAGCTACTTGAGAGGGAAGACTTGATCAACCTACTCCCCATAGGACCCAGCCTGATCTCTGGAAGAACTGGGCTCTGTAAGGGGTTAGGGCTTCCTTGGTGGCTCAGGGGTAAAGAATCCAGCTACCAATGCAAGGGACGAAGTTTCCATCCCTGGGTCAGGAAGATACCCTGGAGAAGGAAATGGCAACTCACTGTAGTATGCTTGCCTGGAGAATTCCAGGGACAGAGGAGCCTGGAGGGTTACAGTCCAAAGAGTCAGACATGACTGAGCATCTCTCTCTCACACACACACACACACACACACACACAAGCATTGGTGTGTTTCCTAGGCCTTTAAGAGGGCAGAGACCAGCACACCGACCAGCTAATGGATTCGTGCAAAAGGAGCTAACAAAATTAACGCAGTCATAAGTAGTGCTAGAATTATCACAGTGTATATGTTCATTATAATCTTGTGAGTAGATTCACTTTCCATAACAGCAACTAGAAAATATAATTTTTCTACAATGAACCTATTAGACAAACTTTGCCAAAAATCTAACTCACCAAGGTTAAACATTCCACAGAATTTAATTACACATTCCACAGAATTTAATTATAAAGCTCTTACTGAGTTCAATCCCTGTGTTGGGAAGATCCCTTGGAGATGGGAACGGCTACCTACTCCAGTATTCTGGACTGGAGAATTCCATGGACTGTATAGTCCATGGGGTTGCAAAGAGTCAGACACAACTGAATAACTTTCACTTTACAAAGAGCAGAATGTTACAGAACATCTTGCTTTTTACAGTAAATAATTAACTCAATTTCATGACAAGATCTACTATAAAACATATGTTTTCCTTGTACTAGAACTTGGTCCCACATGGCTAATGCTTTGGAATAATTAAGATATAAGTTCTTCAGCTTTCTCTTTTTTCTTTATAAAAAAGAGTAATGGTCAGCCCAGTACTTTGAATTCTCTACAATCTTAAAACTTTTCAAGGATTCTAACTGCATGATTGTCTCATTAAGATGATGGGGATGGATTGACCTGTAGGTATAGTTTCCCCAGCAGCCAAGAACACAGATCTAAAGTTTGCCAGTTACACAAAGCAGGAGACACATAACCTGCCTGCTTGCTCCCAGCCAAGCATACCTTTCCAGACCTTTTGTGTTCCCCAAAAGAACCCACAACTAGCAAAGATTCCGGTGGGTGGTTGAAGCTCTCTTTTTTTTTGTCATTCTCCTGATTTTTTTTTTTAAACTTCTGGATCTGCTTTCCCACCTGACACTTTTTGAGGCTTAAGTGTCCTGCCACCAAGGACAAAACGCCGCAGTATTTTTCTGAGTGCATTCCGTGCATTTTAACACACCATTGGTGTGCACCTTAACACGCCATTTAACCCAAGGGATGTATGTCACAGCCTAAAATAAATAGACCGTCAACAATTGCATCATTTTTAAAGTAAACCAAGACACACATGAAACAGATACTTTCGTCTGATCTCCAAGCTTCATTCCACAGCTGAACTTTACCCCATTGCCAGTTCCTGGGGCCCACGGTGTTGGGAGGCTGGGTAAGAGGGGCTGCAGAATGACAGGGAAGTCAGGGATGGGGAAGGGGCAGGCTCAGGAATGGGAAGGATACAAATGAAGCCAAACAGTGGTTTCTCCAGTACCCCCTGGGGGAGCGGGGTGTATGCACACCCTATGACCCAGTAGTCTCACGTCTCAGATTACACACAGCAGAGATGTATGTTTGTGTTCATCAGAAGACACATGCAAATAAGTTCTTGGCAGAACTTATTATCCTCCCCAACTGGAAACATCCAAATGTCCATCAGCTGTGGAATTGATAAGAAACTGACATTTATTCAAAATACTGTGGGACTTCCCTGATAGTCCAGTGGTTAGGACTCAACCATTCCACTGCAGGGGGCATCGATTCGATCCCTGGTTGGGGAACTAAGCTGCCATATGCCATGAGGTGTGGCCAACAACAACAACAAAAACAACATACAAACAAAATATGGGTAAACTATACAGATGTGAGTTTACCAGTATTTTGTGACTTCCCTGGTAGCTCAGCTGGTAAAGAATCCGCCTGCAATGCAGGAGGCGCCGGTTCGATTCCTGGGTCAGGAAGATCCCCTGGAGAAGGGATAGACTACCCACTCCAGTATTCTTGGGCTTCCCTGGTGACTTAGACAGTAGAGAATCCACCTGCAATGTGGGAGACCTGGGTTCGATCCCTGGGTTGGGAAGATCTCCCAGAGGAGGGGATGCAACTCACTCCAGTTTTCTTGCCTGGATAATCCAATGGAGAGAGGAGCCTGGCAGGCTGCAGTCCACAGGGTTGCAGAGAGTTGGACACGATTGAGTGACTAAGCACACACATACAGATGTGAAAATAGATGTTCAACATAAATGATTTATAAGGATTAAGCGAAAGAAATCAGACACAAAAGAGTACATACTATATAATTCTGTCAATGTGCAGTTCCAAGCCAGGCAAAACAAGTCTGTGGCATTAAAAGTTAGGGTAGTGGTTGCTTTTGGGGGTGGGGTATGTGAGTGACAGGGGAACACATGCACATTTCTGTGTGCTCTGTTTCTTTTTCTTTTTTTTTCTTAATATATATATTTTATTCAAGTATAGTGGATTTAGTGCTCTGTTTCTTAATCTATTATGTATTATTCACTTGGTGAAAAATTCATTCAGCCATAGGCTTTTGACTTCTCCACTTTTCTAAACATGTTACCCTTGATTAACAGCTTATATTAGAAGAAAAGAAACAAGAAAAAAATTCCATGGTGCCTGTGGTAGTTGGATTAATGACACTCCACAGTATCCACATCCTAACCCCCAGAATTTGTGACTACATTGGGATGACCAAAAATCTCATTCAGGTTTTCTGTAACATTTTATGGAAAAATTCGACTGAACTTTTTGGCCAACCCAATATTATGTTACATGGCAAAAGGGACTTTGCAGATGTGATGTGGTTAAGGATGTCGTGACTCAGAACCTAACCTAGATTATCCAGGAGGGCCGATGCCATCACAAGGGTCCCTGAACAAAAAAAGCAAGAATCAGAGTCCAAGAGGAGGGACCCAGAGGTTAGAGATGGGCTTTGAAGTTGGAAGCAGGAGCCACAGGCCAAGAAAATGTGAGCAGCCTCTGGAAGATAGGAAAGCCCAGGAGACTTGTTTCCCCCCAGCCCTGAGCCTCCTTGGGGAGCACAGCCACCCCCAATACCTTGGTTCTGACCCACTAAAACTCATTTTGATGTCTGACCTCCACAGCTGTAAAATAATAAATAAATAATAATCTGCTAAGTTTGTAGTCGTTTGTTACAATAGCAGTAGATGCCAGAAGCAACTCCTTTTTTGGCTGTGCTGGCTCTTTGTTGCTACACCTGCGCTTTCTGTAGTTGGCACTGAGAGAGCTCATTGCAGTGACTTCTTGTGTTTCGGAGCAAGGGCTCTAGGGTGCTCAGGCTTAGTTGCTTGTGGCACGTGGGATCTTAGTTCCCTGACCAGGGATCAACCTGCATTGCAAGGCAGGTTTTTAACCACTGGGCCAACAGAGAAGTCCCAGAAGCAACTTTTAAGATCCTAATAACCAATACCAGTAATATAATTAACAATTTGCCAAGTTACATGAAACTAGTTATCATTCAAAAATTCCAGACTCTAGAAAAGATACCTCTCTCTTTCCTCTCAGCTTAATTAGATAATTCTGAAAAGTAGGTTCAGATGTGACTCCAAGCTATTTAAAGATGAGTAATCAAATTATTTACATTTGGCCATTTACTTTTTCTTTTTTTTAAGTTTGGGCTTCTATCAATAGTCAGGATTCCACCAAAGAAAGCAAACCACTGGTTATATAGCAAGCATCTGTTGTTGCTGTTGTTCAGTCATTCAGTCGTATCCAACTCTCTGCCTCCCCATGGACTGCAACACACCAGGCTTCCCTGTCCTGCACCATCTCCTGGAGTTTGCTCAAACTCATGCCCACTGAGTCGATGATGCCATCCAACCATCTCATCCTCTGTCACCCCCTTCTCCTCCTGCCCTTGACCTTTCCCAGCATCAGGGTCTTTTCCAATGAGTTGGCACTTCTCGTCAGGTGGCCAAAGTATTGGAGCTTCAGCTTCAGCATCAGTCCTTCCAATGAATATTCAGGGTTGATTTCCTTTAGGATTGACTGGTTTGATCTCCTTGCTGTCCAAGAGAACTCTCAAGAGTCTTCTCTAGCACCACAATTCGAAAGCATCAATCTTTTGATGCTCAGCCTTCTTTATGGTCCAACTCTCACATCTATACATGACTACTGGAAAAATCATAGCTTTGACTATTGGGACCTTTGTGGGCAAAGTGATGTCTGTTTTTTAACACACTGTCTAGGTTTGTCATAGCTTTTTTCCCAGTGAACAAAGTATTTTACTTTCATGGCTTCAGTCATCATCCGCAGTGATATTGGAGCCAAAGAAAGTAAAGCTTCTGCAATTGCAGAAGCTGGTTAATCACTCTCTGAAACTATCGTCTTTCTTACTTAAGTTGGCGCCTGGTGTCCACAGGGCAGGCAGTCAAGAAGAGAAAAAAATGGACATAAAGGGTGTGAAAGGAGGACAAACAAACCCACAGAGGCAGAAGCCTGTGTCAGGTCAGAGCTAGCCTCCAACTCCACATCCTCCAACTCCAACAGGATGTGTGTCCTGTTAGAGAAGGTAAAGCATGCTTTGTCACACCTGGAGAATCCAGAGGGAAAAAAAAAGTAGCTTGGGAGAGGCTGGGCCAGCAGGTAACCTGTGCATGTGAACTTCAACAGCACCTTGGTACCCTGCATGGGTCTGCTGGGCATAAGAGTCCACCAGGCTCTGGCTCCACCCCTCCGTTCCCACTTGGATGCAAAATGTCTTTTATAACCCCACAAAGAACTAAAGAGCCTCTTGATGAAGGTGAAAGAGGATAGTGAAAAAGCTGGCATGAAACTCAACATTCAAAAAACTATCATGGTATCCGGTCCCATAACTTCATTGCAAATAGAAGGGGGAAAAGTAGAAGCAGTGACAGATTTTATTTTCTTGGGCTCCAAAATCACTGCAGATGGTGACTGCAGCCATGAATTTAAAAGACGCTTGCTCCTTGAAAGAAAAGCTATGACAAACCTAGACAGTGTCTTAAAAAGCAAAGACCTCACTTTGCCCACAAAGGTCCCAATAGTCAAAGCTATGGTTTTTCCAGTAGTAATGTACAGATGTGAGAGCTGGACCATAAAGAAGGCTGAACATCAAAAGATTGATGCTTTCGAATTGTGGTGCTAGAGAAGATTCTTGAGAGTTCCCTTGGACAGCAAGGAGATCAAACCAGTCAATCTTAAAGGAAATCAACCCTGAATATTCATTGAAAGGACTAATGCTGAAGCTGAAACTTCAGTACTTTGACCACCTGATGTGAAGGGTCAACTCACTGGAAAAGATGATGATGCTGGGGAAGACTGGAGGCAAAAGAAGGGGAGCAGCAGAGGATGAGCTAGTTGGATGGCAAACTCTGGGAGATGGTGAAGGACAGAGAAGCCTGGCGTGCTGCTGTCCGTGGGGTCTCCAAGAGTTGAACATGACTGAGCAACTGAAAAACAACAACCACCCATCCAAGTGACACACAGAGAGGAGAATTCTGGAAATGCAGTTTTGCTCCTTGAGCTGGCCCATTAAAAACTACCATATGGCTGTGCTCTTACAGCCAGCATCCTTGCAGAAAATTCCTTCACTTCATCTGAAAAGTGGAAGCTGTTGTAACTTCACATGGACTTTCATAAGACTTAAAAGACTCTATATTCTAAGTACTCTGCCTAGAATATGACACTCAGATTTCTGTTGAATGAATTCATTGATCCTGTTGTGAACTTTGATGCTCAAAGAGTGTGCTTTCGGTCTAAATGGGTTACTCATAAAGACAATTAGCCCCTTGAAATTGTAAAACAGAATTATCACATGCAAATTTAAGATGAATGATAACATCATAAAACTTTCATCCATTTCTTTACGACAAAAGCCCAAAATCATAAACAACAGTTCTGCGGTCAGACAATTTGGATTTGACCCTGGACTCCACCTTGTACTTGTCATGTTAGCAAGTTAGGTGAACATGATGACTGTGGTGTTAGTAACAGAGGAAAGTGGTAGTTCTAACCTCTTGCAGTTGTGATATTAACTTAGAAAGTGTGAGTGCCTGCTTAAAATAGTACCTCATACATGCAAGTGTAAAATAAACTCTTAACCCACTCCAGTGTTCTTGCCTGGAGAATCCCAGGGACGGGGGAGCCTGGTGGGCTGCTGTCTATGGGGTCGCACAGAGTCGGACATGACTGAAGTGACTTAGCAGCAGCAGCCCCACCCCCATTGAATAATAAAAGACTGTTTCTGTGGGATTGAAAGCAAAATGATGTGAAAACATTATTTGATCTAGTGTTTTGTGTTTTTTAAATATTATTGAGGCTGTAATTGGGGTTATAATGTATTGCAAGTATACAGCAAAGTGATTCAGTTATGCATATATATTCATCCTTTTTTAGATTCTTTTCTCATATAGGTTATCACAGAATATTGAGTAAAGTTCCCTGTGTTTTTTTTCTTTAAGTATAATTCAATTACATTATTTTATTATTTTCAGAGGTACAGCATAGTGATTTGATATTTTTATGCATTACAAGATGATCACCATGATAAGTCTAGTTGCCATTTGTCACCATACTAAGATTTTACAATATGATCGAGTATATTTCCTATGTCATACATTTGTTATACGTTTATTCTGTAACTGGAAGCTTGTACCTCTTAATCTCCCTCACCTATTTCACTCATCCCCCAGCCCCCTAGTCTCTGGCAACCAACTGTTTGTTCTCTGTGAGTCTGTTTTCTTATGTGTGTTTGTTTGGTTTGTTTTTTTTTCTTTGAGTTCCACAATAAACATTTGCTCATTGTCATCATCACTTTTTCTAGTGTGTAGAAAACAGCCTGGAAGCTCCTAAATACTACCCTCCATGATGGAATGTCGGTGGTTTTGTTTTATTCTTTGTGCTTTTTTTTTTGTCTTCATAATCATCTACAATAAATGTACAGGTTATGTTTGAAACAATTCCCCACCCCCACATGAAAACCGTTGCCAGTTTTTTGTCCCACCCTCTCCTTCCACTCCTTGCCTTTCTCTCAGAAGCCCTTTCCTTTGATTCCGTTTACACACTCCTCTCTACGTTCTACCTTCTGCTCTTCCACGTAGGAAAAAATACATAAAATTGATCCTTTCTGTGTTCCCAAGATCAACCATGCATCTCACCTTCTCCATATAGTTTTCTATCATTATCCCATCTGTTAGAATTCTCTTGTTCCTCCTTAGGTGAAGAGTGACAATTTCTGTCTTAATTCCTAACTATTAGGTAAATATTAAATGTATCTTGTGAATAGTTGTACTGTAAAATTCAAAGATGATTAGCATAGGGAGAACAATTTCTTCTAGCCAGTAGGAGAGGCATACCCTGCCAAAATCAACTCTACCTTGTCAACTTTTAATTCAAAGAGCAAATATTTCTCCATGACTACCCTGTAATCTAAACATAGATTGTCTCAGCAAAAGTATCTGCATTTTAAAAATATTTATTTCAAGATTCCAAATAAATATAATGCCAAGTTTAACAACATCAAAGTGTAACAGTGTTTATTAACCAAGTGATGCTCTTCTTTTACTGCTGTTTTGCATTTTTCCCTTCAAATTTTTATTTTGACAATTACAAGCCTATAGAAAGTTGAGAGAATGGTACCAAAAATATCATATATATCCTTCGTGTAGTTCATCAGTTGTTAACTTTTTGCCATATTTGCTTATATTTGTTTAACCTGACCCATGTGAAACAAGGTATACACATCATGACTTTTCATCTCAAATAACTTCTTGTGTATCTACTAAGAATAAGGACATTATTCCACGTGATCACAGTACATGATGATACCCAAGTAAATGAACAAGAATCTTTCAAGGTTATCTACTATGCAGTGTATATTCAAATTTCTCCAATTGTCTAAAATTGTCAAGTACAACAATTTTTTTTTTTTATGGATGCAAGTTCCAGTCAAGTTTTAGATACTGTATTTGGTTTTATTTCTTTGGTCTCTAGAATTGTTCCTTCCCTAGCCTTCTCCTTTGAGTATTTTTTACTGAAGAAAAGTTGGGAGACCTGGGTTCAATTCCTGCATCAGAAAGATCCCCTGGAGAAGGGAATGGCTATACACTCCAGTATTCTGGCCTGGAGAATTACACGGGCAGAGGAGCTTGGCAGGCTATTGTCCATTGTTGCAAAGAATCGGACATGACTGAGCGACTTTCACTTTCATAGTTGATTTAAATATCATGTTAGTTTCAGGTGTACAATACAGTATTATATATATATAGCTGTGATTCATGGGGTCGCAAAGAGTCGGACATGACTGAGCAACTGAACTGAACTGAACTGATATATATACACACACATACATTGTATATTCCTTTTCAGATTCTTTCCATTTTTTCCATTATAGATTGTATTACAAGATATTGAGGGCTTCCCAGATGGCACAGCAAGAAAGAATCCTCCTGACAATGCAGGGGACACAAGGGACACAGGTTTGATCCCCAGGTCAGGAAGATCCCCAGGTCAGGAAGATCCCCTGGAGGAGGAAATGGCAACCCACTCCAGTGTTCTTGCCTGGGAAATTGCATGTAGAGGAGCCTGGCAGGCTACAGTTCATGGGGTAGAAAAGGGTAGGAAATGAGTGATATTGAATATAGTTCCCTGTGCTAAACAGTAGGTCCTTCTTGGTTATCTATTGTCCCTCACTTTTTTTTTAAGACATTGATTTTTTTTTACAACAGTCCAGGACATTTGTCTTAGAAATTGTTTCGTTTCACTTTCTGAATTTGTCTTACTATTCCTCGTGATTAGATTCCAGCCAAACATTTTGGACAAGACTGTCTCATAGGTGATACCATTTATAGTAATTTTTGTTTGTTTTTTGGCCATGCCACTCGGCATTTGGAGTCTTAGTTCCCCAACCCCTGCCACCTGCAGTGGAAGTGCATAGTCTTAACCACTGGACCGCTGGGGAAGTCCTATCATTTAGTTTTCAGTGCTTCGTATTAAGAGAGGCACAATATCAGTTTGGAGGATGTGGGGTAATGCCAAATTTGATTACTTGTTTTTTTCACATAAATCGTGCAATGATTAATTTGCTTGAGATTAAATGTAATTTAAGCTCAGTCATGTCCGACTCTTTGCGACCCCATGGACTGTAGAGTCAGTGGAATTCTCCAGGCCAGAATACTTGGGTGGGTAGCCGTTCCCTTCTCCAGGGGATCTTCCCAACCCAGGGATTAACCCAGGACTCCCACACTGCAGGCAGATTCTTTACCAGCTGAGCTACCAGGGAAGCCCATTAACATAAATCATGCAATGATTAGTTTGAGATTAAATGTAATTTAATTATTAAATTATTTTGCTTGTCTTATGCAATACTTTGAAAATCTTTGTTTTAGCACGCAATACTTTGAAAATCTTTGTTTTAGCAGATCCACACTGTTTTTCATTTTTTTCAACTGTTACTACTCTTTCATAGGGTGGTATATTCAACAAGAATATTTCACAAGATCTGGGATATCTACTAATATAGACTGAATGTTTGTGTCCCCCCTGCCCAACATTCCTATGTTGAAACTCCACCCTCATGTAATGGCCATAGGCTGTGTGGCCTTTGAGGGTCAGAGGCCTAAAAGGGTGGAGCCCTTATGAGTGGGAATAGTGTCCTTATACAAGAGACCCCAGAGAGCTCCCTTGCCCCTTCTGCCACCTGAGAAGACAACTAAGAGATAGCTATGAACCAGGCATTGGACTCTCACCAGACACCAAACCTGCTAGCACTTTCAACTGGACTTTCAGCCTCCAGAACTCTGCTAAATAATTTTGCTGTGTAAGCCAACAGCCCAAATGAACTAAGACAACTGGCCCAAATTTTTAACATCTGCAAATCATGTATCTGATAAGGGATTACTATGCAGAATATGTAGAGAACTCCTAAAACCTAACATCAAATAATCTTGTGATTAGTCCTAGGGTTTTTTTTCTTCCTGCCTCTGGGCTATCCAAATAGGTTATTACATAATGTTATATTATGACATTTGTTTCAGTCCCCTGTGAGAGTGTTTCTCTTTTTCTTATGTTTTATCAGATCTATCCCTGCCCCATATTTTAGCTTTCCAGTTTGATTCATGTAAAATAATTTATGTATTAAGTGATAAATCCAGCCCAATATTAAAAGGAACTTCCTGGAACACACCATCCAACTAAAGAGCTTTTCAATTGGATATTTAGAACATGTTGGGACTGCCTTGGCAATTCAATGATTAGGACTCTACTTTCACTGGCTTGACCTGGGTTCCATCCCTGGTCAGGAAACTAAGATCCTGCAAGTCATGTGGTGCAGTCAAAAAAAAGATTAAAAACTAAACAACAACAAAAAAATCAACATGGTCAAAGTTACCCTCCCAATTTTATTTCGTGTGTGGCCCCCAGAGGAACCTGTTGGCCTAAACTGTAAGTTTATCCGGCACTGCTTTGGTTTTTAGTTCTAAATAGTTTTACCAGGTACATAGGATTCCTTCCATAGCATACTGTTCAGCTTCCTTGGTTTCAAGCTTTGTAAAAATGCGATCGTATCATCTGTATCAGCTGGGATACAAGAAAACGAGCGTCATGGATCAAGGAAAAGATTGTACTGAAGGAGCTACAAGTTGTGGCCTAAGTTGAAGGAGCCAAGAAAGAACATGGTACACAATGCAGCCAAAAAAAAAAAAAGGGTAGAGAATGGGTGGATGGAAGCAAATCAATGAAAACCTGTCTATACTTGGTGGAGATTTTTCTCACTCCATACAGTATTGCTTCTTAGGTTCAGCCTTGCTGTGTGTGATGGTGGTTCATTCATTTTTAGGAACTGTTTAATATGCTGTTGGATGGATATACCGCCACTTATTAACCCATTCTCTTGTGGATGGACGTCTGGGCTGTTTCTGGAGTTTTATGCCTATGGACAATGCAGGCAGCCATGAAGGTTACTGGGATGGCGGGGTGGGCGGGGCGTTGCCTACAACCAAGAGTCTCATAGAGCTGGGAAGAATCCTGGGCTTTTCATAACCTTTTCTGGAGCAGACATGACCCAGTCACCTCAACTCACTCCAGGAAGGATTCATCAGCAAGATGACGGTTTTGGTTTTTCATTGTGTTAAAATACACACAACACAGAACTACCACCTTAACCATTTTTAGTGTATGACCCAGTGGCATTAAGTACAGGGCTGTTGTTCATAAAAGGAGTAAAGTTGAACAGCTATCTGGCATGATCTTTATGCCAAGATTTCTCCCACGAATTTTACATACATAATATGTTCAATTTTTCACATTTCTTGATTTATTTGTAAGAAAGGTACACACAGTTCTGGGTGGAATTTAGTTGAAAAGACAATACAAGTCTGGGGGGCTATTTATTTATTTATATTTATTTTTGGCTGCAATAGGTCTTTGTTGCAACATGAAGGCTGCTCTCCAGTTGCCATGTACAGGTTTCTCATTGCGGTGGCTTCTCTTGTTGCAGAGCAAGGGCTCTAACGCACAGGCTCTGTAGTCATGGCACACAGGCTTAGTTACCTCGACATGTGGGATCTTCCTGGATCAGAGATCCAACCCGTATCCCCTGCATTGGCAGGTGGATTCTTCATCACCGCACCAGGGAATCCTATATATTCATTGATAACCGAATCACTTTGCTGTACACCTGAAACTAACACAACATAGTAAATCAACTATGCTTCAGTTAAAAAACAGGAATGGACAATCCACACATGCAATAATATGGATGAATGTCAGAAACATTCCTCTGAGTGAAAGCATGAAAGATGTTATAAGAGTACATGTCACAGGGTCACATTTCCATGACGTTCTAGAATTGTTGTTCAGTTGCTAAGTCATGTCTGACTTGGACTGCAGCATGCCAGGTTTCCCTGTCCTTCACTATCTCCCAGAATTTGCTCAAACTCATGTCCATTGAGTCAGTGATGCCATCCAAACATCTCATCCTCTGTTTTCCCCTTCTCCTCCTGTCCTCAATCTTTCCCAGCATCAGGGTCTTTTCCAATGAGTTGACTGTTTGCATCAGGTGACCAAAGTATTGGAGCTTCAGCTTCAGCATCAGTCCTTCCAATGAATATCCAGAGTTGATTTCCTTTAGGATGGACTGGATTGTTCTCCTTGTTGTTCAAGGGACTCTCAAGAGTCTTCTCCAACACCACAACTCAAAAGCATTGGGCTAATCTATGGTGGATAAGGTAAGGCTGGGGTGGGAAAAGGGTGGAACAGGAAAACCCATGAGGGGACTTCTGAGTGATGATGATTTTCTGTATCTTCACAGGAGTTTGGGTTACACAGGTGGTTCTCATCAACAGTACACTTGAGAGTTGTACATTTCAGCAGATGAAAATCTAACCTCAAAAGGAAAAAATAGAATCATAAACAAATGTTGAACTCTAATTAAATAATATGCCTGCTGAAGTATTAGGGGGAAGTGTGCTGATGTCTGCAACTGACTGTGAAATAAATGAAAAACACAAGATGAAATTTTGGATGGAGGGAGAAAGAATGGGTACATGGACAGGAAGTGTGTTAGTTGCTCAGTCATGTCCAACTCTTTGTGACCGCATGGACTGTAGCCTGTCAAGTTCCTCTGTTCATGGAATTCTCCAGTCAAGAATACTGGAGTGGGTTGTCATTTCCTCCTCCAGGGAATTTTGCCAACCCAGGGACTGAACCCTGGTCTCCTGCTTTGCAGGCAGGTTCTTTACCATCTGAGCCACCAGGAAAACCCCATGGACAGAAATATATGGAATAAAGCAATTGTAATCAAAACATCAATGTTACATGAGTGTCCTCTAAAAATAGTCAACTTTTCTGTATATCTGAAACCATTAATAACATAATAAAGTGTTAGGACAAAAACTGTACTACAAATTGTGGCAACAACTAAACTTTTATTGGAAGGTTAATACTGAGCCAGACAAAACTGGATTCAAACCCTAGCCACGCAAGTTTCTAGCTAGTTGCTTAATCTGTGTAACTTCAGTTTTCTCACATATCATGTGGTCATGATTCTTCTTTTGAGGGTTTTGTGAGAATGAAATCAGATAATATACTTAAAGTATATTAAAGACATAGCAGGTAAACAATGAGTGGGCACTTTTATATTCCTGTTAGTGACTATGATGTAAGAGTTCAAAGAAGATGACCCGCAGTGTGGACTAGAAATATCTGGGAAGGGTTCTTAGGAGGTGAGATTTTAAAAGAAGAGTAGAATTTAGATGGAGCAAATCAAGGGCTTTCCTCATGGGAGAAAAAGCTTGAGGATGGGCCTAGAAATAGAAATGAGTTCAAGAGGGCAAATCTGGTGAGGGGAGAAGACCCTCTATATTTTTTTTTCCAAATAAAATTAAAATATCTGCATATAAGAATCTCCAGATAAACAAGGACTTGTTGAGCAATTTACTATGTGTTCATGAACACTTTGGGGCTTCCCTTGTGACTCAGCTGATAAAGAATTCACCTGCAATGCGCGAGACCTGTGTTTGCTCCCTGAGTCGGGAAGATACCTTGGAGAAGGGAAAGGCTACCCACTCCAGTATTCTGGCCTAGTGAATTCTAGGGACACAGTCCATAGGGTTGCAAAGAGTGGGACACGACTGAGCAACTTTCACTTCACTTCATGAACACTTTCAGGGCAGGGTTTTTCAATCCTGAAGTGAAGACAATTTTCAATTCCATTGTTTGAAAGTAGAATTTTACTGTCTACTGTTTTACAACAGTAAGCAAAATTCATTCCTTTTACCCTCCTTACCAAAGGATGAGCTGGTAAACAGGACTTGATAAGAACTGAAGCTGTCAACAAGAGTCCTTTCTCTGCGGGGGCAAAGACTCTTCCAAGGCAACCTCATCCTAAAGGTGTGGACTAAGGAAATGCCCTCTAGGGACTTCCCTGATGGTCCAGTGGCTAAGATTCCACACTCCCAGTCCAGGAGGCCTGGGTTCAATCCCCAGTCAGGGAACTAGATTTCTCGTGCTGCAACTAAGAAATAAATAAATATTAAAGAAGGGCCCTCCAAGGTGCAAACCATCTCTCCTGTCTGTCTCCTGTGCTGTCTTGCTTCCATTCTTGTCCTGTGTGGTAGGCAGAACAGTGGCTCTCCTACACAGGTGTCTAAATCCTGGAACCTGTCACTTTGTTACCTTACATGCATGGCACATGGATTTTGAAGATGAGATTAAATGAAGAATTTGAGACGGGGAGATTCTTCTGGATTATGCAGGTGGGCCCAATGTCCTTGTAAGTGAAAGTGAGGCAGGAGGGTGATAGGCAGAGAAAGAGATGTGACGACCGAAGCAGTGGACAGAGTGATGCAATTGCCAGAGTGAGTGGTACACAAGCCAAGGAACGCAGGCAGCCTCCAGAAACTGGAAAAGACAAGGAGACAGTCTTCCCCCAGAAGAAATGCTGTCCTGCTGGCACCTTGATGTTTAGGCCATTGAGATGCATTGCAGACTTCCGAACTCCAGGACTGTGAGATGATTAACTTGTGTTGTTGTAAGCTACCAGTGTTGTGGCAGCTTGTTCCAGCAGCCAGAGTTAGCTTTTAAAAGTAAAAACTGGAGCACATTGATCATAAAGCTTTCCCATCACACTTAGACTAAGACCCAAACTCTTTCTGTGATCTGGTTCCTATGTACCTATTTCTCCTCAACCCCTACTGCTCTTCCTAACAATGATGAAGCCTGCCTTTACTTCCTTGGCTAAACCCAGCTCATGTCGACCTCAGGGCCTTTGCACTTGCTGTTTACAGAAAGGTGAAGGACGGAAGGGTGAAGGACAGAGGGTGTGCCCAGGACTCAAAGAGATGGGCATAGATTCGAGTGACCTTCTTCTCCTTGAGTGCTCCAATTTGTCTTTTATAGTAATTTATGGACATTCCCTGGTGGCTCAGATGGTAAAGAATCTGCCTGTGATGTAGGATACCTGGGTTCAACCTCTGGGTCAGGAAGATCTCCTGGAGAAGAAAATGACTACCTATTTCAGCTTTCTTGCCTGGGAAATCCCATGGACAGAGGGGCCTGGCAGGCTACAGTCCATAGGTCGCAAAGAGTCCAATATGACTGAGTGATCAACACTATGGATACTTGAAGATGTCTTTTCAGAGCTTTCATCTGAAAGAAACTGACAGAGCAGAAGCTGGAGATGTCTGGATTGAAATGCAGAGAGCACACTGCTGTTTAATGATAAACTGTCATGAGGTATACTGTTCCTCCTTCCTGCCAAGGCTGTCTCACCAAGATCAAACTGCAAGATCTTTCAGAAATGTCTTCAACTTATTAGTAAATTGGTGATGATGCTGGAATCTATAACTGCCTATTAGCTGCCACTCAGTGGCAGATATTTTACAGAGATGGGAGCAACCCCAATGTCCATAAATGGATTTAAAAAATATGTTATTTACCTAAATGGAATCGCTCAGTTGTGCCTGACTCTGTGACCCTGGACTGCAGCCCACCAGGTTCCTCTGTCCATGAGATTTTCCAGGCAAGGATACTGGAGTGGGTTGCCATTTCCTTCTCCATGGAAGTGGAATATTATTCGGCCTTAAAAAGGCAATTCTGACATATGCCAGAACATGGATGAACTCTGAAGATACTATGCTAAGTGAAGAAAGCCCATCACAAAATGACAAACACTGCGTGAATCCACTTACACAAGGTACTTAGTCAATCCATAGGGACAGTGTTTAATGGATACAGAGTTTTAATGATGGATGGTGGTGGTGGCTGTATAACAATGAATGCACTTAATGCCAGAAAATGGTACACTTAAAAATGTTTGAAATACCTATGTCTGATTTATGTTGATATTTGACATAAAACAGCAAAATTATGTAAATCAATTATCTTGCAATTAAAAAATAATTAAAAAAATTTTAAATGATTGAAACAGTAAATGTTGTTATGCATATTTTACAATTTAAAATATGACTTTTTAAAATTGTATTTCTTTTGTGAATTGTCTTTAAATATTGGTATTATTTCTATTGATATTTTTCTTTTTCATAGTAACCAAAGAAATTCTTTCTATGCTTTGGATTTTAATCCTTTGTTTTTAATATTTTCTCTCAATCTAACATTTCTCAGATATTTGTTTTAAAAAAATCATATAAAAGCCTGAAATGTTATAAGATCAAATATTTAGCATTTTCCTTTATGGCTTCAGATTTATTACTTTACAGAGAAAAGCAGGCCTTTGCCCTTTCATAATTATAAAACTATTTTATACTTTCATAGTTTTTCTATAGATTTTAAATCTATCGGAATTTGTGTGTGTGTGTGTGGTGCAAGGTAGAGAATCTAATTTACTAATTTATTGTACCATAAACTAACCTAATTTATAGTTTCCTAAAGGAATGGAAAATCTTTTCTGAATGGTCTTTTCCTGACTGATTTGAAAGGCTACCTTTATCATGTATTAAATCTGTTTTGACCTATTCTGTTTCATTGACTTTTTCTCTATTTCTGCTCCAAAATCATATTGCTTTTATTACTGTAGTTTTATAGAAGCTTGTGATATCTGGTAGAGCAAGGCTTCTCTTATTTATATTTATTATCAAAAAAATTCTTTGCTAGTCTCACAATTTTATCTTTTAGATGAACTTTAGAATCAGCTTTCCAATTCCTAATGGAAAATCTACCAATATTCTAATTGGAATTGCATCACATTTTTAGATAGAAAGAAATGCCACCCTTAAATATTGACTCTTTGCAGGAACATTGTGTTCCCCATTTATTCAGATCTTTTACATTATTCAGTCAAGTCTTTTATTTCTCTTCATAGAGAAAAATGCCCAGTTTTAATGCTGGCCAAGACCCATTTTGAATTCCAAAGTTCAGAAGAGCAGTGTGCTCCTTGTCAATGTCAAGTATCTAGGCTTTGTTTATCCGGATATCTAAAGAAAAGTATTTATTCATACTAGCTCAGGTAAATTAGTTGAATGGCATAGTGGTAAAGAATCCACCTGTCAATGCAGGAAACCCAAGGGACCCAAGTTTCCATCCCTGCATTGGGAAGATCCCCTGGAGTAGGAAATGGCAACTGGTTCCAGTATTCTTGCCTGGAAAATTCCATGAACAGAGGAACCTGGCAGGCTACAGTCAGTCCATGGGGTCACAAAGAGTCAGACATGACTGAGCACACACACATCTCACTCAATATTTAGTTCACTTTGGCTTCAAAAATAAATAAGAAGTGAAGCAAGGGGACTTCCAGATGGTCCAGGGAACTCAGGTTTGATCCCTGTGGGGGAACTAAGATCCCACATGCCGAGAAGCAACTAAGCCCGTGGGCCACAACTTGAGAGTCCAGGAGCCACAATGGAAGATTCCACGTGATGTGACAAAGATCCTCATGCTGCAACTAAGACCCAAAGCAGCCAAATAAATAAGAAGTGAAGCAGAAAGTGAGAAATCATGCTACAACAGCTAAGACTGTCTTTAAATACATTTCTTGTGAAAGCCCCAGTCAGCACTGGTGGAAATTTTAATCTTGCATATTTTGATAAACAGCCATCACCTTATACAGACACATCCAAGCATGCAAGACTTTCAGCTTTTCCTCTCTATAAATCATGCGTAACAGATACCTTCAAAATTTTTCATACATTATTTGAATGTATCATTTGCTTTCATACATTTTTCAGCTTGAATTTTCAATGGGTAACAAAGTGCTTTCCATAAAAACACAAACAAAAAAAACAAAAAAAACTGCTGAGATAAAATGTAATAGCAGAATTTACAGTTATGAATTACACCTAAAATGCAACATTAGCCTTTACAGTAAGTTTAAGATATAAGCGAACACTACTGAGCTTAACCAATGCCGCATTCTAGAGAGTAAGCACAGCCAGAGCTTATAAGCCGGCATTCTCATTTATAGCACTCAACTTAAAGTTGGTTCAATCAAATATATTGTCTAAGGTTTTACACCCAAAACACGTATTGGTGTAAAGGGGAATAAATCTAACAAGAATCTAGGTACTGTAATCTCTGAGAATCACTGAGGAATAACAACATCAGATATTTTATTGGGCAGGCTTCTCTGGTAGCTCAGCAGTGAAGAACTGGGTCGCCAAAGCAGGAGACGTGGGATCTATCCCTGGGTCAGGAAGATACCCTAGAGAAGGAAATGGCGACTCACTCCAGTATTTTTGCCTGAAAAATCCCATGGACAGAGGGGCCTGGTGGGAAACAGTCCATGGGGTGATAAGGAGTAGGAGACGACTTTGCGACTACTAAACAACAATTTTATCGCGTGCTCTGTGCCAGCACTGCTTTACCTTGGACCGTCTGAAAAAGGCATTAATATCACTCCAGTTAAGTCCTATTACCAGTCCTTCTTCCCTTCCCTGGTGGGGTCACAGGCTTCTGCCAAGGTAGAAAGCTGCTATAACCACCCTTGACTCAGACCTGCATTTGCACCGTGTTGTCCAGACTACCTCTTGCATCCCTGCACTGTGGTTTCCCTTCTCCCTAGCAAGTTTCTTACCAATCATGTTCCATTTCTACACCCTCCAAAAATTTCCAAACACCTTCTTATTTAGAAAAAAAAAAATCAAAGTGGAATCAGCGTCTGATGATGTTATAGGTGGGACTAACCACACCAAAAATTTTTTTTTCTTTTTTAAATAGCAGATTCTTGTTAAATTGAATCTGACCAAACATGTAAAACTTCAAAGATAAATGAACAATTTTTACCGCCTATGTAAATATCCACTTCCTGTACATTCTGTTCGTTTCCTATTTATAGGTATTTTTTAAACATCCATCTTTATTTGCTTCAGAATAATAAGGATGGACTAGATTTGTCATGGTTGGATGGCTTTGGGGACTGGTTGACTGGAACACGGGGGTTTAGTATACTGTACTTCTTCTGAGTAAAATCATCCCTAATTAAAAAAAAAACTGTAATGGCCAAATTATGGAACAGCCATACAGGGAACTATTAAGCCAATATTAAAACATTTTACAAATAAAGAAAAACCCAGAGCTTCCCTGGTGGCTTGATGGCAAAGAATCTGCCTGCCAATTCAAGAGATATGGGTTCAGTCCTGATCTGAGAATTTCCACGTGTCGTGGAGCAACCAAGCCCACAGGCCACAACTACTGAGCCTATGCTTTGCAGCCTGGGAGCTGCAACTACTGAAGCCTGGGTACCCTGGAGCCTGTGCTCCGCAACAAGAGAAGTCACAATGAGAGGCCCGAGAACCACAGTAGCCCCTGCTCACCACAGTTAGAGAAAAGCCTGAGCAGCAACAAGGACCCAGTACAGCCAAAAATAAATCTAAAAAATTTTAAAGAAAACCCCAAACACATATGAAGAAAATTCAACATGTTGAAAACAATTATTTTTAGCTTCCAGGATTAAATGATTTGTATTTTTCAGTTTTTTTTTAAATGTAATCCTAAACATTTATGATCTGAAAACCAATTTGTTACTTTCTGAGCTGCTTCCCATCATCTATTTAAGATTCTTTATTACCTATTTAAGGTTAATGTTTTGAAACTCTCAGCTGCCTTGCAATTAAGTGATGGAACAACTCTGGATTGGAATAGGCAGATATACACTTAGAATTTATATGTAGAGATTAATAGAAATCACCCATATTTCAGTTTCACAATGCCTGTTTTAACGGGGAAAATGTCTAAATGTCTGACAAATTACATTCTTGAAATAAAATACTACGTGCTTACACATGCTATGGAAGAATACTCATTAACCTAGGGAAAAAGTTCACAGTATGGGAGAGACTACAAAACTGGATGCAGAGGGAATTCCCTGGCGGTCCAGTGGTCAGGGCTCTGTGTTTTCACTGCCAGGGCCCAGGTTTCATTCCTGGTTGGGGAAATAAGATCTGTAAGCTGTGTAGCTCAGCCAAAAGCAAAAAATAAAAATGGAAAAAAGGACTTCCCTAGTAGTACTGTGGATAAGAATCACTTGGCCAATGCACGGGACAGTGGTTTGTTATTTGGCCCAGGAAGGTCCCACATGCCTCAGAGCAACTAAGGAGGTGCGTCACAGCTACCAAACCTGTGCCCCTTCAGCCTGTGTTCCGCAACGAGAGAAGCTACCACAATGAGAAGCCAAAGCTCCACAGCTAGAGTATCCTTTGCTTTCTGTAACTAGAGAAATCCCTGCTCCCAGCAATGAAGAACTAGCACAACCAAAAAAAGAAAAAAACCAGAATGTATGACACCAATTTTGTAAATTCATATAAGCACAGAAAAGGATCTGAGAAAAACGCATCTTTAAATAGTTGCCTAAAGAGTGAATTATAATTTCAGGTGTTTTTAGCTTGTCTGCTTCCTGCAGTTTTCCCTCCAGTGAGCATGGATTGCCCCTGTATTCAAATTAGACACACATACATACATACGTATTTCGCCTCCCTGTAACTGCGAAATCCCCTAATTCCTGTCCCCAACTGCACACTTTTGTGCATGCTCCCCAACACCCCTACAACTCTTTTCTGGGGCCTCTGTGATTATCATGCATCTCTGCATCACGCACCAGGCTTCCTGCTTTAAATCCTCTAATTGGACTCATCTGAAGGTCAAATCCAACCCCAGACAAGCCCAAATACAGGGCTCTTGCTGACTTCCCTAGCTAACAAATGAGACTGTAAGATTTGTCAGTGAAGTGAGTCACTCAGTCATGTCCGACTATTTGTGACCCCATGGACTATACAGTCCATGGAATTCTCCAGGCCAGAATACTGGAGTGGGTAGCCATTCCCTTCTCCAGTTGGGATTTTCCCAACCCAGGGATCGAACCCAGGTCTCCCACACTGCAGGTGGATTCTTTACTAGCTGAGCCACCAGGGAAGCCCTAGTTCTATATATGTCAGCATTATTACTAAACAGTTCTCTTCCTTGTCCTTCTGGACTGCTGAACTGATATCCACTCAACCATTCCTACCACTCGGTTCTCGTTCAGAACTAGTTGTTCAAAGTGTAGGAGATGAAACTTTTCCTAAGTACTGATCCCAGAAAAGAAAAAGTGGTTTTCTTTTTCCTGTTTTTAAATTCAAGGACAGTTGCTTTACAGAATTGGTTTCTGTCAAACATCAACATGAATGAGCCATAGGTATACATACCTAAGATGTAGTTGTTTTTCGACAGCTGAGGGGAACAGCCACTTGAGTTCAATTTATCATTAAAAAAAAAATTATGAAAGGATAATGCTTAAAGGCCAAGGATTTAGAAGTACTTCATTCCCATTTTCTACAGGAAAGGCAATTCCTTTTAGGTATCAACCTATAAGTCAAAAAACCTTAACTGTCATAATATTTTTTAGAAATTAATGTCTCTTTAAACATAGTATTATAGCAATTAGTTCAGAATAAGAAAATACTTGTGACTGTAAACATGTATCACTTTCTTAGGGGTGGGATGGTTGGGTAGTACAATAAACACTGCCAGATGGGTTACAGGGTTAAAACTATTTTCCCATTGGTTTTTTATATACCCCTTAACCTGTGAGAAATAGCTAGGAATTCTGGTACCCAAAAACTTCATGAAGTAGCCATTCACAGCAAAATGTTTCAGCTCCTTTAATTTGCATATGCACACTCTGACCTATTCTATCAAAACTTATAAACTGTCTGAAGAAGGGAATGGCTATTCACTCCAGTATTTTTGCCTAAATACCCCATGGACAGAGGAGCCTGGTGGGCTACAGTCCATAGGGTCCCAGAGTCAGACATGACTGAGCAACCAAGTTTTATTGGTGTCAGGATCAAGAATTTTCCCAAAGGTTGCCAAAACCCTTTTGGGTACCAGTTCAACCCAAATCAATGTCCTCTGAAATTTTTTCCTGTAGTTTCACTTTTTAAGATGCCACATCTTATCTTCTGGGGCCATTTAAATGGCACACGGCCTTCACAGAGTTCTATGACCCAGTAGGACTTGTTTCTAAAGCTCTCTTGCATCCTACTCATCAAATCCACATATGATGTAACATCAAGTGTAGAGAGCTCTAAACTCTCTTCCATGGCTTCTCCCTCTTCCTTGCAAAGTGCTATCTCTGGTCCCACTTCTGCATTTATCAAATCAGCACAGGTGTCCAGTATTATCTCTGAAAACTATTTAAATGGGAAAACAGGACAATACACGTGAAAACAAGTCTTGAAAATATGCAAACACACACCTAGTTCTAGCTTACTCAGTATTTAAAGCTTACTTTATAAGGTAAGTAATCATGTATTTATTTTGCTTCAGAGGACAAGTGGCTCATTTCCCAATAAGTCAATTTAGTCACAAAAATATCTGCAAGGTACACTGTAGAAGTATTGTAGGAAAAAGAAAGTATTTCACTCTTCCAAAATTTTACTAAGATTATAAGAACAAATGTGGCAATTCTTTAAAATCGAGGGAACTCCCTGGCGGTCCAAAGGTCACGACACTTCAGGCTTTCACTGCTGAGGGGGAATGAAGATCCTGCAAGTCACGGAGCCAAAGATATGTATATATAAAATTTAAACCAGAACTTAATACATGCATTTCAAGAAACTCTTTTATAACTGAGATTTTATTGGTTGTTTTGAGGATCACTACACAGACATTTCAATTTGTACACAATTCTTCACATACGTACCAGAAATCTAAAATATTATGTAGTTGTGATTCTTAACACTTATTCCAGTGACTTTCCAGCTTAAAATTTGGAGCAAACTTTCCTTAACAGGATATCAAGTACCAATATCTTCAAATATTGATATGTTGTTACATCATAAGTCCCACCGATTCACAATTTAATATCATATACACTACATACCCAAACTGTCAATCGTTCACAGCACATTAACCAAGTTACTAGGAAAACTGGACTACCACGACCAAAGATGTTATAGTATAGTGCACAAAATTCTGACCAGGAGAGCCAAGATCAAAAAGTGGTTTGCTGTAGGAAATAATTCTACCAAAACAATATGGGAAGAGAAGTAATTTAAAGTGTTCAAGACATGAAATGCACAACTGACTCCAAACTGCCATTTAGTATGCTTTTGTATTATAGGATATAAAAGCTAACCCCCATCTATGGAATGTTAAGCTGACACCCAAGACAATCAAAGCCTCCCATATCCAATATCCCACTATTTTCTGGTTGTACCAAAAAATAAACAACCAGCAAATGATTTCACCTCTTAAAAAAAAGCATTTACACTTAAAAAATGGGATGAGGTGGGATTCCCTCCTTTTTAAAAATGTTTCTAGAGCTACTAAAAAACTTGCATTTACAAAATAGTTGATAAAAATATTCCTCTGGATTGTACAAGAAGGGAAACAGGGACCACTGACAGGACTGGGTGTGTGGTTATTAATCAGACTTGGCTTCTTTCTCTTCTGCTTCATCAGAGGCTGGGCTCTGCAAATCAAATGAAAAAAAGTGATCAAACATTTGACTCCTGCGTCACTGCTATGACGTCACCAATATTTAGCATTTGTTACAATGTAAGTTTTCCTCACTGTACTTCAGTTCAGTCGCTCAGTCGTGACCAACTCTTTGCCTCACTGTACTATTAAGTCTTAAAAAATACATTCAATCCTCAATGTTTGTAGATTCTGTACTGGTGAATTCACCAACTCACTAAAAGTTATTTGTAAACTCAAAATCAATACTGATGGCATTTCCATGGTCTAGTGCAAATACACAGCAGTAAAAACCATGAGTCACCTGACATGCAGTCTCAGCTAACCCTTGTTTCAGTGCTAACACTGTAAACAAGCATGTATTTCACAGACTATTTAGTGCTACACATATCAATTTTTTTTTGTTCTCATGGTGAAGAAAATGTTGACTAGACAAGTCCAGTGTTATCCAAGACTATGTGCAACAAAGTTGTGGTGTGCTATATGGAGTAAACTGACAACAGTTTCACTGAAGCACAAGTTATAATGCTGCTTCTCTTGGCCCTGCGCTCTATATAATTTCTCAAAAACACGTGTTAAGCAGGAATACACATAAGGTTGGGGGCTTTCCTGTGGCTCAGTGGTAAAGAAGCCACGTGCAAGGCAGAAGATGCAGGAGACTCAGGTTTGACCCTGGGTCAGGAAGATCCCCTGGAGAAAAACTTGGCAACCCACTCCAGTATTCTTTCCTGGAGAATCCCATGGATAGAGAAGCCTGGGCAGGTACAGTCCATGGGGCTGCAAAGAGATGGACATGACTGAAGCGACTAAGCACACACACATTTAAGGTTACGGTCTGATCTGTTGATGGAAATGTTGCAATGAGTATAGTTTGAGAATCTAACCCTTGTATTTCCACTATGTACAACTATCCAGTACTTGGAGTAACCTTATAGAATACAACCATCACAGATAATGAGAATCAATTATAATTTGATAAAAGGGATTAGAAGGTGACATTCTCCCCTTATAATTGTATTAGTTATTTACCGTAACATTGAAACCCACTTATTTTTATTGGTAAAATCTTTTCTTTAGAGCTTAAAAGGATAGATTGAGGACATCAACCCTTTTAATTGACTGAAGTTACTACTTAAATCTAGACAAGTGGCTACTTTTAAGAAAAACTTCATTATACAGAAGTGAGAAAAATGTGAAAAACTAAGGGAATGGATTAAAAAAATTTTTTAAGGAACATCCAGAATATTAGAAACTAACAAAGGGAATGTATGTATGCCTATGGTTGATTCATGTTGAGGTTTGACAGAAAACAATTCTGTAAAGCAATTATCCTTCAATTAAAAAATAAATTTATGTTAAAAAAGAAACTAACGAGGTTATTAACAGATCTACAGATGGCAATTTGGATAAAAAAAAGACTAGAATGTTTAAACAAAATTTCTACATTATGTAAAGAAATATCATTTAGTAAATGAAATTTAAAAAAAATCTCACTAGCAATTAATAAGCATATATACAATAAAAATGGTGAATCTCAATGTAAAATTCTGTGTACGATTTCTTATTTACAGTAAAAAAAAAAAACCCATTTACAGGTAAAATTATCTAAATTCATAAAAAATATTCTGCCCATTTGGAGAATACAAAATGTTCAATATAATAAAGACTGTCTTATCTGCTGCATTATCCACTGTTCAGAGTCAAAATTAATCACACACACACGCCTGACCTCCTCGTTTTTAGTCTCTCCGTTTTCTGCAGGTAAGTCTTCTTTAGTCTCTTGGTTGGCCACTTCCGCCTGCTTTCCCTTTGCTCCTCTTTTCCCTTTTGTTTGCACTTTTTTGTCTGAAGATTTATCCTGTGATAAGAGTAAGAGTATATTTAAGTATCAACTCTGCACTTACCGACATTTTCTGACTTGCTAGAAATTGTCCTCACCATAGTTGCAATGTTAGTGCTGCTGCTTGTCAGTCTGAGTTACAGGACACACTTCAAGGTCAGTCCCCAGCAAACAGGACCACATAGCATGCTGAGGTCCTAACAGCACCTGTATACCAATCCTCACCAGATTCAAGACAATTACATCTAAAGCCTCAGCAACTCCCCTTCTCCACTATTCTCTGAAGTTCCACAGGAGAGAACAGACGAATTCAAGAATGGTTGGAGGGCTCTCTCCCCGCTCCTGTAACTGTACCCACCCCCAAACTTCTTTTAAGTGGGAACAACAATCAGATTGTCAAATAACCACTGTCCCGAAGATTCACCTGAGAAAAGCACCATGTTGTAAGGTCAGATTGACTATCCTGCTACAGTTAGTCCCCTGATATATACTCAATAGCTAAAAAGATCAACTTTGAGTTTATCATTTCATTTAGCTGTATGAAGTATCTGAAAACGCACAGGTGTATGATGATAAAAGACCTTCAAAGGTTATGCCACTTTAAAATAATATACAACAGTATTTCTGGATACCATCCACCAATGGGGAAGGAGAAATCTAATAAATATTTATTTCCTGTGAGAACATAGTTAACAGCCAAATTAAGTCACCAGTGAGTTGCATAATACTGACCAATACTTGCATTAAACAGCCACAAAGATACAAAAGACCTTACAACTTTAATGCTAAGGGGGTGGGGGATCAGTGGAATGGATTCTGTGCCAGAAGTGGCATTCCATACATGAAAGCAAGTCAAACATTAGCAATTGAGTTTCTTTAGAATAAACAATAAATTATCTAATAACAAACACATTTGGGGCAACACTGCTACATACAGACACAACATAAAGTGTCACAATACTTTCTGCATTTAAAAATAATTCTTTAACAATCTGATTGCTTTAGATTTCTCAATTTCATAACTGCTATCAGAGCAACATAAAAATATAAAACCTTAAATGGATAACAGCCTAGACTGAACTATCACTTTTAACTACTAACAGCTGAAAATCGAGATGAAACAAAATAAATCTACTTGTCTGTAGCATGGTAATCAATACACCAAAAGCGTTACCTTCTGTTTAAGGCTTTAAAGTGGATCAATTATGAAGACAATACTACTTTTTTTTTTTAAGACAATACTACTTTATTAATGAGAAAAAAACTCCTCCCTTTCCCCATCACTTTTCCTTTAGGAGAAGGAGGTTTGTTTCTCAAGGAACACGCAAAAACTTACCTGCTGGCCTCTGAAAGGGAAGAAGAAAAACGTTAATTACATCCAATGGCCCCAAACGCAACTGATAGTAAAATTTGACTTTTTTTCTTTTGGCAGCACTGTGCACGGTGCGGAATTTCAGTTCCCTGACCAGGGATCGATCTGGGGTCCCCTGCATTGGGAACTCAAGAGTCTTAACAAACTTACCACCGGGGAAGTTCCTGAACTATTTTCATTAAAGAAAAAAAAAAACAACAACAACCAAACTTTTAGGACAGATCAAAACAGAGACAGGTAAATAAAAAAGATGTAAGAGAAAACAGGCACAGCATTTTAGCCAATGGTTTATTGAAAAAGTAAATAATAAAAGACCAGTAGTAATAGTATACTTTACATGCAGATATTTTCCCAACAAGATCCACTATTTCCCCTGCATTCGTGAAGTTTCCCTTTATTGATTTTTCGTATGGAATTCTTCATTTTCAGGTCTGAGAAATTCCAAGTTGGCCTACTACACCTATACTTTCTTTAAATCCACTTAAAAAAGATCACAAAACAGAAGTTTCTATGGGAAAAACGCTGAAATTTTTACACTCAGCTCTCTCTGTACAACGTTTAAATAAAGACATGGGAAAATTTTTTGGTATTATTCAGTATTTAGCTTTCACCTATACTCTTAGGAAAGGGGAGAGGACAATGAAGACTGAGAGGACAGGAGGCTTCTAATAGCAAACTTTCACCTAAGTTTTGAGTTAACAGAAGTTAATCACACCATGAAATTCCCCTGAAGAACAAAGAGCTTTAGAGGGTGGTATCAATGCTAGATCCAGAGTCACAAATGATGTACACATATTTTGCTGTTCCAACTTAGGTTTTCAAAATACAAATATCCAACAACTACCCAAACACTCACCATGTGAATAAAGCAATCAGGAATCTATTCCAGAGGAACACTATTTCCGATCATCTCAAAGAATGTCAGGATAAAACAATTTAGAGAACTTTCACATAAACTATACAAAATAATCTTAGAAGAATGTTCTCAGAGAACATAATTTTTGATCTCCCCCTGCCATAAGGTACAATCCCCTACCTTGCCTTGCGAACCTCACATACAAACACTTACACAGTCCCTATCTCCTGGCCTCAGTCCTAGCTTTTCTGATACTCAGAAGAGGAAGGCCAAGCATGCAACAGAGAACCACCAACAGGGAACCATTAACCAAAACATACACAACACAAAGAATGGATTTCCCTGGTGAGTGAAAGTTACTCTTCAATATTTTCAGTCGTCTTAAATTTCCCAAATTCTGGAGCAGCACTAATGTGATACGTTATATTCCCGTAAGCCAGGATGATGACTACATTCACTGAATTTTACTCATACTAAAAAAGGCAGTTGGTGATAGGACAGTGAAGCCTGGCGTGCTGCAGTCCATGGGGTCGCAAAGAGTCGGACACCACTGAGCCACTGAACTGAAAAAAGGCACTGTATACTGTAATTATTATAACAAAAAACTAAAGTGGTAAATAAAATAACCCTCTGACGACTTTTCAGCAGACTATGACACTAAACTGTGGTTGATTTGCAGAGTCTCAGAGTTAAGACCTCCGTTGCCAGCAGTGATCGTTAGAGACCTGCAACAATTCAAAGACACCATGATCTCTAAAGGCTGAGTCTGAAACCTACCTTTCCCGCCGCCTTTTTTGGCTTCGTTTCCACTTTTGCAGGAGCCGGTTTCTGAAAGACAAAGGTAACACTGAGCTTCTTCCCTAGGTTCGAACCCACGGAAAAGAAAGGTTAGGGAGCTCGTTTTACTTACAGCTGACAACCTCGCCGATCTCCTCTTGGGCTTTGGGAGAAAAAAGGAAAACGAGCAAGGAATGAGCGGTGCGGAGCAAACCTATCCCACCCCCCGGAACGGATCGTGGTCTTACCTCCTCCTTCGCCGCCCCCTCGGCGGAGCTGACCTGCGGGAGAAAGAAGAGAGCGAGTGGGCACAGACAGTGAACAAAAGTGCCCGCGCGCCCCGGGCCCGTCTGCGCGCGAGAACAATGCCCGGCCGCGTGACGTCAGCGGATTCCCGCCGCCGCGTTCGAATCTCACACCCGGCTCCTCGGGCTGCCGAACGTTCCAGAACGCGGCACCGAGGCAGCCGCTCGCCAGCCCTCCCGGCCGCCGCTCAAGTCCGGCCGCCTCCCTGGCCCAGCGCTGCAGAGGAAGTGGCGGGCCTGGGCCTCGCGGGGCTCTGGGGACAGCCGGGCGGTGGAGTGGGCGTGTGCGGGACGCGGCCACTGCTCACCTTCCTCTTGGGCATCGTGGCGGCGGGGCGGGCGAGAGCCGGGTGCCTGAGGGCCGCGGCGCGCCGAGAGCCTTCGCGAAGCTGAGTAGCCTGACCGCTGCCGCTCCTCCCGCCGCCCGAGCTGCTGGGACCCGCGGCGGGGGTGGTGGGAGAACCGGATGGAACCGGATTGGGAGCCCGCCCCCTCCTCCCCCCGCGTCCCCCGACCGCGGGCTCCCCCTCCCCGCCGGCCGGGCCGCCCCCCGCCCTCGCCCCCGCCCATTGGCTGCGGGGTCCACTGCTCCGCGGCCCGCACCCCGAATAGGTGAGGCCGGCCGTCACTCGACCACTGCGCCCCGCCCCCGCTCTCGGCGCCCCCACCCGCCCGCCGTCTCGCGGGGCCCCAGACCCAGGCGAGGGGGCGGGGCCCCACAGGCTGTTCTCGCCTCACGGTAGTTTGTTTGAAGCCGAGCCGCAAAGTGCGGTCTGCACGCTGATTGGCGGACGCCCGCCACGTGGTCTCCGGGTGCGCCCACCCACAACCCCCGGGCTACCTGGTCGTCAGCCAGCGCCAGGGAAGCCCCCGAGGATAGAGTCCCTTCTCTGTATTGGCAGTTGGGTTGGAAGGTTTATAGTTCACAGAATGGGAAGGGAGAGACAACGGGTTTAACTGCGAACCAATTTCCCCCACCTTAGTCGGCATGACAAGCTATCAACTAGGTTTACAGTCTTGCTGGCCTGTAGGGAGCTGGTCTTAATGCGCAGGCGCGGGATGGAAGGTCGTGGGAAGGAAAGTCGGCGCGGG
This sequence comes from Moschus berezovskii, assembly GCF_049115385.1. NCBI lineage: Eukaryota > Metazoa > Chordata > Mammalia > Artiodactyla > Moschidae > Moschus > Moschus berezovskii. Next base: position 162,898,159 of record NC_142460.1, read on the forward strand.
GCGACACTGCGCAGGCGCGGATCTTTGCGACGGCGCTGGATTCCCAACCGGATTCTCCTGGTCGGGTCTTTTCGTATAGCTTTTTAAAAAAGTTGTCCGTTCCTTGAGGGGCAGGGGTTGCTGGCGGTTCGTCTCAGGAGCTCAGTGGGCGTCTGAGTCCCGACACCCACCAAACCGAGGACGCGCGGACCCATTCTCAGATCCCTTGACCGGCCGATCCTCTCCTGCGCTGAAGTGAAAGGGCAAGAACGCCCACCCACTTCTTGCTTGTATTTTAATCACTTCCTGACCCAACTCCCTTTCTGAGGTTTGTAAAAAAGAGCTTCACGCTGGGAGTCTCCAGTTTCTTTACTGAATAAGAAAATTTTGCTTGTAAGGACCACTTGAGTTACTACTGCAGAAGGAGTTTTTAATCAGAACAGTGTTAACTGAAATTCATGGAGAGGAAGAAACAGACCGAAAGTCCACCACTGAAGAGCTCCAGATAAACCATGACACTTTCACACAGTGGAATAATGAGCTAGTGCGAAAAAGAATGAGGCTGCTCTTTGTAGAAGTGAATTTTCGAAACAACTAGTCAGACTCTAACTCCTGATCAATAAATAGTGCCTTCCCATCTCATTCAAGAAAGTCGTGGACTGCTCTTGCGGTCCAGTGGTTAAGACTGGGATTCCACTACAGGGCTTGTGGGTTTGATTCTTGGTCCGGAAACTAAGGGGCTTACCAAATGGTGCAGTGGTAAAGAATCATGCCTGCCACTTCAGGAGGTGGGGTTCCTTCCCTGAGTGGGGAAGAGGAAATGGCAACCCACTCCAGTATTTTTACCTGGAGAATCGCATGGACAGAGGAGCCTGGTGAGCTATAGTCTATAGGGTCCCAAAGAGTTGGACACCACTGAGCACACACGCATGCACTGGGAACTAACATTCCCAGATGCCTCCTGGCTTGGCCAAAAAAATAGTCTTAAGTTCTTAGAGTGGCTTATATGGTTCTCTGCCAATGGGCCCACTTCAAAGGGTTTTTCCCCTTGGTTCTCATTACCAGTCTCAAGTAGGCTGGGCGTCACTGCTTCAGGCCTTGTCACCTGCTGTTCCCTCTGCCTGGAATGCTTCCTGCGCTGCCTCAGACCAGTGCCATGTCTGCCTCACCTCCTGTGTGTCTTTCCACAAATGTCGCAGTCTCGTCGAGACCATTCCTGACCTGTCAGTTTAGGATTGCACCTCCCAGTCTCCAGTTCTTGCCACATCTGTTGACTGACTAGCTATGCTGGGTGTAAAGTTATGTTTGTTGTATATTTCAGCAAGATACCCAGAGAGGTGGTGCGATTGCTTGCCTATGAGAACAATTGGGGGAGTAGGGGAAAATGAAAATTTATCTTTTTCTTCTTTTGGACAAAAACCCTAATTTTTTCTTTTCTTCTTGAGATCTATTCTGGCAATCCTGTCTCTCTTTAATATAATTTCCCTCTTTCCAGTTCCTTCCACGTCACCTTGCGGTATTTCTTTTATGATTGATCACATTCTATAATTGCTTTATGTGTTTAGTTATTTGCTGCCTGTCTCCCTCAGGAGAGTGGGAGTTCTGTAAGGGTAGGAACCCTGTTAATCTTAACAGCACTTCCTCCCCAGAACCTTAGATGTTTGTTCAATTAGTAATTCTTTGAGAATTGAAGTATATTTGATTTACAAGGTTGTGTTCATTTCAGGTGTATAGAATAGTGATTCAACTATACACACACACACATATGTAGTCTTTTTCATAGTCTTTTCCCTCACAGGTTGTTACTCGCCCCCACCCCCTGCTCCTATTTACATTAAAAAATAATAGCGTTGGGATTTCTGGTGGTCCAGTGGCTAACACTCCTGTTCCCAGTGCATGGGGCCCCAGTTCAGTTCCGTGTCAGGGAACTAGATCCCACATGCTACAACTAAGACCTGGTGCAGGCAAATGAATATTTATTCTAAAGAATAGCATCAGAGAGTCTCCAAGTTTGTGGCACAAACATGTACTGAGCCCCTACTCTCTGCCAGTGGTTGTGATAATCTCTAGATTCCGTTCCGTCGCGTCCGACTCTATGCGACCCCGTGGACTGTAGCCTACCAGGCTTCTCTGTCCATGGGATTCTCCAGGCAAGAATACTGGAGTGGGTTACCGTTTCCTTCTCCAGGGGATCTTCCTGATCCAGGGATCGAACCCAGGTCTCCCGCATTGGAGGCAGACGCTTTAACCTCTGAGCCACCAGGGAAGCCCAATCCCTAGGTTAGAGGAACTTAATTCCAAAAACGTGGGTGGTACTTCAGTGGAGAGAAAATTATTAATACACAAATTGGCCTGAATTACTAAGTAGAAGAGGAAGCCAAGTGACAGAACATCCCAAGGCATATGTTCTTAGCAGAATGAGACAGCTATGCAGAACCCTTAGAGTGGCATGGATGGACACACTGACACTAGGAAGGGAAGATTAGTGAAAAGAGGCAGAAAAAAAGAAGGGCATACTGCAGAGAGCACTTGACGCCAGGCTAAGGGATCTGGCTGTTAGAGTGGGAGACGTTGCAAGATTTTTTTCTTTTTTCCCCCCTGCTGTCCATTTGTGGGATTTTGGTTCCCTGACCAGGGACTGAACCTGGGCCCTTAGCAGTGACAGCTCAGGATTCCTAACCACTGGACCACTAGGGAATCCCACAAGGTCTTAAGGGAATGATGTGCTGAGAGCTCAGCCTCATGAAAGTCTTTCTCCCGTGAGGACTGACGATGCAGTGGGCCAGAGGTGACAGATGGGTGGCTCGTAGATGTTTGCTTTACTTGGGATTTTTCTTAAAGTTGCCAAGACAAGGATGTGGAGCAACTGGAACACAGTAGGAAAACTCTTAATATTTTTTTAAAAAGTAAACAGATACTCTGTGACTCAGTAACTCCACTGCAAAAACATACCCCCCCAAAAAAGCTTACATCTGTTCACAAGAAGACATGAATTAGAATATTCATAACTGAACTATTTTATAAGCTCAACTGGCAGCAACTTAGATACCCACCAAAAAGAGAATGGATAAGTGGAAAAGTAAGAGCAATGAGAAACGGCTGCCTGCAACTCCACCCAAGATGAGGCCAAGCACAGTACTGAGAGGCAGGCCTGAGACAGTACTGTGTGATCCTGTTCATATAGTACAGAAAGGCAGGCAAAACAAATCCAGTGTCAGCAGTCAGGATGGTAATTGACGTGGGTGGGGTGTTAGTGACTGGAAGAGAGCAATGGAGGGCTTCAGGGAGCTGGCCATCTTCTATTTAAAAAAAGGTTTTTTAAAGTTTTTTTGTATCTTGGACCAACTTAGTTTTTTAATTTTTGGTCGACTGGCATGTGGGATATTAGTTCCTTGACCAGGAATTGAACCCAGGCCCCATGCAGTGGAAGCTTGGAGTCTTAACCACTGGACCATCAGGGAAGTCCCATCTTGTATTTATTTTTTTAATGCTACACATTTATTTCGGAGAAGGCAATGGCAAGCCACTCCAGTACTATTGCCTAGAAAATCCCATGGATGGAGGAGCCTGGTAGGCTGCAGTCCGTGGGGTCGCTAAGGGTCGGACACGACTGAGCGACTTCACTTTCACTTTTCACTTTCACACGTTGGAGAAGGAAATGGCAACCCACTCCAGTGTTCTTGCCTGGGGAATCCCAGGGACGGGGGAGCCTGGTGGGCTTCCGTCTATGGGGTCGCACAGAGTTGGACACGACTAAAGTGACTTAGCAGCAGCAGCAGCACACATTTATTTAAAACGTCAAAAGTTTAAAAAGACCAAACGTATTGTCAAGGATATAGAAGAACTGGAAGTCCCAAACTCTTTTGGTAAGAATACAACAGGGAACAACCATTTAAGATTACAGTATGTGCTGATGTGCTCAGTAGTGGCTGGCTCTTTGCGACCCTATGGACTGTAGCACGCCAGGTTCCTCTGTCCATGGAATTTTCCAGGCAAGAATACTGGAGTGGGTTGCCATTTCCTTCTCCACCATCTTGTATTTCTTGATCTGTATGTTACTTGTACTGTTGTGTTTGCTTTGTGAATATTCATTGAGCTGTGTATTTCTGGAGAGACGTCAGCAGTAAAGTTTGTAAAACTTTTTTTTTTTTTTTTGGTAACATGCCAAAATCAGGTAACTTCACTTACTAATAAGGCGCTTCAACTTCTCCTGGTCTCCTTGTGATTCCACAGCGCACTTGACCTTCTAACTTGTGAGAAGGCTTCCTTTTCCTAGTGTGTCAGGGTCCCAGCCCTGGTGATTTTTTCTCACCTGTGTCTTCTACAAAGCCTCTGAAGGCATTTTAGTTTGACCTGTCTGTATGTAAGCATACATAAGTATAGATGCCACTTGTTATATTTATTTTTGGAAGAAATATTTATGTGGCTCAAAATTCCAGAAGAGCAAAATGCTTTCCAGAGACTTCTGCATTCTGCTTCAGTTCCCCCAGAGGTCTGGCTGTCTCAAGGAGGAGCCAGTGCTGCTGCTGCTTGTGGATCCTTTCAGCATACTTTATGCAAATATAAGTGAATATATAATATATACTTATTTTTCACAGTTTGGCACCTTGCATTTTTCAGTTAATGGAGTTTGTTTCCTATGAGTACTTGATAAGATTCCGCCTTTTTATTGCTGCATTGAAGTGCACTGTATAGATGTACCAAATATTTATTATTTTTTGGCCATGCCATATGGCATACGGAATCTTAGTTCCCCAACCAGGGATAACCCTTGCCCCCTGCATTGGAAGCTCAGAGACTTAACCAGTGGATGGCCAGGGAAATCCTTGTACCAAAGATTTAAAAACCAAATTCTCCATTGACTGAACTTTACAAATTGTGCCCAGTGTTTCGTCCTCACAAAGGATGTTGCAATGAATAACCATGTACATACACATCTTTTGCATACTGTATAAAACCAATGTCCTTACAAGCCCCAGTACTGGCTGAAATGATTGCTATTATAAAGTCCACTTATGCCTTTGCAAACTTAAGGTTGAAATGTTTAACACTTAGCGGTTTTAAGTAATTATAAAGCTAGAACTAACTTTTGAGCCTCCCAAAATCTCTACAAAATCAGTAAAATTTAAATCAGTAACATTAACATGAATGAGTTTTGCTAAAAGCAAATTGCTGCATGCATATTTGGCCCATATGATCTCTGCAGAGATTGTTCTGTCACCTTGTGTGTGTAATTGACAAGCCATCCTTCATTTGGCCTTCTGTGGTATGACTTGGGTTTCATGTCATACACACTATTTATGAATTAAAATCATTTCTACAGTTTTATTATTTTCCATAAACTAGAAAGCTGGTCGCCCTTGATGCCAAATATAAACACACACCCCAAACAGGCACAAAAATAGGTAATGCTTGGTCAAAAGTGGTAATCTGTGCTGGGTGACGCAGAATGTCAGATGATCACCTGAACACACAAATGTCTTAACATTCCCCAAGAACACACAAGACTTTTGTATACATTCACGAAAGTATCCTCACCACCACTCTACCCAGGGTCCACGTGACCCACTTTGGAAAATCATTCGTTGATTCAGGCTAGTCAGGACGTGCTTGCACGAATTTTAGAAGAATTATAAGCGTATTGTAGGGCAGAAATGGTGGTGACACAGAAGGTTCTGAGGGGAACTGAGAAAGAACGGATAAGAGGCAACAGTTTGCCTATCCCTTGCAAGTACTGTCCTCAACTTAGGGATAGTGACCTAGGGATAGATAGGCACAAGAGTTAAGTGCCTGTCCTCCTGGGGCTTCTGCTCCAGTAGGAATACCAATAAAGAAAGTAACGAGATTCTTTCCCATGGTGACAGCACCTTGAAGGAAGCAGTGTCCTAATATAGAATGTGCTGGAGGCACGCAGAAGGGGGCTGCTGTACATGGGATCGTTCGGGAAGGTCCCAAGGGAGAGAAGGGAAGGGTGAGATGACCTGTACTCTGGGGGATCTGAGGGAGAAGCCTCTGGACGAGGAAACAGCTCCCACAAAGATCCTGAGGCAGGACTAAGCTTGGTGTCCAGGAAGGAGGCAAATGTGTTGTGTTTAGGGAAGGCAGCAGCCAGGGTGTGAGAGCAGTGGCGGAGCTCTGAGGGGGTCTGAAGTCATCGATCTGGACTCCCAAGTGGAGGCTGGACTGAGGCTGGGCTGTGAAGTGTGATCACTGGGAGGAGGCACAGGAGACCAGGAGAGGTTTTTAAAGTTGCCTAGAGGAGACTTCTCTGGTGGTTCAGTGCAGCTCCCAACTCAAGAGGCCCTGGGTTAGATCCCTGGTCAGGGAACCAGATCCCACACCCTGCAACTAAAAATCCTGCCTGCCACAACTGAGACCCGATGCAGCCAAATAAGTATTTTAAAATGTTAAAGTTATCTAGACAACAAATGACTAGGATGCTGGTTATGGGGATGGAAATGAGTGGAGGGAGGGTCTGGGACATATTTTGGTGGGGGTAGCTGACAGGACTCTTCAGTGGATTGGGTGGGTGAGAGTTTTAGTTAGGAGTTACAGAAACCCAGATCAACATTAACAATAAGCAAATAGATTAAACAAGCAAAACCATGACAGTGTTGCAGACTGGGGGATTCAGTGGCTTACCGTATTATCACAGATTCTTTTCTACCGTCCGTCATGCTCTTGACTCCTCCCTCCTGAGCCGGCTTCCCCTTTGGTTCAGAAGTGCAGCTCCAGATGTTACATGCAGATTTACAGCATCCAGGAAAAGCATGTCTCTTTTATCCTAAGCCCTGACTAGTTGCCTTTATTACTGGTTGGAACTGTCACATGGAAGGGAGATGGGATATCCTTAGAGAAAATCAAGCCAATCCTGGATTTGGGCATAGGGCCAAGAATGGGAGTGGATGCCTGAACAAAAGAAGGGTCCCGAGAGGAAGGACAAAGAGGGGAACGGGCTGATCATCACCTGTGTCTAGTAGGCTGTGTGGTTAGAGAGCCACTCGCCAGATAGGGACCTAGAGAATTTTGGGGGAAGCAGGTGGGCTTGGTGTTGACACACTGAGTGTAAAGGGCTTGGGAAACATCCAGAGTCTGGCAGGCAGTTGGATCTGCAGGTTTGGAGCTCTGGGGAAGGACAGAACTGAAAGAAGTGATGTGCTCTGGGGGCTGAAACCAAACGGATGTGAACAGTCAACCAGGGATTGGAAAGTGTCACCACACTGAGAACTAAGCATGTCACCAACTGTCCTGATGGATCCGTTTCAGCAAGTGGTAGGGAGGAACCAGACTCAAGTTAGAGAGTAGAAAGGAAGGTAAGAAACAGAGTGAGTTCCAAACCCTACTGTGTTGGACTGTACTGTACTCATGCCAAGAAGCCCAGTCTCTGGGCCAGTTTGTTCATGTGGTGAAGACTGAATATAAACAAGGGCAGGTGTGAGCCAGCATGCAAAAGGTGAGAGGGGAGACGATGGTCAGAGACTCAAATGCCTCTGTTCACTACTATGCTGGATATCCTAGCTGCAGAAGGATGAGATGGAAGGAATGCAGAGAATAAAGATATGGGCCCTGATATGGGAGCTCTTGAGGACCACTCTGCTCAATAAGTTGGCCCGAAATGCTGCAACACAAAGAGCCCAAGGATGAACAACAGATACAGATCTTACCAAGCAGTGCTTGTTACTAGCCTGCTTGCAAACTTTATGGATACGTGACTGTATAAATAATTGTTAGTAGACAAGATCACTGGCATTATTATTGTTACAAGCTTTCCTTTCCAGCAGTCCAATGTACTTACTGTTATTTTAAAAAGAACATTAAGCCAGGAGGAACCTAGTCACATTATTCTTTCCTGCTTCCAGTGAAGTATGCCTTTCCAAATATGGAAAGGCACTGTTTTAATATGATGGGGCTGCTATAACAAAAATGCTATAGACTGGGTGGCTTATAAACAATTTGGTGCAAAAGTAATTGCAGTTTTGGACCGTGAATTTTAAATTATTATAACTAGGCTCAAAAACATCTTTATTAGTCAAAATAGGAACCATTACAATCAACACATTTTTGCCAACGAGAAGTAAGTTCGTTTATTCCTGTAGCATAAAAACCTGTGCTTCGGGATTCGACAAACTCTTGGAAAGCATTTTTTGCATCCTGCTGGTTGTGGAAGTGTTTACCCTGCAAAAAGTTGTCAAGATGCTTGAAGAAGTGGTAGGCTGTTGGTAAGAGGTCAGGTGAATATGGTGGATGAGGCAAAACTTCGTAGCCCAATTCATTAAACTTCTGAAGGGCTGGTTGTGCGATATGTGGTCGGGTGTTGTCGTGGAGAAGAACTGGGCCCTTTCTGTTGACCAATGCTGGCTGTAGGTGTTGTAGTTTTTGGTGCATCTCATTGATCTGTTGAGCATACTTCTCGGCTGTAATGGTTTCGCCAGGATTCAGAAAGCTATAGTGGATAAGACCGGCAGCAGACCACCAAACAGTGACCATGATCTTTTTTTGGTACAAGTTCAGAGTTTGCCCTCGATCCAACCTCTGAGCTGGTTGTTGCCGGTTATCAGATAAAATCCACTTTTCGTGGCATGTCACAATCCGATCGAGAAATGGTTCATTGTTGTTGCGTAGAATAAGAGAAGATGACACTTCAAAACGACGATTTTTTTGACTTTCAGTCAGCTCATGATGCACCCACTTATTGAGCTTTTTCACCTTTCCAATTTGCTTCAAATGCCGAACGACTGTAGAATGGTTGACCTTGAGTTCTTCGGCAATTTTTCGTGTAGTTTTAAGAGGATCGGCGTCAATGATTTCTCTTAGTTGGTCGTTGTCAACTTCTGATGGCCGTGCACTACGCTCGTCATCTTCAAGGCTCTCATCTCCTTTGCGAAACTTCTTAAACCACCACTGCACCGTACGTTCCTTAGCAGTTCCTGGGCCAAATGCGTTGTTGATGTTGCGAGTTGTCTCTGCTGCTTTACGACCCATTTTGAACTCGAATAAGAAAATTGCTCGAATTTGCTTTTTCTCTAACATCATTTCCATAGTCTAAAATCAACATAAACAGCAAATAGTCATTAGGAATAAAACATAAATCAAGAAATGCCCATTAAAGTGATATATAACAAAACCACATTTAAGAATATATTCCAATATCAAATGGAAAATTTGAACAATGCAAAAACCACAATAACTTTTGCACCAATCAATACAACAGTATTTTTGGATACCATCCACCAATGCGGAAGGAGAAATGTAACAAATATTTATTTCCTTTAAGTAGAGAAGGTAGTTAACAGCCAAATTAAGTCACTAATGAGTTTTACAACACTGACCAATACCTGCATTAAACAGCTACAAAAGCAGGATCTCACAACTTCAATGCTAAGATGGGGAAAAAAATCAGTGGGATGGATTCTGGGCCAAAAGTGGCATTTCATACAAGACAGCGTGACAACCACTAGCAATTCAGTATCTTTAGAATAAATAACAAATTACCTAATAACAAATAGATTTGGGACAACACTGCTACACACACTGACACCACGAAGTGTCACAATTGTTTCTGTATTTAAAAACATTCTTAAACAATCTGATTTCTTTTCAATTTCTCATTAATTTTATAACCACTATCACAGTAACATACAAATGTGAAACCTTAAAACTGAAAATATCCTGCACTGAAATAATACCACTTTTAACTAATAGCTAGAGAGCAAGAGGAAATAAAATAAATCTGCATGTCTGCATCAGGGTATTAAAGACACCAAAAGCTTTACCTTCTGTTTAAGCCTTCAAAATGGATCAATTATAGAGATAACTAAAGGGAAAGAAGTGCCTTCCTTTCCCCATCATTTTTCCTTTGGGGAAACTAAACCAACAGGTTTGTTTCTCAAGGAACATGCAAAAACTTACCTGTTGGCCTCTCCATGGGAGGAAGAAAAACATTATTTACATCTGATGTCCAAAGCCGAACTGGAAGTAAAATCTTTACTTCTCCCCACCCTCTTTTGGTGGCTCAGATCAGCATGTGGGATCTTAGTTCCCTAACCAGGGGAGGAATCTGGGCTCCCTGCATTGGGAACTTGGAGCCTTAACCACTGGACCACAGGAAGTCCCTGAACTCTTTTTATTAACAACAACAACAAAAAACTTTTAGGGCAGATCAAAATAAAGCCAGGTAAATAAGAAAGATGTAACAGAAAATAGGCATACTATTTCAGCCAACTGGTTTACTGGAAAAGCAAATAAAGATACGTAGTAATAGTAAACGTTTCATGCAGATATTTTGCAACAAGATCCACTATTTTTTCCCCACCTTCATGAAATTTCCCTTTACTGAATTTTCGTACGGAATTCTTCCAATTTTTCTGGTCTGAGAAATTCCAAGTTGACATACTATGCCTATACCTTCTCTGAATCCTTTTATAAAAGATCATAAAACAGAACCTTCTATTGGAAAAATGCTAAAAATTTTACACTCCACTCTGTATGTGTATTTGGTTGCCAAGTTGTGTCCAACTCTGTGACCCCATGGACTGCAGCATGCCAGGCCTCCCTGTCCCTCACCATATCCTGGAGTTTGCCCAAGTTCACGTCCATTGAATTAGTAATGCCATACAATCATCTCATCCTATGTCATCCCCTTCTCCTTCTATCTTTCTCAGCATCAGGGTCTTTCCCAGAGAGTAGGCTATTCACATCTGGTGGCGAAAGTATTGAAGCTTCAGCTTCAGTCTTTACAATGAGTATTCAGGGTTGATTTCCTTTAGGATTGACTGGTTTGATCTCCTTGCTGTCCAAGGGACTCTCGACATTCTTCTCCAGCACTAGAGTTCAAAAGCATCATTTCTTTGATGCTCTGCCTTTTATGGTCCAACTATCAGATCCATAAATGACTACTGGTTTGACTATACAAACCTTTGTCAGCCAAGCAATGTCTTTGCTTTTTAATACACTGTCTAGGTTTGTCATAGCCTTCCTGCCAAGAAACAGTCGTCTTTTAATTTCATGGCTGCAGTTACCATCCACAGTGATTTCAAAGCCCAAGAAGAGGAAATCTGTCACTGTTTGCACCTTTTCCCCTTCTATTTGCCATGAAGTGATGGGACCAGATGCCATGAACTTAGATTTTTAACACTGAATTTAAAGCCAGCTTTTTCACTCTCCTCTTTTCACCCCCATCAACAGGCTCTTTAGTTCCTCTTCACTTTCTATTATTAGAATGGTATCATCTGTGTATCTGAGGTTGTTGATATTTCTCCCAACAATCTTGATCCCAGCTTGTAACTCATTTAGCCCAGCATATCCCATGATGTCCTCTGCATATAAATTAAAAAAGCAGGGTGACAATAAACAGCCTTGTCATACTCCTCTCTCAATCCTGAACCAGTCAGTTGTTCCATAAAGGATTCTAACTGTTGCTTCTTGATCTGCATACAGATTTCTCAGGAGACGGGTAAGATGGTCTCGTATTCCCATCTCTTTTAAGTTTTCCACAGTTTGTTATGATACACAGTCAAGGTCTTAATGGTAGTCAATGACACAGAAATAGATGTTTTTCTGGAATCACCTTGATTTCTCTATGATCCAGTGAATCCTGGCAATTTGATCTCTGGTTCCTCTACCTTTTCTAAACCCAGCGTGAGTATCTGGAAGTTTTAGTTTATGTACTGCTGAAGCCTAGCTTAAAGGCTTCTGAGCATAACCTTATTAACATGGGAAATGAGTGCAACTGGCCAGTAGTTTGAACATTTTTTTACTAATGCCCTTCTTGGGAATTGGGATGAATTGACCTTTTCCAGTCCTGTGGCAACTGCTGGGTTTTCCAAATTTGCTAATATAGTGAGTCTAGAACTTAAATAGCATCATCATTTAGGATTTTAAATAGCTCTTCCTAAGGCCAACTTTTCTAAAACCAGCTTGAATATCTGGAAGTTCACGGTTCACATATTGCTGAAGCCTGGCTTGGAGAATTTTGAGCATGACTTTACTAGCGTGTGAGATGAGTGCAACTGTGTGGTAGTTTGAGCATTCTTTGGCATTGCCTTTCTTTGGGATTGGGATGAAGACTGACCTTTTCCAGTCCTGTGGCCACTGCTGAGTCTTCCAAATTTGCTGGCATATTGAGTGCAGCACTTTCACGGCATCATCCTTCAGGATTTGAAATAGCTCAACTGGAATTCCATCACCTCCACTAGCTTTGTTCGCAGTGATGCTTTCTAAGGCCCACTTGACTTTACATTCCAAGATGTCTGGCTCTAGGTGAGTGATCACACCATCGTGATTATCTTCGTTGTGAAGATCTTTTTTGTACAGTTCTTCTGTGTATTCTTGCCACCTCTTCTTAATATCTTATGCTTCTGTTAGGTCCATACCATTTCTGTCCTTTATTGAGCCCATCTTTGCATGAAATGTTACCTTAGTATCTAATTTCCTTGAAGAGATCTCTTGTCTTTCCTATTCTGTTGTTTTCCTCTATTTCTTTGCATTGATCGCTGAGGAAGGCTTTCTTATCTCTCCTTGCTATTCTTTGGAACTCTGCATACAGATGCTTATATCTTTCCTTTTTGCTTCTCTTCTTCTCACAGGTATTTGTAAGGCCTCCTCAGACAGCCATTTTGCTTTTTGGCATTTCTTTTCCATGGGGATGGTCTTGGTCCCTGTCTCCTGTACAATGTCACGAACCTCCGTCTATAGTTCATCAGGCACTCTATCAGATCTAGTCCCTTAAATCTATTTCTCACTTCCACTGTATAATCATAAGGGATTTGATTTAGGTCATATCTGAATGGTCTAGTGGTTTTCCCTACTTTCTTCAATTTAAGTCTGAATTTGGCAATAAGGAGTTCATGATCTGAGCCACAGTCAAAGGCAGAGGAAGCACAGATCAAATTGCCAACATCCGCTGGATCATAGAAAAAGCAAAAGAGTTCCAGAAAAACATCTATTTCTGCTTCACTGACTATGCCAAAGCCTTTGTGTGGATCACAATAAACTGGAACATTCTGAAAGAGATGGGAATACCAAACCACCTGACCTGCCTCTTGAGAAACCTGTATGCAGGTCAGGAAGCAACAGTTAGAACTGGACATGGAACAACAGACTGGTTCCAAATAGGAAAAGGAGTACATCAAGGCTGTATATTGTCACCCTGCTTATTTAACTTATATGCAGAGTACATCATGAGGAATGCTGGGCTGGCATAAGCACAAGCTGGAATCAAGATTGCCAGGAGAAATATCAATAACCTCAGATATGCAGATGACACCACCCTTATGGCAGAAAGTGAAGAGGAACTAAAAAGCCTCTTGATGAAAGTGAAACAAGAGAGTGAAAAAGTTGGCTTGAAGCTCAACGTTCAGAAAACTAAGATCGTGGCATCTGGTCCCATCACCTCATGGGAAATAGATGGGGAAACAGTGGAAACAGTGTCAGACTTTATTTTTCTGGGCTCCAAAATCACTGTGGATGCTGACTGCAGCCATGAAATTAAAAGACGCTTGCTCCTTGGAAGGAAAGTTATGACCAACCTAGACAGCATATTAAAATGCAGAGACATTACTTTGCCAACCAAGGTCCATCTAGTCAAGGCTATGGTTTTTCCCGTGGTCATGTATGGATGTGAGAGTTGGACTGTGAAGAAAGCTGATCGCCGAAGAATTGATGCTTTTGAACTGTGGTGTTGGAGAAGACTCTTGAGAGTCCCTTGGACTGCGAGGAGATCCAACAATCCATTCTAAAGGAGATCAATCCTGGGTGTTCATTGGAAGGACTTATGCTAAAGCTGAAACTCCAATACTTTGGCCACCTCATGCGAAGAGTTAACTCACTGGAAAAGACTCTGATGCTGGGAGGGATTGGGGGCGGGAGGAGAAGGGGATGACAGAGAATGAGATGGCTGGATGGCATCACCGACTCTGTGGACATGAGTCTGAGTGAACTCCGGGAGTTGGTGATGGACAGGGAGGCCTGGCCTGCTGTGATTCATCGGGTCACAGAGTCGGACACGACTGAGAGACTGAACTGAAGGCCCACCTGACTTTACACTCCGGAATGTCTGGCTCTGAGTGAGTGACCACACTATCGTGGTTATCTGTGTCATTGAGATCTTTGTTGTATAGTTTTTCTGTGTATTCTTGACATCTCTTCTTGATCTCTTCTGCATCTATTAGTTCTTTACAGTTTCTGTCCTTTATTGTGCCCTTCTCTGCATGAAATGTTTCTTTGATATCTCTAATTTTCTTGAAGAGATTTCTAGTCTTTCCCTTTCTGCTGTTTTCCTCTATTTTTTTTTCACTGAAGAAGGCCTTCATGTTGCTCTGGAACTTTGAATTCAGCGGGGTAAACCTTTCCCTTTCTGCCTTGCTTTTCGCTTCTCTTCTTTCCTTCAGAGGTCAGCCTTGTCGTGGAGAAGGAGCTTGCGTAACTCAATGAAGCTGAGCCATGCCACGCAGGGCCACCCAAGGACGGATCACAGTGGAGAATTCTGACAAAACATGATCTACTGGAGAAAAGAATGGCAAACCACTCCAGTATTCTGGCTGTGAGAACTCCATGAACTGTGTAAAAATGCAAACAAGATATGACACTGAAAGATGAGCTCCCCATGTTGGAAGGTGTCCAATATACTACTGGGGAAGAGCGGAGGACAATTACTAATAGCTCCAGAAAGAATGAAGAGGCTCAGCCAAAGCAGAAAGAATACTCAGTTTTGGACGTATCTGGTGAAGAAAGTAAAATCCAGTGCTGTAAAGAACAGTACTGCATAGGAACATGAAATGTTAAGTCCATGAATCAAGGTAAATTGGATGTGGTCAAGCAGATGGCAAGAGAAAACATCATCTTAGGAATCAGTGAACTAAAATGGATGGCAATGGGCAAATTTAATTCAGGTGACCATTATATCTACTACTGTGGGTAAGAATCCCTTAGAAGAAATGGAGTAGCCCTCACAGTCAACAGAAGAATCAGAAATGCAGTACTTGTGTGCAACCCCAAAAATGACAGAATGATCTCATTTCCTTTCCAAGAAAAACCATTCAACATCACAGTAATCCAAGTCTATGCCCCAACCACAGATGCTGAAGAAGCTGAAGTTGACCGGTTCTATGAAGACCTACAAAACCTTCTCAGTACAGTTCAGTTCAGTCGCTCAGTCGTGTGCGACTCTTTGCGACCCCATGAATCACAGCACGCCAGGCCTCCCTATCCATCACCAACTCCCGGAGTTCACTCAAATTCATGTCGTTCGAGTCAATGACAAAACCTTCTAGAACACCAAAAAATATCCTTTTCATCACTGGATTGAAATGCAAAGCTAAGGAAGGCAACAGACACCTGGAGTAATTGGCAAGTTTGACCTTGCAGTACAAAATGAAGTAGGGCAAAGGCTAACAGAGTTTTGTCAAGAGAATACACAGGTCATAGCAAACACCCTTTTCCAATAACACAAGAGACGACTCTACATGTGGATATCACCAGATGGTTAATATTGAAATCAATTGATTATATTCTTTGCCATGAAGGATGGAAACACTCTATACAGTCAGCAAAAACAAGACCGAGTTAACTATGGCTCAGATCATGAGTTCCTTATTGCAAAATTCAGTCTTAAATTGAAGAAAGAAGGGAAAACCAGTAGGCCACTCAGGTAGGACCTAAATCAAATCCCTATGATTATACAGTGGAGATGATAAATAGATTCAAGGGAACAGACTGGTAGACAGAGTGCCTGAGGAACTTTGGATAGAAGTTTGTAAGAGTGTACAGGAGGTGGTCACCAAAACCATCCCAAAGAGAGGAAAACAATAGAATGGGAAAGACTAGGGATCTCTTCAAGAAATTAGAGATATCAAGGAAACATTTCATCCAAGGATGGACACGATAAAGGACAGAAACAGTAAGGATCTAAAAAGCAGAAGACATTAAAAACAGGTGGCAAGAATACACAGAAAACTATGCAAAAAGGTCTTAATAATCCAGATAACCACAATGGTGTGGTCACTCACCTAGAGCCAGATATGCTGGAGTGTGAAGTCAAGTCAGGGTTAGGAAGGCTTACTGCAAAGAAAAGTAGAGGAGGTGACGGAATTGCAGCTGAGCTATTTCAAATCCTAAAAGATGATGCTGTTAAAGTGTTGCACCCAGTATGTCATCAAATTTGGAAAACTCAGCAGTGGCCACAGGACTGAAAAAGGTCAGTTTTCATTCCAATCCCAAAGAAGGGCAATGCCAAAGAATGTTCAAACTACCACACAACTGTGCTCATTTCACATGCAAGCAAGGTAACAATCAAAATCCTTCAAACTAGGCTTCAGCAGTATGTGAACTGAGAACTTCCAAATGCACAAGGCGGGTTCTAAAAGGCAGAGGAACCAGAGATCAAATTGCCAATTTCTGGATCACAGAAAAACAAGGGAATTCCAGAAAAACATCTACTTCTGCTTCATTGACTACACTAAAGCCTTTGACTATGTGGATCACAACAAATTGTGGAAAATTCTTAAAACAAATGGACAGACCAACATATTTGTCTCCTGAGAAATCTGTATGCAGGTCAAGCAGCAACAGATAGAACCAGACATGGACCAACCCAGTGGTTCAAATTTGGGAAAGAAATATGTCAAAACTGTATACTGTCTCCTTGCTTAACTTCTATGCAGTATATATCATGTGAAATCCTGGGCTGGATGAATCACAAGCTGGAATCAAGATTGCCAGGAGAAATATCAACAACCTCAGACACGCAGATGACACCACTCTAATGGCAGAAAGTGAAGAGAAACTAAAGAGCTCTTGATGAGGACTAAAGAGAGGCCTGAAGAAGCTGGATTAAAATTCAATATTCAAAAGACTAAGATTATAGCAGCTGGTGCCATTTCTTCATGATAACTAGAAGGAAGAAAAGTGGAACAGTGACAGATTTTATTTTCTTGGGTTCCAAAATCACTGTGGACAGTGAGTGCAGCCATGAAACTAAAAGACGCTTGCTCCTTGGAAGAAATGCTATTACAAACCTAGACAGAGTATGAAAAAACAGAGACATCACTTTGCTGACAAGGTCCCAAGAGTCAAAGTCATGGTTTTTCCGGTAGTCACATGCAGATGTCACAGTTAGACCTTAAAGGCTGCTGAGTGCCTGATCCTTTCAAATTGTGGTCCTGGAGAAGACTCTTGAGAGAGTCCCTTGGACAGCTTCAAACCAGTCAATTCTAAAGGAAATTAACCCTGAACATTCATTGGAAGGACTGATGCTGAAGGGGAAGCTCCAATATTTTGGCTATGTCAGGTGAAAAGGCAGCTCACTGGAAAAGACCTTGATGCTGGGAAAGATCAAGGGCGAAGGAGAAGGGGGAAACAGAGCATGAGATGGTTGGTTAGCATTACCGACTCAATGGACTTAAGTTTGAGCAGATCCAGGAGATAGTGAAGGATGGGGAAGCCTGGTATGCTGCAGTCCACGGGGCCACAAAAAGCAACATGATTTAGCAACAATATATATTGCTGTACATAAAATAATTTTAGAATATTGTTGGTCATGTTCTCAAAGAACACACCTCTTGATCTCCCCCAGAACGTAAGGTATGACCCCCTATCTTGCCCTGGGAACCTTACTTGCAAAAAGTTACACATTCCCCATTTCCTGGCCTCAGCCCTAGCTTTGCTGATATTGTCACATGAAGAAGTACAAGCATGTAAGCAACAGATACACTAACCAAAATGCACACAATGGAAAGAATGGATTTCCCTGGTAAGCAAGGTTATTCTTCAGTATTTTCAGCTGTCTTAAATTTCCCAAATTCTGCAGGAGCATTAATCTGATACATTATATTAATATTACCATAAGCCAGGTAAATGACTGTGCCAAGTTGCTTCAGTCATGTCTGACTTATTGTGACCTTATGGACTGTAGCCCACCAGGCTCCTCTGTCCATGGGGTTCTCCAGGAAAGAATACTGGAGTTGGTTGCCATTCCCTTTTCCAGGGGATCTTCCTGACCCAGGGACAGAACCCACATCTCCTGAGGCTTCTGCACTGCAGGGGGACTTTTTTACCCCTGAGCCACTAGGGAAGCCACAGGACAATGACTACATCTCCTGTATTTTACCCAGGCCAGAAACAACGTTGTTGAGTGAACCTATTATAACACAAACTTAAAAAGTGGTAAATAAGATAAAACTCCTACTTTTCAAGAGGCTATGACACCAAACTCTTGTTGATTTTGAGATATACATAGTCAAGATGTCAGTGGCCAGCAGTATGCATTAGCAGCCTGGAACATTTTGAAGACATCATGGTCTTTAAAGGTGAGTTTGAAATCTACCTTTCCTGCTGCCATTTTGGCTTCGTTTCCAGTTTTGAAGGAGCAGATTTCTAAAAGGTAAAGTTATTAGGCTGGTGCAAAAGTAACTGTGGTTTTGCATTGTTGAACTTTGCTGTCTGGTATAGGGATACGTTCTAAAATTAATGAGAGGTTATGCTATATATGAATGTAAATGTGAATTTATCGCTTTTTAAACTTTTGTATGGTTTATGACTTGCTATTTATATTTATTTTAGACTACAAAAATGATGTTAGAGAAAAAGCAAATTAGAGTGACTTTCTTATTCGAGTTCAAAATGAATTTGCACACACATTTGGCCCAGGTACTGAGGAGGGTACAGTGCAGTAGTGGTTCAGGAAGTTTCAAAAAAGAGACAAGGGACTTGAAGATGAGGAGCATAGTGGCTGGCCATCAGAAGTTGACAGCTATCAACTGAGGTGATCCTCTTACAACTACACAAAAAATTGCCCAAGAATTCAACATCAACCATTCTACCGTCATTTGGCATTTGAAGCAAATTGGAAAGGTGAAAAAGCTTGATAAGTGCGTGCCTAATGAACTGACTTCAGATCAAGAGAATCGTGATTTGAAGTGTTGTCTTCTCTCATTCAATGCAACAACACTGAACCATATCTCAATCCAATTGTGATGAGCCACAAAAACTAGATTTTTATCCGACAACCGGCAGTGTCCAGCTCAATGGCTGGATCAAGAGGAATCCCTGAACTTGTACCAAAAAAATGTCATGGTCACTGTTCGGTGGTCTGCTGCCAGTCTGATCCACTACAGTTTTCTGAATCCAAGTGCAAGCATTACATCTGAGAAGTATGCTCACCAGATCAATGAGATGCACCAAAAACTGCAGCACCTGCTGCTACTGCTAAGTCACTTCAGTCATGTCCGACTCTGTGTAACCCTACAGACGGCAGCCCACCAGGTTCTGCCGTCTCTGGGATTCTCCAGGCAAGAACACTGGAGTGGGTTGCCATATCCTTCTTCAATGCATGAAAGTGAAAAGTGAAAGTGAAGTCGCTCAGTCGTATCCGACTCTTTGCAACCCCATTGACTACAGCCTACCAGGCTCCTCCACCCATGGGATTTTCCAGGCAAGAGTACTGGAGTGGGTTGCCACTGCAGCGGTCAACAAAAAGGGCCCAATTCTCCATGACGCCAGACCATTGGTCGCACAACCATGCTTCAGAAGTTTTATGCATTGGGCTACAAAGTTTTGCCTAATTTGCTGCCATAGTACCCTCTTGCCAACCACTTCTTCAAGCTTCTTGACAACTATTTGCACAAAAGCTGTTTCCACAACCAGTTCATGGAATCCCAAATCAGGGTTTTATACAATAAAGGAATAAACAAACTTATTTCTCATTGGCAACAATGTGTTGATTGTAATGGTTCCTACTTTGATTAGTAAAGATGTTTGAGCCTAGTTATGATTCAAAATTCACCTTCTGAAGCCACAGTTACTGTCTGCAAAGACCTAACAACACTGAATTTCTTCCCTGGGTTGAACCCCAAGAAAAAGAGAGGTTAGGGGCCTTGCTTTTCTTACAGCTGATAGCTTTGCCAATCTCCTCTTGAGCTTTGGAAGTACACAAAATGAGCAAGGAACGCATGGTACGGTGCAAACCGAGACCAGCCCCGGGGAACCGAGGGGGATGGCGTCTTACCTCCTCCTTTACTGACCCCTCCGCGGAGATGACCTGCAGGAGGAAAGAGACAACCAGTGGGCGCAGCTCGCGAACAATACTGCTCTGACGCCTAGCGGCCACGGGCGCGTGACATCAGCGGCCTTCACTACACCGTTCGAATCGCCCACCCAAGCTCCTCCGACAGCCTCCCCGGCCCAGCGCGGCGTGGGTCTCGCGGGACTCTGGGGACGGCAGGGTGGAGTGGGCGTGTGCGGGACGCGGCCACTGCTCACCTTCCTCTTGGGCATCGTGGCGGCGGGGCAGGCGAGAGCCGGATGCCTGAGGGCCGCGGCGCGCCGAGAGCCTTCGCGAAGCTGAGTAGCCTGACCGCTGCCGCTCCTCCCGCCGCCCGAGCTGCTGGGACCCGCGGCGGGGGTGGTGGGAGAACCGGATGGAACCGGATTGGGAGCCCGCCCCCTCCTCCCCCCGCGTCCCCCGACCGCGGGCTCCCCCTCCCCGCCGGCCGGGCCGCCCCCCGCCCTCGCCCCCACCCTTTGGCTGCGGGGTCCACTGCTCCGCGGCCCGCACCCCGAATAGGTGAGGCCGGCCGTCACTCGACCACTGCGCCCCGCCCCCGCTCTCGGCGCCCCCACCCGCCCACCGTCTCGCGGGGCCCCAGACCCAGGCGAGGGGGCGGGGCTCCACGGGTTGTTCTCGCCTCACGGTAGTTTGTTTGAAGCCG
This sequence comes from Moschus berezovskii, assembly GCF_049115385.1. NCBI lineage: Eukaryota > Metazoa > Chordata > Mammalia > Artiodactyla > Moschidae > Moschus > Moschus berezovskii. The sequence goes on from NC_142460.1 coordinate 162,918,840, forward strand.
AGCCGCAAAGTGCGGTCTGCACGCTGATTGGCGGACGCCCGCCACCTGGTCTCCGGGTGCGCCCACCCACAACCCTCCGGGCTACCGAGTCGGCAGCCCGCGGGGAAGCCCCGAGGACAGAGTCCCTTTTCTGTAGGGCTGGAGGGTTTATAGTTCACAGAATGGGAAGGGAGAGACAACGGGTTTAACTACGAACCAGTTTCTCGCCTCACTCAGTTGTTCAGTCGCTCAGTTGTGTTCCACCCTTTGTGACCTCATGGACAGCAGCACTCAAGAAAAGGTATGACTCAATGGACATGAGTTTGAACAAACTCCCGGAGATGTGGACAGGGCAGCTTGGCTTGCTGCAGTCCATGGGTTCGTCAAGAGTCGGACACGACTGAGGGACTGAAGAACAAAAGGTCTCCAGGGTCGGTGGTCTGCGGGAAACGGGTCTTAGTGCGCAGGCGCAAGATGCGGGGTTCTTGGGAAGAAAAGTTGGTGCAGGGCGCCACTGCGCAAGCTCGGGTCCTGGCCGGGCTTCCCTGCTAGGTTTCTGAGGTGGGGTCTTTCTGCGTAGCTTCTTTAAGTCATGCATTGAGAGTTCAAGAGTGCTGGCAGTTCGTCTCAGGAGTTTAGTGGGCGTCTGAGTCTCCCCCCACCCCCTCCCACACAGCAGGCCCAGGACGCACACCCTCTCTCAGACCCCACCTGGACCACCGATCCCCTTCTGTGCAGAAGGGAAAGCACATCCACCCAGCTCCTGCCTGTTTTTTTTTAAGCCACTTGCTGACCTAAGCACCTTTCTGAGGTGGAAAAGAGCTTCAGGCTGGTTAGAGCTGGAATTCCGTGACTGGTGAGATCACGTTACCGTTTCTTTTCTTACTGTTGTTCACTCGCTGAGTCGTGTCCAGTTCTTTGGGACCTCATGGACTGCAGCATGGCCAGCCAGGCTTCCCTGCCCTACGAGTTTGGTCAAACACATGTCCTTTGAGTTGATGCCATACAACGCTTTCATCCTGTCTCCCCCTTTTACCCTCAGCCTTTCCCAGCATCAGGGTATTTTCTAGTAAGTGGCTCTTTTCAGCAGGTGGCCAAAGTATTGGAGCTTCAGCTTTAGCATCAGTCCTTCCAATGAATATCCAGGATTGATTTCCTTTGGGATTGACTGGTTTGCTCTCCTTGCTGTCCAAGGGTCTCTGAAGAGTCTTCTCCAGCACCACAGCTTGAAAGCATCAATTCTTTGGTGCTCAGCCTTCTTCATGGTCCAACTCTCACATCTGTACATAACTACTGGAAAGCCCATAGCTTTGTCTATATGGATCTTTGTTGGCAAAGTGATGCCTCTGCTTTTTAATATGCTGTCTAGGTTTGTCATAGCTTTTCTTCCAAGAAGCCAGGGTCTTTTAATTTCATGGATGCAGTCATCGTCTGTAGATTCTTTGCTGAAAAAGAAAATTTTGTTTAAAAGTACCGCTTGAGAACACACTGGAAATAGAGGAAACACCCTCTTTCAACAACACAAACCTTTCTACACATGGCCATCACCAGATGGTCAATACCAAAATCAGATTGATTATATTCTTTGCAGTCAAGAATGGAGAAGCTCTATACAGTCAGCAAACACAAGACCTGGAGCTGACTGTGGCTCAGATCATGAGCTCCTTATTGCAAATTTTAGACTTAAATTGAAGAAAGTAGGGAAAACCAGTAGGCCATTCCAGTATGACCTAAATTAAATCCCTTAAGATTATACAGTGGAGGTGATGAATAGAGTCAAGGGATTAGACCTGGTAGACAGAATGCCTGAAGAACGTGGACAGATTTTTTTGTAACATTGTATAGGAGGTGGTGATCAAAACCACCCCAAAGGAAGAGATAGGCAGGAAAGTAAAAGGGTTGTTTGAGAAAGTTTTAGAAATAGCTGAGAGAAGAAGAGAAGTAAAAGACAAGGAAGAAAGGGAAAGGTACACCTAACTGAATGCAGAATTCCAGAAAATAATAAGGAGAGATAAGAAAGCCTGTAGTGAAGAATGCAAAGAAGTAGAGGAAAACAATAGAATGGGAAAGATGAGATCTCTTCAAAAAAATTGAAAATATAAAGGGAACATTTGTGCAAAGATGGGCATGATAAAGGATGAAGGACATAATGGAAGCAGAATAGTTTAAGAAGAGTTGGCAAGGATACACAGAACTGTACAAAAAACTCTTAATGTCCCGGATAACCATGATGATGTGGCCACTCACCCAGAGCCAGACATCCTAGAGTGTGAAGTCAAGTGGGGCTTAGGAAGCATTACTGGGAACAAAGGTATAGGAAGTGAGAGAATTCCAGCTGAGCTATTTCAAATCCTAAAAGATGATGCTGTGAAAGTGCTCCACTCAATATGCTGCAAATTTAGAAAACTAAGCAATGGCCAAGGACTGAAAAAGTTCAGTTTTCATTCTATCTCCAAAGAAGGGCAATCCCAAAGAATTTTCACACTACCATATAATTCGGCTCCTTCCACATTAACAAGGCGTACAGGAGTACTTCAAATAGAAAAAAATGATCAAATAAATAAGCTGTGGGCTCTTTAAAAAAAAAAAAAATATATATATATATAAAATGTTGGACCGTGCACCAGATCTTGTACTGGAGGGAAGATGTTACACAGGATGTTATTGGGTTAACTGGCAAAACTGGAACACAAATGGCAGATTAGATAAAATATTGGATCAACGTTTACTTCACCGTAGTTGATAAATGTACAGTGATTATATAAGGGAATATTCTTAGTGGTTTATTGGAAGATACAAAGTAAATGAGAAAACATAGGGTAAAATGTTAAATGTTAAAGTGGGTGAATATAAAAAAAAGGATACTGGGTTTTTTGGACACCATTTATATATTTATGTTTAAAATGATTCTTTTACTTATTTTGCTGCATTGGGTCTTAGTTGTGGCATGTAGCACCCATCTTTCCTTACAGTGCAGGGGCTCTTTAGTTGTGGCATTCAGACTTAGTTGGTCTGAAGCATGAGGGGTCTTAATTCCCTTACCAGGGATGGAACTGGAGTCTCCTGCATGCTTAGGCATATTCCTAACCACAGTACCACAAGGGAAGCCCCTGCTATTATTTTAAAATAATTTTTTAGAAGAAAAATCTCATAACAGTTTTATTTAAAGATGCGTTTCTGGACATAGTAAGAGCCTATGAAAATTTGAGGTCTAAATGAGATTTACTGCACTAACAACAGTAAGAAGATTAATTTTTACCCTACTGACTTTTGCATATTCAGAACGGCTTAGCATAACAAAGAGAATAGTTCTAGCAATATTTTTCTTAAACAGGTGAAATTCACATGACATGAATTAATGCTTTTAAAGCATACAGTCCTACTCAGCCATTACAAAATATCAAAATAATGCCATTTGCAGTAACATTGATGGGCCTAGAGATAGTCATATTGAGTGAGATGAGTCAGACAGAGAGATACAAATATATGATATTGCTTATATGTGGAATCTAAAAAAGAGTACAAGTGAACTTATCTACAAAACAGAGTTACAGATGTAGAAAATAAACTTATGGTTACTGGGGGTAAGAGGGGAAGGGACAAATCAGAAGATTGGGATGGACATATACACATTCGTATTAATATTTATAAAATATCTAACTAATAAGATCTCCTGTATAATACAGGGAACGCTACTTAACCCACTATAATGGCCTATGTGATAAAAGAATCTAAAAATTTAGGTATCAGTAGAAATAGATCTTGACACAAATTGGAAAAAAAAAGTATACAGTCCATGTCATTTAGTACATTCATTATGTTGTTCAACCACTATCTAGCAATAACCTCTCTGCCTTGAAAGATATTTAACATTTACACTTTAAAATTTTGCACAAATGCTTTTTTTAAAAACTAAGAGTCAACAGTTAAGAAAAAACAACAAAACAGCTCAAATTACAATCTGCTATACTTTCCTTTCTAATTAGCTCCTTATACACACATGTGCAGGCACATGCATACACACACACAAGAATGCTTGAATATTCAACTATCATAGAATGCAGTTTTCCAAGAGATCCTAATACTTCATTCATCGTTAGCCATCTTGACCTAGGACTGGCTGCCAATATACAGACAAGTCGAACCCTCTGACAGCCACTGAGCAAGATGATGACTGTAAGATTTGTGTAAGCCACGTACCTGCCTGCACTTCATTTGTGCCAGTCAATTACTGAAACAAACACTACAGATTTTACTTAACTTACTCTGAATATCGATGTACTCCTCAGTTCAGTTCAGTTTCTCAGTCGTGTCCGACTCTTTGCAACCCCATGAATCACAGCACGTCAGGCCTCCCTGTCCATCACCAACTCCTGCAGTTCACTCAAACTCATGTCCGTCGAGTCGGTGATGCCATCCAGCCATCTCATTCTCTGTTGTCCCCTTCTCCTCCTGCCCCCAATCCTTCCCAGCATCAGTCTTTTCCAGTGAATCAGCTCGTCGCATGAGGTGGCCAAAGTATTGGAGTTTCAGCTTTAGCATCAGTCCTTCCAATGAACACCCAGGAATGATCTCCTTTAGAATGGACTGGTTGGATCTCCTTGCAGTCCAAGGGACTCTCAAGAGTCTTCCAGGATCACAATTCAAAAGCATCAATTCTTCGGTGATCAGCTTTCTTCACAGTCCAACTCTCACATCCATACATGACCACGGGAAAAACCATAGCCTTGACTAGATGGACCCCCAGTGGAAAGATTGTGGGTCATTTCCTTGGTTCAGCCTTGTATGTGATCATCGTCGTTATTTACATTTAGTACAACCTAGTGGGCAAAGCTAAGAAGAGGTAAATTCAGTTCCTACTAAACTGCTTCTTCTCTTTATCGCTTCTGTTTTCCCTGATTTGGGAATCGTTGAAGCGATCTCATTTTCAGTTGCAGTTCGTTTCGTGTTGCCTTCCGGGTGTGCCTGTCTTGAGAAGGCTCCACATGTGGGCTACCCTCAGTCACTGACCCTAAATCACTCAGCTCTGGGCGTGTCTCTGGTTCCTGCTGAAGTTCCTCCAAGTATCTGACCAAAATTTGCTCTCTATTAGAAAACTCATTTCTCCAATAGTTGCTGGCCAAAAAATCTTGGCTTTCTCTCTACCCACCAAAGCCAAATAAAAAATACTGAGAGAGAGTTTGGAGGAAATAGAAAGGGGGCTTTAATCCTCAGCTGGCGGAGTGGGGAACACAGTAGGCTTATGCCTCAAGAACTATGCCCCCCAATTTCTATGAGGAGTCTTGATGTCGTTCAGTCACTAAGCCATGTCCAGCTCTTTGTGGTCCCATGGACTGCAGCATGACTGTGTTTCCCTGTCCTTCACTATCTCTTGGAGCTTGCTCAAACTCATGACATTGAGTCAGTGATGCCATCCAACCATCTCATCCTCTGTCGTCCCCTTCTCCTCCTGCCCTCCATCTTTCCCAGCATCAGGGCCTTTTCCAATGAGTCAGTCTTTGAATCAGGTGGCCAAAGTATTGGAGCTTCAGCTTTGGCATCATTCCTTAGAATGAATATTCAGGGTTTATTTCCTTTAGGATTGACTGGTTTGATCTCCCTGCTGTCCAAGGGCACTCTTTAAGAGTCTTCTCCAGCACCACAGTTTGAAAGCATCAATTCTTCACCAGTCAGACTTCTTTATGGTCAGACTCTCATGTCATCCCATCCTGTATGGTCCATCCTGTATAGTCATCCAAGACTACTGAAAAAACCATAGCTTTGACTCTAGGGATCTTTGTCTGCAAAGTGATGTTTCTGCTTTTTGAGAGCTGCCAAAATAGAGCAATAGGAGAGAGCTGAGTTACTCGAATTGGGTTGCCTTTGAAGACCAGGTACTGCTGGTCTTCTCTCACCACTGTTGTACTATCCTAGACTTGACACTCTCCAGTTTTTTGTTTTTTAACCAAATCCTGGGGAGCTGGCAATACTCTCCTCTTCCTCCTGAAAAGCAGAGACTGGCTGCCGGGAAATAGACGCAGGAGGACCTGCCATCACTTTTCACAAGGTTGTTGCTGCTTCCAATTCTTCTAAACCTTTAGTGGGTAGAGGTAGCCAGGGTGCAGCTTTGGCTGGTCTGGCTTCAGGGTAAGGCTATGGAGGAGAAGCAGGCTCCAAGCCTGTGTTTTGGTAAGCTTAGCATCACCTTTCCATGAAAATAATTCACTCTCTCTCTATTGAACAGTTACATCTCACATGTCTTCTTTAACCAGAAATTTGTAGAAACACAGCTCCTAGATTCATTTTGATTGGAAATTAGTTCTCAGACTCCAGCCAGGCAGAAGAGACAGCTAATCATCTTTTGCCTATCTACTATACATAAATGGGATTCAGTTCAGTCGCTCAGTCATGTCCGACTCTTTGCGACCCCATGAATCACAGCACGTCAGGCCTCCCTGTCCATCACCAACTCCCGGACTTCACTCAAACTCATGTCCATCGAGTCAGTGAATCCATCTAGCCATCTCATTCTCTGTCGTCCCCGTCTCCTCCCACCCCCAATCCCTCCCAGCATCAGACTCTTTTCCAGTGAGTCAACTCGTCGCATGAGGTGGCCAAAGTATTGGAGTTTCAGCTTTAACGTCAGTCCTTCCAATGAACACCCAGGATTGATCTCCTTTAGAATGGACTGGTTGGATCTCCTTGCAGTCCAAGGGACTCTCAAGAGTCTTCTCCAGCACCACAGTTCAAAAGCATCAATTCTTCGGTGATCAGCTTTCTTCACAGTCCAACTCTCACATCCATACATGACCACGGGAAAAACCATAGCCTTGACTAGACGGACCTTGGTTGGCAAAGTAATATCTCTGCTTTTTAATATGCTATCTAGGTGGGTCATAACTTTCCTTCCAAGGAGTAAGCGTCTTTTAATTTCCTGGCTGCAATCAGCATCTGCAGTGATTTTGGAGCCCAAAAAAATAAAGTCTGACACTGTTTCCCCATCTATTTCCCATGAAGTGATGGGACCAGATGCCATGATCTTTGTTTTCTGAATGTTGAGCTTCAAGCCAACCTTTTCACTCTCCTCTTTCACTTTCATCAAGAGGCCTTTGAGTTCCTCTTCACTTTCTGCCATAAGGGTGGTGTCATCTGCATATCTGAGGTTATTGATATTTCTCCCGGCAATCTTGATTCCAGCTTGTGCTTCTTCCAGTCCAGCGTTCCTCATGATGTACTCTGCGTATAAGTTAAATAAGCAGGGTGACAATATACAACCTTGACGTACTCCTTTCCCTATTTGGAACCAGTTTGTTGTTCCATGTACAGTTCTAACAGTTGCTTCCTGACCTGCATACAGGTTTCTCAAGAGGCAGGTCAGGTGGTCTGGTATTCCCATCTCTTTCAGAATGTTCCACAGTTTATTGTGATCCACACAGTCAAAGGCTTTGGCATAGACAATGAAGCAGAAATTGATGTTTTTCTGAAACTCTCTTGCTTTCTCCATGATCCAGCGGATGTTGGCAATTTGATCTCTGGTTCCTCTGCCTTTTCTAAAACCTGCTTGAACATCTGGAAGTTCATGGTTCACATATTGCTGAAGCCTGGCTTGGAGAATTTTGAGCATGACTTTACTAGCGTGTGAGATGAGTGCAATTGTGCGGAAGTTTGAGCATTCTTTGGCATTCTCTTTCTTTGGGATTGGAATGAAGACTGACCTTTTCCAGTCCTGTGGCCATTGCTGAGTTTTCCAAATTTGCTGGCATATTGAGTGCAGCACTTTCACAGCATCATCTTTCAGGATCTGAAAGAGCTCAACTGGAATTCCATCACCTCCACTAGCTTTGTTTGTAGTGATGCTCTCTAAGGCCCACGACTACACATTCCAAGATGTCTGGTTCCAGGTGAGTGATCATGCCATCGTGATTATCTTCGTTGTGAAGATCTTTTTTGTACAGTTCTTCTGTGTATTCTTGCCACCTCTTCTTAATATCTTCTGCTTCTGTTAGGTCCATACTATTTCTGTCCTTTATCAAGCCCATCTTTGCATGAAATGGTCCCTTGATATCTCTAATTTTCTTGAAAATATCTCTTGTTTTTCCTATTCTGTTGTTTTCCTCTATTTCTTTGCACTGATCGCTGAGGAAGGCTTTCTTATCTCTCCTTGCTATTCTTTGGAACTCTATTACGATCCTTTTACTGCAAAAGTGTCATCTTCACCTACAAGTGCGTTTGTGCTCAGTCGCTTCAGTTCTGTCTGACTCTTTGTGACCCCATGGATTGTAGCCCACCAGGCTCCTCTGTCCATGGGATTCTCCAGGCAAGAATACTGGAGTGGGTTGCCATGCGAGGATGGAACCCTGCGTCTCTTGTCTCTTGCATTGTCAGGTGGGTTCTTTACCACCAGCGCCACCTGGGAAGCCCTTTATTACCGGTTGAATGTAACCATGGCCTTTTATGATAATACTTATTTTTCAGGTATGCAGTTTTGTAAACTACTTAGATTTATGGACTTCCCTGGTGGCTCAGACGGTAAAGCGTCTGCCTACAGTGCGGGAGACCTGGGGTCGATCCCTGGGTCAGGAAGATCCTCTGGAGAAGGAAATGGCAACCCACTCCAGTACTCTTGCCTGGACAATCCCATGGACTGAGAAGCGTAGTAGGCTACAGTCCATGGGGTCGCTAAGAGTCGGACACGACTGAGTGACTTCACTTCACTTAGTTTTGAAATGTAAAGACTGCTTACTGAACTCTACTTGCAAAACGTTTTTCTTTTTTCGTTTCCTTGCTACTGTAATGACGGTCACTATTTACGGAACGGTGTCTTTAAAAATACAGTTACTTAGGAATAAAGCTGAGTCAACTTAAAGAAAGTATTAATTACATAACACAAGTGTTTTGCTGATAAAACAAAACTAAAGACAAGTTGGAGGCCGAATTTGGAAACTATGTTCGGCAGGGATGAAGGAACCGGAGCGAGAAGGCTACTGAAGCCGGGAATGTCAAGAAATTAGAAGAAAAGATGGCCCCGCCTCTCGAGGCGCGGCGCAGTGCGCAGGCGCGGCGGCGCCCCTCTGCGGCGCGCAGCTCTCACTGCGCACGCGCGGCCGTCGGCGTGGTCCCCATGGAGCCGCTTTAGCCGACCCGGCGACGCCACTTGCTTCCGAGATGAGCGCTGCCGAGGCCGACCGCTGGGCGTGGCTGCTGGTGCTCAGCTTCGTGTTTGGGTGCAACGTGCTCAGGATCCTCCTCCCGTCCTTCTCCTTCTTCGTAAGTGGCTACCTGGCCCTCCAGGGACCGGTGGGGTCGCAGCTTCGGTCCTCGGCCGACCTGCGGTAGACATAGAGGTCTCTAGTTGGCCGCCTGAGGGCCGGATTCGGCCTGCTGAGGCGTCTCGGTTGGGCTGTTCTGTGTTCTAAGATGTTTTTGAGTGTGCTAGCGTTTGGGTACAAAGCTTTACCCCTAAATTTGGATTTCTGGATTCTCTGTGAGAAAAACAAAACATAATAACCTGCTCACACTTGGCCACGTTTTCACGTGGCAGCAGCCCTAAGCCTGGAGTGCTCAGTGCCTTTCTGCCCGCCTCCCCCCTCATTTCCGTTATCCTCTGGCCCCTGGGTGGCGGAGAGCAGCCTTCGGGTGCTGAGGGCCAGTGCCCGTAGCTCGGCAGCCGGGGCTCCGGGAGGTCCCGCCTTGTGTGCGGTGTCCATCGTGCCAGGTCCCAAGGGATGGGTCTCAGGGTGCAGGGTCCCCCATTCTTGGGGCGGGAGGGGTTGCAGACAGCATAGACAGAGAATCTCAGTGCTCTTCGTGTTGTTTCCTGTGCCCAGAGGGGCCACGGCCACCTCGGAGTACTTTGCGGGGCGTTTTGCCTTCATGAGTACAGTTCTTCGTGTTCAGTCGCCAGGACTGCTGTCACTGTCATCCCATCTTCCTATACCTCCCAGAGGAGGTGTCTGGCCCAGAGTCTGGTAGTTGTACTAAGTCATCCAGCTGGTGACTGATGGCTGGAGATTTGATCTTTGGTTTGTGATCCTCCAAGGTCTGCCCTTCTGGAGCATGAATATGGATGGGGTTGGCTGGTACATTTGATGGGAGGTGTGTGTGGAAAACGTAGGGAGCTGTTACCTGGGGAAGGGCGCCCTCTGTATGTCCACAGTGGGACTGAGGAGCTGTCTGTCTCAGACCCAGACTTCAAAGGTGGGGTGCACCACACTGTAGAAGAATCCTGGGAACTCAGTTTTGCTATGCTCTCCTGATACAAATCTCGGCGGTGGTGATGGTCGGGTATTTAAAGCTAGACAAGATTTCTACTTCTTTTCCTTTCACTCTACCCTGGAAAAGACCCTGATGCTGGGAAAGATTGAGGGCTGGAGGAGAAGGGGGCGACAGAGGATGAGATGGTTGGATGGCATCACCGATTCGATGGACATGAGTTTGAGCAAGCTCCAAGAGATAGTGAAGGACAGGGAAGTCTGGCGTGCTGCAGTCCATGGGATCAGAAAGAATCGGTCACGACTGAGCAACTGAACAACAACTGGTATCCACCGAGTGCCTGTTTTATGTAAAACTCTATTCTAGGACCTTCCCACCCAGATTCCCCTGTGTGTGTGCTAAGTAGCTTCAGTCGTGTCTGTCTTTTTGTGACCCCGTGGACTGTAGCCCACCAAGCTTCTCTGTCCATGGGATTCTCCAGGCAAGAATACTGGAGTGGTGGTAGCCATTTCCTCCTCCAGGGCATCTTCCTGACCCAGGGAACGAACCCACATCTTTTATGTCTCTTGCTTTGCCAGGTGGGTTCTTTGTCACTACCACCACCTTGCCCTGAGGCATGGGGAATTCTGTCTTAATCCCATTCCCTGTTCAGAATTTTTCCTGATGCTGCCTTGTCTTTAAGACGATATCCCAAGTACTTAGCATTGCATAAAATACCCTTGAAGAGCAGGCTCTTGCCCACTTTTCTTTCATTTTATTAAAAAAAAAATTGTGGTAGAATATATATAGCATGAAACTGACCACTTTAACTGTTTTTAGGTATATAGTTCAGTGGCATTGAGTCTGTTCACATCGTTGTGCAGCTGTCACCACCATCCATCTCCAGAACATCTGCAGCTTCCTAAACAGAGACTCTCTCCCCACTGAACAGGGGGAGTTAGCCCCGTGCCGCTTCCCCCAGTGCCTGGCAACCACCAGTTTACTTTCTGTCTCTCTGAATTTGACTCTTCTAGGCACCTCGTATAAGTGAAATCATATTTTTCTCCCTTATATTTCATGTCCTTTTCTGTCTGGCTTATTTCTTCACTCAGCTTAATGTCTTTAGGGTTCATTCCTGTTGTAGCTTGTGTTAGGATTTTCTTCTTTTTTAAGGCCAAATAATATTCCATTGTATGTGGAGTAGGAAATGGCAACTCACTCCAGTATTCCTTCATGGAAAATACCATGGACAGAGAAACCTGGTGGGCTATAGTCCATAGGGTTGAAAAGAGTTGGACACAACAGAGCGACTGAGCATGCACTTACGTATATATTGCATTTTGTTTTTTGCTCATCTTTTGATGGACATTTGGGTTGTTTCCACCTCTTGGTTGTTGTGAGTAATGCTGTTGGAACGTTGGTGTATAAGTGTTTATTTGAATCTGCTTTCACTTCTCTTGGGTAAATAGCCAGAAATAGAATTGCTGGATCATACAGTAATTCTATTTTTTTTTTTTTTTTTTGAGAAACTGCCATACTGTTTTCCACAGCAGCTACATCATTTAAATTCTCATCATTTCAATTTCTCCACATTCTCCATCACTTGTTATTTTTAGGTTATTATTTTTTTCTTTTTGGATAATAGCCATTTAATGGATGCTGAGTGACTTATCTTCATTTCCCTAATGATAAGTGATGTTGAATACCATCTCATGTGTTTATTGGCTGTCAGTATATGGAAAATGTCTATTCTGATCTGTGGCCTTTTTTTTGGCCATGCCACATGGCTTGTGGGATTTTGGTTCCCTGACTAGGGACTGAACCTAGACCCTCAACCCTCTCAGTTAGAGCTAGGGAGTGGAGTGCCAACTGCTGGACCTTCAGGATTCCCTGTGGGCCGTTGTTTAATGGGGCTTCAGGAGCTGTCCCTAGGAGAAGGGCGCCCTCTGCCGGTGCACCTCCAGAGTAAGGGGCTGTGTTTTTACAGTTGAGTTGGGAGGTGGCTCAGACAGGGCTTCCCTCCTAGTTCAGTCAGTTAAGAATCTGCCTGCAGTGCAGGAGACCCGGGTTCAATCCCTGGGTCGGGAAAATCCCCTGGAGAAAGCAGGGCTACCCACTGCAGTATTCTTGCCTGGAAAATCCCATGGACAGAGGAGCCTGGTGGGCTATAGTCCACAGGGTTGCGAAGAGTTGGGCATGACTGAGGGACTTACACTTCACTTCTTCACTCAGACGGTAAAGAATCTGCCTGCAAAGCAGGAGTCTTGGGTTTGATCCCTGGGTCAGGAAGATCCCCTCGAGAAAGAAATGTCTACCCACTCCAGTATTCTTGCCTGGAGAATTCCATGGACAGAGGAGCCTGGCAAGCTACAGTCCATGGGGTCACAAAGAGTTGGACACAACTGAGAGACTAACACTTTCACTGAGAGCTCTTTATATAGTCTGGATATTAACTCCTTATTAAATATATGACTTGTAGGTTTTCCTCCCATTTTGTGTGTTGCCTGGCATACCTATAGAATCACCTAGATTCTTCCGATGTACCCCCATCTCTCTCTGCCTCGTGTTGGCTGCTGCTGCTTAGTCGCTTCAGTTGTGTTTGACTCTGTACGACCCTATGGACTGTAGCCAGCTAGGCTCCTGTGTCCATGGGATTCTCCAGGCAAGCATACTGGAGAGGGTTGCAGTGCCCTCCTCCAGGGGATCTCCCCCACCCAGGGATCAAACCTCATGTTAGAAGCACATACAAAACTAATCTCAGTTGTTCAAAGAGGCTGTTGGTTTTGTATTCCTCAGTGAATTGTTCCTGGGCTTCCCAGGTGGCTCAGTGGTAAGGAATCCACGTGCAATGCAGGAGATGCGAGTATTTTTTTTAATTAATTTATTTTTTAATTGAAGGATAATTGCTTTACAGAATTTTGTTGTTTTCTGTCAAATGTCAACATGAATTGGCCATAGGTATATATATATCCCCTCCCTTTTGAACTTCCCTTCCATCTCCCTCCCCATCCCACCCCTCTAGGTTGATACAGAGCCCCTCTTTGAGTTATCTGAGATGTACAGCAAATTCCTATTGGCTCTCTATTTTACATCCATGGAAATGTAAGTTTCCATGTTACTCTCTCCATACATATCACCCTCTCCTCCCCCTCCCCATGTCCATAAGTCTGTTTTCTATTTCTGTTTATTCATTGCTGTCCTGCAAATAAATTCTTCAGTACCATTTTTCTAGATTCTGTATATATGCATTCAGTTCAATTCAGTTCAGTTGCTCAGTCGTGTCCGACTCTCTGCGACCCCATGAATCACAGCACGCCAGGCCTCCCTGTCCATCACCAACTCCCGGAGTTCACTCAAACCCACCTCCATCGAGTCGGTGATGCCATCCAGCCATCTCATTCTCTGTTGTCCCCTTCTCCTCCTGCCCCCAATCCTTCCCAGCATCAGAGTCTTTTCCAGTGAGTCAGCTCTTAGCATCAGGTGGCCAAAGTATTGGAGTTTCAACATCAGTCCTTCCAATGAACACCCAGGATTGATCTCCTTTAGGATGGACTGGTTGGATCTCCTTGCAGTCCAAGGGACTCTCAAGAGTCTTCTCCAGTACCACAGTTCAAAAGCATCAATTCTTCGGCGATCAGCTTTCTTCACAGTCCAACTCTCACATCCATACATGACCACGGGAAAAACCATAGCCTTGACTAGACAGACCTTTGTTGGCAAAGTAATGTCTCTGCTTTTTAATATGCTATCTAGGTTGGTCATAACTTTCCTTCCAAGGAGTAAGCGTCTTTTAATTTCCTGGCTGCAGTCAGCATCGCAGTGATTTTGGAGCCCAAACAAATAAAGTCTGACACTGTTTCCACTGTTTCCCCATCTATTTCCCATGAAGTGATGGGACCAGATGCCATGATCTTCGTTTTCTGAATGTTGAGCTTATATGTATTAGTATACAATATTTATCTTTCTCTTTCTGACTCACTTCACTCCGTATAATAGGCTCTAGGTTCATCCACCTCATTAGAACTGACTCAAATGCATTCCTTTTTATGGCTGAGTAATATTCCATTGTGTATATGTACCACAACTTGGACATCTAGGTGGATTCCATGTCCTAGCTATTGTAAATAGTGCTGCAGTGAACAATGGGATACATGTGTCTCTTTCAATTTTGGTTTTCTCAGGGTATATGCCTAGGAGTGGGATTGCTGGGACATGACTGAGCGACTGACCTGAACTGAACTGATGGTGGTTTTATTCCTAGTTTTTTAAGGAATCTCCATACAGTCTTCCATAGTGGCTATATCAATTTACATTCCCAACAGTGCAGGAGCGCTCCCTTTTCTCCACACCCACTCCAACTTTTATTATTTGTGGACTTTTTGATGATGGCCATTCTGACCTATGTGAGGTAATATCTCATTGTAGTTTTGATCTGCATTTCTCTAATAGTGAGTGATGTTGAGCATCTTTTCATGTGTTTGTTAGCCATCTGTATGTCTTCTTTGGAGAAATGTCTGTTTAGGTCTTTTCCCCACTTTTTGTTTGGGTTGTTTGTCTTTCAGGAGATGCAAGTTTGATCCCTGAGTCAGGAAGGTACCCTGGAGATGGAAATGGCAACCCACTCCAGTCTTCTTGCCTGGGAAATCCCATAGATAGAGGAGCCTGGAGGGTTACAGTCCATGGGGTCGAAAAAGAGTAGGACACAACTTAGTGACTAAACAAACACAAAAATAACAGCTGTAAATAAGACCTGTCATTATCTGCAGCTCCTTCCCCAACTTTACACCAAACCTAAGCCCTGCAGCTACCACATTCTCATAAGAAATTATTGCTGCAGTCTGCACATGCTTGAGGCTTGTGCGTTATTACATGGCTGTCTGTCATTCAGGTGAAAGATCCTGCGTGTGTCCTTGGACCCGGGTCGTAGCCTTTTGCTGCATCCTACTGCTGTGTAGCCTCTCTAATCTCAAGTCAGTTGTTGTCGTTCAGTCGCTAAGTTGTGTCTGACTGTTTTCAACCCCGTGAACTGCAGCACACCAGGCTTCTCTGTCCTTCACCGTCTCCTGGAGTTTGCTCAAGCTCATGTCCATTGAGTTGATGATGTCATCCAACCATCTCATCCTGTGTTGCTTCCTTCTCCTGCCCTCAGTCTCTTCAGTCTTTTCCAGTGAGTTGGCTCTTCGCATCAGGTGCCGGAAGTATTGGAGCTTCAGCATCAGCATCAGTCCTTCCAATGAATATACAAGGTTGATTTCCTTTAGGATTGCAGTCCAAGGGACTCTCAAGAGTCTTCTCCAATACCACAGTTCAAAAGCGTCAGTTCTTTGGTGTTCAGCCTTCTTTATGGTCCACTTCTGACATCCATATATGACTCCTGGAAAAGCCATAGCTTGACTGTGAGGATCGTTGTCGGCAAAGTGATGTCTCTGCTTTTGAATGTGCCTGTCTAGGTTTGTCATAGTTTTCCTTCCGGGGGCAGCGTCTTGATTTCATGGCTGCAGTTACCATCGGTAGTGATTTTGGAGCCCAAGAGAATGAAATCTGTCACTGCTTCTTCTTTTCCCCCTTGTTTGCCCTAAAGTGGTGAATCAGTAGGATAACCTCCACAACTATCAAGATAAAGAATATCCCTGTGGCCTCTGAAAGCCCTTTCCCCACCCGGCAGTTTCTTGATTTACAAAGTTTAAGCAGCATCTATGAACTCCTTCCTGTTAAGGTGATTCTGTGGTTTTTAGAGCTAGTTGGGCACATTTCCTGTGTTCTTCTCTAGGGTGGCTCTGGCCGGAGTGTATGTCCTTTAGTTAGAGTGTAGGGCAGTGGTCAGTCCAGGGCAGAGAGGACCAGATGAGCAGAGTGGAGCCCCAGCTGCAGGCTCGAGGCCTGCAGGAGGCTATGCAGCACTGTGTGCTGCGGTGCAGGCGCCCTCTGGCCACCGACGGGCCTCGTTGCTCGGGTGCCAGAAAAGGCCCTGGTGGGGTTAGGGGAGGGGCGCGTCTGCACACCTGGACCTGAAGAGTCACCATGCTGTGTGCCAGGCAGCGGGCATCGGGGCCAGAGGAACACACTCAATTATTGTGCACCTGCTGTGTACTAGTACACTGAAATATGTTAATATATTTTTTAAACAAACACAGATGTGCAGAAAAGTTCAGTAGAAAGAACTGGTTTTGTTTCCTGAGCCATTTGAAAGTAAGTTGTCAACCTGAACACCCTCTTTCTCTTTCCCCGATGCTTTAGTGTATAAACAGCGGCATTGTCCAAAGCCCAAATGTTAGGTACAATCCTCCTGTCCCGTTCAGGGTTCTCTGTCCTGACGAGGTCCTTGCGAGCAGATGGACACTAGTCAGTATCGTGTGTAATGCATACTTGTCGCGCCCCTCTAGTCTGGAGGGAGTCGTGGTCCTTCCCTGACTTGTGTGGCTGACATTCCCGAGGATCGCAGGGCAGTGGCGTTCTGTGGATGTCTCCTGATGTTGGCAGGTTTGTCACATGAAGGATGCTGTGTTTCATTTCATCTCATCAGGTGCTGTGGGCATGGACCTGGGGATGTACACACATCATTCGGGGCCAGTCCCAAGGGATTCTCAGTCCCCTATGAGGTCGCCCGTGGACCTCTGTACACCAGTGTGAGAGTGGTCACCTCTCTCTCCCCTCACTCTCCTGGGACCCTCACTTGTCCTGGTGGCTTTGGCACCACCTGGCAGCCACTGCCATCTGGAGTCCGGGCCACTGGCATTCCCGGCAGGTGTGTGTGTGTGTGTTGGGGGGTGGTGCCTGGGAAGGGTGTCAGGGGTGACGAGAGTGGGTCCCCTCCACTATCTGGGCGCTAGGAACACCCTGGGGAGGGTGCCTGGGCCAGCTGCTTCCCCTGGGGGCCCTGGCTGTGCAGGCGTATCCTTTGCAAACATTTATGTCTGTTATTTCCTCTGTCTGTGTATCTGGAAAGTCATGTGTCTCCAATTTTTAATCTACCCCTGCAGGACTCATTCTAGTTCTTTGCAGATTTGTATTTCTCACTCCCTTTTCTAACAGTGAGAACACTGCTACCATTATCCTCAGTAGGTTTACTTGACTAGCTCAATGCTTTGTAAATGATCCTCGGTCTCCGGCACTGCCCCATCCCTCTCTGGGGCTCTGACGCCATGATAGGCTGGGTTCCTTCTTCCTGTCATGTATGCTTATGTATGCCCCCTCACCTGCTGGGACTCTGACTCTCATGCCAGGCAACTCCTCTGTAGGATCGCTGTCTTCACCAGCTACCACTTCATCCCTAACACCCAGCATCCACTTCTGCCCTAATTGAGGACAGAATTGAATTCTTAAGGGCGGGAAGAGGATGCAGGATCCTTGCTGCCTGAGTGCAGCTCTGGGGGTGGAGTCAGTGTTCACGCTATAATCACAGTTTTACAGTAAAATTGAAGGCTACATACATTTGTGCTGTAGCAGCCAAAGGAAAGGCATAGTAGACAGGAGACTCGCCTGCAAGGAGTCTTTATCTGTGCAGTGATTGTGGGCAGCATGCCTAGGACATTCAGCAGAGCCAGGCTGTGGCGGTGAAGGGCAGCTCGCCCAGGGGCAGGAGGCAGCAAACCCATAGGACGGAGGAGGAGGCAGGAGACAAGGCCCTGACGCCGCTGTTTCCTCCCCCAGATGTCCCGGGTGCTGCAGAAGGACGCAGAGCAGGAGTCCCAGATGCGAGCCGAGATCCAGGGCATGAAGCAGGAGCTCTCCACCGTCAACATGATGGACGAGTTCGCCAGATATGCCAGGCTGGAGAGGAAGATCAACAAGATGACAGATAAGCTCAAAACTCATGGTACTGTACTCAGCTGTAGCCTGGAAAGCTTTGTAAGAGCTGATTCACAGAGAAGCCTTTATACGAAGATGCATAGCACACACCCTTTGAGCTTCAATGCTCTAATGTTGATGGAGAGTTTTAAGTTGTCTGGAAGAGACCCAACAATAATTATTTCTTTCTCCTTAGTTTGCTGGTGAACCTTTGCTTTCTAAACACAGAAACCTGGGAATTGCCTGGTGGCCCAGTGGTTAGGACTCTGCGCTTTCACTGCCAGGGGCCCAGGTTCCATCCCTGGTCTGGAAACGAAGATCATGCAAGCCTTGGGGTGTGGCCCAAAAAATTTTTTTTCAACTCAATAAATAAAAAAACCCACACAGAAAGCTCTAACATTCTCTTAGATTTTCTTCATTCTCTGTAGGCTGATATTCTCAAATTAAACACTTTTCTGAGACAAGCCCAGGAAAATCTTACAGTGAATTTTCAAGGGCTTTTGTGAAAACTGTATAGAAATTGTCCAGGAGTCTCCTTATCTGAATGTTGACTTCAGGGTGGGGATCAGGTCTTACTCAGCCACTGTTCCTAACTCTCTCATGGGACAGAGAGGAGGTCACCCTGCGTGCCAAGAGTGTGTGTGGCTAGTAAAACATGCTGAGGGGGCCTCCCCAGGCCTGAGACAGACTACACCATGGATTAGTGTCCTGTGTGGGCTGCGAAGTCTGGAAAGAAACTATAGTTCTGTTGGTTAAGTGCATTGTAAAATGAATCTCTGATTTAGATGAATAGTTTTAAGAGTTTTTAAAATTAAAGCTTCAGATCTCATAATCTGCGTGTGATTCTATTTTAAGTAATGGCATAGTGGATGATTTTTAAATTCCATTTTATATTTTCTAAGCATTTTGAGGAAATGTTGCATACATAGTTAGAAAATATTTATGAGAGGAAAAAACATTTCTGTGTTCTTGAATATTTTCTTCATTTCTTTTTTAGGACTGATATCATTTGTTTTTCCTTTCAGTGAAAGCACGGACAGCTCAACTGGCCAAGATAAAATGGGTTATAAGTGTTGTCTTCTACATATTGCAAGTAAGTGTCCTGTTGTGCCACCTGGGGTTGTTGAAGTCCTCCAAAACCGTGTGATCCAGAATCCAGGCCTGGGAATTCAGGCTTTCCCACTTTTAGCTGCTGGCTGGTCTTGCTAGTGTGTGACTGAACACTGTGAATTTCTAAGTTAGACTTGAAGAAAAAGCCTTTCTTTCTCTTAAGTCTCTTTTAGCTTTTCTCTTTGTTGGTGGTGTTCAGTCACTAAGTCGTGTCTGACTCTTGCAGCCCCATGGACTGCGGCACGCCAGGCTTCCCTGTCCTTTACTGTTTTCCAGAGTTTGCTCAAACTCACGTCCACTGAGTCAGTGATGCCATCCAACTGTCTTATCCTCTTCCGTCTTCCTCCTGCCTTCAGTCTTTTCCAGCGTCAGGGTCTTTTCCAGTGAGTCAGCTCTTCACATCAGGTGACCCAAGTATCAGAGTTTCAGCTTCAGTATCAGTCCTTCTGGTGATATTCAGGGTTGTTTTCCTTTAACGTTGACTGGTGGTTTGATCTCCTTGCTGTCCAAGGGACTCTCAAGAGTCTTCTCCAGCACTGCAATTAGAAAACATCAATTCTTCAGCACTCCACCTTCTTTATGGTCCAGCTTTCACATCTGTACCTGACTGCTGGAAAACCATAGCTTTAATTATAGAGGCCTTTGTCAGCAAAGTGATGCCTCTGCTTTTTAGTATGCTGTCTAGGTTTGTCATAGCTTTTCTTTCCAGGAGCAAGCATCTTTTAATTTCATAGCTGCAGTCACTGTCTGCAGTGATTTTGGAGCCCAAGAAAATAAAATCTGTCACTCTTTCTACCTTTTCTGCATGTATTTGCCATGAAGTGATGGGACAAGATGCCATAATCTTAGTTTTTTGAATGTTGAGTTTCAAGCTAGCTTTTTCACTCTCCTCTTTCACCCTCATCAAGAAGCTCTTTAGTTCCTTTTTGCTTTTTGCCATTAGAGTGGTGTCATCTGCATATCAGAGGTTGTTCACATTTCTCCTGGCTACCCCCTCTAGTATTCTTGCCCCAGAGAATTCCATGGACAGAGGAGCCTGGAGGGCTCCAGTTCATGGGATCTGTAGTCAGACGTGATTGAGCTTTTCTCTTTAAGAGTTGTTTAACGTTGGAATTTTTTTAGCACATGAGCTTCTCTGGAGTTCTTTCATGTTGCAGTGTTGAGCCTGGGGGATCAAGTCAGAGAGCTTATTATTATTTATTCATGTTCCTATTTGCTTTTATTTATTTTTTTATTGGCGGAAAATTACTTTACAGTGTTGTGGTGGTCTCTGCCATACATCAGTGCAAATCACTCATAATTATATAAATATACCTTCTTCCTCTTGAGCCTCCCTTCTGCCTCCATCCCACCCCCTAGGTCATCACAGAGTGCCACGCTGGGCTCCTTGTGCTACACAGCAGCTTTTCACCAGCTCTCTGTTTTACACATGATAGTGTATCTATGTCAGGGATGCTATTTTCCACTCTCTTCTTCCCCTGCTGTGTCTACCAGTCCTTTCTCTGTGTCTGAATCTTTCTTTTCTGTAATAGGTTCATCAGTACTGTTTTTCTAGATTCCACATACATGCATTAATATCTGATATTTATTTTTCTCTTTCTGACTTACTTTGTATAACAGGCTCTAGGTTCATCCACCTCACTACAACTGACTCAAATTCGTTCCTTTTTATGGCTGAATAATATTTCATTGTGTATATGTACCATAGCTTCTTTATCCATTCATCTGTTGATCGACATCTAGGTTGCTTCTTCGTCCTGGCTATTGTAAATAGTACTGCAGTGAACACTGGAGTGTGTGTGTGTGTCTTTCTGAATTGTGGTTTCTCCGGGTATATGCCCAGCAGTGGGATTGCTGAGTCATGGTAGTTTTATTCCTCTCCAGCATTTATTGTCTGTTGCTACTGTTGTTTAGTCGCCAAGTCGTGTTTAGTGCCAAGTCTTTTGTGACCCCATAGACGGGAGCCTACCAGACTCCTCTGTCCATTGAATTTTCCAGCCAGGAACACTGGAGTGGGTAGCCATTTCCTTCTCCAGGGATCTTCTGACTGAGGGATCAAACTTGCACCTCCTGCCTTGACTGGCAGATTCTTTACCATCTGAGCCACCCAGGGAGGCCCTTTATTGTTTGTAGTTGATAGCTTATTTAGACATTATATTTTCTAAGGTGGTCAGTGATGTGGCAGTTGCTTGTCACCCGTGTAGATGACGAGTAGCTGTCTATTCCAGTCAGGGGACACATTATTCTCACCCAAGTCCAGCACCATTGCTTCCCAACTTTATCATCTGGTGGATTTTTCCTTGTTTCATTTCTCGCCCCTGCTCCTCTCCCTTCACCCTGAGGTTGTGGATGGGCTGCACAAGAGGCTAGAAGCTGCTTTAAATGATCTTCGAGTGTCAGTGCTGGGAACCCTGCTCCCCACAGTTCCAGTGGTCTGGGGTGTGTGAGGACTTTGATCCTGGGCACTGTCACTTTGCTACATTGAGAGGTTTCACAGGGACAGGAGTTGCGAGAGCCGTGCTCTTAGGTCTGGTCACCTGGGTGGCATTTTCAAGACCATGGAGAAGACGGAAGACAGCTGATAGAACACTGCTGGGAAAGGAGAAGCTGCTGCGGTTGAGGATGGGAGGAGAAGCTAGTTTTCTCAAGGGTCTGAGAGATATCACTTTTGTCACAAACGAGCTATATTTAGCATAAGCTGGCCACTTCGAGGAGTTGCTTAATGGGAAGAGAACACATCCACTGTGGGAGACCTTGGATAATGTATCAGCTGATTCAATCGTGTGTGTGGATGGTGAGGACTGGATTGGCTGGGAGTGAGGTCATTGATTGGGAGAGTTTCCTTAGTTTGTCTTTCTGTTTACTTGTCTTCTGTGGTGGTGGGTTGTGTGATGGGCAGGGTGTCTCCTCTCACCAGCCGTGTCTCTGCAGGCAGCCCTGATGGTCTCACTCATCTGGAAGTATTACTCTGTCCCTGTGGCTGTGGTGCCAAGCAAGTGGATAACTCCCCTGGACCGCCTGGTAGCATTTCCTACGAGAGTCGCAGGTGAGAGGGTTCTGGCAAGCGTGGTTGGGGAGCAAGGCTAAGGCTGATGTGGGGTGTGTGCGGTCAGGTGACCTCCCCCTGCCGCCTGGGGTGGATAGTGCTTGTGTCCACGCCTCCCACGAGGCTTGCAGCGAAGAAATCAACACCAGGAGAATTTACTTAACTAGTCAGGCATGACCTAACTGTGAACTGGCAGAGCTGTAATTCAACCCAAGCCTGCCTCTGCAGTCCAAGGCCAATACCATGGTCTGATATCCGTTTTTTGAAACACCACTTCTAATTCCCATATTCAGTGGCTCCTTTTGAATTCACACTATGCTTAGTCCCTCAGCAGCATTTCCTGCTGTTGGCCATTCTTTCACTTTTGAAAGAATTTTTTTCAGATGTTAAAATCAGTCCATGTCATGGGAATTCCCTGGCAGTCCAGTGACTAGGAATCTGTGCTTCCACTGCATGGGGCTCGGGTTCAATCCCTGGCTGGGAAACTAAGATCCTACATGCCACCTGGCATGGCCAAAAAAAGAAAAATTAGTGCATGTGTTTGTAGAATGAATAGAAATATCGGAGAAGTTTTTTAAAAAGACTCATTAGCTATGGATATCCCTCTTAACATTGTGGTGTATTTTTTCCAGTCTTCTTTGCTATATATATTTATACAGTAAAGGTTATCTGGCACATACAATTTTTACCCTTCCTCTTATTTAAGCCTTTTCCCACATCAGGCTTCCCTGGTGGCTCAGATAGTAAAGAATCTGCCTGCAATGCGGGAGATCTGGGTTCGATCCCTGGGTTGGGAAGATCCCCTGGAGAAGGGAATGGCCACTCACTCCAGTATTCTGGCCTGGAGAATTCCGTGGACTGTATAGTCCATGGGATCACAAAGGGTTGGATACGCCTGAGTGACATTCATTTTCCCATATCATTAAGTTTCTTCACATTCAGTTCAGTTCAGTCGCTCAGTCGTGACCGACTCTTTGTGACCCCATGAATTACAGCACGCCAGGCCTCCCTGTCCACCACCAACTCCCGGAGTTCACTCAAACTCATGTCCATCGAGTTGGTGATGCCATCCAGCCATCTCATCCTCTGTCGTCCCCGTCTCCTCCCGCCCCCAATCCCTCCCTGCATCAGAGTCTTTTCCAGTGAGTCAACTTGTCGCATGAGGTGGCCAGAGTAATGGAGTTTCAGTTTTAGCATCAGTCCTTCCAATGAACAGCCAGGATTAATCTCCTCTAGAATGGACTGGTTGGATCTCCTTCTTCACATTAGGAGATTGAAATGCTGCTGGCTGTGCTGAGAGGGCAGCTTACAAAGTTTGTTTATGAAGGAACTTTGAGTAGCTGTCCTTCACTTAGGTGTGTTACTGTTTCCTAATTTCCCTGCTAAAGGACGTTTGTTTCAGTCCCGAGTTGTTGCTGTGGAGTGGGTGCTGTAGTACATGTGCTGCTCGGCCAGTCTGGCTATGCGTTGTGGTCACTCTGGAGGTGAATTACTGCATCAGCGTAGCCAGCCCCCTCCCTTCCCCTCCTCTTCCTCCTTTCTGATTCAACCAGGAGGGCGCAGCCGGTGCTTCTCAGTGGGCCTGAGCTAAGGACCTAAGAGACCACCCTTCCAGGCATCTTGTGGCCTGCTGTCCTGTCTCTCAGCCATCACTGGGGCAGGGAAGGCCTGGGTGAACATTGCTCCATGTTTGTAGTGTTTTTGTGAGAAGGGAAAGACAAGTGGTCTGAGAGGGTGGTCCTTCAGTCAGTTAATATCATAAATAATGATGCACAGCTCTCAGGAAAGAGAAATTCAAATCATTGTTTATTGTTCTGAGTAATTCCTGCAGGTCCGTGAATCGGTAGAAAGCATGAACAGTTTGAACCCACAGAACACAAACTTAGACCTAGCCCAGCATGACTCAGAGAGGACTGGCGTGCTCCATTTCCCAGAAGTCAAAGGCAGCAGGGGCAGGAAATGTGGGTGGCACTCCTGCATGCTCTCATGTTGAATTTCTTTGTTTTTAGGTGGTGTTGGAATTACCTGTTGGATTTTAGTCTGTAACAAAGTCGTGGCTATTGTGCTTCACCCTTTCAGCTGAAAACGAAGATGAATTCGACTACAGCACTTTGAAAAACAAATTTTCACTTAGGAGGTTGCAAGTCTGATTTATACTTTTTTTTTCTAAAAAGAAACACAAGCCACAGGTTAGTTGTTGTTGAACATGTTTGTTCTTGGACTTCATGTTGAGATTCTTAAAAGAATCACCATTTTCTGTACTTGTCATGGGCTGCGAAGGTCAGTCTCACATGTGTGCACTGGCCACCATGGCACCAGATCTGTGATGAGAAGTGTGTGACATTATGGGCTACACGTTGTTACTTGTGATCTGCACTCGTGACATGTTTTAAAGGTCATCTTGCCATCTGGAAAGTCAGACTTTTCTAATAACGTAAGTGCTTTAAAGAGTTGGAGCTATTTTTAATCCCGATTACCAAGTAGCTTAATTTTAATACCACTACTAGAATTTGAAAACGTGTGTTTTAATTTCATGCAATAGTACCGGGAGAGTAACACTAATTGACAGTGCTCTTTTCTTCATCTGTTTCAAATGTCATTTGTTGGGCAAACCTTCAGATATTGTCTACTTATTTGAAGCGAATGTTTCATTGCTGTGTTTTATAAATGTATTCATGAACCCATAATGCATTGTTTTATGCTTAAACTGTGTGTTTTATAAAGTATTTCCAATGAAGGGTATTTTTTAAAGCATATAATTTTTATGCTCTGTAGAATGGAACAAAATTATAAAACAAGCTAGGAACCCTGATTAAATTACTTTAAATGACTGTCTGTTTGCCCCATCAAGTACAATTCTGCTAAGTATTTTTTAAAACACTTTTTTCTAATTAAACTTTTTGCAAGCGCTTGCGTGACTTCGTTCCTTATGGTCACTGTTTGCTATGACTGGTCTGTGGTGGGAGCTTGCACTGATCACTAAGTGGGACTCAGCCCTGTAAAGCCAAATTCTAGCGTGAGTTTTTGTTTTGTTTTTAAATTATTTTTATTTGAATTGAAGTATAATCGCTTTACGATGTTGTGTTAGTTTCTGCTGTACGACAGCATGAGTCAACCGTATGTAGGCATGTATCCCTTGCTCGAGCCTCCCTCCCACCCTCCTGTCGCAGCCCTCGAGGTTATCGCAGAGCCCCGAGCTGAGCTCCCTGTGCGATCCAGCAGCTTCCCACCAGCTGTTCTACACACACCGTGTGCGTCATCGCGACTCTCAGTCCTCCCGCGCTCCTTCCCCTGCTGTGTCCACAGGTCCATTCTCTACACATGTGTCTCTGTTCCTTCCCTGTGGATAGGTTCATCGGGACCATTTTTCTGGATTCTGTATATATGTGTTAATATGTGATCTTTGTTTTTCTTCTTCTCACTTCACGCTGTATGACAGACTCTAGGTCCATTCGCATCACTGCAAATGACCCAGTTTTTTTCCTTTTTATGGCTGAATACTCCATTATATATATGTACCACATCTTCTCTAAGCTTCCTCTGTCGATGGACTTCTCGGTTGTTTTCACGGAGCACAAGTTTTAAAAAGTCATGTGTGTATCCTTGTACTCCTGATGCTCTGATAAGTAAGCTCATTATTATTTCTCCTGATCATGCTATGAAGGGACCAAGCACTGTGTCGCTTCAGTTGGGCATCACCAGAGTGGGTTTTGGTTCCTCTCACACTCACTTAGCCCCAGGCTGCCCCAGCTCTGGGAGACGATGCAGAACGGACAAGACAATTGTGCTTATGGCCAGCGCCAATGTCCACCATCCGGTCACCTCACAGGGTATGTTTCAGCCGCAGGGGATGAGCCACTGACCTCGTCCTCATCAATGGAGGAGATTACAGCAGCACGAGGAAGCTGCGGGGTCTCGGGCCCCTTGGAAGCCACATGCCCAGTGTGATTTTACGAGCTGCAGGCATAAATGGCAGGTGACACAGTCCATAGTCGGGTGGCCAGGTACCCACCCCCAGGTCCATCCTGGGATCACTAATCCATGAAAGTCTCCTGGGCCAGACCCTCATTTCTCTCCTAAGGATATAATCTTTCTGCACGCATTTTGACAATTTTCACTGAGGCTAGAAGGAAAGGTTTCTAATTCACAGCTTTTCAAAGCTTTTTCCACATACATTAATAGTTTGTGAAGATTAAATAGGGGGCATTTAAATGTCATGTTTCACATCGTTGTGGTTTTTGAAAAGTGGTTTGTTTGTTTGTTTTAAAATATTAATAGTAAGTATGGGACTGAATTCAAAAGATACAAAAAGATGTGATAAAATTACATCTTCTAAGCTTCTGCTGTCAGGTCACTCAATTTTCCAGAGTTGTCACTGCTACCAGTTTCTTCCAGTGATATTTCATGCCTTTATAAAAATTGATACATGTACTTTTAAAATAACTTTTTAAAAGTTCAGTTCAGTCGCTCAGTTGTGTCTGACTCTCTGCGACCCCATGAATCACAGCACGCCAGGCCTCCCTATCACCTAAAAAACTCTCCACAAAAAGTTTTATTTATTTTTTAAAAATCCTAGCTGGAAAGTACAGAAAAGGAACTAGGAAGCCAAGTCTCCTGAGATTCCACAGAACTGGGACTGTGGTGTTATCGTTTGAGCTTTTCCTTTCTTTCTAAAATTTTACGGATAGCTTTATGTTTTGTGCTCCTATTAAAAATCACTGGATATGGTTTATAGCTTCATATGAAAATAGACATGTTTGATTTAAAATACATCTAAAGTGGGAATTCCCTGGCGATCCAGTGGTTAGGATTCTGTGCTTTCACTGCCAGGCCAGGGTTTGTTCCCTGGTGGGCGAACAAAGATCCCACAAGCTGCAGAGCGCAGCCAAAAAAATTCTAAAGTTCTCTTCATACCAGTTTGGTTTGCTCTCAATTTATGATAAATCAAGCAGGGAAATCTTTTTATATACAAATCCACAACCATTTTTCTATGTGGTTAATACAGTCTGTTACTGGCACAGGTGGATGGAATGCTGACTCAGCTAGTTTACTCTTCCTTGACATGGCCAGACTGTTTGACCTCCCATGAGTTTTCTTCTGCACAGGTCTGTGGGGGCAGAGTGTGTGTGTGTGTGTGTGTGTGTGTGTGTGTGTGTGTGTGTGTTTTCTTATGCACAGGTCTGTGGGGGCAGAGTGTGTGTGTGTGTGTGTGTTTTCTTATGCACAGGTCTGTGGGGGCAGAGTGTGTGTGTGTGTGTGTGTTTTCTTATGCACAGGTCTGTGGGGGCAGAGTGTGTGTGTGTGTGTGTGTATGCAAGTATGTGTGATGCCTCTTCTGTCCAATCTATATTTTGTATGCTAAGTCACTTCAGTCGTGTCTGACTCTTTTGCAACCCTATGGACTGTAACCACCAGGCTCCTCTGTCCATGGGATTCTCCGGGCAAGAATACTGGAGAGGGTTGCCATGCCTTCCTCCAGGGGATCTTCTGAACCCTAGGATCGAACCTGCTGTCTCTTAAGTCTCCTGTTTATATTTTCTTGGACCTTTAGATGATAATGATTTTTCTTCCCCTCCTCGTCTGAACATCTGAAGTAGTGTCAGTATGACTCATCTGTCAACAAATTTTGTATTGACTTGTGATATCTGCTATTGTGTGTTTTTATTCCTAACATTCGGTGGTGGTTTAGTCCATAAGTCCTGTCTGACTCTTTTGCGACCCTGTGGACTGTAGCCCGCCAGGCTCCTCTATCCATGGGATTTTCCAGGTAAGAATACTGGAGTGGGTTGCCATTTCCTTCTCCAGGGGATCTTCCTAACCCAGGGATCGGATCCCAGTCTCTTGCATTGCAGGCAGATTCTTTACCATCTGAGTCACCAGGGAAGTCAGATTCCTGATGTTTAGATACTTCTTTTGTGATAAAGGGTTTTCCTTCTGTTAATGCTGTAAGTGC